>NC_142518.1:30078333-31333750 GCF_057876585.1 Rhinolophus sinicus | reverse complement strand
TAAGGATTTTTGTGTCTATGTTTATGAGGAATGTTAGCCTGTAATTTTATTTTCTTGTAATGTCTTTACTAGGTTTGAGTATCAGGAATATTGCTAGCCTCATAAAATTAGTTTGGAAGTGTTCCTTACTATTCTACTTTCTGAAATTTTAATATTTTTTTGAGATTATTAATGAATTTTTGTTTATTAGTTATCAAAGTAATATTTATCTCTATAACACCAATTAATAGCACTGAATGAGTGTGTTGAAAGATTTTAGTAGGAATAGTATTAGATCTTTCTTATGTGTTTGTTAGAATTCCGTGAAGCCATCTGGGCTTGGAGTTTTCTTTTTGGAATGATTATTTGTGAATTCAGTGTTGTAACTGGGCTTTTTTATAGGGCTTTTCTTCTTTTCTATTTCTTGTTGAATCCATTTTGATAATTTTTGTCTTTCAAGGAATTTGTCCATTTCACCTAGTTGTAAAACTGTTAAACATATATATATATATATATATATATATATATATATATATATATATATTATATTATATTATATTATTTTATTGTTTTCTGTTCCTATCTTTACTTTTCCCTTCCTTTTAACTACTTAGGGTCCAATATGTTCTTTTTCTAGATTCTTATGGTGGAACTTAGATCACTGGTTTTAGACATTTCTTCTTTTCTAATGTAAGTATTTAAAGTTATAAAATTTCCTTATGATTTCTTATTTGACTCATGTGTTATTTAGAAGTGTGCTGTTTAATTTCCAAATATTTGGGCATTTTCCAGACATCTTATCTTATTGGTGTGTAATTTAATTCTGTTGTGGTTAAGGAGCATGTGCTGAATGACTATAATCCTCTTAAATTTATTAAGACTTGTTTTGTGGTGCAGCATATGGTCTGTTTTGGTGAATGTTCCATATGCCCTTGAAAAAGAATATGTACTTGGGTGGAGTATTATTAAAATATCAATTAGGTCAAGTTGAGTGATTGTATTGTGTTCTATACTCCTAGTGATTTTCTGTCTTCTGTCAATTACTATGGGATTTATGTAGAAATCTCCAATTATAATTTTGGCTTTATCTATTTCTTCTTTCACTTCTATCAGTGTTTGCTTCCTGTAGACAGCACCTACTTAGGTCTTGCTTTCTATTTTTTTCTAAACTCTGTGATAATTTCTGCCTTTTAATTGGAGCATTTAGACCATTTACATTTAATGTATCTGTATGATTAGCTTTAACTAACATTTGCTCTTTATTACTTATTCATCTGTTCTTTGTTTCCTTTTCCCTCTTTCCTGTCTTCTTTTGGATTGATTATTTTTGTATTCCATTTTATCTCCACTATTGGCTTATTCTCTATACCTCTTTGTTTTGAGGTAGTTGCTCCAGGGTTTACAAAATTCATCTTTATCTTATCACAATTTGTTTTCAGATAACATTATACCACTTCACATGTAGTGTGAGAACCTTACTACAGCATATTTCCCTTTCTTCCCTCTTGGTGTTTTTGTTAATTTCTATATATGTTATAAACCCCACAGTACATCATTATTATTTTTGCTTTAAACAATTATCTTGTAAAAGAACTAGAAAATTAGAAAAATTACTTTTATATTTAACTGCATATTTATCATTTCACCAGATCTGAGTTTCTTTCTGGTATCATACCCCTTTGCTGCAAAAACTTCGTTTTTTAACATTTCTTGTTGTGCAGCTGTGCTGGTGCTAGATCCTTTCAATTTTTGTTTGTCTGAAAACTTTTCTTTTCACCTTTATTTTTTTATTTGTTTGTTTTTTTTAAAGTAATTTTTTCATTGCAGGGGCACAGCTCACCATCCCATGCGGAAATTGAACTGGCAACCTTGTTGTTGAGAGCTCCCGCTCTAACCAATTGAGCCATCCGGCCGCCCCTCACCTTTATTTTTGAAGGATATATTTTCTGGGTAGAGAATTTTAGTCAACTTTTTTTTTTCCTTTCAGCTCTGTAAAGACCTGCTTTTATGCCTTTCACAGTTTCTGAAGAAAAGTCTACAGTGATTTTTACCTTTATATTTGTACATCTGTACGTATTGTGCCTTTCTTCTTTGGTTGCATTTAAGATTCTCTCTCTCTCTCTCTTTCTCTCTTTCGCATGGTACAAACAAATTTTACTTAACACTTCATGAAGTGGACAGTCTCCTTTTGGAGAATTGCCAAGCTTTTCTCTTTATCACTGTTTTTTAACAATTTGATTTTGTTTTATGGAATCATTCCAAATTGTTCTTTTAACATTTTAGAAATTTTATGGCTGAATTTAGGATTTGTTGTTCTATAAGTTATGGAATCCATGATAATAGTGTGTGTGTTGGGGGTGTGTGTGTGTTTTATTAGTTTCAGGTATACAAAGCAATGTAATAGTTGGACATTTACACCCCTCACAAAATGATACCCCCCCCAATTAACAATTTGATTTTGATGGGTCTTGATGTGCTTTTCTTTGTGTTTATCATGTTTGACGTTTGTGGTACTATTCGGATCTGTGGGTTTATAGGATTTTCTAAAATACTTAATAGTTTTAGAGAAGTTTTAGGTTTACAGTAAAATTGAGAGGAAGGTACAGAGATTTTCCATATTCACCTTGCCCCCATATATGCATAGCATCTCCCATTATCAACATCCCTCACAGGAATGGTACATTTTTTACCAAGGAAGAACCTACACTGATACATCATTATCACCCAAAGTCCATACTTTACCTTAGGGTTCACTCTTGGTGTTGTACATTCAATGGGTTTGGACAAATGTATAATGACAAATATCCATCATTATGGCACCATACAAAATATTTTCACTGCCCTAAAAATCCTCTGTGCTCTGCCTATTCATCCCCATCCCCCGACCCCTGCCTGGCAACTGCTGATCTTTTCACTGACTCTGTAGTTTTTCCTTTTCCAGATTGTCATGTAGTTTGAATCATGGAATATGTAGCATTTTCAGATTTCACGTAGTAATACGCATTTAAGAGTCCTCTATGTCTTTTCATGGCTTGATAAGTCATTTCTTTTTAGCATTGAATAATAGTCCATTGTCTGGATGTACTGCAGTTAATTTATCCATTCACCTACTGAGGTTTATTGAAGTTAAAGACCAATTTTGGAAAAATTAGGGCCCTTATTTCTTCAAATATTTTGTGTTCACTTCTTTCTCCTGTCCTGGGATTCCAATTGCACCTATGTTAAACCATTTGATATTTTCCTATAGATAATTGAGGCTTTATGTATTATTTCTTAATCATTGTTAACCTCACCATTCTGTAATTCCTGTGTCTGTTTCTGTTTTTCTCCGTATGGGTCATATTTTCTGTTTCTTTGCATGCTAGGTAATTTCTGATTGGATGTCAGGCATTATGAATTATATATAGGTGAGTCCTAGAATTTGCCGTGTTATTTTAAATATTGTTGGACTTTGTACTACTGTCAGGCAGTTATGTAATTTGTAGGTCAGTGATCCCTTTAAGACTTCCTCTTAAGATTTTATAGGGTGTGTCTCGAGTAGCCTTTCCTTGAAGGTTAGATTAGCTGCACTCCTAAGATACGACATTTCTGGGATCAAGATCTCTACTAAATAAGGCTGGTAAGAACTTGAAGATTCTTGGTTCTGTGTGAACTGTGTGAACCGACTGAATACAACTTCCAGGTAGTTCTTTCTCCAGAAGTTGTTTTTTGCCCAGCCATGTAGGGTTTCATTCTATGTATGTGGGACTTCAGTGCAGATTTCTGGAACTTCTAGAATTCTGCCTACTGTATTATGGTAGTGACCCACACATTTTATTTTGTAGCTCGGTGCCTTAAACAAGAGTTAGGATGAAATTTCACAAATGTCCTTAATTATCTAATTTGGTAACTAGACTTATTGTGGGGATCATTTCATAATACATATAAATATCGACTCACGATGCTATACCCATGAAATTAATAGAATATTGTATGTCAATTATACGTCAATAAAGAAAGTATCTAATCTCTGTTCCAATGGCTTACCTGGTAATAAATTATTCTGTTTGTTTCTCAGTTTCCTTTAGGTCTAATGTTCTAAGCATTACTAGACCAAATTATATAGTACAATGAAAATACGAACACAAACATGTAATTGGTATCACAATAGATCATTTTATTAGGACAATTACCTTGAATAATTCAGAATCTCCATTTCACCAAAGGGCACAGTTGTTACATTCATTACAGCTACACCCTTTGTTGGAATAGAACAAAGCTTGAGTGTACATAGACAGTCTACCTATGGCTCACTGGTGTGTCAAGAGCATTTCCTAATGCCTTCTAAGCTTGCTGGCTTTTTGGTCTAAAGCAGGGGTGTCCAAATTTTTCAATGTTTTTTACCAAGGGCCATATGCGGTAAAATACACAAACAGCCGGGCCACTCACTCAAGGTGAAGTATGTATTGCCTCACCTGGTTTATTTAAGCAAACTAAATATATTTTTGGAATTTGCTGCGGGCCAATTAACAATGGATTGCGGGCCGCAGTTGGCCCGCGGGCCGCAGTTTGGACACCCCTGGTCTAAAGGATTCTGAAGCTTTTGGTGGTAAGGTAAAGATAAAGCACTGTGAGAGAGGTGAATTCATAATTGACCAATTCTTAGCTGCAAGTATGAGGAAGTCAGTTGGAATTACATATTTTAAAATATATATCAATAGATAATGATTGTCTTAAAACATAAGTGATAATTTTATATATATATATATATATATATATATATATATATATATATGTGTGTGTGTGTGTGTATATATATGTTATCTTCATGGATGACTCTTTTGGTCACTTTTAGCAAAATTTAGTGATACTTTAAAGATTTTTGTTCTGCTTATATGATAGCACCATAAGTTTGGCACTTTTTTTAAGGAAAGGAATTATAGTTTACTATTTTAAATCATGTAATTGATAGATTAAGTAAGTACCCGGCTAAACACATGATTTTAAGGTTAAGGACAATTGCTGACTTGTTTGCGTTTCTTACTCTAAATTTTTGAAATTTTCCAAATGCACAAGATTCCACTGTGAAAAATTCAGAAAAGGTACCAAGGAACATCTCAAGTTCAACAGGATTATTGCCAATGAAATTATAGCTTTGCATTAAACTATGAACAATTCAACTAGAAAAATTTTTAATGACTTATAATTCTGCTGAGTTGATCAGAGGCTTTTCCGAAGTGCATTTTTTATTAATTACGTCTTGATGATTACTATCCCTGATTACTACTATATCAGATGCTCAATAAATATTTTTCTTCTAAGTTGAAAAGAATTAAAACTCTGAGGAAACATGTTTAATGGTTAATAGCATTAGGACTTAGTAGAGAATGTCAGGCTGCTGAAAAATAGATTGTTGCCAAAAAATTAATACATTTAATAATGCTAAATCACAATGATCATTCTGGAATGATCACGTTTTGCTTTAGATTTTAAGTTTGTTTATACTGTAATTATTTATTTTATTTATTACCAAAAAGAATACAATGATGTCATGATGGCTCCAGAATAAAATTACCTGGATTCAAAATTCTGGTTCCACCACTTTATTAGCTATGCCACCTTGGGCAAGTCATATAATCCCTCCATGCCTCAGTTTTCTTATCTTAACCTCTACGTCTGAACCAGCAGCATCAGCACCACCTGGGAACTTTTTAAAAGTACAAATTCTTGGGCCCAGTGCAAACATACTGAATCAGAACCTCTGGGGGTGGGGCTCAGCACTCTGCTTTAATCAGCCCTCCCTCCTAATGCACTCTAAAGTCTTTAGAATCACTGTTCTAAGCCACTGTAATGCCTTCCATGGCTTCTGCTGATCTGTTGTGATCGTGAGTGATTATGGTTAATCAATTTCTTGGTATTGTCTTTAAAAATTTAAATCTTAACTCCCCATTAAATGTGTACATTGGGGTGGCCGGTTAGTTCAATTGGTTAAAGCGTGATTGCTGGTTCAATGCCCGCATGAGCCACTGTGAGCTGTGCCCTCCTTAAAAAAAAATTGTGTACGTTGCCAATGAGTAACAGAGGTAGTACATATTTAAAACTTCAAGCAGACTACATTTCAGAGGAGGCACATCCAATAAGGGATGTACTTTTTTTTTTAAGCTCTCAGTCAAAGATTCTTTTATTTATTTTTTTTATTTTAAAAAATTTTTTTTATTGGGGAAGGGGAACAGGACTTCATTGGGGAACAGTGTGTACTTCTAGGACTTTTTCCAAGTCAAGCTGTTGTCCTTTCAATCTTAGTTGTGGAGGGCGCAGCTCAGCTCCAGGTCCAGTTGCCATTGTTAGTTGCAGGGGGTGCAGCCCACCATCCCTTGCGGGGATCAAACTGGCAACCTTGTTGTTGAGAGGACTCGCTCCAACCAACTGAGCCATCCAGGAGCTCAGCGGCAGCTCAGCTCAAGTTGCTGTGTTCAATCTTAGTTGCAGGGGGCACAGCCCACCATCCCTTGTGGGAGTCGAGGAATCGAACTGGCAGCCTTGTGGTTGAGAGCCCACTGGCCCATGTGGTAATCGAACTGGCAGCCTTCGGCATTAGGAGCACAGAGCTCCAACCACCTGAGCCACCGGGCCGGTTCAGGATGTACATTTTAATAGTGAAGTTGCTCCCAGTGTCTAGCTTGTCTGGTTTGGGGCAATGGGATGGGACAGACTGGGAGGACATGGGCTGCTCCTTGGACCTTGTGCCCTAGTTCCAGGCACAAAGACAAAGTTCATTCCAGCAGGTCTAACACAGTATGGAAGTAATGATTGTAACAATATTAAAGAGTTTAACAGGGAACAGCAAATAAAATGATTAGCATGGAAGGACCAAACGTGAGAACAGAGGAATGGAGCCTCTCAATAAGAGGGCAGAACTTGGTGACTAAAATTCCAAGGCAAGGCAATGTTCAGAGACTAAGGTGGGCAGATAGGCAGGGAATCTATTTAAGGGACATCTGTTAGCAGATGCAAGGACTGCAGTCCCTGGGACAAGTACTGAAAAAAGCCTGGCAAGACCCAGTCCTATGGGGAGCAAATTACCAAAACTGAGAGTTGGACACCCAAGACAAGGAAGGTGACCACATGTCAGAAACGATGTGGGCATCTCCTTCCCAGTCCTCACAAAAGACTCAAATAACAGTTGGGTCAACTTGATGCTGGGTCCCAGCATGGCCCTGGGGATCTCCTATAGTCTCCGTATCCAAGGCGGGTGTTTGCTCCTAGGGCTGGGGTCAGGCCGAGCCTGTATGTGGGTCAAAGTGGCTGGAGCTGTGGGAAGTGGTGAGGTACTGGCAGGGTCACACATAATCCAGAGGAGTTACTCTGATAGAGAAATTTTCCAGCCAGCGAGGAGCAAAAGGATGGCAACATGGACAACTGGTCAGATTCCTCCACAGTCTATGGGCAACTGTGCTTTAAAAGGAAATAGGTAAGTACAAATGTATATATTGACTTTTTAAACATGTAAACATTTTGTATAAGTAATGAATTCACATAGCTGTAAGTTCAAAGTATGAAAGAGTGTATAGTGAAAAGTCTCCTTCATGTCTCTGTCCCCCAGAATCCAGTTTTCCTCCCCGCAGCAATATTATTTACTCTGTGTGTGTGTGTGTGTGTGTATCCATAGTGGGGTGCCAAAAAAATGTATACACATGACTTCTTTCTTTTGTCATTGGTATATATTGACTATTACAATTTTAATACAGTTTTTTCCTTTCTTAAAATGTCTATACATTTTTTTGGCACCCTCTCTCTATTTCTCTTTTGTGTTTGTGTATGTATATATGTTTACCTAAATGGTAGCATACTAATTGTTCTGCTCCTTGCTTTTTTCCATTAACAATATATCTTGGATATATTTTCATATCATAGAGGGTTTCCTCATTTTTTTTTCCACAGTTGCATGGTGTTCCATCGATGTACCATAATTTATGTAACTAGTGTCCCATTGATGGATATGTAGGCTGTTTTTAATCTCTGGTGTTCAAAATTGCCTTGCACATACATTATTTCACACATGTGTAAATATTTCTGTATAGGGTAAATCTCTATAAGTGGAATTGATGGGTCAAAAGATTTATGTACTGTATTTGTAATTTTGATAAATTTTGCAAAATTAACCTGTGGTGTTATAACAATTTACACTCCTACTAGCAGTTTATGAGAACAACTGTTAGCTGAATATTTCAACTGTGTATTTTATCTGTGTGAAAAGACTGATGTGATGACTACAGAAAAACTTTTCATGGAAATAGTTCCTACAAGCCTAGGTCACCAGGTAAGGAAGGCAAAACTGGGTGGATCATGTCTTTCATGAGGTTATGGAAAGCTGCTACTTTATTTAGGGAAGCTCATTAACTAAATAATCTATATAATTTGGAATATTACATTTACTGTCTCTTATAAAGGTGCAATGTGAACTATAATCCCGCTACAATAACCAAAATAAAGATGCTGTTTTACAGTTTATGAAGTGTTTTCCTACACATGCTTTTTTTCTTTAATCTTTTTTATTTATTTGTGTTTTTCCAGGACCCATCAGCTCCAAGTCAAGTAGTTGTTTCATGGAGGGCGCAGCTCACAGTGACCCATGTGGAGATCGAACCGGCAACCTTGTTGTTTAAGAGCACCGAGCTCTAACCAACTGAGCTAACTGACCGCAGCTCTACCTATACTTTTAAAACCTACCTTTCTCCAAACCTAAAATCTTAAAATGATATACTAAATTTTAAGAACTTTGTTTCAGAAATACTATTAAGTCAAAAGAGAGCTAGAGCAATAAATCATTTGTTAAATTTATACCAGCATGATCCTCATGTCCACAGGCCCAGTACTGTACTTCAAAGCAATTATTTTTCTCTCTAATAGTGTTTGGAACTCTCAGTGGCTCTTGAATCCAAGCCCATGTATTAAAAATGAATGACAGCACCATATTCTCATGGCTGATTCCTGCTTTAATCATTCCTGCAAAACCTTTTTGCATTCCAAGACAATGAAAAATGCAAAAAGCTGTTACAAACAGCTGAGTCAAGATCTAATTCTCCAGTATGTTCATTCTTATTGAGCTAGTTCTACATAACCTATTGGCAAAGGAGATTGAATAACACATTCTGGCAGAAATGAAAATTACTGACAAACAGCTACATGGTGCTAGATGCAAAGGCATGACAAGAATCTTTCTATGGAATCTTTTATCTACCCATTTATTTAGCCCAAATCATGTGACTATCTTTGCAGCTTGTGGGAGAGGAATAGAATTTGCTTGTGCAGTGCAGCAAGCCTTAAAGATATTTATTTTTTCCTCTCAGAGTCTATGGTCATGAGAATCGTGAAAAGCTTAACAGCAGGAGACAGGGATATTCATTTGGAAAATAACCAAAGACCACTTTTCACTAGTATATTGTCCACAGATGTTTCATAAAATGATGGCTCAATAGGTCAATCAAATAAGCATACCACTACAAAAGTTATATTTTTAAAGACCATTTTAATAGAAGGTTCCCATGTCTGTATTTAATAATATTGGTTGTCTAGACAGCCTTCCATTTACACCCTGTGATGGTGTTGGCCTCCTTTCTTCCCAGTTTCTCTTCAATAGCTGTTGGATAAGAGCTCACCGATAACTTACAATTAAGAAGGCATCCACCTCACCAGTTCTAGAAGGAAATGTGGGTGAAATTCTCTAGAACAGTGCTCCTCATATTTTAAAGTGCAAATTAGGGACTAGGGAGATCCTGTTAAAATGCAGAGTCTGATTCAATAGGTCTGGGTGGGGCCAGAAAGTCTGCATTTTTTCAGGTGCAGGTGAGGCCTGGGTTGATGATTGGAGAACCACATTTAGGTAGCAAGGTTGCCCTATAATCTGACAGAGGGTAACATTTTTACAACTATGACTCAAAATACAAAAGCCATAAGGAAAAAATAAGTGTGGCTATATTATAATAACCGTTGCATGCAAAACCAAATAACCAAAACACCTTATGTAGAATAAAACAATAAATGACAAAATGGGAAAAAATATTTGCAACTTGTATCACAGATAAAGGGTTACTATCCCTAATATATGATAAGCTTTTTAAAATAGAGAAGAAAAAGACTTACCAATTCTAGAAAACAGGCTAAATATACGAAGAATCAATTGAAAATAAGTAAATGCAAATGACTGTTTACCATATGGAAAGAGCTTGGTCTTGTTTGTAGAAGAAATGCAGATTAAAACTACACTGAGGAACGTTTTCACTCATACCAGGTTAGGAAAAATCCAAAAATTTGATATTTTCTGTTGGTATTCCCACCTTTAAGAATCTATACCAATGGTACAGTATAACAAGATGAGGGCCAGCCTGGTGGCTCAGGTGGTTAGAGCTCCGTGCTCCTAACTCCAAAGGCTGCCGGTTCGATTCCCACATGGGCCAGTGGGCTCTCAACCACAAGGTTGCCAGTTCGATCCCTCGAGTCCCGCAAGGGATGGTGGGCAGTGCCCCCTGCAACTAAGATTGAACCCAGCACCTTGAGCTGAGCTGCGGCTGAGCTCCCGGATGGCTCAGTTGGTGGGAGCGTGTCCTCTCAGCCACAAGGTTGCCGGGTTCGACTCCCACAAGGGATGGTGGGCTGTGCCCCCTGCAACTAGAAATGGCAACTGGACCTGGAGCTGAGCTGCGCCCTCCACAACTAAGATTGAAAGGACAACAACTTGACTTGGAAAAAAGTCCTGGAAGTGCACACTGTTCCCCAATAAAGTCCTGTTCCCCTTCCCCAATAAAATGTTAAAAAAAAAAAAAAAAGATGAAAGCACAAGTATTTATTGCAGCATTAATTATAGTAGCAAAAGACTGAAATAACACAAATGCCTATTGGGGGCCTAGTTGAATAAATTGTTACACCTACACAAGGAACAAAGATTATCTCTACGCACTGCTATGAAGTAAGTATTCTCCAGGATATAATGTTAAGTAAAAAAAATAAGCGAGGTGGAAAAATAAAAGGGCATAGTTTACTACAGTTTATCTAAAAAAGGGGTAAAGCATGCAAATATGTGTGTATTTATATTTAAAAAAGACAATATAAATCTAGACTATAAAATGGTACCTATGGAATGAGGAAGGAAATAGAGGGACAGAACTTAGATTTTTCTGAAGATACTTTGAATTATAGATTTAACTTTAGAACCATGTCAACATTTTACATAATTATAAAGCAAAATTTAAGAAAGCAGTATCTAAAAAGCAAAAGCAAAATAAAACAAATGGATCTATGTATGGAGTTAATGGTTTGATCACATGGAGACAAATTATTTCAAGTGAACTTTAAAAGACAGTAATTTGTGATGAGACCAGTGATACAGGAGAGTTAGCATGTCCCTAGGTAGACAGGGAGGTCCCTGGTAGAATAAACAAAGACAGTCATATCCTAAAACTTCAGGTTTTGAAATCACTCCTTCGCTTCAGGACATAATGTAACAAGGCCTTGAGGTTAATCATAAAATTCATGTTGGCCTGACAAACGGAGCAGATCTGTTAGATAAGAGTGGGTTCTTTGCTAATTCCTTTAGGATGGGCAAGTAGAACAAACCTGGTAGAGGAATTTCATTAGAAGGTGCCAGTTCCCTTCTTCAAACAAGTTCCCCTCTTCAAACAGCTCCCCTTCCCCAAGCAAGCAAGGGAAGGTATAAAAGTAAGAGCTTTTGCCTCAGTCAGGGGGCACCCACCATTCGGGACCCCCTCCAGCTTGGGAGCTGCAACCTCTTCTCCTGCCTCTAATAAACTATCCTCCTTTTAAAACTTTTTGCCTCTCCCTGGTCTGTGTTTCCATTCTTCGGTTTCAGGAGACACGATCCCGGCCCGCACTCAGAAACTGCCAGCAGATCCAACATCACCTATATCACCAGGGGATTGTAATGGTGGCACTAAATCTTCTATCTTGAGATTTGGAACTCTGGTATAATTTGAATTAACAAGTGTAATTTAGCTTGGGACTTTTTGAAAACTTTCTTTTCTTTCTTCACTTCCTTTCCACTGCTTCCTTTCCACCAGATGTTGTGGCTGCTGGCTCCTGGGTCGTGAAAGAAATTCACAAGGCAGGTAGAAATACACCGTAGAAGGAAGATTTATTACAGTAAGAGGAGGGTCGGCTGGGCAGAGTCTGCTGGAAACTACTGTGTCGAGTCTTTGTTTAGTCTCACGTTTTATATTTTCTAATCAGGATATAAATTTCTTCAGCCTGTAGTGGAATTTTCTATTTTGTTGGGCTTTTTCTGTTGGGGTGGGGGAAGGTGCAGTTAAGCTGTTTATCACAACCTTTGCATACGTTATGTAGATTTAAGTTGGAGCCCAGAGTGGATCCCATGCAGATGCAAAACTTCTCCCAAGTCACAGGGCCAGCACTGGGGAGAAGTAAATAGAAACATTAACACTGGTCTGCATAGTAAATATATAGGAAGCAGAATCATTAACAGTTGGCGGAAAGGAAGTGGCAGAAAGGAAGCGAAGAAAGAAAAGAAAGCTTTCAAAAAGTCCCAAGCTAAATTACACTTGTTAAATCAAATTATACCAGAGATCCAAATCTCAAGATAGAAGATTTAGTGCCACCATTACAATCCCTCTGTCTCATTAATTTGACTCTAAGTTTCAAATGGGATATACCTTAAGGATAAAAAGGAAATAATAATAATAAAAAATCTTAAACTGCGAGTAATACTTTGTTTTTCAATAATATTATATATGCTTATATATAATATTTATTAAATATATATTTAGTAGGATAAAGCTTGTAATTAATTGCGCTAATGTTATTAGGAACCAAGATTTTCTGCATAGAAGAGAAAAATATAAAAGTAAGTTGTTGGGGAGGCCCGGTGGCTCAGGCGGTTGGAGCTTGGTGCTCCTAACACCAAAGGCTGCCGATTCGATTCCCACACGGGCCAGTGGACTCTCAACTACACGGTTTCCAGTTCGACTCCCGCAAGGGATGGTGGGCTGTGCCCCCTTCAACGAACAACGGCAACTGGACCTGGAGGGCTGTGCCCCCTGTGAGCTGTGCCCTCCACAGCTAAGATTGAAAGGACAACAACTTGACTTGGAAAAAGTCCTGGAAGTACACACTGTTCCCCAATAAAGTCCTGTTCCCCTCTCCCCAAAAAATAAAAAATAAGTTCTTTAATCCTGTGAATAGAAACTACCAGTATGAATTTATATTTTCTCTTTAAAATAATTATTTCCTAGCCATAAGCCAATGGAAATGTAACCAACTCAGTAACATTGAGCATTTGTATCAGTCTGGGTCCAATGAGAGAAATTACTCAGTAATTTGAGTACGGAAAGCTTAATATAATGAATAACTATAGAAGGAGATTAGAGTAACAAGGGATTCGCTAGTAAGAAATAATACCTCTAAATATAGAAATAGCAGACATAAAGTACAATCACTACCCATAGGGCTGGAGAGCACCCAATGAAGAGCCCCTCTTCCACCCCCAGGCCTGAGATCCATGCCTGTTGGAGAGGTCTCTGCCGTGACTCACTGAATGGCAGAGAAGTTGTGCTGCTCTACAGGTGCTATAAATCTACTGTCTGGAAATTTCTGGAAAACAGTCCTCTGGAATATAACAGAAGTCCACCCCTGGGGTGCTTGGGAAAGCCGTTGATGACTGAGTCCTGCTGGTAGCTGCATACTGCAGGAGCTGGGCACTGGAGAAACTGCCCATGATGTAGGAGCCTAGCGCTGGACAATGCCACCCACGGTGCAGGAACCTGCTGAGAGCGCAAACCGGAATCAGGAAGCAACACCTTCATCCTGCAATGTCTCTCCAGTGCCTTCTACTGACAAAGATTCAATGCCCGCTGGCAAAAGAAAAAAGATTTAAAGGGCCCAGATTCACTTCCACAGAGCAGTCTAAAAGGATGAGTTTGGATCTGAGAGGCAATAGATCAATAACTGGCACAGCATTCCTAGCACTCAGTTATGGTCTTTGAATACCATTTCTTACTGAAGGAAACCAGGGTTCCTCGGAGAAATGATCGATTCTAGGTCTGAGTCAGGGAAAGTACAGTACGAGCGTGGAACATCTTGTTGTACAAGAAGGCAAGGAAGCTGTCAAAAATTACTGGGGTCATGTCCAAAGGACTCAGTAACCAATATGAAGAGGCTCCCATTAGCAAATGATGGGACAAGTTAAGTATCAATAAAAACGATAACTGCGATGGATAGAAACATCAAATACATTAAAGGCGTAAGTTCATAATGAAACCAACTAGCAAAACATTTCTCATTGATCACCTTTGAAGAATGCAAGAGAACCGTTTTTAAATAAAAACTGATATGTAAATGGAAAAAAACCCAAGACTTTAACTTGCCCTTTTTTACGCAAGCTGACTTCAGGGTAACCAAATAGGGAATGAGGGAAAGTTTCTCTCTGTGGAAGTATTCTAATTTAAAGAAAGAAGAGGGAATGATAGAATTAGAACAGTGGTTCTCAAAGTGTGAGCTCCTGGGTTCTTTCAGGGGTCCATGAAGTCAAAACTGTTTTCATGATAACACTAAGGTGTTATTTACCTTTTTTACTACGTTGACATTGCACTGATGGTGCAAAAGCAGCAGTGGCTAAAAGCGTTGGTGCCTTAGCTTGAGTTAAGGCAGTGGGACTGAGGTACTCGTCGTCACTATGTTCTTCACTGCCACATTCACAGTAAAAATGTTGCCAGTTTCACTTAAGAATGTCCTTGTTGAAGCAGTAAAAATGATTACTTTTATTCAATCTCAGCCCTTGAGTACGTGTCTTTATAATATTCTGTATGGTGAAATGCACTTCTGCTGCATATTGAAGTACAGTAGTCCCTCCTTATCCTCAGGGCTATGTTCCAAGACCCCCAATTTATGCCTGAAACCGTGGATAGTACTGAACCTCATACATACTGTGTTTTTCCCTATACATACATACCTATGATAAAGTTTAACTTATAAATTAAGTAAGATGTTAATAACAATAACTACTAATAAAATAGAACAATTATAAGAACATATTATAATAAAAGTGATGTGAATGTGGTCACTCGTTCCAGGGGATTCCTTGCTGAAATATTTGTATAGGCTCAATGCTTTCGGGAGCAACACATTTTCTGTTCATGTCTTCCACACACACATTTAATGCCTGTTCCATCACAACTAAGCACTTACCATTCACTGGGGTTGTAACTTTTGCAGTTTGAGGTGCAACGTCAAAACTAGCACATGTTTAAGCTTTCCTTCTTCACAATTTCACAGATAGATTTGTTCTTACCGAAGATCTTAGCAACTTCAGCATATGATATATATATATATATATATATATATATATATATATATGTATATATATATATATATATATATATATATATATATATACATATATATATATATATATATATATATTTTTTTTTTTTTTTTCTTTAAAGAACCAGGTATGTCAGGTAAAAGAGGAATGATGCTGCCCCTTCTAGTGTTTTCTTCATACTTACTTTCAAAACAGGAGCCGCCCCCTCCCACCTCCAGAAATTGTGAGGCTGCAGAGACATCTACACTCCCGCCTGTTTATTACCCACTCCAGTGCTTACTAGGTACAGGTGCAAATGCAGAACTCCAGGATGTTTTTCTTTTCTTATTAAGTCGAGAATTTTCACCTTTTCACTTAAAGGAAGGACTTTACTGCTTCTCTTTGGCATATCCCAATTGCCAGCATCACTACTTTTGTGCTTTGGGGCCATTACTAAGTAAAGTAAGGGTTGCTTGAACACAAGCGCTGCAATACCACTATTTAGAATGGTGTACAATTTAAAACTTATGAATTATTTATTTATGGAATTTTTCCATTTAATATTTTTGGACCGCAGGTAACTGAAACTGTGGAAGGTGAATCCGTGGATAAGGGGAAACTACTGCAGGATGGCTATCTCGAGCAAAAGCAGTTGTACAATTATTTGAGTGGAGAGCTGAACTAGCAACTTTTTCATGGAACACACTTATTTTTACTTAAAAGAACCACTGACAGGCAAACTATGGTTATTCAGACAGCAGTATTTGGCAGACATTTTCTTGAAAATTAAGACATGATGAGCCTTGTCACTTCAAGGAAAACAACTTGACAGTATTTATTGCCAATGATAAATTCAAGCTTTCAGGTGAAAATTGGAATTTTGGAAAATTTGTATCCACCACTGTGAGTTTCATATTTTCTCAATATTTAAAGACTTTTCTAATGAGATTGATAGTGATATTAACAAATGTGATTTTTTTTTTTTGGATATTGTGTAATGAAATGTGTCAACATTTGCAATAGTTGCATAACTCAATGAACTAATACTTTTGAAATGACTAATGCATGATGTTACAAAATCATGGATGGGTAAAAGATCCATTCAAAGTACAAGAGAGATTTCAATGAAGCAGAGTATAAAGAGTACATTGATGTGGTTTCAGATCCCACATAACAATTAACCTTTAAGAAACTATCACTTCTTTCTGCAAAGAATATCCACAATCATTTGTATAGGCTATTAAAATGCTCCTCCCCTTTCTAACTACATATCTGTGTGAGGCTGGATAGTCTTCATATACGGTACTTCAACCAAAGCACCATATTACAACAGATTGTGTATAGAAGAAGACGTGAAAATCCAGCTGTCTTCTATTAAGCCAGACATTAAAGAGATATACACACAACAGTGCCACTTTTCTCACTAATTGTTTTGGAAAATATGGTTATTTTCATAAAACATGTTATTTATGCTATACTTATTGTTACTTTAAAATGAACTAATATATACATTCAAAAATTTCTCAGTTTAATATGGCATATGGTAAATATCAATAGAAATAGCCTACACAAACAAAAGCTCTTTGGGGTCCTCAATAACTATTAAGAATTCTGAGTTCAAAAAATTTGGGAACTTTTGAATTAGAATGTCATTGTTTTCCAAACAGTTAATGAAATAATGGATTCGGGCTTTGATCATCAGTGACTACTATGTCACAGAAAAGCAGGTGTTATGTACCTGCTGACAGAGCTTTACAACATCACCTATGAAGCATGCTTGCCGAAAAATCAAACCTGACTCTGACAAAGCTTCTCGATTCCACAACCAATTTATATGAAATACAGGGGCAAGATGAACTCATTAAAGACACTCTGGGGATGCCACACACAAAACCCAGCATAGCACGTCATTCTATAGGACAAAGGAATCCATTTCTTCAATGAATAAATTACAAGGAAAAACAGAGGGACAAGCAACCCACGGACTTCTGTTTCCATTGTTTGGAATGATTTGCCCCGCTTTGAGAAAGCAGTCATCTGCAAGCCAAGAAGAGAACTCTCACCAGAACCTGGTCATGCTGGCACCCTAATCTCAAATTTCCAATTTCCAGAACTGTGAGAAAAGAATCTTCTGTTGTGTAACGTATTCATTCTATGGTATTTTGTTATGATAGCCTAAGTTGAATAATGCAACTACCTTTTCTCCTCCTACATCTTCAGGTTCTTCACCACTTTCTTTTATCAAGGAAACCAGACTTGACACAATGTCCTAAGGTTCTGATCAGGACTAACCTTGATAGAAGGCAAGTTTAACAATAAGCACAAATAGTAGTTGAGTGCCCACTCTATGGCAGGCACTGCTGTGGGTGCAGGATAGTCTGAAGGTGAAGAAATCAGGGGCCTGCTGTCTTGAGCTTATATCCTACTTAGGAGATGGCCAATGATCCAGTGAATCATAAAAATAATTCTAGCTTTGGTAAGTGCTGTGAAGAAAAGAAACAGAACATTGTGATGGAGAATCAGGCTGTGTGGGAGGAGAGGAGTGGAGGGAACTCTGCCTAGGGTAGATAGGGAAGAGGTGACAGTTAAACTGAGATACAAAGGAGCCAGCCAGGTATGAAAATGAGGGAAGACTTACAGGCTTGAAGAACAGTAAGTGCAAAGGACCTGAGGCAGGGAAGAACTTGTGTTCTAATTGTTGAAAGGTGAAAGGGAACAGAATTTGCCACCCCAAAATATGCCTTTTTGGCATAAGGATTATTTTGAGCAGTTTATTTTTAAGAAACAAAAGACGATGGAAAAGCTCTGAAAACCTACTAGAAGTTACCCTTTTGTAAGATACATTTACATTTATAAGGGAAATCTCAATTTGTAAGGATGTCTCCCTGTACCTGGAAGAGAAGAATGACTAAAATCTCTACAAACTCTTATCAATGGAGAAAGCAGTGACTTAAATCTGCGTTACAAACATACCTGTGCTTTGACTGATAACCTCCCATAACTGGCTCCTCCCACTGTCCCCCAACATCTTCTTTTGTCTTCAGCTGGAGATTTAAGGTGGTAACTTGGGCCATTTCGGGGAGTTATTCAGGTTTCCTGGGTATCTTCCATGTATACAGGAGGTAATACATGTTATTAAACCTCCATTTACTTTTCTCCTGTTCATTTGTCTTTTATTAACGGGGGTGGGGTGGTGGTGGAGGATGGCTCAACCAAGAACCTACAAGGGTAGAGGGAAAATTATTTTTCCTCCCCTACAAAGGCTAAGATGACTGGGGAGCAGTGAGTGCAGATGAGGGAATGTGAGATGAGAGCAGAGGGGTACAAAAGCTCTCTGCCTTGCACACCAGGGTAAGGGCTTTAGATTTCATTCAAAGAGCAATGGGAACTCTTTGAAGGGCATTAAGCAGGTAAATGACACAGTCTGATTTGTGTTTCTGGTTGGTGTGTGGAGAATGAATTATAGAGTGGGCAAGAGTGGAGCAAGGAGACCAATTAGTAGACGCTTACAAGAATCCAGGCAGGAGGAGATGATGGCAGCAGAGAATAAGAGAAGCAGACCTATTGGAGATCTATTTGGAGGGCAAGAGAACTTGCTGGTGGATTAGATGGAATTGGGATCTCCATATACTGCAATGTTACTGCATCCTTGCAGCGCAGGACTCCTAATCTGGGATCCGGGTGTCCCAGGAGATCCATGAATACACCTCAGGGGGTCCACAAACCCCCTGAAAAGGTATGCATAATTGTGTGTCTGAGCATTGTCTTGGCAGGGTTTGGGAGTAGCAGGTCCATGGTTTTGAGGACCCATCCTCCATTCTTCTCCACTCTGTTCTCAGTTCCTCTGGCTTCTGCTTGGGTTTGGCCAATAGGGAGCCCAGAAAGAGATCAAAGGAAGGGGATAGAGTGAAACCAGGGATCTATTTCCCTGGCTTTCTCCCTGCAGGGTCATCTCGGTCTGGCTGTGTTCCTTGACAGAAGGTCACAGATCTTCTCAAGGCAGCTCTCTGTATGGAAATTTTCCCTTCTGGGTTCCAATTATCACTCTGTCTCCCTGATCTTTGGACCTAGGAGTGACAGCCCCCTCAGGGTACTGCACCGAACCTAGTTGGCATAGCTGGGAGCTTCCAGAGTGACCTCCTTCTTGGTGGGCTCCTTACTTCTGATAGGCTTGGGCCTTTAGGGCATCTCTTCTTACAAGGACTTGAGGAAACTGTCCAACAAAATACTGGCTGGAGTGTTTTGTAATAAAACACTGTATGACAACAAGGGTTTTATTACTACTATGAGTTGACTGAGCCCTAGGTGGTGAAAAACTGACTACAAGAGTCACGTAGGAAAATCATCTGGTAACCTGTGATATTTACCTTAGGCCTCTCCTCCTATTTAGGTATTTGGATTATAATTTCAAAACACCATATATGAAAATGGCACCCTGCTCTCACTGAGAACCTGAGAAAGGAATGGTTTTGGGAAATGAGTCCCTATGCTCTGCTGGCCTCCCATCTTTTCTACCACATGATCTGAGGAATTAAAGGTTTAGCTCCTCTTTAGGCTGTAGTCCCACAATCTCATTCAGGATTCCACCTGCTCTGTTTTGGTCACTGACACGTCTATCTTACCAAAAGGTGAAGAAGTTTGATCTATAAGCTATATCTTCTTGGTCTGTGAATTACAGGGGCTTTGCGTAGTACCTAAACACAGTTTGACACAACTTAACATGCACATCAGACATTTTCATTTCTGACCTCTTTTTTCCTCAGGTTGTCTCACTAGCACTTAGAGTTGGTGGATAGAAACATTTCAGCCCTTTTGGCACTGGTTCCAGGCCAGAATTAAAATTTTTGGCAGGTCTGTTAGAGCTAGCAGCTTCTTTGAATTGCACATTCAGATATCTCTCAACAAACATTTCTTTCTACCTTTCAAATGATATCAGTGTTTCTGCAGTCTCCTCTCTTAACTAAATCCTACCCACCCCTTCTTCTTCTTCTTTTTTTTTAAAGATAACCTAGCTCATTTTTTTTTTAAATTTTATTAGGGAATATTGGGGAACAGTGTGTTTCTTCAGGGCCCATCAGCTCCAAGTTGTTGTCCTTCTAACTAGTTGTGGAGGGCACAGCTCAGCTCCAAGTCCAGTCGCCATTTTCAATCTTTAGTTGCAGGGGGCACAGCCCACCATCCCATGCGGGAATTGAACCGGCAATCTTGTTGTTGAGAGCTCGCGCTCTAACCAACTGAGCCATCCGGCCGTTCCCTACCTACCCCTTCTTGACCATCTTGGCCAACTTCCTTCCAATTTATAAATGTATTAATAAACGTCCCCTCTGGTAATGACTTTTCTAAGACTCAGTGTCCTCCCCTTCACTTCTTTTCTCAAATATCATTCTCAAGGACATGCTCTTACCTTGTTGTCCAGCAGTCTCTCAGTCATTATATGTCATTGTTATCTTTACATCCCAACTCATCTTAATTATGATGAGGTATAATAACAATTCACATAATGAAGGCAAAGCCCATCACACTGTGGGCAAATCAAGTTAGCTTGTGTCTGTAGCCACTGAATTTTGGCTGAACAAACTCTGAAGCGTTATATATGTGTAGGAGGTGCAGACCCTACTTAAGGCGTATTTTTATTACTCATCCATCTTTTCTCCAAATTAGTTCATTTTAACTCCTACTAGGAATTGCTTCCTGATTGAGGTTGAGTTGTACTGGGTGTAACATCAGGAAAGAGAAATTTTCAACCATTTTCTTTAATTGACACCCCAGGGTGACTCTTTCTTCTCTGAATCTAATTACCTTTCATTATAGCCTGCTGTTGTTCGCCTACACTCTTGTAATTTCATAGTTATTCTCTTTTTAAAATAAAATTTTTGTTCTTGTTTAGGTCAGTATTAAAAAAAAGAGCCAAACTTGACTCAAGATAATGACAGAAATGTGTTTTAAAAGAAATAAGGTCACGGGAGGTGGCTGGTTAGCTCAGTTGGTTAGAGCGTGGCGCTAATAACACCAAGGTTGCCGGTTCAATCCCACCATGAGCCACTGTGAGCTGTGCCCTCAAGGAAGAAAGGAAGAGAGGAAGAAAGAAAGAAAGGTCACAAGCTGAAATTGACAATATGGTCATTATAAACTCTGGCTCTCTACTTATAGTTACAGTTAGTGAGAGAACTGAAATGATCCAGAAACCTGAAGGACATAAATGAATGGCAGAGGGCTGAAACCTGCACCTCGCTCTGGGGACATCCTACACCCACTCAAGAACAGGGTCACAGATTCAGCTGGACCCTTAAGGTAGCAAAACCATCTGGTTTGACACATTGGTTCTGTTAGAGTCGGCACCACAAATAGGTGCAATAAGCTGCTTTGTAAAGGAAATGCAAGGACATTGGTTATAAAAACTTTAACTGAAGTGGAATATATGCACAGAAAAGTGCACAAATCTTAAGTGCAAGCTCACTGAATTTTTACAAACTGAAAATGTCCAGGTATTCAGCACCTAGATCAAAAAACAGAAAATGACCAGTGACCCACCGACCCCCCCCAACCCGACCAAATTCCTCTTTTGGTCCCCTTCAGTCACTATCCAACCTGTCTTCCCTGCTTAGAGCTTCTATCTAGCATACTACAGAGGGTGCCAAATATATATATATACACTCATTTTAAGAAAGGGAAAACTGTATTAAAATTGTAATACTCAATATATCCTGACAACAAAAGATGAATACAAGTCATGTGTATACATTTTTTGGCACACTTGGTATATATTTTAGTTATCTTACTTATAATCTGTCTCCCCCACCAGAATGTAAGCTTCATGAAGGTGGAGATTTTTGTTCTGTTTTGTCAAGTGCTATATCCCCAGCTCCTTGAGCTGTGCCTGGCACCATTCAGTAAATATCTGTGAAATGAATGGGTGAAACTCTGCAATATGGAATGCTACAAAAACAAAAAAAACCCCAACCATCAATAGATGAATGGATAAAGGAAATGTGTTCTATCCATACAATAGAATATTATTCAGCCATAAAAAGGAACAAAGTACTGACACATGCTACAATATAGATGAACCTTGGAAACTATACTGAGCGAAAGAAGCCAGACACAAAAGACCACAAACTGTATAATTCCATTTACATGTAACATTCAGAATAGGCAAATCTATAGAAACAGAAAGTATATTCATGGCTGCATAGGGCTAGGGGAGGGAGGGAATGGAATGACTGCTTAGTGGGTTTTGTGTTGCGGTAATGAAAATGGCTTGGAACAAGATAGAGGTGATGACGGCACAACATTGGCAGTGTACCAAATGCCACCGAACTGTACACTTAAAGGTGTTTCATTGTGTTATGTGAATTTAACCTCAATAAACCAAATTTTAAAAAATCCTTAAAAGGGACAAAATTTGTTGAACACCTTTCCCTTCACCAACCAGAAAGAGCTGATTCTGGTAACAGGATGGTCCTTTGTGTGAGGAGGGTGATGGACAGGTAGGCATAAATCGGGAGTCACTGGGCTAAGCTAAATGGCTTTGTGTAGGAAGGGGAGAGAGGATGTGTAGTCATAGGTGCTGGAAGACTGGAGCCAGCACAGTTGAGTGACCGTAGAAGAGGAAGGAGAAAAAAATAGAGACTGCAGGGCTGAGAGAAGAAATTTGGGATGAACCACTTACTGGGATTTTTGAGTCAAATGCAGCCCTTGGTGGCGCTAAGGGTCATTTCCAAATACCACAGGCAGCATTAATGAGTAGGACACTGTGGAGACAAGTTTGAAAACTCTTAAAAAAAAAGACTTCTGAGTTCAGCCAGGGAGATAACGCCTTGTAGTGGGTTGAATGGTGGCCCCCAAAAGATGTGTCCATGTCCTAACCCTTGGAACCTGTGAATGTGACCTTATTTAGCCAAGAGGTCTTTGCAGATGTAATTAAGTTGAGGATCTCAAGATGCTGAGAGTACCCTGGATTATCTGGGTGGGTCCGTAATTCCAATGACAAGTGACTTTAGAAGAGAAAGGCAGAAAGAGACTCAAGAGAGACAGAAAAGGAGAAGACAGACATACAGAGTTGAAGGTGTGACGACGGAGGCAGAGACTGGTGTGGAGTGTTATGGCCACAAGCCATGGAACACCAAGGAATGCCAGTAACCACCTGAATAGCCTTGCAGACACAGCGATTTTGGAATTTTGGCCTCAAGACTGTGAGAGCATAAATTTCTGTTGTTTGAAGCAACCAAGTTTGTTGTTTGTTATGGTCATTTGTTATGGCAGCCCCAGGAAATGAATACACGCTTCCAGCAGTAAACCCAACACGTTTGAGGGGAAACCACATGGAGAGCCAAGAGATTGGGTCCCCAGGAAATCCAGAGTGGAGAAGGTACCTTCTTTGTGTCTGAGAGGAAGAGCTGCTGGTTTTCTGGCCCCCGTGTGCGCTCATGTGACCGATGAAGAATCCACAGGCTGACTGGCTCTCGGCATTTCACATCCTTCGGCCACTGTCAGCATTAGTGCTGCAGGAATAGGTGGACGCTCTGGACACAAGTGAGAGTGAGACTTTTAAACAACAGCCAAGGAGAAGGCACTCTGTATTTGCTTGGTGGAAATAAAAGTTTACGGCTCTGTGAGCCGGGCTTATTAATTCAGAGTAGGGCAGAGTAATTGGCAAAGTCTGCCACCTTTTACTTGATAAAGTGACCAGGTACCTGAGGTGGGCATGTTTTAAAAACACTGGATGAAAATATTCACTGAGTGAAGATGGAAGGAGGGGATGAACACGTTTGGCTTTGAAAGAACAATGCTACAGAACGTTTATTCTACATACATGCAATTGCCTATAAAAAGAATGATGAATTTCAAAATTCTTATTGGAAACTTGCTGTGTATTAGTTTAATATGATTTTAAATCCACTTGTTTATGACTTAAGAGAAGTTGTTTTAATCCACTTGTTTATGACAAAGATGAAAAAAGTTGCTTTGATCTAAGAATGAGGTAAGTCATGCCAGGATGTCATCATTCTACATCTGTTGTTGTTGATAAGCAGTCAGCAGCCCAGCTGCTGAGGGGCCCCGCTGGGGGCTTATTGATAAGAACACGTGGAGAAACAACTATGGCAAGGGGACATTTACACTATAAATACTGACAGTTTGTGAGGACTTTGAGAGTTTCGGTTTGGGCGAGATGACTTGTCGCTAACCTAAAAACTCTCCGAAGATCCTTGAGACATTTGCTCCTACCATGGTCAAGGCATCTCTTGGGTGGGTAGTGTTATTAAACTGTGCGCGGTTTCTGGAGTGATAACCCTTAGAGCAGCTCAGCCTTCCCACTAACACTGGTGTCTTCATTCCCTAGCAACAGCTCTAGCAAGAGGGGACTTTTAATTTTGCACTGGCAGCTGGAAATCAGCTCTATGTTGGTTGCCAACTCTCCTTAGTGCCTCCTCTTATAAAAAGGTACACCTCCATGTTTTGGCTATGGTGAGTAGTGCTGCAGTGAACAGAGGGGAATGTATATCTTCTTGAATAAGTGTTTTCAAATTTTGGGGATAGATACCCAGGAGAGGGATTGCTGGGTCATATGGTAATTCTACTCTTAATTTTTTGAGGAACCTCCACACTGCCTTCCATAGTGGCTGCACCAGTCTGCATTCCCACCAGCAGTGTATGAGGGTTCCTTTTTCCCACATCCTCGCCAACACTTGTTATTGTTTGTCTTGTTGATGATAGCCATTCTAACAGGTGCGAAGTGATATCTTATTGTGGTTTTGATTTGCATTTCCTTAATAGTGAAGGTGAGCATTTTTTCATATATCTGTTGGCGGTTTGTATGTCTTCTTGGGAGAAGAGTCTGTTCAGGTCCTCTGCCCATTTTTTAATCATATCGTTTGTTTTTTGTTGCTGAGTTGGATGAGTTCTTTGTATAATTTGGATATTAGCCCTCAAAGAAGATGTGGTACATATATACGATGGGATACTACACAAAAAGATGAAATATTGCCATCTCCAACAGCATGGATGGATTTTGAGAGTATTATGTTAAGTAAAATGTCAGATGGAAAAGGACAAGAACCATATGATTTCACTCATATGTGAGTTATAAAACAAAAAGGGACAAATGAACAAACAAAACAAACAAACTCATAGATACAGATAACAGAATGGTGGTTACCAGAGGGGAAGGGGTGTGGGGGGAGGATGAAGAGAGTAAAGGGGGTCAAATATATGGTGACAGAAGGAGACTAGACTTCGGGTGGTGCACACACAATAGAGTATACAGATGTAGTATCATAGAGTTGTACACTTGAAATTTATATAATGTTGCTAACCAATGTTATCCAATAAATGTAATTAAAAATAGTGAAAACGAAAGGTACACCTCACATTAAATTTGGACTTTATGCCTTCATCTCCCCTAGCCTGGAACAATAGTGTGATTAATCTGTCATTTGTTTGGAGTATGTTATTTTTTTCATTTGGCTTATTAAGAGATATTATCCTGCATGCTATTGGCTTGTGAAATCATTATAATTCCCACAGCGAATCTGTGCTAAATAAATTGCTAGCAAAGACAGACTCAGTCTCTTGCTGCCTTCCCAAAACAAAACAAAAACAAGTGTTTTAAAACATTCTCTGATTTTTGCCAAGAGAGAAGCTAATATAGGGAGAATAAAGGAGAGAATCTTTGACATAGTTATTTTATTTAAATAATAATGAGTATTAAAGTCTTGACTATATGTCTCAGCAATACCAGATGGATACCATCCTTTTGAGTTTTATAATGTTTAAGAATCCTTGGATGTTGTCTTTGCTCCTGTTCACATGTAATTTGACACTTTATGTTTAAAAAACTGGATTTCCTAGCTAAGACTCCCTTCTCTTTCATTTCATAGAGGATACAGGATAGTTACTTAGAGGATAGAGACTTGGCTGATTGTTTTCTTTGACTATGTCCTAAGGAATTATGGTAAAACTTAATTGAAAATTTCCAGACCACAAAAATAATTTCGCTTCCAATTCCTTTTCCTTTTCCATCTATTTATCTCCTAAAAACAAGATAACGTTATATCTTCTCAGTCCTTCCTTTTTCATCTCCTTTCCCACTTTGGTCTATACGTAAGGCATACATTATTCATCCCCCACTAGTTCATTTAATAATCTCTCTCTCTCCCCCGACCCCACACCCACAGTCTATAAATCAAGCCTCTGGGATGTACAGATTCTAAATAGAAGGTGGAATTCTTCCCTACAATCTGGAACATTTCTTTTCTTATTTTTCATTTAAAGTAAAGCAAAATCTGTAAGTATTGTATCAGCAAGGATTTAGACAGGGAAGTAGAGCCACCGTGAGTATTGTAGGAACGAAGCCTTTCACAGATATGGGAAGAACCAGGGAAGTGAATGTTTGGAAAGGGGAGTCAGAGAATCAGAGAGTCACAAGGCACTACCGGAAGCATTGGTGCAGTTGGACAAATCAGAGCTTTCGGGAAAGTTCAAGAAGCTAAGTGAATCCAGCTGCTCAAGTGGGGCGGTGAAGGGGGAGTTCATGGAGAGGTTTATGGGAAACTGTGGCCTCTGCTTAATTCCTGCCTGTGTGGGGCCACAGCCAAGCCCCTGGTGGTGGGCCTGAGGCAGCTGCTGGCTAGTAGAGCCAACAGCAGAAAATGCGAGCTGGAGGTGGAGCAGGAGAGAGTTGGATAAGCTAGGATCTGCATGGAACCCCTGTTTCTGTCTGTCACTATATCTGACGGGAAACCTGCCAAGTGTAGTGACTGCTGCTTGCCTTCTGCCCTACAATTTTCACATAAGTTCCTCTTTTGGCCAACTCTAACCCGGAACCATACAAGGGAGGGGCTTCTAGGAAACATAGTTCTCTGCCTTAATCAAGTTGGCACAGCACAGTTCAGCACAACACCCGCCACCATGATAACTGAAATGGCATCACAAATAAAAACCATTTTAAAAACTACTCTTCCATTCTAATGTCCCTCAGCTCAGAATTCAGAATGCATAAGGATGTCATCCTTTTTACACTGGCCAAGTAAACCTGCTTTTGGTGGTGTGGGACCTGGCTGGATATTGTTCTATGGAGGGGGTAGCATCTGTTGAAAAGCTCAGCGGATTCCTAGTCATGGCTCCCACTCATACATAATGTGTAACCTTGGGCAAATCCCTCCCCTCAGTGCCTCTTAGTTCCTCACTTGTAAAATGGACAGAATTGTACCCAGTTGGCTTTGTATAGTCCAAATGATTTAACAGAAGTGCAAGCACATTGTAAATGACTACATGCCAGGATGGTTGTAAGTCCCATTATTTCAAGGCATATTCTTCAGGCAAATGTTTAGACCTTATTACAAAATAGATGCACAAAAGTAATATTGAAGTGGGCCGGGCCGGTGGCTCAGGCGGTTAGAGCTCCGTCCTCCTAACTCCGAAGGCTGCCGGTTCGATTCCCACATGGGCCAGTGGGCTCTCAACCACAAGGTTGCCAGTTCAATTCCTCGAGTCCCGCAAGGGATGGTGGGCTCTGCCCCCTGCAACTAAGATTGAACACGGCACCTTGAGCTGAGCTGCCGCTGAGCTCCCGGATGGCTCAGTTGGTTGGAGCGCGTCCTCTCAACCACAAGGTTGCCGGTTCGACTCCCGCAAGGGATGGTGGGCTGTGCCCCCTGCAATTAGCAACGGCAACTGGACCTGGAGCTGAGCTGCGCCCTCCACAACTAAGACTGAAAGAACAACAACTTGAAGCTGAACAGAACCCTCCACAACTAAGATTGAAAGGACAACAATTTGACCATTGTTCCCCAATAAAAAGTCCTGTTCCCCTTCCCCAATAAAATCTTTAAAAAAAAAAAAAAAAAAAAATCTTAAAAAAAAAAAAAAAAAAAAAAAAAGTAATATTGAAGTATAGTGGTACCTCGGTTTTCAAACGTAATCTGTTCCGGAAGACCGATTGAGTTCTGAAACGTTTGAAAACAGCCGACAGCTAGGCCTCAGGGTCTTGCACTCAGCGGAAGCCATGTGACATGTTCGACTTCTGACGCGTGTTCAAAAACCGAAGCATTTACTTCCGGGTTTACGGCGTTCATAAACCAAAATGTTCGTCAATGGAGACATTCGAAAACTGAGGCACTACTGTACATGAATGAACATGTCTTGGTATCATCAAAAAAATTTAAGGTGTTGGTGAGGAAATAGTTTCAGACATGGAAGCTGTTAGGGAACAAACATCTTTACTCCCAAAAGTCAGCACACCCCATGGATCCTCATTAGCATGATAACCCAGAGGTTTCCTTTCCTCTACAGAGATCTGTTTATTTTCTAGTTAACAAAGAGTAAGGGGGACATCATCATCATCATCTGCCTGAAAGCCCAGAATACACTGGAATAGAACACTGCTGATGAGAGAGGGGTTGGGGTTGACCCCTCTGGAAGGTGATTTGGAAGTTTGACTCATACCCTAGTAATTCCACTTTTGTGTGTTTATCCTAAGGAAGTGCTCTAATATGTATAAATGTGTAACTGCTGGGCTCTTGCATTCTGGGAGTGAGCAAACTTTATCTCAGAGGTGACTGTTTCTTGCGTTGAAGAAAGAACCAATCGGAACCTTGACGGTACATTCTAATTGGGGAGAACTTGGGACAGGCATTAGGTAAACTAAGAGAGTTAACAAAAATGCATGGAGCTCCTTCTCTGTGTCAATCCCTCGTCCAGATTATGGGAATAGAGCAATAACCAAAACAGACCAAGTTTCTGCTTTCATGGGGGAGAGAGGCAATGCAAAAATGAACAATGTAATCAAATGTCAGGTTAAACACCATGAGGGAAAATAAAGCAGTGTCAAGGATTAGATAATGATGTGGGTGCCATTTTTAGATAGGGTGGTGAAGGAAGGCCTCTTTGAGGAAGTGCCATTTGCTCAGCAACATGAATGAACGGAGGCAGAAAACTATGCTGATATGTGGGGGCAGAACATTTCAGGAGGGGGAACAACAAGTGCACAGGCCCAAAGATGAGAAAGAGCTTCTTTATTCAAGGGAGAATAGGGAGACCAGTGTGGCTGCACCACAGCGAGCAAGGGGAGTAGTAGCTGAGATTGCAGAAGGAGCCAGGTTACAGACCATGTTGGCTTTTGATTTAGGTCAACTCAGACAGGAAGCCATTGGAAAGTTTTGAACTGAAGCATGACTTTTGCTGGCTTAAGTACTGAAAGGATATTGATGGAGAGTAAATTATAGATGGGCAAGAATGGAAGCAGAGAGGCCTGTTAGAATATATTACAGTGGTCCATAAAGAAAGCTATAGGGAGGCTGGGACAAGAGCAGGTTCGTGGTGGAGGAGGTGAAAAGTAGTCAGAGCCAGCATACCCTTTGAAGGCAGAGCTGACAGGATTTGCTACGAGGTCAAAGGTGAGGTGTGACAGAAAGACAAGAGTCAAGGATGACTCCAAGGTTTGGGGCTGAGCAAGTCGAAGAATGGAGCTGTCGTTTATTGAGATGGAAACTACCAGGCGAGGAACAAGTTTGGGAGGAACGTCAAATATAGTTTTGGAAAGGTTAAGTTTGAGATGCACATCAAGCCTCTGATTGAAGATGTTGAGTAGGCAATTGGGCATGATTCTGGAGGTCAGGGCAGACAACATAAATTCAAGAGTTATTAGTGGATAGAGGGTATTTAAAGCCATTAAACTGGATGACATCATCTAGGAGTGAGTAAAGACAGAAAAGACGTCGAAAATCTGAGTCTTGGGACACCCCGATGTTTAGAAGTGAGGAAGAGGAGAATGAGCCAGAAAAGGAGACTGAGAAGGAGTGCAGTCGGTAAGGAAGAAAATGAGGAGAACATAGTGTCCTGGAAGCCAAATAAAGAAAATGTTTTAAGGAGGAAGTGGTTGCCTGGGATATGGGAGGGATTAAATAATAAAGTAGAAGGCATTTGGAATTTTCAGGGCTACTGGAGTGAGGAGGCACGGAGTTCAGAGACAGAGAAAAGAGAGAAAACCTGAGGAGGTCAATGGAGAGACTGTAAGTTCCCAGGCACATGGCAGGATGTTAGGGTCCATGAAGGAACATCATCAATGAGAAGTACCCATATGGTGGAGAATGGCCAGCAATTTTCTAGAATATCAGTGCAATCCCTATTAAAATCCCACTGGCATTTTTCACAGAAATAGAAAAACAAATCCTAAAATTTTTATGGAGCCACAAAAGATCCTGAATAACCAAAGCAATCCTAAGAGGAACAAAGCCGGAGGTATCACACTTTCTGATTTCAAACTATACTATAAAGTTCTGTTAATCAAAACAGTATGGTACTGGCGTAAAAATAGGCACATAGACCAATGGAACAGAATCACGAGCACAGAAATAAACTCTCACATACACAGTCAACTAATACTTGACAAGGAAGCCATGAATACTCAACAGCAAAAGAACAGTTGCTTCAATAATGGTGTTGCAAAAACTGGATAGTCACATGCAGAAGAATGAAATTGGATCCCTATCTTTCACCACTCAGAAAAATTAACTTGAAATGAATTAAAGAGTTAAACATAAGTCCTGAAAGTGTAAAACTCCTAGAAGAAAACAAAGGGAAGAAGCTCCTTGACATTGGTTTTGGCAGCAATTTCTTGGACATGACACCAAAAGCACAAGCAACAAAATGAAAAATAAACAAGTGGGACTACAGCAACCTAAAACCTTCTACACAGCAAAAGAAACAATCAACCAAATGAAAAGGCAACTTGTGGAATGAGAGAAAACATTTGTAAATTATATATCTAATGGGGTTAATATCCAAAATATATAAAGAAGTCATACAACTCAATAGCAAAACAATAATAACAATAATCCATTTAAAAAATGGGCAAAGAAACAGTACTGTTTTCCATAGTGGCTGCACCAAAAGAAGTTGTGAATCTACTTGGCCATAAAAAAAGATGAAATACTGCCATTAGTGACAACATGGATGGAATTTGAGGGTATTTTGCTAAGTGAAATAAGGCAGATGGGAAGTACAAAAATGGTATGATTTCAGTTATATATGGAATATAAAACAAAAAAAGAAACGAACAAACAAAACAAAAACATACTCATAGATATGGACAACAGATTGGTGGTTACCAAAGAAGGGGGATGAGAGGAGGATGAAATGGGTAAAGGGGGTCAGATATATGGTGACAGATGGAAACTAGACTTTGGGTGGTGAGCACGCTATAGTGTATACAGATATCAAATTATAATGTTGTATACCCGAAAATTACATAATGTTATAAACCAATGTTACCTCAATTAAAAAAAGATGTTGAAGACTATCTTTCCAGATGTCTCTCTATTCATGTATACATGTATACATATTCTAAAATTTTAATAAACTAATACTAAGTTATTTTGTAACTCAATTAAAAAATGGGCAAAAGACGTTTTTTGAAAGAAGACATATAAATAAATGGCCAACAGATACATGAAAAGATACTTGACATCACTAATTGTAAGGGAAATGTAAACCAAAACCACAGTGAGATGTCACCTCACACCTGTAAGAGTGGCTATTATCAAAAAGACAAGAGATAAGAGTTGGTGAAGACGTGGAGAAAAGGGAACCCTTGTGCACTGTTAATGTACATTGGTGCAGCCACTATGGAAAACAGTATGGAGGTTCCTCAAAACATTAAAAATAGAACTACTATGTGAACCAGCGACCCTACTTCTGGGTATATACCCTAAGGAAATGAAATGAATATCTTAAAAAGATATCTGCACCCCCACATTCATTGCAGCCAAGATATGGAAACAACCTAAGTTTCCATCAATGGATGAATGGATAAAGATGTAGCATATATCTGCAATGGCATATTATTCAGCCATGAGAAAGTAGGAAATTCTGTCATTTGCAACAATGAATCTTGAGGGCATTATGCTAAGTGAGATAAGTCAGACAGAGAAAGGCAAATACTGTATGATCTCTCTTACATGTGGAATCTAAAAAAAGCCGAATGCAGAGAAACAGAGAGTAGAGTGGGGCTCACCAGGTGCTGGGTGGGGGATATGGGGTGATATTGGTCTAAGGGTACAAACTTCCAGTTATAAAATTAACAAGTTCTGGGGATCTAATGTACAGCATGGCGATTACAGCTAATAATACTGTATCATATACTTGACTATAGATCTTAAGTGTTCTCACCAATTGTCACATAATTATGGCAATTATGGGACAGGATAGAGGTGTTAGCTAACATGTGGTAACAGTCATATTGCAATATACACATGCATCAAATCAATACCTTGTACACTTAAACGTACACAATGTCATATGTCAATTTATCTCAATAAAGCTGAAAAAAAAGAAGTGCTCTTGAAATCAATACCTATGGAAGGGAGGGGAAGTAAGCAGATCGAGCAGAGGGAGAAGCAATGCAGGCCTGATGACAGACTTGGCTGACCCCACAGGGAGCTCTGGAGTTAGAACAGTCCTGCAGAGTTGTCCAAAGCTGGGTGGAGATGGCCATACCTGTACACCCCTGCTTTGGTCAGTCATTGGATGTGGGCTGCTCTGGGGGCTCTCTAAAGCTGAGGCAGATCCTGGAGGGCTGACATCTAAGGGCTGTTGGCTGACCATGCTCTTGAAGTTGGACAACAGGAAGGAAGACATGAACCACGGCGTCCACCACAATGCCCACTTGTGGGATAAGCAAAAACATATAAACAAATACAATTCTAGGGTATTTGAAACCTAATGCCATATTGCACTCCAGAAAGGTTGTTTTGATGATATTACATTTCAACCTGGAATAAAGAACTCTTCTAACTCAATTTTAAAAAGACAACCCAATTGAAAATGAGCAACGAGGGGATAGCTGGTTAGCTCACTTGGTTAGAGCATGGTGCTAACACCAAGTTTGCCAGTTCGATCCCCACATGGGCCACTGTGAGCTGCACCCCCCTTAAAAGAAAAAAAAATGAACGAAGAATTTGAACAGACATTTTACCGAAGACAACTAGAAATTCCACTATTAGGTATCTACACAAGAGAATATGTCCACACAAAGACTTGCACACACATATTCACAGTGGCATTATTCATAACAGCCAAAAGATGGAAACAATGCAAATATCTATCCACTGATGAACAGAGAAACAAATTGTGGTGTATCCGTACAGTGGAATATTAGTTTGCTATAAAAAAGAATGAAGCAGGCGGTGGCCGGTTAGCTCAGTTGGTCAGAGCGTGGTGCTGATAACACCAAGATTGCCGGTTCAGTCCCTGCATGGGCCACTGTTAGCTGCGCCCTCCCTAAAAAAAAAAAAAAAAAAGGAATGGAGTACTGATGCATGTTACAACATGCATGAACTTTGAAAACATCATGCCAGACTCAAAAGAACACATATTGTATGATTTCATTTATATGAAAGGTCCAGAAAAGGTAAATCTATAGATAGTGGTTGCCTGGGGCTGGACTGATACAAATGTTCTAAAACTGTATTGTGGTGATGGTTGCATAGTTCAATAAACTTACTACAAATCATTGAGTTGCACATTTAAAAATGGGTGCCTTTTATGGTAGTAAATTATCTCTCAATAAAGTTGTTTTAAAATTTTCAACCTGGATCTAGAATATTTAATAAATAAAATCCAATAAAACTAAAATAAAAGGAAAATATATAATTAATTTAAAAGATAGGTAATTCAACCAAGTTCTATTTATAAAGCATGTTCGACATTTCATACTCTAATCAGAGCACTTTCTGGGCACTGGAGAGGTGAAAGCAGTAAATAATTTTCTCCCTTTCTTTTTTTAAAGATTTTATTGGGGAAGGGGAACAGGACTTTATTGGGGAACAGTGTGTACTTCCAGGACTTTTTTCCAACTCAAGTTGTTGTCCTTTCAGTCTTAGTTGTGGAGGGCACAGCTCAGCTCCAGGTCCAGTTGCCATTGCAAGTTGCAGGGGGCACAGCCCACCATCCCTTGGGGGACTCGAGGAGTTGAACCAGAAACCTTGTGGTTGAGAGCCCACTGGCCCATGTGGGAATCAAACTGGCAGCCTTTGGAGTTAGGAGCATGGAGCTCTAACCGCCTGAGCCACCGGGCCAGCCCTCTCCCTTTCTTTTATGGCAATGAAGTAGGATCTAGAATTAATCAGTGTCAGTAGATCAAAGTGGTAATCAATTTTTAAAAAACAAGTACAGAAGGTAATATGCAGAAAAGATTCGATCAATGCTTACTTTCATCATCCATTTAATAATTCCTATGTAAAGAATTAATTTCCTGTTACCAACACAAAATTAATACAATGTTTCATGGCGTGGAGTGAGAATTGCTTTGTGAGTCCAGTCACCCTCAGATTTGTGAGCAAAATTGAGCATTGTATTTGTTTTAGGTCACCATTTTGGAGTGGTTTGTTCCACACAGCATTGATAACCTGAACATGCCACAAGCCCCTCGACCAGAGGAGCCACCAGGGAGGCAGGCATCTTCTCTCTTCTGATCCCTCTGTTTTTCTCAGTGGCTTCACTATCTTCCTAAGTTTAAAACCTACAAAGTCATTCTGTGCATACTTTTCCTCATCCCCCAGAACTGGTCAAGGGCCAAATCTTGTCAGTGCCATATTACTTGCCTCTGTTTCCTTCCCTCCAGGCTTACTATTATCTAGTTTTCCCTCTTGCCTAGATGATCACAGTAGTCTCCTAAGTTTTCTCTCTGCCTCTAGGCTCCCTCATTTCAATCCTCTGGCCTTTAAATCTTTAGTGGTTTTCATAGCCTAAACACTAGCATTCAACGTCTTTCCTCAACTGGCCCTTACCTTCCTGTAATGGCTCATTACATCCTGTCAACTTGGCTGGGCCACAGGGTGCCAAGATAGTTTGTCAAACATTATTCTGGGTGCTTCTGTGAGGGTGTTTTGAATGAGATTAATATTGAAATTGATAGACTTTAAGTAAAGCAGATTGTCCTGTAAATACGGGTGGGCCTTATCCAATTAGTTGAAGGCCTGAATAGAACAAAATGATCAGCTTCCCTCAAGCAAGAGAGAATTTTCTAGCAAACTGCTTTCAAACTTCATCTGTCTTCCTGGTTCTACAGTAGATGGCCTCCAGACTAGAACTGCACCATCGGCTTTCCTGGATCTTTAGCCTACAGGCCTGTGGATTGGAGCTGCAGAATTGACTCTCTTGGGTCTCCAGGCTGCCGGCCCACCCTGCAGATTTTGGACCTACCAGCATCCTTAATCACATAAGCCAATTCCTTATAACAAATTTATGTATATCTATATCTATATCTACATCTGTATCTACCTGTATGTATGTATGTATGTATGTATGTATGTATGTATGTATGTATGTATGTATATATATCCAATTGGTTCTGTTTGTCTGGAGAACTCTAAGACACTTCCTAACCTTGTGTCCCACTGAGTGCCTTTGCACACCTGACTCTCCATTCAAACTGAGCTGGTCTCTGCTCCCTCTGTTTGCTCCAGGGGTTTTGTCTTCTAGCCTCGCTCACATTGCTCTGCCTCTGGCCCCACCTTCAGTGATCACACACACAAAAATGTCACCCTCTCCAGGCCTTTCTTTTTTTTCTTTTTTTTCTCTTTTTTTTAAATTGGGGAATATTGGGGAACAGTGTGTTTCTCCAGGGCCCATCAGCTCCAAGTCATTGTCCTTCAATCTAGTGGAGAGCGCTGCTCAGCTCCAAGTCCAGCTGCCATTTTCAATCTTAGTTGCAGGGGGCGCAGCCCACCATCCCATGTGGGAATTGAACCAGCAACTTTGTTGTTGAGAGGTCGTGCTCTAACCTACTGAGCCATCCGGCCGCCCCTCTCCAGGCCTTTCTTGATGTCCTCTGGACCCTGCCAACACTTCATCAGTAATCTTATGTGATATAAAGGATTTTTTTATTGGAGAACATGTCATATCTTCCTGATGATACTGTGAGCACCTTGAGGGAAAAATCTATTGTTTTCTCATGTATGCACTGCCTGCTTGCTATTTCTTAGATACCGCAAAGTTGCCTCAAGGTAACATGTCCAAATCTGAACGCATGAGTCTTCCCCAGTAAACCTGATCTCGCCTGTTTTCTGCTTCAGTGAATGACAGTGTCACAGTTCAGATACTCCAGGAAACAGACTGTGAGACTGTAATTCACATACAGGAAATTTATTGGGAACTTCCCTGGAAATTAGTACCTTTGGGGAGTGAGGGAAGCCTGACTGGGCACAGGGAAAAGTTGGGTTTGGATGTAGTAATGAAGGCCTCAGTGGATCCCATGAGGAGCTCTGAGGAGGGGGAAACCTATCGTGATGCCCTGAATTGGGGTGAGGGGCCTGGGTCTTTATACTCCCCACACAGACCGGCAATTGGATGTGGAGCTTACATTCTAGCAAGGGGACACAGGTAGTAAGCAAAAAATATAATAGCTAAATAAATTCTAGAGTATTTCAGAAGGTGAGAGGTATAATAGAAGAAGTCAAAAAGGATAAAAAGGATCAGGAGTTGGGGAGTGTGTATTGTGATTTATAATAGGGTGGTCAGGGTAAGCTTCACTGACTAGGTGATATTCGAACAAAGACTTAAAGGTGAGAGAGTTAGTTATGCAGATACGTGGGGGAAGAGAGGTCCACACAGCATTATTTGTTTCCTAATGAGCATTTGTTGTGTTTGTTAATAACAGCACCCTTCCTCTAAATTAATCATTATTTTGACTTCTATCACAATCTATTAGTTTTGCCTGTTCTTGAACTTGATATAAATGGAATCACACAGTATGTACTCTTTTGTGTCTGGCTTCTTTCACTCATCATACCGGGAGTGCCAAAAAAATGTATATACATGACTTGTATTCGTCTTTTCTTACTGGTATATACTGAGTACTACAATTTTAATACGGTTTTTTCCTTTCTTAAAATGTGTATACATTTTTTTGGCACCTCTGTATCTGTGATATTCATCTATATTATTGTGTGTCTCAGTAATTTGTTCTTTTTTGTGGCTGTGTGTTACTCTATTGTATGAATATACCACCAATGTATTTAGCCATTCTCTTGTTGATGGATATTTGGGTTGTTTCCAGTGTTGACTAGTATGAATAGTGCCACTATGAATATTCTTATACATGTATTTTGGTAGATATATGTACTCATTTCTTTTGGATATATACTCAAGAGTTTGCTGGGTCATAAGGTAGGCATATGTTTAACTTTAGTAGATGCTATAAAACTGTTTTCTCAAATGGTTGTATCAATTTATACTCCCGCTAATGATGTATAAGAGTTCTAGTTGCTCTGTATCATTTGGTCATTGGTCATTGGAATGAATATATATATATATATATATATATATATATATATATATATATATATAATTTATTTTACTTATTAAGATATATATTTGTCATATAGCATTGTGTAAGGTTAAAGTGTACAACATATAGATTTGATATATTTGTTTTGCAATATGATTGCCCCTGTAGTGTTAGCTAACACCTCTATCACATCACATTATTATCATTTCTTCTAGTGTTGGTAACAATTAAAATCTAATCTTTTAGCAAGTTTAATGTTTATAATACAATTTTGCTGTCTATAATCACTGTACTGTGCATTAGTTCTCCAGGACTTATTTATCTACTAGTTGCAAGTATGTACCCTGAAACAACATCTCTCCCATTCCTCCATCCCAGCCCCTGGTAATGTGGATAGTAGAGGCCGTGAATAGATTGCAATTTTCCTCCAATACTCTTTTTGTCTATTTTCTTTTTGTAGTAATAGAAACCCTGAATTTAAGAAGGTAAACTAGCTTCCCAAAATAGAGACTACATTACCCAGCTTCCTTTACAGCTAGGTATGGTCATGTGACTGCATTCTGGCTAACCATATGTGTACAACTTGTAGGTTATGTCCTTAAAAGGGCAGAGTGCTACCCCCTATCTCTTCCTCCTTCTTGCTGGCTGGAAGAGCGATGCACTAATGAGCCACTTTGGACCATGTGGACAAAGCTGTACCCAGGCATGGCAGTTCCATTAGACAGAAGTACCCAGGGACAGCAGTTCCATAAGACAGAGGTAATCTGGGAGCCACCATGGTTGACAGAGCAGCCCTGGACTACATATGCTCAGATGTTAACATGAGGGAGAAATGTACTGTTTTCTATCATGCGAGACATTATCATTTTGGCTGTGTGAGACAACAGCTAAAACTATATTCTAATGAAAAACAATGATGCTTAAGCTGAATTGTAGAAAGCTTTGATTAAAAAACTGAGAAAATGACCAATAAGTCTCCACTTTCCATTTGAGGATTGGAAAAAGCATTGATAGATTTTTCTTGATATATGGTCTCAGACATTTCTTGATTAGATGCTTGAAGAAAGGTCCTTGCAAGTTTGAGGCTAATGGTCTTTTTGCTTCCCCTTAAGACTGCACCAGGGACTGATTCAGCCTTCAGAAGTAAATCAGGAAGGGTGTCCAATACATCACAAGGGTCTTAAATACACCAGAAAGCATTGCAGACATATCAGGAAAGGTCTCAAAGTCATCAGAAAGAGCCTCAAACATAACAGAAGGGATCTTAAAGATGTCAGGAAAAGTCTCAATGTCCTTATATATATAAGGATGGGTCTCAAATAGGTCAGGAAGGCACTCAGGTATGTCAGGAAGTGGGTCTGACAAGTCAGGAGGAATCTCAAATTGATAGGGAAGGGTAAAAAATGTCAGGGTGGAAAAGTCAGAAAGAGCCTTAAAAAAGAAGGGCTCTGAGTAGCACAGTGGTGGTTGGCAAGAACAAGCTCCTTACAAAAGGCAGCAAAAAGGGAGCCAAGAAGAAGTGGTTGATCCAATTTCTAAGAAAGATTGGTATGATGTGAAAGCATCAGCTATGTTCAATACAAGTAATGTTGGAAAAACCCTTGTCACAAGAACTTAAGGAACCAAAATTGCATCTGATGGCTTCGAGGGTCATGTTTTTGAAGGGAGCCTTGCTGATGTGCAGAATGATGAAATTGCATTTAGAAAACTGAAGCTAATTGCCGAGGATGTTCAGGGCAAAAAATTCCTGACTAACTTCCATGGCCTGGATCTTACCTGTGACAAAATGTGCTCCATGGTCAAAAAAAGGGCAGCCCTTGATTGAAGCTCATGTCAATGTTTAGGACTACTGATGGTTAGTTGCTTCGGCTATTCTGTGTTGATTTTACTAAAAAATGCAACAATCAGATTTGGAAGAGCTCTTACAATCAGCACGGAGAGGTCTGCCAAATCCAGAAATACATAACGGAAATCATGACTCTAGAGTTGCAAATGACTTGAAAGAAGTGGTCAATACATTGATTCCAATAAATTGGAAAAGACATAGAAAAGATTTACCAATCTATTTATCCACTTCACAGTGTCTTTGTTAGAAAAGTAAAAATGCTGACGAATATCATGTTTGAATTGGGAAAACTCACGGAGCTTCATAGTGAAGGTAGCACTTCCCAGGTTACAAACCTGTACAGCATGTTACTGCACTGAATTCTGTAAGCAATTGTAACACAATGGTAAGTACTGTATTTGTATAATGCATTGTGTTATGATGCTAGGACAGCTATGACATCACTAGGCAATAAGAATTTTTCAACGTTATAACCTTATGGGACCACCATTGTATATGCGGCCTGTCATTGACTGAAGCATCGCTATGCAGTGCGTGACGGCCTCAGAACAAGTCTCTCACACACACAGAAAGCCTCTAAAATGTCAGAAAAGGTCTCAGAGAGTCAGGAAGGATTAAAACTCATCAAGAATAGTGCCAAACAGGTCAGAAATTGTTTTAAACAATATAGAAATAAAATTGATTTGTGTATATTGAGTTTGCATTCTGTAACCTTGCTGAACTCACTTATTAATTCTAATAGTTTTTTTTGTTTTTGTTTTTTTTTAGTGGACTTCTTAGGAGTTTTTTATATTTAAGATCATGTCATCTGTGAAGTGAGATGGTTGCACTTCCTCCTTTCCAATCTGGATGCCTTTTCTTTTTCTTGCCTAATTGCCCTAGCTAGAACCTTGGAATAGAAGTGGCAAGAGCAAACATACTTGTCTTGTTCCTGACCTTAGGGAGAAAACATCCAGTCTTTCACCATTACATGTGAAGTAAACTGTGTGTTTTTCACAGATGCACTTTATCAGGTTGAGGAAGTTCTCTTATAGTCTTAATTTGTTGAGTGTTATTATCATGAAAGAGTGTTGGATTTTGTCAAAAGCTTTTTCTGTTTCTGATGATCCTGTGGGTTTTGTTACTTATTCTGTTGATATGGTATATTACAATAACTTATTTTCAGATGTTAAACCAACTTTGTGTTCCTGAGATAAATCCCACTTGGTCATGGTGCATAATACTTTTCATATACTGCTGGATTCAGTTTGCTAGTAATTTGTTGAGTTTTTAGGCGTCTATATTCATAAGGGATATTGATGTGTAGTGTTCTTTTCTTGTGATGTCTTTGTCTAATTTTTGTATCAGAGTAATATGGCCTCATAGAATGATCTGGGAAGTGTTCCCTCTTCTTCTATTTTTTGGAAAAGATGATGAAGAATTGGTATTAATTATTCTTTAAATGTCTGGTAGAATTCACCAGTAGAGCCATCTGGGCCTGGGCTTCTCTTTATGGATAGTATTTTGATTACTAATTCGTGTCTTTATTCGTTATAGGTCTCTTAATATTTTGTTTCTTCTTGAGTTAGTTTTGGTAGTTTGTGTCCTTCTAGGAATTTGTCCAATTCATTTAAGTTATCTAATTTATTGGCATATTATTGTTCATAGTCTTCCTTAATAATTCTTTTTATTTTGTAAGGTCGAAGTAATGTTCCCTCTTTCATTTCTGATTTCAGTAATTTGAGTGTTCGCTCTTTATTTCTTGGTCAATGTAGCTAAAGGTTTGTCTTTTTTTTTTAAATCTCTTCAAAGAACCAATTTTTGGCTTTGTTGATTTCCTTTATTGTGTTTTTATTCTCTATTTTATTGTTATACTCTAGTCTTTATTATTTCCTTCCTTCTGTTTGCTTTAGGTTTAGTTTGATTTTTATTTATAGTGTCTTAAGGTGGAAGGTTATGTTATTGACTGATTTAAAATCTTTTTTCTTTTATAACAGGCATTTACAGCTATAATTTCCCTCTGTGCCTGGCGTTAGCAACATCTCATAAGTTTTGGTATGTTGTGCTTTCATTTTCATTCATCTTAAAGTATTTTCTAATTTCCTTTTTGAGTTATTCTTTGACAGATTGGTTATTTAGGAGTGTTGTTTAATTTTCTCTTATGTGTGAGTTTCCCAAAATTTTCACTTATTGATTTCTAATATTATTCTATTGTGGTTAGAGAACATATTTTCTATTATTTCAATCCTTTTAAATTGAGGTTTGTTTATGGCCTAACATATGGTCAAATTTGGACAGTGTTTCATGTGCACTTGAGAATTTATATTCTGCTATTGGGTGGAATGTTCTATGTGTGTCTGTTTAGTCTAGTTGCTTTATAGTGCTGTTCAAGTCTTTTATTTCTTTGTTGATCATCTGCCAGTTAGACCTGCCTAATTGTTTTATTCATTATTGAATAAGTGTTATTGAAGTCTCTATTTTTTTTTTTTTAAGGAGGGCACAGCTCACAGTGGCCCATGCGGGGACTGAACGGCAACCTTGGTGTTATTAGCACCACGCTCTAACCAACTGAGCTAACCGGCCACCCCAGTCCAACTATTATTGTTGACTTGTCTATTTCTCCCTTAATGCCTGTCAAGTTTTGTTTATGTACTTTGGGTTGTCAGGTGCATATATGTATATGTTAATAATTATTATATATTCTGGATATATTAACCCTTTTGTCATTAGAAATATACCTTTTTTTTTTCAGTGACATTTTTTGTTTTGTTTTAAAGTCTATTTTATTTGATATTACTCACCATTCCTCTCCATCCCCAGCCAGTAGCAATGACTAATCTACTTTCTGTCTCTATGGATTTGCCTATTCTGACTTTTCATATAAATGGAATCATATAACATGTGGCCTTTTTGTCTTGTTTCTTTCCCTTAGTACAATGTTTTCAAGATTTAGCCATGCTGTTGTATGTATAGGTAATTCATTCCTTTTTTTTAATTAAAGTTTATTGAGGTGACAATTATTAGTAAAGTTACGTAGATTTCAGGTGTACAATTCTGTATTACATCATCTATAAATCCCATTGTGTGTTAACCACCCAGAGTCAGTTCTCCTTCCATCACCATATATTTGATCCCCTTTACCCTCATCTACCACCCCCCTCCCCACTTACCCTCTGGTAACCACTAAACTATTGTCTGTGTCTATGAGTTTTTGTTTCTCATTTGTTTGTCTTGTTCTTTTTCATTCCTTTTTATGGCTGAATAATATTCTATTGTGTGGGTATACCACATTTTATTTACTCATTCATCAGTTGATGAACATTTGGGTTGTTTCTACTTTTTGGCTGTTCTAAATAATGCCACTATGAACATTTGAGCACAAGTTTTGTGTGAATAGTTTTCATTTCCCTTAGAATATATACCTAGGAGTGGAATTGCTGTCATATGACAAGGAAAAGTTTTAGTTTCCTCAGGAAGGGTAATAGATAAAACAAGAAGGGTCTCATTCATATAGGAAGGGTTCAAATACATCAGGAAGTATCACATATATATCACAAATGCTCTAAAAAAGAGAGCAAATGTCTCAAATACATCAAAAATACTCTCAAACAAGTCAGTAATGATCTCAACATAGAAATATTTCAAATTATGTCAGTAAGGGCTCCAAACTGAGATGAACATCTTAAATACATCACGAAGGGTCCCAAATTTAAGGGAAGGGTAGCAAATAATCAGGAAAGGTCTCAAATCAGCTTAAAATGGTTTCAAAAAGTGAGTAACAGTCTCAAAATATGAGAAAGGGTCTTAAATAGTTAGGAAATGTATCAGTAAGTTAGGAAGGGTCTCAAATATATCAGGAGTCATCTTACCCAAGCATGAAGAGAATGAAATAGTCAGGAGGAATATCTAACACAGTAGGAGACTCAAACAAGTCAGAAAGGAACTGCAACTGTAAGGAAGGGTCTCAAATTCACTAGGCAGAATTTAAAGTATGTCTCTAAACACCCTAAACAACCAGGCAAATTAGGAAGGGTCTAAAATACATTAGGAAGTTTCTAAAATCTGTCAGGAAGATTCTCAAACATGTGAGCAAGGGTCACAACTAGAGAGGAAATGTCTCAAACCCATAACAAATCATCCCAAACAAGCCAGGAATAGTTTCAAAGTAGTTAGGAAGAATTTCAAATAGGTCAGTAAATGTCGCAAGCTGAGAGCAGCAGTCTCTAATAGTTGGAAAGGTCCCAATACATCAAGAAGTCTCAAACTTGTCAGGAAGAGTTTCAAATAAATGAACACAGGTCTCAAACATATCAGAAAGGGTCTCACACAAGTCATGAAGAATCTCATGCAAGTCAGAAAGGGTTTCAGAGACATCAGGGCGTGCCTCAACATCATCAGGAAGTGTCTCAAACAGTCAGGAAGAGCCTCAATTTTGTAAGGGTTTCAAACATTGCAGGCAAATCTCAAATAGGAAGAGACTTATCATGTTGGGATGTGTTTCAAACACGACAAAAAGTATAACAAAGAGAAAGGAAGGATCTGAAACATCACAAATCCTCTCAAACCAGACTGGAAGGTTCTCAAAGTAGTAAGGAAGAGCTCTAAAATTTGTCAGAAAGGTACACAAACAAGTAGGAATTGTCTCAGGGAAGTAAGGAAAGATTACTAGTGTGTTCTAGCAAAGAGTCCCAGAAAGTCACGAAGGCTCTCAAACATGCCAGGAAGAGTCTGAAATACATAAGGAAGTTCTCAAATATATGAGAAAAGCCTCAAATACATCAAGAGGATTCTCAAACATAATAGGAAAAGGATTCAAGCTTGTCAGGAAATATCTAGAACAGGAAGGAAGAGTTTCATACACATGAGGAAAGATCACAAACAGATCTTGAAGTTTCTCGGAGTAGTAAGGAAGGTTATAAATAAGTCATAAGAGTTGGGAAGGATCTCAAGTAAGTTAGAAAAGATCGTATAAATGTCAGGAGGAGTTTCAAAAATGTTATGAAGAATCTCAAATATGTCAGGAAGAATCTCAAATAGGAAAAGAAGTTTCTCAAATCTGTCAGGAATGATTACCAAGAGACAAGAAGAGTCTCAAATATGTCATGAATGGTCTCAAACAGTCAGAAAATGTCTCAATGACATCAAGAAGATTATCAAATATATCAGAAAGAATAGCAAACGGGTCATATTTGAGAAGCTTCCTGTCCCAGACAGAGCAAAAGAGATCTAAATACCTCTGGAAGGGTCTCAAACTTGGAGGAAAGGTTTTAAGTAAGTTGAGAAGGTTATCAAGCAAGTTTTAAAAAGGTTCCTATGGTAGTATGTCAGGAATAGTCATAAAGAAGTCATGGATGCTCTAAAATATGTCAGGAAGGGATTTTAAAATGTTAAGAAGCTTCTCAAAAATGTGAGGAAGAGTCTCCAACATGAAGGAAGGGTCTTTAACTTCTCAAGAATGGTCCAGAATAGAGAGGAAGAGTCTCAAATTGGACCACAGGATTCAAAGTCTTCAGGAAGAGCTTATATTTTGGGAGTAAGACATCAAAAAAAAAAAAAAAAAAAAAAAAAGGAAAAAAAAAGGAAGGGCCTCAAATACATTCAGAAGGGTCTCAAAGATTTCAGTGAGGGTCTCAAGTTTAGAATGTCTCAAGCATGTCAGAAAAGGCCTCAATATGTCATGAAGAGTCTCAAATAAGTCATGAAGACTCAAACTTTTCAGGAGGAGTCTTAAATACATAAGGAAAGTTCTTAAGCACAGCATGAAGGGTCTCAAACACATATGGATGAATCTTAAACTTGTCAGGAAGTGTTTGGAACAAAGAGGAAGAGTCTCAAATACATGAGGAAATATCTCAAACAAGTCAGGAAGGTTCTCAAAGCAGTTAAGAAGAGTAATCCATAAGTTAGTAAGGGTCTCAAACAGAAAAGTAGTGTCTCAGAGAGTGTCATGATGTTAGGAATGGCCTCAAAAGTCAATCAGCATCTCAAACACATTAGGAGGAATCCTAACTACATCAGGAGGAGTGGGAAACATGTTAAGAAGGGACTCAACTATGTCAGAAAGTGTCACAGACAGGAAGAGTCTCAAGTACATCAAGATTCTTCTCAAATAATTCTAGAAGCATCTCAAAGTTGTTAGAAGAGTTTTAAGACATCAAGGAGGGTTTCAGCAGAGATAGAGGGTCTCAAATTCCTCAAGCAGAGTTTCAAATATACCCGGAAGTGTCTCAAATAGACAGAGTCTCAAGAATGTCAAAAAGAATTCCAAACAAGTCAGGGTGAGTCTCAAATATGTCAGGAAGGGTTTCAAATAAATCAAGGAGTCTCTTAAGATGTCAGGAAGAGCCTCAAATAGGTTAGGAAGCATTTCAAGGACAACTGGAAGTGTCAAGTATGTCATAAAAGGTCTCAACCATGCAGGAATTGTACAAAAACACCAGCAAGAGTCTCAAAAAACTCACTCAGGGTCTCACACGTGACAGGAAGTAGCTCTAACAGTAAAGAAGAGTTCAAAATACATTAGGAAGAGGCTCAAATATGTCAGAAAGTGTCTAGAAACAAGTTAGGAACAGTCTTTTGTTGTTGTTGTTAACTTTCATTTATTTAAGTGTGTTTTTCCAGGACCCATCAGCTCCATGTCAAGTAGCTGTTTCAGTCTAGTTGTGGAGGGCGCAGCTCGCAGTGGGGTCGAACCGGCAACCTTGTTAAGAGCACTGTGCTCTAACCACTGAGATAAGCGGCTGCTCCCAAGAACAGTCTTAAAGTATTCAGGAAGGGTCTCAAACAAACCAGAAGCTGCAAACATGTCAGGAATAGTCCCAAGTAAGTCCAGAAGGGTCTCAAACCGAAAAGAGTCTCAAATAGGAAAGTTCTCAAACCCGTTAAGAAGTGTCTCAGCAAGTCAGATAGGATCTCAAACATGTCAGAAATGGTCACAGATAAGTCAAGAAGGGTCTCAAACATTTCAGGAAGGATCTCATATTCAATGGGCATAAACAACTCAGGAAGTATCTCAAACAGACAAGAATCTAATACACATCAGAAAGAATCTAAAACAACTTAGGAATGGTGTCACACAGTCGTAAAGGCTGTCAAACAAGTCAGGAAGTGTCTCAAAATCATCAGAAAGAGTCTCAAACAGGAAGAGTCTCAACTATATTAGGGAGCATCTCAAAAAACTCAGGAAGGATCTCAAAGTAGGCAGAAAGACTTTTATATATGTCGGTGGGGCTCTCAAAGAGACAGAAAGAGTATCAAATACTTCAGGTACAATGACAAGCGAGTCAGAAAATGGTCCAAGTCCTCAGCACGAGTCTCAAAATATATCAATAAGGGTCTCAAACATACAGGAATGGATTTATTACATCAGCCAATATCTCTAACACTTCAAGAAGTGTCTCAAACACACCAAAAAGAGACTCAGTCAGGAACCGTCTCTCAACCAAGCCAGGAAGGGGTCAGATATGTTAGTCAGAGTCTCAAATGTGTCATGAATGTTCTCCAACAAGCCAGGAACATTCTCAAACATGGCAGGAAGGATCTCAAAGTTGTCAGGAAGCGTTTTCAGTACCCCAGGAAGGATCTTGGTCAGGAAAACTCTCCACAAGTCAAGAAGGGTCTCAAATACTTTTGGAAGGGTCACAAGCAGAGAAGCTGAGACTCATATAGTCAACCAAGTTCTCTAACATGTCAGGAAGTCTCTAACAAGTCATGAAGGGTCTGAAACATGTCAGGAAGAGGCTTAAACACATCAAGAAGTTTCTGAAATAGATCAGGCAGGGTCTCAAATGACTTAGGAAGAGTCTCAAACATGTCAAGAAGTTTCACACACAGTCAGAAAAGCTGCCAAACAAGTCATGAAGGGTCTCAAACATGTCAGGAAGCGTCTAAAATATGTCAGGTGTGATCTCAAACATGGCAGGAATCATCTCAAACAAGTTAGGAAGTGCCTAAAATAGTCCAGAAGAGTTTCAATAATGTAAGTATGAGTCTCAAACACACAGGAATAGTCTCAATACACCAGGAGTGGTCTTAAACATGCCAGGAAAGGTCTCAAACAAGTCTGGAAGAGTCTCAAACAAATCAGAATGGGTCTCCAAGTCATCAGGCAGAATTTTAAATATGTCTTGAAGGACATTTTTTCCCAGACAGGAAGAGTCTCAAATATGTTGGGAATCATCTCAAACAGGTTAGGAAGCATGTTGAAGTCCTCAGGACTCTCAAAGACATCAGGAAGGTTTTCAAATAAATCCAGATGGGTCTCAAGTACCTCAGGAAATATCTCAATCAAGTCAGGAACTATCTCAAATATGTGAGGAAGGGGCTCTCACATGTAAGATGGGTCTGAAACAAGTTAGGAATGGTCTCAAACATATCAGGAAGGGTCTCAAACAAGTTAGGAAGGGTCCCACACAAAGCAGGAAGGGTATCTAATTCCTCAATGTCTGAAAGAAATAGGAAGGGCTTAAATAACTTAGAAAGAGTCTCAAACAAGTCAGAAATCTTCTCAAATATGTCAGTAAGGGTCTTCGTTTACACAAGGACAGTTAATTTCTAAGGAAATGCTTTCAACCACTCTTTCATCACCACAATGATCCAGAGCCACTAGCTGTATACTCTGATACGCTCAGAATTTCAGAAAGGGCCAGAAATATGTGGCTGTTCCATCCCTTCCATCCCCCTCCCGTATCTGCTTTATGGCCAATTGATAGAATGCCAGATTCTTCTGACATAACTTCTAGGTCATGGTCAAAAAGCCAGTGTTTATTTCCTTTTCCATGCATTTATATCACAGCTGTTAGCTGGGATCTTTTCAACAGCAAAATGAATCCAAACCTAGCACCTAAGGTTTCTCTAAAAGACTTTTTTAAAAATAACCTATGTTAAAGTTAATAGCACTTAAGAATCCTACACAAAGAAATTTAGTGAGCAAAACTGCTATCCCTTTTTTTAATGGAAAACCAGGAAAGCGTCTTGTGTAGAAATTAAACCACGTCATGCCTGTGATTAGCAGTTTACATCCTCTTTTAGTGGAAAATAAACAGTGTTCAGCATAGCTGGGTTCTCTACTTCCTTGTTTATAAACGTGACTGGGTGTCATTATCAATCATCTATTTACTGTAAATGCTCCAATTAGAAGCAAATCTGTCTTTATGTAAAACTCACATTACCCAAGTTTACCACTAACGTTGTGCTTTTTATCTCTAGGAAACAACAACAAAATCTCTAACTCTCCTAGACTGTGTTTTAAATAATATCAGAGAAAATGTGAGAGTCAGCAATTGTTGGTTAAAGGGCAAGAGAAGGAAATATGTGGAAAGATGTTATGCCTTAAAAGCAAAGAATTAAGGAAATAATACCCTAGAAAAGAATACTAATAGTTCCTCAAGTCTCAAGAATTATTGCATATGAGAACAGTATTGTATTACAATTTGTCAAATTAATAACCACAATAATTAAAAATAGATGATCTAATCTCGTCTCAAATTATTTTTGAGGACCATTGATTCATGCCAAGGTGTTTCTACAGTGAAGATTCAGTCCTGCCCTGGTTTCTCCTCCCATCCAGCCTTGGGGTTGGGGGCCTAGGTTCCGATTCCGCAGGCTCTGCCTTAGTCAGCCAGGGTGGTCCAAAGTGATCACCTCCCAGAGACATATACTTTTTGGTGTGTTTCTTTGAAATCTCTATATTTATCTATGGACTAAGTACTGGGGAAACAGGACACTTAATGTGGTGGATTAAAGATGGCTACAAATTCTTTGCCATCAGTAAGAGGTGGAGTTTATTTCCCCTCTCATTGTAACTGGGTGGGCTTTGTGACTTTTTAACCAATAGAACGTGGCAGAAGTGACACTGTGCCAGTTCCAGGCCCTGAGAACTAGCAGCTTCTATTTTGCTCTTGGGGTACTTCCTCTCGGAACTCAGCTACCATGAAGTGAGAAGCCCAGGTATCATGGAGAGGCCATGTGTAGGTACAGGGCACAATAGCCCTAGCTGAGCTCCCAGCCAACAGTCAATATCAACTGCCTGACATACGTGTGCTCCATCTTGGTTGTTCCCGCCCAATTCAACCACCAAATGACTCTAGTCCCAGATGACAGCAGATAGAGTAGAAGAAGCTCCCAGTTAAGCCAAGTCAACCCACAATAGATAACAAACAATTAAGAATTAGCTGTCCCTAATAGTTATAATAGAGTACTGTGCCAAGTGTTTTGTATTCTGTATCTTATTTAATTCCCCAAACAACCCCAGGAGAGAGGAGCTGTTAGTATTATGTTGTTTGACCAAAGAAAAAATTGAGCTTCATAAAGTTTAAGTATCTAACAAAGTGAGTGACTAGTGGCGCCAGAACTCAAACCCACGTGTGCCTCTCTGCCCTCCAAGTGATCTGCTTCAGTCAGATTAGCCAAAAGGGAATTCCCATATACTTTGCTAGGCAAAAAAATATATTGATTTATATGAAAAACATACTCAAGGCTCAACAAAATGTTCCAAAGAACATTTTTTAAAAAACTTTTTACTCTAGAACATTTGCAAACATATATACTAGTAGTACATTATATGAACCTATCACCTGGTTTCAACAATTATGAATAGATGGCCAGTCTTGTTTCATTTATATTCCTAGCTACTTCTCTCACCTGACCATGAGATTATCTTAAAGCAAATCTCAGACACTTTTCATCTGGAAATATTTAAGTACGCATCTATAAAAGATAAAAACTCCTTTTTTTCTAACATAACCATTATCACAACTACAAAATATTGACAATTTCTTAATATCATTTAAGAAATTAATCTTCCACATTATCTCATAAAATCTTCCACATTATCTCATAATAATTTTTTTTTTTTTTTTACAGTTGGTTTTGTTAAAAAATGAAATTCAGGGGTGGCCGGTTAGCCCTGTGGGTTACAGTGTGGTGCTCATAACACCAAGGTTGTCGGTTCAGTTCCCACATGGGTCACTGTGAGCTGCGCCCCCCTTAAAAACAAAAACAAAAACAAAATTCAATCTAGTAAATATGAAGATTTAATTGTCTTTATTAAGAGATTCATGAATCAGGCGTATCCCATCTAGCAACTAGAAGGGGACTCTGAGGGGTTGTATAAAATAAAAAGGTTTTTATAGGAAGAAGCGTGGAGCAAGGGAGCTATTAACAAAAGGAGAGAAAGAATTAGTTTTGACCCTGGACACCTCTTCTTTGGGGGAAAGACAATAGGAAGGGTTTTTATCATGCAGATTGCCTCTTCTTTCTATGGGGGATGGAGAGGGTCCATATGACAGATTAACTTTACTGGTGCTTGACCAGAAAATTCCAAACTGGTTGATTAAGATTACCCTTCTGGGAGAGGTTGAAACTGCAATTAGATCAGGTATTAAATCTCAGTTTAGTATCATGGGCTTTTAGCATAAGTGATATCATTTGGGGTCTGTGGTTTTTCTTTAACAATTTCTTCAAACTAGGAACCAGACAAAGTCCCTCACTGTATGTGATTAATACGTCTCTTAAGTCTTTTTGATAGGTTACCCCTCCCCCCCTTATATTTTTGCTATTTGTTAAAAAAAATTTGATGTATTTGCCCTGGAAAATTTCCCACAAGTCAGTATTTGGCTGTCTGTATCCATCTCTCTAGTGTCATTTAATATGTTCCTTTAAATGCTGTATGTCTTATAAATTGATATATTTAGAGGCTTGGTCAAATTCAGGTTTGATTTTATTGGCAAGAACACTTTGTAAGTGGTACTGTGTACTTCCTATCACATTGCATCAGGAGGCTGGCAATCTCTGGCTGTCCCATTTTTAGTGATGCTAAGATTAATCATTGGATTCAGGTGTTGTTAGCCCCGCCTTTAAAGCTTCCATCAAGCAGAAACTCAAAAGTAGTTAGTTACCTATAAGACAGCTGCTGTAAGACTGTCAGCTGATTTCTTAGCAGAAACTTTGCAGGCCAGACTGGATTGGCAGGAAATATTCAAAGTGATGAAAAGCAAGGACCTACAACAAAGACCACTCTACCCAGCAAGGCTATCATTTAGAATCGAAGGAGAGATAAAGAGCTTCCCAGACAAGAAAAAGCTGAAGGAGTTCATCACCACCAAAAGGTATTACAAGAAATGTTAAAGGTACTTCTTTAAGAATAAGAAAATAAAAAACATGAAGAAGAAAATATTGCAAAGAAAAACATTCTCACCGACAAAGGCAAACACATAATAAAACCAGGGACTCAATCAACACTAAAGCTAGTACAAAGGTTAAAAGGCAAAAGTAGGAAGATCATGTGTAATTACAACAGTAAATTAAGGGATACAGAGAAACAGAAACACACATACACACACACACACACACACACACACACGAAGTAAAAAATAATGATAAAAACAAACGTGGAGGGGGTGAGTAAAAATGGTAGTAATTTTAGAATGTGTTTGAACTTAAGTGACCATCAACTTAAAATAGACTACTATAAACATAGCTTGGTATATACAAAGCACATAGTAACCACAAACCAAAAATCTACAAGAGATATACAAGAAATAAAGAGAAAGGAATCCAAACACAACACTACAGAAAGTCATCAACATACAAGAAAAGAGCAAAAGAATAAGAAATAGAGAACTACAAAAATAATCAGAAAACAATTACTAAAATGGAAATACTGTGTTTCCCCAAAAATAACACCTAGCCGGACAATCAGCTCTAATGCATCTTTTGGAGCAAAAATTAATATAAGACCCAGCCTTATATTATATTATATATTATGTTATATTATATAGACCCAGTCTTATATTATAGTAAAATAAGACTGGATCTTTATTAATTTTTGCTCCAAAAGACACATTAGAGCTGATTGTCTGGCTAGGTCTTATTTTCGGGGAAACAGGGTAACCACATACCTATCAATAATTACTTTAAATGTAAATGGATTAAATACTCCAATTAAAAGACAAATACATAAAGAAGTGTGTCATGCGGGGTTTCTGGTCCCGCTCCCCACATAAGAACGCAGGACATGGTGAGGCCAAAAAGGAACATCCACGGAGCCATAGATAGGGGAGTCAGAGCACTATAGTCTCGCTGGCAGCTGGGTTGGAGACACAGGAAGCAGGAGCCACACTATCCGCAACCTATCATCCACTTCTCTCTGCCAACCAACCCCACTTGCTAACTGCAATCCGCACTTGCTAGCTTAGCCACCATCTTCTTGCCAACCCCCATTTGCTGCTAGCGTAGCCACAGCAGTTGTATTAGTGGCCAATGGCTCACTGGTTACAGCTGATGGCCAACTAGCCACAGCTGATGGCCATCCAATCACAGTTGATGGCCATTTACTACCTGAGCCAGCACCTTTCCATGTGAGGGCGTGAGCCTGGAAACTGCACTCCTGGCTCTGTCCCCACAAAGTGGTACATACATACAATGGAATATTACTTGGTCATAAAAATGAAATCTTACCATTTGCAACAACATGGATGGACCTAGAGGGTATTATGCTAAGTGAAAGAAGTCAGAGAGAAAGACAAACACCATATGATTTCACTTACATTTGGACTCTAAAGAAAAAAAACCGAACAAATGACAAAAACAGACTCATAGATACAGAGAACAAACTGATGGTTGCCAGATGGGAGGGGGTTGGGGAGCTGGGTGAAAAAGCTGAAGGGATTAAGAAGTACAAATTGGCAGTTAAAAAATAGTCATGGGGATGTAAAGTACAGCTTATGTAGTCAATAATATTCTAATAACTATGTATGGTGTCAGGTGAGTGCAAGACTTATCAGGGGGATCTCCTCGTAAGTTATACACATGTCTAACCACTATGTTGTACACCTGTGTCAATGAAAAACATCCAGCCTAAGAGAAGCTTATAACAGTTTATTTGAGCCAAACTGACTATAAATGCCAGGAAGCAAAATCTCAACGGACTGAGAAAATGCTCCACAAAATGGTGGTTTGTAGCTTATTACACACATAGAATCAAAGGAGGAGTGTTACATGAAATTCACTGGTGGTAGATTAAGGGAGTGGGAGAAAGCAAAGCGGGGGAAATCTCTGGGATTGGATAAAAGTAAATTTGAGAGATAGGTACTTCTTTTACATAGGTGGGTGGAGGATAGTTAATAGCTCGCTTTTTACAGCACATGGTGTCATGCAGTCTCAGCTCCCACTCCCTGCACGAGAATGCAGGAAATGGTGAGGACAAAAAGGAACACCCACGGAGCCATAGGTAATGTCGTGCGAGAGACCCTGCTCGCTGCGCCATTTGTCGTGCGGGGCGGCCTGCGAGGTCTCTGGTCCCGCTCCCCACATAAAAACGCAGGATATGGTGAGGCCAAAAAGGAACACCCACGGAGCCATAGGTAGGGGAGTCATACCACTATGGTCTCACTGGAGGCTGGGCCCACCGGACGCCGACCTGCCGTCCGCCTTTCCGCCAACCGACTGACCGACGACTCTCCTCCACTCTCCTCGACTCTCTTCCGCTCTTCTCGGCTCTCCTCTTCCGCTCTCCTCGGTTCTCCTCTTCCACTCTCCTCGGTTCTCCTCTTCCACTCTCTTCGGCTCTGCTCGGCAATCCTCGGCAATCCTTCATAGCCACAGCAGTTATACCAGCGGCCAATCGGCTAACTGGCCACAGCCGACGGCCAATCAGCCACAGCCGACGGCCATCCACCACCCGAGCCAGCACCCTTCCACGTGAGGCCGAGAGCCTGTAAACTACTCTCTGGGGCTCTGTCCCCATAGGTAAGGCAGTCATACCACTATAGTCTCGCTGGTGGTTGGGTTGGAGACACAGGAAGCAGGAGCCACACGATCCGCAACCTGCCGTCCACTTCTCTGCCAACCAACCAACCAACCCCCCAACACAGGCACGGCAGTTATATTAGTGGCTAATGGCTAACCAGTAACAGCTGATGGCCACCAAGCCACAGCGGATGGCCATCTGATTACAGCTGATAGCCATGTAATAACTGAGCCAGCAACTTTCCACATGAGGCCGAGAGCCGGGAAACTGTTCTCTGGGACTCTGTCCCCACACATGGAAATGGTAATCAGGGGACAAGAATATTAATGAGGGATTGTGTAGTTTCCTGCTCTGGGCCAGAAAAAGAGATTAGTGACATTCCAAGGATGTCATTTTAGGTGTAAAAACACAATAGACAGGCTCTCTTAAGGTGAAGATTGACTTTATGAAGGACGCTTTAGGCTAAAGATGTGACTTCCCCCACCATGGCCCATCTTAGTTATGAATTTTTTTTTATGTTTATGCCATCTTATGTGGTTATTCTCAGTTTCCTGAGCTTGTCAGGTTTAACCTAGAGCCCTTTTTCCATCCTCACCTGAAACTAATGTAATATTGAATGTAACTCTAATTGAAAAAATTTTTTTAAAGTTCCCATCAAGCTTTCACCTAATGAAAAACATTGCCTTGATCCATTATTTCATTAAATTTTACAAATTTGTGGCCAGCCCGGTGGCTCAGGCGGTTAGAGCTCCATGCTACTAACACCGAAGGCTGTCGGTTCGATTCCCACATGGGCCAGTGGGCTCTCAACCACAAGGTTGCCAGTTCAATTCCTCGACTCCCACAAGGGATGGTGGGTTGCACCCCCTGCAACTAACAACGGCAACTGCACCTGGAGCTGAGCTGTGCCCTCTACGACTAAGATTGAAAGGACAACAACTTGATTTGGAAAAATCCTGGAAGTACATACTGTTCCCCAATAAAGTCCTGTACCCCTTCCCCAATAAAAATCTTTTAAAAAAAATTTACAAATTTGTGAGATTCCAATTTTGTCATTTCTTCTACCTTTATTAATAGTGAGAATTTTTCTATAATAAAGATCTTTCTCTTCTCAACTATTTGGATACCCTGAAGTACAGTTCATTTAGGAAAGGCAGAATAAGTGCTTGATCCCTTACCTTTATTCACCAACATTATTTAAAGTTGACCAAAGAACTTTTTTTTTTTTTAAAGATTTTATTGGGGAAGGGGAACAGGACTTTACTGGGGAACAGTGTGTACTTCCAGGATCTCTTTCCAAGTCAAGTTGTCCTTTCAGTCTTAGTTGTGGAGGGCGCAGCTCAGCTCGAGGTCCAGTTGCCATTGCACTCGAGGAATTGAACTGGCAACCTTGTGGTTGAGAGCCCATGCTCCAACCAACTGAGCCATCCGGGAGGCAGCTCAGCTCAAGGTGCTGTGTTCAATCTTACTTGCAGGGGGCAGAGCCCACCATCCCCCGCGGAACTCGAGGAATTGAACTGGCAACCCTGTGGTTAAGAGCCCACCAGCCCATGTGGGAATCAAACCGGCAGCCTTCGGAGTCAGGAGCATGGAGCCCCAACCGCCTGAGCCACCGGGTTGGCCCCGCAAAGAACTTTTTAAGAAAATCACTATGAGCCTACGGATTTTAGAATATTTCATGTATTTCAATCCATCACATTCATTATTTATTTTTTAATTCTTCACTTTTAACAGTTTCATGGAGATATACTTCACATACCACACACTACACCCATTTAAAGTGCACAGTTCAATGGTTTTTGGTATATTCACAGAGTGGTGCGATTATTACCAGGATATAATTTTGGAACACTTTCACCGTGCCAAAAAGGAACCCTACACCCAGTGGCAGTCACTCCCCATTCCCCAAGACTCCCATAACCTAGGCAACCACAGATCTACTTTCTGTTTCTATTAATTTTTCCTATTCTGGACATTTCATATAAATGGAACTGCACAGGTGGCCCTTGTCTGACTTCTTTCCCTTAGTATAATGTTTTCAAAGTTCATCCATCCTTAGGTGCTTTCCAAAAGTCACCTTCATTAACATACACCCAGTTGTGGCGGAAAGGGGCTTGTTATGAATAACAAGACACCCATTTCACCGTTATGGCTCTGAAGCGGTTTTTTTTTTTTTTTTTCAGGAACTGAGGACAAGAGACCAAGTGATTGTAACAAGAGATGCTCCCATTGCTCTTAATGCTCGGGAAATTCCAAGGGTTTGGGGAGCTGTGAGCCAGGAACTATGAATGAAGGGAAAACATGTGTAAGAAATATATTTTGTTCATCTGAATAACCAAATATGCGTATGTATTTCGTATAAATCACAATATCACCAAAACCAACATCAAATCCAAGTTATTCAAGATGGTCTGTGTGCTTCCCCCGAAAGCCATAGCACAGCAAAGGAACAGCTGCAGATAATCCAGCAGTACAAATTTGCATGCAAGTTTCCTTTGTCAAAAGATACAGGCATTGGCTGAGTTCAAGTTCTCTTTTCAGTATACTCGTATATCAGGCAGTGATTTCAGATTTAAGCGGCTTAATCGTTACCATAGGAAACCTACATTTCTAGTGGTTTTCTTTAGGATACTTCATAAGTAAAGTTTACAATAACCCACCCACAAATATTATACAGTGGTACCTCAGTTTTCAAACGTAATCCACGAGTTCTGAAACATTCGAAAACAGCCAACAGCTGGGCCTCAGGATCTTGCACTCAGCGGAAGTCGTGTTACATGTTCGACTTCTGACTCGTGTTCAAAAACCGAAGCGTTTACTTCTGGGTATTGTGCGGGAGACCCTGCTCGCTGCGCCATTTGTCATGCGGGGTGGCCTGCGGGGTCTCTGGTCCCACTCCCCACATAAGAGCGCAGGACATAGTGAGGCCAAAAAGGAACACCCACGGAGCCATAGGTAGGTGAGTCATACCACTATAGTCTCACTGGAGGCTGGAGTCACACGACCTGCAACCCGCTGTCCGCCTCTCTGCCTGCCAACCAACCGACTCACTCTCGACTCCCGACTCGACTCACCAACCAGTGCAGCCGTGGCAGTTATATCAGGGGCTAATTGGCTAACTGGTTACAGCTGACGGCCAATTAGCCACAGCTGATGGCCATCTACTACCCGAGCCAGCACCTTTCCACGTGAGGCCTAGAGCCTGGAAACTGCTCTCCGGGGCTCTGTCCCCACACTGGGTGTACGGCATTCATAAACCAAAATGTTCGTCAACGGAGACGTTCGAAAACCGAGGTACCACTGTACTTCATTAATGATCCTTGGTCAACATATCACTTCGGATTAGGTTCCACAGCATGTAACAGAAACCCAAATTACAGTGGCTTGAACATAATAGAGGTTTATTTTTTTCTCCCATAAAAGGAGTCAGGGGTAGGCATCCAGGGCTGATATGACAACTCTACATGCATCTAGAACCTAGGCTCTTTCTCTCTCTCTGCCCCCCTATATTTGGAACATGGTCCCCATCAAGATTGCTTCACAGTCCTTGATGGCTGCTGCACCTGAGTCATTACTACACATTCTAGGCAGTCGGTAGGAGGAAAGGGCAAGAGCAAAAGGTTAAATCACTCATATTATTAGTCAGTTCCCTTTCTCAGAAGCCCCATGCAGTGACTTTTGCTTTTGTATTACTGGCCACCAATATCTGCAAGTAAAGCTGGAAAAGTTTTGTTTTAAAGCTGAGCACAGTGCCACCCCCAGCAATACAGTGTTTCTGTTAGGAAGGGGAGAATGAACAGTAGGTAGACAACTAGCCATCTATGCCACGATCTGTAAATCTCAATAATTGTTATTTTGTGAATTGTTTGTAATACACCCTAAGCACTGCCACTTTAAGACAACAGAGGTCATCCTGAGGGGTAAGGATGGAAGATCTTCCATAGTGTTCCCTCACAGGAGACAGCTATCTGCAGCACTTTGTCCAAGGCTGTCCTGGATGTTTCCTATTTTCTGCTGCCTTGCTTCTTGCCAGCACTGTGACCCCCACTGCCTCTCACACACCAGTTCTCTTGCTTGTATTTAGTGATTTACACACTGATGCCTCGGTCTGTTTCTATCCTAGGCTCCTGCTTGTGCTACTCAGCTTGGTGACACACCCACATGTCACATCTCATCTAAACTCCTATCCCATTTCCAACTGTACCATTCCCAGATGGTCCCTGACCCCTGGAAAGGGTCCAGCCTGCCATAGGAATAAATTCCAGTCTTGATGGCTGACCATCACCATCTTAATCTACGTGTTTATCTATTAAATTGTAGCCCCAAATGTTGTAGACTTTTTAACAACCAAGGATAAGTTGCTCAAGTGAAAAGAGCACCAAACTAGCAGGCAGGAAACACGGACTCTACACCTTCATTCTTTATTCTTCAACCAACAATTTATTGAGCACTTACTTTGTGTGAGTCACTGGCCCAGTTTGGCTGCTAATTAGCTGTGGGAGCTAGAGCATGTCACATCACTTCTCTGCACATTTTTTCCCCTGGACTAAATGAACTTGAAGGCTATTTTATTGAGTTCTAGAAGCAGACCCTGAGGTGAGGATTTGGGATAAGTAGTTTATTTGGGAGGTGAAGAAACACTGATAGAAGAATGGGGAAGTGAAGGTAGCTAATTAAGGGTGTGCTATCAAGTAAATAACCACTGTGGGCAACTGGGGTTTAATCCTGCTGGGGATCCACAGGAGGAAGTATGGACACACACCACAGAACTATCCCACCTTAGGGGCAGGGAGCTTGGGTATTGAAAGACCACCTCCAGCCAGTCATTGGGTAGGCCCATTATGTATAGGGCTTCAGAATGAGTCATTCCAAAACGTGCCTCTGTGTTATGAGGATTATTTTTGAGCTAAATGCAACTGAAACCCTGTGGGCTCAAGAGAAACTCTGCACCACCACCCCCCGCACTCCCCCCCCCCACATAACTACCTAGAAGAATTTAAATTAGGGGCCTTGTCCATAGTAAGAGATTATCAGAGATAACCTTTTTGACTTGTCTGTAGGGCAAGGCAAACATCTAATAACTCAACATCTGCTCTTCTTATCGTCCTGTGAATGACTTTCCTCCTCTGTGAAGCCCCAAGGAGCTTTACTTTATCCTTAGCTCAGAATGCCTCATTTTGAAAATATACTTCATTTTCCCTTTCTGTTTCTGAACCTCTTGTGTATGTGGGGTCTCTAACTCTCTCATGTATGTGGGGTTCCCATTCATACATATGTAATTAAATTTGGTTATTTTCTCTTTTGTTAATCTGTCTTGTGTTGATTTGATCATTAGACCAGCCGAAATAACCTTGAAGGGTAAGAGGAAAGTTTCTTCCTCACTTGCAGGAAAGAAATGCAGGTGGTGGAAGTTGGAAGTCAGGTTTGTGCATACCAGTGAGGTAAGGGCGAGGGAATAAGATCTGGGCATCCACACTCTCTGCTATAAGAGCCTTTCTGGCTCTGACATTCTAAGATATGAATTTATTTTGCAAATAAAGGAAACTAAGACATTGAATGAACTTCTCTTTTGAAACATGAAGAACTTCATGGGCAAGCCTACTTATAACACTTTCTGGAGCATAAGGGGAATTATTAGAGTCAGTAAAATGAAAACTCCCATCATTACATTAAAAGAGAATGATTAGCAAACCTATGGGATAGTTAGAGTCCACATTTTCCTATTAGACTGTAAGCTCCTTGAAGGCTGAGTTTTAACTTATATAAGGGTCCCTTACAAATGCCAACAAAGTTGCTGATATGAAACAGGCGCTCGTTAAATACTTGAGTTAATTAGTCATTATTGATTAATGAATTAATCACTTAATCGCTAAAGTATATAATACAATCTTTATTTTACAGTTTAAATAAACTTTTATTTTTAGAATAGTTTTAGGTTTACAGAAAAGTTGTGAAGATACTAGAAAGGTTTCCCATATATCCCACAGTTTCCCCCACTGTAAACACCTTACATTGTAATGGTACATTTTTCACAATTAATGAACCAATAGTGACACTTTATTATTAACTAAAGTCCATATTTTATTCATATTCTCTTAGTTTTTCCCTACGTGCATTTTCTGTCCCAGGCGAGGTCCAGGATCCCACATTACATTTAATAGTCATGTCTTCCTAAGCTCTTCTTGGCTGTGACAGGACTTTTCTCAGACTTTCCTTGTTTTTGATGACTTTGACAGTTTTGAGGAGTATTGGTCAGGTGATTTGTAAAATGTCCTTCAATTGGGATCTGTCTGGTGTTTTTCTCCTGATTACACTGCGGTTATGTGTTTTTGGGAGGAAGGCCACAGAGATGAAGTGCCATTCTCATCACATCATACCAAGGGCACGTACTATCAACATAACTTATCACTATTGATGTTGACGTTGATCACCTGGCTGAGCGTCTGTTTGTCAGGTTTGTCCACTGTAAACTCACTCCTTTTTCTCCCCTTTCCATACTGGCTTCTTTGAAAGGACATTACTATGCACAGTCCACACTTAAGGAGTGGGGAGTTGTTGTTTTTTACCTCCGTGAGCGGAGTATCTACATGAATTATTTCGAATTCTTCTGCATGGGATCATTTATTTCTTCTTGCCTATTTATTTATTTACTCAATCATTTGTGTCACTATGGATTCATGGATATTTGGATATTTGGGTTATAATCCAATACTACTTCATTTATTTTGTTGCTCAAATTGTTCCAGATTTGACCACTGGGAGCTCATTCAGTTGGCTCCTGTTTCCTTTTGACACAGCCTCTCTCTCTCTTTCTCTTTCTCTCTCTCTAGTACTTCCTTCTGGCACTACAAGATGCTCTAGGCTCATTTTGCATATTCCGTGCCTCAGCTCTAGAATCAGCCATTTCGCCAAGGAGCCTGGGTTCCTTTTTTAAATTAGAAAATGGTATTAGAAACCAATGGTATTAGTTTCATCTAGGCACTTGGTACACTCATTGCTACTGGCCTATCATTGCTTTTAGGCACTCTCAGCTGATGGAGCAAGGAAATATATGCGTGTATATTAAATAGTGTATATCGACATATCTATAAATTTTTCTATATGTATCCATTATATCTATGTTAAGCTAAACATGAGGTCTCCATCTCCATGGAGAGGTCTCCAATTCTAATCCAGTACCACATGGATCATTCTATCCTTCTCCCCTTGCTTGTCTGTAACCTCCTGCTCTATTAGTGAGAAACCTGGCTTCTATGCTTTGCCATCTATTTACTTCATTGTTCACTTCCAGTATACATATACAGAAGCATTAGAATTATTAACCTGTACCCCAAGGGAAACCACTTTATCAACCAGAGTGTAGTGTTTGTGTACAGTTCCTTCTGTATTTAGTCTTACAGCATCCACTCATTTCCAGAGTTACTTAGGTAAGTATCTTTTTTCCCTACCACCTTCAGTGAAGTTATCTCATACATTTTTGATGCAGTTCGATTCTTTTGTCACAGTCTATCTTGGGATACCTTGGCCTCCTAAATAACTTTTTAAAAGTTAGCATACATGACGATTTACTCTTTATTTTGTAAAGTTCTATGGATTTTAACAAATGCATATTGTCACATATTCACCATTAATAGTATCATACAGAATAATTTCATTGCCCTAAAAACCTCTGTGTTTCACTTATTTAACTCCCCCTTCCTCAAAGGCAGCCACTAATCTGTCTGTGGTCTCTACAGTTTTGCCTTTTACAGTATGTCATATAAATGGAATCATAAAGTATGTAGTCTTTTCAGACTAGCTACTTTCACTTAGCCATAGGCACTTAAGGTTCATCTACATTTTTTGCATGGTTTGATAGCATATTCCTTTTCATTACTGAATAGTGTTCCACTTTATGGATGCACAATACACCATATGGTACACTGTTTATCCATTCACCTATCGAAGGACCTCTTGGTTGCTCCAGTTTTTGGTGATTATAAATAAAGCTGCTAGAAACATTAACGGGCAGGTTTTTGCATGGACATAACTTTCAACAAGTCAGTTGAGTAAATACCCAGTAGCAAAATTGCTGTATTGTGTGGTAAGACTACATTTAGCTTTGTGAGAAACTACCAAAAGGTCTTCCTAAGAGCCTGTACCATTTCTGCATTCTCACAAGCAGTGAATGAGAATTCCTGTTGTTCCACATCCTCATCAGCAATTAATATTGTCAGATTTGTAGATTTTAGGATTCCAAGAGGTATTTATTGGTATCACGTTGTTAAATACAATCTTTGGTAGAACACACTGTTTCTCCTGCTCTGATATTTTATGCTGCCTTCCTCTTGGGGATTTATATCTGGGCTTTTCACTATCATTTATGTAATAAGCTCTTCACCTTTTCCGGATTTTTTGGTGGACAAAGAGCTGCCTTGGATACAGCTTTAGGTGTACTGTATATTACTGATAGGATACTAAAGCATTTTGCTGATAGGATACTATACTCATAACATTTCCTTGTAATGAAATGGTGTCTCTAAAGCCAATACTTCCTCACTCACAGCCCTCAAAGAGCACAGAATTGAAGGTTCAATTCCAAGTTTTTGCTGGCTTGAGCTATGATGCCCAAAGAACTAAATTGCTGCAGGAACTAAAATATGGTTTGCTCAAAACAACTTCTGAGCCCTTTCCCATCCTTTTCTGCAAGGAATTCAAAACTCTGTCTTGGCCCAAACTCATAATACAATTCAGTTGTTACCTGCCCACAAGTAGCTGGGCAAATTCTTGGCCCTTAGGTGGCCTCTGGGGGCTCACCAGTTCTCTCATTATCTTTCTTTCTGACCAGCTGGCCATGTCCCCGTGGCAGTCCTGGGTGACACATACTGACTACTACAGTTCATTCTGGATGCTCCACTTAAATATATTTTTATAATAAAATAAAGCACAGAAAATTACACAAAACAAATGTATAGCATAGTGAGTTATTATAAGGCAACACATTCATAACTACTATCCAAGTGAAAAAGTAGTACTTTGCCAGCCACTCCAGAAGTCTCTCCATGTCCACGATCCTGATTTTTACAGCAATAATTTCCTCTTATACATTCTAGCTGAGCCCTGCTCATAAAAAATTATTGGTTCATCTTTTAAATCTCTTTTAATCTACAGGTTCCCTCTTCATCCCTTTCTTTTATTTATAATTTACCTGTTGAAGAACACATACAATTTGACCAATGGAGTTTCCTGTAATTAGAATTTTACTGATGGCACACTCATGGTGCATTTAAACATATATTCTGTCCCCAGCTTTTCTTGAAAATAGTCAGCTGAATTCAGAGGTTTGACCAGACTTAGGTTGGATTTCTTTTGCAAGACTATAAGCAGTGTTGAATTCTTTCTCAGGAGGTACATAATGTCTGGTTTTGTCTCTTTTTGCAACATTAGCAGCTGTTGATTCTCATTGCCTAGATCAATTAATTTTATCGAGCATTGCAAAAGGGTGAAAATCTAATTCTATTATGTTTTATTTTCATTTACTAGTTGGGATAATTTTATAAAGAGATGCTTCCCTGATGTACCATTTGGTTACCTAGTGATACAGTTTATATAAAAAAGCAGGCTATGTGTTTAATTATCTCCCTTTATTTGTTTTCAGATGATGAATTGGTTGCCTTACATCCTCTAAGGTGGCTGTTTTTAAATATCACTATGAGTTTAAAAATTTAAACATACTTTAAGGGATTAAATCCATTGTAGTTTTTTATTGTGGTAAAATATACATAACATAAAATTTACGATTTTAACCATTTTTAAGTGTCCAGTTCTGTGGCATTAAGTATCCATTTTTATACTTATTGAAGCTCAAATTGTCTCATCTGTTCCATTTTAGAAAATCTTTAAATATTTCTTAGTCCAAAGCCTTTTGAATGAAATTAGGAGAACCCTTTCCCCACATTTGCTTTCAAACTCTTATGTCTTTCCAATCAGCACAAGCAAACATGAGCCAAAGTGAGAAGTGAAACGTCCCACCTCGCAGATGCTGTCTGCAATGTCACAAGTTATGACTCACGTTTAGCTCAGAGATTGTCACCAGAGTCAGCAGGAGGAGACAAGCTCTCTAAGTGTGCTAGGGCTGAGGTTTTAAAATTAATACCGTTTAAACATTGATGATGTTTAAATCTAAGCTGAACTTCTTCCATCCTGCATATATGCTTTATTAAAATTCATCACTGGGTTTCTAATGTATGAAAATATTTGAGTTTTGAATACTTGAACATTTTTTTAATTAAAAAAATATGTGCACGTAGAACTTTCCCTTTTGAACTTTAACCCAGACGTTAGCAGCTGAATAGACAGCTGCAGAAAACTTGCACAATACAGTTGAATGAACAAGTTGTCCTAACCTTTATCCATTTCTCTCCTTTTTGAGTCAGTTGATTCCCTATGTTTATTCCCCCCCATCCTCCTTCTCAGCTTACCCACTCAATTGGACAAATAGTTGGGAATCCAGCCAACAAGTGTACAAGGAAGCATTATAAGTTTCTTTTCTAAAGTTGACAGGAAAAAAATTTCATAAAGAAATCAAAGCTCATGTGTAAGTGAATTTTAGAAAAGTGGGGACAACATCCATAAGAGACTACGTATAACTGCGTTGGATATAAAGAAGCCCTGCATCAGGCACCATCCCAAAAATGATTTAAAAATTATGATATACCCAGGTACTCCAATGCTGTGATACCACTGTCTTAACAAGTACTAGAGGGAAAACCTTACTTGCAATAACAATGATGAGACTGATGACCATGACAAGTAAAATGATATTTTTAAGTCTGTTTATTGAAAACAAAGAGTACCATATTTTGCCGTGTATAATGCACACTTTTTTGCCCAAATTTGTGAGGGAAAAATAAGGACGTGCATTATGCACGGGTAGTACTAATTCTGTATCTATATAAATGTTTTTAATCCTTTCATTTATGCTTTTGAGTTAAAAGTGTAACTCCAGAAATCAATAATGATATCTGTATGCAAAATAATACCCTGGGATACAATAATCGGTTTTGTTGAACTTACGACGAACTTGCAACGATGAAGAGTTCTTGGCCTTCTATGATGCGTAAATATCATAAATTTGTTACCAGTACATAAAATTGCTGGTATCTCGTATCTGTTCTTGTGTTTTGTCATTATTTGTTACATAAAATTTCTTGTACCATAATATGTTAAAAAATAAATGCTAAAATTCCTTTACAATACAAAAAACAAATACCTAAATGTAAACAAATGAAAATTTGAATTAAAAAATTAAAATGAAAGATTTTTTTCCTTGAAAGTTTGGGCCAAAATCGTGGGTGCACATTAGACATGGCAAAACACGGTAAATAAAAATGATTAATTTACTCATTTGGCAAATATGTCTGAAGTGCCAATTAAATACAATTCCTGTGCCCAGCACTGCGAATATGGCTGTGAGAGGGCCTCATGGATCCAATGGCTGAGAGGGAGAAGAAACTAATGTCAAGAATTGTGAAGGGGTCGCAGAAGTGACCCTCCCTGCTTGCAGCGTCTGCTGCCCCACGTTCTCTGGACCAGGAGATCAAGCAGAACATGGCCTCGACCACTGTGGCAGTAGCAAGATGGACCCTCGGCCGAACCCCTTTGCTCCTCCCTGGGCATGGCTACCAGACGGAAAGAGGTGTCCATGGCTACCGAGGAAGCCGGAGAGCCGGGAACCCCGGGGAGGCCTGGCGTGCGCCCCCCAGTTGATCATGGACTTGCCAGGTTGGTGACAGTATATTGTGAGCATGGTCACAAAGCTGCCAACATCAACCCTCTCTTCACTGGACAAGCCCTGCAGGAGAATGTGCCTGAAATCCAAGCCCTTGTGCAGCCCCTGCCGGGACCCGTTAATACCACAGGATTATTGAACCATGGGGAAGGATGGAGGCCTCGCTGGAGGAAATATTAGCCTATCTCGACCAAATCTAGTGGGCAGATTTCTATTGAAACCTCCCAACTTCAGAGCCAAGAGGAGAAAGACTGGTTCACCAAGCGGTTTGAGGAACTGAAAAAGGAGACACTTACCACAGAAGAGAGAACACATCTGTCCAAACTAATGCTAGAATCTCAGGAGTTTGACCACTTTTTGGCCACCAAGTTTGCCACAGTGAAGCGACATGGAGGCTAAGGAGTTGAAAGCATGACGGGCTTTTTCCACGAGTTGCTGAAAATGTCAGCTTACAGTGGGATCACCCGATGTCATCATTGGGATGCCCCATAGAGGGAGACTTAATTTACTGACAGGCCTTCAGCAGTTCCCTCCAGAGCTGATGTTTCCTAAAATGCGAGGCTTAAGTGAATTTCCAGAGAATGTCCCAGCCACTGGAGATGTGCTGTCTCACCTGGCCTACTCGGTTGAGGTGAACTTTGGTACACACCATCCCCTGCACGTGACAATGCTGCCTAACCCCTTGCACCTAGAGGCCGTTAACCCCGTAGCCGTCAGGAAGACTCGGGGAAGGCAGCAGTCCAGGCAGGACCCGGACTACTTCCCAGACAGTTTGGCTCAGCCTGGGGACAAAGTCATTTGCTTACAGGTTCACAGTGATGCTTCTTTCTGTGGTCAAGGGAGTATTCCTGAAACATTTACACTCTCTAATCTCCCACATTTCAGAATTGGTGGGAGTGTCCATTTGATTGTCAATAACGAGCTGGGTTACACCACTCCGGCAGAAAGAGGAAGATCTTCCTTATACTGTAGTGATATCGGTTGTAACACAGGAGGCGTTAATGTTGCAGGGTCAGACAAGGAATTCCTGCAGAAACTTGTAGGTCAATCAGAACAATGAGCCTCACTGGTTATCCCATTTTAAATTTTGGATCAGATACACTCAGTAGCCACTAACAGAGTTTTTAAGTTAATAATTCTTTTAAACTCTTTTAAAAGAGTGTAATCTTTAAATCCAAGGAAATATTACTAGAGTGGAACTTAGAGGATGCAATCTCAAATTGTTTAAGTAACCAGTTGAATGCTCTGGTGGAAACCAGAGATCAACACAGTTAGTACAACACTGGAGTATTTGTCTTTAGGATGTTCAAACTTAGAGTACCCAAATCTTAGTCAAAAAGGATATGTTCAATTTAATAAGGGGTTACTATCCGAAATATATAAAGAGCAAATACAACTTAATAACAAAACCAGCCTGGTTAAAAAATGGGCAGAAGAACTAAATAGATGTTTTTCCAAAGTAGACATACAGATGGCCAACAGGCACACGAAAAGTTCAACATCACTAATCATCAGGGAAATGCAAATCAAAACCACAATGAGATATCACCTCACACCTCTTGGAATGGCTATCATCAAAAAGGCAAGAGACAACAGATGCTGGCAAGGATGTGGTGAAATGGGACCCTTATACACTGTTGGTGGGAGTGTAAAGTAGTCCAACCAGTATGGAAAACAATATGGAGGTTCCTCAAAACATTAAACATAGATCTACCACCGGAGCCAGAAATTCCACTTCTGAGTACCCAAAGGAAATGAAAATAGGATTTTGACAAGATATATGCACACCTATGTTTATCATAGCATTACTCACAATAACCAAGATATGAAAACAACCCAAATGCCCATTAATGGATGAATGGATAAAAAAGATGTGGCACATATATACAATAGAATGTTACTCAGCCATGAGAAAGGAGGAAATCCTGCTATTTGCTACAACATGGATGGACCTTGAGCACATTATCCTAAGTGAGATACATCATACAGAAAAAGACAAGTGCTGTATGATATCACTTATATGTGGAATCTAAAAAAGAATGCCAAAGCTGTTTAAAAAAACACACACAAAAAAACAGAGTAAAATGGTGGTTACCAGGGGATGGGAGGGGGAGGATAAGATTGATGGCATTTAAGGGTACAAACTCGTAACAAGTAGTAAATAAGCCATAGAGCTCAAATGCACAGTATAATGAATATAGTCAATAATACTGTACTATCATGACATAATGTGATAAATATTGCTTCAATGGCAATCATAGCACAATATATAAATGTACGAAAGTAACACGCTATGTACCTTAAATTTGTAAATTGTAACATGTCAAATATATATTATATAAAAGGGTATGTTCAGGCACTAAATTTGGCCAAGTAGTCTGGTTAGAAATCAGATGTGAAGAAGCAAAGTTGACTTGTTTTAACCTGTGGAAACTGACAGTATGAAGAGAAACACAAGGCTTTTATTACCAAGTTCCTATTTCACACAGTTCTCATGTCAGATGGTCGTAACTATCTGTTTTTACACCCAGAGACTGGCCTGGATGCCTTTGGGGCTGTCTGTGTGCAATTTTTTGTGGTTAGTTACTGAAAAATCATTCTTGAACTTCTCTTTGGAGAAAATGCATTTTTTTTCCTAGGATGCATTCTTTCATGACCCTTTTATCTCAGGAGGAATGATAATAATAATAACGACAAGAACAAAATAAATATTGTCATATACCAAAAAATAAAACCACACAAAAAAACTGTGAAGGGTCTGAAATGGATAGAGCAAATGTGGATACTATGCAGTCATAAAAAGAAGGAAATCCTGCCATTTGTGACAACATGGATGGACCTTGAGGGTATTGTGCTAAGTGAAATAAGTCAGACAGAGAAAGATAAATACTGTACAATCTCACTTATATGTGGAACCTAAAAACAACAAAAAGAACCCCCAAACTCACAGAAAAAGAGATCAGATTTGTGGCTATCAAAGGCAGGAGGTGGGAGGTGGGGGAATTAGATGAAGGTGGTCAAAAGGTACAAACTTTTAGTAATAAAATAAACAAGCACTGGAGCTGTAACGTACAACATGATGACTACAGTTAACACGGCTGTGTCGTATATTTAAAAGATGCTAAGAGAGTAGATCCTAAAAGTTCTCATCACAAGGGAAAAATTTTTTGTAACTCTGTGAAGTCATAGATGTTAATTAAACTTACTGTGGTAATGATTTTGCCATATGTGTATGTCAAGTCAGTATGCTGCACACCTTAAATTTATACAGTGCTGTATGTCAATTATATCTCAATAAAACACAAAAATTTTAAAAAAATGAACTGTGAAGCACCTGAGATTTTTACCCCATTAATTTGCCAGTTTCCTGTTTGCTGGCAGGAGACATGTGACTTCTGTGTCAAAGGTAAAGATTTTATTACTCATGGCCCAGCGAGCAGCATGAGCACTAGCGTATATGCATCAGTTCCCCTTGCTCTCCAAGTCTGACCAGGGTGATGTGGATGGGCTCCGATGGGTGCCTGCACACACAGTGGATGAAACTGCAGGAGAAAAAGGTTAGGGAACTTGAATCTTTTACATAATAGGTGGTAAGGATGCTTGCCCTTTGCTCTGGAGGTTGGTACCATCCCTGTCTTCCAAGCCTGTTAGCTATACACACATCCGTAAAGACAGTCGGAACAAGCCAAGGCCAGTCTAGATCAGCCAATAGGCAACCACTCCCAAACGTGTGAAGACCAGCAGGGTTGCCTAGCTGGCCTCCAGCTGACCCCAGACAGGTGAGCAATAAACACTGTTGTATATCACTGAGGGTCTGTGGTTCTTTGCGACACAGAATTATTGTAGCAATAAACAACTGATACCATCATCAAAGGTTTCTTAATTCCAAAATCTAATTTATCTTTCCCACTGTAACCAGAGCTCTCCTTCTGAAATATAGATCTTATCAGAGCACTTTCCTGTCTAAAAGCCCTTAACTACAGGCTGCAACGCAGCCATGGAATCCAAAGTCCTTGCTGGTCTGGTTCCCATTTTCATTTTCAACTTCACCCTTCACCTCTCTTCCCTCCCATCCTGTTCCTTGCTTTTGGCACTCCACTCACATAGACCACACAAATTTCTCTGGAAAGAAAGGAAGGAAGGAAGGAAGGAAGGAAGGAAGGAAGGAAGGAAGGAAGGAAGGAAGGAAGGAAAAACAAATTCTTTAGCATACTTTCTAAGATTATAAAAGTTAGTTACTCATTTTAGTGCATCTGGGAAGTACAGAAAAATACAAAGACGATCACCCAGGGCAACCTTCTCCCAGATCTTTATGCAGTATATGTGTATGCTAGTGTTAGACATTTAAACAAAATTATCACTAGGTGTGAAGGCATTTTCTATTTAGAAAACTTGGAGAAATAAAAATAAAAAAAATAAAAAACCCAACCCTAATGCCACTAATAATAATATTAAAAGACAAATGAGCACTTAATAAAAGTAATTACAGTGTCTGTGATAGACAATGGGTTAATATCTTTACCACATAAACAGTTCATACAAATCAATTAAAAGTATATATGCATTAATAAAAAAGGCAAAGAACAGGAATTTTTTTTTTTTTAAAGGAGGGCGCAGCTCACAGTGGCCCATGCAGGGATTGAACCGGCAATCTTGGTGTTGTCAGCACCACGCTCTAACCAACTGAGCTAACCGGCCACCCCAGAGCAGGCAATTCTTGAATAACTACAAATGGCCAAAAACCAAACCAAAAACTATAAGGAACTCATACAACTCAATAGCAACAAAACAAACCCATTAAAAAGTGGGTAAAGGATCTGAACAGACATTTTTCCAAAGTAGACATACAAGTGGCCAACAGATACACGAAAAGGTGGTCAACATCACTAATCATCAGGGAAATGCAAATCAAAACCACAATAAGATACCACCTCACACCTGTTAGAATGGCTAGTAACAAAAAGACAATAGATAACAAGTGTTAACAAGGATGTAGAGCAAAGGGAATCCTCGTACACTGCTGGTGTATACATACATACAATGGGGTGCCAAAAAATGGGGTGCCAAAAAATGTATACAAATGGACACTTTGGTCAACGTTGCTCAAGCAGTAGTTCGCTGAAATCAGAAGTGTCTGACTGCTGATGGTAACCACTTTGAGCACCTCTTGTAATTGCAGAAGTCAAACGTGACTTGTATTCATCTTTTGTTATTGGTATATATTGAGTATTATTACAATTTTCATACAGTTTTCCTTTCTTAAAATGTGTATACATTTTTGGGCACCCTCTGTGTACACACACACACACACACACACACACACACAATGGAATGTCATTCAGCCTTAAAAAAGGAGATCCTGCCATTTGTGGCAAGGATGAACCTGGAAGACATCATGCTTAGTGAAATAAGCCAGATACAGAAAGACAAATACTACATGATCTCACTTCTGTGGAATCTAAAGAAGTTGAATACATAGAAACAGAGAGTAGAACAGTGGTTACCAGGGGTGGGGAGGTGAGGGAAATGGGCAGGTGTTGGTCAAATGATACAAAGATATAGTTATGTAGGAGGGATAAGTTTTAGAGATCTAATGTACAGCATGAGGACTATAGTGAATAATACTGTACTGAGTACAGGAGATGGGCTAAGAGAGCACAATTCAGGTGCTATTACCACACACACACACACACACACACACACAAATGGAAATTATATGAGGAGATGGATATGTTAATTAGCTTGGTGGTATGAATCATTTTTCTATGTATATGCATATCAAAGCATCATGTTGTACATCTTAAATATATACAATATTTACTTAAAAAGAAACCAAATAGAAATGACAAAATTCCCAATAATAGGAAATTGACTAAATGAATTACGTTTTATTCAATCAATGTGTTATTATATGACAACTAAAATAGTAAAGTGGAGCTATATTTATTGACATGGAAACATGCACAGATATATTAAGTGAGAAAAGTGGGATACAGAACTGAATGTTTCATAATGTCATCCCTGTATATATCTAGGTAAATATTTATATAATATTTCTTTATATACAGTAAGATATTATGAGCGGTGGTATGTCTCTGCATGGTGGGATTATGTTAGTTTTTTTCTTTCTTTTTACTTTTTAATTTGTCTAAAATGAAATATGGATTACTTGTATATTTAATTAGGGAACAATGAAAGATTTTCTTTTAGTTATTTTTTATTATATTTATGTTTGCACTTGTAGCCAACAGAATAGAAAATAAGTTCAGAACATTGTTGGTTGTGCTTTCGATGGGCTCCAGACACCAGGCTCTCAAGTTGAAAAGCTTTAGCCCTTCCTTCACACAGTTCTTAGTGGCAGCCTGGGTCACTGAGCCCTGGCTGTGAGGGGCTTTCAAGACTCCCAAGTATGGCACCTGTTCAGAGATTCCCAATTTGACTTGGATCAAGCATAGCTCATTTGACAACATTTTAGAATGATGAGTTTGCTTGCTAAAGGGGAAAGGGTTTAAATATAAAGTGGTATGGATGCCAACGGCTCAAATAGGATTTCCCATGGGAAAATTCTAATATCCTTCTCTTCTAGAATTCATACTCTACCTTCTTATAGGCTTCCTGTATTGATTTATTACGGCATAACAAATTATTCTAAAACTTAGTGGCATAAACAATAATAATTATGTATTATCTCTTATGGTTTCTGTGGGTCAGGGATTTAGACAGGGGACAGCAGAGACCCCTTGTCTCTGCTCCAGTGTCTGGGCTTCAGTTGGGAAGACTCAATGACTGGGAGCTAGAAGCATCTGGAGGCTCACTCACTCACATATCTAGCGGCTGATGGTGGCTGTCAGTCAGGACACCTACATGTCGCCTCCTCATATGGCCCACGTAGCATGGTGGCTGAATTCCAAGAGCAAGTATCGAGAGAGAGAGAGACAGAGAGAGAGAGAGAGAGAGAGAGAGAGAAGTGGAAGTTGTGTTCTTTTCATGGCCTAGGCTTGGAAGTCACATTAGCATCATTTCCACCACGCTCCATTGGTCAGATCAGTCATGAGCCTCCACCTGGATTCCAGGGGAGGGAACATAGACCCCACTCCTGGGTGGGAGGGATGTCAATGTCACACTGAAAGAACAGGCATGTAGGATGGGATACATATATTGATGCAGCCATATCGGGAAAATATAATGTCACACTTTCCAAATTCCCATAGGACTCTCTTGGATCTTGGAACTGTATTTGCAAAAAAGAATTAAAACCCTAAGTGGACTTTCTTCTCTTCTTTCCCTCCACCTTTACTTCCCTCCATTTTGTCCTTCCTTCCTTTCAGTTATAAACAGCATCAGTGAGTTATTGTTTCAAGGTGTGAAATCTTACCAGCAGTGTCATTTGATGGTCTGCCTGGCACTCCCTAAATAATTTTATTTTTGCTATGTTTATATTTAATTTTCCACATTACTGCATGAAGGCTGTCTTTCTAAACAGTCTTTTGTCATAGCTTATGCAATTGTTTTCAAGAAAGACTTTATAACATAAAAAACATTAGAATTGAGACTTTTTTAAAAAATAAATTTTATTGGGGAACAGTGTGTTTCTCCAGGGCCCATCAGCTCCAAGTAGTTGTCCTTCAATCTAGTTGTGGAGGGCGCAGCTCAGCTCCAAGTTCAGTTGCCGTTTTCAATCTTTAGTTGTGGGGGGCGCAGCCCACCATCCCATGTGGGAATTAAACTGGCAACCTTGTTGTTGAGAGCTCCCGCTCTAACCAACTGAGCCATCCAGCCGCCCCATTGGAAGCTCAGTGGCAGCTCAGCTCAAGTTGTTGTCTTCAATTTAGTTGCAGGGGGCGCAGTTCACTGGCCCATGTGGGAACCGAACCGGCAACCCTGTTGTTCAGAGCTCGCACTCTAACCCACTGAGCCATCTGCCGCCCCTAGAATTGAGACTTTTATTTAACATGCTTACTATGTGCCAGGCACTGTTCCAAGAGGTCCTTTACAAATATTTGCTTGCTTAATGTTTATAATATTATTCTCAATTAATAGATGAGGAAACTGAGGCACAGAGAAGCTAAGTTGCCTGAGGTCACAAAGCTGTCACATGGCAGAGCCAGGTAGGTATCAAACCCAGGGCATCTGGCTCCCAAATCTTAACCATCATGGTATGCTGCCTCTCTGTCATTGTTCTATTCCATCGGCCCCTTATTAACTTAAGCAATAAGGAATATGTAGTCTCTGAAAAAATACGAACTCTCTGATGTACAAAATAATGGGAGGCTAGGGAAATATGCCTGGATGCCTGGGACAGGCCTGGAAGGGAGGTGTTTGTGGAAGCTCCAAATCTGCCCGTGCCCCACTCCAAGCAGGTCATCAAGGAGCAGTAACTCTCCCCCAAGGCTGCCCTTTGACTAGCCTTACCACTCTTAACAGTTCTGTGCCTCAGAGTGACTGGCTAAGAGGAGGGAGGGACAGTAGTTTGCTAGATCCAATGTGGTAAAATATACAAGAAGTTCAAAGCATTTTGTTAATATTTCATAACATTTTTCTCATAGAACTTCTGTAATGGGGTATGGCAGTTGGAGAGAGACAGAGAGATTTAGAGTGACTTTCCCACATTGCACAGTCAAAGGACTTCTGAGAAGTGAACAAAATTCTGCAGACATCAGGCCTCTGACTTTTACTGCTGCAAAGTAATCTCCTCTGAGCAGCCTCTCCCAACAATATCAGGTTTCCTCCGCTGAGTATTTAGGAGGCTGCTGGTGAGTCTAATCAGCTAGGACATCTTAATAACTGAAGTCACATTTGATGGAAAAACTCATAAAGAAGCTGTGGGTGATTGAGGGCATCTTGTCAGAAGTCTGTCTCCAAACATGCACGATGCCACATACTTGGAATTCTAGGATGAGAATGCAGAAATATTTCAATAAAAGTATCAGAGAGGTTTATCTGATCCTTTTAATACAGCATTTTCTATGGAGAAACAAATGTTTTCAAAGGAGAAACAAGTTCTCCATTAGCTGAAAATCTCCATTTATTCAAAACAGTAAATGAGTTATTTACTTGTTCTTGGTAGAAACAAAGACATAAAATGGATCCTTGAGGCAGACTTTCAGGAAGCCAGGGGCAAAGGGAAGAAAGAACAGAAGAACTAAAAGAGAGAGAGAAGTCTTAGAAAAATATGCAGTTTTGTCTTGAACATTTGCCAGGGAAATCTGGGTAATGAAGGCTTAAAAGCAAAACAAAACACAAAGACAACAAGGGAAAGGAAAGTGCTATAAGGAATAAATTGCTGCAACGTGGTCAATATAAATGAAAAGCTCCAAATGTTGTTGCGGGTGGGGGTGGCGGCTTGGGCACAGCCGGCCCGGGTCAAGCCCGGGGTAAAAAAAAAACAAAAAACAACATAAATGAGCAGAAAGGAAAAGATGAATGAAGAGCGAAAATAGAAAAAGAAAGGAAGCACAATTTAACAGGAAACTGACCGAAATAGACATGTACAGTGTCATGTGAAGGGAAAAGGGGAGAAGGGGCCGTTAACAGTATACAGCAGAGGAATTTGAGAAAGGATTGTAAATATTAAAGAATGAAGCCCTTTCAAATTACCTGCAAAATTTCTCTGTGAATTATAGAGGAAAGAAGCTCTGGATGTTGTCACAGGAATGAAGGGCTGTGATGATTTTTCCATCCTAGAAGTCAGCTGCCTTTCAAGGCCATTGGGCAGGACTCTGATTGCCCCTTTTTAAGTGCCCCAAAGGCTTAGGGTGGTGGTCAGTGGGGCGGGGGGGGGGGGCAGGAGGATTGCGAGGCCATGAATAGGGCATTGGGATGGATGGGTGGGCTGGTTTTGGCAAGACCCCATGACCACGTGGCTGCAGATGTCAGAGTAGAGAGCCCGGTCTTGCATGACTCCTGGTCTCAAAGAACTTCGTCCCCCAATGCTAGGGCTGATTGACATCCATCTGTCGGGGCAGCTTTCCCTAAACTCGAGGACAAATTCTGGCCTTAGGCTGGACTATCTCAGGAGTCCCAGCCCTATATGCTGCGATCCAGAAACACGGCATTCTTGCTGTTTATTTTATCTTGATCTTAGGCTTTTTGTCTCTCTAACTTGAAGCCACAGTTCCACTTTTGACCCTCTCCTGGTCTTGGATTTGTTTTCTGTATTTAAGGCTCTGTCTTGGCCACCTGTCTGGTTCCTAAAGTCCTCTAAGGTTGAGAGCCCTGACTTGGTCTTGTTAAGCTCCCTCACAGAGTCCAGAGTTGTGCTCAAACCCCTTCCCAGTGATGGGCTCCAACTGCTGGAGACAGATGATTCTGTCACCTGCTGCCCATCAGTCCTCTTGGGTCTCTAAGCATCACAACGCCTGAATTCCTATGACATGCTCTGAGGACCTTTACGGACACTTTGTTTACCTAAGTGTGGCCATCCTAACGCTGCCTAGATCACACAATCAGCTGTGCTTTTCCATAGCTGTCAGATGCCACGGCTTGTCTGCTATATTGGATGGCTCTCATCCTAGAAGCTGGGTCTGTGCCCCACATCCCTGCAGCTGAGTATCCCGCCAGCATCTGCGCCATTCCAGGGAGGGAGGGAGTGAGTGGGCAGTCTGAGGTGTCAGTCCTCTCAGCCTGCCCCCTGTCACTGCAGCGGACCTGGTCATTCCAGGTGGCTTCCTGGACCTAATATATACGTATAATAGATACAACTTGTTTCAGTATTCTCAAAAATACGTTACTAATAGCGCTGTATATTTGACTACACTAGAGCTGAAAAGAGGCTAGAGTTTAGAATTCAGAGATTTGGCAGGCACTGTCGTGCCCCACAAACAGTCCCTTGGCACTCACTTTTCCAACACACGTCTAAGGCTTCCTCCAGCAAGCACCTATGACTCAGCCTGTGCACTTTCTCTCAGCTGTGGGCAGGGCAGGCAGGAAATGCCAGAGAGTTAACACCCCTGGGAGCAGCAAAGTTGTTTAGAACAAATACCCTAGCTTCCTTTCCTCATTGTGAGGGGCTGACTAGACAACCCTGAGGTATGTTCCCCAGTGGAATTGAGTCTCAGTTGCCCGTAACGGTAACCTGCTCAAAAACTCACTTTTCGGCTTCCTTCTTTTCCCCACTTGACTTTCCCACTCCCCTCCTGATACTTCCTGAGACCACCTCCCCCACCCCCAAAATTTGTGCTCAAATCCTTGTCATGGGGTCTGCTTCTGATAGAGTCCGAACTAAGACAAGAGGTCTCATATTCAAGGTTAAGGATTTAATTGTTTTCCTGAGAAGGCACACCTGCTTTGAACACTAGCATAATAATATGCTTTCTATAACATATTATGAAAGGAAAAATACCAAAGTCCTCTGTGAATAGCACTTCCTACCTAGGTCACATAGACTCTGCTAACCTTTGAGATGTTAATAGGTGTTATGAGATTTGAGGGCCAAATATGCTTAGGTTAAACAAAGTTATGCCAATTTCTTCACTTCAGCACTCCAGTAGTCTTTAGGAAATTAAAGGCCTTTGTAAATTTCCAGAAATGCAGGCCACAGGCTTCCCAAATGCAATTGACCTTAGGATCCCTTTTCCTTAATAAGCCTTGTTAACAACTTGCAGGAGGGTGACATCTCCAGGAACACAGTTTAGGAAAGGCCTTGGTGCCCAAACTACAGAATTAAGATATAATATTGAGAAGTACATGAGGCAAGTTTCTCTGGTGGTAAGAACGCTGCATTTCAGGGCACCCATGTTTTCTTTCATGTCTCAGCCAACTAGAGGGACAGCTATCTATGGGCTGAGCTCAGATGTCAATACTTCTTTTATACAGAGAAGCAGTTATTTAATTCGTTTGATTTGAACATTCATTGAGAAGAGAGGCAGAGAAGCTTGTTCCTGAAAGTGTGGTCTGTGGACCCGTAGCAGCAGCAGCAGCTGGAAGCTTGTTAGGAATGCTGAATCTCACGTGCCATCCCAGACCTACTGAACCAGAATTCACATTTTAACAAGAGCCTCCGATGAGTATTAGGCACGTGAATAGTTGAGAAGCACTGACATCGAGGTCAACTCATCCAATCTTCCACGTGGTGGAGGAATCTCCTTTGGTGTGACCTTGGAGAGTGATTTGTCACCCAGCTTCTATGTGGATATTCCCAGTGGCTGGAAACTCACTACCTCATTGAATTGTTAGAAAGGTCTACTTGTTAGAAAACAGATCCTTGTATTGACCAAAACCTGTTACTCTGTACTTTCTACTCTTGTTTCTAGTTCTATTCTTGGTAGGGAATGCCACAAAACAAATTGAACCCTTCTTCTATAAAACAACCTCTTGGATATTTGAAGACAATCATTGGGTCTCCTTAAAGTTTTGTCTTTTCCTGGTTAAATGTTTCTTCAATTTTCAAATATCTATAGACCATCAATTACGTGCCAGACACTGTGTTAAGAGCTGAGGATACAGCAATGAACAAGACAGAAATGATCCTTGCTAACATGAAGCTCATTGTCTGGAAAGGGAAATAGAATACATAAAAATGTCCTTATTTTGACTCCCGCTATGAAAAGATAGAGTTGAGATACATTTCCGTATCCTTCCCACTAAGTACAGCTAAAACTCCCAGATACTATATACAAAACAAACACAAGAAGATTCTGAAAGGTAGAGAGATGGCAAATTATGTAGGAACCTGGGACCTGAGGAATGACTTGGCAGTGAGTTCCCTGGGTTTTCCTTTTTGCTGTATCTGTCCTTCTCAATACTGGAGAAGCTGGTAACCCAGAAATGCCAGCCTTCACTAGGCTGTGAGGAGGGGCTCCAAGCCTTCACCAGGGAGTGTCAGAGAAGGCCAAGTGGGGAGCCAGGACTTGCTTCCCTAGTGGTAACAAGCCCCCCCCCACTCTAGTGTCAATGGAGACATTTGGAGATCCTGGACCTCCACCTCCACCCACCAGGAATGCAAAGCCCTTTCCCCTCCTTGCTGAGGTGGTTATCAGAGAGGCCTGCTGGAGAGTCAGGACTTGAACCAGTGCTCAGCTGTAATGTGGTCACCCTGTACTGGTGTCAACACAGGCAAAGTAGGGAGAAGTAAGGAGGTCTCCCTCCACCTCCCAGCCAGAATCGTATTAGCAGAGGACTAATGGGGAGCCTCAACTCCCACACCTACCCAGAAGTAACAAGGGGCCCCTCCTCACCACTTCCCCCGTGTCAACATGGGCAAGACTGAGTGGAGAATGTGGGCATTTAGGCCCACCCAGCAGTAATAAGGTGACATAACTCATCTCCGGCCAGACTGGTGCCAGTGGAGGCCTGTTAAAACACACAATTTAAGGGGGCAGTCAGTTAGCTCAGTTGGTTGGAGCACGGTGCTCTTAACAACAAGGTTGCTGGTTCGATCCCTGCATGGGCCACTGTGAGCTGTGCCCTCCACAACTAGATTGAAGACAACTACTTGACTTGGAGCTGATGGGTCCTGGAAAAACACATTTAAAATAAATAAATGTTAAAAAACAAAACAAAACACACAATTTAAATAAAATCCCGAATCTCATAACATAGGCTTCAGTAGAAAATCACTCATCATGCCAAGAACTATGAAGATCTCAATTTGAAAAATACAATCAATAGATGCCACCATTGAAGTGACAAAAACATTAGAATTATCTGACAAAGATTTTAAAGCAGCCATTATAAAAGTGCTTCAGTAAGTAATTATGATCATGCTTGAAACAAGTGAAAAAACTGTCTCATCAAAGAAATAGAAAGTCTTAGCAAATAAACACAAGATATACAGAATTATCAAATAGAATTTTTAGAACTGAAATAAAAAAAAATGCAATGAATGGGCTCATAGCAGAATGGAAAGAATCATGACCTTGAAGATATAGAACAAAAATTACACAATCTGAAAACAGAGAGAAAAAAGAGCCTCGGGGATACATAGGAAAAATATCTCATTCTTGTCATCAGAGTCCCAAAAGAAGAAGGAAAAAGAAAGAATGATTTAAAATTTCCCAAGTTAGGTAAAAGATCTACAGATTCAAAAGCTGAGTGAACCTCAACTAGGATAAAACTCAAGAAGTTACACCAAGACATGTCATACTCAAACTTCTGAAAACTAAAGACAAAGAAAAATTCTTGAAAGCAGCTAAAGAGAAATAACACATTATCTATAGGGGAAAAACTATTAGAATTACAGTGGACTTTTCATCAGAAACCATGGAGTCCAGAAAGAAGTCGCACAGCATTTTCAAGGCTGAAGGAAAAGAGCTGTCAACCTGAATTCTATATGCAATGAAAATGAAAATACTTCAGCAGTGAAAGGGAAAAAACAAGATAATCTCAGATGAAGGAAAACCAAGAGAATTTGTCACCAGCAGACCAACCCTAAAGACTGGCTAAAAGAAGTTCCCAAAACACAAACAAATGATAAAAGAAAGAATCTTGGAATATCAGGAAGGAAGAAAGAACAAAGGAAAGAACAAAAGTATGAGTAAATACAATAGATTTTCCTTCTTTGAGTTTTATAAATTATGTTTAATATTTGAAGCAAAAATTATGACATTGTCTTATATGATTCTAAATGTGTATAAAGGAAATATTTAAGACAATTATAAATTTGGGAGAGTGAAAGGACACGAAAGGAAATAAGGTTTCTACACTTCACCCAGACTGGTAAAATGACGTCACTGATAGACTGTGCACACGTATATGATCTAGACCAGGGGTGTCCAAACTGCGGCCCGTGGGCCAACTGCAGCCCGCAATCCATTTTTTATTGGCCCACAGCAAATTCCAAAAATTTATTTAGTTTAGTTAAATAAACCAGGTGAGGCAATACATACTTCCCCTTGAATGAGTGGCCTGGCTATTTGTGTATTTTACCGCATATGGCCCTTGATAAAAAACGTTGAAAAAAGTTTGGATACCCCAATCTAGACGAACCAATAAAAAAAACTATACAAGGAGATACATTCAAAACACCACAGATAATTAAAAATACAATTCTAAAAAGTATTCTAGCAAACCAGAGAAAGGCAAGAAAAAGAAAACAGAAATGAAAAGCAAAGAATAAATAGAAAACAAAAAATAAAAAGGCAGACTTAAGCTTTTACATATGAACAATTACATTAAATTTAAATGGTGCAAGTACACCAATTACAAGACAGATTGGCAGAATGAATAAAAAATGGCTCATTTATATGTTGTTTATAAAACATACAATTCAAATATGATATGGGTTGTTTATAAAAAATATACTTCAAAAAAGTAAAAAGATGGGAAAGCTATATTATTCAGACATTAATTTAAAAAAGCAGTAGCTATATTAATATCAGATAAAGTAGCCTGCAGAGAAAAGAAAATTACCAGGGACAGTGATATCACATAATGATAAAAGGGTCAATACACCAAGAAGACAGTATTCCGAAATGTCTATGCACCAAACAACAGAGCAGCTAAATATGTGAATCAAAAACTGATAGAACTGAAAAGAGAAATAGACAAATACACAATTATAATTGGAGACTTCAACACTCCTCTCTCAACAATTAATGAACGGGGGGACAGAAAATCAATAAGCATATAGAAGAACGCAACACTACCATCAAACAACAGAATCTAATCAATGTTTACAGAACACTCTACCTAATAAAAGGAGAATATACATTCTTGCCCATGGAACATATACCAAGACAGAACATATCTTGGGCCATAAAGCAAACCTCAACAAATTTAGAAGTGAAATCATATAGTGTGTTCTCTGACCACAATGTAATCAAACTAGAAATCAATTTCAGAAAGATAACAGGAAAGTCTCCAAATACTTGGAAACTAAACACTTCCAAACACTTGTGTCAAAGAGGAAGTCTCAAGTGACATTTTAAAAACTACACTGAATTGAATGAAAATGAAAATTAAAACACACACCATCAAAATTTGTGGGATACAGCTAAAGCAGTGCTAAGCGAGAAATTTATAGCACTAAATGCTTACATTAAAAACGACAAAGTCTCAAATCCATACTCTACGCTCCCACCTCAAAAACCTAGAAAAAGAGCAAATTAACCCAAAGCAAGTAGAAAAAAGGCAATAATAAAGATATAGGCAGAAATTAATGAAATTGAAAACAGAAAAATCAATGAAACAAAAAACTGGTTCTTTGAAAAGACCAATAAAACCTGTGGTGGTGGTTTCACGAATCTACACATGTGACAAAATGACACAGCTATACACACACATTGTACTAAGGTCAATTTCCTCGTTTTGATATTGTGCTGTCGTTGTGTCAGATGTAATCATTGGGGAAAACCGGGTAAAGGGCTGACGGGGCCTCTTTGTACTATCTTTACAAGTTCCTGTGAATATATAATTGTCTTTAAATTAAAAGTTAAAGAAGTAAATGGGTGGCCGGATAGCTCAGTTGGTTAGAGCGCTGTGCTCTTAACAAGGTTGCCGGTTCGATCCCCACATGGGCCACTGTGAGCTGCGTCCTCCTCTACTAGATTGAAACAAAGACTGAAACAACCAAATGCCACCACTGCCCTTTGGATAGCATCTATTTCTCTCAGCATTGTTTTCTCGCTTCGTCTTTCATAAATGTAAAGAAGAAAATTACATATCACTTTTCCCTTAATGAAAATTGGGATAATATAGAGGGAATGTTTCAACAGGAGTGTTTCATGCTCTCAAAACTATTTCGGTGATGTATATACCAGTCTGTATATAGTATAATTTACATTCAAGTTTAATTGTGCAGTTTTTAACCCCTATTGGATGGTGTTTTTTGTTTTTCTGTTTTTTGTTTTTTGCGGGGCTGTGGGGGGGGGCCTGATTTTATTTTTGACTAATAGTGAGAAATTTGATTTGAATTTGATGCCAGTTTCCTAACTCATTGCTAGCCAAGAAATGATCCTTATAAAAAATATGTTTGAGACTGGCAGCTATTAACATTGTGAAACTGGACCATACTTCCTTTATTTAAGCAAAATGTGCTTCTGGAACAAGTGGTGGGTGGCCACCACCACCAAGTTCCAGCTTTGTTCCTGCTTGCCTCCAGACTATGTGAGTTTAAGTATGCCTCTTCCTCTCAGCATCCAATAATCATGGCGTCTTGATTTCTTTGTGGTCACCAGGGTCCAGAGCAAGGAGTCTTGCTCTACACAAATATATCTATAAACTACCAGAGCCTGTTTGGCATTGAGCATAAAGCTTTGGTTCCAATCATATGGCCCTATTTGGGGAAAGTACTCCAAATCAGAAAGGACATGGAAGCTATGATGTAGTTCAAACTCTGGGCAGCCTCTGAATGAAATGCTCTTTTCCATAGAACTATAGTAGCTGCTTTAGACATGATGAGGTATATAACCAGTATTTAACAATCCCTATAAATGTCTTCAGTGTTCTTCAGGGAAATTGGGATCTTAAAAGATTTGGGTCAGATCCAAATTCGTACACATTCTGTATTTTAGCTCAGTGGCTTAAAAAAGAAAATGCCACACAGCAAACAGGGTTTATTTTGTTGGACAAACCAAATCAGTTCCCTCCCCAAAATGACCAGTGCTTATAAAAAGCTGTTATTCAATAGCTCCAAAACAAACCACCTGAATGCATATGACCAAGAGGGAAATTGGCCTGTGTTTAGTATTTACATTGAACACCAGTTTCATAATCGCTGACATGTGAAAACTGGTGCAGAAATTCTATAAACTCTGCTGTTTTTGATGCTTGCCTTTTGTTTTGCAAAAATGATCAAGTTCAGAAAATAGAAATTTAAAAAATCTTTCAGGTCCATGCATATGAATGAAAAATATTTTCACCATTAGTACTTCTATAACTGGTTATCATGAATCTAACCCCTTGTCGCATTTCATCTTGTTGGATTCAGTCCAGTTCTATCTCAGATATCGAGTTTTCAAACTTGATTTAGTTGCCTATCATAAGGGCTATCTTCACATTATGAGTCAGCTGCAGGTATGTCAGTATCTATCATTCTATGGCTTTATCTCAGTCGGTGCTACTAAAAATGTCAAGCAGGACAAGGAAAGTGTAGAAACCATGGAGGTATGCTGCTCTGATGTTCAAGAAGGAACTTACCATTCATCTTCATGGAATGCAGTTAACTGATAGCCTTCACTGTTAATACCTTCAGGCTCTACCTTGGCTTTTTTTTCTTTTTTCTTTTTTTTTAGTGGTAAAAAGCCATGTAACATAAGATTTAACCTCTTAACAAATTTTTAAGTGTAGAGTATTGTTAACTATAAGCACATGTTGTGCAGCAAATCTCTAGAATTTTTCATCTTGCATGACTGAAACTTTATACCCATTGAACAGCAACTCCCTACCTCCCTCTCTCCCAGCCCACAGAAATCACCCACCTACTTTCTGCTTCAATGAGTTCAATTACTTTAGATACCTCATCTAAGTGGAATATCAAGTAGTATTTGTCCTGTGGCTTATTTCTTTAGCATAATGTCTTCAAGTTTCATCCATGTTGTACCATATGAGGGTATTTCCTTCTTTTTTATGGTTCAATAATATTCCATTGCATGTATATACCATTTTTTCTTTATCCATTCATCTGTTGGAGGACATTTAGGTTGTTTCCACCTCTCAGATATTGTGAGTAATGCTGCAATGAACATGGGAGTGAAGATATCTCTTTGAGATCCTAATATCAATTCTTTTGGATAAATATCCAGAGTGGATTGCTGGATCATATGTAATTCTGTTTTTAATTTTTTTAGGAACCACCATACTATTTTTCATAGCAGCTACACCATTTTACATTCCCACCAACAGTGCACAAGTGTTCCAATTGCTGCACATCCTTGCCAACTCTTGTTATTTTTATTTCATTTTATTTTTTATAATAGCCATCCTAATAGGTGTTAGGTGATATCTCATTGTGGTTTTGAGTTGTATTTCCTTAATGATTAGTGATGTTGAGCATCTTTTCATATACCTGTTGGCTACTGTATGTCTTCTTTGGAGAAATGCCTATTCAAGTCCTTTGCCCATTTTAAAATAAGATTTTTTTTGCTATTGAATTATATGGGTTACTTATATATTTTAGATATTAACCCCTTATGGGATGTATGGTTTGCAAATATTTTCTCCCATTCTGTAGGCTAACTTTTCACTTTGTTCCTTGTTTCTTTTGTTGTGCAGAAGCTTTTTAGTTTGATGTAGTTCCACTTTTTTATTTTTGTAGTCTATTTTTGCTTTTGTTTCCTGTGCTTTGGATATCACAACCAAGAAATCACTGCTAAGATCAACGTCATGAAGATTTACCTCTATGCTTTCTTCTAGCAGTTTTATGGCTTCAGATGTTAGGTTCAAGTTTTAATTCATTTTGAGTTGATTTTTGTGTATTATATAAGGGTCCGGTTTCATTCTTTTGCATGTGGATATCCAGTTTTCCCAGCACCATTTATTGGAGGGACTTTCATTTCCCCTTTGAATTTTCTTGGCACCCTTGTTAAAGATAAGTTGACCATAATGTATGGGTTTATTTCTAGGCTTTTGATTCTGTTTCATTGATCTATGTGTCTGTTTTTAATGTCAATACCATACTACTTTGATTACTATAGCTTTGTAATATGTTTTGAAATTAGGAAGTGTGAGGCCTCCAGATTTGTTCTTATTTCTCAAGGTTGCTTTGGCTATTTGGGGTCCTTTGTGGTTCTGTATGAATTTTAGGATTGTTTTACTTTTGTTTCTGTAAAAAAAATGCCATTGGAATTTTGATAGGGATTGCATAGACTCTCTAGATGGTTTTGGGTAGTATGGACATTTTAACAATATTGATTCTTTCAATCCATGAACTCAGGATATCTTTTCATTTATTTGTCTTCTTCAATTTCTTTCATCAATGTTTTGTAGTTTTCAGTGTACAGATCTTCCACCCCCTTGATTAAATTTATTCCTATGTATTTTATTCATTTTAATGCTATTGTGTATGGGATACTTTTCTTAATTTCTTTTTCAGATAGGTTGTTCTTACTGTATAGACATGCAACTGGATTTTGTATGTTGATTTTGAATCCTGCAAATTTACAGAATTTGTTTATTAGTCCTAACAGGTTTTTGTTTGTTTGTTTGTTTTTGGTGAAATCTTTAGGGTTCTCTGCATATAAGCTCATGTTATCTGCAAACAGAAATAATTTGACTCTGGCTAGGACTTCCAGTACTATATTAAACAGAAGTGGTGAGAGTGGGCATCCTTGCCTTGTTCCCCATCTTAGAAGAAAACTTTTCAGTTTTTCACCATTGAGTATGATGTTAGCTATGTGCTTGTCATATATGGCCTTTACTTCTATATTATTACTTCTATACCTAATTTGTTGCGAGTTTTTTTATGAAAGGATATTGAATTTTGTCAAATGCTTTTTCTGCCTCTATTGCTATGATCATATGCTTTTTATCCTTCATTCTGTTAATGTGGGGTATCACATTAATTGATTTGCATATGCTGAACCATGCTTGCATCCCAGGGATAAATCCCACTTGATTATGATGTATGATCCTTTTAATGTGCTGTTGAATTCAGTTTGCTAGTATTTTGTTGAGGATTTTTGCATGTTTGTTCATCAGGGATATTGGCCTGTAATTTTCTTTTCTTGTAGTTTCCTTATCTGGCTTTGGTATCAGGGTAATTCTGGCCTCATCAAATGAGTTTGGAAGTGGTCCCTCCTCTTCAATTTTTTGAAAGAGTTTAAGAAGGATTAGCACTAAGTCTTCTTTAAATATTTGTTAGAATTCACCACTGAAGCCATTTGGTCCGGGCTTTTGTTTGCTGGGAGGTTTTTGACTGCTGATTCAATCTCCTTACTCATTATTGGTCTGTTCAGATTTTCTATTCATGACTCGGTGTCATTAGGTTGCATATTCCAGGAATTTATCCATTTCTTTTAGGTTATCTAATTTGTTGGCATATAATTGTTTATAGAAGTCTCTTATGATCCTTTTTATTTCTGTGGCATCAGTTGTAACGTTTTCTCTTTAATTTTTTATTTTATTTGGATCTTCTCTCCTTTTTTCTTAGTATAGCTAAAGGTTTGCCAATTGTTTTTCTTTTCAAAAAAACAAACTTAGCATCATTGATTTTTTCCTATCATTTTTCTATTATCTACTTTGTCTATTTTTACCCTAATCTTTATTATTTCCTTCTTTCTGCTAACATTGGCCTTAGTTTGTTCTTCCTTTTCAGGTTCCTTGAGGTGTAGAGTTAGGTTGCTTATTTGAGATCTTTCTTCCTTTTTAATGTAGGTGTTTATCGCTGCACATTCCCTTTTAGTACAGCTTTTGCTACATCCTAGAAGTTTTGGTATGTTGTACTTTAGTTTTCATTTTTCTCAAGATATTTCTGATTTCCCTTTTGATATCTTCTTTGACCCATTGATTGTTCAGCAGTGTGTTATTTAATTTTCACATATTTGTGAACTTTCCACTTTTCCTTCTGCTATTGATTTATAGTTTCATTCCATTGTAGTCAGAAAAAATACTTTGTATGATTTCAATCTTTTTAAATTTTTTGAGACTCATTTTGTTGACCTAATACATGAGCACTTGAGAAGAATGTGTATTTTGCTGCTGTTGGATGGAATGTTCTGTATATGTCTGTTAGGTCAATTTGGTGTACACTGTTGTTCAAATCCTGTTTCTTTGTTAATTTTCTGTCTTTGTTAATTACTGAAAATGGGGCATTGAAATCTCCTACTATTGTCATGCTGCCATCAATTTCTCTCTTCAGTTCTTTCAATGTTTGCTTCATATATTTAGGTGCTCTGATTTGGATGCATGCATATTTTGGGGGAAAAACAGCCACCTCTCCCAGTCTTTACTGACTAGTTTTGTACAGGGAAAGACCTTCACCAATCAGCCTGCTAGAGCTTATGGGGGCCTCTCAAACCTTTTCCATGGATATGTTTTCTCTGGACTTATACATTTGATTTCTATTTAGAGGGATTTGCTTGTTTCTTTCATTCAGCAGCTTATAATCTCTCACTTACTCTGGTGTCTGTCTGTTTTACTGTGGGTCTTCTGAATCAGCAGCATGCCAACTAGCTTTTTTTTTTTCAGTGGCCCCCAGGCATCCAGAGTATACTAGATCCTGTCAGCACCTCAAGTTGTGCTAGACAGAAACCAATCCATTGGGCAGTCCCCAACAAACCAGAATGTTGGATGCATGCTTCCACTCTTGTCTTTCCCTCCTGAGGGAGAAGATGCCAACCTATATTGGCCTCTGTCTCCTACACCATGGGCCCTCTGGAGAAGCAACAGGCTGCACTGATCTTTTTTGTTCTCAGCATCCCCCAGGCATCTAGAGCATACTAGGTCCCATCCATGCTCTAAGACAGAAACTAGTCCCTTGGGCAGCCCCCTGAAAAGCTGGAACATTGGACATATACTCCACTCTTCTCTCTCCCCCTAAGGGAGAGGCTGCTAAGCTGTATTGGCCTCTGTCTGCTGTACTGCAGGTCCTCAGGAACAGCAGCATGTTGCCTAGCTCTTTTTTTGTTTTCAGCAACTCCAGGCATTTAAAATATGCTGGGTCCTGTCAGCTCTCTGAAACAGACGAGACAGAAGCCAGTCCCTCAGGTGAACCCCCCTGAAAAGTCAGAATGTTGGACATACAGTCTAGTTTTCTCTTTTCCTCCCCAGGGAGAAACCAGGAGCTGGGAGTTTCCTCACAATCATGTGGCACTGTGCTGGGAGGAGGGACTATGGTGAGAGGGTGCCACAAAATTTCCTATCAGCTTCAATGTAGTTGGTTTCACGTTTGCTTAGGGTACAGAAGCCTTTTAACTAGTTTCTGAATTTCTCAAAAAGGGAAGTCATTCATGGATTGTTATTGAATTGACGTCTCCATGGTAGCTCCCAGACAATGACCGAGTACAGTGGGGGTATTAGGCCCCTGCCATGAATGTGAAATGTGAAACTCCTATAATGGGCAATCTTTGCTTTGGAGCTTTCCATTGTATTGGCTAAGACTGCCAGATCTTCATTGCAGTCTGAAACTGACCCTACCCAGCCTGCATTCTCCCTCTTCTATCTTTTACAGGCACAAATTACCAATAAATCAATTCACTTCTATTAGGTTGGTGCAAAAGTAATTGCGGTTTTTGCAATTATTAACCTTTTAAACCTCAATTACTTTTGCACCAACCTAATAACTGTCTTAGCATCTGCTTCCTGGAAAACTCAATTAATAAGAAAGTCTGAGATCAAAGTCTTATTGCTCTGCCTCTTAGTCTTCATTCTTGGCTGACATTGATCACTTAAGGAACACCCTTTGGGGAAATTTGTTCAAGTGGTCTCTTTCCCATTCATCCTCCACCACCACCAATTTTCTGTGACAAAGACTGGCTGGCTGTTCACCAAAGCTATTAATTCTTCTTCCTGGGCATATTACTAGACTACCTTTCCCATCCTCCATTGCAGTTAGGTGGATATCAAATAAAATACATGTATTTTCTCTTGACATATGTAGTGATTCAGGTGTGTTGGAAAGAGCATATGATAGACTTTAAGATGTATGATCAGTGGTTTCTTTATCTTGGTTCTCTCATCTAGAAGGGATCACATTTCAACAAACTTTTAAAAAATGGACTCTGAGAGACTAGGTGGAGAAATAAGCCCTGGGATGGCAAAGAAAGATAATATCATGTTGGTTTGCAACACCTGACTAGGAACTCTTGAATTGGATGAAGAGGGATTAGAGGTTATTATTCATCACCGCCACCATCTGGAGGTAGTATTAGAGTGCTCATTACCGCAGGGTTCCATTAACAGAAGTACCTGAACTTATTATGGCCATGACAGGTTCACCCCAGAGAACCCCAACGCCCTGTGGTGCCTGCCCATGAATGCTGAACCAGTTATCTTTCTTCAGTGACATTTTAGGCATTGGTTATGAAAATTGAAAATACTATTTATCCTCTCTGGGAATGACTTGTATCCCACTGCTTTAACCTGTGCCAAATTCTCAGTGAAGCTTTAAATGGTGTAATTACTAATGTTATTCTAGAGGCATTGAAATTGTAGAAAAACACTATTTGTGGCATGTCTAATGGTCCTCCATCTGCCCCCAGATCCATGACATTTACCACCTAACCACTGCAGCATCTCATTATGCTAGCATAAGCAATATTCTATAGTATAATCTCTATGGTAATGACTGACAACACGAGAGGTTAATAACTAATCTAAATTTTACCTGGAATGGCACCAGCATTCTCACCTTTGTTTTGCTATTCTTACTGCTGGTAGCTCAATTTAAAATTTCATTTTCTTTTGTGAGCCACTTTAAAATAAGCTATGTTTATTTTGGCAAATGTTTGGCCACTTTGAATTTTTTTTATTATTTTCCTTTTTAAATTATCATACATTAAAATAGACTTTTTTTCTTTGGTATACAATTCCATGAATTTCGAACCATATATAGACTTGTGTAACCACCACCACAATCAGGATACTGAATAGTTTCATCACCCCCCATGCTGCCTCTTTATTGTCATACCCTTGCACCCCAAACACCATTGTTCTGTTTTCTGTAGCTATAATTTTATATTTCTGAGAATGTCATATAAGTGGAATCATACAGTCTGTAATCTGTAGAGACTGACTTCTTTCACTCAGCATAATGCCTTTGAGATTCATCCAAGCTTTTTTTGTGTAAAATAGTTTATTCCTTTTTATTGCTGAGTAGAATTTTATTATTAAGAATGTAATCACAATCAATTTGTTAATCCATTCACCAGTGAAAGGACATTTGGGTTGCTTCTAGTTTGGGGCAAAAGGAATAGAGGGGATATAAAAGTCAAAGTGTAAGTTTTTGTGTGAACATAAGTTTTCATTGCTCTAGGGGAAAGGTTGGCAAACATTTTCTGTGAAGGTCCAGGTAGGAAATATTTTAGGCTTTGTGAGTCATGTATAGTCTCTGTAACATATTCTTTAAAAAAAAAAAAAAAAAAAAAAAAAGCTAAATAACTCTTCAACATCATAAAAAGCATTCTTAGCCTGCGGGCCATATAAAAGCAGGTTCTTGGTCTGATTTGACCTGCTTGCCTTAGTTTGGTGACCCCTGCTTTAGGGCAAATACCTGGGAGTGGGATTGTTGGGACATAAGGTTAAGCGTAAGTTTAACTTGATAAGAAACGGCTGCATTTTTTGCCAGGGTGACTGTGCCACTTTGCATTCCTACCAGCAGTATATGAGAGTTCCAATTACTCTATATCCTCGGTAGCACTTTGTATTGTCAGTATTTGTTTGTTTTGGTTTTAGCTATTTTAATAGGTGTGTGGTATCTTACTGGGATTGTTTTGCATTTCCCTGATAGCTAATGATGTTGAGCATCTTTTCATATGCTTATTTGCCGTCTATACATCTTCCTTGGTGAAAAATCTGTTTATGTGTTTTGCCCATTTTCTAACAGATTGTTTTGTTACTGTTGAGTTTTGAGAGTTCTTTATATACTCTAGATACAAATCCTTTGTCAGATTTGTGGTTTCCAAATACTTTCTCCCAGGCTATTCCTTGTCTTTTTATCCTCTTAACAGAGTCATTCAGAGAGAAAAAGTTTTAATTTTGATGAAGTCTAATTTATCAACATTTCCTTTTTTGGATTGTGCTTTTGGTGTCAGGTCTAGGAATTCCCTGCCTAGCCCTAGGTCTCAAAGGTTTTCTCCTAATTTTTACTATGTGTTTTATAGTTTTATGTTTTGCATTTAAATCCATGTCCCATTTTGAATTAAGTTTCGTATAAGATGTGAGGTTTAGGTTGAGACTCTTTTTTCCCCCCAAAGGTGTACAGTTGCTCTAGCACCATGTTGAAAAAGCTATTTTCCCTCTATTGGATTGCTTTTGCACCTTTGTTGAAACTCACTTGTACACATTTCTCTGGACCTATTTCTGGGTTCTCTATTTTGTTCCACTGAATAGAATCAATGTGTCTATTCCCCTGCAAAATACCACACAATTTTGATTACTGTAGCTATGTAGTAAGTCTTAAAACCAGGTAGTGTGGTTCCTCCAACTTTATTCTTCTAGTTCCTTTGCTTTTCCATATAATTTTATAATCAGCTTGTTTATATCTAAAAAAAATATGCTGGTATTTCTATTGAAATTGTTACATTTACAGATCAGTTTGTCGGACCTGACATCTCTTCTTGTTTAGTCTTCCGATTCATGAAGACAGTATGTCTCACCATTTATTTTTCTCTTTGATTTCTTCCATCAGGTTTTTATAGTTTTTAGTAAACAGATCCTATACATGATTTGTTAGATTTATTTTTTGGAGCTATATAAATGGTATTTTAAAACTATTCTGGTTTCCAAATCACTAGTATGTAGAAACATGGTTACCAAATTGTTAATATACCAAAATATTGTGTGTTGACCTTGTATCATGTGACCTTGCTGTACTTTCTTATTAGTTATAGAAAAAAATCTTGTGTGGATTCCTTTGGATTTGCTCCATACACAATCATATTGCTTATGAATAAGAACAGTTTTATTTCTTCCTTTTCAAAATGTATACCTTTAATTTCTTTTTCTTACCTTATTGTACTGGCTAAGACTTCCAGTATGAAACTGAATAGGAGTGGTGAGAGTGTATTTCCTTGCGTTGTTCCTAATCTTAGAAGTAATGTGTTCGACCTTTCATAATTAACAATGATGTTTGCTGTAGGTTTTTTTGTAGATGCCTTTTATCAGGTTGAGAAAGTTCCTTTCTAAGTTTGCTTAGTTTTTTTTTTTTTTTCATGAATTGATGTTGACTTTTGTCAAGTACTTTTTCTGCATCATTTGATATGATCATGTGATTTTTCTTCAATAGCCTGTTGACATATTACATTGATTTTTGCACATTGAATGAGACTTGCATTCCTTGCAACCTTCCACTTGGTTACAGGGTATTACTGTTTTTATATATTCCTAGATTTGATTTACTAATGTTTTCTTTATGCTGTTTGTGTATATGGTCATGAGGGATATTAGAATGCTGTTTTCTTTTCTTGTAATGTCGTTATCTGGTGTTGGTATCACCTTAAAGCTGCCCTTATGGAAATGAATTGGGAAGCATTTTTGTCTCTTCTGTTTTCTGAAAGAGACTGTGGTATTTATTCTTTAAATGTTTGGTAAAATTTTCCAGTAAAACTATCTGAACCCGGAGCTTTCCTTTTTGAAAGGTATTTGACTGTGAATTTAATTTCTTTGATAGTTATTGGCCTATTTAGGTTACCTTTTCACCTTGAGTGATTTTTGGTAGTTTCTGCTTTTTGAGGAATTGATGTATTTAATTCGTCAAATTTTGTCCCTAAAACTATTCACAATATTCCTTTATTACCCTTTTAATGTATACAAGGTCTGTAGCAATATTCTCTTTTTCATTCCTGATAACGATAATTCGTGTCTTCTCTTTTTTTCTTTGTCAGTCTTGTCAAATCAATTTTATGGATCTCTTCAAAGGACCAGCTTTTTGTTTCATTTATTTTTTTCTATTGTTTTTCTGTTTTCAATTTCATTGATTTCTACTCTTTATTTATTCCCTTCCTTCTGCTTGCTTTGGGTTTCTTTTGCTTTTTTTCTAGTTTTTTTAGGGTGAAAAATTAAATTATTGATTTGAGATCTTTCATCTTTTCTGATATCAACATTTGATACTACAAATATCCATCTAAGTATGGGTACTTATTTAGCTGCATCCTACTAATTTTGAAATGTAGAGTCATCTTATTGTTCAATTAAAAATATTTTCTGATTTTATTTGAGATCCATGAATTATTCAGGAATGTGTTGTTTAATTTCTGATTGAAGACTTTTTCTGTCATTGATTTCTAATTTGATTCCAGTATAGTCAGAGAACATACTCTATGATTTCAGTTCTTTTAAATATAGTATTTAGGTTTGTTTTATGACCCAGGATGTAGTATATCTGAATGAATATTCCACGTGCAATTGAAAAGAATGCACTACTCTTGCTTGGGAGATTGTTGCTACTCCTGCTTGGGAGATTGTTACTGAAGTATCAATCAGATACAGTTTATCGATGGTGTTGTTCAGTTCTATATCCTTGCTGATTTTCTACTAGTTCTACTGATTTTTGAGAACAGAGTATTTAAGTCTCAAAATACAACTGTAGATTCCCCCCGCCCCCCTTCAGTTCTCTCAGTTTTTGCTTAATGTATTTTGAAACTTTGGTTTTTCTATTGGTATGTGCAGATCATTTACATTAAAAAATTATTTATTATTCTTTTCATTTGCAGTTGACAGTCAATATTTTATATTAGTTTCAGATGTACAGCATAGCGGTTAGCCATCTATATAATTTATGCAGTGATTCCCCCTGGTTAGTTTAGTACCCCTGGCACTATACATAGTTGTTGCAACATATGCATTTAATGCAGTTATTGATATGTTGCATTTAGGTTTACTATTTTATTTATTATCTGTTTGTTCATTCTGGTTTTTGTTCTTCTGTTTCTATTTCCTGCCTTCTTTTGCATAATTTGAACATTTTTTATTTCATTTAAATTTACGCATTTTTTTACTATCTTTTTGTATAGTTTTTTTGTTTTGTTTTGTTTTTAGTGGTTGCTCTTGAGATTATAATATACAGTCTACTTTGAATCAATATTTTACCACTTTAAGTAGAATGTAGAAACCTTACCACCATATAGGTCACTTTACCTTCCTCCCTTTATGTTGTAGTTATCTTAAATACTACATCAACATACACTGAAAAATCCATCAAACAAATGATATAATCTTTGTTTTCACTCATCAAAATATTTTAAAGAAATTGAGAGAAGATCTGTCTATTTTATTTACCCAGATATTTGCCACTTCCATTGCTGTTCCTTCATTCCCGATGGTCCAAGTTTCCTTCCGTTATTTCCCATCTGAAGAACTACCTTTAGCAATTCATTTAGAGAAGTTATGCTGACAATGACTTCTCTTAGTTTACCTGAGAATGTCATTGTTTCACTGTCATTCCTGAAGAATATTTTCACTGGATATAAAATTCTGTGTTGACTTTTATTTCAGCACAAAAACTTTGTGCCACTTCCTTCTTATCTCCTGGTTTCTGATAAGAAATCTGCAGTCATTCATATAGTTTTTCTTCTATAGGTAATATATTGTGTTACGCTCTGTTTTCAAGATTTTTCTTTGTCTTTAGTTTTCAGCAGTTTGATTATGATGTATCTGGGTATGAATTTCTTTTCATTTATCTTGTTTGGATTCAGCAAGTTTTTTGAATCTGGAGGTTTAGGTCTTTAACCAAATTGGGGAAGTCTTCAGTCACTATTTCTTCAATTTTTCTTTTCAGCGCCATACTCATTCTCCTCTCATTTTAGAGCTCAGATGACATGAATGCTAGCCCTTTTGTTATTGTCCCACAGTTCCCTGAGGCTCTGTTCATTTTTTTTCAATCTTTGTTTTATCGGTAGTTCAGATTGAAAATTTTCTATTGATGTACTTTTAAGTTTAGTAACTCTTTCCTCTGTCATCATTATTCTGCTATTGAGCTCATTTTGTGAGATTTTTACTTAGGTTATCTTATACCTTGAGGGGCTCCACACTCTGAACCAAATTTTGCTGGTCAGAGCTCAACCTTGTCCTTTCTGCCTTCCACAAAGAGCTATTCTGGGAAAATCAATAATCATTAAACTATTAGTAATAATAAAAAGTAGCCAATATAGGAACTATACAAAAATATCCTTAAAAATAGAAGAGTATGGCCCATAAGAGACCAAAGAGCACACACCAGAAATAGTTTGCCATGGGAAAAAATGAAAATCCTGACCAAAGGTTTATAAAGGAATTCAAAAAACTTAAACAAAAAACCAAAATTTGTGAATGAGAAGCTTAAACAGAGATAAAACAGCCCAACAAAAAAATACGATAAAGGAGATAAAAAAAATGAGCTTGCAGAGCTCAGAAAAGAAATGGAGAAAACATAGAAATAAAGGAGAAATGAAAATCATATTAGAAACAGCAAAAAGAAAAAAAGATATTGCTGAAAAAAGCCATAAACATGGAAGGAAGCCTTGAGAAAAGTGAGTAAAATGAATGTGAATATAACAAATAGTTTTAAAAAGCTTAAAAGGATTAAAGAGAAAATGACATATATAAAGAACAAAGGAGATCTACCAGATGTATAATTGCTATTTCTGAATAAGAGAATAGATTAAATGGAACAACAACATCAACAAAAATGTTCATATATATAATTCAAGAGTTCTTCCAGAAATAAGAGTTGAATTTTAACTTGAAAGAACAAACCTGTCTCAGGCAAAATTGACATAGAACAAGTAACTTCAACACATATCCTGATGAAGTTAATGGATTTCAGAGATAAAGAAAAATACTATGAGAATCCTTGCAAATAAACCAAATCACTTGTGAATGGGAAAAAAATTCATTTGACTTCCAGCCTCTCTATAATAACATCCAACTTTAGAAGATGGAAGAGTAATGCCTACCAAGTCTTCAGGGAAAGAGAATGGGTGCCAAGCCACACTGCCATCCAAGTATAATAGCACAAACAGATGTTTTTATAGTTCCCAAGAGCCTTTCTTGAAGACACAACTATCTGATAGATTTCTACCAACAGATATAATAGTAAAAATGACTAGGAGCAATCAATGGGTCCATTAAAGGGTAAAGCAACTACAGACAGAGAAGCATATAAATGTTATATATACCATGATTATATAGATAGAAATCATAATATAGTCAACACATTCTGGAGATCCCAGAGGGGAAAAAAAGATGGAGGTGTGTAAGTATTCCAATTTCCTCATATTTCAAGAATTATTTAAAGCTAATAATAGAGATGTAAGTATTTTTCTCTGAAGGTATAAATTCACTTTAAGAAACTTGTTATGTCTAGAGACTAAAGAGCATTTATTTATTTTTAACATTTTGTTCTTAAATGATTTTAGATTTACAGAAGAGTTGCAAGGAAAGTACAGAGTATTCCTGTATATTCTTCACCATGTTTTCTCTAATGTTAGCACCTTGCATAACCATTGCTATGGTACGAATGATTGTGTCCCCTCCAAATTCATATGTTGAAATCCTAATCCCCAAAGGAGATGGTATTTGGAGGTGGGGTTTAAGTTATGACAGTGGAGTTCTCATGAATGGGATTAATGCCATAAAAAAAGAGGCTCCAGAGAGATTCCTAGCTCCTTTGCTATGTGAGGACAGAGAGAGAAGGCACCCGCTATGAACCTGGAAGAAGGCCCTCACTGGGCCATGCTGGCACCTTGATCTTGGATTTCTAGTCTCCATCCGCAAGAAATAAATTTCTGTTGTTTATAAGCTACCCAGTCTGTGGTATTTTGTTATAGTAACCCGAATGGACCGAGACAACCTTGGTACATGTATCAAAACTAAGAAGTTAAAATTGGCACAATACTTTAAACTAAACTACAGACATTATTTGGATTTCCCCTTTTCTTTTTCAAGATCTAACCCAGGATACACTGCATTAGTCATTATGTCTCCTTAGTATCCTCCAATCTGTGACAATTTCTTGGTCTTTGTCTTTAAGGAACATTTATTTTTAAAAACTTTATATTATGGAGAACTTTGAACATATACAAAAGTAGAAATGATAGTATAATGAACACCTATGTACTCATCACTCAACTTCAACAATTGTCACTATTTTGCCAATCTTGTTCTATTTATCCACCGCCCCAATATTTTTTGCTGTTGGAGTATTTTAAAGCAAAATCCATACATGTTTCGGTAAACATGTATACACCTAATAAAGACATTGCAAATAATATAAATACCATGCCACTATTACACCTTAGAAAACGAACAATAATTCCTTAATATTATCTCATCCCAGGCTATATTCAAAGTCCCCCAATTCTCACAAAGATCGTTTCCCGTTAGTTTGTTAACATCAGGATCCAAGCAAGGTTCATATATGGTATTTGGTGATTATAGCTCTTAAGTTTCTTTTATTGTGTAACAGCCTCACTTCCTTTTCCCCCACACCATTGATTTATTGGAAAAACTGGATAATTTTCCTGTAGTATATATTATATTCTGGATTTGTTAATGCTTCTGCAGGGTATCATTTAACTCACTCTCTATTCCCCGATAATTGGTACTTAGATATAGAGGCTTGATCAGATTAAGGAGTTTTTTTATAGACAAAAATATTTAATAGTTGATGCCATGTACTTCTCATCATCTCACATCAAGAGGTAGATAACGTGTGTTCTGTCTCTTATAGTGACGCTAAAATTGATTAGTGGGATCAGGTGGTACCAGCCTGACTCATCCATTATAAAGTTTCCTATCAATCTTCCCCTAATGGTTTTAGCAGCCATTGATGGTCATCACTAAGATCCATTATTCTATTAGGATCTGGAAAATGGTGACATTCTTATTTTATAATTATTCAGCATATTATCTGGAATTCTAAAAAGAACTTTCTTCACCAACTGTTTGATTACCTAAAAATTCAGTTCATATACAGGAAAGGCAGGACGTTTGATTCTTTTTCTTTTTTTAAAACCAACGTCCATCTTTTTCACCCATATCCTCAATCCACAAGAAGTACAAATTGCCAATTATAAAAGTAGTCATGGGGATATAAATACAGCATAAGGAATATAGTCAATAATATTGTAATAAGTATGTGTGGTGTCAGATGGGTACTAATTGGGGTGATCACTTGGTAAGGTATACAAATGTCTAATCACTATGTTGTACGCCTGAAACTAATATAATAGCCTATGTCAACTGTAATTGAAAAATAAATTTAAAAAATTCTGACCTCTAAATCAAACAAACGAACAAATAAATACCAACTTCCAGAAAAATGGATTGGGGTTCTAGCTAACTCCAATGATACAAATGAGCTTTCTTGGTTTTTGTTTCATTTTTTCAGTATCAAAAATTTTTTAAAAAATGGATGTTAATCAATTGCAACACTTATTCATTTTGATGCTCAAATTATCTCAAACCAGCGAGAGTGCTTTCAAGTTGATGTCTGTATGTTTGTGACACAATAACAGTAATCATTGATAGTTTCTTTGCTTATTTTGTACACTTCCAATCTTTGTGTGGAATCAGCCGTTTCTCTAAGGAGCCCTGTTTCCTTTAGGTGAAAATGGTATTGAGAGGCCACCATTTTGGTACTGGTGTGCTCACTGCTCCTGAATCACCATTGTCTCTAAGGCTTTTCAGTGTACAAAGCTAAGAGATGCAATTTGGTTTTTTTGGAAAAAAATTTAAATCATAAATTTATACTGATATTTCCAACTTGAACTTATGATTAAAGGGTCTATACTTAATTTATTTGATTTTATATTAGCGTCCCTCTTTTATCTTTTGTGGAAAATATTGATTCCTAACAGCGTTACATAATTATTAATTAGGCTTAGTGTGTGTGTGTGCTCGCGCGCACATGAAAATAGCAATACTAGTTACTACCTAAGACTGCTGAAAGCAGTTGAAGAGTTTTTTAGAGTGCTTTGTCTTTAGGGTATATTCCAGTAGGTTTGTGTATTCAAAACACTATATTTTAAAGCAATTTGAAAAAATTATTTTTCACTGTGAGGACATGCCACCATTGATGCATGAGTGCCTCTAATTGGCATGACCCAAATCATACCCCAAACCCTGGCTTCAAAGGAGCCTTTTATCTTTCCAGATTCTACACACTGAAATGTATGTTGAACAAGTCAGTCTGCCAAACCTACCTCTATAAGGTTATAGGCAAGGGATTCAAGGTTGTCTGCTAAAAGGTTAGTGGAGTAGAGGATCAGGAAGTGTGGTGAATACCTGCTTTGGGGAAGTGAGGGGAAATAGATTCAGAGACACCTGGAGGGATTTCTGATTAGTGCTCAGGACCTATCTGAGGAAAGAGAGCCTGAATTCCTAGGCATTGCTTGCATGACTGCATCTGGTAGCTCAGGTAAAAGGAGAGGAGAGTGGGCTTTGCAATGAATAGAAGAACAGGGGACTCAAGACGCTGAGGTGCAGGCAGTAGGGGCATTGATGTGATATCCCATGAAGCTCTAGGCTGGAAAAGAGAGTCCGTGATGTGATAAGCACTTGCCTGAGGCAGACACCATCCTAAGCACTTTACATCTGTTAACTCACTTGATCCTGACAACATGTTAGGGCAGGTATTATTATTATTATTATCCCCTCCATTTGACAGATAAAGAAACTCCGGTCCTGAGGTTAATTTGACCCCGGCACACATCTAGTAAGTGGCTGAGTCAGAATTTAAACTCAGCAGTCTGGGTCTAGAGACAGAAGCAATGAGACATTATTTTATACCCATAATCTGGCAGAAAATTATAAAAGCTGTAACACCTATAGCTGGTGAGGATATGGATTAAAGAGTACTCGTGCACCTTGCCGGTGGACACTAAAGTATTATGACCATCTCAGAAAGTAATCTGGTAACATCTGTTAATATTAAAGTATTGCATTTCCCCAGTAACCCCGCTCCTGGGAATCTATCCATAAGAAGGAAAGTATTAGTAAGTAAAGACATGTGTAAAAGGTTATTTTATTGCTGCATTGTTTATTGTAGTTGCAAAAAAACCGGGCGCCAAGTGAAAGCCTGTCAATAGGAAAATGGTTGAATAAATGGCAGTACATCCACACCGTGAAAATTATGCAGCCATTAAAAAGGATGCATTAGTGTTATACCAGGCGTCATGAGAGAGTTCCATGAAGAATTATGATTTGAAAAAACAAAAACCAAGATGCAAAATTGCTAGCACAAGAAAAGGAATAAATTTGAATATCATCATTTTGCAATCTCTAATGAATTAATGGATCTAGGCATCAATCACCATAACTACCAACAGCACACAAATTGTCAACCAGACTCTTTACTTCCTGAAGGAAGACGACACCACCATCTATCAAGTAGTAATAAAAATTGGACCTGCACCTGCTTAAGCCTCTAGAACCAGCTATAACTTCCAGGGAATACAGAGGAAAGGGCATGTTAAACTAGACCGTAGGAATACAATCACCAGAATCTAGACTGTGGGGAACGCTTGTTTTCTTCAACAAATACACTGCAAGAAAAATAAAAGTGATGGAATGGAGGGGGAAGTTATAGATTTAAAAGAGACTCAAAGGACATATCGACCAATGCAAGGATTAGCCCTTATTTGGATCTTGAGTCAAGCAAACAGTTTTTTTTGTTTTTTTTTTTTTTACAAAGCCATGTACATTTATTGAACAACTGGAAATCTGACATTGATTGGATATTCAGTGATGTTAAGGAATTATTTTATTTACTTACTTTGTTAATGTTTTTGCGGTTTAAAAAGAATCCTTATCTTTTAGAAATACATATTGACAGATGAAATGATATAATGCCTGGCATTTGCTGCAAAATAATAAGGAAGCAGAGTAGGTAAATCTATAGATAAAATGAGATTGGCTCTAAGTGGATAATGGTTGAAGCTGGATGTTGGGTATGTGGGATCCATTATACTATTCTCTCTACTTTAAAAAATATGTTTGAAATTTTACCATGACAGTTTTCTAAAATGTTATGGGAGGGGTGCTAGATATATTCCATTTCCCTCTCCAGATCTACTTTCCACCCTTCCCTACCATGCTTTGTGCCTGGGAAACTGACCTCTGTGGACAGAATCAATGGGTTTGGAAAATGGGATATGGGATATCTGTAGGAGATGGAAGAAAGAAGAAGAGTTGGGGTTTTTAATTTCCCAGGCTCCCTCCCTGATGAGTCACAGTGAGCTGGCTGCCTCCTCTAATGACCACAAATCTTAGCTCCCGCCAGGGCCCTCTCCACCCATCTCTTTCTACTGCTGGTCCCTCCTCTGCCCCCAGGGTGCCGCCCTCTCCCTAGTGGTTTCCCTATACCCTGCCCACACTATTATAAATAACCCTTATTAAACTTTTCTCAAATGACCCAATTTGAGTGTGCCATCTGTTTCTTGCTGGGCCCCTTCTGATACTGGAAGATAATCAGCAGCAACAGGCAGAATCAGGAGAGGAAGCCCAGGGTAGTGGGGAGCAGGCAGTAGTGGGATTGAAGTGAGAGGAGAAGCAGCAGAGGACAGAGGTGATAGCCAAATATTTAACAACGGATAGACCACAGACACTGAACAATCAGAATGGACTCCAGGTGTAAACACCTACTCCTGATACCAGCACTGACACATCCCAGCTGAATTTCAGCCCTGCATGAGTTGGATTCAGATCTGTAGGACAGGATTGGTTGGGTTATTTGAACTCAAGTTTTCCCAGATGGTTGGGGCCTGGTGGTTAGCGGGACCCTCAGATTCTCATGTCCCAGGGGAATCTCAGCTGCCAGCAGGGGCCCTGGTGCAGCTGGAAAGCCTTGGTGGCCTCTGGGAAAACAACCCTTAAATTCTCCCCAGGGAGCTGAGGTGGGAAAGTTAAGTGGTGGCTCCGTTAAAGGATAGTGCTCGGGCTGCAAAATCCAAACTGGGGGCAGGGTCTCCTTCCCACGCTGATATCCTAGTCCCACACAGCAGAGGAAACCAGGCAGGGGGCGTGCAGCGGGTAATGCTACAAAGATCATGGGGATCCATAATTCTATTGAGCCAAAGCTTATTTTAAAATGTTTTAACTCTAAAATACATGCATTTAACATTTTACATAGCTCACAGTCCAAAATGGTTCAGAAATAAAAAGTGTAACCAGAAAGGTCTCCCTCTAATGCCTGCCCCTATCTTCCCAGTCCCTACCCGCCCAAACGAGGCAGCCATCTTGACCCTCCAGGGATTTTTTTAGTGCAGGTATGAGCAAATGTGAATATACACCCTCTTTCACTCTACTCCTTTTAACATGATGCATGCTTTATTCTTCTTTTTCCCCTTAAAAATGTATTAGAGATCTTTTGATATTGACACTTACAGAGCTTCCTGGTTCTTTGGCTCTAGCTATGTGATATTCCATTGTACAGTAATTATACTGGAGGTGCCAAAAAATGTATACACATTTTAAGAGATGTTATCTATGTATTACTTAGTAGCTCGCCGTAATCAGAAGTGTCTGGACGCTGATGGTAACCACTTTGAGCACCTCTTGTAATTGCAGAAGTCAAACGTGACTTGTGTTCATCTTTTGTTATCGGTATATATTGAGTATTACAATTTTAATACAGTTTTTTCCTTTCTTAAAATGTGTATACATTTTTTGGTACCCTCTGTATTTAAGTATCCCTATTGATAGAAGTTTAGGTTGTGTCTAGTCTTTTGCTATTACTAACAATATACAGGTAATGAGTGAGCAGGTGAATGTTCAAATGGATAAACTTGTGCCTGGATCATTTTCCATGTCTGCTAATATGTGTGGGGTAAATTCCCAGAAGTGAAATTACTAGGTCAAAGATCATATGCTCTTGTAATTTCATGGATACTGCTAAATTGACTTTCATGGAGGTTGTACCAGTTTACACTCCTACCTGGCAATGTCTGAGAGTGGCCAAGGCCCCTTAAAGATAGCTGTGGCAGGGGTAGGATGTACTCTACAGTTGCTTCAATTGAAGACAGTGTCCTGTGGGATCTATCTACCCAGCTGGGCACTCTCACCAACCCTCTTTAATCCCAACATTCCTGAATCCAGGCCAGACCTACTACTATATTAGCTTTCTATGGCTGCGTAATAAATTCCCACAAACTTAGTGGCTTAAAACAACATGAATTTATCACTCAGAGTTTTGTGGGTGAGAAATCCTGGCACAGGTTAGCTGGGTCTTCTGCTCAGGGTCTTACCAGGCTAAAATCAAGGTGTCAGCTAGATAGGGCTGTGATCTCATCTGAGGCTCAGGGTCCTCTTCTAAACTCATTTAGGTTGCGGGCAGAATTCATTTTCTTAGGGTTATAGAATGGAGATCCCCCATTTTCTTGCTGGCTGTTGGTGAAGGATCTCTCTCAGCATCTATGGTCTGCCCTCAGATCCTAGTCATGTGACCCTCTCATAACGCGGCAGCTACATCTGCAAAGACAGCAGGAGAATCTCCCTCCAGTCTACTATGGCAGAATCTTGTGTGATATAACCTAATCGATGGAATGATTATCCCATATTCACAGATCCTGCTCACATTAAAGGGAAGGGGATGATACAGAGCATGCACCCCAGGGGGCAGGAATTGGAGGGCCATCTTAGAATTTTGCCTACCACATCTTCATTTGTTCCTGAGCCCAGCTTTGCCCAGCAGTTGGCTTCAGCCTGTATTCCCGCTCCTGCTGACCTGGCTGCTATCCCTGGTTCAGGGCTCCACGTAAACTGCTCTTCATCCTGTGTGCACCAGGGTACCCCCGGATTGGTCCTTGCCTAGACCATACCTGGGTTTATTGGTTGATGGCTGCATATTCACGTACTTCTAAAGACCAAATCGTTTTACCAGGTGACTCTTGGCTGCCTGCCTCCAGCATTAGGTGTTCCTGCCTAAGCCAAGCCATGAAGGTTGGTTGGTCCGTCTGGGGTAGGATTCAGAACCTGCAAGTGACATGGGCCAAACGCTAAGCCCATGACTACCAACTATGCAAGTCACCTCCTTGCCCTTCCTCCCTCTTCTTCCTCTGAATACTCACACTTGAAGAGGGCCCACACTGATTCAGCAATGCCCATCTTCATGGTTGTGTCTTTAACACGTATTTCTCCTGTATCGTTTGGTCCTCACACAGTCCTCTTTAGAAACTGAATGGCCAAATTATTAGTATAATTCCTTCTCATCTTAACACATATTTCCTAAATGTCTTAGATTTACCAAAAAGAAATACTGATTCCAACAGTCTCTATTTCAGAGTCTCCCCTGTCCCTCCCCACCCCTCCAGTCCCCCCTTTTCTCACCAGAGCACCACAACAGGAGTCGTGCATGCCCAGAAATAAAATCTTTTGACTTGACAAAACTTGTCTTTTTAGTTTTTGCAACCCTATTTGTAATGCTAGAGGCATTTTTTCCCCCAAAAGAAATATTTTATGAGTCATTAGGAAACTATTATCTGGTAACCACATCTGAGACCATGGCTGTTTTCTCTCTAAGCAAGTTTAGATATTTTGAAAATTTACCTAGATAGGACTGAAATATTTTCAGCTGCAAATTCCTCTTTGGTGCAGATGAACACTGAGATAATCTTTTTGTATGTAAATCACTCCAGTTAAATTACACAAACACGCAGAGCACCGAAAGAGATTTTTAAGTCCTTTAAGTCTGGGGCTAAGAATACCAGATAGACATTAGCACAAACTCCTGTCTTGCCTTTACTGATGACTCCAAATTCTACAAAGAGTAATATATGAAGAATCATCTTTAAATCATCCATACGTAAATGTTAATATCTCTCTATATTAGGTGCCAGGGTTGACTTTAAAGAAGGTGGCAAAAAGGTGCATCTATCTCGCTCTTCTACTGACTTGCCAGCATGCCTGAAATGATGCTGTTAGATGCTTTTCCTCTTAGTCCTATAGGCTTTCCGCCCTTTAGGAGTCCCTCTACCTTATTTCTTTTTAAATCAAACATGTTATTTTGAGAGAATTGTAAATATAAATGCAGTTGTGTGAAATAATACAGAGAGTCCATGTATCATTGACCTAGTTTTCCCAATGCTAACATCTTGCAAAACTATCGTACAATATCCCAACCAGGATACTGACACGGACAGTCAAAGTATGGAACAGTTCCATTGTCACAAGGATCCCTCACATCGCCCTGTTATGGCCACATCCACTTCCCTCCCATCCTACCCCTTCTTGAACCCTGGTAACCACAAATCTGTTCTTCATTTCTGATTTTGTCGAAAAAGTTATAAAATGGAATCATACAGTATGCGGCCTATTGAGATTAGCTTTACTCACTCAATTCTCTGGAGATCCACCCAAGTTATTATGTGTATCAATAGCTTATTCCTTTTTATTTGTTCATGGTATGGATGTACCATAGTTCAACTGTTCACCTGTAGAAAGACATCTGGGTTGTTTCCAATTATCAATAAAGCTGTTTTAAACATTCATGTACAGGTTTTTGTGTGAACATCCATTTTCATTTCTCTCAGATAAATGCCCAGGAGTACAAGTGCTGGGTCATCTGATGAGTGTATATTTAGTCTTGTAGGAAACTGCCAAACTGTTTTCCAGGGTGGCTGTATCATTTTACCACCCCCACTCCTCAGCAAGGTATGAGTGATCTAGTTTCTCTGCATCATCACCAGCATTTCATGTTGTCACTACTTTTTATTTTAGCCATTCTAATGAGTGTGCATTTTCCTAAAGGCTAAGGATGTTGAACATCTTCCTGTGTGCTTATGTGTCATCTGTATATCCTCTTCAGTGAAATGTCTCTTCATGTTTTTTTATCCATTTTCTAAGTGGATCATTTGTTGTTGTTTTTTAAACTATTGAGTTTTGAGAGTTCTTTATGTGTTTTAGATACCAGTTCTTTATCAGATATGTATGTGGTTGCCAAATGTTTTCTCCCAGTTTGTAGCTTGTCTTTCCTCTTAGCAGGATCTTTCCCAGAGCAAATGTTTTTTATTTTGTTGTGGCCTGATCTATCAATTTTCCCTTTATTGCTTATGCTTTTCGGGTCAAGTCTAAGATCTCTTTGCTTAGCCCTAGATCCTGACATTTCTAATGCATCTTTTAGAGCAAAAATTAATATGAGGCCTGGTCTTATTTTACTATAAGACTGGGTATAATATAATATAATATAATATAATATAATATAATGCCGGGTCTTATGTTAATTTTTGCTCCAAAAGACGCATTAGAGCTGATTGTCTGGCTAAGTCTTATTTTCGGGGAAACACAGTATCCTAACTTCTAACAGTATAGATTACTGCAGCCTGTTTTTGTATTTCATAGATTGAGTCCCTTTAAAAAATGGAAATACTCCTTGGAAATTTAATGCCTTAAGACATCATTGACCAACACTTTTTAATGGATTAAGTCATCATATAATCTTATTTATGTTTAATCATAATACATTTATTGATAATAATTAATATTACAAAGTACTTTAAAGTTTATAGCAGCCTTTCTCATGCTTTATATCATTTGAGCCTCACATGTTCTCATCAGGTGGATTACATCATTATCCTCATTTAAAGCAAGAAAATTGAGGCTCAGAGAAGTTGAATGATTTGTTTATGGTCACCCAGGTAACAGGCAGAAAGATTTAAGAGCTCCGGGAGAAAGAGAACTTCTTTGTCCCCCTTGTCCATGTATCAATTTTAGAGAAGGTTCTGATTGGCTCTGCTTTGCTCATGTGACCACCAAATATCTGTCAAGAAGAGGGGAGGGCACTATGATGACCCTACGCACCCGGGTCATGTGGAGTTGTAGGAAGAAATGGGAAACCACGCTGGACAGACAGACTGTCAGTTACCATAGTCCCCAGTAGGGACAAAATCAATTCTATCTATTCCTTGATTTTTATGGAAATGTTAACATAATCAAGGTTTCTCTGTCTGTATCCACATTGTTATGACTCATTTTAACAGTTCGGAATCATATTTTACAAAATCCGGAATGGACAGTAGAGAACACTTATCTCATAGATGAGGAAAAGAAGGCTTAAAAGGAAATATCTTGCCAAATTTTATATAAATACTTGCTTTGGGTGCTTTACTCCATTTTTACTTGTTATAAGAATATTATGAGATTAACGTTTTTTAATGAAAAAAGTTTGCAAAATGCACATAGTACAACGTAATACCTACAGTTAAATATGTTAAGAGGCTAGATCTTATGTTAAGTTTTCTTACAAAAAAAAACAAACCCACCACAAAAGAACACAAGGAAATTTTTGAAGGTAATGGCTATGTTTAGTACCTTGATTGTGGTGACAGCATCGCAGGTGTATGCATAGGTCCAAACCTATCAAGATGTGTGCACTACAAAAACATGAAGCTGGACCACCTCCTTACACCATATACAAAAATAAATTCAAAATGGATTAAAGACTTAAATGTAAGACCTGAAACCATAAAACTCCTAGAAGAAAATATAGGAAGTAAATTTGCAGATATTACTCTTAGTAATATTTTTACTGATATATCTCCCTAGGCAAGGGAAGCAAAGGAAAAAATAAACATATGGGATTACATCAAACTAAAAAGTTTTTTCACAGCAAAGGAAACCATCAATAAAACCAAAAGGCATCCTACTGAATGAGAGAAGATATTTGCCAATGATACATCTGATAAGGAGTTAATACCCAAAATTTATTTTAAAAAAACTTATATAACTCAACACTAAAAAAACAAACAACCCAATTAAAAAATGAGCAGAGGACATGGAGACATTTCTCTAAAGAGGACATACAGATCGCCAACAGACATGAAAAAAATGTCCAACCTCACTAATCATTAGAGAAATGCAAATAAAAACCACAATGAGATACCATGTTTCCTGAAAATAAGACTGGGTCTTATATTAATTTTTGCTCCAAAAGACACATTAGGGTTTATGTTCAGGGGATGTCATCCTGAAAAATCATGCTAGGGCTTATTTTCTGGTTAGGTCGTATTTTCGGGGAAACATGGTACAATCTCACTCCTGTCAGAATGGCTATCATCAATAAATCAACAAACAAGTGCTGGAGAAGATGTGGAGAAAAGGGAACCCTCATGCACTGTTGGTGGGATTGCAGATTGGTGCAGCCACTATGGAAAATAGTATGGGGGTATCTCAAAAATTTGAAAATGGAACTGCCTTATGACCCAGCAATTCAACTCCTGGGTATCTATCCAAAGAAATCCAAAACACTAATTTGAAAAAATATATGCACCCCTATGTTTATTGCAGCACTATTCACAATAGCCAAGATATAGAAACAACGGAAATACCCATTGATAGAAGACTGGATAAGGAAACTGTGGTACATTTACACAATGGAGTATGACTCGGCCATAAAGAAGAATGAAATCTCACCATTTGCAACAACATGGATGGACCTAGAGAACATTATGCTAAGTGAAATAAGTCAGACAGAGAAAGACAAATACCATATGATCTCACTTATATGTGGAATCTAAAGAACAGAATAAATGAACAAACAAAAAGAAATAGACTCAGAGATATAGGGAAAAAAAACTGATGGTTGCTAGACGGGAGAGGGTTGGGATGGGGGAGAAGGTGAAGGGATTAGAAAGCACCAATTAGCAGTCACAATATAGCCACGGGGATATGAAATACAGTTTGAGGAATATAATCAATAATGTTGTAAAGATTATGTAAGGTGCCAGATGGGCACTGGACTTATTAGGGAGACCACTTCATAAACTGTGTAGATGCCTGACCACTGTGCTACACACCTGAAGCTGAAGTAGAATAATACCGAATGTCAACTATAACTAAATATATATATATATATATATATATATATATATATATATATACACACACACACACACACTCAAGGGATGTGGAGTACAGCATAGGGAATACAGTTAACGGAATTGTAACAGTTATATACGATTTCAGAGGTGTAGTATAATAGATATAGAATAGTATAATAGATTATCACCTTGTGAAGGGTGTAAATGTATAACTATTACATTGTTTTGTATACCTAAAACTAATTAAAAAAATCCCACCACCCCAAAATAAATAAATCTGTGAAAAAAGAGATGTATGCACTAAATGTATGAAATTTTTATATATCGATTATATCTCAATAAAGTTAAAAAATTGTTCTATAACCTCAACACTCAATATAATAAATATTTTCATGTGTATTCCAGTCTTCATCAAGATACATATATATTTAGACATAGCTGTAATCATGGGGTACATTGACTTTCAAAAAAATGTTAAAAGGCCACATATACATAATCATCTAAACAACTAATAGCATATTTCTATATTGCAAAATGTGTAGGTAACTGGCTTATATCTGCCATCTGGTGAGAGGTGGAAAACTGGGTGCACAGGGGTGGAAGCGCTTGTATTCCTCCTGCTTCTCTTCAGCTGGATCAACACCCCCTCCTGGCCCAGAACTTTGGCCTTGAGCCAAGTTGTGGACCGGGGGGGAAGCCTTCGGAGCCCTCCATTTCTCCCTGTTAGGGCATATTCTTCCTCCAGTGTTGTTCCACATCCTCCTCTCCTCAGCCACTGCCTCTTCCTGGGGCTTATTCTTCCCCTGAGGGTGTTGGCATATAATTCCTGCTCAAGGGCTCATTGATTGCTTTGATCTTAGCAGAAAGTCATTCAAAGTGCAACCTCTCAAGGACATCACCATTTGAGTCGGGACTCTTCTAAGTCAGAAAAGTACTCCTGAACTAAAGAAAGAAGAGAAACCTGTTTTTAGAGGGCCCCCTACTGAAAAAAAGGCCCTGCCATAATGCTAGGTTTGCAAAGACAAGAAGACCCAGCCCTCAACTTCAAAGAGTTCACGTTCCCAGCTTCATTCCAGCTGCTTGTAGTAACCTCCAGCTATCTGCAGGCTGCCCCACCTCTGCCTAGAACAATAAGGGGTCCTTGGACTCTCCATCAATAGGCCCTGTCAGACAAGCCATCTGTATCTTTCCAGGTCCTGGCAGGAAACAGATGGCACCCTCAGATTGGGTACATTGAGAAGAGTTTAATAGACTATTTACAAAGGCATGTCAGGGTATAGGGAAACCACAGACCAGAAGGAGCAGAAGGTGGAAGCAATTACTGGAACCTTAAGAGAGGTTTCTGTGAAGAGGGCCTCTTGATGGGAGAGATGGCTTTTGGTTCAGGGATGCAACCAGCCATCCCGCAGAGACCTAGTAAAGAGGCATTGGAGGGAAATAAATACCCTGATGTCTTTCCTCTCAGCATCCCATTTCCTAGTGGTGGCCAAAGACAACCGGCAGGCAGAGGCGGAGGAGCCCATTGACAGAGTCCATCAAAGTTGGCTTGCAGGGCTACAGAGTGGATGCGGCAGCCTGGCGTGCATCTGGAGGGCCAAAAGGAAGCCATCTGACACAGCATCTGTGTTTGGAAATACTCTGCTGCAGTTTTGCCCGGGGTGGCTTCACCAGCACTCCCAAGGGTAGGGGTGGAGGTGAGGGGGCTTGGACTGGTCTCCTTCCCTGAGTAGTTCCAGCTGGAGGTGGGGCAGCCCAAATGGTCCTCTTCTGCCTGGGGCTCTTGCATTTTCTCTGTTCATCCTCCAGTGTCCACAAAAGGCAGTGTTGTCCAGTAAGGAGGGTGCCGCCTGTGGGCCCCAGCCTGTAGGCAGGGGACTAGCTTCCTGTACCCATCCTGCCAGCCCTGTTTCTTTTCCCCTGTCATGCCCTGAACAACCAGCTGCCTGCAAGTGGGCTGCCAGAAATCCCTGCCATTGCTAATGCACAGGATCATAACCCTACCTGATTCCCTCAGGTTCCTCATGGCTTCTGGAAATCAGGATGCACTTGTGCTATATCTGTGAAGACTCCATCTAGATGGTCTGCCTCCCTGGGATGCCCACTTGTGTCTTCTCCATCCCCATGCCCCGGCTGACCTCTGCTCCCTCTCCTCTAGCCAGCTCAGTTCTTCTTGATTCCTAGCCTCAATGCGGGATCTGCTCTTCTTCTCTACAAAATTTAACCAGTTTGCAACTTAATAAACCAGGATGTTAATGTATAATGAGAAATCTAATAAGACTAGGTTCTTGGTTCATTTATAGGACCATTCTCTTCATGTAAGACACGAGAGAAATTAAGGTGAGACTGGCAGGGGAAGAGGGCGAAGGTACATGAGAGACATTCTTTATCCATTTTTCTTTATATACATCAATTTTTTATTCTCTATGTCAATTTTTACTATTGAAAGGTGTTTTGAAACCAAGTTCATGTACTATTTTAAAATTTTTATAACACTATTTGAAAGAAAGAATTGAGGCTAATCATCCGTGACTTTGAGTGATAAAGATAATAGACACATAACACAAAAATGACAGAGACATATCTAGGGCAAGGCCACTAAGGGAGATTTCGGGTTTCTGCTCAAGGTAGCCTTCGCTTTGGTGGGGGTTGGACCATGTACATTTCCCTAGTTACATCAGGAGTTTGTGTGGAGACCCGAGTTAACGGCTATGGGTGTTTGATTTATTTCCATGATGGTCTGGCATCCTGCAGAGGTAGGTGCAGGATGCTGTCTGGTTAGCTGTCTCCTAATTGACTCTCGAAGTGTCCTCACCACTTGCTGGGAGATTCCACTGCCACATTGGATCTTGCACGTTTCATTTCATAAGTGACATTGTGGAATGACAGGCAGAAGAGTTGTTATTTATACTTCAGAGTCATTTAAATATTTATTAAGACCAAGACCATTCCTAATCAAAACTCTGAAGCACGTAGTTTGTTTCTGCTGCTCTTCCATCTTCCTTTACTATCCTGTCTACCTGGGAGGTCCATTCTGAGGACAGTGGGGGACAATTGTGAACAACCATAAGCCTATGCTGAGGGTTTCTTGGGGAGACTTGCTTCTTTCTCCCCCTCCTCTCCATCCTCTTAGCCAATCGGTTTGCTGAAGTTCTGGTCACTGGCCTCCCAAGGGAAACAAAGCTAAGAGGTTGGCAGTAAGTGTTCGTTAAGCTTGAACCCCACGAGCTTCATGGGGTGAGGGAGATATTAAGATGTGTAACTGATTTAACTGTTAACTAGGGATACCTGTAGATTTGTATGAAGAATACCTCAACAACTCTGTGATAATTGTAATAAAACTTTGAAAAACAAGACCTCTAATGGGTATTAAAACTTGCTATAAAGCTAGTATAATCAGAAGAATAGGGCATTAGCACAAGAACAGACAAATAAATCAGTGGAATAGAATCAAGAAGAAGGAAACAGATTTTATGATAATTTAATACAGTGTAAAATACAGGTGACATTTCAATTCAGTGATGGCTTATTTAATAAATGGCACTAGAATAATTGCCTATTACATGGAAAATAAAAGGTTAAACCCCTATTTCTTTAATTACAGATGTATTAGATGCAAAGGTAAAACCAACATTCTAGAAGTAAATTTAGGAGAGTATTTATATAAAATTCAGATAGGGAGACCTTAAATAATTCAAGAAACTCAGAAGGCATAAAAGAAAGAAAATAGATTTGATAATACAGACAACTAAAATTTTCCAGTGGTAAAAGACACTGGGAAAAGTCAAAGGATAACTAATAGGTTGTGAAAAATAGTTGCAACAGGTTGCAGATAAAGGATTAATATCCATAAATTCAGCTGAACTATATGAAATTGCTCATAGTCAACTGTTTATGGCCAAAAAGAATGGTAATTTCAGTATTTCAACTCAATATGGGCTTGCTTTTATATGTACATAACAGGGGTGCCATTTTGGGGTGTGTCAAAAAATGTATACAAATGGACACTTTAATCAATGTTGCTCAAACAGTAAGTAGTTCGCCATAATCAGAAGTGTCTGGAGGCTGGTGGTAACCACTTTGAGCACCTCTTGTAATTGCAGAAGTCAAACGTGACTTGTATCCATCTTTTGTTATTGGTATATATTGAATATTACAATTTTAATAGTTTTTTCCTTTCTTAAAATATGTATACATTTTTTGGCATCCCTAGTGTGTACACACACACACACACACACACACACACACACACACGGTTTGACAATTAAGTTTGCGAACTTTGTTGCAATGCTGTTGGTAACTTTTTTTGATATCAAAGGGATTATTCATTACGAATTTGTACCAACTGAACAAACAGTTGACCAAGTTTACTATTTGGAAGTGCTGAAAAGGCTGTGTGAAAAAGTTAGATGACCTGAACTTTTCGCCAACAATTCATGGCTCTTGTATCACGACAATGCACCAGCTCACACGGCACTGTCTGTGAGGGAGTTTTTAGCCAGTAAACAAATCACTGTATTGGAACACCCTCCCTACTCACCTGATCTGGCCCCCAATGACTTCTTCCTTTACCCGAAGATAAAGGAAATATTGAAAGGAAGACATTTTGATGACATTCAGGACATCAAAGATAATACGAGGACAGCTCTGAGGGCCATTCCAGAAAAAGAGTTCCAAAATTGCTTTGAAGGGTGGACTAGGCACTGGCGTTTGTGCATAGCTACCCAAGGGGAGTACTTTGAAGGTGACCGTAGTGATATTCAGCAATGAGGTGTGTAGCACTTTTTCTAGGATGAGTTCGCAAACTTAATTGTCAGACCACGTAAGTACACACATATATATCTATGCATATATATATATATATATATAGCCTATTGGCTCCATTTCTTTGGAGAACCCCGACTAATACATATGCATTTGTATATTTTTGTATGAGAATAAAGAGTGTTACAGAAGAATATAAACTAAGCTTAACACTGGTGACCTTGGGGTGGGATTAGAGTGGGGAGGTACGGGTTGTTTCTAAGTGTCCTGTGCTTTAACTGGCTATAAGGTGCATGAAATACCTTTGCAAGTGAACCAAAGCAAAAGAGAAAGAAAAATCTTACAAGCCACGTTGATTATGTTGCTGTATTATAGAAGGCCACATTAAATTGAGGTAGGGGTCTTAAATTCTCATTTATTAACAAACACTTATTAAGTACCTCCTGTATGTCAAGGACTGAACAAGAGTGGAAACACAAATGTCATCAAACCATGATTTCCATCCTTGGAGAGCTCAGGAATTTGCAAGAACCAGTACAATCAAAATGTCTGCATTTGTGGACTCTTACTGTGTATTTGCTCTAACTGATCTCTGAAACTGTCATCCAGCGTCGTGGGTGGTCCTGAGAGGCCAGCTGGGAGCTGTGCCAATGTACAGAAACAGAATGATAATAGTACAAACTATGCTTTGAAGGAAGTTAGTTGAGTTTCTTCTAGTTAATTAAGCACAGTTTTATAACACCCAGATGAAAGGATCAAGGTTGGGGGTCAGATGAATTTTCTATTTGAGAATCTCTTTTGATTCTCATATGAGAATCTTATTTCCTAATGTGGACATTGAAGGGAGATATTAGAAAACTGTACAGAGCCACCCATCAAGTAAATCACAAGGGTGGAACTAGAATTCAGCCCTGTGACGACCAGCTGTAAAGGTTTGTTGGTGCATTTTAGGTCCGGGTTAGTAAGATTGGCCCTCAAGAGGTGGCGATTGTTTCCTGATGCATGATTATACTTTAGAATCTTCTGAGGCCTTTAAAAAAGTAAAATTCCCGGGCCCTTTCCCTGGAGATTGTGATTCAGCATTTCCTCCCTCGCTCCCTCATGAAAATTCACCTCTCAGATCTTTGACTGCTGAAACTGTAATTGACTGTGGGCTCAAGCTGCAGCCTCTGAAAACTATCACCGCATTAGTGCTAAGGTCGTGCTTCCCACAGGCTGCTCTCCACTGGTGACTGAGTGCGGCCGGGATACTAAGGCAGGCCGGCTCCTGAGAGACAGGCAACTTTGGCTCAAGGACTCCCCTTTGACCTTGTCAAACTGACTGAACTACAATCTAAGATGCTTGCTTTCTTCTTTTCCTCTCCTTCACAGGTCAGACCTGCATGGAGATCTGCTAGGTTTCCCACTCTTTTCCATCTCATCTTGTTTTCTGTAACAATCTTTTTGCATGTTTTATCCCATCTTAATGGCATGTCTCTGAAGACCCAAACTATTACAGTTCCTCTCTTTCTTCCTCCCTCCCTCACGTGCTTCCTTCTTTCTGTCCTCGGCCAGCCATACTGGAGGTGCATAGAGTAATACTATCTGGTCCCTATTCTCAAGGTTCACACGGGCTATTAAAGGAGACAGAGCCAAATAAATAATTCTAACATGGTGCGGTAAGGGCAATGACAGGGGTATACGTGCGCGTAAGGCATGGGCAGGTCCCAGAAAAGTGGTATCTAACTCAACTTGGAGCTAAAATGGAGAAAACCATTGAGTAAGAGTCAGCAAGTGAGAGGGGCTGAGGAGAGGGAGGGGTAAAAAGTCATTCCAGCTTCTTGTGTTGCTGGGGCTGATGTTTTCAGGCCAAGAGGGTCAGGAGAGAAGGCCAAAGAGGTGAGCAGAGGCTGTACAGTTAAGGGCTTCGGATGTTACCCTTAGGCTCCCACCCTTACCCTGGGGCTACTGTTTCCCAAATGTTTGTCTGCGCCAGGTTACCTGAGAATCCCAGTGCACCTGATAAGAATACCACCCAGATAGAGTGCTCAGCCACAGGTGATTAAATATGTACTTTTTTCCTTTCCTTTTGCATCAAAATTTATCCCTTCAAGCTCTAGAGAGGGATAGAAAATCCCCTAAAGAAGGTTTTTTCCCCCCTTATTTTCTGAAGCATTACTTGACTAGTCTCCCTTCCCTATGTAGGGGCTACTAGGCCCCCTTGTTCTGGGAAAAGTTTTTGTCGTCGTTGTTGTTTGTTTTGTTGATGATTAAAGGGGTCTTTTATTTATTTTTTTAAGGCCAGGCAAAACAAGAAAGACCCTGTTCACAGTTTTTCCTGCAATAATTGAGCTGCGGGCCTTCCATTGTCCCTCTAAGGGAGCTGGGATACTTGGGGCCATCTTCTCCTCAAATGACTGCAGCAGAAGAGCTCATTCAAGCATCCAGGGTGGCGGGAGAATTAGACGGTGCGTCTCCCCTCCTAACCTCCCCCTCGTCCAGACATGTCAAGGAAAGAACTTCCCTCCAGTGTGTTTAAACTCATACTAAATCTTTTAAGGGGCTAAACTCTTCCAGGATCTTAAACACCACTCAGGGATGTCCTGCCTTTACCAGGCATCAAAGCCCTTTCCCCCTTTTATTCTAGAGGGGAGAAAAAGCCCGCCTAATGTCTCCCTAAAACAAAATATTAGCTTAAAAAGAGCCCAACTTTGCTTTTCTAAATCCTCTGTGCTCAAATTTAGACACAGCTCTTATCTGATTTTAGAGGGCTCCTAGCTCTTTCCATTTGCAAATCTGAGCTCACTAGAAAATGAGATTTTATAAATCATATTTTAAGAGACCATAATAAAGATAAAAATATATTAAAATGATCTCTTCATATATACTCTCTCAACTTGCTAAGCTGCTTTTCTAAACACTGGAGAGTAGGAATCCTACCAATAAGTTTTGTGTTGATTATGCTAATAAAGTTTAATGAAACTTTTCCTATGTTGCAGTCAGAATATACCACCAATTGACAAAAATAATGTTAAATAAAAGACCTTGTTTTCAAATTTTAAAACTATGACAATATAGCAGGATAAAGGACCAAGTGCTAAGAAAAGGAGAAAAAAATAGTGAAATGACTTAATTGAAATTTTGTTGGTACTCCTTGATTATTTCCATCAGTGGCCATTAATTTGCTTAAAAGGGCTTTTGTGACTCAGTTATAACATTTCATAAGTCTTGCATTCTGTACAAGGGAACCTGGTTCAGTCAACAGTTCCAATTACCAGCCACATTGTGGGCTTTATTAAACAAATAAATACTCTTGAGAATGTATAAACAGAAATATAAGCTATATATTTGCTTGTTGATTCCACCTGATTAGGGTGAAATGTGCCAAGATATTTGGGACAACTCACTATTTAACTGATAAACGTTGCTAATAAAGGTGCCCCTGCTGTCCTGCATGAAAATACGTATGTTTAAAAAAATTATGAAAGAAGCTATTTTAAGCCTGGAAGACAGACTCTACATCTTGAGGTCTGTAAAAACCTTTTAAGTGGAGAAAAATTCTTGCCACTGTATTTGAATCATTGTTATGGCATACAAAGAACAATATCAATTTAATTTATTTGAGGCCTATTTGATAATGTAACTTTGGGCTTTTATTTTCCTCCCCAAATTTAATGTTTAAATTTCCATTTTTGTAGAGTCGCTGGTAAACTCATTTTGCGTTGTTCTAAAGGCCGCTTTAATATGGTTTGGCTCATATATACCATACTTGCATAAAAAGGATTAGATAAAATAGTATGGAAACAGTACTAACAACAATTACTAAAGCAACAACAAGGGCTAACATTTATTCAGTGCTTACTTGTGCCAGCTAGTCTTCATGTACAGTATCTCATTTTAGCCTTATAAGAAATCCATGAGGTTAAGTAACATTATCGTCCCTATTTTAGAGATGAGAAAACAGGTGCGGAGAACGAAAGTACTTGCCCAAGGACAAACCACTAGGAGCGGAAGAGCAGGATGCAAACCCAGCGTCTTAGACCAGCCCTTGGTGCTACTTTGTAGTTAGCCATAGTTGAGCCAACAAAAATCAGTTGTTTAAAGTAACTATGTAACAGAGAGCAAACCTAGATTTGTATTGCTATCTGTACTCCTCAAGAGTATAGTATATATTCTTAACTAACAACCTTTGTTTTCCTTTCCAAGTGGCTTTACTCATGTCAGCTTTGAAGCCAACTTTATGCCAAAGGAATTAATTACTCTAACAACTAAGTCTGGGGGCAGGGGTCCTTTAGTTTTGCCAAATTCCAAGGATGCTAGAGGTTGGCGGTTGGGATTTAGGAAAGGATCTGGCTACAGAATAATTTATTGGCACCAGTCTTGCCTCATTCTTCTAGTCCCACCTTCTTCTACAGCCCTCATCTAGCACTGTACTAACCTGAATAATGTACCCCAAGGGGATCAGGTCTTACTCCCTAGAACTTGTGAATGTGACCTTCTTTTGAAAAAGGGTCTTTGCAGATGTAATTAATTAAGGATCTTGAAATGAAGGGTTATCCTAGATTATTCAGGTAGGCCCTAAATGCTATCACATTTATCCTTAAAAGAGGGAGATTTCTCTCTCTCTCTCTCTCTCTCTCTCTCTCTCTCTCTCTCTCTCTCTCTCTCTTTCTCTCTCTCTCTCTCACACACACACACACACACGCACACAGAAGGTGATGTGAAGATGGAGGCAGAAATTGTAGTGATGTGGCCACAAGCCAAAGAATGCCTGCAGCTACAGAAGCTGGAAGAGACAAGGAAAGGATTCCTCTGGAATGAGTATGGCCCTGCTTACATCTTGATTTTGGCGCAGTGATACGATTTCAGACTTCTGACTCCAGAACTGTGAGAGAAAAAAAATGTGTGTTGTGTGAAGCCATCCAGTTTGTGGTCATTTGTGACTGCAGCCACAGGACACTAAGATAACTGCTAAGCCCTGCTGAGACCTTATGTTCCAGCTTCAAAGGGGAAACTGAAGTCCCCTTTCAGTGTTTGGTTTTACCAGGCAAACGGACATCTGGACCACAATTCCGGACTTTCCTCCGTGACTAACAGCAGCAGCGGACATCACTGGCATGGTGTGTGTCCAGAGGCACGTCCTAAGCCATGTGACCCTCTTTAGTTCTTGCCTGCTGCTGTCGCTGCTGCCCTGGATCACTCCACCTACGCAAGCATCCCATGACCTTAGAAAATCAAGAGAGTCGTTATGCCTTTCTAATGGATGGGACGTGACATATTTCCAATGTCCCTGAGGTGGTGTGGACACAGGTGAACAGCAGTGTGGTTCTGGAACTCTGTGTACCTTTGGCCTTAGGTCCACGTTACAAATGAACATATTTTTCCATGCCTCTGTGCTGCCTAGAACCTCTGCACACCCTCCCTACGTAAGAACTTTGTACATTTGCCTCCCACGGCAGAAGGCAGAAACTTGCTTTCTCAGACTTACTTGCAGCCAGGGTATGGGTATGTAACGACGCTCCCGTGCAAGACTTTGATTTGGAAGAGAGTGCAGGCAGAGGCATGGCACAGAATCCATTCTAGCAAGAATGGCAGAGCCTGGAAGAGAGACTTGCAGCCTTCTGGAGAGCAGTGGCAGAGGGCCTAGTGGGAGTGTCCTATGCCCAGCACTGGCCACGTGAGCTGCGGCACTCACGCCCAGCAGTGGCAGCCATCTGAGGGCACAGTTCAGACTTACAAGCTTGATCCACTCACCGTCCTAGAGTTTCTGTGAGCTCCTCTACTACCCCTCAATACATTCCCTTTTGTTTAAGCAATCAGAATGGATGTTGTTTGCAACAAAGAACCTGCCTGATGCACCTGCCGTGTGGTTCTATATGACCATCTCACTGCGTGGTTGCTTCAGGAAGAAGACAGGCTTGGTGGGCAGTCTGTGGGACGTGGTTATCCGGATACCTTACTTCTTGCAATCAAGCTTTCTATAGCCTTTCAGGGGGCACATGGTAGCCTAAGGCAGACAGGTCTCTGGGATTTTGAGAGCCTGCAAAGACCAGTGTTTAAGGTTGGCAGGTTTCAGCAGTGAACTCCAAAGTGCATATTGGCCCTTATTCACTTGGTGGCCCAGTCAAGCTCACTCTGTTCAGCAGCCCACTCAAAGGGGGCAGGATGTCTGCAAACAAGCCCTAGCATGGCATCAGGAACGTGGATCTCTTCAGCTGAACTTATTTCTCAATCCACACAATTTAGCTCTTTATTAAACGCCGTTGGTACCATGTTCTAGTTTTTCCTGAGGACCTAACGAGACGAAAACCTCCTCAAGGGCAGAACCCCATCTCCACCTTTTTTTGGCTCTCTGGGGTGTCTGGCTCAGAGTCATGCAATGTGTGCTGCTGAATGTAAGGGTGTGAGGGGTGAGAAGCAGACTTCATTCACCCTTTCAGTTCGTCATCACACTCTGAAGAATGAGGAAGTGATGACGTCAGCGAGCACAAGCTTCTTGATGCTTCTGTATTCTCAGGGGAGTGTTGCCGTTTTCCTGAAACCAGGGCTCCACGATTGGCCCTTTCACCCTCACAGCGTCACACAGACCTGAATATACCATTGGATTAAAAAACTGTTGTGTAAGGGCCAACTTTTAATTGATGATCCATTCACGATTAGTGGTTACAGTCAAAAATATACTTGAAAGCATTGATCAGGGTTTATTCGCATGAACAAAAATTTTGCACTTGTCATTTGTGTTGAATGCAAACAGATGGACTTTCTGGTGCCTGGGAATTATTGCTTTTTCAGTGCCACCTGTTACTCACTTTACCCAAGTTGGTGGGAAAATTGTGGTGTGCTTAGTTCCTCCTTTTCCACTCAATGTATATATTAAAAAATCATAGAATTACATAAATTATAGAATAAATATAGTTGGAATTCCACAATTATATATAGTTTCAACTATGTGTGATAAATATGGTACCTTCAGGAAGATTTAATTTCAACTCACTTCTTTCCTAGATTGAAAACAGTACACTTTTTAAATTTATTTCACCAATCTGGACCTCATTTTCTATCTCTCTAACAAAAGGAGAGTTAAATGCTTATTCCTATGAGATTGTATTTTTGTTTTTACATTCTAGGAACTCGGTTCACTTTAGCCCTGAATCACCTGGCTGGTAGTTTAAATATCAGTTCACTGCAAATAGGTCTGAATTTCCATCCCATTTCCAACTGTATTGGAGGTCATTTTTATTCTCGCTTGCTGACCTTCTTGTGGTCTTCCCCCAACCCCATCCTGAACAATTAGATTTCCTTGTAGGCAGTGGCTTCCATGATAAAGCAATGTATCATTCCAACAGAGAGGCTCTGGATTTATTTCTGTATTAGCTGGTGAGCCAAGAACATTATAATGCAAAGGGTGAATATAATAAGAGCTGCACGTGGGACCGTTAATCTGACAGGGCTTCACACAGTACCGTGAATTATTACTCCTGTCCGCCATTCGAAACGTAACTGCATCCACCGAGAAGAACATAACTCTTTAGCCCCATTTGATGAAGATATTTACTTCTCTGCTCTGTCTTCAGCCACCATTCTATCTTTTAGAATAGAGACTTTCAAGCTTTTCTGAGCCCAACTGAAATACATTTCACATCACACACACACACACACAAATATAAAACTTAGCTTAACAAAACCATATTTACTCTTACTACTTGTGATGAAGGCTGATACTTCCCTACTCTGTTCTAATTTATAAAGGAATTGACAGATACTCACTAAATCGATTTCAAATACTACTAATGGGTCTCGAACCACAGTCCAAAAAACCCACAATTTTCATTTAATTCCTCAGATATTCAAATAATAAATAGGAAACATCTTTATTTTCTCAACTCTTTTTTGCTATTTCTTCTGAGATTTACTTCTACATTTCTAAATAATATGAATATACTCCCATTTTGGTTTTTGGCTTTTGAAATGGATATAATCCATTTTCTTCTCATGGGAAATGAGGCTTTAGCTCCCTTCTATGCACCTCCTTCAAATATACACATATTTCCCTCCTCACCTGCCAATATATCATGAGCTTTTTATTAAGTCAACGTTCATTGTTTACATTGTCATGGCTGTGTGTATCAGTTAGAGTCCTAGGAAGAAAGAGATGGTACATTCAAATTGGGTAATTTGAGAAGAGTTTGATAAAGGACTATTTGTAAAAATGTGGGCTGGGTATAGGGAAACCATTAGAGATAGGGCTGGTAAAACTGTGGGGTGCCGTTACCACTCGTAAGCCCCAAAGAACCTGGAGACCGAGAGCCGTGAAGATAGAGCCGCCTGATAGCACCTGTAACCTTTGTGAAGGCACGCAGCCAGCCTGAAATGACCACGCAAGGAAGACAGCCAGAAACTACATGCCCAGCCAGTCCTCTGCCTTCCCTCTGATCTCCTGCTGGAGCTCTCCACAGGCAGAACCCACCTGGAAGCCAGAGGACACTGCAACCTGTTGGTGGAGTCCGTATAGTTCTGCCTCCTGGGTACAGAGCCGGTGGAGAAGGGTAGATGGATCTGGAAGGCAAAGAGAACATAGTGGGCACATTATGTAACTCGTATGTGATCACAGCTGAGCACATTCCGTGTTCTTTCCTTTCTTGAATAACCCTTATTTGCCTTGGAGTTAATTGGTTCTTTTTCTTAAAAAAAATTTTTTTGATGGGATTTATAGATGATGTAATACAGAATTGTACACCCGAAATCTATGTAATTTTACTAACAATTGTCACCCCAATAAATTAAAAAATTTTTTTTTGGTTTCTTCTGCTTTAAATCTAGTGATTATTATTACTAAGGTTATCCAAACTCCTAAACAGTCAATCCGTTATACAAGACTAATCATGAAGAAAAAGAACAGTCCTCTGTACTCCATTGCCTCCATTTCCCACTCCTCAAAGTCAATCATTTGCTTTTCTCTTAAGTTCCCTTCATATTACTAAATAACATGCTTACAGTGACAACTCTTGCTTTGTGAAGTGCAGGCATTATCTATTGATATCTCAATTTGAAAAATTAGGATTTTTGCCCCTTCCCTACTTACCTCCCTCCTTGCTTACCAAATACACCCACTTTCCATTTCCCAAGCTTCCCGATATAGATATATCCTAATTTGGCTCAACCAATATTCATTCTTTATACTATTATTATTATACAAATGTAATTGATGGCTAAGCTGTGTAGTAACCCATGATTACTTTTCCTTGCTCACTCAACTTTTTCTTTTTCCTGGAATTAAATTAGATTTTAAATTAAATCTTCCTAGTTTTCTCATTTGCGTTATTTCCTATATATTTATAATGAACTCATCCCCCAAATCTCCCTTTATTGTCTAAATCTCCTTTCAATTGTTCAAATTCATCAAGTATTCCATCAATTTCATCTTCTTGAAGAACTCTTTCCTGGAGATATCCGACGTGCTCCAATCTTTATCAGTTGCTGTCTACTCCTCGGGCTCAGCTGCTGTCTTGGTTTCCTTTTCCTGTTACCCTGCGAGTTCCTATCACTTCTCTCTTGAGTTACATCCCCCGTTTCCTCGTTCCCATATCTTTCTCTTTCTTGGTCCTATCCCTTGTTTTGATGGAACAACTCTAGTAGCTTTCGAGAATTGAGGGCATGGGAGGTAAAGTTTTTGAGACTTTGCATATCTGAAAATGTCTTTAAATCTACCTCACATGAATTAGTTGTTTTGCAGGTATAGAATTCTGGGTTGGAATTCATTTTCCTTGGCATTTTGAAGGCTCAATTCTCTTCTGGGTCTCAAGTGTTACTATGGAGAAGTTCAGACCCATTCTAATTACATGACCCTATGTAACTAATTTTTTTCTGAAATAATAAGAAAAATATATTATCTCATATAGCAAGAAGTCTAAAAGTAGGGAAGTTTCAGGATTGGTTAGTTCACCAGAGGCCTAGGTTCTTTCCAGCTTTATGCTCTTCCAGCATCAGCTTGTTGGCTTTCCTAGGCTGTCTCCCCTCATGGTCATAAGATGGCTGCCACAGTTCCAGGCATCACATCCAGTCACTGTAATATGCAGAAGAGAGTCATCTCTTTGTTTTGTGTCTTTTTAAAAGTGAGAAAACCTTTCCCAGAAATTCCTCACTGACTTCCTTTCCCACATCTTTGGCCAGAGCTGGGTCACAGCCTGCCTTTAATTCAATCACTGACAAAAGGGAATAGATCAGCCTAATTGGCTTGGACAATCATGCTGGAGATAAGGTCCCTTTTCCTGAGACATAGATATCTAAAGAAAATTAGGATTCTGTTAACAGGTAAGGGGTGGGATGGATGTGGGCTAGGCTTCCAATAGTGTCTGTTACATTATGGCATCTGACATATAGCAAGCGTTAAATATATGTTAGCTATTGTTGTTATTAACTCTTAATAGCTGCGTGAACTTATTCAAGTCACATACCTCCTAGAGCTCCAATCTCCTTATCTTTAAAATGGGGATAGGGGTATCTGATTTGTTGGATGGTTACAAAATTAAAAGATGACAAATGTAAAGTCTTTGGTGCTTAATAAATGATAGCTATTTATTATAGTGGCATATAATTATTGCCAGAGTACTTGGGCAGCAGGTTGAGGTCTGTAACAGAGTTTCCTGAGGTTGGCCCAGGCCTGGTGTAACTAAATTTTTTTTCCCCTGCAGCTCGCAGAATCTTTCCATTGCCTCTTGTGTTCTAAAATTTCATAATTATGTACCTTGCTATAGTTGTTTTTTTTCTCAGCTCACACACAGTGAGTGTGTTCAATCTGGAAATGTATCCTTCAAGTCAGAAATTTTCTTGAACTATTTCTTTGATGATTTCACCTTTCCATTTTCCATGTTTTCTTACTCTGAAACTCATATTATTCACATGTTGGAATTCCTGACTAACCCAAAGATTTTATTATCTTTCATCTCCCCTTTTCCATGTCTTTATCTTTTTGCTCCACATTCTGGGAGATTTCCTCAACTTCAGCTTCTAATCCTCTTCTTGAGTTTTTCATTTTAGCTATCCTTTTTTTAATTTCTAAGAATTCTATTCTTTAAATCTTTTCTTTTTATTTGGTTACAATGTCTTCTCTTATTCTCAGAAAATATTAAATACCAAAGATGATATCTCTCAGCATAGTCTATGTTTCCTCCAAGTTCTTTTTTTCTCAGTATTTTGGCCTCTGTCTTGCACCTTAGAGTTTCCTGAGATGTCTGGTAGTCCTAGGCTATCTGCTCATACTTAATATTGTAACCCAAAACCCTGATTAGAAGAGAGCTTGGTGGGGGTTACTGATTATAGATTTCACTGTAATCTAGTTAGCCTATTATACTGATATCAGGATATTTAGGTCTTTGGTCTTGGGCTGTCAGCTTCTCAGAGAAGAAGCTTCCAAGCCCCTACCTGGAGAACATATATCTGACTTTCAGTGGAGGTCATTTGGAAGGACAGGACTGAGGTCCTGATGTTCAGTAAGCCTTCGCTTAATCCCTATTTTTCATATAGGATCCCACTTTCAACAGTGCTTAATGTCTCCCAGTCCCTCTACTGGCGACCCTCTACTCGCCAGAGAACACATCTCCGTATGCGGGTGGTCTGGAAGGAACAGCAGTTGCCGTGCTGAGGTTGGAGATCTAGGTTTAAACTTGCTTCTAATACCAATACTGCCAGTTATTATATTATTGTCTCCCAGCTCTAAGTGCAATCCTTCTGTATTCAGCTTTGCAACACTGGGGTTGAGACTCTGAAAACCACAGTAATTTCGCCAGCTCTTCCCTGTTAGGCTCTGCCCATAGAGGGCAACAGAGGGAAACTGGAATGCTGGGGAAACAAGGAGGGACAAGCTACTTCCTGTTTTCTTTCTATTGCTGTGAGCAGCATCCAGCAATGCTTCACTCCAGCAGCAGAGACACCAGCACCAGCTGAGCAGTACCCCCTTCTCAGACATCTGGGTCCCAGCCCCATGGGCCCCTCCTCCAAGCTTCTAGGTTCTAATAATTCCATCCTTTTTCTTTTTTCCCTCAGCCCTGGGAGTCATTCCTTAGAGTTCTCTTTTGACCCTTTCAGTTACCTAGTTAATAGCTTTCTGCCTAGTTAGCAATTCTTCACATTAAATTCCTTCTGTTTAAATAATTGGTGTAGTTTCTATCTCCTCACTAGATCCTGACTGATACACCCACTTTCAATGAAACCTTTTTTTTTTCCAGCCCCATTTATACCCCACTTTCAGAGATATGGGGGTTGCCTCCAAATTCGGAGTTTTTCTGGAGAGTCACACCAAAAATGAGCTTTCTTCTTGGTCTCCCTTACCCCCCTTGAGAAACTTAGGAGTCAGCCTCTTCTGGTCTGCTGGGTCAGTAACTGATTGTCTAGCTGCTTTCTTGCTTCCACAAGTTTGTTGTTCTTTTCTCTCCCAGTCTTTGTCCCTGTAGAGTTTTGCTTTCAAAAAATAATCTTGTTTATTGTCATAATGAAATTTCGGGGAGAAACTCATTACTTTAAAAAAATAAGAACAAGGGACTCATTTTTTAGAGGGAATGACAACAAACTTGAAAATATTGCCACAGGAAGTTAGGATGGTTTTCTCCTCTAGGGAGGAGAGTGGCACAGGATCCAGGCGGAAGTAGATTGGGAACTTCTTTTACTAGATTTCAAGTATATCTCGATTAAAATAAATAAATAATGAAGTTAAAAACAAAAGTGAAAACAGGCCCCCATGTATTTAAATCATGATTAAAATCTAGGATTTATTTTATCAGTAAAAACTGAATTCCGGGGTAAAGTGTATGAAAAAAAATGAGACCCTGTTGTGCTTAATTAAAGAAGTTTATATTTATGGATAACAAAAATGGCACACCAGCCCCCTGGCACTATTTCCAAAATGTCCTTGCTCTCAGGGTTTTTACTGTAAAGTGTCCACATTACGGAATAAAATGTGTGTAACTGTCTCAGAAACTATGCTTGGCCTGTGTGTCTTGACTCCGTGTTGTAAATACAGAAGCGCAAAGGCACAGTTTTGGTCAATATTAAGTCACAATATTGAGGTAGAATTTGATCTTACCTGTTTAGTGTCAGATTTTTAAAATTATGTCATAAACACTTGCAAAATTTGCATATATAAGGCTGCCTCCGCGTATGCCCATGAAAATTGGGTAATGGAGTTCCAAACAGTCCAATTCTTTCTTTCAAACCCAGGTCTTTATAGTACATATCCTCTCTCTGAACATTTCTAGGAGGCAAATACAAACTTTACATACATGTCTTGATGCTCCTTTGAAATATTTAAAAAACAATAAAAGCTTTCCTGAATGGCCTGAAGCAGCAGCTTTGCTCACTTCTCATGGTCTAAGACACAGTCACAGGCCTCCACGAACAAAGAAGTCTGGAAAGGTGATATTTTCACCTGGCACATGGAGGCCCTGAACAAAACCAGAGCCACATGAAGGAGGAGGAGTTGTGAATACAATTCTTTGGAGAGGGCTATTGCTACGCTATCGGTATCCCCTCCCCCACTCAGGGGGACAGAGGGGAGGGGCCGTTTGACCCCAGCTTTGTGAGTGGGGTTGAGGAAGAAGGGCAAAATGGCAAGTAGGAGGCGACTACCAGCATCTACCACGGTTGTCATAAGGATTAAAGTAGACAATATTTATCGAGCCCTTAGCACAGAGTCTGGCACAGAGCGATCACCCAATAAATCTAAACCTCTTTAAGAACTATTCATCCGAGCTATCCGCTCCATTAAAGAGATAACAAATGAACAAGAGAACCAAACAGATAATTTCAGTAATGCTAAATATGAGAAACATTATTGCTTTTTTTGGTTGTTTTGTTTTGTTTTGCTTTTCCAGGAGGGCACAGCTCACAGTGGCCCATGTGGGGATCGAACCAGCAACCTTGGTCTTATTAGCACCACGCTCTAACCAACTAAGCTAACCGGCCACCCCCTATTGATTGTTCTTTAATGCTTAGGGTTGTGGATTTTTTTCCCCCTAATTTGAAGTTGAACATTCAAAGAGTATAACTTCTTCTGTGGAGAAAGCCTAATCCATAAAATATACATGCAACTCGGTATGTGAGGGGAAACGTCTTGTACGCTGCTTACTTCGCTACAGCATACTTACAGCTTTCTTTCAGCTCTGTCTCCAATCTGGCCAAGGGAATTCCCTCCATCTTTCCATCCTTTTTTGGTCACTTATTCACTCTATTTCTAGTACCTTATTTGTCTTTTTCTACACAAGAACCCTGTGTTCTCTTTCCTCTGATTGGTATCTGTTTGGCTACATCATCTAATAAATGAGTATGAATAATGTTATAAAGAACACTATGACATTAAAATGTTTCTTGTGTTGGTTAGAATGCTTTTGGTTGCAAAGAGAGAATACTTGGCTAAAATTAGTTTGAAAATAATGACATTTATTAACTCATATAATATGCCTAGAGGTAGGTGGTTCCAGAGTTGTCTATTTCAGTAGTAGAACATTATCAAGGACTCAGGTGTTGTTGTTTTTTTCTTACTGTTTCCCTATCTTTAGTATGTTGGGTTTTATTTTCACATTTGTGCCTCATGATCACAAAATGGCTCCAGCAGCTCCAGCCATCACATCCTCACAAAATAGCATTGAAGAGGGGAGCATAAAAGGGGAGATGTTTCATGTCTTGTGTTTCTTTCTAAAAGTGAGCAAAACTTTCCCAAAATTCCCCCCAGCAGACTTTCCCTCAGATTTCACTGGCCAAGTTTGGATCATATACCCATGCCTAAACCCACCAGACAAAAGGAATGGAATCACCCTAATTGTCTAGGAGTAAGGGGGAACACTTTCCCTGAGCACATGGCCATAGATGGTGATTCTAGAAAGAGAAATGGATTTGGGTAGGTAACTAACAGTGTCTCTTATATTTGGTAATTCTGAACTATTGCAAAAACAAAACAGTGCTGGAAATGCTTAAAAAGAGGTAAAAGTGGGGACAATCCCTTGACTGGCTTTCCTGATTCCTTCATAGAATAATTTCCAAGTTTTGACATGGACAGTCTTATCTGCAGTTTTAAGTTCTTTCAACTTCTGTACCTCCCTTACTCTAGACACCTGGCTATAGGGTACTAGAACTTGGACTATAGCCTTAAATTGTTTATTCCAACTACTAAACAGACTAAACAGTGTTATGGAGAAATAAATTCTGCCCTGACTTGATGAGGGGCCATGTTTTATAGTCTCACTCTGCCCAATGTGCCACCATTATCCGTATCAGCTATGCAGAACCTTCCTCTCTTTTAGTTCTTACTGTCCCTCCCCATCTACTCTTCTTTGGACCAGAAGACTTTGTGCAAAGGGGAAAGATATATTTTAAAAATCCTTGTGCTAGGTATTCCACATGGCTACTTTATTTGATTTTCATAAGGACCATCAGAAGTAGATATTATCATCCAAGGTCCAGAGAGATTAAATAACCTAACTCTAAATCAAGTAGTAGGTTTGCGACTCAAACCCAAGCCTGTCTCTTCCAAACCTCACATCCAAGACCAGCAGGTAGAAGTTTCCTAGATTCTTCTCTCTTTACTTTGGTACATTCCCACCTCGGCCTTCCCTTAATGGAAGGAAGGAGGATAAATCTGGAGTCAGAACACCTGGCTAGGGGTCCCAGTGTCCTCATGTAGTCATACCTGTGTGACCTTAGGCAGGGCAGGTCATCTCACCAAATCTACTACTTGACTTAGAATTAGGTTATTTCATCTCTCTGGACCTTGGATGATAATATCTACTTCTGATGGTCCTTATGAAAATCAAATAAAATAGCCATGTGAAATACCTAGCACAGGCTTTAAAAGGATACAGACTCTCACTTGTAACACAAGACTAATGAAAACATCTGCCTCGTAGAGTTGCTGTGAAAATTAAGAATAATAGATCTGAATTCTCTTTGTAAACTCCAAGTACTGCAGTATGTGAATGTGACGAGTCGTTATTGTAGATGGATTTATGTTTTACCTATATAACAAGATATTAAAATGGGACCTTCCTGATGCTGTTTTGCACCAATACGAGAGATATCATATTCCATAATGAGTGTGGACAGGTGCACAGAGGCAAAATTTACAAAAGACATGCTCGAAGATTCTCAAATGCTCTCAACAATTTTGATTATAAAGGCATCAAGAACAGGGAGAGGGAAGGAGGATTTGTGAAGAGGATTCTTTGGAGAAGACTACTGCCATGCTAGAGTACCCATCGGACCCCAACCCCAAGCCCAGGATGGAGGGACAAGGAGAGCTGCCCTCTAACCTCCAGCCTCATGGGGGGGGGGGCATTAAGGGGACCCCTTAAAGAGGTTGCTATTTGTTCTCTGTGGTTGGGAAGGCAGGACTGGAGCCTGAGTTAAGACAGTCTGTGGCAGTCAAAAAGGGGGGCTGCACTGGAAGTGGCCGGCACTCCTGTGTGTGGGGAGCCATGGGAGGTAGAGTCAGGCTGGAGCCTTTTTTGTTAACCTTTTTGGAAACATAACATACATATTAAAATGTGCACAAATAGCAGGTTTACAGCTTGAAGAATTTTCATCAACTGAACATCCACATGAAACCAGAACATTAATCACCAACATCCCATATCCCCCTATGTCCCCTTTCAGTCACTACTGCACCCCAAGGGGAACTAACCACTATCCTGACCTCTGGTAGCATAGATGAGTTTTGCCTCTTTTTGTTCTTCGTATAAATGGAATCAGACAGTACGTACCATTTATGCCTGGCTTCATTTGCTCAACATTATATTTATGAGATTCATCATATTGTTGTATGTAGGTGTAGATAGTTTATTCTCATTGCTGTATAGGAATATTCCACAATTTATTAATCCATTCTACAGTTGATAGGCATTTGACTAGTTTCCAATTTGGGGCTATTATGAACAGCTACGGGCATCCTAGCACGTCTGAAGGTAAGCATGTACACATTTCTCTTGCGGATATAACTCGGAGTGGTGTTTCAGGGTCATTAGGGGTGGTATTTGTTAAATTTGGAGCAGTTTAAAGTCTTGCCCAAGAAGACTTCTTGAAGAGTGTGTGGGTTCAACAATGCAAGTCTGGGTAGCGCACCCCCATCTCCACCCTCTCACCTCAGTTCCAGAGCTAGGGGCCAACGAGGAGTGGCAGTTGGAGAAACAGCGTATGGGCCGCAGCAGACTGAATCGATGAGCTGATGAGCTGCAGTCAGAGGGACCGAGGAAGGGCACGTCCCACGAGCCCCATGGAGAAAGCCTTGTGCCCTGGGACACAGCTTGGCCGCACAGAAACATTCGAATCTAGCACAGCATTGCTCATGTGTCAACACAGGTGTTGTGAAGGGCTGCTGAAGAGGCCAGCGTCTGAGCTCCGGTTCTGGACACCTGCTTTTCACCTGAATAATTCTATTCCACTGGCTGTGCAACCTTAGGAAGGACATTTTCCCTCTCTGGGCCTCACTGTTATCATCTTTCTGATATGTGGCTCCTTTCCACGCTGAGCTTCTGGACCCCTTGAGAACAGGGACCATGTCTTCTCTTTCTTCCATATTCCTTGAGAGCACCTAGAGCATTACACGCCTATGGGCACATAGGTCACTGCTTAACAAAAGTCTTGCGATTTCATTTGCTAAAGAAAATACTGCTTTTATGGGTCTGCTGAAGCACATAATGAGGACTAAATTGGTGCATTAAAATTAACAACATGGCATGTGTGCCTGTCCAAATACAGATGTTATATTGCACACCAACTTTATGGAAAAATCCATTTCCATTCTTGTCACACAATTGATCTTCTCTAAAGGAACAGAGCAAAGACTATCTGTACATTGTAAATTTATTGACTTGCTATTTTATCCAAGGACATTGGGTAATTAGAAGATTCTGACATAGACCCAAAGAATTCTTCTCTTCATCTGGGAACATGTTTTATCACTTGCTACTGCCTTGTTCCTAATGCTTAGCATTTAAAGGTTATATTAAAAAAAAAAAGACTCCAGACATTATGTAGTCACTGTCTGGAACGGCATTATATTTCAACAGGATATTATCACTCAGGCAGAGAAATCATTTTTACTGGGTAGGAAATTATTCCATTGTGCAGTATTATTCTAGCAATTAGAAATCACATTGTGTGGCAAATTACCAGATCTTCTCACTGGAGTTCGTTATTATACTGTTCACATTTAAAATGTGAGGCTGCAGCAAGAAAGAGGCTTTTTCAATAGAAGCACGGACACTCTAAAGAACTCAGGCAGCTGGGCAGGTGAGCCATGATGTAATTTGCTTTCTCAGGAAATTCTTTTGGAGTTCCCCCGAAGTTCCCTGTGTTACTTCACCCATCAGCAACCATGCTTCTTTGTATTCATTACCTGTAGTCAAGGAAACTTAACTTGGCCCCTTAGGGCTTTATAGGGAACTGACAACTTAAAAATTGGTGTTATTCCAAAAGTTTGCTAGAAAATTTGTCTTAGAATTCAGAACAGATTTTCCTCAGTCCGTTCTGAATGACTCTGGTTCGCAAGCAGGCCGCTGGAGCCCGTCTCACCCATAACGAAGTGAGACTCTAGTATTAATGATGAGCAGGAAATCAGTTATTGGGCAGTGTTATTTCCCCGTGAAAATCCACTCTAAGTTCCAATTTGGGAGAACAGAAATGTCGCTGGCTTTCTCTCTTTCCTACTCCACTCTGCAGTCAGAAGTGGGTGTTCCTGCTTGGGGGGATGGGAGTGCGAAGGACAGGAAAAGGAGCTGGAAGTTGTCCAGAAGGCTGTGAGCGGAGGCAGGGGCTTCCCAGCAGTGACAGAGGGAAGGGGAAAGCAGCGGGGGTGGGCCCTGCAGTGACGCAGTGGTGGAGGTGGGAGTATTTATAGCTTCAGCTGCAATTGAGAGGAAAGTCCCTGGATGCAGGGGTGATTTTGCTCATGGGACACTGGTAACTTGGGCGGTCATAATTGAGGGACTGTCCCAATGAACACACAAGTCAGTGGTTTCAATTTGTACTCAAGCCCTCTGAAACCTAACCTTTCTTTCTGCTTTTAAAAAATCATCCTGGAATATTTCAGGTATCCAAAAGGTATACAGAACAATTTATCAAACACCCAGCTTAAGGTGTAAACATTTCAGATATAGTTGGAGCCCTCTGTGTACCGCTTCTCACTCTTATTCTCTCTACCCAAGACAACCAAATTTGATGTTATAATTTTCATGTGTATTTTTATATTTTTAGTACATATATGTCATATATACATATTATAAATCCTATATGTTATATCCTATTATAAATCCTTAGTGATCTATATTTCAACTAAATGATTTATAACTTTTTGTATGTTTTAACATTTTATAAACGGTAGCACACTCTATGTATCCTTCTCCAACTTGCTTTTTCCCTCCAACATTGTTTTAAAAATTAGCCCATGTTGATAGTGTGGCCCTGGGTCATTCATTTTACCTGCTGTATAGTATTCTATCTTATGAATGGACACACACCTTTTCTACCAGCCAAACTTAGGACCCAGACATGCCCTCCCTCCTCTTTCCTGTCTCACATGGGATATTGGATTCCTCATTCATAGCCAGAGCAAGACTCTTTCTAAGGCCCAAATTGTCCAGGCCTCTCATCTAAGCCCTCCCTCCCTGGCCTCAGGAAAAGCTTCGTTGGAAATGGTGCGCTGCCTGATGAGTACAGATTCAGAACATCATCTGACCTTGACAGAGGGTTTGTCCTTGCTGTGGGATAAGGTCTGCAAAACTGCCTCTGCCCCTGGCAGCAGGATGACTCATGTACCTGGAATTCCCTACCTCTTTCCCCTGGATAGAGTCTAAGTCATGCTGTCAATATGTAATGAATCCACTCTTTAAAAGGCAAAAGTAATCCTCAGGATTTAAAATAATAGAATCATACGCTGTTAAGAGCTAGGAGTGTAACTTGTCCCTTTCTCCTTCCCCAACACCTCAGTACAGGACAAGAGATATTTGGGCATCACCCAAGCCAACCAACTGAGGAGGTTTCAAGACAGCAGTTACTTAAGGTCTTTCTAGAAGGGGCAGGGTGGTGGTGGTGAAGACTTGATAAGAAGAAACTGAGCGCCAGGATGGCTGAGCATCATCCTTGTTGATGAATCAGTGGCATTTAGAGCTCTCTCTCTCTCTCTCTCTCTCTCTCTCTCTCTCTCTCTCTCTCTCTTTCTCTTTCTCTCCTTAATAAGGCAGGGAACCTCCTGGCACAAGGCTCTGCCCCAGGATTTCTGGCACTCATTTTCTGGCCAGTGTTAAGCATTCCTTGAGAATTGTCTGGCCAGTTGAGTGCTGGCGCCTGCCACATTGTTTTTAGCAGGACCTTTGAAGTAGGAAAAGGGCTTCTTCAACTTCTAACCAATGGCTTTGACCTGTGAAGGCTATTTCACCCCAGTTGGCTGCTTTCCCCATCACCCCTCTATCCTGCAGGCAGGACCTGAAAAGGAAGCCCGCAAGGTCAGAGCTGACATGAATGCTACAGATGTTCCAGCTCAACACCTGATTTACGAAGTTATTAATTTAACAGATAGGTGCCAAGTGCTGAGGATGAGCCAGACTCTGTGCTGGGAATACAGTGATGACCAAAACCAGACATTGCCTCTGCCCTCTGGAAGATCACATTATAGTGGGTGGGTGCGGTGACTGGTATTAATCAAGCAATCACACAAATGTAAAATGCACAACGCTATGGACCAGACTTAGGGAGGTCAGAGAGGGCTTCTCTGAAGAGGTGATGCTTGGGCTGAGATGTGAAGGGTGAGTACGTGTTAACAAGGCAAAGCGGGGAGAAAGCTTTGCAGGGAGAAGGAACAGCAGGGGGTAAGATGCTGCATAGCAAATAAAGAAGGCCACGTGGCCTTTTATAGCAAATAAAGAGAGCAGAGGAGGGGAGAAAGCAGGGCAGAGGGGCCATACCACGCAGAGCCCTGAGGCCTATGTTAAATATTCTGGTCTTCGTCCTAAAAGCAATGGGAAGCGATTGAGGGGCTTCAACTGGGGCATGGACATGATCAAAATTGGATTTTCAGAAAGATCTTTTTGACCACTGTATGGAGAACCAAGTGGAGAGGGGCTAATTGGGAGATTATTTTAGGTGAGAAATATTGATGGATTGGGCTAGGGTGGTGGCAAAGAGAAGGGGCCAGATTTAAGAGCTATTTAGGATGTTAAGTCAACATGATTTGGTGATGGTTTGAATACCGGGGTGATGGGGGTGGGTGTCAAGGAGAGTTCATAGGTTTTCTCAGTGGGTGGTGCTGTTGAGCAAGATGGAGAGCACTGAAAGAGGACCAGATTTGTGACAGAGGGTTGAGTGTTGAGTTTCAGGTGCCTTTGTGATATCGAAGAGAAGATATTGAGCAGATCGCTGTCTATGGGTCTGAGGCTAAGAGGAAAGGTCTGAGCTGGAGATTTACGCATCTTTTCATCATCTGCAAAAAGGCAGTGATTCAGTCAGGGTTCCAAAAGAAAACAGATGGCACAATCAAATTAGGATAATTCAATGAGGATTAATACAAGGATTATATGAGGTTTCTGCCCCGTAACAAACAGCACCATAACCTCAGCGGCTTAATAAACACTTTACTTGTAGCTCACAGGTCTGTGGCTTGGTCGGAGTTCAGCTGATTTAAGCTGGGCTCATCCAGGCCAGGCTGATTTGAGACTTGAGTCCCATTCGTGTCTGCTGCACAAGCCTGGGCCCCTCAGCGAATGGTGTCATATCAAACATTCAGAGTTGGCATCTGCTGTTGGCTGGTCAGGTACCCAGCAGTGGGCTTGGTGAGGGATGTCTGTGCTGTGGCTACTATGACACCAAGTTCACAGGACCACCGAGGAAGTACCATGGTAGCTAGAGGAAGAGGCTGAATGACATCCAGGGACGGACTGCCCGGTCCACCTAATTATTCAGCGCCTCCGCAGCAGATGCTCTCTGGTGGCCACTTACGTAGATATGAACACTTTCATATTTTAGTCTTAGTCTCAGAGGTCCATCCACATACCTTTTCTAATCTTGTTCTTTCCAAGTCCCCAACCAATTGAATAACCCATTAGTCACTGCCTACAAGGCAGTGTGGATCCAGTTATCTGGCCATCTCAGTCCCCACAAAGTAAACAAACAAATGTTCTGCCTCCTGGGAGGATTTTCCTTCATCACCATTTTCAGGAGCACTCCTGAATGGGGCTGTAGGGCAGCAGTTACCTGCTTCCAGCTGGTGCTAGCATACCATGCAGACCCATTAGGGAAGTGGACCCAGACTTTCCTCCTCTGATAACAGGTTATAGGGAGTGGAGGCCATGAGGCCATAGGTTATAACTGAAGGAGAGGCAGAGTAGCAGTAAAAAGTTGGTACCATGGAAATCTGAGCCACCTGCTTGTGCAGTTTTCTCTTGCTTTCCTGACATGCCTGGGCCTGGTTTCATATATTCCACTTCTGTTTTATAATGGAAAACTGCTACGCATGTTCAGGTTTGTGGTTTGGGAGATCAGATGGGCATTTAAAAAAACACTAAGAGTAGATGTTGAATTTTGTTAAAATGCTATTACATGATCTACAAAGATAGGCACGTGATTTTTTTTCTTTTCTCTTTTGCTCTATTAATATCATGTATCATAGTAATAAACTCCTGCACACTGAACCATCCTTGCATTCTTAGTATAAACCTCATATGGTGGCAGTAATTTATCCTTTTAATATGATGCTTTTTTGGCCAATATTGTATTTCGGATTTTTTACATTGATATTTATTGATGAGATTGGTCTGCAGTTTTATTGTGTGTGTTAGTTTTGGTAGGCTTGATTTCAATGTTTTATCTTGGCTTAATAAGATTGTATTTCCTTCTTTATCTATGGTCTAGAACTCAAAAAGCATTAGAATTATCTGTTTCTTGGAGATTTGCTAGAATTCACTCCCAAAACCATCTGGATCTGCTGTTTTGTGAAACTTTATCATCACCTACCAGTAGTGCTGAATCTTTTTGGGCCGGCCCATCCCTTGGTCAGGAAGGCTTTCTTTGACAGACCAAACTACTGGCAGACAGGTCCTTTTGCTCAGTGTTTCTCAGTGCGACTTGGAATCACCTAGGATACTAAGTAAAAGGCCTTCGACCTTTTGAATTTGAATTTCTTAGGGGAGGGGCCAAGTTTGCATTTTGAATCAGCTCCCTGGACGATGAGTGCTCTCTTGTATACTATAGTTTGAATTTCTCACATTATTGAGAAGCGTCCAGTTTCTCCATGTTACACTGACAGACTACTTTACCTCCAGGCCTTCCCCCTTCTGGATAGGTGCCTGTGAGCCAGGTAAAGCCCGAGCACTTGTTTTCCTTCCCTTGCCCCTGTATCTATCCACGGCCTTAAAGAGGACTATGTGCCCGGCAATTCCCTTCTCCTTCCCCAGGAGTATCCTCTGGGGTCCCGTTTACCCCATAAATTACAAATGGTGCCTATGTGCTTGGAAAAGCTTCATAACAGTTGTCAGAACTTCACTAACCAGAGGGTCAGGGTGACTAACCACCCCAGTTTACCCACGACTTTTCTGTTTCAGCACTGAAAGCCCTGTGTCCCAGGAAACCCCCGAGACCCAGGCAAACTACGACAGTTGATCCCCCTATATCCTGCATCAGAAGTAGTGCTATCATGTAGTCCATTAACCTTTCACCACACTTAACTGTCTATGGATTATTTCTGGGAAATGAGGCTGATGGGTTGGAAAGAACATCCTTCCCACCACCACCATCACCCTAAACTATACTTAACTCCCTAAATTCTGGTCCCCATTCCAGACGTAAACAAGATTCAAATGCACATTGAAGTTTGAGAAGTACTGCCCCAGAGCACTTGTTCTCAAACCTGGCTGCACAGAATTACTTGGGGAGTTTTTAAAAATACTGATACCTGGGTCCTACTTCCAGTGATTCTGATTTACTTGGCCTGGACTATGGCCTGAGTATTTGGATGTTTTCCAGCTTTGTTGAGGTATAATTGACAATGACACTGTGTAAGTTTAAGGTGTACAGTGTGATGATTTGATATATGCACATATATTGTGAAATTATTACCATATTAAGATTAACACATCCATCACCTCACATAGTTCCTTTTTAAAAATTTTGTAGTGAGAACATTTAAGATCTACTCTCTTAGCAAATTTCAAGTATACAATACAGTATTGTTAACTATAGTCACCTTGCTGTACGTTAGATCCCCAGAACCTACTCATAACTGAAAGTTGATACTCTTTGACCAATATCCCCCCATTTCCTCCACATCCCGGCCTCTGGTAACCATCAATTTACTCTCTGTTTTTATGAGTTCAACTTTTTTAGCTTCCACATATAAAAGAGATCATGTAGTATTTGTCTTTCTCTGACTTACTTCACTTAGCATAATGCCCTCAAGTTTTATCCAAGTTGTCATAAATGGCAGGATTCACTTCTTTTTTATGGCTAATAATATTCCACGGTATATGTGGTATCTGGATGTTTTAAAGCTTCCCAAGTGATTCCAATGTACAGCCAAGGTTGAGAACCACTGCTCTAGAGAATAGACTATCTTCAGCCCAGCTGCTTGGATACTGTCCAAATCTAATAGTCTTGCATCACATTGATTTTTCTCCCCTTCCATAAGCCCTCTTTAATAACCTTCAAAGAGGATGAAGGCTAGCACTGTACTTGGCTCAACCTTATTCCCTTCATAGCTAATACAGTATACTACTATATATAGTACTATATCTACCATACCATACTATACCATACACCATACCATACTATATGAGGTCAGACAATTAAGTTCGCGAACTCATCCTAGAAAAACTGCTACATACCTCATTGCTGAATATCACTGTGGTCACCTTCGAAGTACTCCCCTTGGGAAGCTATGCACTGATGCCAGTGCCTACTCCACCCTTCAAAGTAATTTTGGAACTCTTTTTCTGGAATGGCCACCACAGCTGTTGTTGTATTACCCTTGATGTCCTGAATGTCATCAAAATGTCTTCCTTTCAATATTTCCTTTATCTTCGGGTAAAGAAAGAAGTCATTGGGGGCCAGATCAGGTGAGTAGGGAGGGTGTTCCAATACAGTTATTTGTTTACTGGCTAAAAACTCCCTCACAGACAGTGCCGTGTGAGCTGGTGCATTGTCGTGATGCAAGAGCTATGAATTGTTGGTGAAAAGTTCAGGTCATCTAACTTTTTCACACAGCCTTGTCAGCACTTCCAAAGAGTAAACTTGGTTAACTGTTTGTCCAGTTGGTACAAATTCATAACGAATAAACCCTCTAATATCAAAAAAATGTTAGTAACACCGTTGCAACAAGTTTGCAAACTTAATTGTCAGACCTCCTATATAACATACCATACATACCCAACCGTACTATATTATACTACTACAGCCTACCAGCTACACACAGTCCTTTTTTTCCCACACGGCCCTTCTTGATGTTTCTTTATAATTAAAACAGTGATTATGACCTGCCCAAATCCCATTACCTCTGTTAACTTCTCCCTAGCTCTTGAACCTCTGGACTTCCATTGCATTTGCAATCAGTACCATGCAGCATTTTGGCCTCTATTCTACTGTAATTGTTCGGTCTTTATTCTGTTAATCTTTTGGTGGCAGATGACTGAAGTCTAACTCAGCCTGGCTTCAGTAAAAAGCCAATATATTGGCTCATATAAGAGACAGGTACAGGCGTACTGATTTCCTTCCGGTATGGTTGGATACAGGCACTCAGATGACATCATCAGAAAGATGCCTTTCTCTTCTTCCCCTAACTCTGATTTCTTCTGTTTAGGCTTCATTCTCAGGTAGCCTCTCTGTACTTGGTAGTGAAAATAGCCATTCTAAGTATGGTATGTTGAAGCTTTTAAATTCTCATAACACTTTGAAATCCCCGTCAGATAATTGTTTTTCACATTATGCCTTGGAGCCCAGTCAGCCTACTCGGCCACATTTTATAGAAATTCAGACCCATGAAAAGAAAATACATACCAGAGAACACGAATAAGCTCTGGGAACAAAAATGATAGGAACTAAAGACCTCACTCTGATCTTTCATTAATGCCAGATACCAGACCAAGATGGACTGTTACAAGTCTGAAAGCATTTCATTCATTTATCAGACATTTATTCACCACCTACTATGTATCAAGTGTAGTGCTGGGGACTGGGATGAATAAGACTTGAGCCCTGTTTTGATGGTTTCAGATAACAGCAGACAAGACAGTCACATTAACAACCATAATGCAGCATGATAAGGGCTGCTATGCCCATGGGGGCTGGGCAGGTGTTTGGGGACACACTGGAAGCATGTACTGCCAATCTCTCTGGGCTCCAGGTTCTTCAGGTACAATATTTAAGAAAGAATGTGTTGGGCCGGCCCGGTGGCTCAGGCGGTTAGAGCTCCGTGCTCCTAATTCCGAAGGCTGCCGGTTCGATTCCCACATGTGCCAGTGGGCTCTCAACCACAGGTTGCCAGTTCAACTCCTCGACTCCCACAAGGGATGGTGGGCTGCGCCCCCTGCAACTAAGATTGAACAGGGCACCTTGAGCTGAGCTGCCTTTGAGCTCCCAGATGGCTCAGTTGGTTGGAGTGCGTCCTCTCAACCACAAGGTTGCCAGTTCGACTCCTGCAAGGGATGGTGGGCAGCGCCCCCTGCAACTAGCAACGGCAACTGGACCTGGAGCTGAGCTGCGCCCTCCACAACTAAGACTGAAAGGACACAACTTGAAGCTGAACGACACCCTCCACAACTAAGATTGAAAGGACAACAACTTGACTTGGAAAAAAGTCCTGGAAGTACACACTGTTCCCCAATAAAGTCCTGTTCCCCTTCCCCAATAAAATCTTAAAAAAAAAAAAAAATTGTGTTGAATGTTTCCTAAATTCTCTCCCATCTTGAATTTTCTGCTGTTTCTCTCTCTCTCTCTCTCTCTCTCTCTCTCTCTCTCTCTCTCTCTCTCTCACCCTCTCTCTCTCTCTCACCCTCTCTCTCTCTCTCCCTCCCTCCCTCCCTCCCTCCCTCCCTCCCTCTTGTCCTCCTTCCATCATAACAGGGGCATTTAACTCAATGGGGATGTGGGTGGACTCCAGCTAAATACACATACAGATCACCTTAGGGGTTCTTTTTCTAACAGTAAATGTAGTTTCCAGGGCCACTGTTTAAAATTATTTATGTATGCTCAAGAGGAAAATCACTTCGAACAACAGAAGCAAAGGGTTGTGATTCGTAGGGAGAATGGAAAGTGGCTGTGTTTGATGAGGATGCTAAAAGACCTGCAAACTTTGGTCAACTTATGGGAGAGGAAAGGAGAAGAGATATTACACAAGAAGAATTTCATTTGAATAGCCCATATCCAAGATGTAGAGTGTAAATAGATGCTAAGACAAGGAAAGGCTTTAATTTTATTTTGGCCTTCATTATTTTGGCCTTCATATAGAAATCCAAATGTGGACTGGAAGTTTTGTGCTAAGAGTTAAGTATTGTTACACATCAAAATTTGAAGCGTCTATGTTTCTTAATTCTTTGTATGTTACCTTTTCTGTTCTTCCTATTAGCTGACAGAAAGCTGTCAGTCCTTTAGGGAGGAGGTCTGTGCATAATAATGACCACCAATTACGGAGCACTTCATATATGCTACTGTGCTTTTCATCCTCCTCACATTTCATATTTCATTCATCTAATCCTCATCCTATGAGTGGTACGTGGGTACAGTCATTATCCCCATTTTACAGGTGTGAAAAGAGGATCTCAGAGAAGTTGAGATAAGTTGCCCAAAGTCACAAAGCTAATGAGAGTCAAGACTCAAATACAGAGATTTCTGACTCCAGAGCTCATCTGATGATAGATGGTAGATGATAGGAAGATAGATGATAGATAGATAGATAGATAGATAGATAGATAGATAGATAGATAGATAGATAGATAGATACATGGTGTTGATGAGGAAGAAAGTCCCTACTCTTAGCTTTTAGGGTGCTAACTAGAATCACAGACTTATATACAAGGGGCCTTAGGGAGGTGGTCAAGTTGGTTGCAAACTGAAACCCGGAATTCTCACATGGTTGCCCTGGCTCCCAGGGCACAGAGTCACCATGGAGAAGCCCAGCAGTTAGCCTAGCCATCGACCCTCTTTCAGCCCCTATTTCTTAAAGGAATGTCTAGGCCTCTTGAGGCAATCAACAGCACGTTTCCCAAGCCTTGTGAATGAGAATCACCTGGGGAAACTTTTGAACTCAGAGTTGTATGTTAAATGATTACATGTTAAAATGATAATATTTTGGATATACAGGACTGGGTTAAAGAAAATATATGTTAAAAATTTATTTAATTTTTGATTTTTTAAAATGTGGCTGCTAGAAAATTGAGTATGTGGGCTTGCATTAAGTTTTATGGAAAGAGCTGCTCTAAAAAGTATGCCAACCTAGAAGGTCAGCTTTGAAGGGACTGAACATAGGGAGAGGAGATTGGGCAGGAGCTCTGCAGGGCTGGTTTCTCCTCCCCGTCCTTCTCTACCCGCTTCAACTTCCTCAGAGCAAAAAGGGCAATTTATGTTTCAGTGTTTCATAGAACTCAAGAACAAGATAGAGTGGAAGAGGTTTTGGGGCTAGAATGCCCTCCCATCCCTTGTTTCTGCCTCTTTCTTTGCATCGGCTCCATTTTCGTTCTCATGGCAAACTCAGCATCCCTGTTTCCTAGTCCACATGGCAGAAAATGGCCACCACCACGGGTCCCCAGCTTAGATTTTTTAAATTTAGATAAAACAGCCAAAGTGCGTTTCAGTCTTAAGAGTAAAAATTCCCAGAGAAGGATTGTGATTGGCCTAGCTTGCATCTAGTCCTTTTCCTCGACTAATCAAGTGTGCCCAGGGCACCATGGGCACGTTACTAAGTCAGCAGTCCTGAGGGGAAGAACCTCGTTACCAGAGTAGGAGGGGCAGAAGTGATTCCCAGAAAGCCAGAGAGGTGGGGGAAATGGGAACACACTAAGCAGACAGAAAGAGGAACTAGGGGCCGGCCCGGTGGCTCAGGTGGTTAGAGCTCCATGCTCCTAACTCCGAAGGCTGCCGGTTCGATTCCCACATGGGCCAGTGGGCTCCCAACCACAAGGTTGCCAGTTCAATTCCTCGAGTCCCGCAAGGGATGGTGGGCAGTGCCCCATGCAACTAAAATTGAACACGGCACCTTGAGCTGAGCTGCCTCCCAGATGGCTCAGTTGTTGGTTGGAGCGCGGGCTCTCAACCACAAGGTTGCCAGTTCAATTCCTCGACTCCCGCAAGGGATGGTGGGCAGCGCCCCCTGCAACTAAAATTGAACACGGCACCTTGAGCTGAGCTGCTGCTGAGCTCCCGGATGGCTCAGTTGGTTGGAGCGTGTCCTCTCAACCACAAGGTTGCCGGTTCGACTCCCGCAAGGGATGGTGGGCTGTGCCCCCTGCAACTAGCAACGGCAACTGGACCTGGAGCTGAGCTGCGCCCTCCACAACTAAGACTGAAAGAACAACAACTTGAAGCTGAACAGAACCCTCCACAACTAAGATTGAAAGGACAACAACTTGACTTGGAGAAAAGTCCTGAAAGTGCACACTGTTCCCCAATAAAGTCCTGTTCCCCTTCCCCAATAAAAAAAAAAATCTTAAAAAAAAAAAGAATTCCAGCAATAAAAAAAGAAAAAAAAAGAAAGAGGAACTAATTTGCATTCACTCCATGGGACTTCTGAAATCAGGCTGTGCTAATACCTATGCCCGCACAGAATGCTGCCCATTGAGGCCAGCACAGGTGGCCCAACACTCTGGGCTGTGTTCGTTATAGAATGAACTGTGTCATCCCCCCTTCACAAATTCATATGTTGAAGCCCTAACCCGAATGTGACTGTATTTGAAGATAGGGCCTTCAGGAAGGTAATTAAGATTAAACAAGGTCCTAGGGTGGGGCCCTACTCCAATAGGACTGGTGTCCTCACAAGAGAAAGAGACATCAGAGAGCTCTCTCTCTCCCCCCACTTGCACAGGTGAAAGGCCACGTGAAAACAAGGCAGGGAGGAGGCCATCTACAAGTAAGGAAGAGAGGCCTCACCAGAAATCAACCCTGACAGCACCTTCAGCTTGGACTTCTAACCTTCGGAACTGTCAGAAAATAATTTTCTGTTGTCTAAGCCACCTAGTCTGTGGTACTTTGTTATAGCATCCCGAGCACACGAATATAGTGTTCTCACTAAATTCTAACTTACTTCCTGTCTTCCATTAAGCTCCAGTGTGAGTTCTCTAAAATTAGTAAAAGATTTCTGTGAAAAACATAGGATAAGATCTTTGGGATCTAGGGCTAGGCAAAGACTTGGTAGATTTGATACCAAAAGCATGATCCATAAAAGGATTAATTGGACCTCATCAAAATTAAAAACTTTGGTTCTGTGAAAGTCTATGTGAAGAGGACGAAAAGACAAGCTAGAGCCTGAGAGGAAATATTTGCAAGCCACATATCTCACAAAGGACTACCATCTAGAATATTTTTTTAAAAGTCTCAAAACCCAACAGTAAGAAAACAAATAATCCAATTAGGAAACGGGGAAAAGACATGAACAGACACTTCCCTGAAAAGGATGTACAGATGACAAATAGGCATATGTATAAAAAGATGCTGAACATTATTAGCCATTAGGGAAACAGAAATTAATACCACAATGAGATATCACCACACACATATCTGAATGACTACAAATTGAAAATAGTGACAAAACCAAATGCTGAAGAGGATGCGGAAAAATTGGATCTCTCATATTGCTGGTAGGACTGTAAAATGGTACAGACACTCTGGAAAACAGTTTCTTAAAAATTACACATACAACTACCATAAAACTCAGCAATTGCAGCTATATTTATAATAGCCTAAAACCAGAATTAATCCATCTGTTCTTCAACAGAAGAATTGTTAAACAGATTGTGGTATTCCATACCATGTAGTATTCCCTACCACATAATACTACTTAGCAATAAAAAGAAACAAATTATTGATACACACAATAACTTGAAGAATCTCTAGAGAATTATGCTGAGTGAAAAAAGCCAATCTCAAAAAGGTTACATACTGTATGATTCCATTTATATAACACTTTTGAAATGTTTTAGAAATGTAGAACAAATTAATAGTTGCAGGGGGTCAGGGACAGGGGTGGGAGGGAGGTGAATATGGTTATAAACGGGCAGCAGCAGGGGTCCTTGCAGTGATTAGACTTCAGTATCTTGGCTGTGGTGGTGGATAGATAAGCCTACATCGGTGATAATATTATACAGAACTTAACATACACATACGAGTACAAGTAAAACTAGGGAATTCTGAATAATATAAGTAGATTATAATATATACTATAATAGCAATATCTTAGTTGTGATATTATAATAGTTTTCATAAATATTACCATTAGTGGAAACTAGGGAAAAGCACATGAAATCTCTCTACTATTGCATTTCCTCGAAAATAAGACCTAGCTGGACAATCAGCTCTAATGCATCTTTTGGGGCAAAAATTAATATAAGACATGGTCTTATTTTACTATAATGTAAGACCCGGTCTTATGCAGTATAAGACCGGGTCTTATATTAATTTTTGCTCCAAAAGATGCACTAGAGATGATTGTCCGGCTAGACCTTATTTTTGAGGAAACACGGTACTTCTAACAACTGCATGTGAATGTACAATTATCTCAATAAACACTTCAAGTAAAAATACATATTATTTACTGTGGGAAAAGCCAAAAAGCTTGAAAACTACCACAGTGCTCTGTAAAAAAACTCAAAATTCCATTCCCCACACAAAATTTTTATTGTTTCTTCCTCTGAGCATCCACTATAGTGTTTATCGTTGTTTTATAATTGTTTATAGACTGTCTCCCTGACACACTAAGCTACTTAAAGTAGGGACCATGATTTATTCTTTGTAGCCTTAGTGCTGGCTCCATTTGAGCCTCAAAATGCTTGGATTGAATTAAATTATTCAGCTCTATTTACATCATGGAGTTTTGAATATAGTAAATCTTCAATAAATTTTGTTGATTTGAACTAAGTTATAGTGTAGTGCATGAGATATCTTTTGCTTTGTTTCTCAGCAGAGATGGGTAGGGCTCCTGATCCAAGCAGCATTTTTCTAACCAGGACAAAGGTAATGACATTTTTGTGGCATGTCTTTCTTCCATTCTAAGATGCCACAAGTCTTTAGTTGACCATCGGCTTAATAAAACCTTTTCGGGGGGAGGGGAGAATTAGGTAGTACATTTGATTTCAGAAATGTTAAAACCTGAGGCCACTGTGTCCCTTTGACTCAAAGAATAATAGTAATGAAATAAAAGTGACCTTACAGTCTGAAAACCTGCCTTTTTGTCCTGGGAGGTGCTGATTGGGTTCCCAAATTGGATACTGTATTGGTAACTATTGGAGAAAGCAAGTCTGAAGCGAGTGAGTTACACCATATGAACAGAGAAAATCTGGAGTGTTTTCTTAGCTAATATTACCCACTAAAACCAAAGGGTGGAAGATTATACGTTCCTGCTGGCTGACGCTTCTGACAGCATGTTGTTTGGACAGAAGCCCAGAAACTGCTGGCAGAAGCATAATTTCTCTTTAACTCTTTAACTGCTAGTGCATTCACTCTCCTTGTCTTTCCAAATTCAGGCCTCCTTAGGGACTTTGGTAAAGTCTTCAAGATAGTTTTTCTTGCTAGTTACGACTAAAATTAAATCACTTCCTTCTAAGGAATGATTTGGTAGTTGCTCCCCCAAACGGTTTGTGGCCCCTTCAAAAAATATCATCCCATTGGGCAGGAACAGATGCTTATAATTCCTCTTTGGCAAACGGAATTCTCCTCTTCAGCCTTCACTTTTGAATGCAAATAATCTCAGAGTGGGGCTGTAATTTGCTGTAATGTAAATCTGTTTGTCAGATGAATTCTTGCTCACACAATATAATACAACATGAAAAATGTATGAATAAGAGACTGTATTATCGACCATGGACTCTAGATCCTGACAGAGAATAATTTCCTTTGGACACTCATTTTCTGGCAGTTTTTTGAGCAAGGGTGAAGTGCAATAATTTTAAAGTAAAGTTCAATTCAGCACTTACTGTGTTTCAGGCACTGAACTAGGTACTAGAGATAAAAAGAAATAGTTCCTATCCTTGAGGACCTTAGGATGAAGTGCAGCAAATAAAATATGTGAAGGGCAACTATAATATAAATGCTAAGTGCTGAAAAATTGCACACTGTGCCACCCCAAAATATGCCACTGTGTCATAAGGATAATTTTAAGTTAAAGTCAATTAAGAAGAAGCAGATACAAGAAGAGATCTCTGCCCTCCCCTATTTGCCTAAAATCAAGACACACATTTGTAACTGCGTTTCCCCTCCCCTCTCTGCCAAGGACAAAAGTTAATCACTGGAGACAATCCTAGACCCGTAACAGCCCAGAGCAGCAAAGGAATCTACTTGTACATAGCAAACTTTACTAACTAGATCTTATCTTCCATTAGTTCCCTCCATATATTTACCTTCTCACAATCTGTCACCCTAGAAACTCAAAGTCCTTTGCCTTTGTTTTGATATTTCTCTAAAAATGTATTGCTCTTTTGTTAAGACACTATACAAGGCCAAGTTCTAACCACCCCTTTGAGTTATTTATCTCTGAGTGCTCCCATGTGCATGCGTGATGCACATGCTAATAAACTTCTGCTTGTTTTTCTCTTCTTAATCTTAATCTGCCTTTTGTTAGTCTAACTTTGGGGGCCCAGCCAACGAACCTAAGATGGGTAGAGGGTAACAAGAAGGTGGGCAAAGGTGAACCCTGACCTTCAGGTGATATCATACACAAAATGTAACTTGAAAGGGCTCAAAGACCTTAACATTACAGCTAGAACTATAAAACTTCTAGAAAAAGAATTAGAAAAAACTTCTCAGTTTTAAGGTAAACAGAGATTTCATAGAAGGGAAACAAAAAAACACCAGTCACTATAGAAAATCATTTGAGAAAATGGACTTAAAATGAAAACCTCTGCTCTTCAAAAGACAGTATTAAGAAAATAAAAAGGCAAGCCACAGACTAAGAGAAATATTTACAATATATCTATCTAACAAAGGACTTGTATGCTTAATATATATACAGTTGACACTTGAACAAATGGGGGTTAGAGGAGCCAACTCCCTGCACAGTCAAAAATCCAATTATAACTTTTGACTTTCCCAAAACTTTACTAATTGCCTACTGTTTAACCAATAATAGAAATAGTTGATTAACACATATTTTATATGTTTATATATATTATATACCGTATCTTTACAATATAGTAAGCTAGAGAAAAGAAAATATTATTAAGAAAATTATAAGGAAGAGAAAATACATTTACAGTACTATACGTATTTATTGAAAAAAATAGCATATAAGTAGATACATGCTGTTCAAACCCATGTTGTTCAAGGGTCAACTGTATACAAATTCAACCCAATTAATAAGGCAAAGAATCCAATGAATGAATCAGCAAAAGGTCTGAAAAGAGACTTCACAAAAAAAGATATGTAAAACAGACCATGTGAAAAGATGCTCAACATTATTGTCATTAGGGAAAGGCAAATCAAAACCACAATGAGATGTGAATTAGGCTTCACATCTAATAGGATGTCTATGACCAAAACACTGGAAAATAACAAGTGTCGGCAAGGATGTGGTAAAATTGGAACCTTCATATATTGCTGGTGGGAATATATAACAGTGCAGCCACTGTGGAAAACAGTTTGACAGTTCCCTCAAAAGTTAAACATAGAATTACCATATGACCCAGGAATTCTATTCCTAGGTATATACCCAAAAGAACTGAAAACAGATACTTGTATGCTAATGTTCATTGCGGCAATATTCATAATCAACAAAAGATGATAACAGTCGAAGCGTCCACCAACAGATGAATAAATGTGGTATACGAGGTCGGACAATTAAGTTCGCGAACTCATCCTAGAAAAAGTGCTACGTACCTCATTGCTGAATATCGCTACGGTCACCTTCGAAGTACTCCCCTTGGGAAGCTATGCACCGACGCCAGTGCCTAGGCCACCCTTCAAAGTAATTTTGGAACTCTTTTTCTGGAATGGCCACCACAGCTGTCGTCATATTACCCTTGATGTCCTGAAAGTCATCAAAATGTCTTCCTTTCAATATTTCCTTTATCTTTGGGTAAAGGAAGAAGTCATTGGTGAGTAGGGAGGGTGTTCCAATACAGTTATTTGTTTACTGACTAAAAACTCCCTCACAGACAGTGCTGTGTGAGCTGGTGCATTGTCGTGACGCAAGAGCCATGAATTGTTGGCGAAAAGTTCAGGTCGTCTAACTTTTTCATGCAGCCTTCTCAGCACTTCCAAATAGTAAACTTGGTAAACTGTTTGTCCAGTTGGTACAAATTCATAATGACTAATCCCTCTGGTATCAAAAAAGGTTAGCAACATCGTTGCCACAGGTTTGTGAACTTAATTGTCAGACCTCGTATGCATACAACGGAATATTATATAGTCCTAAAAAGTGATGAACTTCTGACATATACTACAACATGTATGAACCTTGACCACATAATGCTGAGTGATATAACCCATACACAAAAGGACAAATATTGTGATTCCACTTATATGAAATATCTAAATAGGCAAATTCACAGAGGCATAAAGTAGATCAGAGGTTATCAAGGAATGGGGAAAAGGGAGAATGGGAAGTTATAGCTTAATGGTTACAGAATTTCTGTTTAGAATGATGAAAACATTTTGGAAAAAAAGTGATGGTTGCACAACATTGTGAATGTAATTGATGCCACTGAATTGAACACGTAAATTTTTTTTTTATGTTTAAGGGCCATTTTTATTCTTTTTCTAAGTTGTTTTTTTTTCAGTTACAGTTGACATTCAGTATTATTTTATATTAGTTTCAGATATACAGCATAGTGGTTAGACATCTATATAACTGACGCAGTGATCCCCCGATTAGTCTAGTACACTTCTGGCACTATACATAGTTGTTGCAACATTAGTGATAATATTCTCTATGCTGTACTTTACATCCCTGTATTTTGTAAGTACCAATTTGTATTTCTTAATCCCTTCACTTTTTTCATCTAGCCCCCCAACCTCCCTCCCTTCTGGCAACCATCAGTTTGTCCTCTGTATCCATGAGTCTGTTTTTGTTTTGTTTGTTCATTTAGTTTGTTCTTTAGATTCCACATATAAGTGAGATTATATGGTGTTTGTCCTTCTCTGACTTATTTGATTTAGCATAATACCCTCTAGGTCCATCCATGTTGCTGCAAATGGTAAGATTTCATTCTTTTTTATGGCTGAATAATATTCCATTGTATATATGTACCATAATTTCTTTATCTAATCTTCTATTGATGGGCACTTGGGTTGATTTCATATCTTGGCTATAATAATGCTGCAATGTACATAGGGGTGCATATATCTTTTCAAATTAGTGTTTTGGATTTCTTTGAATAAATACCCAGAAGTGGAATTGCTGGGTCATAAGAACATGCAAATTTTTATGTTGCATATATTTACCACTATTTTAAAAAATGTTTTTTTCAAAATAGTCATGAGAATGTAAAGTACAGCATAAGGAATATTAGTCAATAATATTGTAATAACTATGTATAGTGTAAGATGGGTATTAGACTTATCAGGGTGATCACTTCATAAAGTATATAAAGGTCTAATCACTATGTTATACCCCGAAACTAATGTAATACTGTATGTCAACTGTAATTGAAAAATATTTTTAAAAATGTTTCTTTTCCCCAAAGTCCATGACTTTATACTGATACCTATGATTGCAGTTCAACACCACAGGTTTCGTTTTAGTCTCCCCCGTTCCTTATCTGTAATGTCTTTCTCCAATAGTGAGAAACCTGGCTTATTATCTACTCTATTATTTATTATATTTATAAGTAAATGTATGTTCTCGTTTATTCAACACTACTACATATACTATGTACTTCAGGATTTCTAACCCATGCTCTTGTGAGAAACATATTTACTAACCAGATTACAGCATTTGTATACAGTTATTTTTGTCTTTAGTCTTATAGTATTCAGTCAAAATACTGTTTTTGAAAGTTACTTAGGTCTGTTCTTTTCTAGCAACAGTATTCTTGATTTTGACAGCTTCTTCAGGCAACCCATCCCTCCTTGTAGCCTTGGGATCCACTTTATCCACATGCAAATGACCATAGAGTACTGGGGTTTTTTCTTCTTTTATTTTTAAACCCCTCACAAAGTGTAATCCCCCTCCTAGTCTACTACCCCTCTGACATGGTATATAGCTGTTATTATACCATTGACTATATTCCCTGTGCTGTACTTTACATCCTGTGACCATTATATATATAATTATAGTTCACATTCAATGTTATTCTACATCAGCTGCAGGTGTACAGCACAGTGGTCAGACATCTACACAGTCTATGAAGTGATTCCCCCGATAAGTCCAGTACTGAGTTTTAACATCATGATCCCTTTTCTTCTAGAGGGCAGGCACATTTAAACACACTTTTAAGGTCCTACTTTATTTATTTTTACAAAATTTATTTCAAGTCATAGAACTAAATTTACCTCACTAAATCATGTTGGTTTGGTCTTATTTCACATTCCTAGAATTCAACTACTAATGTCAATCAGAGGTGACATTTATGATAACCATTTGCTTAATAAACCTGAACCAGGCTCATTTTTTTTAATGACTAATTTTTGTAAAAGACTTAATGAAGAAAATTAATCTCAGTGGTATTTTACCATATGTATTCTTTGTTGGGAGACAATTCCCATAGGCCTCTGTTTTGGCACATCTTACAAGTGCGGCACTGATTGTCCTGGCTCTGGACTACGTTTTTAAAGGGAGTTGTACAGAATACATCCTTGAAGAGACAGTGTCTCCTTCCAAAGAAAAGGGCAGGCATGCTTACTGTCCAGTATAATGATGTTTATATCCGAAGGAAAGGGCAGGCATACTTACTATGCAGTATAATTAAAAAAAAAAAAAAAAAAAAAAGTCTCTCTCTGAGGTGAAGGGCCGGCAAGCTTACTGCCTGTTATAAAGATTCAGATTCTCTGACCTCAGCATTTCTCTATTAAAATGCAACTCACTGAATGTGCTGGTGTCACCTGGTCCTCTTTACATTGCCCTGTGAGAAACTATCAAGCAGGCATACAGCTTTGGCTGGTAATAGGACAACAAGCCCAGATTGATTCAGCCAGTTTATTCCTTACATCCGCAGGAGAAGAAAGATCAGCAAGGTGTCAGCTCCCTTCCTTAGTCCCTTGTCCCACAGGATGACACCAAAACAAAAGAGGCCGAATTACAGGCAGCGTAAGTGGTGGAGCCATTTCTATACTGCAGCATTATAGCCAGCCTGCAGCTCTGCCTGCAGGGGAGGGGGCAAGGTGGAATGTACCATAATTCATTGGAACCAGGGAGGTGATGAGAAACTGTCATTGCAGCCTCCCTCAAGATAGAGGCAGATAAGAACTGGCCCTGCAACAGCTCCTCCCAAGACTGTCTGTCCTCCCACATTTTGTGGGGATCACAGGGCCTTCCACCAAGACATGGGTCCCCCTGCAGTTGAGCCCTGCCTACATGGTCTCTGGGACATAATTCAAGGTTGTTGGGGAATTGGCACAGAGAAGTTCCCCTGCAGAACTGGGGCTCAAGAAACTGGTGCAAAAATGTTGATATCTGGCTACTGCTGTTGCTACAGTAATAAACATTCCTTCTCTGACACAGGAGTTTCACATTTTCTAGCAGAATCCATGAAACTGGCAGGCTAACTTGTTAAGCTTGCAAGTAGAGTAAAATCTCAGATCTTTCACAGATTGAGTTTGGGTGATGAAGATGGGGTACAGCTTTCTAGAAGAGGAAGGATGAGAATGTTCAGTAAATTAATGAGATCTGAGTGAAGTCCGTGAGAATTGGGAATAAACTATAATTGACCAAATTGTCTGCTAAACCAGGCACTTTATGGTTCTCTACTTTATTGCCTGTGAATGAGGAGGAATTGGAGAGGTGGATGCAGGCTGAATATCAGGAAGTAGGTTCAAAGACAGCTGCCCAAAGGGTGCCTTGGTTGTCGCTAAATCTCTTTCAGGAAGGGGACTGCCTCAGGCATGGCCCACTGTAACAACCGAACCAAGATTTGTCCAGGATGCACAAAAGATTCTGCCCTCTCTCACACAACAGTCGCACAGATGTATGAAAGCAGGGGAATTCATGACGACTATGGGCAGAAGCCAGGCAAAGCATTAGCAGTTTGGCTGGTTCACTTGGAAGATGAGGGAATGGAACTAATAATACTTGTCAAGGGAGAAGGCAATAGCTGGGCTGTCTTCTGGTTCAGCCCCTCCAGTAGTCTATCATGTCTGCTTTAGATCCACTAGGAGAAGACAGTAAAAGAGCTGTGGGTCCTGGTCCCCATAAAGGAGCTTTGGGACTCCCAGGGAGATTTTGCTGAAACAAACTACCATGGGAAATCACAGATGGGGCATTGACTCATTGTCATGCAGGGTTTCTGGTCCTGCTCCCCGCACAAGAACGCAGGACATGGTGAGGCCAAAAAGGAACAACAATGGAGCCATAGATAGGGGAGTCATACCACTATATTCTCGCTGGCAGTTGGTCGAGACACAAAAGCAAACATCCACCAGCACCCCAACAAGGGGTCCTCCTGCACCCCAGTGTCACTGGTGGCCAGGCGAGACACAGGAAGTAGGATCAACACGATCCGCAACCCACAAACACTTGCCAGCGCAATCCGCCCTTGCTAGCCGCAGTCTGCTTCTCTGCCAACCAACCAACAAACGCCCCAATGTAGCCCCGGCAGTTATATTAGTGGCTAATGGCTAACCGGCAACAGCTGACGGCCACCCAGCCACAGCGGATGGCCACCTGATTACAGCCGATGGCCATCTAATAACCAAGCCAGCACCTTTCCACGTGAGGCCAAGAGCCTGGAAACTGCTCTCTGGGACTCTGTCCCCACACTAGTCTTCAGCTCTTACTATCTTAGAGGGGGTTTATAATTCTGGCACAGGTGATCCACTGGAGAATCAGAAACTGACCCAATCAAACCTATGTAGATTCTTACAGTGAACCCTGCTGCCCTGGAAAACTCCTTTTATGTAGAAACAGGTAAGAACATGAGAGATGTTACGTTGGTAATGGGGCAGCAGATGCTCTGGATGAAGGTGAAATCCTCCAAGAAGATTGTTGCTGTACAAGCCAAGCCCAAGCCATGCAGGGGGTGCAAACCCCACAGCTCCATTCAGGAAGCCACGTTGTTATGACTGGTGAGCGAAGGGATTCCCAAAGCTAAAATCAATGGTGTCAGCCATAAGGACTTTACTCTCAATGTAAAATGCTGGGTGGGTGTGGGGACAGAGCCCCAGAAAGCAGTTTCCAGGCTCTCGGCCTGTCGTGCAGGAGACCCTGCTCACTGCACCATTTGTCGTACGGGAGACCCTGCTCGCTGCGCCATTTGTCGTGCGGGGCGGCCTGCGGGGTCTCTGGTCCCGCTCCCCACATAAGAATGCAGGATATGGTGAGGCCAAAAAGGAACACCCACGGAGCCATAGGTAGGGGAGTCATACCACTATGGTCTCACTGGAGGCTGGGCCCACCGGACGCGCGACCTGCCGTCCGCCTTTCCGCCAACCGACCGACGACTCTCCTCTACTCTCCTCGACTCTGTTCCTCTCCTCTCTTCCGCTCTCCTCGGCTCTGCTCGACTCCTCGGCACTCCTCGGCTCTCCTCCGTAGCCGCAGCAGTTATACCGGCGGCCAATCGGCTAACCGGCCACAGCCAACAGCCAATCAGCCACAGCCGAGCCAGCACCTTTCCACGTGAGGCCGAGAGCCTGTAAACTACTTTCTGGGGCTCTGTCCCCACACGGCCTCACACAGAGAGGTGCTGGCTCAGGTAGTAAATGGCTATCAACTGTGATTGGATGGCCATCAGCTGTAACCAGTGAGCCATTGACCACTAATATAACTGCTGTGGCTACGCTAGCAAGAAAATGGGGGCTAGCAAGAAGATGGTGGCTGAGCTAGCAAGCGCGGATTGCAGTTAGGATGGTGGGTTGCGGACAGTGTGGATCCAGCCTCCAGTGAGAGTATAATGCCGCCAGTGAGAATATAGTGATATGACTCCCCTACTTATGGCTCCGTGGGTGTTCCTTTTTGGCCTCACCATATCCTGTGTTCTTATGTGGGGAGCGGGAGCAGAGACCCCGCATGACTCCCCGCACGACAGTGGGCTAAAAGCAATGGGAGCTCAGTTGCATCATGAGCTGCTGCCACATTGCTCAGACAGCACAGAGCTTCTCCCAGTCTCTCCCTCCTCCTCTACTCTGACCTTGGCCACTTTAAGAAGAAAGGTGATTAAAAGGGGGGGGGCCAAGGTTTTACTGCCTCCAAGGGAGATTGAAAACTCTATGCACTCATGCAAGGGGAATTGGGGGAAAGTGAGGGATTCAAACTTTTCTGGCTCTGTTAAATACAGATGTCCGAGTCACTGTCCTATTCAGCCCTGGCGGGGGAAAAGCCCTCAGATCCAGCTAATGGTGCTTAGGCAGCATTGACGGTGGGGAAGGAAATCTAACTTATTGGTCGGGTCCATTAGGCCAATTTAATGTACTGCTGTTGCCTCCTTACCTGAATGTTTAGAAGGAACTGATGTGTTATATCCCCATCCCACAAGTGCCAGAGGGTATTTTTGAAATTGGGAAGAGCAGCATAGAAATAGATCTTGCTTCCTGGCATATGTCGTCAGTTTGGCTCAAATAAACTTTTATGAACACACAATGTGATATACAGATGATGTATTACAGAATTGTACACTTGAAACCTATGTAATTTTACTAACCACTGTCACCCCAATAAATTTTAAGAAAGAAAGGAAGGAAGGAAGAAAGAAAAGAAAAGAAACACTAGTGGGAAGTTGTCCTGGTCAATTCAGGCCGCTATAACAGAATACCATAGACTAGGTGGCTTATAAACAACAGACATTTATTTCTCACAGTTCTGGAGGCTGAGAAGATCAAGGCACGGATAGATTTATTTTCTGATGAGGACATGCTTCCTGGTTCGTAGATGACTGCATTCTTGCTATGTCCTCACATGGCGGAAGGGAAGAGGGCGCTCTCTGGGATCTCTTTTATTCATATAAGGGCACTAATCTCATTCATGAGAGCTCCACCCACATGACTTAATCACTTTCCGAAGATCCCACCTCCTAATATCATCACACTGGGGCTTAGGTTACAACATTTGAATTTTGGGGGGACACAAATATTCAGTCTGCAGCAGAAACGTAAACAGCTTCTCAGTTCACCTCCCTGCCTCTTCTCTGGTGGTCTACTGGAAACTAAAGAACCCCAGGAAGAGAAGGGGAAATCACAACTTTGAATAAGGACTTAAAGGCATCAGAGGTGGCAAGTGATGTAACGTCTCAATACAACAGCCCTGAATGGCCAGTAAAAAAGACTCACAGGAGCTGAAGGCTTACAGCAGATTATTGCCAGCTGATTTCAAGTATTGCTCCCATAGCCCTGGCTGTTCCAGGCATTGTGACTGCAACTGACTCCATTACACAGGATGATGACACTTGTTATGCTGTCTGAGACATTACTAACACCTCTGCGCCATCTTACGGACACTTGCGGATCAAGATCAGTTCATCTTCACATAGCAAGGCCCCCATATATGTTTATAGTATTCTCCCAGGGGCACCTACGTTCCCCTGCCATTTGCCACCAGGTGGTAAGTCAGGATTTAACATGAGTTCCTCTCCTCTGTGATGTATGAATGATGCCTTGTTGGCAAGTCAAAAACCTCGGTCTCAATGACCTTGACAGGGGTGCTATCACACCACGGGGGTCGCCAGGAGGAGTAGCTGATAAACCCTATAAAATTCAGGGGCCTGCTCACCAAGCAAAGTTCTTTGGGACTGAGGGGGTCGATTTATAACACTCAATCCCTCTGGCACTCACGAAAAAGCTGCCATCTTTTTGGCCCTCCAAACGGAACAGGAAGCCCAGCACCTTACTGGACTCGGCATACTGAAGGCAGTCTGTGGCTCACGCAGGCATGCTACTCGAGCTTGTGTATCAGCTCACCTGCTAATCACCATCCTTTCACTGAGGCCAATCCCAACAGACTGTGTGAAGCTCTCGTACAAGCTATGGTCTGCTGTCTCCCTTTAGGGTCCCATAATGATCATGACAAATGATTTTGCTAATTAAACTCCAGCAAAGGGAGGCAGCCTCCACCCAAAAATGCCCTTTGGGGTTTTGGACTAATCACCTCCCTGACATGGCTGCTAGAAAAAACTCTTTTGAAAAGCAGCTATTAGCCTGCTACTAGGCTCTTGTCAAAACTAAACACCTGACCCCTGGAGGCCTTGTGATTCTCCAGCCTGATGTCCCCATTTGGGGGTGGGTCAACTCGAACCCCATGACTCCCTGAGCCCAGGTATGATGGGCCCAATAAACTTCACTTGATTAAAGTAAATGGTACATTCAAGAAAGCAGCTGACCTGGCCCAAGCAGCGTCTCAACTTTATATGGACAAGTGACAGCTATCCCTTTGGGGCAATAATTTATCCCCCACTCTGTTGCCTGAAGAAAAGCCACTAGCTCAATGGAACCCTTCATTCACAGAAGTTCCCCTAATGCCTGGGCCTGGTTCCCTGATGGTTCAAACTGAGACTCCATGGTGTCCACTGGGATTCTGTAGCTATTCAACCTCACCACCAACTATGCAGAACCAAAAATGAACATGGCTCCACTGAGTGGGCAGAACTCAAGGCCATTCTCGTAGCTCTGACCAATACTCCCTTTGATGAACCTTGTTATATTTTTACTGACTTCTTGGCTGTTACCAATGGCCTAGTTGCTTGGTCTGACCCTTGGAAAACTATAAAGATACCCCTCTTAGTGGTTGTGTACTGGGAAAACAAATCATGACTTCTGATCAAACCACCTGTGTCACGCATGTAACTGCCCACGGAAAGGCCAGTTCTCTGATGAGACCATCTGAAAACAAAGCTGCAAATCAAGCCTGTACTGTCCAGATTATCAACATCGCCATTACATCAGACATGGCAAAACGTCCACCCTCACATACTGGGCACAAAACAAAGAACTTTATGTTTCTGATGCAGAGGATACCGCTGCACGCCCGACTTTTAATTCCTGCCAAATGTTGACCCATTTGTCTCACAATAAGGGAATCCACATGACATGGGGCATTGACTCCACCTACTCCTGGAAGACAGACCATATTGGACCTTTACCCCCTCTCAGGCCTATCAGTGGGGCCTCATTGCTGTTGACATTTTTTTCAGGTTACAGTCCTGTTGTTCCAGTCCAATCAGCTGAGTCCAAACAAATTACTGCAGCCCTTAAAGCTAATCTGTGTCATGTGATCAGCTTCCCAGACCATTTGTAGGCTGATAATAATGCCTCTTTTGTGGCAAAAGCCACACATAATGGGCTGATTGTCAAGGTATTCAATAGTCTTTCCATTCTCCTACCATCCACAGGCATCTGACATTGTAGGGTTTGACCAGCCTCCTCAAAAATCGACTTAAAAAGATTTGTCACTGTATTTCCCTCACTTGCTCTTGGTCTACACACCTTAGTAAGGCAGTTTGGTCACTAAATGCAGTTGCCTCCCAAAAGAGATCATCCCTTCTCAGCTACTTCCTGGGTAACGAGCAGGACAAAAGAGATGGGGTTATCAGAGACCTATTTTGAAAACTCAGGACTCCATTCTGACCATTTCTAGGCATGATGCTTCTTTCTTCCCCTAATGGCAATCCCAAGACAGCCTGGTTGATACACTCTCTCCGTGGCATTTTAGTCCAAAAAGGGCCTAGAAAATTGACACTTAATTCTGGCTCTGTCATCTGGATTCTCTTGTTGGACTGCTGTGGTCTAGATCATACGGGTGATAACCAGTTAATTGAGTACACTGCTCAATGAATCTCCCTACAATGACCCATATGGGCCAAAGTGGGGGGACATAACTGTTCTCCATGAGTTTTATAAAAATTCCCTTGTCCCTCTTGCACCTGACCCTTGTGGACAAAAGTTCTGGGTATGAGTAATAGACGATTGGAAAAAGGTGAAGTTAGAGCTGCTGGAATGAGCCACACTAATTTTGTAGAGGGAGAGGGAGAGCAATACCAGCACCTGGGGAGGGAGTGTCTCAGATGCCGAGATGAACAGAGGAGGGAGGGACACTAATGACCTTTCGTCCTTTAGAGCCAACCTGGGGCCTTCCTCAGGAAGGAAAATGCTCTTGTATGGCTCTCCAGGACTATTTTGCTTGCACACTGTGGGGGCAGAGCCTCAGAAAGTAGTTTCCAGGCTCTCGGCCTCACGTGGAGGGGTGCTGGCTCGGGTAGTAGATGGCCATCAGCTGTAGCCATTGAGCCATTAGCCACTAATATAACTGCTGCGGCTACGAAGGAGAGCCGAGAAGAGGGAGGAAGAATGGAGGTTAGCAAGAAGATGGCGGCTGGGCTGGCAAGCGTGGATGGCGGTTTGCGGACAGTGTGGATCCAGCCTCCAGTGAGAGTATAGTGCCGCCAGAGAAAATATAGTGGTATGACTCCCCTACCTATGGCTCCGTGGGTGTTCCTTTTTGGCCTCACCATATCCTGCGTTCTTGTATGGGGAGCGGGAGCAGAGACCCTGCAGGCCTCCCTGCATGACAGTGTCCTGCATTCTTATGTGGGGAGCGGGACCAGAGACCCCGCCGGACGCCCTGCACGACAAATGGCGCAGCGAGCAGGGTCTCCCGCATGACACACACTTTATAATTTAACTGACTGCTGGATCTACTATCCTCTGTCAGACAGCTCTGACCACAATTTGATCACCAGTGCCCTTAATCTTACTGAGAAGTCTATCAGAAATAGCAGAGAAGGATTCCAGCTGCTAAACTTTCACACAAAACACCCATCAGCACCTCCAGATGTCTTCCCCAACCTCATTCCCACAGCCGTGACTCATTGCACAAGGTGGAAAAATGTCATTCAGCTGCTGGTATGCAGAAATAAAACAGATTGGAAAATGGCCCTCAGACTGGCTTTCCAAAAATGAGGACTAGACTCAATTATTCAAAATAGAATTGGGAATATAAGGTGTACCAGCTGTCTGGGAGGCCATGCTGGAGACACTTAATCTGTGCTCCCCAATTGATACAGGTCCCACTTGGGGGCCCCAACAATTGTCAAACTTAGATTGACAAGTATCCTCATGATATCCCTTTGTTGGGTAGAATAATAGTCCATCCTTTCACTGAGAGAGCTCTTTATCTCTCATCCCCACCATGCTTCTTGTTTGCTGAGAACAATAAAAGTCTCCATCAGCACAAAACATCAGCGTAAGCTTACCACTTTGGTTTTGGCTTTTTCTGGGTTCCTCCCTCCCCTCCCAGAATTATTTCACCTCAGCTATGCATTTAAAAAAATATTTGTTACATTTTATCCAGAATTCCATGTGTTTGTAGTTGAAAGTTTTTAGGATAACAGGCACACCATACATGAAACTAAGAAATGCCCCCTCTGGTTTACTTCTTTCCTGTATTCTGTATAGTTCTTAGCTTCTGCCAGTTCACAGTTTCTGCTTCTTTATAACCTGAGTTTGTTCTGCTCTGAATGGTCCCAACACTAATTCATGGCCTCTCCGTAGACATGTGGTCATCTTCAGCTTCCTTTGCCATCTGTTTCATATTTTCTACAAAGAGGTAATACGATAGAGCCACTTTGGCTTTTGGGGCCAGGCTGTATCAGAGGTTCCTGGCCTGTCTACAGATTGGCTGCTCATTAGTCAGGTTCCCACCCTGTCTTAGTCAGCTATGACCACGAGCAGGGGTGGGGAAGAGGGGTGCACTGGGTCACATGGAACAAAATATGGGGTAGCTCTCTCAACAGTAGCTGAAGGTAGGGTAGGTTCCCTTAGAAGGAATTATGAGTGGGGAATGCATTTGATATCTCTAGAGGTTGTAGAGGGTAGAGCAACTGATTACTATATCAGCCTCTTTGGAAACCACATCCCCTCTTTCTGGAGAGGGAAGAAACAAGAATACAATAGGGTGGTGAGTGACTAGAATGTGAAGAAACAGAAATCATTGACTAGGAACTATTCCAGGAGTCTTTAAACATTTTTGCTTGTGAATTCCTTAAAAGAAACAAAATAAAACAATAACTACTTACCTTTCACACATTTGGAAATTATCTAATATTTTTCATTATAAGTTTAAACAGTTGTAAATCATGTGTACTAGTTATGGTTAAAGGTTAATGTACTGTAACAAAGAGATTCCCAACATTTAGTAGATTAAAAAATAAAGAAGTTTGTTCTTTATTACATAATAGTTCCAAGTTTCAGACTGGTAGGACACTCTACCATCTTCTACACATTCATGGCTTCTAAGGTCACTCTAGTTCCTGTTCCAGCTAGCAGAGCGAAAGAGCAGAACCCCAGGGTGGGGAGAATTCCCATGACCGCTATCCTCTATGGGGCCTGGCTTTGCTCTCTGGGAGTTTCTTGTTGGCTGTTATTCTTCATGACCACACACGAAGAGGGAAATGGGGAAATACTCTTCTTTTAGGAGCTGTATAATTTTCACAATAATGTCCTTGCTGTTGCAAGTTTTCCCCAACATGAACATCCTCTGTGCCATCTAGCGGGTTGGTAATGCTGCATTAGTTCAGGCTCCACTATTGTCTCTCAGCTTTCCTGAGCCATTGGCACCCATTTTGCAAGTTTTGCTGCTGGCACTTCTTGATCCTACCAGTAGAATTTGCACATTCACTAATATCAATTTTATGCCTTGCTGTTTTGTGCCTTTTGCAAATACAATAATTTTTCATTTCAGTGGCAAATAACGATGTAACATTTTAAATGGCAACTGAACTTAACATATATATATAACATCCATAGTGCATACAGCCCAACCAAAGTGATGACAATATGAATTACTATGGATAAATTCCTGTATGTTTCAACAATTACAAATGCATCAGGACAGATGCTTGACAAATAGGGATTGTAATTCACTATTACTTTTAAGACCCTCTTGATTTCTAGAATGTAAAAATATAGAGCATGTCTTAACATTGATGAATGGAAGAAATATCTATCTGCACACCCATGTTCACTGTTGCATTATTTACAATAGTAAAGCCACGGAAACAACCTAAATGTCCATTAACAGATGAGTGGATAAAAAAGATGTGGTACACAATGGAATACTATTCAGCCATAAAAAGAAGGAAATTCTGTCATTTCTGACAACATGGATTGACCTCGAAGACATTATGCTAACTAAAATAAGTCAGATAGAGAGAGACAAATACTGCATGATTTCACTTATGTGTGGAATCTAAAAAAACAAAAGAAATAGGCCAAAAAAACCTCCCACACTTATAGAAAAAGAGATCAGATTTTGTGGTCATCAGAGGCAGGGGGAATTGGATAAAGATGGTCAAAAGGTAAGAACTTCCAGTTATCAGGTAAATAAGTACTGGGGATATAATGTACAACATGATAACTATAGTTAACACTGTTGTATGGTATATTTGAAAGTTGTTAAGGGAGTAAATCCTAAAAGTTCTCATCACAAGGAAAAAAATTATTTTTGTTTTTTTAAATCTATGAGATGATAGATTTAACTAAACTTACTGTGGTAATCACTTCACAATATATATAAATCAAGTCATTATACTATTGTACACCCTTAAACTTATACAATGTTGTATGCCACTTGTATCTCAATAAAACTGAAAGAAAAAAAAGAATTGATGAAATATGAAAGGTATCTATTTAGTTTGCTTCTACTCACTTTCACATGCCAGTTTCTACAACCAAAGTAATTTTCTGGATGTAATTCTTAGGCCTACTTTATTCTTTACTTCCTTATTGCCTGCATACCTCTCATCTTTTAATGTCAGCTAACTTGTTTGTCATCTGAAACAAGGATGGAGTGGTGATGACCATAATATGATCCTTGACTCCATGTTGGATCCATTGTTCACTTAATGTTTGATATAGAGGTCTTAATGAGTATTTAAATAAGCTTTGAATAAGAGACTTCTCTCTTGGGTCCAAAGCAGTGGGATTTTTCCAACCCTGTAAGGCTTTTGAGGCTTTTAATGTAAAGATTCTTTCTATTCCCTTCCACCTTTGTTTGCAAACTAGCTGTTTCTTGCCTGAGCTCATCTTTTCCCTGTAATCAGTCCTAAAGCAGGAAGGAGAAGCCAGTATACATTAGCATTCTGGCTTTTGCCCTAGAGCTAGTGGCATGGTAGACAGGTGACCTGACTTCCAAATTAACATAGGTAATAACTGTACCAGTTGTCTTGGAGTCTCCAGCTTTCTAGTTTGCACTACCTATTTCTTCATTATATGCTGCCTACGCATTAAGCAAATGCTGAAAATTTTAGGTTTTTGTTATAGCAGTGCTCCACTTTCATGGTACCAATTCCTGTATTAGCTAAGAATGGCCTAGCTGCTATAACAAAGAGGCCCCCTAAAATTTAGAGACTTAAAACACAAAGTTTATTTCTCTCGTGCCACATTCTGAGCTGAGGGTTCTAGGTATCTACACGGATCCGCCATCTTTGAGACTTTCGAGGTCACTGTAGTCATTTCCATTCCAGTCAGTGGGGCAGGAACAGAAAGGACCATCCAGAGCCAGGAATTGTCTCTTAAGCAATAGACCTGTACTCATTACTTTGGTCAAATTCTACTGCTGAGAGCTCAGTCCTGTGGTCACATTTAGTTTCAAGGGAAATTAGTTGGATAGCCATATGTTGTGTATTGGCTTAATACGATTTCAAATCCACTTGTTTATGACTTAAGAGAAGTTGTTTTAATCCACTTGTTTATGACAAAGAAAAAAAAGTTGCTTTGATATAAGAATGAAGTAAGTCATGCCAGGATGTCATCATTCTACATCTGTTGTTGTTGATAAGCAGTCAGCAGCCCAGCTGCTGAGGGGCCCCGCTGGGGGCTTATTGATAAGAACATGTGTTAACTATGCAAAAGGTCCGGTTGCTCGCTGCAAAAAAGCCAAAACTCGAGAGGCGAGGTTGGTAGAGAAAAGCAGGTTTATTCCAAAATGCCAGCATTAAGGAGGGAAGACAGTGGACTCCCTGTCACAAAGACTGCCTTCCCTCCCTTAATACCACCAAAAGGTTTTATAGGCAAGCAAGGAGAGGCAGAACAAAGGAAGGAGAAGTTGGTCAGGCAGTTCCAGGAAAAAAAACAAAAAAACGCTTCCCAGCCAGGAGCTGGCCTGACTCAGGGTCAGAAGAGGATCCCATACAGATGCAAAAACCTCTCCCAAGTCACTGTGCCAGGCTTGCACCGGAAGTAAACAGAACCACTGGAACTGGTATGGATAGTAAATGTACAGTAAACAGAGTCATCAAGGTTTGGGGGGAGGGGAGAGAAGCAAAGAAAGGGGGAAAAAATCTTTCAAAAAGCCCCAAGCCAAACCACTGTCAAATCGAATTACATCAGAGGTACGGGGTCACCGTTACACATGTGGAGAAACAACTATGGCAAGGGGACATTTACACTATAAATACTGACAGTTTGTGAGGACTACTTGAGAGTTTCGGTTTGGGTGAGACGACTCTTCCCTAATCTAAAAACTCTCCGAAGGCCCTTGAGACATTTGCTCCTGCCATTGTCAAAGCGACTCTTAGGTTGACAGCGGTAGGCAGCCTGCCCACTAACACTGGTGTCTTCGTTCCCTAGCAACAGCTCTAGCAAGAGGGGACTTTTACTTTTGTGCTGGCAGCAGGAAATCAGCTCTAAGTTGGCCACCATCTCACTGGTGCCTCCTCGTATAAAAAGGTACACCTCACATTAAATTTGAACGTTATTCCTTCATCTCCCCTTGCCTGGAACAATAGTGTGATTAATCTGTCGTTTGTTTGGAGTATGTTATTTTTTTAATTTGGCTTATTAAGAGATATTATCCTGTATGTTCTTGGCTTGTGAAATTATTATAATTCCTACAGCGAACCTGTGCTAAATAAATTGCTAGCAAAGACAGACTCAGTCTCTGAGTTTATACTGTAGGATCTGCCGGGGTTTTGTGGGTGTGGGCTGGGATCGTGTCTCGTGAAGCCGAAGAATGGACACTCGGACCAGGGAGAGGCAAGGAGTTGTAAAGGAAGATAGCTTATTAAAAGCAGAAGAGGTTGCAGCTCCCGAGTAGGAGGGGGTACCCCAAACTGGGAAGCCCACTAGCTAAGGCAAAAGGCTTTTACTTTTATACTTTCCCTTGTCTGCTTGGAGACAGGAGCTGGAGCCTTCTAACGGAATTCATCTGTTAGGTTTGTCCTGTTTGCCCATGCTGAAGGGATTAATGAAATAACCTATTCCTATGTGCTAGATCTGCTCCTTTGTTCGGCCAAAAGGGATTTAAGATAATTTATTAACCTCAAAGTGTATTCTCATATCTTTGTCCTGGAGTGAAGGAGACATTCCAGAATTTGGAGTTTCAGAATATGGCTGTTTTTTGTGTGTATTCCACCAGAGACACCCTCCCACCCCCCACTCCCACCCCTCTACCTAGCAACATGCTAACTATCCTGTCTCATAACATTTGCTGCCTTCCCAAAACAAAACGAAAATAAAACAACTTGTCTCAGTTACCGTAATGGAGATAATAGATTTTGGTGGCAAGCCAGCAATTTCCATCACAGGATATAACTTCCAACATATTAATTGACATTTTAAAATAAAATGTACATAACTTTTTCAAATGTATCCAATGGACTCTAAATTCTTTAGTGTTTTAATATTCACTATTGGACATTTTTAAAAAAAACTTGAACAAGTTATTTAAGAGCTGGATATATTGCATTGTTTCTTTCTCTCCTAGACATCATAATTCCATTTCACTCTCCCCCCAAAGTGTTATACTAATGTAATATATTTTTAAGTTTGAAAATCTTTTCATCATCCTATCACACTTCCCCAAGACAAAACAAAATAATATCAATAAAACTGGAAAAATATCTATGTATATATGCATACATATATACTTATATTTAAAATTAAATGTTTAGTTTTCTGTGACCAAAAGGCTCTAGGTGTTAAATAAGTGTTCTTCTAGATTAAATTGTCATTATAATAAATAGTACCCAACTGATCAAAACAGTGTAAATTTATTACAGATTTTAAAAAGTAATTATTAAACCTTTATTTAAAACACATCACTTATTAAGTTGGATGGACTTTTTTTTTTAATAGTCCATGTATCCATGGATGACTAGTAACTTATTGCTAAAATGAGACAAGTTCAACATCAATTATATTCCTGTTTTTCATTTTTATACATGCAAACATTGAGAAAACTTATTCATATAAGTAGAGTTGGAAGAGTTTTGTTATAGTAACAATACTCAATTCTTTGAACTCCTTGTCTCAAGGAGTGTGGGGAACAGGAGACTATGCTCAGGGTACACCCAAGGTTTAATATGAAACTTTCTATAATTCTGGGGCCCTATGGGCAGGACTATCATATTGTGCAAGTGCAGGGAGCACCTCCATTCACGCTGTACTCTGCAGCATGGTCACTGAAAATATGCATGGTGCCTTCTGGAGTTAAACAATAGGGCCCACCCAACGTATTTATACCTTTAATGTAAAGGTGAACCAGAAGCACACCTTTGCCTCAGGGAACATTAAAGAAAATAGGAGGTTTTGATTTTCTATGGAAAAAATAGAAAACTTTATTAGGAAATATTAAAAATCTAGATAAATTGAGAAATATACCATACTCATGGATTACAAGACTATTATTATAAAGATGTCATTTCTCATCCAAATCATCTATAGATTTGATACAAACCCAATCAAAACCCCAAGAGACATTTTTTGTGGCACCTGAGAAGTTGCTCCAAAAATTTGTATGAAAATGCAAATGCACAAGAATATCTAAGTTACTCCTGAATAAACAAGGCAAGGATAAATGCCTTACCAGATGAGAAGTCAATATAAAGGTGCACTAATTAATGCAGTATGGTATTATACTACAAAGAGACCAATGGAACAGAATAGAAAGCCTAAAAATAGGTCCACACAATCATGGACATGATATATAGAAGAGGTAGTATCCTAGATAAGTGAGAAAGCATGCCCTTTTCAATAAATGGTGTGAGACAATTGGGTATCTGTGCTTAAAAACAAAAATAATTGGACTCCTATCTTACACCACATGCAAAGATTAATTCCAGGTAGACTAAAGACACTGCCAATCAAATTTATACATCTTTTTTTCTCTCATGACAAGACAGAGTGGAAAACTTTCAGGACTTTTCAGGTCTCTTCTCATTCATTTATTTGAAAGATGGTGTGTGCCAAAGACAAAGAGGGCTGTCTTGGTCACATACTTCCCCAATCCCTGCCACGATCTCTTTGGGCTATGTAGCCTGTGTTTAAGGCTGGAGCACCAAGCAGGGACTGGAAGGGGACAACACCTCTGCTTGCAATGCCAGGGCCAGCATGCTTAGTCCTGCTTTCTGTGTCCCCGCCTTAGCAAGAGAGAATTGGTTTCATAAAGCCATATCCATACACGAGCAGTGTCAAGGAAGGCACTGATGGTTATCTGTAGACAACCAGACCGGATAATTCTGGTTGATAAATCTGTGTGGGATCAGATCTGGCTTTCTCTACAGCCCAGATTCACTCAATAAATGCCAACCTTCTCAATCTCTGAGATGGTAGAAAAGGGGCAAAGGAAAAGACCACTATAGTCCAAATTCCTAAATGGTTTGAACTTATACTCTCAGTAAGTTGGGGTTGCTGCACTCGCTGTGTCACTTTCCTTTCTGCCTCTTAATTAAAGTGATGAACTTCTGAGGAAAGAGATGATGACTCACCTAGAGTCCCAGGCTCTCATGTGAAGGAGGCACCACTGACTGTTGTTTGCATGAGGGACTTCCACCTCTGAACCTGGCTCTGCTATTTGGAGGGAGACACTTCCTTCCTCAGACCTAGAGGTGGGACTGCTATAAAGTTCTGGTCTGAGGATTAACTGATGACTTTTTCCACTGTGAAGGTGGGGGTGGGGGAGGGAGAGTGGGGGGTGCAGTGAAATCAGCACTGGCCCAATCATGTATTCCGAATGTTGTCTATTGATATAAGCTCCACACTCACCTTCCCTGTTACCACCAGGGCTGGAAACCTATGAACCACATTTCCCAGACTCCCTTGCCAGCTGGGTTCTGGTTGGGTTCTGACAACAGGAGGCAGTCACGTCATATTAGAAGGCAGTAAGAAAGTAGAAGCCATTCTGTTTGTGGAGTAGCCATGGCAACAGTGGTACAGGTAATATCAACAGTTAAGTATGGACTTCTGAACTTCAGTCCCTGGGTGGTAGCAGCTTCCTGATATCTGGCCAATATCCTCTCCCCCTGGAATAGCAGCAGTTTCCTTGTCTCTGAGTCACACCAATCCCTTTACTCCTTTAACCCTTCCAACAACTTTGTAACCAATTCCCTGAATTAAAGCCCTCTCTGCTTGAAATAGAGTAGTTTATATGTTCTTGATGGGAAACTGACTGATACACTAGCCTTGGGATGCTCTTTTATTCTCTCTAAAACCTCATTTGAAAAATGTAAATTCAATTAAATGAATGTTAATTAAGCACTTGTTAAATTCAGAGCAGAGTACTACCTGGGATATAAAGATGCATAAGACTTGATCTCTGACAGTCTAGAAGAGATTATTAGGAATGTCCACGGATCTAATGCTAATCAGAGAAATATAAATGCCGTAAGGACATATTTCTGAAACCACCAGATCTTTTCTAAACAGTCATAGGATACAATAACAATAATAATAGTAATAATAATAATAATAATAATAATAATAGCCAGGAGCTAAGTACCCTAAATGTGTGTGTAAATATATAGATATACAAATATAGATATAGCTATAGAGATAGATAGATAGATAGATAGATAGATAGATAGATAGATAGATAGATAATATCATTTTGGGGGGAGGTGCCAAAAAATGTATACATATGACTTGCATTCACCTTTTGTTATTGGTATATATTTAGTATTACAATTTTAATAGTTTTTTCCTTTCTTAAAATGTGTATACATTTTTTTAGCAACCCCTCTCTCTCTCTCTCTCTCTCTCTCTCTCTGTCTATGTCTACCTGTCCAGAGGGAGCCTGGAGAAAAGAAAAAGGAAGGTGGGTTGAATGAAATTCAGCAAGAATAGATCTCAGCCGGACTAGAGAGACACGGCTCAGCAGTGTGTACCAGTGTTACCTTCGGACATGGGGATTAAAGCTCCACAAAGCTCTGTTTGTTTCTTTGGGACTTGAGGTCCCTCCCAGCCCATGCTCCTCCCTGGCCTGGAGGGTGGTGCTGGCTGATCACAAATCTATAAGCTACACTGAGCCGTCTATCCTCTGGTGTGACTGGCTGGGAATTGGGGGAGAAGGTGGGCAGGGCCTCGCATTAGACTATTCTGAAGAATGGAGCCTCTGTATTTTGGTCATGCTGTGACCCAGCTCCCTGAAACAAGTGATTTTTGTTTTCAATCCAGTGATCTATCATTTAGGGAGAGGAGGAAGAAGAAAAGAGACAAAGTGTAAATGTAGGAATATTTTCTGGCCCCTGTGGATATTACCAAGAAATCAAAGTGATCCAGTACAGAGTTGAGTCAGAGGGAATGGTCGGAGGCTGCAGGAATATCAGCGGGATCTGGGTCCCAAGGCCTAGGAGACTGCACTCAGAGCAGGGCATGGACCTTCCGGGGCCATCTGAGGACCACCCAGGAAACCCCAGCCGCAGCAGAGTGGGCCTTTTCCCTCCATCCCATGACCTCCTCCATTTGCCATCTCATATCTGAAGTCTCCCCAGATGGAGTGTTTATATCTTGAGTTTAGGACTTCCATCCCAGTTCCAGTGTTAACGTGACTGCCCCTACTCTTTTCCTCCTTAGTGCAAATGAAGAGTTTACAAAGGCAGATTTCATTGGGAATAAAAAAAAAGAGAGAGAGACCAAGATATGTGCAGATGTGGACCTATCTTCTCCTGGTGAAGATGGAGACAGTCACCTTGGAAAGTTTGGAGAAGGGGAGGTTGGTAATCAAAGCCAACTCTACATTTTGGTCAGGACTGGCTCTGGCAACTGGGTGTGGTGGAATGATCAATGGACCAGAAGTGCCACAGCGTTAATGCCGCCAGGACCTGCTCTAGTCAATGAGGGATGGAAATTTGATTATAAAAACTGTACATGCAGCATCCACCTGTGCCATTCTCCATTGCCCTGTGAGACATGGGGGCTATCTGCTGTACCATGAGTCACACATTCCTTTGCCTCTAACCCAGGATTCTCGCACCTCCTGCCAGCATGTATGAATCTGTGGTAAACTAACTTGTTAGCTTGCAAGTAAGGCAAAACTTCAGACCCTTCCCAGTTTTTGACATTTATATAATATAACATTATATAATATTATATGTGTTATATACAATATCATATAATATATATATAGAGAGAGAGAGAGAGCCAAAAAAATGTATACACATTTTAAGAAAGGAAAAAACTATTAGAATTGTAATGCTTAATATATACCGATAACAAAAGGTGAACACAAGTCACGTTTGACTTCTGCAATTACAAGAGGTGCTCAAAGTGGTTACCATCAGTGTAATTTTAATGCAGTTTTTCTCTTTCTTAAAATGTATATACATTTTTTTGGCACCCTCTGTGTGTGTGTGTGTGTGTGTGTGTGTGTGTGTGTGTGTATAATCTCTATGCATATATATCTTCTCTGGAATTTCTCCAGTAAGCATTTACTATTTTTAATATTTTAAATGAATGAATGACCTGGTACAGTTCTTAACAACAACACACCCTTTGTTGGCTTCCTCCCCTTCCTGTCTCACGTCCCCATTCCTCCACTGATGTTTTCTAGATTCCCCTCCCAAATAAACAACTGGCACTCAAATCCTTGGCTCAGGGTCATCTTCTTAGACAACACAACCAGAGACAATATATTCAATAGATGTTTGTTCAACTACCCTCCACACTCTAGTCTAAAAGAGAGATTAATGCAAGTTTCTACTAGATTTAGTGGACTGGGGGGCAGAGTGGGGAGGCAGAGGAAGGGAAAGCCAGAGGCTTCTTATATATTTCCTGCTTCCTGGGAAAGGGGTGCTCCACATAAGGTTCACCGCTGCCTCTCTTACCTCCTGCCACCTTTAGATGCCCTTTCCTTTTCTTTCCATTGATTTAGTTCCCAAATAACATGTTCCTTTAATGACTGTGAAATGGTTTACACCCCATGGATAATGGAGTGTAGTGACTGATGTGGGATGTGGCACATTTTTCTAAACAGTGAATTACAGTAATAAACATTCATCAAATACTGAATAGGAAACACCAAAAACTATTTAGTTTAAAAAAGCATTCTGGTAATAGGTGCAAATAAATAAAAGTCAGGGTCAAATTAAAATGCAAAATAGCAACTAGACAAATAACTATAAAGGATGGATAAGCCAGCAGGGGGCTTAAAGATAGAGAGCATGGAATTTGATTCAAACTGTTTTTGTCTCATATGCATAATAAAACATGCTATTCATAGTCACGTATTCTGCAAAATATGAGGAAAGCAAATCAAATTTTAAGTAATGATGCTTTTAACAGGCAGTTGGACAGAAAAGGTAGTTGGACCATTTGAAAAATACAAATTAAAATTACAATCAACTACTGTTTGGAGATAACCTTTTAAATTTTAAAAATATTTTCCCTCCTACCTGGAAAGTCCTCTTTTTCTACTTCAACCTTCGGCCTATTCAAACTCCACACAGCTTTCAAGAAGCCAGATTAAGTGTCCCCCTCCCCCAGAGACACCATACAGCATTTATTACCCTTACTACTCGTTTTGGCACTTAATGATAATAGCTACCATTTAGTGAGCATTTATTCTGTGCCAAGTCCTGAACTGAATCTTCTGGGGCAATTATCTCACTAAATACAACAATTCTTAAGGTAGCTGCTGTCATCCCTATTTACATAAAAGAAAATGGAGGCACTGAGTAACTTGTTCAAGTTGCAGAATTAGGACTCAAACCTGGGTCTTTTTCATTCAAGGACCCACTACAGTCGTGTGTCACCTAATAACGGGGATACGTTCTGAGAAATGCATCATTAGGCAATTTGACTTGCGAACATCATAGAGTGCACCTATACAGCCCCGGATGGTACAGCCTACTACTCACCTAGGCTGGATGGTACCACCTGCTGCTCCTAGGCTGCAAGCCTGTACGGCACGTTACTGTACTGGATACCGTAGGCAATTGTAACACAATGATAAGTATTTGTATATCTAAACAACACAAGATTAAATCAAGCACAAGAGAAAATGATGCCATCAAGAGATGCGGTAAACAGGTGCACGGTATGAGGCTGCTGCCGGCATAGCACAGCAATACTGTTTTACAGCAAACTTTTTTTTATAAATAGAAAGCGTACACTTTAAAATAATGATAAAAAGCATAGTGTAGTAAATACATAAACCAGTAACATAGTCATTTATTATCAAGTATTATGTACTGTACATAATTGCATGTGCTGTATTTTTATACAACTGGCAGCCCAGTAGGTCTTTTTACACCAGCATCACCACAGACATGTGAATAATGCGTTGCCCTGTAACATTATGACAGCTATGACATCACTACACGATAAGAAATGTTCAGCTCCATCATCATCTTAGGGACCGCCATCTTTCATTCTGTCCATCAACCAAAATGTCATTATGCATCACAAGACTGTATAATGTTTTTAAACACACATGCATGCACGCACGCACGCCCACACTCACGCTCCTGGCACCTGGGGCAACAGGCCATTCATTGAAGAGGGATCTAGACAGCACATCACAGTGTCCTCCACACATTACAAAATCCATCTGGTTACTACTGCTCTCCCAGTGAGCATAATAAGCATTATGTGATTTTTAGAAACATTTACTATCACTTTTCTCAAGTTGCTTTTCTCAAGTTGAGAATCCTATACCCAATAGCTACTGACTACCTGCATTTTTTAATGTATCATAAAGATGAAATTTAAAATATTTATTTTGCCAAATGAAAATCCATGCATGATAGCTCTTGCAGTTGCATGTTCTAAAAGAGCCTAATCAGAGTCTGGGTGTTAAGAAGCCCCCACCCCGGGACTGATTTCCAGCAACTGATTTATTGAGTGTCAAAGCAGAGCCACGGGAAAAGACTTTGAATTAGGTTCAGATATAGACCAAGATATCTGCGGGAGAAGTGCCAGAGCCAAACATTAAGAAGTAACTTTGGGTTCCCTTTGAAGGTATCTAGCCCAAAGGAAGAAAAAGGTTGGTGTATTTGAAGAAGATAGTTGGTTCAGGTACAGTATGATGGCTGTTACCTGGAGTCCTCCAAGGCCAGGTACACTGGCTGCTCTACTGTAGAGAGAAAGCCTGTTCAGATGTGAAGCCAAAAGGGCCGGCCACCTTGGGGACCGAGGGCCCTCTAGTTTGGCCTTCCTCTAACAGCCCCTAACACAGAGATTACCCTATATTCCTTTCAGTGATGCCATATCTTTGCAAAGCTGGTGTTTGGGTGGTTGCTGTGAGAAAAGCAAGCACCACATGAGAATGAATGTGGAAGAATTAATGAGTGTGGTGGTGTCCAGTCAGACTCCAAGGTTTGAGAAACTGCAATGCCCAACAGGTACTCCCATCCCATTAGTAGGTAACTGTGGTTTAATAAAAATATTATTTTTTTCAATTAACATGTATTATTTTTTCAAATGGCTAGTAAACTGTTAGGATATAAATACCTATTAATTTGTTTGGATTCAACTATTTAATAAATGGAACTATTAGGTATTTATTTTGGCCTAGGAGCAGCATGAAAAAATTACTGAGATGTTAAAGGTTCTGTGAACTCTGTGAATTTGGGATGTTCAAGCAGTTCTTGGCCCCCAGCTGGTATTGTTAACTGATGCAAGGAAGTGGAGAAACAGGGGTGAGGAGGTCACATGAGAGTGTGTGTGTTCTACAATTGACCATTTTCGGGGAATTTCTGGGCTATCCTTTCTAGGATCCGGTGAGACAGAAAGGGTAACTGTGAGGTGATGGATATGTATACTAGCTTGATTATGGCAATTATTTCACAATGTATACATATATCAAAACATCAAGTCATACACCCTAAATATATGCAATTTTAACTCAATTATACCTCAAGAAATATGGAAAAAATTTCCTGTGTAATATGAATAGACCCCCCCTTTGGAATTTTAAAAATTATTTTATTAAAAATTAAATTGCTTTTGGGGCCGGCCTGGTGGCTCAGGCGGTTAGAGCTCCATGCTCCTAACTCCAAAGGCTGCCGGTTCGATTCCCACATGGGCCAGTGACCTCTCAACCACAAGGTTGCCAGTTCGATTCCTCGACTCCCCCAAGGGATGGTGGGCTGCGCCCCTGCAATTATCAATGGCAACTGGACATGGAGCTGAGCTGCGCCCTCCCCAACTAAGACTGAAAGGACAACAACTTGACTTGGAAAAAAAGTCCTGGAAGTACACACTGTTCCCCAATAAAATCCTGTTCCCCTTCCCCAATTAAAAAAAAAAAAAGTATTAAAAAAATTAAATTGCTTTTGAAATTCTTTCTTGAATGTTGCACTGATATTTCTTTGAAAGCACTACGTTAAGACTGGGTCATGGTACAGCTCAGTTTTACATGGGTTATATATACAACCATATTTATTTTAAAATAATTTATGAGAGCTCCTACTTCGCTTGGTTCTAGGGAGAGTGGGCAGTATTACATAGTTGTTAATACCTTGTGTCACACAGATACCTGAGAATTAGGGAAATCACTTTATAAACCTGTGCTTTATGCCAAGATTCATTCAGATGATAGATTCAACTACCAGGAATCCAGTTATTTTATCTAATTAAAGCACTTTGTGGTCCCTTCCTCTTCCTTGATTCATCTTTTCTCCCTCCTTCTCAAATAAAATCTGAAAATAGTTCTAAGTACAAATAAGGTTGTGAATCTAGGCAGAAAAATTTACTATAAATATAAATTCTGGGTTTAAAAATCTATGTTAAATGACAGAACTCACATCCCAGATTATATGTGGAAAGTATATATAGTACCGTGCTGATGAGAGCATGTTCAGTATAGCTTTTTTAGTATTTCTGTGATTATCAGTTTTGACATTACCAAGTGTCATGCACTTCGATCATCTTATACAAATGTAAACCATTATTGGAATTACTACATATCTTCCAAAATTTTTCTTATATTTTTTATATTCTTGTCTAACATCCTTACACAGTCCAGCAGAAATGACCCTTTTCGATGGTATTTCTTTTGTGTTTAAAATATCTGTGGATAACACTTCAATAGCAATGAGCACACCTACTGTCCAGAACTTTGTTTGTAGAGATTACATCCCACTAAAATGAACCAGGGCTCCTTAGAGAAGTGGATGATTCTAGGCTGGAGCACGGAGAGTAAAAGGGGGGCTTGGAATATCTGTGCCAGAAAATTTGGAAGTACTCAAAAACTGATGAGGTCATGTAAAAGGAAGACAGAAGCCAGCTTGAAAAGGTTCCCACTTGCTAAATATGGGACAATTTGAGTATCTAAATGAATAATGATTGGAATAAATTATAACACATTGAATAAAAAAGAATTCAAACCAACACTACTCTTAAAAAATTTAAGGAGAAGAGGAGCAGGGAAAGTTGTTTACAGAAGAATGCCAACTCACCAATGCAAGATTGTCAGAATTAGAAAACTAATTTTGCAATCACCATTATAACAATTGATTCAGGCAAGACTCATCAATAGATGTAAAATCATTTAGTGAATGGTTGTTCGGGAAGAATACGAGTATATTCACACAGTCTCAAAGTACTACTAGTTACAATTACTAATTACCAAGAGGAAAAAAAAAGGTTCCTTTATAAATGGAGCAGTCTAGTGGATACCACTTGAACCAAATGTTCAAATTTAACATCACCAAATTGACATGATGTGTTCTCTGATGCGATGCACTGAGGACACAAATTGCACATGAAGTATTCCTGTCAAAAATAATAATAATAAAGGTTCTAATCATATGGAAATAATAAGACAAAAAAATCAGGAGCATTATGTAAAATAGCTGACCTGGAGTCTTCCAAAATGTCAATGTTGTGAAAGATAAAAAAGTTCAGAGATCATCCTTAGAAGAAAGTAAACAGACATGACAACTAAATGCAATGTGTGATCTTTAATTGGAACTTGGATTTTTAAAAAACAATATAAAAGACACTACTGTTATTGGTACAATTGAAGAAATATGAATATGGAATGTATATTAGATAACAGTATCATATCAATGCTAAATTTCCTAAGCGTGATAATTTTCCTGAGTGTTTTGAAAGTATTATAGTTATGTAGAAAAATACCTTTTTTCTTAAGAAAAATATGCTTGAAGTATGTATGAGTGAAATGTCAAGGTGTCTGAAACTTATATTTAAATCTCTTGGATCTTTCACAGAAAGGTGTGTGTGTTTGTGTGTGCACGTGGGCACGTGTGTGCACACATTTACACAAAAACATGTTTAAATAGAGAGAAAACAAATTTGGCAAAATGTTACCTGGTGAATCTAGGTAAAGGGCATGTGGGTGTTCACTGTACTTTTTCTACAACTTTTCCCTAAGATTAAAATTTTTCAAAATAAAAAAGGTTGAAGAAAATAACAGAAAATATGCTGAGCTGAAGATAAAATGCTGGAGGCAAAGTCGTGATGGGCAAAGTTAGGAGTAGAGTAAGGTTAAAACGTCTATCTCTATGACTTCTCATAGCTCTATTCCTACGAGTCCACCCTGCTACCTCTGAATATTCTATCACATGCCTCATATTCTTCAAACTAGGGCCCAAACACACTTCCATCATGTTAGGATCATAAGCGTTTAACCTTGTGTCACCAGAAAAAGATGGATGAGAAATTCAAACACTCCACAGCTTAAACTAATTCATGTCCTCTCTCCCACGGACGTGATCTCCAGGCCCCTCTTTTGTGAAGGGTTGACTGAATTTTATTTTCCTTGGCTGTAGGTCTGTCACAGGGACAACACAGTTCCCACAGTCTGGAAGGAGAGCTACATGCCAGCAATTCCAGTCATTTTGAAATGCATTTTTGAAAGTCAGAGAAAATGTCTTATCTAGTTGGCAAGGCTTCCTTCCTCCAGTATTTATGTAAAGCTTTTCTGGGCATATTCGGCATCTCACTCCTGTCTCTTCCCTCATGGTTCTCCTCCATCCTGTTGACCTAGCAGAATGCCATTGTTGATTCTGTATGTGTATCACCCGTGAGCATGAGCGTGTACGCCTTCCTCCTTCCTTTGCTCATTATTTATTCATCCACGATAATTACTTATTTATGTAGGTCACTTTATTTTAAATGATAGTTTTACAAATGTTTAAACAGATGAGCATTTGCACTCTAAAGGGCAGGAGAGATGAACAAAACATACAAAATGTACCACAGAGAGTTGGATTAGGAAAGAAAGATGAACACAGGCCTGGAATCTCTTCCTGTACCTCCATCATCATCTACCTTTTTTTATATTAGGAATTGGCTTGATCTCCTGTTTTCAATGGCCTTTTACTACTTTAAATACTCTCGTGATTGTTTTAGACTCTACTACCTTGAAAGTGAAGGTTTGTTTGCTGTTTTTAAGCAGGAGCCACAATCGCTACAGAGCATGGCTAGCCTGATCAAATTGGAGACAAGTCTGAGAGTTATGAATCCAGACTAAGCCAGGCCCCTGATTGGTCAGTCAATTTTTACTGGGCACCTACTATTTGTCAGGTATTATGTTTGGAAGTGGAGGGAAAGACTAACTGAAACACAACCCTAAATTAATGATCCAAAATATTCCACGTCAGGTTCACACTGGTCTCATTTCAAGAAAGATACTGAGGAGAAGATAGTACCCATCACACAGATGTGAGTGCATCATTTATGATTTGTGTTCATCTGCTAGTAACAGACACTCAATAAACAATGGCTGAAATAAACTGGGAGGTTATTTTTCTCTTTTGCAGGCAGAAGCAGGCAGTGGTGGTCTGACAAGCCCATGGAGTCATATAAGTCTCAGGCTTCTTCTAGTTGTTTTGCCCTTCTCAGCACACAACTTCCACCCTAAAGTTTGCCTCATGGCTGCAAGATGGCCAGTGCAACAGTAGCCATTGTGTCTGCATTCTAGGCTGGAGGAAAGAGGAAGAGAGAAAAGAGAAGGGGCAGAAGGGCACTTTCCAGGTAAGTCAGCCCCTTTTAAAAGACCTTCCCCAAAATCCCTACCCAAAACTTGTGTTTACATCTCATTAGCCAGAACTTAGTCATTTAGCCACCCATATCTGTAAGGGAAGATCTCAACAACAACAAGAAAATGAGAGTTTTGTGAGTATTTACTCATTTATAAGTACAAATCCAGGTAGTTATTGTATTGGCTTGTCTTTTCAATTGGGCCCTGGTACTTTTTAAGTTAACTTTAATGGTTTCTTTCCCTCACCCAATTATTGAAAACAATCATCATCTTTCACTTAAAACACATAGTTATTAAAATTCTGACTAAGGAAGAAGGATAGCCCAGAAGATATATTGGGGGAAAAGGGGTGAATTAATGCTAGGGCAAGGAAAAGGAAATTTCATCTAGCAGGACTTTAATTTTGTGGCTGGTCACTTCTGCTGCCACAGCTCAAGGCTATAACAGGATATCTCCTTGTTACTCTATTAGGGACACAACCTTTTGTTAGCTTAATCTTATCACTTGCTTGAAGTAATAAACCATGATAATAGGAGTTAGAAAGCCTTAAAAGCAGGGCTGAGTCTTCCCTGAAACCGAGAAGAAATTCTGCCTGTGGACAACAGCTCTGGCCTGTGCCCATGGAGTTCCACGCTGCTTGTGGTGGCACCTTACTGACTGAATGTCCCATGGAACAAAGATATGACAGCATATTTATCATCAGAAACAATGTAAGCAAGAACAATGGAACAACATCTCTAAAGTACTGAAAGAACAAAAAGTCAACCTAAAAGTCAATATCCTGAAAAAAATTCCAAAACAAAGGCAAAACAATACTTTTTCAGACTTAGAAAAGGTAAAAGAATTCATCACCAGCAAACTATTGCTGTAATAAATGTTAAAGGAAATCTTTTAGGCAGAAGGAAAATGCTACCAAAAGGAAATCTGGATCTACACAAAGGAAGGAAGAGCACTGGAAATAGTGAGTATATGGGTAAATATCCAATATTTTTTCTTATTCTTTAAAAGCCATTTGACTGTAAACAGAAATAATTAACAATGTAGTGTGGGTTTTATCATGGGTCAGTACTTCAAACAAATGCTAAAGATTAAACTAACAAAAGGGTGTGTCCCTAATAGCACAGGCAAACACCAATCTACTTTCTGTTTCCATGGATCTGCCTATTCTGGACATTTCATCCGAATGGAATGAATATAGTATGTGGTCTTCGGTGACTGGCTTCTTCCACTCAGTATAATGTTTTCAAGGTTCATCCATATGTAGCATGTATCAGAACATTTTTTTAATTGCCAAATAACATTCCATTGTATGATACACCACATATGGCATACACGGAGAAAGACTAGACCAGGGGTGTCCAAACTGCGGCCCGCGGGCCAACTGCGGCCCGCAATCCATTTTTAATTGGCCTGCAGCAAATTCCAAAAATATATTTAGTTTACTTAAATAAACCAGGTGAGGCAATACGTACTTCACCTCGAGTGAGTGGCCCGGCTGTTTGTGTATTTTACCGCATATAGCCCTTGGTGAAAAACGTTGAAAAAAGTTTGGACACCCCTGGACTAGACTATTCAACAAATGGTATTAAAAAAATTGGACACCCATATGCAAAAAAGTGAAGTTTTATCTAAGTCTCATACCTTACCCCAAAATTAATTCAAAATGGATCCCATATCTAAACATAAAATATAAAACACTAAACCTTTTAGAAAGAAAAATAGGAGAAAAATCATCGTCATCCTTAGTTAGGTAAGGATTTCTTAGACATGACATCAAAAGTATGATTTTTTTTTTTTTTTAAAAAGGACTTGTACCCAGAATATATAAAGAACTCTCAAAACTAAACAATAAGGAAACAAACATCCCAATTTTTTTAAATGAGCAAAAACTTAAAATACAATGCAGCAATCACATTCCTGGATGTTTATCTCAGATAAATTAAAATTTATATCCACACAAATGATCATAGCAATGTTATTTGCAATAGCCAAAACTTGAAACAACCAAAATGACCCTCAATAGTTGAATAGTTAAACAGACTATGGTATGTCTACACCATGGAATAATTACCCGGCAATAAAAAGCAATGAACTATTTACCCATGAAATAACTTGGATGGATCTCAAGGGTATTATGCTCAGTGAAAAAAAGCCAATCTCAAACTGTCACATACTGTATGATTCCATTTATATAACATTCTCAACGTGACAAAAGTATAGAGATAGAAAACAAATTACTGGTTGCCAGGAATTTGGGATGGTTGGATGGAGTTACATGGCTACGACTACAAAGCGGTAGCACATGGGAGATATTAGTGGTAATGGAATAGCTCTGAATCTTGCTTAAGGTGGTGGTTACCCGAATCTACACAAATGACAATATGGCATAGAACTATACACACACATTATACCAATGTCAATTCCTGATTTTGACATTATACTATAGTTATGTAGGATGTAACCATTGCGGGAAACTGGGTAAAGGGTAGATGAGACCTCTCTGTACTATCGTTTTTAAAAAACATCTTGCTCCATTTATTATACACTCAGTGAACCATCCTTAGTATGAAATTAACAGTTAGATATATAATATAAGATATAACATGACAAAATCTAGAGGAAAATATTCATTTTAATCTGAGATTAGGAATATCAGCTCCAATTAGCCTTAATCAGCAATGTACCTATTTTTTCTTACAAACACAAATAACAGACCAACTTGATAATATAACTCTTCTTAATTGGCAGTTAGGGTTCTAAAATGTCCTTAACTTTTTTTTTTTAAGATCATTTAAAAACCAAAGCACTAATTTGACACACAGTGAAAACATAGTGCAAATATCAAATTTCAGATCTGACTATTGCTACATAGAGCCTAAGAATAAAGAAACATTTCCCCTTTCCAGATTATTTAGTCATTTCGTAATAAAAACATTTTTTAATAGCAAACGACTTACACAAGCACTTCACCAAAGAGGATATTTGGATGGCAAATAAGCACATGAAAAGATGTTCAATATCATTAGCCATCAGGGAAATGCAAATTAAAACCACAAGGAAATACCACCACATACCTATTAGAATGGCTACAATAAAAAATACTGACAATACCAAGTCTTAACAAGGATGCAAAGCAACTGGAAGTCTCATACATTTTTGGTTGGAATGCAAACTGGTACAGCCATTCTGACAAACAGTTTGACAGTTTTTTTTTATAAAGTTAAACATGCTTACCATATGATCCACCAACCCCACTCCTAGGTATTTCCCTAGAGAAATGAAAGCACCCAAAATATGTATATAAATGTTCATACAACTCTATTCATAAATGCCAAAAACTGGAGCCAACCCAAATGTCCCTCAACAGGTCAATGAACAAATGGTGGGACATCCCTACAATGGAAATATACTTGGCAATAAAAAGGAAAGAACTATTGACAAGTACAAAAACATCAAAGGCATCGTGCTCCAAAGTCTCAAAAGGCTACATACTGTATAATATTTGTATAATATTTTCCAAAACTATAGTGACAGAGGACAGACTAGTGGTTTCCAAGGGTTGGGATAGGGCACGGGCATGACCGTAAAACAAAGGGTCAGCAAACATTTTCTGCAGAGGGCCAATAGTAAATATTTTAGGCATCGTGGGCCACATATGGTCTCTGTTGCATGTTCTCTATATTTGTTGCTTTTCTTTTTCCAACACTTGAAAAATGTAAGAACCATTTTTAGTTTCTGGGCCCTAAGAAAACAGGTCATGGGCCAGATTTGATTCAGGTAGTTTGCTGACTCCTGCTATAATGAGAGCATAAGGCAGTCCAGGGTGGGGTATGTGATGTCATTGTTCTGTATCCTAACTGTGGTGATGATAACACAAATCTATAGATGTGTTAGAATTCATAGAAGTGCATGCACACAAAAATGACAATAATATTGTATATTAAATGTCAGTAACCCTTCAGATCAGTTCATCTCTGTCCCAAGAAAGATCAAAGATTGACTTTTCCTAGAGATCAAGAAATATTTTAAGGGCCAGCCCGGTGGCTCAGGTGGTTAGAGCTCCATGCTCCTAACTCCAAAGGCTGCCGGTTCGATTCCCACATGGGCCAGTGGGCTCTCAACCACAAGGTTGCCGGTTCGATTCCTCGACTCCCGCAAGGGATGGTGGGCTCCGCCCCCTGCAACTAAGGTTGAACACAGCACCTTGAGCTGAGCTGCCGCGGAGCTCCCAGATGGCTCGGTTGGTTGGAGCGTGTCCTCTCAACCACAAGGTTGCCAGTTCAATTCCTCGACTCCCACATGGGATGGTGGGCTGCGCCCCCTGCAACTAGTAACGGCAACTGGACCTGGAGCTGAGCTGCGCCCTCCACAACTAAGACTGAAAGGACAACAACTTGACTTGGCTATGGCTTCTATCTATTCTACTTACAGATTATTTACTGTAGTAATTCCCTCAATTAAAATGGCACCCTTGTGTGAATGAGACAAGGAATTCAGTTGTAACTTGTGTTATGACGGTGACAACCATTTCTTTGAGGACTGGAAAGACAAGTGTTATTCTGTTACAGAGAGATAAATGTATTTATTTATTTATTACTTATAATAATGTCCAGTTTATTAGCAGAGCAATGAACACTTAAGCTCAAAGCAGTATGAGTTTCAGCCTTTAAACAGCAATTCAAGCTGAATTGTTTTAGAATAAGGTGCTCTTGTGTCAGCAATTATAAGTTGTGCTATATAGAGAATGCGCCCTTTCTTAAGTTTTCCAAACTAGAGAAGAGAACCTCACATTTACTTGCATGCTCTGGACAAGAGGGTCACTGTGTCATAGCAGTCGCACTTTTCGCCAGGCCTTGGTGACTATCAGAGAGAATACTCAACGTATTGTATTTAAAAATCGAGAGAACTGACTTCTGTGGTCTGGCCAAAGGAACACATTTGTAATGCTTCCCTAAAGACAGTCTTTAAGAAAATAAAAATATTTAATGTTTAGTAGTGATTCTCACAGTGGTGGGCGTGTGTACTTCAGGGCTGGGGATGCTTTAGGAAATTATACGGCCAAATACCACAATCACTGGCTTGCGGAGCCCTTCGAAAAACAGTGTAGAACCAACAACAAAGGAACAAGACAAAGAAAGAAATAAAAACTGATAGACACAGATAACAGTTTAGTGGTTACCAGAAGGTAAGGGAGGACGGGGGTGGTAGATGAGGGTAAATGGGATCAAATATATGGTTATGGAAAGAGAACTGACTCTGGGTGGTGAACACACAATGTGGTATATAAATGATGTAATACAGAATTGTACACCTGAAACCTATGTAACTTTACTGACCGTTGTCACCTCAATAAACATTAATTAAACAAGAAAAAAGAAAAATAGTGTAGAACCTTTCATGTAGGTAACCCTTTAAACTATATTTATCAAATATATACTTCAGGTAATCATGTGATAGAGAATGGAAATCTTTCCTACATTTTATTCTGGCTACAAAGGAATTTCAAAACTAAGCATAAAACATGGAGCAAAAAAAAGAACAATGTATTTCTGTGTCCCTACAGGATAGTGTTATAACCAATGGCTGGCTTGGCATTTCTCTCTGTTTCTTTAGGCACCATCTCTTCCCATCATCCTTAAGTACTGCCCCACACTCCAAACCAAGTGCTTGTGCTTATGAGACAGACCTTTTTCTCTCTTTATGCCCATAAAAATGTTTCTACAGCAAAATCTTATTGAGCACCTATGTTCCAGGTAATAGTCTATGCTTGGCATACATAAGCAAACAAAAGTCTCTGCCTTCATAGAGCTTGCATTCTAGTGGTGGGAGATAGAACACAAACAATAAATATAAGAAATAAGTAAATTATATACAATGTTAGATACATTTGGATTGCTCAAGGTGACTGGTTAGCTAGTATCTTTGCTAAGTTGCTGATAAATTGTAATTCTCCCCTCTCTTTTGCATCATCAATTTCTCTCTCTACTGGACTATTCCATCAAGAAGCTATTATTTCTCTAATCTTAAAAGGAAGCCCTCTCTTGATTCATTCTGTTCCCACTACAGCAAATAGCGTGATCCTGGTAACACATAAGTCAGGTGATACCACTCCTGCAAATCTTCAGTACCTCCACAGAGTCAAGTTCTAAGACCTCACAATGCGCTTGACATGCGCTATTCTTAGTTACTTCTCCAACCTCCTCTCCTCTCTCTCTCTCTCATCTTCAATGTCTTTCAATAAGATTTATTTTTGTTGTTTTCTAAATTACACTTTTCAACTCTTTGATTTTGAAATAATTATAGATTTCACAGGCAGTTGCAGTGATAGTACAGAGAGATCCCAGGTACTCTTTGCTCATCTCCAATAGTTACACCTTCCCTAACGAAAGAATGATATTGAAAGCAGTAACCTGACAGTGGTACAATGTGTGTGTAGTTCTGTGTCATTTTATCACGTGTAGATTACTGAAACCACCACTACAATCAAGATACAGAACATTTCTATCACCATAAAGAACTCTCCTTTACTACCCCTTTATAGACACACCCACCACTCATCCCCACCAACTCTAACCCCTGGAAACCACTAATTTGTTCTCCATCTCTATAATTTTGTCACTAGAGAATGTTATATGAATAGAATCATGCAGTATGTGATCTTTTGAAATTGGCTTTTGTTCAGTGTAATGCCTTTAGAATTCATCCAAGCTGTTGCATGTATCAACCATCACTTCATTTTACCGCTGAGTAGTATTCCATGGCACAGATGTACCACACTTGTTTAACCATCCACCTGTGAAAGACATCTAGGCTATTTCCAATTTTAGGCTATTACAAATAAAACTACTATGAACAATCATGTACAGGTTTTAGTGTGGACATAAGTTTTTATTTCTCTGGGATAAATGCCAGGAGTGCACTTGCTGGGCCATATGGTAAGTGTGTTTAGTTTTTAAAGGAACTGCAAAACTGTTTTCCAGAGTAGCTGTACCATTTTACATTCCAACAGCAATGTCTGAGAGACCTAGTTTCTCCACATCCTTGCCTGCATCTGGTGTCATTATTTTTTCCAGTTTTATTGCGATATAATTGACATATAACATTGTATACATTTAAGGTGTATAATATAATTTGATTATGTATATATTGCAAAATGAGTACCACAATGAGTTTACTTAACATCCATCATTTATTCATTTGGTGAGACCACAGAAGTCAGTTCTGTGTATAATGTATACTATATACAGTATACTGTATGATCTCACTTATATGTGAAATCTAAAAAACCAAACTAATAGAAACAGATCAGATTTGTGGTTGCCAGAGGCAGGGGATGGAGGGTGGAAGAACTGGGTGAAGATGGCAAAAAGGTACAAACTTCTAGTTATAAGATAAATAACTTCTGGAGATACAATGTACATGATAATTATAGTTCACAATACTGTACTGTATATTTGAAAGTTGCTATCAGAGTAGATCTTAAAAGTTCTCGTCACAAGGGGAAAGAAAACTGTAACTATGAGCTGACTGCATCTCTATTTCTCTTCCCTTCACTCACTCTGCTCCAGCCACATTGGCTTTGTAATTCATCCAACACATCAGACAACCTCCTGTCTCAACGTCTTGGCATTTGCTCTTCTCTTTGTTTGGAATGCTATTTCCCCAGATATCCTCACTTCCTTCGGATATTACTTAAAGTCACTTTCTTGTTCATCTTCACACCGTCAACACCTCTGCCCAAGATATCTTATCCCCTTTCCTGGCTTTAGCTTTTCTCTTTAACACTTAGTATTATTGATATAACTATTTTTGTACCTGTGTCTTTATATCTATACTTTTTTTTTAGTGTGGTTTTCCAGTACCCATCAGCTCCAAGTGAAGTAGTCGCCTCAATCTAGCTGTGGAAGGCGCAGCTCACAGTGGCCCATGTGGGGATCGAACCAGCAACCTTGTTGTTAAAGAGCACCGTGCTCTAACCAATTGAACTAACCGGTTGGCCCTAACTTATTTATCCTGTTTTTATCTATTTTTCCCACCAGAATATAATCTTATGAAGGTATGAATTTTTATGTTTCGTTTTTCTCCTTGGTCTCAGCGTTTAGAAGAATCCCTGGCACATGTGAGGTACTTAGTAAATATTTTAACACGTTGCGTATGGATCACGAGAATCTTCACGAGGGATTTAAACCCCGCCATACGTAACATGTTAAATGAATAATATTACCTACTATAATTGTGTTTCAACAGGGAATTATTGGCTTAACATCATGCTTTATGGATTATAATGCTGGTCACTGGGCAAATATTTTCTATAAGCTATTTCTTCCATATCCTTAAATCATAACATTTTGGCTATATCAATAGTTATAACTCTAATAAAAGATAATATTGTCTGTCAGGTCCCCATTCAATGTATTTATAAGAGTTGTAAATGTGGGCTCCTTCTTCTTCTTCAGACTACAGATCTTAATATGCCAGGGTTTTGTTTGTTTTGCTCTTACGTATACATTCTTCTCTCAGCAACTCATTTGTGACCTCTTTTCTTTCTTGTGTCATTCATCTTCTTCACCTCACCTCCCTGCCCTAAAAAAAATTGGAAGACTGGTTGATATCCAGGAAAACCTTTCATCTTTTACCTTAATCTTGTTTTCAGAGTTATCTCAATTTTCAACAGGCTTAAGTGAAATAAATTAAATATTTCTTAGATACAGATACTACTAAACATATAGTTTTACTCATCAAGTTCTGCTTACTATACATGTCTCTCCACTGACAACACATACAAATTGCATTGGTAAAATAAAGAAGTAGGGGAGGCTTCTGGAACCAGCATCTGTGTTCCTCAAATATCACAATGGGGGCCGGCCCAGGGGCTCAGGTGGTTGGAGCGCTGAGCTCCTAACGCCAAGGTCACCGGTTCGATTCCCACACAGGCCAGTGAGTTGCACCCTCTACAGCTAAGATTGTGAACAAGAGCTCTCCCTGGAGCTGGGCTGGCGTGAGCAGCTGGAGGTTGGTGTGAGCTGCTGTGGGCTCCTGTGTGTTGCTGTGGGCTGCTGTGCGCTGCCATGAGCAGCCAGTGGCCAGGGTGAGTGGCCGGAAGCCAGCAAGAGCTGCCGTGAGCTGCTGTGAGCAGCTGACCGATGACTGGCAACCGACTGCCTCAGCCGGGGGGGAAGTGCAAGGCTCATAATACCAGCATGGGCCAGGGAGCTGTGCCTACACAACTAGACTGAGAAACAACGGCTTGAACTGGAGTGAGTGGGGGGAGGCGAAAGAAAGGGGGAAAATATATATCAGAATTGCTTGATGGAGTTTAATGAGGCACTTGCCCATTAATTTTAAGTTGGAGTTTCAAATTATTTGGACATCATCACTCTGCAATGTATTTTAAATTTTCCTGAGTAAAACCTTAAATTATTCTTCCTATAATTTTAAAGCATAACCAGTTATTATGGCATTTAATAGGAATATACTAGGCAGTCACAAAAATACTTGAAACTAGATTGATTTACAAATTAAGATTTGCTGTACAGCATAGGGAAAATAGTCAATAATATCATAATAACTTTGTACAGTTACAGATGGTTACTAGACTTATCCTGGTGATCACTTTGTAAGGCACAGAAATGTAGAATCACTATGCTATATCCCTGAAACTAATATAATATTTTATGTCAACAATACCTGAATAAAAACATAAAATAAAAATTAAGATTTGCTTTCAACCTATTTGAAGAAATAATGATGGAAAACTTCCCTAACCTGGTGAAGGAAATAAATACAGTAGTACCTCAGTTTTCGAACGTCTCCGTTGACGTACATTTCGGTTTACAAACGCAGTAAACCTGGAAGTGATTGCTTCGGTTTTCGAACATGCCTCAGAAATTGAACATGTCACGCAGCTTCCACTGAGTGCAAGATCCTGAGGCCTAGCTGTCGGCTGTTTTCGAACACTTCAGAACTTGAACGGTCTTCCGGAATGGATTACGTTTGAAAACCAAGGTACCACTGTATACAAGCCTAGGAAGCACAGAGAGTCCCAAACAAGATGAACCCAAAGAGGCCCACACCAAGACATATCATAATTAAAATGTCAAAGGTTAAAGATGAAGAATCTTAAAAGGAGCAAGAGAAAAGCAGTTAGTTACCTACAAGGGAGCTCCCATAAGACTATCAGCTGATTTCTCAACAGAAACTTTGCAGGCCAGACGGGATTGGCATGAAATATTCGAAGTGATGAAAAGCTAGGACCTATAACCAAGATTACTCTACCCAGCAAAGCTATCATTTAGAATCAAAAGACAGATAAAGAGCTTCCCAGACAAGAAAAAGCTAAAGGAATTCATCACCACCAAACCAGTATTACAAAGAATGTTAGAGGGACGTCTTTAAGACAGAAAAAAAAGACCAAAAATATGAATAACAAAATGGCAATAACTACATATTAATCAATAATTACTTTCAATGTAAATGGGTTAAATGTTCCAATCAAAAGATAGGGGCGCTGAATGGATAAGAAAACAAGACCCTCACATATGCTGCGTATAAGAGACTCACTTCAGATCGAAAGACACTTGCAGCCTGAAAGTAAAGGGATGGAAAAAGATACTTCATGAAATGAAAATGAAAAATAAACAAAACAAAAAAAGCTAGGGTAGCAATACTTACAGCAGACAAAACAGACTTTAAAACAAAGGCTATAACAAGAAACAAAGAAGGACCCAATAATTCCACTTCTGGGTATTTGGCCGAAGAAACCCAAAATGGTACTTTGAGGGGCCATTTGCATCCTTATGTTCACTGCAGCATTGTTTACAATGGCCAAGATGTGGAGGCAGCCTGGGTGTCCATCAATGGATGAGTAGATAAAGAACAGGTGGTACATATATACAATGGAATATTGCTTGGCCATGGAAAGGAATGGGTTCTTGCCATCTGCGGTGACATGGATGGACCTGGAGGGTATTATGCTGAGTGGTGTATGTCAGACAGAAAAACACAGATGCAATATGATTTTGCTTATATGAGGTGTGGTTAAAAGATATGGTTAATATTTAAATAAAATAAATTTATTGTAGCAAAAAACACATTGTCATTAATCCCACTAAAATACTTCCCCTCGCTTTGAACACACTTATCCCATCGTTTTTGCCACTTTCTGAAGCAGTTCTGGAAGTCCTCTTTCCTGAATGTCTTTACTTCACCCTCCATCATGACAATGCTCCGTGTCATACATCACTTCTGGCACAGCAATTTCCGTCAAATAAAAACACTATGGTGTGTCCTCATCTACTTTATTCACCGGATCTGGCACCATGCCACTTCTGGCTCTTCCCCAAAGGCAAAATGACCATGAAAGGAAAACATTTTGAATCGATTTAGAATATTTAGGCAGCCACAACAGTGCAACTAAAGACACTCATGAAAGAGGACTTCCAGAACTGCGTCAGAAAGTGGCAAGAACGATGGGATAGGTGTGTTTGAAGTGAGGAGGAGTATTTCCAGCTATAAATGCAATGTCTTTTATTGTACTGCATTTTTTAAAAATTTAAACATTCATCGTACTTTTTGATCAAACTGCATATGTGAAGTCTAAAGAACAAAATAAATAAACAAAACAGAAAGAAACTCAGATACAAAGAACATTTTGATGGTTGCCAGATGGGAGGGGGGTTGGAGGGGTAGGTGAAAAGGGGAAGGGATTAAAAAGTACAAATTGGTTGTTACAAAGTAGTCATGGGTACGTAGGGTATAGCATAAGGAATATAGTCAATAATATTGTAATAACTATGTATGGCGTCAGATGGATACCAGATTTATCAGGGTGATATATGGGAGAGGGTTAGGGCAGGGTGAAAAAGGTGAAGGGATTAAGAAGTACAAATTGGTAGTTACATAATAGTCATGGGGATGTAAAGTACAGCATAGGGAATATAGTCAATAATATATTAATAACTATGTATAGTGCCAGGTGGGTAGACTAGTCAGAAGGATCACTTCTTAAATTATGTAAATGTCTAACTGCTATGCTGTACACCTGAAATTAATATAAAATAATACTGAACGTCAACTGTAATTTAAAAATTTAAAAGGGGGCAAAAGGTGAAGGGGAATAAGAGGTTCAAATTTCCAGGTATAAAACAAGTAAGTCATGGGGGTATAATGTACAGCATAGGGAATATAGTCAATAATATTGTGATATTGTGGTATGGTGTCAGATGTTTCCTGGACTTACCATGGGGATCACTTCTTTAGGTATATAAATGTTGAATAACTATGGTGTATACCTGAAACTAATATAATATTGTATTAGTTATATTTTAATAATAATCGTTTAAAAATTTGCTTTCAAATGATCATATATTAAAAATACTTTGCAAGTATGTGTGTTTCCTTCTATGGTTCCTAAATATAGTATAATGACTAGAGAAGTATATCCCCTATTTTTTTATTATTATATTCAAGACAAATGCTTTTTGTTAATCTGTACTTTTTTATTATTGTAATTTTTAAAAAGTTACTCTCAACTAATGAATGGAGTTACACTTCCACACTTAGTCAACATTAAATTACTAAGTGTGCTAGAGATTATTTAAAGGCTTAAAATGCATGGTTTTAAGCATTTGGGGGAATTTAAGACAAAAATGTAAAGTTATTTGTCAAAAAATTTTAAATGTTACATGATGGCTGAAATAAAATTCTTAGGATAAGAATAGCGTGTGTGGAGGTGGGTTTGAAATATCCAAGACCAACATTTTAGTTTTTAAAAATGGAAATTCCCTGTTTTAGTCATTAAATATTCTAATCACACAGCATGCCAGATTTTAAAATATTTATTTTTAAAATTCAATCTGTATTGTTTACCTTCTTATAAATCATCTTAGAGTACAATCAAAGTTATATGGCTTAAAAGTATCCACCTAGACCCTCTAGGTGGATACTTTTACTGATTTCAAATTTGTTGGATTTTAACTTTACTGAGTAATCATTTGTACTTAGGACGTGAGTATTTGCTTGCTTTATGTGTCTACTGATGGCGGTTGGGAGTAAAATCCACTCTCAAAGTCTCCCTCCTTGAACAGAGCATATACTACAATAAGAGGTTACATCATCTCATCATGATAAAAATCTCAAACATCTTTATTTAAAAGTTTCAAATTACATCTGTTGCAACACCAAAGCAACCAGCTCATTAATCACCTTTCTTCTCCACAAATAACTACCTGCATATAATATAATTCCAGTCTCCCTAACGTAACTTAATTTTTCATTAAAAATTTAAAAAAGAAATGAGCAAGCTGAAATAGTGGAGTTGAAGAGTGCTGCTTTTTTTGTGGTTTACTCCCTGTCCATTCCCAATTATTTTTGCCACCTGGTACACAGAAGATGTGGCCCAACAAAAGGGATTATAACACACACACACACCTATCTGTCACAGTCCTGGTCTCAGGAGTTAACATACGAGGTCTGACAATTAAATTCACGAACTTGTTGCAGTGCTATAGCTAACCTTTTTTGACATCAGAGGGATTATTCATTATGAATTTGTACCAACTGGACTGTTAACTGAGCTTCCTATTTGGAAGTGCTGAAAAGGCTGCGTGAAAAAGTCAGACAACCTGAACTTTTCACCAACAATTCATGGCTCTTGCATCACGACAATGCACCAGCTCACACGGCACTGTCTGTGAGGGAGTTTTTAGCCAGTAAACAAAGAACTGTATTGGAATACCCTCCCTACTCACCTGATCTGGCCCCCAGTGACTTCTTTCTTTACTCGAAGATAAAGGAAATACTGAAAGGAAGACATTTTGATGACATTCAGGACATCAAGGGTAATATGACAACAGCTCTGACGGCCATTCCAGAAAAAGAGTTCCAAAGTTGCTTTGAAGGGTAGACTAGACACAGGCATCAGTGCATAATTTCCCAAGGGGAGTACTTCAAAGGTGACCGTAGTGATATTCAGCAGTGAGGTATGTAGCACTTTTTCTAGGATAAGTTCGTGAACTTAATCGTCAGATCTCGTACTTCACTTTTGTTATTTGGTTTCCCATTTTCAAGTTATTCAGCTGCTAGCTTTCTTTTTAACTAGGAGTAATTTGTGAAAAAACTAGATGATAAATTATCTCCCTCAAAAAAAAACACATAAAATATGAGCAAGTAGGGCCTAAACTAGTGACAGCTATAAATACCTACAGTATCAGTTTATGTGCAGAAGTAGGTAAGTAACTGATCTGAGAATAATAACCAGCAGGTACTCATTGAAAGCTTATAGAGCCAACATGAAGACAGGAGCTAAAACTGTAAGGGGTTTACCATTCCAGTGGCAAGTGAATAGCATGGGTCTGCAATAATGTCTAAGAGGACTAAAATCGTGTGGCTAACACATATGAGCTCTTGGAACAAAGCTTCCAAAGCATCCTTTGAGGATAAAGATCCACACTGAGGAGGTCTGTTGATGAATATAAATGAAATAGAATAGTGACAACTGAGACAAAGAAAGACAGGTCCAGAAAAAGTAGGGGAGGGGTACAGAGGCTGGAGACCTCAGAAATGAAACCACCCTATTTTTGTACATTTCAAAAAAGAAAAAAACAACAGCATAGGAGAGCTGTAGCCATAAAGTTATAAAATCCGTATCTCCCTTCTAAAAGTTCAGGAAAATTAAATTCACTTGAAAATGAACAATATAATAAAATAAAGGACAGAAACCACCTGATCATCTTTATAGATACAGAAAAAGTCTTTGACATTCATAATACGAACTCTCAATAAACCTAGAGCAGAAGGGAAATTTCTCAATCTGATAAAGACATGTACAAAAACCCCACAGTTAACATCACACTTCATGATAAAAGACTGGATGTTTCTCCTTAAGACTGGGAACAAAGCAAGGATGCCCCACTCTTGCCACTTCACTGTTGCCACTTCAACATTATACTGGAGCTTCTGGCCAGGGCAATCAGGCGAGAAAAATAAAAGGCATCCAGATTGTAAAGGAAGAAGTAAAACTGTATTTGCAGATGACATGATCCTATTTGTAGAAAACCCTAAGTAAGTAATTCATGCACAAAAAATTAACTAATAAATACATTCAGCAAAATCACAGGATACAAAATCAGTTTACAAAAACTAATTGTATTACTATTTACAAGCAATGAACAATCCAAAAATGAAATTAAGAAAACAATTCCATTCACAATAGCATTAAAAATAATTAAAATACTTATACTTAGCAATAAATTTAACAAAATAAATATACAACAAGCATATTGAAATTTTAAAAACATCGATGAGGGAAATTAAGGAAGTTCTAAATAAATGGAGAGACATCCCATGTTCATGGATTGGAAGACTCAATATTATTAATATACAAATTCTCCCCAAATTGATCTATAGGTTAACACAATCCCTAATAAAATTCCAAGATTTGTCTTTCTGTTTTTTTGTTGTTGTTGTTGTTTTGCAGAAATGGACAAGCTGGTAGTTGGGAGACAATTCTCCATGGATATTTCACAGTTCTGCACAATCTAGGTCTTCTGAGCAAAGAACATGTTTGAACAGCAAAGGCCTTGGAATCTAGTGATTTAGAGATATGCCTCTCTTAGAGCTATTTGCTTACATTCCAAGGTAATAAATCTAGAGATCTCTCCCCAGAGAAGATTTGTTTATATTCTGGAGTAAAGATAAAGACATTCTCCCTCTCTCCCTAAAGGGGAGAATGGGCAGATGTGCCAGAAAACTTGATAAAAGCTGTCTCATAATTTTGGGGGTTCTTTCCTGCAGTGCAGGAAAACAGCTGACCCTCACTTGTGTTGCCCTGTGGAGAATTGCCACATGGGGAACTAATGCAAGATGCTACCCTGGATGTTGCTTTTACTGTAAATAATAAATTACTTGTGTCCCTGACACAAGAGTCTGATGTCTTCTGTCAGTACACATATGTAGGTGAAACTGTGTCAAACAAACTTAGATTAAAAGTAGGGTAAAATCTCAGACCTTTCACAGTTTCTGTCTTAATACTGATCCTAAAATTAAGTGGAATAGACATAGAATACCCAAAATAATTTTGAAAATGCAAAACAAAATTGGAGGACTTCCACTTCCCAATGTCAAAACTTATTATACACTGTAGCTATCGATACAGTATGATGTTGGCATAAAGATTGACATATAAATCAATAGAAAAGAATTGAGAATCTAGAAGTAAACTTTATATTTATGTCAATTGATTTTTGACAGAGGTGCCAAGGCATTTCAATAGGGGAAAGGATAGTTTTTACAGTAAATGGTGCTGGGAAAATTGGACATCCATGTGCACACCATACTCAAAAATTAACTGAAAATGAATCAGAGACCTAAATGTAAAAGCTAACAGCATAAAACTTGTAACAAAGGAACAGGAGAAAATCTTAAGGACCTTGACTAGGAAAAGATTTCTTAGATGTGACCCCAAAAGCATGATTCATAAAAGAATAAATGAATAAATCCAACATCATCAAAACTCAAAACTTTTGAACTTCAAAAGCATGACTAAGAAAATGAAAAACTGGGGCGGTCAGATGGCTCCGTTGGTTAGAGCGCGTGCTCTTAACAAGGTTGCCAGTTTGACTGCCGCATGGGATGGTGGGCTGCACCCCGCCCCCGCAACTAGATTGAAAATGGCGACTGGACTAGGAGCTGAGCTGCACCCTCCACAACCAAGACTGAAGAACAACAACTTAACTTGGAGCTGATGGGTCCTGGGAAAACACACTGTTGTGTCCCCAATAAAGTCCTGGAAATACACACTATTCCCCTTCCCCAATAAAATCTTAAAAAAAAAAAAAAAAATGAAAAGCCATAGACCGGGAGAAAGTATTTGTAATTCACATATCCAGATAAAGGACTCTAATATACATTCAGAATATACAAAGAACTTTTATAATTCAACAAGAAAAATACCAAACCAATTTTATAAACAGACAAAAACCTGGACATGTTCCCTATACCTAAACAGTACTGCCTGCTAAAGAATAATTAAGTAGGTCCAGAGTCTCACAACATAATACCCCAAGTATCCAGGATACAATTGAAGATGACGCATCATGTGAAAAACCAGGACAATTGCAACAGATGCCAACACTAAGCTGACTCAGATGTTGGAATTATCTGACAAAGATTTTAAAGCATCAATCATAAAAATGCTTCAATGAGCAATCACAAACACACCTGAATCAAATGAAAAAAAAAAAAAAGAAAATTCTCAGCATAAAAGCCCAGAAGATACTTAAAAGAACCAAAGAAATTATGGAACTGAAAAATACAATTACTGAAATAAAAAACTCATTGGATGGGTTCAGTAGTTGATTGGAGAGGATGGAGGAAATATTCAGCGATCCCAAAGACAAATCAATAAAAATTACACAATCTCAACAAGAGAGAGCTCTTACATTTACGTCTTTGATACATTTTTAATTTTTGTATGTGGTATAAGGTATCAGTCCAAATTCATTCTTTTGCGTGTGGATATCCAGCCTTCCCAGCATCGTTAGTTGAAATGGCCAATTGATTTTTGGAAAAGGTGCAAAAATAATTCAATGAAGGAAAGAGTTTTTTCAACAAATTGTGCTAGAACAATTGGACATCCCATAGAGAAAGAAAAGAAAAACATGAGACGTGACCTAAACATCACACCATGTACACAGATTAATTCAAAATGGATCATGGATTTAAATGTAAAATGTAAAACTCTGAAACTTTTAGAAGAAAACATAGGAGAACTTCAGGACCTAGGACTAGGTAAAGAGTTCTTAGAAATAACACGAAAAGCACGATTCATAAAAGAAAAAAGTTAATAAATTAGACTTCATCAGAACTTAAAACTTTTGTGGTGTGAAATACTCTATTAAGAGGATGAAGGGGCGGCCAGTTAGCTCAGTTGGTTAGAGCGCAGTGCTCTTAACAACAAGGTTGCCGGGTTCGATCCCCACATGGGCCACTGTGAGCTGTGCCCTCCACAACTAGATTGAAACAACTACTTGACTTGGAGCTGATGGGTCCTGGAAAAACACACTAAACATAAATTTTTAAAAAAGTTTTGAAATCTATGTAACTTTACTAACAATTGTCACCCCAATAAACTTTAATTAAAGAAAAAAGAAAAAAGGAGGAGATGTAAAAGTTTCACACACAAAAAGAGGATGAAAAGACAAACTACAATATGGATGAAAATATTTGCAAATCATGTATCTGTCCAAAGCTTTCTTTATAGAAGTATAGAACTTTCAAAACTTAGGAAAAAATCCAATTATAAAATAGGCAAAAGAAATGAACAGACATTTCACCATGGAAGAGAGATGGATGGCAAATGAGTACATAAAACCATGTTCAACATCATTAGTTACTAGGGAAATACAAATTTAAACCCCAGTGAACTATCACTACAAACTTACTAGAACAGCTAAAATATAACAATGGTAACAAATACTGGTGAGGATGCAGAGAAACTGGATCTCTTCTACACTGGTGGTGGCAATGTAAACTGGTGCAGCCAGTCTGGAAAATAGCTTGGCAGTGTATTAGTTTCCTATTGCTGCCATAGCAAATTACCATACACTTGTTAGCTTAAACAACATAAATTTATTCTCTCATAGTTTTGAAGGCTAGAAATCCAAAATCAAGGTATCAGCAGGGCCATGCTCTCTCTCCAAAGACCGTAGAGAAGAATTCCTTCTTGCATCTTCCTAGCTTATGGAGGCAATTTTTGATGTTCCTTGGTTTGTAGCTGTATCACTCCAATCTCTGCCTCCATTGTCACCTGGCTTTCTTCCCTCTGTGTACGAGTATCTCTCTGTCATAATTTTTGTTCATCAAATCCAGTCATTGGATTTAGGGCCTGCTCTAATCCAGTATGATCTCATTTTAACTTGATTACATCTTAATTAAGTATGGTCCTTACAATACTCTATATCCAATTTCCCCTTCCAATTTTACATGTCATTTGCCAATATTTTAATTTCATCTTGTTTTTAATATACCCAAATTAATCATTATTGTATCTTTATTTTTCAATAGTCAATGCCTATTTAGATTCATCTGCATATTTACCAATATCTCTACCACATATTTACAAATGGATTTGTTCACCATCATTTCCTGCATTGTACACCCTACTTCAGGATTTAAAACATTTCTTTCCAAAGTGAATCCTTCAGAGGTCCTTAGGGTGACAGTCTGTGAATGATAAGCTCCTTCTGTCTTTGTCTGAAAACGTCTTTATTTTGTCCTTCTTTGAATACAAAATTTGATCACGTGGTGTGGTGGCTATGAAAATCTGCCATTCAGATCTCTTACTAAGGCAGTGTAGTTGACAGATGGCCTCAGCTGCTGCACGCTGAATCTACTACCACATTAGCAGGGAGGCCACCGAGGCCACACTTCACACAGGCTGCTCTCAGTCAGTGACTCAGCATGGCAAGGCCACTAAGACCGACCCATTCGGCAAGATATGTGACTCCTCTGAATGGCTGCATTGGGAGGAAGACTCCTCTTCAGTCTGGCTGAACCTTTCTTTGAACTGCACTGCAATCTTCACATCTGCCCATGCCACCCTCCCTCTTTGCCACAGATCAGATCTGCATTGTGGTCTGAAGACTCTACCACCTTCTGGGGCTCCCTTCCTTTTTACCTTCTCAGGCATTTCCCCCCATTAATCTCTTGCATATCCAATCCCATCTTGGCTTTTACTTCTCAGAGGGCCTAGACTAACAAGCATAGTCTGCATATTAAACCAAAAGAAAATACATACAGTAATAAACATTGAAGTCCCACCTTTGCCCACATCTACTGTTTCCCTCACCACAACCACATTCACACGGATGTACTAGTTTTTATTAAATTTTCATGTATCCTTTGAGTTTTTAATGGAAATATAATAAAATACGAAACAGTCTTATTTTCCTTTTTCTTATACAAAAGGTAGCATACTATAAACATTTTTCTTGGTCTTATACATTTTATCTTCTAGATCTCTTAAACTTCTTTAAATATTCGATCTTTGTGTCACTCTGTGTCAAAGAATTCTGGAACATTTCCTTAAATCTATCCTGTAGTTCATTTATTCTCCTTTTATTTGTGTCTAAGTTGCTTCTTAACTCATCCTTAAATTGCTTTTCAGAGCCTGCATTGTTTTATCTTTATATTTCTATGGTAATTTTTGTTTGTTTGTTTTTTTATTTTGTTTCTTATCTATGGTAACTTTTCCTAATCTAGCTGTTCTTTTTTCATAGTGTCTTGTTCTTAGTTATGATCCTTATTTCAGGTTTCTAATTATCTAAAATACACTGATTTTATATTCTCTTTCAAATTTTATTCTATTATCTCTGGTTTTGGGGGGGGGGCTGTAATCCTTCCACTTACTTCCGTGTTGCCCTGAAAATAAGACCTAGCCGGACAATCAGCTCTAATGCATCTTTTGGAGCAAAAATTAATATAAGACCCAGTATTATATTATATTATATTATATTATATTATATTATATTATATTATACCCGGTCTTATTTTAATATAAGACCGGGTCTTATATTTTTTGCTCCAAAGATGCATTAGAGCTGATGGCCCAGCTTATTTTCAGGGCAACAGGGTATGTCTGCTGATTTCTGCTTATGGTGGGTTGCTTTCTTGTGAGGTGTTATAATTTTTTACTATAAGTTCAACAGTGATGGGCATTTATCTTTCTATGTGTATCCAAAGCAACCTGGGCTCTTTGCATTTACTTTTGCCAGGTGTGTCCATTAGGGTCCAGTCAGGAGACAGAAACCACACCAGTAATTTGAACATAATACAAAGAATTATTAACGAGTTAAAGGTGTTTACAAAAAGGTTAAGAGAACTCTGAAGAACACAGGAATAGCATTACAGGGAGCAGTTACTAGCTCTAGAGTTGAGGGAGAGGATTCAAGGATGGAAAAAACTTGGAAAAGCACTGCCCCTCCCCTCACCCCCAGGCTGAGACTTAGACCTGTCAGAGAGGGTGGGTGGCAGCCCACTGGTCAGTGGAAAAGTCCTCTGGGGTGCAACACGTCAGAGCTGGTCCACAATTGGCCAGCCAAGGCCAGGAATCAGGGAGCTGCTTGCCAGGGTGCTGGTGAATTAGGGCTAGTGAGCTAGGGCTGGAGAGCAGGGAGCTGCCTGTTTGGGTGCCAGGGAAGCTCAGTGTGGGGGGTTGCCACTAGGTCTCCTGCATAGTGCTGGCAAGGATGCCCCCTGCTGGGAATCTGGCGAAAATTGCTGAATGGTGGGCACCACTTGGTCTCCTGCACACCACTGACAGTTGCGCCATAAGATTCAGGGAAGAAAAAACAAAAACAAAAAAATCCCCTCCAGGCCAGACAGAAAGAGCTCCTGCCTCTGCTATGCTCTGCACTGTTCCTCCAGCACCCTCACTTGACAAAGCCTGACACTACACCATCTGGCAAAGGAGAACCGTTCACAAGGTCCAGTATCACAAAGCAGAGCAAAGAAAGGTAGATTTAGAGCTGAGAGGCAGCAAACTGGTAATTGATACATTGGGTTCTTGAGGAGGTATTATGGGGCCAGGACCAATTTTTCACTTTAATTTTGTAGTTTGGGATTACTGAACCACATGGGTAGTATAAATTTGGACTTCACACCCAAAAGAGGCATATCCCTTGGATTTTGATTTTTCAGGATACTCTCTCCCCCAAAGCCTTCCCATACAGCATTGCCTGTTTGTAAAGGTGGCTCCACTCCTATGTGGCAGATAATTATATAGCCATACCAACGTCCATGCGAAAATACTTACATGTTTTAGTACTGAAAGAATTGTTACAGATTAATCCAGATAACTGACAATCTAGAATTTCTCATGCTCACAATGCCAAATTCATTACATAGAGCAAAAAATCAATAGGCAGAATAATAAAGTAGTTCAAAGAAATATAAGCACAAACCAAGAAGAACCATGAAAGGAAGTTAACAAACTCTCCAAATGGAAGAAACAGTTAACATAGCAAGTCAAAGAAGATTTTAAAATTAAGTATAATATCCCTAGAGATATTCTAGAGGAAAGTGCATGAGGGAAAAGATATAACTAGAGCTTTTAGAAATGAAATATCTGATGATTGAAATAAAAAATTCAAGAGATGTGCTAAAAAGAATAACAAACACACCTAGAAATGATATTAAATATATTTACTGATTAGTGTGGCACAAGTATCAAACAATCAGAATGTATACCTAACCAGTAAAACTTGGAACAGTATGTTCTAACAGTGTATGTTGGCTTAACTTCAGCCTGAAACACAGATGAAGACTGAGCCCGGAGACTTTTCCAGAATACAGTGCATAGGAACAAAGAAATGAAAAATATAAGAGACACATCAAGAGACATAGAAGATGGATCCAGAACTTAAAATGCGCACATGATAGTGATTCTTCTTGGATAAAACAAGATAGTAGAAGGGAAGGAATAAAGAAATAATAAAGGAAATATCATCAGACCTCAAAAAAGGCCCAGTCTTCAGGCCACTAAGTCCCACCAAGAGCCTCTATCTACCTACATTATGGTAAAAATTTGATCTTATAATTTAAAGAAAATCCTAAAAGCCTTCAGAGGAAAAATAAACTAATTACCTATAAAGAAATGAGAATAAAATTGGCAACAATGAATAAGACAATATCTTGAAAGTTCTGAGGGAAAATTGTTTTGATACTAGAATTTTATACAAGCCTCACTACCATTCTACCTGGAGGGCTAAATGAAGCACTTTAGTTATTTTTTTCCCAGACCCTGACAACTGCAAAATTTCTCAGTGTCTAGGTATGTGAACTATTTTTGAAAGACTTATTTGACCGTGTACTATGGCAAAATAAAAATTAGTCAAGGAGGTAGAAAAAAAGATAACAAATCTAAGTAAACATTGCTGAAAAAAAACAAAAACACCAAACAGTCCAACTCAATTCCCAGATGATCTCAATATGTGAGGGACACAGGTAGAAGAAAAAACTGAATACATGTTAAGGTTCTTATTTTGTTGGGGTAGAATGTGGAGTTAGAGAAAAAGATGTAGCTATTTATTAATGTTACATGTTTATGAAAAATATATTTAAATAACGTAACAGGGGGCTGGCCCGGTGGCTCAGGCGGTTAGAGCTCCATGCTCCTAACTCCGAAGGCTGCTGGTTCGATTCCCACATGGGCCAGTGGGCTCTCAACCATAAGGTTGCGGGCTCAATTCCTCGACTCCCGCAAGGGATGGTGGGCAGCGCCCCCTGCAACTAAGATTGAACACAGCACCTTGAGCTGAGCTGCCGCTGAGCTCCCGGATGGCTCAGTTGGTTGGAGCGCATCCTCTCAACCACAAGGTTGCCAGTCTGACTCCCGCAAGGGATGGTGGGCTGTGCCCCCTGCAACTAGCAATGGCAACTGGACGTGGAGCTGAGCTGCGCCCTCCACAACTAAGACTGAAAGGACAACAACTTGACTTGGAAAAAAGTCCTGGAAGTACACACTGTTCCCCAATAAAAGTCCTGTTCCCCTTCCCCAATAAAAAAAAAAAAATGTAACAGGAACAACTGTATAAAACACACAGAATTACTCAGTAAATTATTTGTAGCACTACATTTACATTATGGCCTGTTGAGTATGCCCATCTGGAAATGGTCCCTCTATTCTTAGGATCTTTAATCTCAATTTGAAAAAGGGCTATTGGAAAACCAAGTAATAGCTAACATTTATTGAATAGTTATTTTGCGCCAAACTCTATTTTAAATATAACTGCCTTCCTTTTCTTCATCTCACCAGAAGCAGAAGACACAGATGGGCATTTTGTAGACATGACAGGACGTGAAAACACAATATCCTTCAAATGCTGACAACATCGTACACTGCAGAGTATCAGTTGTTTTCCCTTGTGATCACATGTCTGACTGGGAGCTGCGGCTCACTGCCCAGCCAGCACGAGAGAGTATCTTACCACATATCACTAGCCTGGGAAAAGATCAAGATTCGAAGTACAGTTTCTACTGAATGCGTATCACTTTCGCACCATTGTAAAGGCGAAAAATTCTAAGTCAAACCATCATTAAGAAGGGGACTGTCCGTACTTCATTATTCCTCTTTTACTGGTGAGGAACTTGTGGTATAGGGTAGGTAAACAACTTGCTCAGATAAGTCAGTATTTGAACCCAGACAGTCTGATTTCTCCTCTCCTTCTGATGTACTATTTTGCTGCCATACTGACAGAGCCTTCAGCTTTACTAACTTATTTAATAACGTTTTGAGCACCTCTGAATTCCAAGGCAGTTGGTGAATAAAGGAGGGGTGGCTAGTGCTAGTTAGAGGTGAGTAAGACACTGTTCCTACCTTAATTTACCGTCTTGCAGCCAATAGGTATATAAAGAAAGCAATATGATACAGTGCTAAGAGAATGGGTTTTGGCATCAGATAGAGCTGGGGCTGAATCTTCACTCTAGCACTTACAAGCTGTGTGCTCTTGACCAACTACTTAATGTTTCTAAGCTTCAGTTTCAACAACCATAGAATGGGAATAACAATAGTATCTACCCCACTGAGTGGTTGTGAAGATTGAGATATCCTGTGTAAAGCACTCAAGTTATTGTTATTTCAGACAATAATAAAGTGTCTTGGGAGCTGACAGATAATTTCCAGGTGGGGAGATTAGAGAACACTTCATAGGAGAGATAACATTTGAGCTAGGTTGTGAAGAACTAATAAAATGTTTAATATGTAGAAATGGGGAAAGAGGTCTATTCATGCTGAGCTAACAGTGTGAGCAAATGCACGGAAGTAGGAAATTAAATCGGGTCGGATCACACAGTACACGAAAGGAAATATTAGTAAATAAAGCTTGAATTTATATTTTGGCAAAATAAATGAAACAAGATTATGAACTCCCAGCAGACAGAACTTCTCTGATTTCCTCCTTAATTTTGCTACCCTGTGTGCCACTGAATAGAACTGAATGGCACAGAAGTTACACGGTTCCCATGTGTTGGTAGGCTAAGCCAGTGTCTGTACCCATCTGCTTTTGCCCTCGCCTTGTCTCCATTCTAGAGGCTACAAAAAGCGTTGGTTTCTCAGTTTCCCTCGTAGCCCTCAGTGGCCTTACTTCACAGTCTTACTAATAAATTATAAGCAGAAATCTGTTGATGGGCTTCTGGGAGAGTTCTGCTTTGTAATGAAAAGGACCAACGTCCTGGGAGTATTTCTTTCTCTCTACCTCACGCCAGGTCTGGAATTGCAGCAACTACCCTGTGAGCATCAAGTTAGGGAGCAGAAGATCGTAATCTCCAGGCACCTTATTATGTGAGAAAAATGAATTCCCATCCGCTGTTAGACACATTGTCTGTTCTAGCAGCCAAAAGCATCCCGAGCTGATACAATGGGAGATAGTCTGGATTTGAGAGTTTTTAAAAATAAAGTAGAACTAGCTTTTACTCAGGCAGAGTTTGATTTATTCTATTTTTTTCAAGTCAGTGCACACAGTCCTAATGAATTTGAAACCTAATCTAGTATTTGGCTGAGGTCACTCTAGAACTGGGAATCTATAAATGGGCTGTGACAACTACGTCCAGAGACAAATGACTTTAGTGTTCAGCGCCACTGCTCATCAATACAGCTTTCTGCACGGTCTCTTAAATCGATTTATTATTTGTTCTATCTGGAAAAGTGTTCTGTTGTCAAAGAGAAAGGCTTTGACATTAAATAATGACCAACAATATCAAAATAATTGAATGCAACATCTATAAAGAGGAAATAACTGACTGATATGGAAATTCAGCATGACATAAATGTTATTTAGCTGCCAAATATAAGGCAATATAGGCTAAATTTTCTGCTGTGAAACAAAAATGGCTATACAATGATTCTAGGAAATGAGAAATGCTCAAAATATCAGATTTTAAAGTATAGCTTCATCCACATGTATTTTTATATCTTGGTGGCCCTCAAAGTCAAATAGTTTAGTCTATGTTCCAATACAACAAATACATTTCTGGTTATTTAGATTGGCAAAAAGATAAAACTCTGAAAAATTGAGAAAACGTATGAAAGAAATTACTGAAGAATTAACAACCTTATAATTTTTGGCAATCTTATTTTGGACCCTTGGTTTCGTGAATATGCTGTATATCACTACCTATCTCTCAATAGTACCTAATTCAACAATCTTTTGATAACTTTCAGTGGAAGGATTTTGGCATCCTTCATAAATATCAAATAAAAACCAAAGTTATAATTCACATTTTCTTGAGGGGCATTGTTTTCTCTCTAAACTTTGCTTTTAGCTTAGAATTGGGAGTTTCCTTCCCTTTCCACTCATTGTATCGTATTTTAAAACCTCTAGAGGGGCCAGACAGGTGGCTCACGCGGTTAGAGCTCCATGCTCCTAACTCCGAAGGCTGCCGGTTCGATTCCCACATGGGCCAGTGGGCTCTCAACCACAAGGTTGCCGATTCAACTCCCGCAAGGGATGGTGGGCTGTGCCCCCTGCAACTAGAAAACAGCAACTGGACCTGGAGCTGAGCTGTGCCCTCCACAATTAAGACGGAAAGGACAACAACTTGACTTGGAAAAAAGTCCTGGAAGTACACACTGTTCCCCAATAAAGTCCTGTTCACCTTCCCCAATAATCTTTGGGGGAAAAAAACAAAAACATGCTGAGCTTTGGCCTTGGTTTCTTCAGCTGTGGTGCAGTCCACTCTGTGTGCAGCCTATCACATCGCCTCATGAGACTTGGGGGCATAAGAACTGGCACCACCATGCTGATGCTCCTACTGGTTTGTATGCTGTAATAAAACATTTTATTCTCATCTATTGAATCGCATTGTCTACTTCTTTGGCATCTGTGGAAATAGAAGTTTTACACTGTGTTAGCCCAACCAGACTACTGAGGACAAACCTGTAGTGTAACAAAATCAGGTTCACTGGCCCACTGCAAAGAGGAAGACCATACACAGGAACCATGGGGTATCTCATTAAGTGAAGGAAAAGATAAAGTCATTATAGAATTTGAGGGAAGGGTGGAGTTTAGGTAAAATTTAAACAAAGCTGTGTTTTTGTAGGCTCAAAGCAAGGCGGTGTGTAAAGCTCTAAGCTACAATGTATAAACTCTTGGATTCCTTGGAATCTACCAAGTTAAAATATATGTAGAATATCAAATCTAGAACCTCTATCTGAAGTCTGCACCCACAGGTGGAAATTGCAACTGCTTCGCTAGGTCAAAGGGACTTAGATACTCCAGGCAAAAGTGAGATGTTTTATTCTTAAAGATATATTTTCAAATAGCAAAATTTCTGATAGTAGCAGCAGTAGTCACCCAAAGAAGGTGGTTATTATGACATTTTACACCTGCAGCGTGTCCTTGGGAGAAATACTATTGCCTGTTGATTATGCAGTTATAATTTTTAAACCCAAAATCCAGCTATGCATATTTTAAAACCATAGTAATAATTAACAGTGATTCTTAGGAACTTAAAAAGATAGGAAACTTTTGTCAAAAATCATTCAAGAGTTTGCTAGAGGTACAAAGAATAAAAAGAGTATTTTTGGCCTTAACAAAATATGTCCTATGATTTTTAAATAGGTCATATCAGAAACCTCTGTTATCTGGGCAGAGAATTAGTTGGTTGCTCTGCAAAAAAGAAAACCCAAATCTAATTTTACTTTTTTTGAGTATCATCTATGTAATAGTTTGCAGCAAGTTATTTATATGCCTTTTTAAATAAATAAATCTACCAACATTTAATATACCCCTAATATTTTTTCCATTTATAGACTTTAAAATTAATCTTAATATACTTTCATAACAAGGTAAAATTCATGTAACATAAAATTAACTCTTAAAGTGTGCAGTCCCGTGTCATTTAGCATGTTCTCAATGTTGTGCAACCATCATCTCTATCTAGTTCCAAACATTTTCATCATCCCAAAAACAAACCCATACCTATTAAGCAGTCACTCCCCACTCTCCCCTCCCCCCAACCCCTGGCAACCACCAATCTTCTGTCTCTATGGATTTACCTATTCTGGGTATTTCATATAAATGGAATCATACGATATGTGACCTTTTGTGTCTGGCTTCTTTCACTTGGCATGTTTTTGAGGTTTATCCATGTTGTAGAAAACATATGCCAAGTATTTCATTCCTTTTTATGGCTGAATAACGTCTCATTGCATGGACATACCACATTTTGTTTATCTATTTAGTGGTTGATGGATATTTGGGTTGTTTTCATCTTAAAGCTACTGGGAACAGTGCTGCTGTGAACATGTACAAGTACTTCTTTATATACCTATTTTTAATACTTTTTGAGTATTTACATAGGAGTGGAATTGCTGAGTCATATGGTAATTATACATTTAACTTTTGAAGACCGACCAAACTATTTTCCACAACACAGCATCACTTTACATTTCCACCATCAATGCATGAAGGCTCCAATTCTTTTCATGTATTTATTGTCCATCCGTGTACCTTATTTAGATGTCTATTCAAGTCCTTTGCACATTTTAAAATTATATTGTTTGCTTTTTGTTGAGCTATAAGAGTACCATACACACACACACACACACACACACACACACACGTGCGTGTGTGTGTGTGTGTGTATTCCAGGGGTGCCAAAAAAATGTATGCACATGACTTGTATTCATCTTTTATCAGTATATATTGAGTATTACAATTTTAATACAGTTTTTTCCTTTCTTAAAATGCACATATATTTTTTTGGCACCCTCTGTATTTAGGTGCTCTTATGTTGGGTATGTAAATATTTATACATCTTATATCCTCCTCCTGGATTGACCCTTTTTTCATTATGCAATGTCCTTCTTTGTCTCTTTTTACAGTCTATTTTGTTTGACATGAGTATTGCTACCCTAACTTTCTCTTTATTTTAATTGCATGAAATATTTTTTCCATCCTTTGACTTTCAGTCTGTGTCTGTCTTTCTATATGAAGGAGCCAGCTTTAGAATGAAATTATCACTGTAAAAACTAAACCCCCATTTTGATATACAGTCACATACATACCCACAACAGCCATTAAAGGTGTTTTAAACAATATCTTCGGGCCTTGATAATTTCATAAAGTCATACCATTAAAAAGCCAGTACTTATTAATATTCAACGTATAGAAAAAAAATGTGATCTCACTCTTTTAGAGAAGCCAGTCTCATGATTTTTTGTCTTGTTTTAAAGCACCTCTCAGATGAACAATCTTATTCATGTCAAAGTTGCTCAAAGTGGCCACTATAATTCCAAATTGTCCGCAGTGAAGTAATGCCAGAAGTTTGTCTAAGTTTATCACCAAACACACCCAGGAGAAACTGGCTGACACTTGGTCAAATGTAAAAATATCAGTTACAAATGACTTGGGCCCTTAACTTTAATGTTAAGCCACGTCAACTGCTGACTGGAAAGATCAGCAGCAGCCTAGAGGACAGAATATTTATAAAGATCTCTCCCAAAGCCAATTTCTGATAAGTTGTCAGACAAAGGACGTACAAGGTATTAGACACACAGAAGATAAAGATGATGCTAAAAGTCAAATTTTACCAGAGGATACCAAAGTCTAATCAGAACTCTGAAATCCCAGGATACAAATAACAAATCTGACACCAAAGGGCCAAAAAGATCATCGGAGTCCAGATTCAGTGCAAAATCCACGTCATGAGGGATAGAGATGTCTCAAGTGGGTGCCATGCAAGGGGCTGCAGATATGCACATTATTACCAAGTCAAGGATCCTGGTCCATGGCAGTGAGGGTCTCGGTCATACCTTGGAATAAACTCCAAATTTATCCTAGCCTAATCAGCCTGAAATCACCAGGGACAAATCTGTAGTCTGACAAAATCGATTTTCATTTACCCCTTGTGGTGAGGGACACCTGGGACTGCTTTGGCCCTCAGACTGGGGAGCTGGTAAAGACTTGGCTGGTGTGTCTATGTGACTAGGGAGCAAAGATGAATGGTAGCAGTTAGGCTGCCTCATAAACTTCAAGCTACTATGCAGACTGTTCAGTTGGGACACAATTACGCCCTCAACGAGGCCTGCTACTTTGGATTTCTGCATGGAATACCACAGTAGAAGCTATTCAAAGCCTGAGTGCTATACTCATAGGTGCTCTAAACTGACTGTAAAATGGACGGAATGACAGCTCCCATAATGAGACCATCACTGCAGAGAATGGCTGAAAAGATGTTGTGATCTGACCCCTTATCCTAAGTGAAAAACTCTACTATCTTTTTTTTTTTTTTTTTAATATTTTATTGGGGAAGGGGAACAGGACTTTATTGGGAAACAGTGTGTACTTCCAGGCCTTTTTTCCAAGTCAAGTTGTTGTCCTTTCAGTCTTAGTTGTGGAGGGCGCAGCTCAGCTCCAGGTCCAGTTGCCGTGGCTAGTTGCAGGGGGCGCAGCCCACCATCCCTTGCAGGAGTCAAACCGGCAACCTTGTGGTTGAGAGGACGCACTCCAACCAACTGAGCCATCCAGGAGCTCAGCAGCAGCTCAGCTCAAGGTGCCGTGTTCAATTTTAGTTGCAGGGGGCGCTGCCCACCATCCCTTGTGGGAGTCGAGGAATTGAACTGGCAACCTTGTGGTTGAGAGCCCACTGGCCCATGTGGGAATCGAACCGGCAGCCTTCGGAGTTAGGAGCACGGAGCTCCAACAGCCTGAGCCACCGGGCCAGCCCCAAAACTCTACTATCTTTGTTTTTAGCCCTTGGAGGCCCTCTGTGGTAGGCTAGGATGACACTGATCAAAAAAATGCCCAGGATAAAGATGGACACCTCAAACTAGGCAGACTCAACAATCTGAGACAAAACTAAGGAAGGGAATCTCAAACTCCCTCCATAGGGACCCGCAGGCAATGTGGTTATGGCTATTCAAACAGGGGGTTCTCACAGAAATAGTGTGAATACCAAAGAAATTTGGTCCAATATTGAGCAATGGGGGGTTGGGGGGGAGGAGCTCAGGCAGACAGTTGGCCACCCAGCTAGAAAGCTGGAACTGAAAGTGCTTTTATAAAACCTGATCCAGGCACAGAAATCATTTTCTGTCTACTGGAAGAACTAAGAAGCCTAGTAGCTGCCTTAAAACAAATTCTTCCTTCAGCACCTTTACTGCTTGACTATGAACTATGTATTCTAATTTAACTGCCTTTAAGGAGAAAGGGGGCTACAGAGGGAGTTGAGGTTTCTCCATCCCCGGGGCAGAATGGCTTAATCTCTAATGAAGGTACAATGAGGTGGGGTGGGGTGCAAGGAAGCAGGATAGACATTTTTATGACTCATTTGAATACCAGTGCTAGTTCACAGCTATGCATGCAATTGGCCAGATTTGTAAATGGAGTAAAATGTGGAAGGCAATTAACTGTAACCATCTATGTCAGGCTGTTCAGACACTTGTCGCACACCTCTGGCAAAGGGAGGCTGCTTCTGCTTGGAGGTGACCCCTTTGCGGTGTTCTGGACTCACTGCCTCCCCGATATCGACCCACTACATTCCATTTGAGAAACAGTTCCTGGTCTGCTATTGGGCATGAAGGAAGACTAAGCATCTTACACAGTACCTTCAGGTAACATGGCACCTAGATATTCTCATCTTAGGTTGGGTCTACTCAATGCTCACCGAGTTGGAAAGACACAACAGCCTTTTCTTATTTAATGAAAATGGTATATTCAAGAGAGAAGTAAGCCTAATCCTACAAGTATGTCCTCCTCACATGAGGAAACTGTGACCACATCATTAGGGGCTATTGTAGTTCATTCTCCTAGAATGAAGCCCTGCCATTTGTGACAACATGGATAAAACTTTGAGGACGATATGCTAAGTAAAATAAGTCAGATATAAAAAGACAAATACTGCATGATCTCACTTATATGTGGGATCCAAAAAAGCCAAACTCATGGAATCAAAGAGTAGACTGGGGGTTGCCAGGGGCCAGGGATGGGGGAAATGGAAAGATGTTGGTAAAATGGTACAAACTCCCAGTTATAAGATGAATAAATTCTAGGGATCTAACAAACAGTGTGGTGACAGTAGCTAACATGTGCTGTATACATGAAGTTGCTAAGAGAGTAGATCTTAAATGTCCTCACCACAGAATTTTTAAAAAGGTAACAATGTGAGGTGAAAAAAAAGATACTGAATTTTAGCATAGCTAGAAATATTTAAGATTATAAATTTGTATAAGCATTTTTTGAAACATTATTTCAAAGCCTGAAACCAGAATCATTAAAATATTTGATACTTCTATCTCTTTTATAAGTAGTTATAATTGAAGTTTCCTTATAGTTTTCTTTTTTTAATGCTAGTTTTAAACACTTTATAAAACACAAAAATGTTTTAAAAACCTGAAAGATTGAGTACATATAGATTAAAGGCTGTTCATTAGGGAAGAAAAAAGATCTGGGCCTTCAGTTGATTACCCATCCTCAATTTTTAAAAACCTTTTATTATGTATATTCTCATACACACAGAAGAGAAAAAACAGAGTATAATGAACTCCCATGTATCCATCTTCAGCTTTAACAATTGTCAACATTCTGCCAATCTTATTTCATCTACCTCCCCCAACTTTTTTCTGAAGTATTTTAAAAGAAATCCTAGACACTTCATTTCACATGTAAATATATGTAAATTAATCTTAATCCCAAACAAGTTAATGTAATATAAATAGAACTACAGTGCATAGATGGAGGAATATACCTGTTTAATTCATTCATGAAAGCCAGATAGCTAGGAACTATACTAGGTGCTGGGGATATCAGAGAGAGAGCCACATGAGGGCAGAAGACAGAAAGTTCATAGGTTATTAGGAGGAAAAACAAATACAAGAATCATTATTCCTAAGTGGTGATGATGATATAGTTAATACTTACAGATCACTTACTGTTTTATGCCCGTTGCAAATGCTAACTCATTTATTCTTCACAATCATCCTCCAAGGTAAACACTATTATTACAGATGAAGAAACAGATCTGGAGAAGTGAAGCAGTTTGCTGGAGAGCGTTCAGCGCGTAAGTAGTTGAGCTAGGATTTTTATCTAAGTGGTCTGATTTCAGAGGCTGTGCTCTAAGGGAAAAAAAGAGAGAAGACTATTTTAATATTATGGTAAAAACAATGTTAGTTGTTCACCAAACCATTTCATTTTCTTCCTAGGCACACAGGAAGACTGTATTTCCTGGCTCTCTAGCCTTTAAATGGGCCATGTGACTAATCCCAGCTAATGGTATGTGGGTGGGCACAAAAAACCCCCAAAACTCTCCCTGGCTAGAGTGACAGCTTCCAGAGCTGGAAGGAGCCTGGATCTCTGGGTTACTACTTAGAGGAGAACCTCTCCATCAGGTACATCTTTACTGAACTTTGTGAGCACAAGAAATAAATTCTTACTGTGTTAAGTCACTGAGATTTTGGGGTTTGTTATGGCAGCTAGAATAAATGATACCAAGAGAAACATTTTAATTTAAACTTAAAAATTATGAAAAATTTCAAAAATATTGAAAAGTACGGAATGTATTAACAATCATCTCTATCCCTAGATCTAGATATGGTCACATTTCCTTCAGATTTTTCAAGAAACCCATTAAATAAAACTCATAGCTAATAACCAATAAAGCATTACCTTATCTTTTATCCCTCCCTAGAAATAACTACTATCCTGGAGGTCATGTCTATCTTTCTCATTTACATTTTTTACTTCGACTGCCATGTATTAAATTATAGAGTATTATTTTGTGTGCTTTAAAAATGGACAGAAATGGCATCAAAAAGTTGTTTTCATTCAATATTATTTTTGAGATGTATCTATGTTCGTACATGTGGATCTAATTCATTCATTTGAACAGTTACATAGAAATATAGTAATTGACTTATCCATTCTCCTACTGACGGTTCAGATTGTTCATTTTCTTTGCTTCCATAAACAATGCTGCAGTGAACATCCTTGTACATGTCTAATATCATATAGTCAAAGGAGATCTCTCTGAGGATTTTCAATACTTAAACTGATACTATGAAAATGAGAAGCCAGCCACGTGAATGGGGGGAAGCAGGTGCCTCCAGTATCGGGAGCAGTGGACAGGCCCTAACACTTTAGGGAATGGTATGTTTTAGACCCAGTGAGGTTATAGTGTATGAGGGAAAGAGTGGCAGGAGGAGCAGGCAAGGGCCACTCTGTTAATGGCTTTAAAGGCCAAAGTAAGAAATTTGGGTCTTATTTTATATGCAAAGCCATTAAAGTGTTCTCATTTTTTCTAGATTGGTCAGACCATACTCACAGTATTTTGAGTTCCTTCCCTCAACTTTACTATGAACGGATCATTTGTTGAATGAATGCAGTTACTGCTTTTGCTCTCCGTTTTGAAGGAATTGATTGTAATCTAATAAGAGGAAAAAATTACTTTGCAATTCCTTTTCTGCTCTTTTGTGTCTGAGGGGGAGCTGCATGTTCCAAAATAAATTACATGTATCACAATTTCATTTTTCCATCAAAAGGGCTTAAAAGGAAATGTTCTTTATTTTCCATATTTTACAATTAATTTATTCCTTCTATTAAAATCAGATTGACTTCATGAAAAATATAAAGTGTTTAGGTCAATTTAAGAGCTGAGGAAATATCATGCTGCTAGTTCTGAAACTATCCAATGTGTGCTAGTCTGGTGTTGATTAAACAGAGGAACAATTGAAAAAATGTGAATACAAGAATTATGTATACTACAGTGCCAACCATTGTACTGTAGGCTTTAAAATTATAAATATTATTTCCATTAGTGGCTTGATGTGAGTAATTCCTTTAGTAATTCAGCCAAACATGCCAACATTTTCTCTCCTTTCCCAATCATTTCTTCTACTAACTCTTCCTATATTTGCCTAGTGGCTATACGAGGTACTATACGAGGCATGACAATTAAGTTCGCGAACTTGTTGCAAAGATGTTGCTAACCTTTTTTTATCTCAGAGGGATTATTCATTATGAATTTGCACCAACTGGACCAACAGTTAACCAAGTTTACTATTTGGAAGTGCTGAAAAAGCTGTGTGAAAAAGTTAGACGACCTGAACTTTTTCCAATAATTCATGGCTCTTGCATCATGACAATGCACCAGCTCACACAGCACTGTCAGTGAGGGAGTTTTTAGCCAGTAAACAAAGAACTGTATTGGAACACCCTCCCTACTCACCTGATCTGGCCCCCAATGACTTCTTTCTTTACCCAAAGTTAAAGGAAATATTGAAAGGAAGACATTTTGATGACATTCAGGACATCAAGGGTAATATGACGACAGCTCTGATGTCTGTTCCAGAAAAAGAGTTCCAAAATGGCTTTGAAGGGTGGACTAGGTGCTGGAATCGGTGCATAGCTTCCCAAGGGGAGCACTTTGAAAGTGACCGTAGTGATATTCAGCAATGAGGTATGTAGCACTTTTTCTAGGATGAGTTCGCAAACTTAATGGTCAGACCTCATACTATCTATCAGGTTGGAAGGAGGGCTACCAGTATCAGCTCTTTCAGGAGCTTTCATTTACATTACCTGTCTGATCTCCAATAATTGAAGCACATCGAGTCTCACAGTCCTATTACAGTATTTTCACCCTATTTTCCTTTAGAATATACTTTTTAATACTAGTTCTCAATTTTTAAAGATATCTATTCAAATTCACAGAAATTTCAATAAAATCTAATCTGATGGATGTGGGTGACATTTTCTGTTTTCTAAAACCCCCATCCACCCATTAACTTTTTTTTTTTTTGCAAGTAGTTATACTCTATGTAGGTAGAACATTACTGCCAAATAGATTGAATACCAAAAGGCATGGAGTCTAACTGTGTTTAATATATGCAATGAGGCAGAGTTAAAATCCCATCAATATCACATAGAATCAGAATATGAGTGTCAGAAAAGACGTTAAGGACCATGTTGTACAACCACCACCTATCTTTTGGGTGTATGTGACCACCAGGGTTTTTTAACTGAAACCAATAGCTTTCAAGAGAGAAAAACGCTTCAATAAAACAAATCAAAACAACTGCAAAAGAAATGGTTAATTCTAGCTAATTTGTAAAACGTGTTTGTTCCTTGAGGTAGCTTGCATAGGGATGAATGATAGTCGGCCCTCCAGCAACTGCCGTAGGAGGTTTAAGTAATCCGAATGCCTTTCCGTAAGTAACACGGTGACGTTAGGTAAATGTACTTTAGCACCACAAACGAGGGAGCAAGCGATTTCACTCCAGAGGTTACACCTTCAGAAGACATATGAATGGCCTTCAAGAATGACTAACAATTACACAAGTGGAGAAAAATGAGAGTATTTTAACCTTCGCAAAAGCAAGAGGGTCTCTTATACCTAAGAGTTACAGATAGGAATCTGCAAAAAGATGTTTGAAAAGGGTCTCAGCAATGGACGCTTTTAAACAATGGATTTCTACCTTAGCTGCATATAAGAATCACCTATGAAGCTTTTAAAACTCCCGAAGCCCAGACCTCACATCAGACAACTAAAGTCCAATCTGTGGGGCTGGCACAGTATTTATTTAAAGCCTCTTCCCCCGTGATTCCAAAGTGCAGGTGAGGTTGAGATCGCCGTTTTGAAGCAGGAAGCAAAATATTAAACGTGGATTTTCGGGGGGGGGCGGAGAAGTGGTGGTAGGACATGGAAGATGAACTGAAAGCCCTTGTAGGGTAGGGCGGCTACTGCAAGAGCAGGGACAAGAACCGAGTGAGAGCCAGCGGGAGAGGATGTAAAGGCTGTTTCTGTGGTAGAACTGCCGGAATTTGGGGGTTACTAATGAGATCAGTATCCATCCAACTCTATTAAAGTGAAGTTATTCTGCCAGCGGCCCTGCTCCTACCTCCAATCATATTTTCTCGCATCTTTTCCCACAGTTAAAAAAAAAAAAAACAATGACGGAAACGTTTTCTATCCCACGAAAGGCGCATGAGCAGACTGTGGGCGGTGCAAAGACCTGAGAAGTCACAAGTGCGCAGCTGCTACAATTTCTTCGCAATTCCAGAACCACAACTCACGGACATCTAAGCGGGACATTCCCCAGCCGCAACGGCGCCACCCTACGGAACGCAGAGAATTACCTCAGGCCAAATTGGAGCCTTTTAAACCCTGAGGGCGGTGAAGGCAAGGGCGGGGCAAATACTGACGTTCGCGGTGACGACTCCGGCTCCGCCCCCACACCCGCTTCCGGCGGCGCGCGGTCGCCGCTTCCGCTTTTCCGGTTTGCGCGCCGGCCCCGCCCCACTCCCACGCACCCCCCGAAAGTCCCGGCCCCCGAAAGCCGGGAGAAAAAGCACAGGTTGGTGTCGGAAGTCCCCCTGCAGGTTCCCCTTCCGCTCTGCCTAACGACTTCCGCCTTGGGCCGTCATGGACGCTGCGGCTACCTGGCGAAGCAGCATCTGATCGGTGGCGGAGGCGCAGCTTCCCTGCAGCTGCAGCCCCGCTTTCCCGCCCTCTCCCCCGCCCCTCGCTCCCGTCCCTGGGGCTGGCGGGCTCGTCGCTACATGGGGGCGGGCCTCCGCGGCCGGCGCACGGCTTCCTGTTCAGAGGCGGTCCGGCAGTAGGCGGCGGCGACTCTGCCCGCGCCCATTTCGGCGCGGTGACCGAGCGCCCGGGAGGCTCGAGGGCCGCATCTTGTGCCGCTGCGCCAAGCCCGGCCCTGCGCCGCCATGGCCCCAGTGCAGCTGGAGAACCACCAGCTGGTTCCTCCCGGAGGCGGTGGCGGAGGCAGCGGCGGCCCCGCGTCAGCCCCGGCGCCTGCTCCTGCTGGAGCCGCCGTGGCGGCAGCCGCTGCCGCCGCGGCCAGCCCTGGCTACCGGCTCAGCACCCTCATCGAATTTCTGCTGCACCGGGCCTACTCGGAGCTCATGGTGTTGACGGACCTGTAAGTGCCGCGAAACCCATGCCTGCTCCCCAGCCCCCCCTTCCCGCCCAACTGGCTAAGAGGTTTGCATCTCCCTCTCCCCTAGAGGCTGCTGTTTTCTCCTCTCTGCGGGGCTGCTTAGTCTAGAATTTCAGAACTCCAGGGGCTCAGCGGAGGTGGAGGAGAAGCTTGGCATTTGGGGTCTTTCTGGAGAAGCAACCGAGACTTGTTAATTAATGCATGTTGTTAGACTTGCTCTGAAAATCCCGTCTTTAGGGTTTTTGCTCAAGTTGCTAACTGAACCTTATTGATTTCTAGGCTGGAAGCTGTTTAGCCCAAAGCCCAAGATTAGGGTTTAGGAATACATACTATTCGAGCTTTAAGAAAATTCCAAAGACAGGAAATCTGTTTCACAGCCTCTTGACGGTACATTTTAAAAATGGATTGTAATTGCTTTTGACTAAGTTTAAACTCAGGAGATGGGTATAAAAGAATCCAAAATGTTGGATTCCAAGTGTTGTTGTTTTTTCCTGAAACATTTGAGAGTGTTTGAAATCTTAACGTATTTAGTGTAAGTGAAAGATTTTTTGTAACTGGCCTGCTGTTATTATTTCTTGAAGTATGAAGGGAATTTATAAATCACCCAAGGTACCCATGAAATGCCTTGGAATATGATTAGGGTGTTAATCCCCTTCAGAATAGGGTCAGAATATACTAATGATTTTCAGTGTGTGAAGAAAAGGCACTGTAAAATTTGGGGGCATATATACTTTAATTACTGTTTTATGTATTTTGCTCCAGGTTCAGAAAAAGGTAAAAATTATTAGTTTTTATCTAGATTAGTTTGGATGTTTTATCTGTTGCTAGACTCCAGTATTTTCAATTGACATAATTAGTATATGGATATCAAACTAAAGTGTCAGTAATTTGTTACTATAAAATGTTTGTTTGCAGATAGCCAAAACAATTAAAAAAGGTTACACTTATTACTGTAAAACATCATTCTCACTCAATTTTTGTACATTGTACTTTATTGAATGGGAAAGAAAGAAGTCTACCCCGTCTAAGGAGAAACTTAAATAGGTGTCATGATTAGAGTTTATTGTAGTGATATACTTCTCTGCACCATTTATTGTTGGGTTTCATGAAAATCCAAGAGGAAAAAACATCCAAGAGTATATACTCCATGAGAAAATTTCATGTATGTAAAGGTCACCTGTCCTATGTATAGCTATGGAAAAGTGTTGAAAACTGCTTTTGTCAGTGGTTGTGCAATTTGTTTTTCCATAGGGGAATTGTAGTAATTCTTTGAATTATATTGTAGTGTTCTTACTATTTTAGGACCTTAGTTATGAAGAGAGGAATCTCTATGTTATAACTGTAGAATAAGTATATAGTTTTAGTCCCATGTCCTTTATAAAATAACAATTCCCATACTTACATCTCCAGCATAGATCTCTCCACTGAACTCCAGACTATATCTAGATGCCTACATTTAAATATCCAACAGGCATTTCAGTGTTCCAAGTCCAGAACCACACTCCTGCTTCCTTCCACTCGATTCCCCCAAACCTTTCCTGTCTCACCAAATAGTATCTCCATTTTTCCTATTGTTGCTTAGGCCAAAAATATTGGAATGATTTCTGGCTCCTCTTTTTTCTAGTCCCATACCCAGTACATCAGCAAGTCTTGTCATCTCTGACTTCAGAATCTGCGCACTTTTCAATATTTCCATCAAGTGTTATTCCTTCGCCCGTGTTACTTCAGTAGTCTGTCTGCTAACTGGCTTTTCCTCCATGAAACAGGCAGGATAATCCTTTAAAATTTTTTCTGCTCACAACCCCTCCAGTGGTTCCCCATCTCACTTCAAGTAAAAATTTTTACAGTCACCTATTTATAAGGTGGCCATACAATTCATGGTCCAAATCAGGACACTTTTGAGCATGTAAGGTGGTGCTGTTAGTAATAATGTTAATCTCAGTTTATGCCTGTTGCTCTGTCTTTGGCAAACCAGAACATGTGGTCACCGCACCTTTAAGGCCCTAAGTGATCTGTGCTTTCTCTCTCTTCCCTCTTTAATTTCATTTCCTAATACTGTCCTCCTGGCTTGTTCTGTTTCAGCCACTCTACCCTCTTGATGTTTCTTGAAAGTGGCAAGCACACTCCCTGCTTTGCTCTGCCCCCAGAAATCTATGTGGTTTGCTTTCTCATTTCTTTTAGGTCTTTATTCAGATATAATTTACCAGAAAGACTTTCTCTGACTATCCACGAAAAGCCCTCTGCCTCTTCACTCTATCCTTTACTCACTGCTCTGTTTCTCTGTACAGCACTTACTGCCACTGGACATTATTTATTGTCTGTCTCCTCTCCACTGGAAGCTCGGAAGCTCCGTGAGGACAGGGATTTTGATTTGTTTTGCTACTTTCCCCAGGACTTAGAATAATGCCTGGCACGTAGTCAGGGTTTTAACTAAGTATTTATTGATTTAATACATCAACAAATGAATTTTTTAAATTGTCATTGTAGACCATGGATAATTTTATAGGAAAATTCACTGTTGCTCTTGATATATAGGTATATATAAAATAACTTTTCTCTCTTTTGATTTGTAGTAGCCAAAATTAGTTAAGGAAGTTCCTAAATCATTTTTTCCCCCTTGTCCAGGTAGAAACTGTCAGGATTAATGCATTAATAATGTAAAACCAGTGTTCTAGATACACTTTATAAGAGTCTTATTTCTGCCACATTTGATGCTTGTCGGTGAGCTATCGAAAGTAAAAAGGACAGCCTTGGCATTTTATGCGGTTTGTCTTTGTCCCCAGATTTCTAGTTTTTTTTCTTCTTCTGACCCCCCACCCTCCCCCAATATACATGCTGTCATCTTAGAGTTTACACTCTGCCTTGACTTTGTAGGGACTTAGCGTCTACTCTTTTAAAAATAACCCTTAATTAAAATCAGAAAATGCTAGATAGAACCTTAGGTAATCTTATCGCACTTTGGTGTAAATAAGTTTCTGTGACTTACACTTTCAAAAATTTGCATTTTAAGTATTTTGCCCCAAATGGTGTATTTGTTATCCATAAATTCCTGTTCTTTCTACCCACAGTCTCTACTCTTCTGTTTCTCTCTCTCATAAACCCATGGTTCTTATTCTCGCCCTTCCTTGAGGATGGGAATTGTGGCTTCTCTAGGAGTGTTCTCAGGAGCTTTCACGTGTAGTGGGACTTGCCAGTAGCTGCTTTTATTTGCAGTCTTACACTAAAGCCTTCATTTCTGCTTTGTCATCTGATCTGTTGGTCTTTCCAGCCCCCACCTCGTTTTCTTTATTACTCAGGTTATATCTTCAGCTTCTATCCGACTATCTACCCTAAGAATTGTAGGTAACTATAAGCCAGAGCTCATTTTAATAGTTTTGCCTTCTTGTGCTTTGAATCCCTGGAGGTGGTTTTAGTTTTTCTGCGTCTGTGGAATGTGGGTGGGTGAAGGGGATCTAAGGGTCTTGGTGTGTATTCTTCAAGAATTGATTAAATGTAGGGGAAGCTTTAGAGTTGTTCAGGCCATTGAATCTTGGACCATGGGAATGGAGGTTTACAGAATATGGTGATTCAGGAGGCAGATCAGGACCTTCCTAGGAGCCTCAGTGGATGTGAGAGTGTTCAATGGTATAATTTGTCAGGGAAAATAGTGACATTGGTGCTGGCTATCAGCCCTGGAGAACTAGCAGAAAAAAATCAAACCCTTACTGGAGCTGTTTAAAAGTAACACAAATTATTTACATCTAACCACATGCAACATTGTAATTACTGTAAAAACTTTGGCTGACACTGCCCCTTTTGTATGTACTCAGCTTCCAGTTTTGCCCACTGTAACAAAACAGAGGGATTACTGCTTGGAAACAAGGTTCCACTGGGAGAGGGAGGCTGGCAACTAAGTAGCAGTCTGCATCCGTGGCCATTTTGGTCTTCAAAGACTATTTCCTCTGACTTCCTCTGCTCCATAGTGTGCTAATGTAAGACTGGCTTAGGGCTTATTAAATGTTTGAGGTTCGTGCAATGCCTTTTGAAGCATTTTGAAAGGAGAGAAATGTTCCTTTGTTGATTTTTCCCTTATAGCCACATTGCTGGAAACTCATGAAAGTATTAATAAAAAAGAGTAGGTAACCACACAAGCCTGTAGTGGCTGTTTATCCAGTTTTTCGAAAACACTGAGGTATTTAATAGAGTCAAAGTAAAGGCCATTATCATATTTTGATGAAGGTATGCATATATTTAGTCACTTTCTCTTTTTTTCTTCTTAGACTGCCAAGGAAATCTGATGTGGAAAGGTGAGTATGAAAAAACCTTAAATCTTTGTCTGTGTTGATATATCTATGAGTGTGTATTTATGTACGAGTATAAGAGAGAGTGCATGTGGGTGGTAGGGCTGTGGATCAGAAATCTAGGCCCAGAGAATCTAGGATGATTTTTATTTTGCACCATTTGTTTAGGGAGCCCTGGGAAATGTATTTCCTCATCTTTGACAATTGTTGGTGTGAGACCAGCTCTGGACCTTATGTACTAGAAACCTGTATTGAGTCACTGACCAGGTCAAGTGCCTGAGTGGGATGAGAAGAGGTAGGAGATACAGAACTTGATGGAGAAGCTGAGGAATAGACTGACTTTAGAAAGTTGGCTGCTAATTTACCATTTGCTAATGATGCTGTTAGATATCTTTAGAGAATTGACATTTGCCTACTGCTATTGCTGATTTATAGTTGAGAGAATTTTGATTCCGTTGGAGTTTGGGGCTTAAGATGTAACTAAACATTAGTATGTTTCCATAGGCCATAGGAGCGAGATACATTAAAGTTTCAGAGAAATCATGTGATAGAGATTTAAGTTGTGGCTACGGCATAAGTTATTTGACTATATCTTTGGCACTATTTATGCTCCTTGGTTGATTTTTTTTTTTTTTTTTAAATACCAAGTCACTAGGGAGGATTTTAGCAATCCATTAGGGACTACATTCCATTCCTACCCCCAACTCACCTTTTTTGGTAGAATTAGACATAGATCAGAAAGATAGGGGTAGAAGAGACAATTGAAGCATGCCTGTGTTATGGTTTGACTGATCAGTTTTAAAGGAAAGAAATGAAAATGAAAGTCAGGATTGTTTTGTCCACTCTCAGGTAGGAAGGGAAACTGGGCTCCAGGAAACTGACTCATGCTGTCTATCACTTGAGACAGTGTGGTGTCAGGAAAATCCACGTGACAGTAGTTTGCAGAGGGAGGGATGTCTTTTTTTCAGTAGCGAAGTTCATTTGGGAAAGCTAATAACATACAAATACATTTGCTCTGGGCAAGTAGCAGAGGCTTCGCGTCCTCTGTAATCCATGGAAGTGACAGTACTGAGGCTCTTAGCACTGGGGTGGCTGCCAGATTTTAATGTACATTTAACATTTCTGCTGTGTCCCACTCTTGCCTGTGAGGCTCTGCTTGTTTTATCTCTTAGGATCCTTCAGAGACACTGGTAAAGTAACTGTATCAGTGTCCTTGATTCTTTACACTACCAATAATCACATTGCTGGCTGATCCGTAAGGAAGCCTGTCAGGTTGTGGGCTACGTATGCTCTCGATAGGAGCTAGACTCTGAAGGCTTCAGTCAGGATTATACTTACGCAAACATTTTATGTTGGTGCGTTGCATCATGGTGTTGCTGTTGGCGAGATGCAGAGATGTGCATTGGATCTGGAGCTTATTGAACAGCTGTACTAAGATGGACAGGTCAGAGTCCACTTAGAGGGAGGTTGATGTCTTTTTTGGGTCCTGTCATTAGTCCTGGCTTGTTGAATGTTTTTTTCGGTGTCTTAGGGTAAACCATGAAAGGTATGACTATCAGTTTTGTAGCTGAGGTGAAGTTGAGAGGTCTGGTTAACACACTGATTGACAACATAAAGCTTTTAGTAAAGCTTTGGAGGCTTTATGAGGAGATGATAAAATGACTGATGAGTATTGGGAGAAAAAGCATTGTAGTGGGTATAGCATGCAAATAGATACGAACAGACCTGCTAGCTTTTATTTTCAGTACTCAACTTTCTTAGCTTTGTTTGGATGGTTTAAGTTTGTCATTGACATTAGTTTGGTAAAGAGTTGCATAGTTCTCTGATTATTCAATTTTTAAAAATCATATCCTTGCAAAATGGGAATTGGGCCTTTGCTTTTGTAGAAATAATAGTTTCAAGCTTTGGTAAAGATCTATTTTAATTCCTTCATCTAGTTTATTATATTAGTGAACCAAAAAGTTCACTAATTTCATAACTCGTAATTTTAATTATGAAATTCATAACTCCTAATTTGCTCTCCTATGTGACCCAGTTAACTTTTATATAGTAATTTTATATCTGTGTATTCAGTATGTTTTAGTAAACAACTTTTATTGCAATATAAAATTGATTTTTAAAATGTGATATATTGCTAAAATATTCTTTTGGATTCATTACACTGAGGTGGAAAAGAAGCATGTGCAGGTGGTATGCAAAATGTGACAATAGTTCATGTGTATTTAGATAAATATTTTAGGTGGTTCATTTTGTTGTAGTGGTTGTAAACCAAGATTGAGTCATACTTTAGTTCAGATGAAATAAATTGTGAAATACTCTTTTAAATATGTTGCTTCATTCAAAATTGTTTTATTTTATAGGAAAATAGAAATAGTGCAGTTTGCTAGCCGGACGCGCCAACTCTTTGTTCGATTACTAGCTCTAGTAAAATGGGCTAATAATGCTGGCAAAGTGGAAAAATGTGCGGTGAGTTAAACTTTTTATTTTATATGAAATAACTTTTTAAAATGTTAACTTACAATAGACATAGTTTCTATCTGCTGATTTGTTTTGAGAGACATTACTTATGTGAGTAATCATATTTCTATATGATAGTACATAATATATTTCTGTAGAAACTTATTATTTGTTTATGGACACCTAATCAGAAAGCAGTGTACATGGTATCTGGAGACATTATTATGCTAGAAGACATTAAATAGGAGACTTGAACTAAGGGGGGAAATGGTTAGCTTAACATTTGTACGGTTCCTTAGAGTTTGCAGAGTACTGCCTTAAATTTTGCATGTTAATTATAGGCAGTCAGTATTTTACAAACAAAGAAAGGTTCCCGGAAATTAAATGGCTTCTTTAAGGTCACAGAGCTGATAATAATATCTGTTCATTTCTTTTTCGTCTACTCATTCTCCAAACCTTTGTTGAGCATAGGGTGTAGGGTATGAGTATGGTGGCTAGAGGCTTGTGACTGTTGAATAAACATACCAAAGATGCTAAAATCTGCCCCAAAAGTTTTAAGCTATTGGTAAGTGTTAAGGAGGAAAGATAGCAGTAGGGATCTTGCGTTGGGCTATTGAGTTCAGAATTTGGGGGAGGATGGTGTGGTATTGACACACGAGACACACATTTACTCCCTCCTGTTCTACTTCAGTCACTTGTAATGAGGGGAATGGAATTCGTATTGGAAAGGGTAGAATAATTGTCATAAAATAAATAAAGTCCTAAAATAATGAGAGCATTGACCTACTTTAATTGTGATCTGCCTTCCAGACCCAGCTTTACAAGGCCAAGTAGCTGTATTTGGAAAGTGGGGGAAAATGGGTAGATTCTCTGAGTAAGCTTGACATTGATGCTTAAATTTTTTTTTCCGTTCAATTATGTAATGACATTTAAAATTTTTATCAGTTTTTATAGGCGAAAGCAGAAAACCAACTTTATACTGGTTAAATTATACTCAAGTCATTTTTAAATTCTCTTAAGTTTATCAGGCTTCCTAGATAAATTAAAAGTAGTAGCTACCCAGTATAGAGGTACCGCATAAATTTATTTTTAGTACCCTGACGAGCTAAATTGAAACTACTTTTATAGTAATTTTATATTTGCAAATCTATTAGGGTTTGCACATTCCATAAAATTACACTTCAGAAAGAAATCTGCAACACAGTTGTGTTTCTGCACATGATTTCCTGACATCACGCCTCAATTTTAGCCCATTGCATTTTCTATCCTCAGTTTCACTAGGTTCCATTATCATTAGACATAAAACTGATGTGAAAATTGCTAAAGTGAAAGGAAAAAAAAGGTTATGAAGTTGAGAATTTAAAATTCTAGAATAATTCTCTTTTTAAAAAGAAAGAAGTAAAACCTGATTTTCACTGAAGTTGATACTCAATTCCAGCTCTGTCTGCTAAGTCAATGACAAGACTGGAGAACTTCTATTAAGATAAGATACATTGTAGCCACAAATCTTTTGTATCTAGGAGTAAGCTGGTGGCATCCTTATATGTAACATTGTTCAAAGGTTTGTTTAGAGGGAGAAGACTTTGTACTACATATTAAATTTTCCTTATGGGGGAAGAAGTCCTTTTATTTATCTGTTGTCTGTTGATATGATTAGGAAATAAAAGTTCGTAGACAGAAAATCTTTTGTATACTGTAAAGCATCATTCAAAGAATAGTTTTTGTTATAAATATTAATAAACAGGCTTATTCCAAGGTTATTTATCAGAAAGTTTACAATACATTTCATTGTATTGGAAATTTGGGCACCAAGTCTAAATCTATTTTGGCTTAAATGAAGAAGTGTGGTATAGTATTTATGAAAAGCCTAAGGTTTATTTTCAATAATTTGTTAATTTGGGGTAATCGTCTCTCAAAAATGTTCAAACTTTCAGTGAAAAGTTAGGTATTTCTGAAGTATATCAAATCTAAGTGTTCGATTTTTCAAATCTGGTGTTAAATCCCAAATTATACCATAGGTATTTAAATTATCTGTTTGATACCACTGAGTTGTGCTTCAATAACATCAAATAAAACCCAAAACTCTTGGTTTTGATACTGAGCCATATTGCATTCATCTTTAATTAATTCATAGTATAGTATTCTATTAGTTTTTTGAATTGGCTGTTCAAATAAGTCACATTCTGAATAAACTCATGTTGAATTTATATGTTTTGGTGTTTTTGTTTTGTGAATGTAGATATAGATGTGTTTGTGTCAAGGATAAAGTCCATCAGCTGGAGAATTAGAGGATTATTCATGTTCTGACACTTCTGTTCTCGACCTAATGATTATTTAGCTAGTTTCATCAGAGGTTCGTAATAAATAATGATTGTTAGCCATGCCAGACACATTACATATGTAGCTGAGTGTATAAATATACAGTTTATAGAACGCTATTGGTAGAACAGTCAGGATAATGTTTTATCTAAGAAAAAGAGAAACTAATCTTTTATTCTAGAGCTTTTTTAAAAACAGCTTTATTGAGATGTAGTTCATATACTATACCATCCACCCATTTAAAGTGTACAATTCAGTGGTTCTTGATATATTCACACATGTATGTGTAACCATCACCACAGTCAATTTTAGAACATTCTCATCACCTTAAAAATTAAACCTGTACCCTTTAGCTGTCACCCCCAAGTACCTGCCCCTAGCCCTAAGCAACTAGTAATCTGCTGTCTATATAGATTCGCCTATTCTGAACATTTCATATAATATGTGGTCTTTTGTGACTGGCTTCTTTAATTTAGCATAATGTTTTCAAGGTACGTTCATGTTGTAGCATATGTTAGTACTTCGTTTTTGTAACTGAATTGTCTGGATCTACTACATTTTGTTTATCCATTCTTATGTTAATAGACATTTAGGTTATTTCCAGTTTGGGGCTATTATGGATAATGTTGCTATAAACATTCATGTACAAGTTTCTGTGTAGACATATGTTTTCATTTCTCTTGGATATATACCTAGGATTGGAATTACTAGGTCACGTAGTAACTCTGTGTTTAATCATTTGAGCAACTGCCAGACTGTATTCCAAAACAGCTATACCATTTTACATTCCCACCAGCAATGTATGAGGGTTCCAATTTCTCCATGTCGATGTTCGTTATTGTCTCATATTTTGATTTTAGCTGTCCTAGCAGTGGCATCTCATTGTGGTTTTTGTTTGTGTTTCTCTGATGACTGACATTGAACATCTTACCATATACTTTTTGGCCATTTGTATATTTTCCTTAGAGAAATATCTATTTGATACTCAGTTAAATTTTAAAAGAGGTTATAATTAACCATATTAACAGCTGGCATATGAGTACTTTAAAAAAAATGATAATCATCAGGGACCTACATGGATTCACAAATAAGTTACTCAAAACTAAAGTTTTAATCTTTATTAATTTGATTTCTAAGTCGAAGGACTATAGCTGAAGCTAGTATATTTTGAATTGAGCGATGCAAGTGTTTAATTACCCACCTTTAAGGTGACGTGGGCTGGATAAACTGGCACCCCACTAGGGTTGATGCATGTCTTCCTGGAGGGAGGTCTTTGGTATTTGGCCTTGGCTTTGCTCTGGTAAGCATTTTTACCAAGTCCCAAGCGAAGGTAGATTTGGGATGACCTAAATCTGAGTAAACACCAATTCAGAAGTTGAGAGAAGCAGGATTCAAAATGGTTTTAAATATGTCAAAATCAGACGGATCTTGCTTGTTAGAGTCATTTACAAAAGATCAAGGCCTTTTAGTTGATTCTAAGCGTGCTGTGTGATGGCATTGTTGTGGCTGCTATTAAGTTAGTGTTGGTGGCATTGACAAATCCATTTGACTAGTGTTTGGGTGCAAAAAATAATCTCCAGTGTTTCTAAGTTCTTCTGGGTGGGCCAATAACTAAATGAACAGATTAACAGGAGAAAATGTCCAAATTTATTATATATATATATACACGGAGGTTCCATATGAATATGGACGGAGTGGAGGAATATGGACGGAATATGGCAGTGGAGGCTTATACACCATTCTGGACTGAGGAGAAGGAGAGTCAGGGTCTGGGATTTCAAAGGGTGAGAGGGCAATTCACAGGTAGAGGGGAAGGGACTAACGCGGTAAACAAATTCTTGTTGGCCACCCAGAAACAATGGGGCACAGAGGGGAGTCCCGCAAAGAAGCTTTGCTAGATTTCTCCCTGTCTGCCACATTTAGTTTATATTCTGATGCTAAAGTAATGCTGCCTGAGGCAGATTTTCGTACCTGAATACCTTTAGGCAGGTAAAGGGGAGGGTCAAGGGTTCTTTCTGAGTCTTGTTTCTTAAAAGTCACCAGCTTAAAATCAGTCAGTATCCCACCCCGTATTTTGGTCCTCACTAGGCATAGAAGGTAGCCCTCGTACTGAGATTTTCTGGCCTAATTTAGAGTTAGAAGAAACATTTTTTGGTTCCAGCTTCTCTGATTATTGACTGTCTTTATTTGGGTCAGTGTCTTAAACTAAGCCTCAATTTTCTTATCTCTAAGGTGATAGTAATTATCTGGTTTTGTCTATTTCTTAGGCTTGTGAAGATCAGATAATAAAATGAGTGTGGAAAGACTTAGAAAATGTAGGGTGTTGTGTGTGCGTGGTGTGGTATTAATTATGTATACCATATTTTAAGTTGGCCAGTGATAAACGGGAGCAGTGGGGCAAGGATGGTGAGTGAGGCATTTGGAAGTGTGAAAACTAATTGAAGTGACTTGGAATGTTTAGCTTGAAGGTATGTTGGGCTTCCCCTGTTTGAAGGACATGAGAGACTAAGTACTGTTCCAGAATAGAAGTGGAAGATAAAAGTTTCAGTGAAATAGATTTTAGCTCCGTGATGAGAGCTCTACTGTTTCAAGTGCCCTTGTGAAATATACTGAGTAGAGAACTGATGGGAAGGATTTCCGTACTGGGCATGAAATTCGCCTACATCTCATAATGGGCAGTGTTTTGTTGAATGTTTTGTATGTTCTAGGCACTGCTCTAAACGTTTCATATGCATTAACTCTTAATCCTGAGGACAGCCTTATGAGGTTGGAAGTAATCTGCATTTGACAGTTGAAAACACAAGCACAGAGGGATTAAGAATTTGCCCAAGGTTATAGGGCTAGTAAGTTGCACAGTTAAAATTGAGACCAGGGCTGTCTGGGTCCTGGAGTCCATGCTTCATTACTAACTGTTAAACAAAAATTGTAACTTCCACAGCTGAAGTCTTTTTAAAAGTTTATTAGGACATTGCTGGCAAAAAAAAATGACCAGTCTAGGGTAATGGAGTCTAAACCTCCAGTAGCATGGCTGGGTAGAAAAGACAAACATGTCCCTCATCCCGAAGTTTTGCAAGTGTTCGTACATGTCAAGTTGGGGGTGGTGGTGAGCCATTCTGAAAGAATTTACAATTAGCTATAGACAGAGGGGTTGGGAAAAGCTGAAGCATGGCTAGTCCTGGGGAAAGCACAGCAGACTCCTAAAAGCTGCTGTGTAAACCAGAAGCAGGGGCTCCTGCAAGTTCCATGGTACCTGGCAAAGTCTCTTTAGGTAATCTTGGAAACAGCCACCTGGAAGTTCATTTAATAATTTCACCATATTCTAAGGAGTGTGAACAGTCTTCTGTTGGTTTTGCACTGCAGTTGTTAACTGACTGACCCCTTTTTGTCTTTTCCTTCTGTGATTTAATTTAGGACATCTCAGAATTTTCTCCTTGTCACCAACCAACTCTCGAAGTCTGTAAGAGTAGTGAAAAGCATTCAATTCCTTTTGTTTTTGTCTAACTTGTGATATTATGTACGTGGAATGTTAAAGATGGAGAAATGAATTGGAAAACGTTTTACTGAAATTGATAGAAAATTATCTTTAAAAACGTTTCTTCAAATTACGGGGAAATTTTTTGGAAGTAATATTTTGTAATCTGGAACACCTATATTAATACCCCTCAGAGTTTACTTTGGAATGAATCAATGACAGACTGTCATTGATTACAGTGCAGACTGGCTAGTTTTCAAGGAAGCTGAATACCTTTGCCCTTTGCTTTAAAGATGATCTCGAGCTTCTTGGATCAGCAAGCCATTCTGTTCGTTGACACTGCTGATCGCCTGGCCTCCTTAGCGAGAGACGCTCTGGTCCATGCGCGCCTTCCTAGTTTTGCCATTCCATATGCCATTGACGTACTGACGACTGGGTCTTACCCACGGCTGCCAACCTGCATCAGGGTAAGTGGATTCCTCTCCCACCACTCCTTTGTAAAAGTTGAAGACTTTGGCATTGGATTCTACTACTATTAAGTAGCCCAGCAAAAAACTTTTACATTTTCAAAACAAATATTTCAGGTAGTCTGCTCCCTCCCCCCCATAACTAAAATTGTGTTTTCTAAAAAACAATTTGCATCAGAATGTGAGTAGCTATCAAAATGGGTGAATCTTTTCTTTTTTTTTTTTGGATGAGGGTGAACAGATATGCAAATAATACCATGTTTCCCCGAAAATAAGACCTAACTGGAAAATAAGACCTAGCATGATTTTTCAGGATGACATCCCCTGAACATAAGCCCTAATACGTCTTTTGGAGCAAAAAATAATATAAGACCCAGTCTTATTTTCGAGGAATACATGCTAGTTGCTTTTTGGAAGTGTTGAGTTTTTAAAAAAATTTATTGTTGTGGTTGTTTTTTATTGACATGGTGCTATTTTATTTTATACTTTGAAGAAGTGGTGGAAGTCATCTAAGACATTAAGTTGGTTTCATAAGTAGAGCCTGAAGAAGATAATGTTGCATTTCTGTCTTAACTGGGTGATTGGTGGCATCATTGACACTCTAATGCATGATAGTAATGGTCACTGTTATTGGATGTAGATTGCTTAAATGAATGTTGAGATTGTCTTGGGTAAAGTAAGAAACTATTGTAAGATAGGCACAGGTAAAAATTATGCTTCTTCGTACATTATTCTAAAATCACTTAAATTTTTTTGAAGGATAAAATTATTCCTCCAGACCCAATTACCAAAATTGAGAAACAAGCCACACTTCACCAGCTGAACCAGATTCTTAGACATCGACTTGTAACCACTGATCTTCCTCCTCAGTTAGCCAATCTTACAGTTGGTATGTACCCGAAGTTTATTTTTTAACGAATTGACTCATTAAAATCGTTTTTAACATAGCTTTTGAGATTTTATTCAAACATTATGAAGTTTTGACCTACATTTCTGGCAGTGTTTGACTCTGTGACTTGTCAGCCCTGTGATTTCTCTTTATTACCTGGAAATACAAGGCTGGTATTTGAAGCCAGGGAATGGGTGAGATCACCTGGGGCTCGAAGAGAGACAAGTCCCAGGGTTGAGCTTCAAGAAAATATTGTTTGTTGATGTTAGCAGAGTCACCCATGGTTTCTTGATGACCTGGAAGCTGGCTACTGCTTATGCAGGAACCACTGACTTGTTTGAACACTTATGAAAGAACATTCAATATTTAAAATTTCTTATAAGTAAGACAGTTCTAGGTTACCAAGAAGCCGCTTATTTTCTAGCAAAGTAGACTTCTTCTTCTTTTTCTCCTAAAAGCAAATGGCCGGGTGAAGTTTCGAGTAGAAGGCGAGTTTGAAGCCACCTTGACGGTAATGGGAGATGACCCTGATGTTCCATGGCGTCTTCTCAAGCTAGAAATTCTAGTTGAGGATAAGGAAACAGGAGGTAAATCATAAATAGTGACTTACGTCCCACATATTGATTGACATGTTTGATGATTTTGTATTATTGAAACATTCTTGCAGAATAATACATGTGTTTAGCAGTTGATCCTGTAATTTGAAGTAGATTTTATGGTAATCATAACTGCTTATGACCTTTGAGGTCTCGGTGTTTTTCAAGTATAATGTTCTCTGGTTTCCATGAATAGTTTCAGTTCTTTTTTATGTTTTTAAGTCATTGTTAGTGCACTCTCCTTTAGTTGGTACTGCGACACAATCTGCACACTTTTCTGATTGACCGCCTTCTTTTCCCCTACCAATAATGGAAGATGGGCGAGCCTTGGTTCATAGCATGCAAATCAACTTTATCCATCAGCTGGTGCAGTCTAGGCTCTTTGCTGATGAGAAACCTCTTCAGGACATGTACAACTGCCTACGTATCCTTCTGAAATTTGAGACGTATTTGTAAGGAATTTGTGTCTTCCTCTCTCCCTCACATTTCCAGTTGCCCCTAGTCCTGAACTATAGCAGACTAAACTCCTCCCCCCTCCACCCCCTGCTTTTTTGGTAGAAGTGGGGCTGGGGAAACTGGTCAGTGTGAAGGAGAGTGATACATCTATAATAAACCAAGTTTTAAATTCTATTGTTGACTTTGCAGGTGAAAACGAAAAATGATGAGTTAGCAATAGTACTATTTGGAGAAAAAAATAGTACTATTTGGTCTACCCGTGTTCTTTAAACTATGATGAGTTAAGGGGTAACTTGGACCTTGTAGTTTATATTATATCAAAATTAAATATAGTAACTTTTTTTTAACATTCTGCCACAAATTATAACACTTTTTAGGATCAGTCATTGGAGAAATAGAATTTCAGAAATTTCTTTCATAGCCAGCTTTTTAGGAATAGAATAGAGCTTTTGTTAAGTGAGGTTTGCTTGTACTTCATTGGCTGTTGTAGTAATATGTATTATATTTGCTTAACAAGATCCATCAGATTCTTTCTGCTTGTCACTTCAGTTAGAAGTGCTACATTCCCAAACTCTAATGTTAATCCGGGAGCGGTGGGGAGACCTTGTGCAGGTGGAAAGGTATCATGCTGGAAAGTGTCTTTCCCTCTCAGTTTGGAAGTAAGTAAAGTTGATTCTGGTGGGTTCATGCTATGACTGTAACTCTTTTCATTTCTTTTTCTCTCCTACTTCTGATTTACTATATACTGATAGCTGTGCAACTCTCGCAGCACGATTTTGTATAGTAAGGTCCTATGGTATCATAAACCACATAGGACATCCATAATTGACACCTTTCCTAGAATATGGCATGTTTTAAATATGTAGACATCTATCTGCTTGTACTGATTCACTATTGTTAAAAAGTTAGATTACTCTGGGCTCATGCCAGATTGCTAAAAGACCATTAATTTAGATTGTTGGCTGTTGTTTTCAAAAATATGCTTATCGCTGTTTTACATTTTGAATTGCGGCTTTTAAAATCTTTTTTGGGGGAGGGTTTTGGGAAAAATCAGTATTGGGCTGCTTACTGTCCTCGATTCCCTGTTTAAACTTTGCTTGATTCCCATTTTCTGTAAAGGAATCACAGATAAATGGACACCACTTACAAGGTTGTTTTGGGGCGTTTTTGTGTGCATGTTTTATTTTTAAATTGTGTCTTTTTTTTTTTTTTTTTTTCTGCAGTAAATCAAATATTGTATTGGGTTACAGAATAGCTATCTTCCCAGTGTTAATGAAGTCCCTCCACAATGAGGGCCTGCCATATTCTAGGCTCTGGCTAAGCACACAATAGGTTGCCTCTATTTTATTTCAAAAGTTAGTAGGCTATGTTGAAAAAAATTCTTAGTATTTCTTTTTTCTCTTTAGTCAACAGGTTCTTGGGAGAAAAACAGGGACGGCATCTGTTCACAAAGTTACAATTAAAATCGATGAGAATGATGTCTCTAAGCCTTTACAGATTTTTCATGATCCTCCTCTACCAGCTTCTGATTCTAAATTAGTAGAGAGAGCCATGAAGGTAAAAGATGTCAATATATTTTAATATTGGTTTGATTAAATGAATGTAATATAACATCATTTGTACTTAAACTTTTAGCACAAATTCTGTAAAATACCTAATTGTTCCTAAAACCCTTTATGAAACTTGGTTTAAATTATTGTTATGCTTCTATATTGGTTTTTTAAAATTGAATATTTATAATTTTAAAGATTTTTTTCAAAATTTTTAATTTCGATCATTTTATTTTTAAGACCTATCATTTAATCACTATGATAACTGATACATATAGTATCTTGATTTATACTTGGCAAAATGTTAGCTATAGTCTTAAGCTACCAATACCATGTAAGTTTATTTTTTTAACTTTCAGTTTGCACTTAATCGGTGTGATTCTAAAAGGAAATATCTTGAAGCACAATAATCTACTCTCAGGCTTTTAAAGTAAAAATGTTTAAATTGCGCATACAATTGTGTTCTTCTTGTCTGTGCAGATTGATCACTTATCAATAGAAAAACTCCTGATTGACAGCGTCCATGCACGAGCTCATCAGAAGCTCCAGGAACTGAAGGCCATCCTTAGAGGTTTCAATGCCAACGAAAACTGTAAGTTCTTTTAAATTGGCATTTTGTCTTTTGTTTCAATTAGCATTCACTTTTATTTTCTGAAGGGTCTTTTTTAATATGACTTTCCGGATATACTGGTTTTGTTGTAGAGGCCAGACATTTCTGCATTTTAACTTGTGACCTACTAAGTTTGCCCTAATTTTCCCCTTATTTAGCTTTGCCTTATTTTTGAAATGTATGCATATTGACCGCTCCTAAGACTTTTTTTCCTATTGAAATGGAAGCTACTTTAATATTTTATATGAATCTTGTTTCTTTTAGTTTTTGTTCTAAGGTTAAGGCAGCTTTGCAAATATTTGTAATGTATAAAATATGCTGCTTTGAGTGAAAATTTATCCTTTGTCTTTAAAAAAATTTTTTTGAATCGTTAATATATTAACAGGATTCAAAATAAGAAATACAGATACATACACAGTGAAGAATCTTCTAATTACCTAGTAGATCCAGAGCTTTGGGGGACAGTCAGTCATTTAGAAAATAAGTGCTTTCATGCTAGGAATGTAGTTTCACAGTATCATAATGAGCATGTTTACTCTCCTCACCCCAGTTGTTTTTGGCTGTGATGACCGGGAGCCTACAGTGAACAGCCTTTAATTAAGTGAGATGACCTAGGGGAAGTACCATGTAAATGCGAAGTCTCGGTAGCACTAGTAGCAGAGGTACTGCTTGTCATCATCACAGAGCCCACCTCAATCCATTACACTTAAAAAAGCAGCTTCTTAGCTATGGACTAGTCATGCTGGATTAAAACCGCTTTGATGAGGTAGATAAAAACTGCCTGAAGAAAAGGGAAAGTCAGGAAAATGAATTTGTATTTCAAGTACAGTATTTATTCAAGGAAAATGAAAGAACAGAGGTGAAAAAGAGGATCTAAGACAAGTTAAAGACTAGGGAAAGGCAACTTAACTTAAAAATGCAAATACGGGCCTTAAAGAAATAAAGGGTATGCCAGACATCTGGTGAATGTAGTGACTAAATCTCTGTGGGGGGTGGGGCATGTCCTCTAGCCCTATCAAGGTTTAACATTAGATTCCTCATGTTTTAATAATTTTAATTGTAAGATGTAGTGGAAGTTGTCTCCCCCCTCCCAATTTTAATCCCTCAAGCAAAGGTATTAAATACAAACCTAAAATTTATGATTGGAAAGTATAATTATTAATAAAACTCTCATTGGAGTTAGAAAGCCCACATGACATCCCCCTTTTTGTTTTTTAAATAGCTTTATTCACATACAATCCACTCATTCAGTGTTTTTTAATATAGTCAAAGAGTTGTGCAGCCATCACCACAATCTAATTTTAGAAAATTTTAATCATCCCCAAAAGAAACCCTGCACCCATTAGCAGTCACCCCCCATTCACCCCTCCTACCAGCCCTTGGCAACCACTGATCTATTTCTGTCTGTAGGATAGCCTGTTCTGGACATTTCAGAGAAATGAAATCATACACAGCAGGTCCTCAAATAACATCATATTGTTCAACATCGTTTGGTTATAATGTTGATGAGATGACATGGGAACTTAGCTCTTGTTTATATCAATTAGCCTATGATAAAATTGGTTTCATTATACCTCGTTTTGCTTAAAGTCCCGGAACCTATCGATGGCATTGAGTGAGGACTTACGGTAATGTGTGGTCTTCTGCATATTTTTGTTAGCAGAATGTTTTTGAGGTTTGTCCATGTTATAGCATATTTCAGTACTTTATAGCGTATTTCAGTACTTCATTTTTATTGTCAAATAATTTGTTACATGGACATAATCACATTCTGTTTGTCCATTCATCATTGATGGGGTTAGTTTCCACTTTTTTTGTGTGTTTTTTTGCCTATGATGGATAATGCATTCATGAGCATTCAGGTCCAAGTTTTTGTGTAGACCTGTGTTTTCATTTCTCTTGAATATGTATATACCTAGGAGTACAATGGCTGGGTCATATGGTAACTCTGTTTTACCTTTTGACATGTTTAACACCTCTTTTTTAATCCTACTAGTAGTGTGTGAGGGTTCCAATTTCTCCACATCCTCACCAACACTCGTTATTGTCTATCTTTTTGTTTCTAGCCACCCTGGTGGGTGTGAAGTGGTATCTCATAGCAGTTTTGATTTGTGTTCCCCTAATGATTGTGACAGCATCTTTTCATATGTCTTCTTTGGAGAAATGTCTGTCCAGATCCTTTGTCCATATTGTAATTAGATTGTTATCTTTTTTTTTTTTTTTAAGATTTTATTGGGGAAGGGGAACAGGATTTTATTGGGGAACAGTGTGTACTTCCAGGACTCTTTTCCAAGTCAAGTTGTTGTCCTTTCAATCTTAGTTGTGGAGGGTGCCATTCAGCTTCAAGTTGTTGTCCTTTCAGCCTTAGTTCTGGAGGGCACAGCTCAGCTCCAAGTCCAGGTGCCGTTGCTAGTTGCAGGGGGCACAGCCCACCATCCCTTGCGGGAGTCGAACCGGCAACCTTGTGGTTGAGAGGACGCACGCTCCAACCAACTGAGCCATCCGGGAGCTCAGCGGCAGCTCAGCTCAAGGTGCCATGTTCAATTTTAGTTGCAGGGGGCGCTGCACACCATCCCTTGTGGGAGTCGAGGAATTGAACTGGCAACCTTGTGGTTAAGAGCCTGTGTTCCAACCCACTGAGCCATCCCGGAGGCAGCTCAGTTCAAGGTGCCGTGTTCAATCTTAGTTGCAGGGGGCGGAGCCCACCATCCCTTGTGGGACTCAAGGAATTGAACTGGCAACCTTGTGGTTGAGAGCCCACTGGCCCATGTGGGAATCGAACCGGCAGCCTTTGGAGTTAGGAGCATGGAGCTCTAACCACCTGAGCCACCGGGCTGGCCCAGATTATTTATCTTTTTATTATTGAGTTATAACAATTCTTTATGTAAGTCCCTTTTCATGTATCATGATTTGCAAGAATTTTCTCTCATTCTGTGGGTTGTCTTTTCAGTTTCTTTATGGTATCATTCGTAACAAGATTTTAATTTTCATGATGTCTAGTTTGTCTGTTTTTTGTTGTTGTTGCTTGTACTTTTGGTGTGATACCTAAAGAATCCATTACTTAACCCAAGGTCATGCATGAAGATGTGCTCCTGAGTTTTCTTCTAAGCGTTTTATAGTTTTAGCTCTTACATTTAGATTACCTTTAGTTAATACTTGTGTATGGTGTGAGGTAGGTTCCAACTGCATTTTGTATGGGCATATACAGTTCTCCCAGTAACATTGGTTGAAAAGACTATTTTTTCCTCTATGTAATTTCTTGGCACCCGTGTTGAAATACCCCTTTTGTTCTTAAAACTTATAAGTATTTTTGCAAATCTTAATTTTTCTTAATTTCTAATTTTTCAAAACATGTGTTTCCATAGGAAGTTCTGTGTGATGTTCGTGTAAGTTGTGAAGATTTTTCTTTAGCATTTTGTAGCGATGTCACTGCTTTAATAGCCAGCAGGTTTAAGTTCAGCTGTGTGTTCTTGAACAAGTCACATTCTTTGGGCCCCATTCTCCTTATCTGTAATTAGAGGATGTTAGCCCAGGCTCTTCCTAGGTCTCTAACTCTAGTGGGAGTGTGCTACAGCAGTGGTTTTCAAACCATGGGTGTCTCTCGAGTCCTCAGTGTTAGAGAAAGGTGCTTCCAGAACTATGTTTTGGAGGGGAGGGAGCTGCGGGCACGTGCAGTTGGGCCTCTCATTCCTGCTTTAATCAGAACAGTTCTGGAAATGAGGACTGCTATAGGAAAGGGTCTGCTGACTCACCAATTTAGGACATATGCTTTAACTTGTTTTTGGAATTCATGTTCATGCATTTATACTCCTCATGTAGTCCTACTTGATCCCTTTTGTGATGGGTAAGCATGCTTCAATTGGATCCTTTACTGGGATCAGGCGTTGTTCTTGGAATCTTTTAATCACTGGCTTTTCTTCCAGCTCCGCACTGGAATAAGCTGACATGAGAAGCTTGAAAAATGGAGCATTTCAAGGGAGGGCTGGGGGAATACACAGACAGTAGGTTTTGTACAGCCCAGAGGGCAGTGTGTGGTTTCTTGAGGGTGGGGAAGTCAGGGTGGGCATGTCTTGGGAGAGAATAGGCAGGACTTTAAAGGAAAGTTCAAAAAAAGTAGTACAGGGTACTGAAGGTGACTTGCCACGTGGCCCCATTCGCAGCACTGCCTGACTCTTGAAAGCCGGAGCCCTCTCTCGGGTTGTGCTGTATCAGCACTGGACTTGGGGTATCGAGGTCAATTCCAAAGCTGTGAACCACACACAGCCATTCCTGATTTCCTAATTGTTTCTCTTTAGTCTTTATACGTTATATTACTGTCTATTGGTCCGTTCCTCATGTTCTCAACAAACAGCTAGGGAGAAATAGGAGATATGTGTATATTCCTGCTGCAGGAAAAAGTGGTGTCCAGCCCTGTCATCTTGCACAGCCCTTAATTCTCCCTCCTATATTTTATTCACAAGTTTCTCCATTTTTGGATACCTTACCACCTGTTGCCTTTAAATGCTTAGTCTTATATATTTTGTTTTCTGTAAAAAAAATACAGACATTGGTGGCCACAAAATATGTTCAGAGATACACACCAAAGTATTTTCTATCTTTTGGACTGTATTGTATATTCTCCTTTGATGCCCTGTCCTTTCAAGAATACTCAATTTTATAATTAGTTTGAAATTATAATTGTTATGCCAATTGTCATAACTAGTTTTATTCCATTGTTTCACTTTAAAAATGGTTTTGCTTTAAAGAATACATTCCTATCCCATTAGGAGTTATAACAGTACAGATGTGTTTTAAAAATCAGCATCCCTGCTTCAAATCCGTAAGTGCTTTTTACTATATTAATAATAAATTCAGCAAAACATGATTTGAATTAATTTGTCACACTGGTCTGAATTATAAAACATTGTAAAAGAAATTCCTATTTGTGCCTTTTTGTTGTTCTATTTCTTTGGATTTTTTAGGTAAGAGTTCTGCGGGACCTGCCTGTTAAACATTTGTATATAAATATGTGTCAAATATACTTGAAAGCAGTTTGTTTTCATCTTATTAAATATGTCCTCTGCATTTTTTTTGCTTTATTAATTTGTTTGATAATTTGTATACACAGTACCAATGATAACTTTACTCATTTTAATTATTGCAAATTCATAATAAGAGTTTGGGTTTGTTTCTTTGATATATAAAGAAGTACAGATAGCATACATTGTTGAGTTCTTTGCTTTAAAGCATCTTTACAAACTTGTCATTTCTTCCTCTTAAGGACCCATGGCACGAACAGCAAGATTTATTGTCCTTGTTTAACAAAGTAGCACCAAGAAGTCACACCTGGTGAAAGGCTGGGCCTACATTACTGCCTGCCTCACTGCCTGCCTTTCTTCTGTGCTGTAGCTTTAGAGGAACGTGGTAACCAAAAGAGCATATTCCTTTTACAACTCCTCGATCTGATCAGCACGTGGTGTGCTTTCAGTACTTTGCTCCTTTACTGGAATTTGTTACGCCAATTTGTGGAATTAAGAGAAAAGTTAATTGGGCCTGGTAGAAATACTGTGAAACTAGACAGTATATTGGCAACTTTGGGAATTTGTGTATAGCAGTTGCCTATGTTCTTGTTTTATCTGTGACTTGGAAATGAGATTAATAAATAACTTGAAAAAACGTTTTTCTACATAATCCATAATATTTAATAGTTCTCGTGTTTTTGTAAACACATGGGCTCTAATTGCCAGAAAACTTCTATGAAGAATGGCATTGAAAATATTTAGGCCATAGATAAAATTTATTGTTTACCAAACAACTAATTTTCTTCCAATTGTATCAAAAAGAACATTAATTATTAACTTAGCAATTACTGATTGAAAGTAACACTAGAACTCAGCTCACTGATGAGGTTAAGTTTTCACGAGCTATTTTAACCTTTTAAAGGAATCTTGGAATTTTTTGTTGTAGTATTTGAGAGGGTATGTTTGTTTCAAGTCCCCTTAAAGATTACATTCTTCCTTTTGAGCTACTAATTGACTTAATACTACTATTCCAATTTTGCAAAAATCATGTTTTTCCTCTCCTGTTCAGGATTGTTCAATAGTTGGTTTGTTTCTATTCACTGAGAAATACTTTTTGAAAGAAAATACTCAGAAATATAATTTTTAATTCTCAACTGTTCAGCTTCCATAGAGACTGCACTTCCAGCTCTTGTTGTTCCCATCTTGGAGCCCTGTGGTAATTCGGAGTGTCTACACATTTTTGTAGATTTGCATTCTGGAATGTTCCAATTGATGCTTTATGGACTTGGTAAGTTACTAAATGATATAGTCAATGTAAGGAAAAATATTTTTAACAAAAGTAAAGTTAAAATTTTCTGCCATTAGATATTGGGAGAGGTGGCATAAGCAGTGTAGAGAATAGACATGGAAAGAATAACTCGTTGACGTCTGTTCCTTGAGGCCCATTTTAATTCTACTTTGGATTTTTTTTGTATCAGAAGTTAAACTTCCCAGTATGAACTGGATTCGGGTTGTTTTTCTTATGTAAAAGTAATAAATGTTGATGGATGATGTTTTTTAGATTAACTTTTACCACTAATAGTTGGGTGACATGGAGATGGATACAAGGGATTCTCATGTCATTCATGGCTGAAGAACATATTTATGACCGTATAAATATCAAATGTGACTTAGGGCACTGAATCCTGGAGGAAATGATGTTTTTCTGGCTTAAACACAGAAGAAATTAAAGTTTGATTTCTGACATATTCCTTTACTGAGTTGGTGTTCTAAAATGATGAAATACTAGGAACTTAGTATTTTTGTATTGCTAATAGAACTTTGTTCTTGAATATATTAGCACATTTTCCATTTAAAATTAATATTAAGCTAGATATTGATGAAAATAAAAGGTTTTCTGGAATTTTGTATGGCTATAAAGATAGGTCTTTCTGTGAACTGCTCATGGAAAACTGGCCTCATTACTTTGAATCACATCACATTTATGATGGCTAAATGATGGCTAAATTTATGAATTACCTTTTAACTGTGGTTCCAAACCAACCAGGCAGTTGTTTGTTTTTCAAAACTTTTTATTTAACTGTTTTCTTGATTATGAATTAACACAGTACATATTCAAATAAAAAACCTAAACATGTAAAAATGAGAGAAGCAAAAATAATTCTCTCTTGGCAATCATTGTTATTTGAGGGATGTATGCTTGTCTTAGTCAGCTCAGGCTGCCGTAACAAAGAACCAGAGTGGGTGGTTTAAACAACAGAAATTAAGTTTCTCACAGTTCTGGAGGTTGGAAGTGTGAGAACAGATTGCCAGCATGGTCAGTTTATAGTGAGGGCTCTTTTCTGGCTTGTAGACGTTGGCCTTCTCACTGTGTCCACACATGGAAGGAAGAGAAAGAGAGGAAACTCTGTGACCTCTCTTATAAGGGTGCGAATCCCATCATGAGAGCCCCATCCCTGTGCCCTCATCTAACCTAATTTATCTCCCAAAGGTCCCACCTCTGAATGCTATCACATTAGGAATTAGGGCTTCAGAATATGAATGGGGCGGGGGGGAATTCAATCCATAACAGTGCTCCTATATTTTTTTCTTTAGCTGAAATCATTTTATATTTTGCTTTCTGCTCAACATTCTATTATTAGCATTTTATAGTGTCATTAAAAGTTCTAAGTGACATGTATCATTAATCTTCAACCAATAGCTCTTGCTTATGCCAGAGACCATTTGTGTGTAATAAACATTTTAATGGAGTTTTATAGTTTTTATAATTTTTAAGTTTCTAAATTTAGTAATACTAAGCTTTAAATATATATATATATATATATATATATAAGTTAAATATATGAAATTACTAGCCTAAGAGCTTTGGACATTAAAATATAGGCAAATAATTCACATATTTACTTCCTGCTAGTGTACATTTGCTATTAATTAGTTGTTTTAGCTATAACTCTCCCTAAATGTTAAAGAGGATAACAAATTAGGTTAATTTATGCCTAATGATGCATTTAGTTTTCTCTGACTCAAAAATAACTACTTTCTGCCTAAAACAATACGTTCATTTAAGTTTTGGCCTACCTAGATGTTTTGTGTCTCGTGTAAGCAATTAGTTAATGTGCTTTATTCTATAGACCAGGCCACTTTGGATGACATGGAAAAGTCTGTGAACGATGATATGAAACGGATCGTTCCTTGGATTCAACAACTTAAGTAAGCTTATTTATTTGGTTCAAGACTAAAAATGGAAATGTATTTTGACAAGACACATTTTCTCCGTCATTACTCTTGATCAGTCATTGGCCTTAATTTTTCTGACATGAAACTTGAGCACCTTTTGGTACTTAGAATCTACATTCTCTTGGAATACGTCCAAGATGGCAGTGCTTCATATCAAATTCCCCTCTAAAGCAAATACAGGTGTTAAGGGCATGACATTCAGCTTTAATTCCTTGCTACATTTTCTCTTGTACAAGCACTCTACGAATCACTTACACAATGAATTTTTTTGTATCTAGTGTTCTCTGCAATAGAGTCTTATTTATTCTTATCCAGGATAATCTTCATGGTATGAATCTACCAGCTGACACTTTTCAGAATAATCGTTTCTGCTTCTCTAGTACTGTTATTCAGTTTGTCTCCAAATCCTTGGAATGCTTCATACTGTTAAAATAAATAGAATGAAAATGGAGCTAAAGATAATTCTATGAGGTTTCATTACCACCGTGGTATACCAAGGTATTACGGCAACTATAACAAACTCTTTTCAAATTAATAAAACAAAATTCCAAGGGATGAAAATAAATTTTAGAGATCAAACCTAAAGCTTACATATGGAGAAGGGATGGGGCTAAACAATTCAGTGGAATCTGTTGATTTTGTGATCTTCTAGTCTACCCCTTCTCCTTTTGCAAGTTTTGGTTTTGTAAATATTTGAAGAATTCAATATTATCAAGTCATTTTTTTTTCATTAACAGGACATGATTTTTAATGCCAATAGATAAATGAGCCTTCTTTTGAACAAGTAGTTTATCTGTATATGAGAAATCATCATTACTCTGGGTAACAATTTCTAAAATTTTTGTGGTTTAGCATTTTTTTGTGCATTTTTGAGAATTTTGGCTAAACAAGCAAGGTTTAAATACTTAAATGCTTAGTAATTCACACCTTATGTAACTTGAGGTTGTTTATCTGGCAATTCCAGCTAGCAGAAATATAACTTAAAAGCAGAAAACTAAGTCCTAAAAGCCTTAAACTTATCAAACGTGTGTCTATACTTACATAATTTATTTATAAGAAAATCCCCCTGGTTGTCACTTATAATGTGCTTCCTGCATGATCTTTGGTGAATAACCAGTTTATCACGAATCTATCATGGCACATTAATTTTTTTGACATAACTTTATTGAAGTATGGTTTACCTATCATAAAATTCACCCATTTTAAGTATACAATTCAATGACTTGTAATAAATTTACTGACTTTTGCAACCATAACCACAATCAAGTTTTAGAACATTTCCATCACCTCAAAAAGGTGCTCATTTACAATTATTCCCCCTACCCACCCTAAGCTCCAAGCAACTATGTATATCTTAACTGTTGCTGTTTTTCTTCTAATAATGTACATAGTAGAGATGTCAGTCTCACAAAGGTATGTTGATGGGACTAGAAGTAGATATTTAAAAGCAATTTTAGCAAGTTCAGGATGTTCATTTTTAAATTGTATCCAAAATGATGCAACTATTGGTGTATTTCCAAAATTTATCTTCATTCCTTTCATTAGTAGCCAGTTCTGGCAATTGATCCTGTGAAGTTGCAATTAAATTTAACTTGTTTTCCAGTGGGAAAAAAAAATGATTTCCAGATTTTATACATTTTGGAGTAATAGTCGACAAACTACCATTAAAATGTCATGTATTATAACATGGTTTTACTACACAACTAGTATAGTTTATACCACATGCAGCTCACCACACAAATGCAACAGCAATTGAAGTGGTCTCTACCCTGTTCAGCTGGGCAAGCCTACTGATCATGAGTTTGGATGTAGTGGCATTATTATGTTGCTATGAAAATTTTCTGAATTCATCATCTTATTTTCTGTACGTTTATTACTGTGGGTTAGTGAGAGTTTGTGACCTCTCTTTTTCACATATTCTGTGGTGTCCTAGCCTCAAGAATAGGAAATCAAATAAAAGAAGTACTATAAAAAACATCAAAATGAACAATCTGGTGACTTAACAGAGAGAGGTGAGAAAGAAAGTAATTAATATTTACTGGCACCTGCTAGGTATGCACATCTCTTTACATATACACAGGACAAAAACTGGGACTACACATCTCCAGTGATAACCAGAAAAATCAGGGTCTTTTATATTTATTGTTTGTTACTGTATTTGTTTTATAAACACTTCAGGTATTTTATAAAGGATGTTAAGATTAGTTTGTGCTGTCTTACAAACCATAGGACATCTGTCATCCCCTGTAATAAAATGATATATTGTCTCAGCTTTAATATTAGTTAATTTTACCTCATAACTAATCAAAATCATTCACATTATAGTTTAAACTCCGTGAACTAGAACTAAAACTAACAGTCCAATACAAAACTGAAGAAATGATTCCTCATTGTGGTCTTATGTCCCTTTACTAGTTGAGTTAAATTTCAAATTAATTGTTTTTTTAGTGGTCTTCAATAATCTGTTTAAAAATGAATAGCACACAGTTAATCAGAAAAGTCTGTGATTTTATGATGTGGATTATCTTTTTTAAATTAAGGTTTTGGCTTGGACAACAGCGTTGCAAACAGTCTATAAAACATTTGCCTACGATAAGCACTGAAACATTGCAGCTGTCCAATTACTCAACCCATCCTATTGGAAACCTTTCTAAGAATAAGCTGTTCATTAAACTTACCCGTCTTCCACAATACTACATTGTAAGTATGCATAGGGGTGATTTGGGTGATCAAGTTCAGTTCTATTAGTAGTTTGAATAATTGATTATTTAATTGCAAGTTTTAATTGCAAATTTATTTTATCGAATAGTTGACTTTTGTATAGTGATTCTCAACCCAGCAGAAGTGGGTAGTGATGATAAGGATGGGGGAGAGAGGAAAATCATGTCTCTAAGGAATTATATAATAATCGAGGAGGGGTTAGGGAATATAAGGTATGCCCCTATCCATCACCCTAGGATCTTTCCTGCTTGGAATATTGCCTCTGTAAGAAGAAAAAATTTGAAAGCAATTCTGTGAAGGTTTAGAGATGTTTTGGTGTCATAAATTTGTTTCGTTTTAATCAAATGTTAACTTGCATAATACAGCCTATTAACTATAGTCTGGCTGAAGGAACTTTAAGAAAACTTTGTTTTAAAATTTTGGTTACAGTTTCATTTTTGTTTTCTTAACAAGGCTATGTTTAATCTCAGGATCAAAATAATTAAGATTCTAAAGAATTAAACAACAAAGGAATGTCAAGGGAAGGACACAACTGCCCCATTCTCTGGGGTATAATAGCTATTCCAGTTTAACACCTAACTTCAAAACAAAATTAACTTTTATATTTCTAAATGAAATAATGTGCAATCACCATCTTCATCTGAGCTTATTCTAATTTTCAAACACAAGGCTTCATTTTAAGGTTGGAGAAAAACTTAACAAGAATGATGGCTGACCTTAGTATGTAGTGTGTACCTTACAGGACATTTTTTTTAATAATCATAACACAGTAATAATGCCATTAATGAAGTCCTCAATTTAGAATCTGGAACATTCTTCCATCAAAGGGGGTAGAGGGGTATTTAGTCTAATGACTTTGTCTCAAGATCTTCATCTCTTGTTTGCTCCACTTGTATTTTCTTTTCAGTAACTGGATTAATGCTTTGAGCCCAAAATGAGATATATTTTTTATTACTGTAGATTACATGTTGTTTGGTGCTCAGTTTCCGTTTGTTCCTCTTGCTTGCATTTTCTCTCTGCTGCTGCTTTCTCATGTTGGCCTTTCAGCATATTCCTTCTGTGAGCAGATTGAAAGTTTCTCCCACCTTTTCTCTTCTTTTCGCCTTCTTGATTATCTTCATCTTCAGAATCAGAGGTTGATGTAACCCCTGTTTTAGCTAAATTTTTCCTTTTTGATTCAACTTCTTTCTTCCCCTCTTTTTTGTCTGGCTCTTTTCTTGGCTTTTCTTCTTCCTTCTGGCCTTCTTCATCCTTTTTAAACTGCTTTTTAGGTTGTTTTTCCTCTTGCCCCTTTTTCTTACTTTTGTCTTCCTCAGTTCCCATGTCACTCTCTGAAGGCCAGGTCTGTTTTATCATTTTGGGTCTGCCTCTTGGTTTTGGAATCCTGACTTCCGAAGCTGCAGGTCGTCCTCTTTTAGGACTCACTTTTACATTAACAGATGCTGCTGCTGTTGTCACTACTCCTGCCTCCTGGGTTTCTACTTGCTTTTCTGCCTTTCTCTTTCTCCCTCTTCTGGCAGCTTTTGGAGTGGTTATGTCAGTTGCTTTAGTCACATCCTCATTGTTGGCTTTTTCTTCATGGTCAGTATCTTCCTTTGAAACACTAGTTGCTTTTTCTTCAACTTCAACATCAGATGATGCATTTGATTGTTAAGCTGATGCCTGATGACTTGAAAATTTCACTTTCGGATTGTTATCTATCTCCCATAAACCTTCATTAAAGCTTTTTCGTTTATTTGGTTTTCCGTACTTTTCCTTATTTTCTGAGTAAGGAAATATATCCTTTGGGCCTAAAAAAGCAGTCTTGTGAGTTCCAAAAAAGAAAGTGGGTAGTTTGTGGGTGGCTTTACAGCTCCATCAGGAACTTCATCTACTCGAGCTGGCCAATGGGGATAACCTTTCATCTTGGCGAAGATGAGGTCTCGTCTCCAAGTTTGAAATCGCAAGTCATGTTTCGCTAGGGGCGATGCCGGGGGTATGAAGCCCAGGGCGGTAGGGATGGCAGGGGGGTATGAAGGCGGACGAACAGGAGCCGAGGCTCTGGGGGCGGGTGGCAGCAACCGGAGGATGGCTGGGGTGTCCCGATGTGCCTGCCGGGGCCTCGGGCGCTGAGGCTGCAGTGGCGGGCCCGCCGCCTCTACGCAAGCCACCTGCGCCACCAGCTGCCACAGAGGCGTCTCAGCGGCCCCGCAGAGGGGTCTCAACGGTGCCAAATCGCAACCGCCGCCGCCATCGCTACGCTGCTCTGAAGGAACTTTATTTTCTCATCCTTGACTGAGTGCATATACATCCAGTTTATTGATTGCATGCACATTTCAGTGCATAGTAAGATTATTCTGTCTTACTCCTTTTTCACTCTTTCTAGGTGTTTCCCAGTTAGTTTCTTTGAGATCTTTGGTTAAAGTTTTGCAAAAATTGAAACATGAACTCACCCTAAATACATTTCCTTGCTTGTTGAAATTTCTGTGTACACCAAGTAGATACTTCTGGCCAGGAATCTAAAGTGTTCGAAAAAGTTAATTCAAGATTGTTGGTTGAAGGTAATAGGAGTGAATTTTTTTAAGGTTTTGACCTGTACTTTTAAAAGATGTCTTTAAAAAGTGCCCTGTGTATGCCTAATGCTGATCACTGCACTGTACACCTGAACCTGAAGCTGAACAGTAATGAATGTCAACTACAATTACATACATATGTATGTATGTATATATATATATATATATATATATATATATATATATATATATATATATATATATATATATATATATATATAGTTACCGGAAGCGGAGTACAGCATTAGTAATAGAGACAGTGGAAATGTAATGGCTCTGTGCGATGTCAGAGGGATAGCGGATGGGAGGAGGGGAGTTATCACTGTGAGGGATATAAATGATAAATGTCTATTATATTGTTTTGTACACCTGAAACTAATAAAAAAAAAAAAGAAGAAGAAGAAGAATGGATACAAGAGGGACCAAGAAAGATGGTAGATTTTATGGGAAGCCCAACAGAAGAAGAGCTAAACTTGTCACCTCCTCGCTCACCTCCCAATGTACTTGGAAAATGGGTTGTGCATTTCTCATTAACTTGAACAAGGGAAAAAGATGCTTTGTATATTTGTAAATGAGAAAGAACGTAGGGGGGGAAAAAGTACCCTGTGTAGTCTGACATACCTTTTTTTATACGTATTTTCAATTAAAGTTGACATTCAACATTATTTTCTATTAGTTGCAGGCGTATAGTGTAGTGGTTAGACATATAATTTACAAAGTGATCCCCTTGATTAGTCTGATACCCACCTGGCACTATACATAGTTATTACAACATCATTGACTATATTCCCTTTGCTGTACCTTACATCCCTGTGACCATTTCGTAATTACCAATTTGTACTTCTTAATCCCTTCACTTTTTTCACTCAGTTCCCCAACCCCCCTCCCATCTGGCAACTATCAGTATGTTCTCTGTATCTATGAGTCTGCTTCTGTTTTATTTATTTTGTTCTTTAGACTCCACATATAAGTGAGATCATATGGTATTTGTCTTTCTCTCTTTGATTTGTTTCACTTAGCATAATACCCTTCAGGTCCATCCATGTCCCAAATGGGTAAGATTTCATTCTTTTTTTTTTTATGGTCAAGTAATATACCGTTGTATATATTATATATATATATATATATATATATATATATATATATATATATATATATATATATAATATATATGTATATATATTGTATATATATATGTGTATATATGTTTATATATATTCCACATCTTTATCCAATCATCTATTGATGGACACTTAGGTTGCTTCCATATCTTGGCTATTGTAAATAATGCTGCAGTGAGCACAGGGGTGCGTATATCTTTTTGAATTAGTGTTTTGCATTTCTTCAGATAAATATCCAGAAGTAGAAATTCTGGGTTATAAGGTAGTTCTGTTTTTAATTTTTTGAGGAACCTCCATACTGTTTTCCGTAGTAGCTGCACCAGTTTTCAGTCCTACCAACAGTGCATGAGGGTTCCCTTTGCTCCACATGTTGCTTGTTGATTTATTGATGATGGCCATTCTGACAGGTGTGAGGTGATAGCTCATTGTGGTTTTAATTTGCAGTTCTCTGATTAGTGAATCTTTTCATATGTCTATTTGCCATGTGTATGTCCTCTTTGGAGAAATATCTGTTCAAATCCTGTGCCCATTTTTTAATTGGATTTTTACTTTTTTTGGTGTTGAGTTGCATGAGTTCTTTTTTTTTAATTTATTGGGGTGACATTGGTTAATAAAATTATATAGGTTTCAAGTATACAATTCTGTAATACATCATCTATATATAGAGGGTGCCAAAAACATGTTACACATTTTAAGAAAGGAAAAAACTGTATTAAGATTGTAATACTCAATATATACTGATAACAAAAGATGAATACAAGTCACGTGTATACATTTTTTTGGCACTTCTGGTATTGCATTGTTTACCACCCAAAATCAAATCTCTTTCCGTCACCATATTTTTGACTCCCTTTACCCTTTTCTACCTCCCCCTCGCCCCCACATGAGTTCTTTATAAATTTTGGGTATTAAACCCTTATTTTATATATTGTAAGTATCTTCTTACATTCAGTAGGTTGTCTTTTTGTTCTTTTGATGGTTTCCTTTGCTGTGCAAAAGCTTTTTAGTTTGATGTAATCCCATTTATTTTTTTCTTTTGTTTCCCTGCCCGAGGTGACAGATCAGAAAAAATACTACTAAGAGCAATGTCAAGAGAGTTTACTGCCTATGTTTTCTTCTAGGAGTTTTATGGTTTTGGAGTTTTATTAAGTTCTAGGAGTTTTATTAAGTCTTTAATCCATTTTGAGTTTATTTTTGCATATGGTATGTGAGAAGGTGGTCTAGTTTCATTTTTTTGCATGTATCTGTCCAGTTTTCCCAACACCATTTATTGAATAGACTGTCTTTATTGTATATTCTTGCCTCCTTTGTCATAGGTTAAATGACCATATAAGCATAGGTTAATTTCTGGGCTCTCTCTTCTGTTCCATTGGTCTGTGTGTCTGTTTTTATGCCAGTACCATGCTGTTGTGATCACTATAGCCTTGTAGTATAGTTTGATATCAGGTACTGTGATACCTCCAGTTTTGTTGTTTCTCAAGATTGCTGTGGCTATTCAGGGTCTTTTATGGTTTCATATAAATTTTAGGATTATTCTAGTTCTAAAAAGTGCCATTGGTATTTTGATAGAGATTACATTGAATCTATAGATTGCTTTGGGTAGTGTGGACATTTTAACAATGTTAATTCTTCCTGTCCATGTGCGTAGCATATGCTTCCATTTATTTATATCTTCAATTTCTTCAGTGTAGTCTGACATCTTAAGTTAGAGTTACTTATGTAAACTAATAAATCTCATTAATGTGAATTTCACTTTTTTCTGAATTTTTAAACACCAGCTGTGGAACTAGATTTGGCACATGACAAAGGATTGTTGTTTCATTTCTTGGTGAGCTTCCCAGTTGACCTTTGAAATGATATGCAGAATATACACACAATAATCAAACCTGTGAACACACAAGGATCTCTTACGCTGAGCCACACATACACAAAATGGTTGTAATTTATTATTTTCTGACCTTAATTCAGTATCAACAAAAAGCCAGGCTTTAGTTTCAATTACTAGTGATTTATTATGAAGCAATAGTTTGGATCACAGGGTTTAGACCAAAACTGAATGTATATTACTGAGTTAGGGATGACATACTCATAGAAGTAGACAAACTACTACCGTGGACGTTAAGAAGAACAGAGGACAGGCTTGCTGCCTTCCAATGTCTTTCTGCCGTTTTACTTTTCTCAGATTTATTAAGATATACTTTACATATAGTAGAAATTCATTTTTTTTGTCTGGATTTTTAATAAATGCATGCAGTTTTGTAACCTTATCTCAACAGAACACAACAGCTATCCCCCAGAATTCCTTCATGCTGCCCCTCTGTAATCAGCCCCCCTTGGCGCACTGTCAGTTAGTTAGTGACCACTGACCTGTTTTCCCTCTGGCTGGTGTTGCCTTTCACTCTAGTTTCATTCACTCAGCATAATGCCCTTGACTTTCATCCATATTGTTGTATGTGTAATAGTTCACTCCTTTCATTGCCTAGTAGTATTCCATGGTATAGATGTGCCAGTTTGTTTAGCCAGTCTCCAGTTGAAAGACATCTATCTGGGTTGTTTCCAGTTTGGGTCAGTTAGGAATAAAACTGCTATAAGCATTTGCATGTAGGTTTTTTTGTGAATTTAAGTTTTCATTTGTTTTGGATATGTAACTGGTATTGGGATTGTTGGGTTATAATAGTAAGTGTATGTTTAGCTTTATAAGAAATGGCCAAACTGTTTTCCAATGTGGCCAGATCATTTTGCATTCCTGCCAGCAATACAAAAGAGTTCCAGCTGCCCTGCATCCTTGCCACTTGGTATTGCAGTTTTTTGTCTTTTTTTCTTTTTTTTTTTATTAAAGTTTATTAGGGTGACAATTGCAGTGTTTTTTTAAATTAGCCATTCTGATAGATAATGTCGTGGTATCTTATTGTAGTCTTAATTTACGCTGCCCTAATGACTGATGGTGCTGAATGTCTTTTCATGCGCTTATTTGCAATCCGTATATCTTCTGTGGTGAAGTGTTCATATTACTTTTCATTCTTCCATTTTCTCAAGTGTATCTGTGATGCTTGAGTGTTGGCCAATTTCCTGAAAAGACAATCGGGAAGGGTGCAGGGGAGGGGTAAGAGAGGTAGGAAGAAAGGGAAGTGTGTGTTTGTCAAGAATGGCATTTATTTCTCTCACTAAAGTATTTAGGGGACTTTTCTTATGTTTCAGGTAGACCTTGAAAATGCTAAACTGGTATAGTGGGTAAGAGCAAGGTCTCTGGAGCCAAACTGCTAGGATCAAAGCATGAGTTCATCACTTCTTAGCTCTGAGACCTTGGACAAGTAACCTAACTTTTGTGCCTCAGTTTCCTCCTCAGAAAAATGAAGATAAGAATCTCTGCTTCACAGTTACTAGGATTAAATGTGTTAACATCTGTGAAGTAGTTAAACAGAACACGGCACATAGTAAACTCTCTATCAGTGTTAAATCTTGATGATACCGTGCTCCTTATCCTCACAGTGACTACATTTTTCAGTTGAACAATCAGGGTTTATTTTTATATGCTTCCAAGTACGAGAGATAGTTGTCATTTTTCTCTGCCATAATAGTGGAATTTTTAGGATGTTTTTTAATGGTTAAACGAGACAGCAGGGCATTTTAAAATATCACTTTAGAAACTCGAGCAGAACTACTGGACTTAAGCATAAATTTTTTTGAATTTGTAAACTAAGCTATGAATATCAAGAACACTTAATGTGAGTAGTCTAAATGTCCCATTTGCTATATAGTTTATGGTTGCTTTTACTGTTGTTCTTTAACCTGATCTAATTTTTAGAAAACAAATTATGTATTTACTAGGAATGCTTCTTTTGACATCATGATTGATTTGTTCTTGTTTAAAGAAAAAAGACATTAACGTTAGATTTACAATTCTGAAACCTACCAGTATAAGGAGGAAAATATCCAATACCTAATCATTTCTCTGAGTCTCCTTTCTCATTTGGGCCTTTTTAGGTTGTGGAGATGTTGGAGGTTCCCAATAAACCCACACAGCTGTCATACAAGTACTACTTCATGTCTGTCAATGCTGCAGATCGTGAAGACTGCCCTGTCATGGCACTCCTGCTGCAGCAATTCAAGGAAAACATCCAGGAATTGATTTTTCGTACAAAAACTGGCAAACAGCCTCGAACCGGTACCAAGCGCAAGGTATGATCACATATGGAAATGATCACAGAATTTGTGTGTGTTAATTTTGTTGTGTTCTTTAACTGTTTTTAATATGGGAAATAATTAGATAGGGTTTTTAAGAGACTGGGCAGCAATAAGGTTTAAGTAACAACTGTCTACATTTCTTGAATTAATAGTTAATTATATGCCATTTTCCACAAAAGAACTTGTTAAGTACACAGTATTTACTATTAAACTTCCCTTATTTAGACCAATATTTGCTCAGTAAACATTTGTTGAATGTATAAGATTTTTGGTTAACCTTGAGCTTTGTCAAATAGTTTAGCTACCTTAACTAGTTACATCATGTGTACTTTTTTACCCACTTATGTTCTTAAATTCTAGTTGTCTGATGATTCGTGTCCAGTAGAACCCAAGAAAACCAAACGATCAGGAGAAATGTGTGCCTTCAATAAAATTCTAGCTCACTTTGTTGCTATGTGTGATACAAATATGCCATTTGTAGGACTTCGGTTGGAGGTAATTTTTTTATACAATTTTGGGGACTCTAAATGAAATAATTTTTAAAATGCTTTGCTAAAGCTACATGGATTCCATTAGAATCAGAATGGTTGTAATCTTGTTCATTTTGGGAGGTGTGGGGTTGAAATCATAGTATCTCATGGTATACATGTAAACCATAAATTATTTCATCTCTCTGATTCAAATTGCTCTTTATGGAAATGGAAAGTAAATTCTTTGCAGTTAGAAAAAAGGGACAACTTTTGAGAGTTAACATCTTGTATACCTCTTAGTAGGAGTATTATTTAACTCTGTGAGGATGGTTAGTTGATAACAGGCAGGAGTGGCTTACTTTTGAGTTGGTGAAGCCGTACATATTGCTTACACACTAATAACATTGGGTTCCTTCTGAGAAACAGGTCAGAAAGAATATTAAACTAAATTTACTTTTGTCATATGGAGGAAGCGATAGACTTATGCAGAATTAGTGTTTTTCAAGAATACATTGTTGTGGTAATCCAGCATGAGCCCAAAACATGAAAGTAAAGGGAGGTAACAGAACCTGTACTTTAATATTTCCAAAAAGGGCTTTAAACCAGGATTGGCAACCCTTAAAAGTGATACACTAAAACCTTAATTATTTCCCTCCAGTTTAAAGTTTTATTTTTGTAAGCCTCCTCCCCTCTGTAAATTACTGTGAATGAAGAGATCTGGAAATGTGGAAATGGTTTATTTCAATTGAGCTGATGATGACCATCTTGGGAAGACTTCTTGAAAATATTTTTATGCTTTAGAGCAGGGATTGACAAACTTTTTTAAAGGGTCAGATAATAAATATTTTATGCATGTGGGTCATATGGTCTTGTACAACAGCTACTCAAATCTGTTGTGTGGTATGAACCGGCCATAGTTGATATTTAAACAAATGAGCGTGTCTGTGTTCTAGTAACACTTTATATACAAAAACAGGCGGTGGGCTGGATTTGGTCCATGAGCTCTTGTATGCTGACCCCTGCTTTGTAGTGTTTCGGGATCTGAAGGAGGAGGATAAGGTGTGACATTGTGAAGAGCAGCAATAGTCCAGAGAAATCCAAGCCCAGAAACGGGCACCTAAAATAGATAACTCCTGTCCTCAGTGTCCCAGCTCCTAGAGCTGTGAGCTTGATGAATGTCCTTTTATTTGGGTACTGGCCATTGCTCCTAAACTGTGCAGGCAGTGTCCATGCTTCGTATCTGCTTGACTGTGTTCTTGGGCTTTTTCATTGTGTCATATGGATTGATTGTATGAATATCATTCAGTTACTACCTTTGCAGTGCGAAGGGAGACTACCTGGTACCCAGGGGCGATGTAATGCAATTCTTTCCTCTCCCTGCCTGCTCTCTTTCCCCCTGCCCACAGGCTAGACATCGCAGAAACTAGTGGTGCCACATAGACTAACACATATAGATACGTGTTCTCTCTGTCCTCCTTCTCTGTGCTCCTAAACTGTTGTGCACGTAAGACATGTAAGCACATTCTGTAGTACTCTATTGTACTCAATCAAGCTCTTAAAAACTTACCTACTCTTTCTCTCTCAATGAAAAAGACATGTTAGAGACAAAAGCAAGCACATTTGCTGCTTAAAGGAATTTATATGAGATGTGAATAACTAAAGCTAACCTTACCTAGGATGTTTATATCCCTGATCCATAGAATAAAGGCAATATTTTTGAGCCCTCCCACACTTCACTTCCTTTTGAATCTGAACCCTTACTGGTGATTTGGTCAGCACCTCTTTTTCTAAACCTCTGTTTTTCCCAGGCTGAAAGAGCAGGGCTCAGTCAAATACTGAGGGCTGCCTTAAATCCTTGCTGGAACAAGGTGGGTACAAATAGTCTACCATAGAAGACCTGGGAATATTTGCCAAAGGCAAGCATTTCTTTGGTAGATAGGTGACTTTCTGGCATACCTAAATAACCTGTAGTTCCACAGATTGGGACTCAGGCACTATCCCTGCATTTATCTTTTAACTCACTTTCTGAATCCTCCTATTGGGAACGATACCCCATTTGGGGAAATGCATATTGGAAATATTTTCTTTTTGGGTTTCACACAGGAAATAGTTTGTTAAAAATAAAAATGTATTCCAGAAAAGTTATAAATTAAAAATTATTGTTTGTGATTAGAAGTGAGATATGGCTATCATTCAAACTGTTTCAAACAAACATAATTGAATGACACAAGAAAGCCAATCTTATTTTACAGTTGTGTCATTTGGAACCACCAGAATTGATTCTGGATTACTTTTGGGTCACTACAAAAGTTGGATCAGTCCCCCGAATTTTGAAGATTTGACCCTTATGGAGGTGTTTTCTAAATACAAGCTCTGAATCGTCTTTTGAGTTTGGCTGGACTTAATTTAGTTTCCCAGGAAATAAATGATGTGGCCAGTGCTCATGCCTAATACGTTGTAACTTTGGCTGTAGAACAGATGCCACGAGAATAGGCAACAGTACTTAGAAAAGGTAGTTTCCTTTGTAAAATTGGTGGTCTGATATAACCTGTGCTTTTTTCTTTCCAGTTGTCCAATCTGGAGATTCCACATCAAGGAGTACAAATGGAAGGTGATGGCTTCAGCCATGCTATTCGTTTATTGAAGTAAGTGCCTGTCGCGTGTCCCATTTGGTGCCACACATTGTAAGCACCCCGCCAGAGCTGCTCCTCTCCATCTGTGAGACAGCATAAAGCAGAATTCAGAACCTGTGGATAGCGTGGATTTCTACATAGAATTCCTAAGGTCTGGCGAGGATTCTTTCACCTGCTGAGTGGAGATCCAGCACAACATGATATTTTAGGATGTCTTTCCTCTGCATTTCTTTCTTTCATTCAACAGATGTTTCCTGAGCGTGACTATGTGTCAGGCTTGAATTCTGTTAGGGTCCTTCCGGATACTGTGGGTTCATGAAGCAGGGGGATCTGGGCTAGTTTGGAAGTCAGGAAAGGTATCACTGAGGAAGTACCAATCGGACTCTGACTGCAGGAGAGGTGAGAATTAAAGTAAAGGGCCCTTGGGTGGGAGTGGGTGGTCCTAACCAGAAGGGATAACTGCTCTTGGGAAGACTTGGAGGAAAGAGAGCTCAGCATCCTGGAACTGAAAGAACTTCAGCATGGCGGGAGTGGGGAGAGGTGACGCTGGAGATGTAAACAGGAAGGGGTCAGGTCCCGCAGGGCTTTGTGAGTGTCCTTAAGGAAGTAAGACTATCCAGATGGCAGTGGGAAGCCATCCGGTGATTTTAAGCAGAAACTGACATCATTAGATAGGTAGTTTTGAAAACTCACCCTGCTAAACAATATGGAGAATAAATTGGAGAGGAACAAGACGGACGTGGTGAAACTGGTTGTTGAAAAGGTTCACACAAGAGTTGTTGATGGCTTGGACTAGGGAAGGTTCCATAGGGACTTGGGAGATGAAATATTCAAGGGTTGGTGATTAGATTGATGTTGAAGATGAGAAAGGAGAAGGTGGCAAAGGTGACTCTCTTAGTTTTATCTTGGGCAAATGGTGGTTTCTGAGATAAGGTCACTGAAGATGTGAGTTTGAAGGGGCTTTGCTACGTTTGAGGGGCCTAGCATTCCTTTGGGCAGGTAGGGGGAAGTGTCTCAAGCTCAGATGACAGGTTTGGGCAGGAGAGGTAGATGAGTCATCACCAAGGTGATAGTAATTGAGTTGAGATAGTACTGTGTTTCCCTGAAAATAAGCCCCACGTAAGGTCATCAGCCAGACGGACGCCCTAATGCATCTTTGGGAGCAAAATTAATATAAGACATGGTCTTATTTTTGGGGAAATAACAGTATAAGACCCCATCTTATTATCGGGGAAACATGGTAAATTAGATCACCAGGAAAGAGAATACAGGGAGATGGGCATCAGGTTTGGTTCTAAACAGATGGAGGCCAAGGGGCCAAAGGATGCTTAAAAGGAAAGCTAATGCAGTGTGTGTGCTTCATAAGGTGACCAGGACGGACTTGCAAAGCTAGCATGCCATTTAAGACATCAACCTTTTTCTTTTTTTTTAACTATTAGGTGACCAAGCTGACATTCAGACAAAGGAGTCTGGCTTTAGAGCCATCTTGTTTTTCTGTGTTTTTTTAATTAATTTTATTGGGGAATATTGGGGGACAATGTGTTTCTCCAGGACCCATCAGCTTCAAGTCAAGTCGTCCTTCAGTCTTGTTGTGGAGGGTGCAGCTCAGCTCCAGGTCCAATCACCGTTTTCTATCTTTAGTTGCAGGGGGCGCAGCCCACCATCCCTTGTAGGAATTGAACCAGCAACCTTGTTGTTGAGAGCTGGCGCTCTAACCAGCTGAGCCATCTGGCCGCCCGAAAACATCAACCTTTTTGATGCAGAAAACATTTTCTTTTTTCTATCTTTTTTTTATTTTAATTTGTATTGTTTCTTAGATGTTGCTTAATAATACAAACCATGTAAGCAATTTTTATTGATTGAATTCCTCTGTCTGACAAGAAATGGCAGCTCTACAGTTTGAACCAGCAGGGCTTTAATTTTTGTTACTTGGGAATCAAGTTTGTTTCTGTGGAAGACGGGAAGGGCTAGCAAATGGCGGGCACTCCACCCTTGTGTCAGGCTGCTCACTCTGGCTGCGGGGCTGAAGAACTGGAATAGCTTCCCTTCCTGGCTATCTCAACGCCATCTCTATGAGCTGTTTTCAGGAGAGGGAAAGCTAGTCTTACAGTGGAAATCAATAAGGAAAATGTAGTACTTTTAATGTAATTGCCTTTGGTTTTGAATTACTTCTGCTTAAAATGCAGGGTTTTTTTTTTTCTTTTCACTCTTCTTGGCAACTGCAGATAAGTAGATGATGTTAACATTTGTGTTCTGTTCTCTTAGTTATGTTTTTCGTGTTTTGCAAGAATTTTAAAATATCTCACGCTCAGTAGTTTTATGAAAGAAATTTCAGTCCCCTTTCTTTTTGAACTCGAGAACTCATAATAGTCCTGCCTAAGAACAAAGCACTTCGTATTTTTCAGCTTCATTTTACAATGATTTTTAAGAAAGTCTTTACTGTATCCTGGCTAATATTTTCTTTAATTAAAACTTAAACGGAAAATATATAAAAATGAATAAATTAAAGATAACTGTCCACTATATGCTGCCCCTTATGGGGGGTAGGTAGAAGTGAAGAAAGAAAAAGTAAACAATAAATGTCTAAACATGACTTTATTAAATTAAAATCCTGCATAGATCTAATTAGTATGTGATTGCTTTAATACATTTCATCTTCAGAAACTGTTCTTTATGCTTTTAGTCCTGGATATATTAATATTAAAAGGGAGTATGAGTTGATACTTCAAAGCTTTAAAATCAGCACATTTTTCTTCTCTTTGCAAAAATATGTTCTGTTCTTGTTCAGCTTACGTCCTTGAAAATCTGTTGAGCAGGCCTCCTTGATGTATCTCTGAAAGTATCGTGGCAAACACCTTAGATTGCTATGGTTCACGGACCTGTTGCTTTGTGCGGATTCAAAAGAGCCTTGATTCTACAGCAAAAACAGCACAAGGCTCAAGCAGCATGCTCATGGTGCCTGGTTTTGAGCTCTTGAGCAAACCTCCCACCTTCTGAACTGACGGTACAGTAATGGGCAGAGATGCTGGTCCTCTCGCCACATCCACAAGATTTTTTCATCTCTGTTCCATTGTGTTTCTTTGCCTCTTGTAGCTTATACACATAATGCATAGGCCCAGCTCTTTTTTGCAAGTTAGGGCTCAGCTTATGTCAGTTGTGTGACTCAGTCCTTCTGCATATGTATGTACAACCTTTATAAAACCCTCTTCACTTTCCTTGTAGGCACAATGGCGCTTCTTTTACTAGCACTTTCAGTGATCGCCCCGGTTTTGTACCACAGGGACATGATGTGGTTACTGATGTTTGTAAAATCCCTCAAAACGAAACTGACACACACAGTACATGATGGCCAAACAGGAGCAGTGCTGGCACACATCTGCCCTAGAACACCAAAGCCGACTTCCTAAATATGTTCAATACTTGGAATTATAGGAGAAAAATCAGTCAGGAGTAGCTGTTTAGATCGAAAAACTTTTTTGAGTTGGTACAAATTTTCAGATAAGGTTAATCCATTGTCCAGGAAATGTCTTCCTCAGTTCTTAATTTTTGGCAAATACAGTAGTTTGAGTTTGTAACCGTTTTGTCAGGTTTTCCTTTTGGGGAACCTGTTTTGTTTTTTCCCTCACATAGTAGTCATGTGGGGAAGATTAAAATTATAATTTTGGTTTACTTTTATTCTCTCTGTTACATTTATAACCTTAAAAGCAAGTGAATGTTTTACAGGTTCCTTGAAGTAGAGGCTATTATATCTGTATCACAGATTAAGAAAGTGATAGGGAATGCATTTTCAGGGTCAGCTTGTCCCTGAGAGCATAAATTAGGAGTCTTTCCTTAGTTCTTCCTTGAAAATGTGCTGGCTTCTATGTGTTCATTTTCTAACCAGATGGATTTCACAAAACACCTGTTTTATGTGAAAAAAAGATAACGTACCGCATTTATATTTTCAAAATCAGGATTTAAAAATCTATCTGAACTGGCTGCTTTGTAACTCTTAATGGGTTAGGGTTACGTTCTGAAGGGTAAGCATAAGCAAAAGTCCTCAGTACACTTATGAAGTTGAAAAGCATATCTGCAATGTATGTGATTCCTGTATAATAACTACCCCAGATAACATTGGATGAAATCTTCATGGTGGTGATAAAAGATATATAGTATGAAGGATTAACTTTTCGAAAACTTAAAAAGCTGTACATTTAAGAGGAGCTATGATGGAATTTTTAATTAACTGAGAAAAGTTCAATACTATGTTAATTCTATTCTTATGCAAGCTGTAGACCTTTCTTCCCCCCTGCAGATTTTATTTTTTACCATATGCAATCTCTCCTTTTTGCTCTCTTAAAGTTGCTTATTCTAGGTCAGTGGTTCTCCACCCCAGGGTGGTTTTGCCCTCTAGGGGACATTTGGCGATGTTTGGAGATATTTTTGGTTGTCATTAAGTGAGAAGAGGGGTTGGAGGTGCTCCTGGCATCTAGTAGGTGGACTCCAGGGCTGCACAGGACAGCCCCCCACAGTAGTTCTCCAACCCACGTGTCAGTATTGCAGAGATTGAGAAACCCTATTCTAGGTGTTACACTCTGAATAAGATGCCTGAACCCAGTGATTCCATGTTTCCAATTATATTTGTTGTTTTTTGCCTTAGATATTGATAATCACTCTACCAAGTCTGAGAATTAATCCACCTTCCCTGTGAATTAAAGGATAATGTACAATTAAATAACATATCTCATTATTTCATCCGTTACTAATAAACACCTAAAATATATTACCTCATAATGTTTTATGACAAATAAAATAGTTCATAAAGCTCCAACAGGAAAATGGATAGGTAGGTGTTTTAAGATACCAAAGCTGATACATTCCTTTTGTATATGTGATATATGTAGAGGACAATATGTATGTTAAATAAGCTAATACATGTAAAACTCATCACAGTGAGTGTTACTTCTTCAAAGGAGAAGGGAGGGAGATAATGAACCTGGAACTTTGTCATGTCAGTCTGTGATCAAGACTTGGTTTACTACAACGGGAATTAACTTATATGAATATTTGCTGTATTAGCCACCATAAGCACTTTATATGGTGTTTTTTTTGTTTGTTTGTTTTTTAAAGATTTTATTGGGGAAGGGGAACAGGACTTTATTGGGGAATAGTGTGTACTTCCAGGATTTTTTCCAAGTCAAGTTGTTCTCCTTTCAATCGTAGTTGTGGAGGGCACAGCTCAGCTCCAGGTCTAGTTGCCGTTGTTAGTTGCAGGGGGCACAGCCCACCATCCCTTGCAGGAGTCGAACCGGCAACCTTGTGGTTGAGAGCCCGCGCTCCGACCAACTGAGCCATCTGGAGATCAGGGGCAGCTCAGCTCAAGGTGCCGTGTTCAATCTTAGTTGCAGGGGGCACAGCCCACCATCCCTTGCGGGAGTTGAACCAGCAACCTTGTGGTTGAGAGCCCACTGGCCTTTGTGGGAATTGAACTGGCAGCCTTAGGCGTTAGGAGCACGGAGCTCTAACCATCTGAGCCACCGGGCCGGCCACCATCACTTTATACGTTTTGTTGTGTTTTAAAATCACTGACACATGGTAATTATTTATTTCCATTCTGTGCTTGGGAAACTGAAATTCAGAGAGTTTAAGAGTCAGAATTAAAATGCAAGTTCCTGACTCCAGTGCCCTTTCCACTGCATCATCCTGCCTTCAAAGAGTGATCATATAAGTGTTTTGTTTCCCTTAGGTTTTCCTTGAGAATGCTCCAGATAGATTTTGTAGAAAGCCAATGTCCTTGCTTTTCTTTTTTATTTCAATTAAAGTTTGTTGGGGTGACAATTGTTAATAAAGTTACACAGATTTCAGGTGTACAATTCTGTATTACATCATCTATAAATCCCATTGTGTGTTCACCACCCAGAGTCAGTTCTCCTTCCATCACCATATATTTATTTGATCCCCTTTACCCTCATCTCCCACCCCACACCCCCCTTACCCTTCATAACCACTAAACTATTGTCTCTGTCTATGAGTTTTTGTTTCTCATTTGTTTGTCTTGTTCTTTCGTTGTTTTGAGGAACCTCCACACTGCCTTCCATAACGGCTGCACTCAGTCTGCATTCCCACCAACAGTGTATGAGGGTTCCTTTTCCTCCACAGCCTCTCCAACACTTGTTACTATTTGTCTTGTTGATGATAGCCATTCTGACTGGGGTGAGGTGATATCTCATTGTGGTTTTTATTTGCATTTCTCTGATGATTAGCGATGTTGAGCATTTTTTCATATGTCTATTTGCCATTTGTATGTCCTCTTTGGAGAAACGTCTCTTCAGGTCGTCTGCCCGTTTTTCAATTGGGTTGTTTGTTTTTTTGTTGTTGAGTTGCATGAGTTCCTTGTGTATTTTAGATATTAGCCCCTTATCGGAGGCACTGTTTGCAAAAATCTTCTCCCATTCAGTTGGTTGCCTCTTTAATTTGTTGATGGTCTCTTTTGCAGTGCAGAAGCTTTTAAGTTTCATATAGTCCCATTCATTTATTTTAGCTTTTACTTCCATTGCCTTTGGAGTCAAATTCATAAAATGCTCTTTGAACCCAAGGTCCATAAGTTTAGTACCTATGTTTTCTTCTATGCAGTTTATTGTGTCAGGTCTTATGCTTAAGTCTTTGATCCATTGTGAATTAATTTTGGTACATGGTGACAGATAGCAGTCCAGTTTCATTCTTTTGCACTTGGCTTTCCAATTCTCCCAGCACCATTTATTGAAGAGGCTGTCTTTCCTCCATTGTATGTTTTGAGCTTCTTTGTCAAAAATTATCTGTCCATATTTATGTGGTTTTATTTCTGGGTTCTCAGTTCTAGTCCATTGGTCTATGTCTGTTTTTCTGCCAATACCATGCTGTTTTGATTATTGTAGGCCTGTAGTACAAGCTAAAGTCGGAGTGTGATACCTCCAGCATTGTTCTTTTTTCTTAAGATTGCTTTGGCTATTCGGGGTCTTTTGTGGTTCCAAACAAATCTGATGATTTTTTGTTCTATTTATTTTAAAAATGCCATTGGGATTTTGATGGGGATTGCATTGAATCTGTATATTGCTTTGGGTAATATGGCCATTTTAACTATGTTGATTCTTCCAATCCATGAGCACAGAATGTCTCTCCATTTCTTTGTCTTCAATTTCTTTCAAAAATGTCTTCCAGTTTTCAGCATATAGGTCTTTAACATCCTTGGTTAAGTTTATTCCTAGGTGTTTTATTCTTTTAGCCGCAATTGCAAAAGGAATTGTTTTTTGTATTTCTTTTTCTGAGATTTCATTGTTAGTATATAGGAATACAATGGACTTTTGTACGTTGATTTTGTAGCCGGCAACTTTACTGTATTCGTTGATTGTTTTTAATAGCTTTTTGGTTGAGTCTTTAGGGTTTTCGATATATAGCATCATGTCATCTGCAAAGAGTGATAATTTAACTTCTTCATTCCCAATTTGGATGCCTTTTATTTCTTTCTCTTGCCTGATTGCTCTGGCGAGGACTTCCAACACTGTGTTGAAAAGCAGAGGTGATAGGGGACAGCCCTGTCGTGTTCCTGAACGTAGAGCAAAGGGCTTCAGTTTTTCACCATTAATTATGAGATTAGCTGAGGGCTTGTCATATATGGCCTTTATTGTGTTAAGGTATTTTCCTTCTATACCTATTTTGTTAAGTGTTTTCATCATAAATGCATGTTGTATCTTGTCAAATGCTTTTTCTGCATCAGTTGATACAATCATATGATTTTTGTTCTTTATTTTGTTTATGTGATGTATCACATTGATGGATTTGCATATGTTGAACCATCCTTTTGCCCCAGGGATGAACCCCACTTGGTCATGATGAATAATCTTTTTAATGCATTGTTGCATTAGATTTGCTAGAATTTTATTTAGGATTTTTGCATCGGTATTCATCAGATATATTGGTCTGTAGTTTTGTTTTTTTTGTGTTGTCCTTACCAGGTTTTGGTATCAGAGTAATGTTGGCGTCATAAAATGAGTTAGGGAGTACTGTCTCTTCTTCAATTTTTTTAAAGAGTTTGAGCAGGATTGGTATTAGATCCTCTTTGAAGGTTTGGTGGAATTCACTAGTGAAGCCATCTGGTCCAGGACTTTTGCTTTTGGGAAGGTTTTGGATGACTGATTCAATTTCGTTACTGGTGATTGGTCTGTTTAGATTTTCCAGTTCTTCATGGTTCAGCCTGGGAAGGCTATATGTTTCTAAGAACTTGTCCCTTTCTTCTAGGTTATTGAATTTGGTGGCATATAGTCCTTCATAGTATTCTTGGATGATCCTTTGTATTTCTGTGGTGTTCGTTGTAACTTCCCCTTCTTCATTTCTGATTTTATTAGTGTCTTCTCTCTCTTTTTATCTTAGAGAGTCTAGCCAAGGGTTTGTCAATTTTGTTAATCTTTTCAAAGAACCAGCTCTTTGCCACATTGATTTTTTTCTATTGTCTTTTTGTTCTCTATTTAATTTAGTTCCGCTCTGATTTTTATTATTTGCTTCCTTCTGCTGACCTTGGGTTTCATTTGTTCTTCTTTTTCTAGTTCTTTAGGGTGTAACATGAGGTTATTTGGGATTTTTCTTGTTTCTTGAGATAGGCCTGTAATGTTATAAATTTCTCTCTTAAAACTGCTTTCGCTGCATCCCAAAAATTTTGGTAGGATGTATTTTCATTCTCATTTGTTTCTATGTATCTTTTGATCTCTCCTCTAATTTCTTCTTTGGCCTGGTCATTCTTTAAGAGTATGTTGTTTAATCTCCAAGTATTTGTGGTGTTTCCTGCTTTCTTTTTGTAGTTGATATCCAATTTCAAAGCCTTGTGATCAGAGAATATGCTTGGTATGATTTTAATGTTCTTAAACTTGTTTAGGCTAGTTTTATGTCCCAATATATGGTCTATCCTTGAGAATGGTCCATGTACACTAGAAAAAAATGTATAATCTGATGTTTTGGGTGAAGTGCTCTATAAATGTCAATTATGTCCATTTTATCTAATGTGTCATTTAGGGCTGCTATTTCGTTATTTATTTTCTGTTTGGATGATCTATCCATAGCTGTCAATGATGTATTTAGGTCCCCTAGTATAGTTATGTTTTGGTCAGTTTCTCCCTTTAGTTCTGTTAGTAGTTGCTTGGTATATTTTGGTGCTCCCTGATTCAGGGTGTAAATATTAATGACTGTTATGTCTTCTTGTTGTATAGTCCCCTTTATCATTATGTATGAAATGTCCATCTTTGTCTCTTGTTACCTCTTTCACCCTGAAGTCTGTTTCATCTGATATCATTATGGCTACACCTGAGTTTCTCTGGATACCATTTGCTTGGAGTGTCAATTTCCACCCTTTCACTTTGAGTCTATGCTTGTCCCTGTAGCTGAGATGTGTCTCTTGGAGACAGCATATGGTTGGGTTTAGTTTTTTGATCCAATCTGCTACTCTGTGCCTTTTTATTGGTGAGTTCAGCCCATTTACATTTAGGGTGATTATTGATATGTGAGGATTTCCTGTCATTCTATCTTTAGTTTTCTGGTAAGGCTGTGTCTCCATTGTTTCTTTGCCTTTTTGTTGTTGTCTATTATTTCTGTGTGGTGGTATTCTATGATGTTTCCCTCTGTTTTTTCTTTTATTACAGTATATGTTTCAGTTCTGGATTTTTTTTTGAGTGGTTACCCTTAAGTTTATGTAAAGGAAAGTTTGATATTTAGAGTATTCCATTTTCTTCAGCACGCTTACTTTCTCCATTCCCATATTCCGGTTCATGCCTTTACTTTCCCCCTTTTTATGTTTTGGTTGCCACAAATTGTCCCTGTTGATGGTGGTCGAATAGCCTCCTTTATTATTTCTTATACTGCAAGTCGTGTGTTAGAAAATTCCCTCAGCTTCTGTATGTCTGGAAAGGTCTTTATTCCTCCTTCATATCTAAAGGATATCTTTACTGGGTATATTATTCTTGTCTCATAATTTCTCTCTTTCAATAGTTTGACTATTTGGTTCCACTCCCTCCTGGCTTGTAGAGTTTCTGCTGAGAAATCTGATGATAATCTAATGGGCTTTCCTTTGTAGGTTACTGTCTTCTTTTCCCTGGCTGCCTTGAGGATTTTTTCTTTGTCATTAATTTTTGACAGCTTCACTACAATGTGCCTTGGAGAAGGCCGTTGGGGTTGAGGTAATTAGGTGTTCTACTTGCTTCTTGGATTCGAGGATCCAGTTCTTTTCATAAGTTTGGGAAGTTCTTATTGGCTATTTGTTTGAATATACTCTCTGTTCCCTTCTCTCTTTCTTCTCTTTCTGGTATGACCATTATTCTTATGTTGCTCTCTGATGTAGTCTGAAAGTTCTTGTAGAGTTCTTTCATTTCTTTTAAGTCTCAAGTCTCTTTCTTCTTCCATCTGTGTCATTTCCAGGTTTCTATCTTCGATGTCACTGATGCTTTCCTTCATCTGGTCAACTCTAGTACCTAATCTGGTTATTTTCATTCCTGATTTCTTCTATTGAGTTCTTAATCTCCAGAAATTCTATTTGTTTTTTTTGTTTTTAAATTTCAATCTCTTTTGTAAAATGTTCATGTTGTTCTTTGATTCTGTTTCTGAGTTCATTAAACTGCCTTTCTGTGTTTCTTACATCTCGGTGAGTATTTTCAGAACTGCAATCTTGAATTCTCTCATTTAAATCAAATATTTCCATATCTGTAAGTTCATTTGCTGGAAACTTTTCATTTTCTGTCTGAGCTGTCGTGTTGCCTTGGTTATTCATGGCAATTAATAGTTTATTATTTCTCTTCCTAGACATCTACAGGAGTGGCTTCTGCAAGAGGTTGATAGGAAGAGGTCTTTCTTTTGTTTTCCAGTACGTGTTGGTAGAATGTTTTATTTTCTCTCCGACTGCAGCCTTTTTTTCCTGTCTCACACTGTAGTGTTGTGTTTTCTCTGCACTATTTCAGCTTCTTTCACAATGTGGGGATTCCCTGGAATGTGGGCTTCTCTCCTCTGTTAACAGTTCACCTGGGTCATAGGGTTCTGCCTCCATGTGGGGATGCGGAGAGCTTTTGAAGTTCCAAAGCTCTTCCTGCACCAGATTCATAGCCTGGATGTTTCAGCAGTTCTGTTTACTCCTGCAGGGATCCGCCCAAATAGGTGGGGACAGAGGTAGGGTGGTTGTGAGAGGTGGCCCAGAGCAATGGCAGCGACCACCACCACCACAGCCGTTCCTGCTTCCACAGCTCCCTACCCTTTGCCGGAACTAGTTGGGCTGCGAATCTGTGTCTGCGGACCACAGTTCTCAGCACTGCAAATATTCTGTTCTTTTGATCTGACACTGGTACTGTTCCGCTTCTAGCACTGGGCAAGTGGGGTCAGGGTGAGCTTTGGGAGGGTAGGGAGGGGGCGGCTAGTCTCAGTGCCTAAAGCTTCCGTTCTCTGCTCGGCAGTGAGGGCTTAAACCAGTTTTCAGCCTTCTTCTCTCAGTCTTTTCTCCGAGGTCTCTGCCGTTCGCGTTGGGTTCAGCTGAGTTATATGCTGCCCCCTCAGCCTTGTGGGCCACAAGTGGGGCCCTAGCAGTCCAAGTTCTTCCCTCTACCGCAGCTACGGTAGTTCCGGGATGCAGCGAGCTCAGAGCACTGAGCTAGGTCTGTGTCTTGTGCCCGTGTGGCTCCGTCACCGCACTTCTCCCTTCCCTCCTCCCCTGCTTGCGCGATTCGCCCACCTTTAGGTGAATTCAGTAGTTAGCCTCTTCGTCTTGCCTGTCTGCTGTGCAGGGAGTCCTTTGTGGAGTTATAGCTATTTAATTTGTTGTAAATTCCAGGGGAGAGTTCCAGAGGCTCACCTCACGCCACCATTTTGATGACATCACTCCATGTCCTCGCTTTTCATTCTGAATTGTGGTCTTTTCTAATAACAAGATTTAGGATGAAAAGAAACATCACTTTGTTAACATGAGAGTCCTAATCTCTGTTGATGTGAATGGAAATGGTTTAATGCTATTAATTGCTGTGAATTGTATGAATTGCTTCCTTTGCAGAAGGTACCTAGTAGGGGAGTTTGAACTGAAACTATAATGTAGATACCCTTCCTGTCATCATGAAGATTATACTTTTGTCTTTCTCTGATGTGAAGTATACTTGATATGCTGTCTTTCATCACCAGAATTCCTCCCTGTAAGGGTGTAAATGAGGAAACCCAGAAGGCCCTGGACCGTTCTCTCCTCGATTGCACTTTCCGATTACAAGGTAGAAATAATCGCACATGGGTGGCAGAGTTAGTGTTTGCAAATTGTCCACTTAATGGCACGTCTACCAGGGAGCAAGGTGAGATGCCTCACAAACTTTGTATTTGCACATTTGTAGGTTTTATATATATATATATATATATATATATATATATATATATATATATATATATATATATATCGATTGTTATCAATCTTCTCTTTTAATCCTGTAGGACCATCTCGGCATGTTTATCTGACATACGAAAACCTGTTGTCCGAACCTGTTGGTGGTAGAAAAGTGGTTGAAATGTTCCTTAATGACTGGAATAGCATTGCACGATTATATGAGTGTGTGTTGGAATTTGCACGTTCTCTACCAGGTACATGTGATTAAAAAAAGCATCCCCCTCCTTTTTAACTTAAGTAAAACATGTACATTGTATGAAGATTTTTTTAGGGTGTCAGATGGGCACATGTCTTATTAGGGAGACCACTTCTTGGACGGTGTAGATGCCTGGCCACTGCCATGTACACCTAAAGCTGAAGCTGAATAATATTGAATGTCAACTATAATTTAATATGTAGTCACGAGGTATGGAGTATAGCATTGGGAATAGAGTCCATGGAATTGTAATAGATATATACGATGCCAGAGGCAATAGATCGGGGGAGGGGAGTTATCACTTTGTGAGGTGTGAAATGGCTATTGCATTGTTCTGTACACCTGAAACTAATAGTTATAATAATAAAGGTGCACATTGTAAAAAACAAAAAAATCAAGTATGTCTAATGAAAAATAAGTTTCCCTTTTAACTTAGGCTTCAATTTCCTTCCCGCAGAGACAACCACTTGTTAAGTTTCTTAGGTATCCAGTTTTTTGCACATAGGCATACCATATTGTAACAATAGTTGATACTTACTGAGCGTTTACTAGATGTATGTTTATTACATACAGTGTAATAAACAGTTAATGCTTGTGTTAACTCATTTACTCTTCACAGTCACCCTATGAGGTCGGTGAGTTATTCGTTATTTTTCAAATGAAGGAAACAAGTCACAGAGACTAAGAACTTGCTTAAGGCCACATACCTAGTAAATGGCAGAGCTGGGCTTGGAACCTCTAATCATCTTGTTGCACTACTTCAATATATCTCCACCCCTCCCCTGGTCCCTTTTGTAGAAATGAAAATGGAAGCCTGCTATCTATGCTGTTGCTTTCTTCTTTTTTTAAAAAAAATTAAATTACATATTGCGAGACATTTTAATCTAGGCACACAGTATTGCTAAAATGCCCTCCTTTTCAAATATATGTTTTAAAATTTTGCATGTGTGATCTTTTTAAAAATTTTTTTATTTTTCAGTTACAGTTGACGTACAATATTATATTAGTTTCAGGTATAGAACATAGTGATTAGACATTTATATAACTTACAAAGTTGCATGTGTAATCTTAATCTTTTTGTTTCCTTTCTGCTTAGACATACCTGCTCATCTAAATATTTTCTCAGAAGTTCGTGTATATAATTACCGAAAACTTATCTTGTGTTATGGAACCACCAAGGGAAGCTCAGTAAGTGTATGAATTAATTAAAACTGAAGTTCCTGTCATAGATCTTTGAAAAATCAAGAATTTAAAAATTATGAAAACTTCTTTGAAATAATGAGGGCTCCAGTAAAAATTAGGGATAAAATGGTAAATTTTAAATTCTTTGTTGCTATAGAGTATACTATAATGCTTAACTCTTTAAAATTGAAAATAAATTATAACCTCTTTGATAGGATATATAATCTTGAGTTTTGGACAAGGTAATGTAACTTTGGTATTTGTATTTTTTCTCGACTGATTTCAAATCTGCTTAGCAGTGTGATTTTTATAATGAAGATTACGTAGGAATGGTTTTGAACAATATGGTATATCTGCTTTTGGCCACATGACTATTTTTTTATCCTATTTTAATCTTGAAGATATTCCTCATAATCTGTAGTTCCTTATTTTTTTCCCAACCATTACGTAAAGCCCTAGAAATTTAGTCTAAAAGTTTAGCCAGCTGGTTTCTTTCTAGACTCTTTCACATCAGGTAGTATCAGAAATTACTTGAGTGTTTTAAAATCTATTTTAACTGTAGGTACCTGTGTTGGGGTGGTTTCCTTTCCTTTTATGACAGTGCTTACCTAGAGGGTGACTCTTCTTCAGTTCAAGAGAAGAATGAAAAATAAGAAACACCAATGATAATTTTTAAATAAAATTTAATCAAAATGTTCCCTTTAGTGCCTTTTCTTTCTGTTTTATTTGGTAGAAGTGGGCTGACTGTACATGCTCAGCGAACGTACTGGTCCATAGTAACAGCACATCTGGAATTTAAAGAGTCCAGTCTTATGGGTTGCTTTCAAAAAAAGACCTCCTTTAGATCTTTGGAATTTTGCCTTACTGTTGAAACATTTTTTCGTTCTGTGTGAATCTGTTACTTAGTTTCTGAAATGTGTTCTCTCTGATTTAGATTAGTATCCAGTGGAATTCCATACATCAGAAATTTCACATTTCTTTGGGAACTGTTGGCCCAAACTCAGGTTGCAGTAACTGTCACAATACCATTCTCCATCAGCTTCAAGAAATGTTTAACAAAACACCAAATGTGGTTCAGTTATTACAGGTAATTAAATTTATTTTCTGTTTAAAAATAAGATACAGTCAGTGTTAATGTCTCATGTAAAACTCAGAAATCATGTAGACTTGTCTTTAATGATGCGAGTGGGTGCCTTTGTCTTTTAAATCTTGCACTCTTCTTGGAAAATTTTCTTTGATTCAAAGTGAACACTGCTCCAGTTTGCATACTGTTCAAGGAAGAACTTTACAGACTGTGTCAGAAAGACATTGTCTCATTTGTGACAGTTATACATTGAAAATTCTGAGATTTTAGTATTTGTACAGAAACTGGCTGCTCTCACTGTGTTTGTTCCTTATAGGTACTGTTTGATACTCAGGCTCCGTTAAATGCCATCAACAAACTCCCTACTGTGCCAATGTTGGGCTTGACCCAGAGAACCAACACTGCCTACCAGTGCTTCTCCATTCTGCCGCAGTCGTCCACCCACATCAGACTGGCCTTCAGGAACATGTATTGCATTGATATATACTGCCGGAGTCGGGGCGTTGTGGCAATACGGGATGGTGCCTATAGTCTTTTTGATAATAGCAAGTTAGTTGAAGGATTTTATCCTGCTCCAGGACTAAAGGTAACAGACTTCAGTGTTACAGCATGAGTAAACATAAATATGATCTGTCAAACGATTCCTTCGAGGGGGATATAATGGGAAAAAGCAACACATTCCTGTTTAAATTTAGTAAGTGGCCATGTTAATGCATCACCTCTGCAACTTTACTCTGAAGGAGCCTGAAGTTCTACTAAAGTGCTGTGCCGATATATAAGAGATGATAAAATGTCCTTTCCTTTATTTCCTTATCCTGTGATTAGTAAAGGGCAAGATAGTAAAAAGAGTCCTATTTGCCATTTGGAACTTTAAAAGTAGTCTTTGTCATTGATTATTGAGAAAGTTTGGTTCATCAGTTCAGCTATGATGCTTTTTTAAAATATGGGGTCCTTTCCACACAATCCCTGGAGGTCCTGATATAATAATAGCTCAGTTGCTTATAATTTAGAGTTAAATAGTTGCAAATGGCTTGTTTTGAAAATTGGTCCCGTGCAGCCCTCTCTTGCCATTTTCCTGCTGTGTTTTCAACTCATATAGCTTATTCTCTTATCTCTAAATAGCAGGCTTATGTTGCTGTTCGTTGACTTCTTAGTTGTGGGCATTATCTGATTCTCATAATGGAAGATAAGGATTTAATTCTTTTTTAATGCTTTCTTGTATGCCCCTTTCTCATTCCAGGCTGCTTTCAGTACACATACACCTTATTCCTTTTCTCCTATCCTTGCAATATGGTTAAGGTAGCAATTTTGATTAGATAGCTTTTCAGTGTTCACATTATTCTGCATATATAAACACTGTTCTATCAAACTTACTATGATTATTCTCTCTCTCAGTATGTTCACCTATCAGATATCTTACCAGTTTCATCTTGAAGAAATCTCTTCCACAGTCCTCTGACCTCCAATCTGGAATGGTAGTGCTGCAGACCTTTTGCATAATTTTGACTTAGGAATCTGCAGAAGGATAGTGAAAGGGGAGATTCTTTCACTTCTCTCTTGTGTTGCATGCCCTGTGGCTTGGACACCATGTCTTTTTCTTGGTTTACTCCATTGTTTTGGTGTAGTACTTCCTACGTAGCTTCCTGGGAGAACGTACATGGGAGATGGGAGGTTAATTTGTCACCTTGTATGTCTGAAACTGTCTTTAGTTTATCCTCATCTAATTGAGAGAGTGGCTAGGTATGGAATTCTAGGTTGCAATTATTTTGAAGGCATTAGCTTCCATTGTGACTGTTAAGAAGTTTAATTCTGTTGAAATTCTTGAACCTTATGTGACTAAGTAGGCTCTTTCAGTCTGGCAGCTTATATCATTTTGCTCAGGGGAATTTCCTTGCATTATTTCTTGGTTTTTTATTTTATTTATTTATTTATTTACTTTCCTGTTAGCTCTTTTTGGTACTCCCACTGTTCTGATGTTGGACATCCTGGATTCATCCTCTAATTTTCCATTTTTTACATCTTTGTTTCTGGGAGAGTTCCTCGTTATTTCCTTTTATCCTTCTATTTTTCATTTCTCCCAAGGTTTTTTGTTTTTTTTTTTGGCCATGTTTTTAAAAACTTCCAACAGTTCCTTTTTGCTTCTAATTGTTCATTTTATGACATCCTATTCCATATGGCTAAATTATCTTGTCTTACCTCTTCCTACATAATCTCCATTTCATCTACCCTGCTTTTTTTGTTCTCTTTCATATTAGTGTCTTTCCTCAAATATTAAGTGATTCTTAACTCTGCTCTTATTTAAAGTGAGACTTGTGGACTGGTCTTCACTGCAGGGTGATCTCCTTGGGCCATTTCTTTGGGTAACTCCCAGTGACAGTAGGTCTTTTTGTTAGGTTAGTGTGAGTACTAAAAGAAGTTTCCAAGTCTCTGCATAGATGGTGTACATCTGGCTTCCAATTTTTGACAAGTTAAATAAGAGAAGGAAACTAGTATTTTCAACATTCAATATGTAATTCTTAATCTCCATTTTTAATATGGTACCCCTTCTCTCAATTATTGTAGGGTACCCCAAGTCAGAGACCCTCTGCCAGGGTGGTAGAGGTCAACCTAACTCAGTGGAAGTGACAGTGGCTCTGGGAGGGTTTCATTGTCTCTTTTTTTAAAATGGAGGTACAATTGACATATAACATATTAGTTTCAGGTATACAACATAATGATTCGATATTTATACTGCTAAATGATCACCACAAGTCCAGTTACCATCTATCAGCAAAATTAAAAATTTTTTTTCTTGTGATGAGAACTCCCAAGATCTACTCTTAGCAACTTTCAAATATGCAACACAATATTATTGACTATTGTCACCATGCTGTATATTACATCTCCATGACTTACTTATTTTATAACTGGATGTTTGTAACTCTTGACCCCCTTAACCCCCTAACCTCCTTCGCCTCTGGCAATCACCAATCTATTCTCTGTATGTATGAGTTTTGTTTTGTTTTTTAGATTTCCCATATAAGTGAGATCATACAGTATTTGTCTTTCTCTTGTCTGACTTCATTTAGCATAATAACCTCAAGGTCCACCCATATTGTCACAAATGGCAAGATTTTGTTCTTTTTTATGGCTGAGTAGTAATCCATGTATGTGCGCGCGCCACATTTTTATCCATCGATGGACACTTAGGTTGTTTCCATATCTTGGCTATTATAATAATGCTGCAGTGAACATAGGGGTGCGTACATACACCTTTTTGAATTAGTATTTTCATTTTCTTAAGATAAATACTCAGAAGTGGTGTTGTTGAGTCATATGGCAGTTCTTATTTTTAATTATTGAGGAACCTCCATACTAGTTTCTGTAGTGGTTGCATCAATTTACATTCCCATTAACAGTGCACGAGGGTTCCCTTTTCTCTGCATTCTTGCTAACACTTGTTATTTCCTGTTGTTTTTTTGTTTGTTTGTTTGATAATAGGCATTCTAACAGGTGTGAGTGATATCTCATTATGGTTTTGATTTGCATTTGCCTGATGATTAGTGATGTTGAGAATCTTTTCATGTGCTTTGTGCCTTGTTTGCCAAATCTTTTTGGTTTCAGTGCCTCTTAGTCACCCAGTCCATCTGTTTTTGGTTCCACCTTCATCCCCATTTCCAGAGGTATCTGGTGCTGCCAGTTCCTATGTGTCTTGGAGATCTGGACGGAAATAGTTTTGCTTCTTGGCTTTTCCCACTGCTTGCTTAGGATACAACTTCCTCACATTGGGTAGTTCCGTTACCACTCAGCCATCTGCTCTGCAGCCTCCGGAATGTATTGATATTATTCTCTTCTGCCATTCTTTTTGACTTAATTGCTTAAAAATTTTTTTTATATAGGCGTTTCAGTGGGGTATTAGGAAAAGACGAAATGTGTGTTGTGAATCCATCGTCTTTAATTAGAAATCAGACCGTGTACTTCTAAAAGCTTTTAGTGATTCTGATAAGCTTATGATCTATATTTTTGAAGATTGGGAAGATGGAGTGTTAAAAGAAATAATCTGCTTGAGACCCAAACTCTGGTAGCCTTGCTTAATTTTTTTTTTTTTTTTTTTTAAGATTTTATTGGGGAAGGGGAACAGGACTTTATTGGGGAACAGTGTGTACTTCCAGGACTTTTTTCCAAGTCAAATTGTCCTTTCAGTCTCAGTTGTGGAGGGCACAGCTCGGCTCCCAGTCCAGTTACCATTGCTAGTTGCAGGGGGCGCAGCCCACCATCCCTTGCGGGACTCGAGGAGTTGAACTGGCAACCCTGTGGCTGAGAGCCCACTGGCCCATGTGGGAATAGAACCGGCAGCCTTCGGAGTTAGGGGCATGGAGCTCCAACCGCATGAGCCACCAGGCCGACCGCAGCCTTGCTTAATTTTTGATGACTTATAAAACAAGACTCCCACACTTGACTTTTCAAAATTAAGTCATAGTAGATAAAAAGGGAAAAGATGACTTAGTTTCTCTATTCCGTTTTTCTCTGTCACATTTTCTAGCTGAAAAAGTGAGAACTCTCAGTAAATAGGAAATTTTCCAAGTCATTAAAGTTACTTAAATGGCCAACTTTTCATTTTTTTCCCCATTTCTGGATCGAAGTTCATAAGAAAATATTTTGACCTGGTGTTAAGAGGTGCCAGGGTGTACTTCTTTATTCAGCTTTTTGCTTACACAGTACTTCTTAGCTGATATGATTTTTTAACTTAGATGTTTTTGTGGTGGTGGTGAACTGTTTTCCTAAATTTCCCTCCTTCAAAATTGCCAATATCTCTTTCAGGTTGTCCTAGTAATAGTGACTGTTATATTTACATTTCAGAGATAGACATAATGTATTTCTGTTAAAATATTATAAGTAATTAAAAGTACCACACTAAAGTTAGGTAAAATAATCTAAATTTTACCTGTTTATATCCATAGACATTCCTGAATATGTTTGTTGACAGCAATCAGGATGCTCGAAGACGGTCTGTAAATGAGGATGATAATCCCCCTTCTCCCATCGGAGGAGATATGATGGATTCTCTAATCTCACAACTCCAGCCACCACCCCAGCAACAGGTGATATTCCTGAAGGCATCACATTTGTTTAACTTAAGACGTTAACTTTGTAGAAGTTAAGGTTCTACAGTTGTCGGGGCTTATTTGTTGAAAGGCACAGAGGTCCTTGGTAGGCCTAAGATGTCCAGGAAATCCTTATGAAAAAATAGTGACAGCGAAAGATGAGGAGGCGTCCACTGATGTGAAGTTAAAGAGTACCAGAAATAGCATTAACCATACTGGCAACAGCATTAACCTCAGACTCGTACACTTAAAAGGATGTCAGGTGATCTCCCATGTGATCACAAAAGGGGATATCCAAATGGCTAATAAGCATGGGAAAGGTGTTCAGGGTCATTTGGCATCGCAGAAATACAAATGAAAAGCACAGTGAGATAATATTCCATACCCACAAAAATGGCTTTAAGAAAAAAACATAATAATCCTTGCCAACATTTGGTATTAGGAGCAACTAAAACTCTCTTTTGCTACTGGAGGATGTGTAAAATGAAACAACTACCTTGCAGTGGTGTTGAACAGTATTCCAGAGGGCTAAAGCTGAACGTTATGCGTACCTGTGACTTAACAATTCTGCTCTTATGTATATATATGCAACAGAAATGCATTAAAAAGCACAAGAACGTTCATAGTAAACATTATTTATCAAAAAAATTGTGAGCAACCTAAATATCCAGCAACAGTGGAATGAGTGAATAAATTAAGATATACAGTGGAATACTTTACAGAAATGAGAAAGCAAACTATTGCTACATGCAACAATATGATGAATTTCCCTGACTTAATGTTGAACAAAAGAAGCCAGATACCATGTATATAATGAGTACATTCAGTATTTATATGAAATGCAAAACCAGGCAAAACCAAAATTGAGTGGTGGAAGTCAGAATAGTGCTTACCTGGGGAGGCGATAAAGACTTGGAAGGTGTGTAAGGGAGGCTTTGGGTTCTGATAATGTTTTTCACTATCTTGATCTTTGTGGCAGTTACATTTTATGTAAAAATTCATCCCATGGGACATTTAAGATTTGTGCACTTTATATGATTCGTACCTCAGTTTTAAAAAATAGACTAGAAAGGACTATGTTGTCCTAGAGTTTTTAATTACTGGAGATGAAGGTAAAGGTGAGTAGAGATCAGGTTTGAACTACCGTATTTCATTGTCTCTAAAATTCCACCAAATGTAAGATGCACTATTTTTCATGTACTGCCAGAAACAACACTGCCAGTTAAACTATGACAGATAAAGGGAGCAAGAAACCTCTTGAGGGATATCAGCAATGGTATTGCAAGGTCAGAAATGAGGATGTTGCTATTTTAAAAACATTTTGAAAGTCAGGGAGTTTTTTAAAACTTGTGTTATTGATGTGTATTTGCACATCTTCGTGAAGTGTGTAAATGTTAACAGTGTGGCCTTTTATTGGGGAAAGCCACACACTCATACAGTATGCGGTTGGCCATTTTACAAACATTTAATTTTCTTCTTTTCAGCCATTCCCAAAGCAGCCAGGATCATCAGGTGCTTATCCTCTTACTTCACCCCCTACATCTTACCATAGCACAGTTAGCCAGTCTCCCTCTATGATGCATACACAGTCTCCAGGTAAGATACTATTTATTCCCTTGTCATGTTCACCTTCAAATCTAAAACACACACACACACACACACACACACACACACACACACACACACAGCACATGTAGCCTTAGACTTCAGAGAGAACTTTTCTAGTCTGTGGCTAGATATTTGCCATTCATTCATTATGGTAGGGTTATGAAATCTGTGTTCACGATTCCAAAGCACTTTAAAAGATTTGGATTAAATGGAAGTGTCACCCAGAGCCAGACTCAGGGCACAACTCCAAGAAATGCTAATCACATGATCTGTGTCAGAAGTGAACAAACAGGTCTGTGGGCCAAGTCCTGCCCGCCACTTGTTTTTGTAAATAGTTTCAATGAGACACAGCCACACCCATTTATGTAGTGTCTGTGGCTGCTTTCCCACCAGGATGACCCCTTTTAGAAAGTTTGCCCAGCCTGGTATGTATGTAAATGATGTCCGCCCCTCAGAGTTGAGCAGTGCATAGCCTATTTGTTCAAACAAAGTGGCTCTATTGTCAGCCCCATTAAATGCACTAGAAAATTGCTAGAGAATGCCAAAATTTTACCTTTCATTTTTTTAAGTTTCCTTCCCTTTTTTTATTATTTTTCTGTTTTGTTTTTTTAATTTTATTGGGGAATATTAGGGAACAGTGTGTTTCTCCAGGGCCCATCAGTTCCAAGTCGTTGTCCTTCAATCTAGTTGTGGAGGGCGCAGCTCAGCTCCAAGTCCAGTCGCCGTTTTCAATCTTTAATTGCAGGGGGCGCAGCCCATCATCCTATGCGGGGAATTGAACCGGCAACCTTGTTGTTAAGAGCTTGTGCTCTAACCAACTGAGCCATCCGACTGCCCCTCCGGCAGCTCAGCAGCAGCTCATTGTCTTCAATCTAGTTGTGGAGGGCGCAGCTCGCTGGCCCATGTGGGAATCGAAGCAACCCTGTTGTTCAGAGCTCGTGCTCTAACCAACTGAGCCATCCGGCCGCCCCACAATTTTACTTTTAACTGAACAGTTCTTTGCTATCGCTTACGCACTTGCTGTGTGCCACATGCTACATGTTGCTGAGGATTCAGCAGTGAGTCACATACCAGCCCTGCTCTCGAGCTTATCATCTAGCAAGGAAGACAGGTGTCACATTTCTTGGGTAGATGATCCCCTCCCTGCTCCTCGGAGATAGTTGGACTACAGATGAAGACTTGGAAGTTATTGTCATGTCACTGAAGGTCGTTGAAGCCCGAGTGGATGGGTGGGCTCAGCCCCTGAGGAGCACTGGCAGTCAACCGAGAAGGAGCAGCAGGTAGCGAGGACGAAAACAGGCGACACAGGCATAGAACCGATGGGGAGTGTGATTCTAGGATATGAGCTGAGACTGGCTTTGCACAGAAGGTAGAAGAAATAAAATTATTTTGAAGTAATGATAGTACCAGACAGGTATATAGTGTTTACTATATGCCAAGCTCGTTGTAAGCACTTTACCCATTTAATCCCTATAGCAAATCCATGGCATAGGTCCTGTTGTTATTCCCATTTTACAGAGGAAAACAGGCATGGAGAAGTTAAGTCATGTGTCTAGGGCACACAGGTAAATAATAAATATAACAAAAGTTAATCAAGTTGATCAACATATTTATTGAAGGTAAGGCATTGCATTAGGTATTCTAGAACATAAAACAAACTCATAGTGGTAGAGAATTTGAAACTTGCTGATATTGAGGGTAGTTATGGTAATGTAGCAAGTATTTGAATGTTGTACTTATTCATATAGTTTCGGTAGTCATAGTTCCCCTTTCATAATTCTAAATTGAAACTAGTCCTGTGGCTAGATACCATGTTTCAGCTCATGTCTCCCAGTTTTTATATCTCCTATCTAGGCCTCTCCCCGGAACTCAAGTCCTGTATTTTCCAGCATTTCCATATAGCTATCTAGTGGATATCTGAAACTCAGCATGGCCAAAACCACTCCTGATCAATCCAGTCCCCCTCCCCGCCCCGTGCTGCTCCTCCCACAGACACCCCTTCCTTCCTACTCCGGCCAAAGCTATTACAGCCATGTTGGACTCCTCATCCTCTCACACCCACACTCAGTCTGGTACCACAGACTGTCAGCACTATCTTCAGAATTTATCCAGAATCTAACCACTTTTCACCATCTCAGCTTTCGCCCTTTCCCAGGCCACTAACCCTCTCTCACCTGGATGATTGCAGTTACCTCTAACTGGTTTCCCTGTCCTTGCCCTATAGTCTGTTTTTCACACAGCAGCTACAGTGATCCTTCTGAACAGAAGTTAGTTCATGACTCCTCTGCTCCAAACTCTGCAAGTGGCTTCCTATTTCATTCAGGGTAAACCCTAAGTCCTTAGAGTAGCTTACAAGTCCTGTGTGATCTAGGACCACCCCCGCCTCTCTGACCTCATCCCCTCCCCCACGCCCCCCCGTGCTCACCCTGTTCCAGTCACACTGGCCGCCTCCCTGTTATTTACAACTGCTGCTACCTTGGGAGCCTTTGCAGTAGTTCTTCTGTTTGCCTGGAGTATCTTATCCCCTGGATATCCTCATGCCTTATCTCTCACTTTCTTCGTGTCAGCTCACGTGTCCCTTTCTTGGAGAGGTCTTCTCTGATAGCTTTATAGAAAGAACAGCACCCACCTCTGCCACTGCACAGTATCGCCCCCTTGCCTTGCCTTGTTTTTGTCCACAGCACTTACCACTACCTGACATATACCGGGGCTGCCAAAAAACGTATACACATGACTTTTATTCATCTTTTGTTATTGGTATATATTGAATATTACAATTTTAATACAATTTTTTCCTTTCTTAAAATGTGTATACATTTTTTTTTGCACCCTCTGTATTTGTTAGTCTTTCTCATTCTACTAGAATATACATTCCGTGAGGGCAGGAATTTTTGTCTCTTGTTAACTGCTGCATCCCCAGTGCCTGCAGTACTTGGTATGAAGTTGATGTTCATGCCTACTTGTTAAATGAGTGAATAAAAAGTACACTGGATGTTTAAAAAAAGGATTAGTCAATATAAGAGCTAGAATTTGGGCCCCATAGAATTGATCTCTCAGTAATGAAATTGTTCCAGTTTTCCTTTGTGCTATTTATGGCAGCTTTACTACTTGTTTCTTTAGTCTGTAAAGTCTTAACTTGGGATCCTTTGACAGGACATAATATGTGTCCTGCAAGATCATCTATAATTATTTTCCTTTATTAGGAAATCTGCATGCCGCCAGCTCCCCCAGTGGGGCTTTGAGAGCCCCTTCACCAGCGTCATTTGTTCCAACTCCTCCCCCATCCTCGCATGGAATCTCAATAGGACCAGGGGCCAGTTTTGCTAGTCCACATGGTGAGTCCGTACATGGAAATCGCTGTAGCATAAGAGTGACATGAAAATAGTTTTTGTTAAATAAATTATTTTCTTATTACAAACTTAGTACTTGTTTATTGGGGAAATAGCAAAAGAAAATAAATTTTTCTTAATCACACTACACGGAGATCTACCAGTTAGTCTGTCTGCTTTGGACTCTCTCCCTTTCCCTCGCTTCGGCTCTTCCATTACTCACCCCCTGCTTGCCAGCCTGCTTGAATCTCTGTTGCTCTTGCTTGCTCTCTACCCCTTTTTGTGTCTCCCCCCTGAAATCCCCCCCTCAAAAAAAAAAATTGGGACCCTACCATATGTATTATTTTGAGACTTGAATTTTTTAACTCTTTAACTCAAAAATTCTATTTCAAATTGGTTCAGATAGATAAAGATACAAGAGGTAGCCAGTGAAGTGTTTCCATTTTATTCCACCAGCTAATCTAGTTCCTCTTCCCAGAGGCATTTTAATGTTATTAATTGCTTATTAATACATCTCTTGGAGAGAGATGTTTTATGCATACACGAGCAAATACTTGTATTCTTTCCTTCTCTTTTACACACATGGCAGGCAGCATACTATTGCACATGGTGTTTAGTGCCTTACTTTTTTCACTTAAATATATCATGAAGACCATGCTAAATCATAACAAGCTTCCTCAGATTTTATAGCTGTGTAACATCTGTGATTTTACTCTTTACTATTAACATTTGCAAGAATGTTTCTGACAGTAAAAACTCTATATCGTCATACTAAATGGCTTCATAGTATCTCCTTGTTTGGGCATACCATAATTTAACTGTTCTCCTATTATGATAAATTTAGAATGTTTCCATTTTTTCACAGCTAAAAATGGTGTTATTTATGCTCACACGATTATTTCCTTAAGTTCCTAGAAGTGGAATTGCTGTCTCAAAGGGTGTGAGAAATTCTAAAGATTTTGAAACATTTTGCAAATTGCCCACCTGAAAGGCTATACCAATTTCCTCTAGTATCATACAAGAATGTCTGTTTTCCTGCATCATTGCCAACACAGGGTATTATGATTTTTTAAAATCTTGGTCATTTTGATAGGTAAAAAATGGTAACTTATTTAACGTGCATTTATTAGTGAAGTTCACTGGTCTTTAGTGTTTATTTTATGCCTGCCAGTTTATACCCTTTGCCTTTGTTCTTATGTTTTTTTCTTACCAATTTGTAAGGACCATTTACTCTCTGATATGGTAGAAGTATTTTCTCAGTTTGTCATTTGGTTACAAAGGGGTATAAATAATACGTTAAAGGTATCTGTCTGCAGGATGAAATTTAAATAACAAATTGTTCACAAAGTAACTGCTTTCAAAACTTGATTCTTTGGCTCATTTCTTAGTCAGCGTAGCCTTTACTAAATAAAGAAAATAGAAAATGTCCCTCTCCTCAGCCTTCTCTGAATAGAATGAAAACCATTTGTCAGGGTTAGTTTAAAAATAATAAAGATTTCTTTCCTTAAAGGAGCTTTGAGATTTTTTTTTTTTTTGGCTTAATATTTTCAAATATATAGTAGGTTGTTACATGGTGTAAATTATTACATATTACACATCTTAAAGCTTATGTGAAGGTAAAGGTAAATTTTATCCTTTCTCAGTCTTTTTATCTTTCTAATTTTTATATCATGTTTAAAAGTACATAAACTGCACAAAATAGAGAGTCAGATGTGTCATTCTAAGGAACATCATGCTTCAGTGAAATATCTTACTGAAAAATAATAAAATTATCACCAGGTAGGGTATAAGCATTTAAATGCTGTGAAGTACTTTTCAGTTATTAAAATACAGGTTTTGAAAACCGTTTGTTTACTTGTTGACAGGAACCCTGGACCCCAGTTCTCCATACACTATGGTGTCACCAAGTGGACGAGCAGGAAACTGGCCGGGGTCTCCTCAAGTGTCTGGCCCATCACCAGCGACACGGTTGCCTGGTATGTCACCCGCCAATCCATCACTACATTCTCCTGTTCCAGATGCTTCTCATTCCCCTCGAGCTGGAACAAGTGAGTTGTAATCATTTTTATGTTTGCTTTTGGTTTAATCAACAAGTGACCTATTTTATTTCATTCTCACATTTGAAAATCATGAGCTACTTGTTGAATGGGGATACTTAATAACTTCAACTTTTATCCATTTAGTAAATCAGTTGTAACAATAGTTAATTGGCAAAGTCAGACAAAACATAAAAAAGAAATGTCTCCTACAGAAGTCTTCTGAGGTAAGACCCAGTACCTCTGTTATGACTACTATTTTAGCTGTAATACTAGACCTTAAAAGATACCTAAAGTTAACTGATAAAGGTTCTGCAGATTAACACACAAGGAAGAGTTGTACAAATATGTTAGCTTTTGCTGCCTGACTTTTAGTGGCTTAAAACAATTGTATGTTCGCTCACCATTCTGCAGCTGAGCCCAGCTGGGTGATTCTTTCAGCCTCTGCTGGGCTCACTCATGCATCTGTGGTCAGCTCCGGGGTTGTCTGGGGCCTGGTTGATTTAGGATGCCCTCGGCTGGCAAGGCTTCTCTGTGTTCCGTGTGGTCTCATACTTGATCATGAGCTTGTTCACCTGGTGATTGGACAGGAGGCTCCAAGAAACTGAATGAAAAACCTAGGCTTGCAGCTGGCAGTGCATCACTTCCACTGCATTCTGTAGGCTACTGCGAGTCACAAAGCCAACCCAGGTTCTAGGTGGAGAAATAGAATCCACCCCTCCTTGAAGGAATTGTGGCCAAGTCTTATTATTGCAAGGGAGTTGTCCACATGGAGAATAACGGTGGCTGTTTTTGCTAAGAGAAAGCTGATATATGATTGTTACACCACAAGGAGTAACTAAAACAGTATGGATTGCTGTAGAATATCAAAGGTTTGTAATAAAAGCAAAGCAAGGAACAATGAGATAATATGTATTTATAAATGAAACAACATGTTTTCCTTCTCAAAAGGTTCCCAAACGATGCCAACAAACATGCCCCCACCTCGTAAACTACCTCAGCGCTCCTGGGCAGCCTCCATACCCACCATCCTCACTCACAGTGCCTTGAACATTTTACTGCTGCCCTCTCCAACGCCAGGCCTCGTACCTGGCCTGGCAGGTAGTTACCTTTGTTCTCCACTTGAGAGATTCCTCGGATCGGTCATCATGAGACGACACCTTCAAAGAATTATTCAACAAGAAACGGTATGGGTGCCTGGTGAACTAACTCATAAGTGGTGATTGTCAAAGGCAAGTGCTACGTTGCCCCTCAGAATAGGATCTGAACTAAAGTGATATTCCCTCATCTCCTTTAACCAACTTGTTACAATTATGCTTTCACCCAGCCCTAGCATTAAAAATGGATTCCATTATTTTCTTTTTCATTCTTATGTTAACATATTCCTTCATTTTATAATTTGCCATGCTGTGGTTAACATGGACCTGGAGCTAGGTCCGCACAGTACCATAGGACAGTGCGCCCAGGATCTGGCTTTGCAGAGAATAGCATGTGAGTAACTACTTGTTCTCTAGAATGCTTTTGCCGGCAGGCTGACTTTGAATCTGAGTCTCTATTGAGATAAAATTAATTATGATCACAAGGATAAAAGCTGCTTTTTAAAATGCACGAGCAATTGAATTGATTTAAAAACCCTTATAGAAAAGACCTTTTAACCTATTATGCTATGGTGATACCTTTAGTTCAGAGTTGAGAGTACCCATTCTCGAGTCCGGCTGCCTGAGTTTATAGCCAGGCCCTGCCACCTGCTAGTAAGAGCTCGGGCAAATTTCTTCACCTTTTTGATAATAGTAGGTAATTCTACCTAACTCATAACAGTTGTAGGAATTTGAGATATTTCATATAACGCCTATAGCATAATGTCTTGGTATTCAGTGCATATTAGTTATTTATAATTATTATTGTTGTTGATGTATATATGTGTTAATGAGGTGGTAGTCGGAATAGTGAATGTTGAAAATATCTACTCCAAGGATGGCATCAAGCGATTTTGTAACCTTTATATTCAGATTTGAAGAAAATAGAAGTTTTAACATAAGTTGAATAAATTAGCATTTGAAATGGTAATCATCAGACCTGTGATCTAGCCTCTACTCTGCCATTTTGAAACTCATTTTGCTCATTTGCATGATCAACATATTAGGCTAGAGCAGAGGTCAATAAACTGGGCCTGGAGGCGGGCAACTCCTGCCCACCAGCTGTTTTCATAAACAAAGTTTTATTAGAACACAGCCACTTCCACTCAATTACGAATTGTCATAAGGCTGCTTTCAGCTACAGTGGCATCATTGAGTGGTTGCAACAGAGTCCATATAGCCTAAAGTACTTACCAACCCCTTGGCTAGCATAAGGTCCCAATCCAGATCTAACGTTTTGTAATTGTACTCTTTATTCTTTTTTCCTAATGTGCCATTGTTTTAAAAACTTGCTATTGTGGGAAATTTTAAGCATATACAAAAGTAGAATTGGATAATAAACCTCTCTGTTCTCATCACCCACCTTCAACAGTGAACACACATCAATATTGTTTCATCTATAGTTCCTCCCAAATTGTTTGATAGCAAATTCCAGACATCATTTCATCCATAAATACAATTTCATTATCATCAAATATCTAGCTGGTGTCCAGATTTCCCGTTACCACCGTTTTTACAGTGTGAATCAGAATCCAAACAAGTTTTTAAGTCCCTTTCAAAACTATTGATTCCCCCTCCACTTCTCACATGATTTATTTGTTGAAGAAACCATATCATTTGTCCTGTAGAGTTTCTCACAGTCTGGATTTTGCTGATTGCATCCCTTTGGAATCATTTATCATGTTCTTTGGCCTCCATATTTCTATAATATGGATCAATCCCGTGGATCTAACTACTGAATCCAGGCTCGAGTTGGTTGTTGCAAGAATATTTCATAGGTGGTGTTACGCTCTTCCATCAAGAGACGTATGATGTCTGATTGCTTTTCTTTGTGATGTTGTTAGCAGTCGTTGGTGCTCAGTGCCTAGATACCTTCGTTTAGGAACAGGTGTCAACTGAATTGTTTTCTTTTTGAAACAGTTCTGTAGGTAACATTTTCATTGTCTCTTCATCTTACATGTTGTCTCACGGTGACTTGATGCATCCTTTTTTTTTGCAGCTGCAGCTGATAAATTCCAATGAACCCGGAGTGATTATGTTTAAGACGGATGCGCTGAAATGCAGAGTAGCCCTTAGTCCCAAAACCAACCAAACCCTTCAGCTAAAAGTGACACCTGAGAATGCAGGACAGTGGAAACCTGAAGAACTTCAAGTTTTGGAGAAATTCTTTGAAACAAGAGTATGTGTTTGTTAATGCATAATTTTAATAAAATCAATGAAACAGAAGAGTCAAGGTAGAATGAAGAATAACTTGCTTTATTTATCCCTGTAGGTTGCAGGACCTCCATTTAAAGCCAATACATTAATAGCCTTCACCAAGCTATTAGGAGCTCCTACACACATCCTCAGGGACTGTGTGCATATTATGAAACTGGAGCTGGTAAGTTACAGAGATACATAAACTTTTATAGCCAGGTTGATTTGAGTTTGGAGGTGGTGGGAGCAGTGTTTATTAGTTTTCACCCATTTAGGTCCTTCCATTTTTCTCTTAAATTCTTCTTAATTTCTAACTTAAATTTTGTCTTTGAATAGGTAACACAATCCTCTTGTATCTTTTAAATTTAGAACAAGATGCTACAGTGGGAAATTTCCCATCCATCCCTGTCCAGCCATCTAGTCCCCTCTCCACAGGCAACCCAAGTTACCAGTGGCTTACCTTTTATAAAAGCAAATACGTTTAATATACACTCTTCCTACTCAGTAACCCTCCCATGGTTTCTTCTAACACTATCATCGATTCATTTTTTAAATTATTTAAATTTTTATCCATTTTAAGTATATCTTGGTGTCAAATATGAGGTATGGATCCAACTTTTTCAGATGCCCCTAAATGCTCTAATGCCATTTATCAAAAAAATCTTGTCATCTTCTCTGGGAGATTTTTAATCCCTCTTTTTTCCTATGAAACTATACAATTACATAGATGGAATCCAGGTGACAGCTGATTATATTTTTCTAATCTTACAGTAGTCCTTTCATTTTAATTTTCTAGTATTGCTTTGGGTAATTATAAATACCTCATTCCGTTTTTCACTTGGCGTTTTAATATCGGGACAGTAATGTTTCTTTGGTAATAGTCTCAGTATTTGGCTTTTGCTCTGATAGGCTCTAGGAAACATTATTTATGTCAAAAAATATCCACTTGGGTTTTTAAGGGAGTAAATATTTATGTGGCTAAAAAAAAGCACCAGTGGATATAATTTAAAATTATTAACACAGTTTGACTAGTTTGTTTTAGAAGGAATTGGAAATGAGACTGGGAAGTCTAGACTGGCACCAGTTAAGAGCTTTGAATGCCAGGTGTTGATCCTGGGAGGGGGTGGAGGGAACAACAGGTGTCACTGCATGTCACTGAACATTTGTGAGCTAGATTAGAACCATGCTGTAGGACGTTTGGCAGTGGCATAAGGATGGACTGGGAGAGGCAGCCACTAGAAGGGACTATTAGGAGAAGTAACAAAGCCTTGAGCTCAGCAGAATCAGTGAAAATAAAGAGGAAGTAACAGATGTCAGAGACACTGAAGAAGCAGAATCCGTAGGCCTTGGGAATTAATGAAGTGGGAGGGGAGGAGGGGGAACATCACATAAATCCAGAATTGACTTTTCAGTTAGTAACTTCACTCACGTATATATTTCCTTTGGGAAAAAAAATGCAGGTTATCAACTTGATGTTCTGTTGATAAGTATAAAATATCTAACCTTTCAGATTCCTGATGTTCATATGAGTTTATCTTGATTTTGTTTGTTTGTTTTTCCCCCAAAAAAACAGTTTCCTGACCAGGCAACACAGCTGAAATGGAACGTTCAGTTTTGCCTGACGATCCCTCCTAGCGCACCGCCAATTGCACCTCCTGGGACTCCTGCTGTGGTGCTGAAATCCAAAATGCTATTTTTTGTAAGTACCACCCAGTGTGTGTGTGTTGCGGAGGTTCTGAGGAAAAAGCCATGTGAGGCTAATAGAGCAACTTTGTGATAACTGGAGAAATCATCTTTGCTGCCAAACATAGGCCCGGATTCCTTAATTGTCAGTTTGGACTTCATGTAATCCTGGTTCCTTTAGGAATAACAGAAAGTTATTGAACTAGATAGTTGTGTGACAGTTGCATCTTAATCATAATATTCAGTTGTTTGTCACTTTTCTTGTCACATTTTTCTTTTGCTTGATGTATCTTAATGTGACAGTAGAGAGAGTAAATGATAGTACCTTTGATACCTTTAGTCAAATGTTTTATTTTCTTACTGTGTTTTTCTTCTCTTTGTGTGTGTTGTGTGTCTACAGCTTCAACTAACTCAGAAAACATCGGTCCCTCCCCAAGAACCTGTTAGTATTATAGTTCCAATCATTTATGACATGGCTTCAGGTACCACCCAGCAGGCAGACATTCCCAGGCAGCAGAACTCTTCTGTTGCTGCTCCCATGATGGTCAGCAACATTCTGAAGAGGTTTGCAGAGATGAACCCACCACGACAAGGTACATGACCAGTAGATGGTATTTTATTGCATATATGTTGTAAGAGTTCTTTTGAGAGATTTCCCCTTCTCCCCTCTGCTCTCTCCTTACCCACTTTGCCCCCAATTCTAGTAATAGAGCTCTGGTTGCTGTGGCCCTCTTAATGTCTGCCTGTCGCTTTCTTCCTTTCTCACTGGCTCTTCGTTTTTGTCCATGTCTCTGCTGCCTGGACTTTATTTTTGTTAGTGATTTACTATTGGGACTGACCCAGTTGCTAATGCCAGAAGCTTGTATTTATAGCACACATTGCCACAAAGCCCTAGGTTAGGATGATAGAATTTTCCATGGCTGTAATTCCTGCCCTACCATCGAGACCTGCCACTCTGTACATCACCAAGTTGAAATGCATGTCGGTTTCTCATATTTCATGGTTCAATCATGAATAGAATAATATCATTCAAAGTTCTGTATCTTCTAAATGTTTTGTGAAGAATAAAAGCTGATACAAATGGCATCGCTGCTTTTTGGGCTCCTTATATAAGTTCAGGCGGGTGCAAGGGAACCTTTTCACCAAGTGCACAATGAAGCTCTCACACTGAGCATTTCCAAGAAAACCAGAATGTTTCTGGCAAGATAAACAAGGTCCCTTCAATACTGTAGTAGCCTATGCTTAACACATAACTCCTGGCAGTGCTAAATTTTTGGTTATAAAACATAAAGCTCAGCAAAGAGAACTTGTCTTCCATTTTGCTATTTCTAATAATAAGGAAATTAAATTTGCTTATTTCTAATATTAAGGAAGTTCTCTGTATCTTTCTGTTTAGAATAGTAACAACAGAATTATGTTTTTAAATGAGAGAAAGTTGTTCTCTGAAACATTTTTAGATACAACAGTGTCAAAATTTTACTAGAAATAGGAATCATGAGAGAAGTTACATTTTTAGCTGTTTGTTTCCCCATATTGTGTACATAGGCAAGTTCTCACTCAAGTATAATTTATAAGGAATGCACTGGGCAGTAGAGAAGGGTATGCTTCTTTTGTTGTAATACTTCTTCCACTTCTTACAATTTTCTGCGTTCATCCTTTGACTTATGTCTTCTTTCAGCTAAAAATAGGTCCTTAAGAATCAAAGTTTAAAGCTATCAGCATAGTCAAAGTAGCAGTCCAGTAGAACTTTAACAAAACACCATTCTTTCACAAGCAGATGACTGTCATGTCTTATGGAATTTGAAATTAAAAGGAAAGAATGTTTTTATCCTGTTGAGATCAGGCAAGTTTTTCTACTTATCAGTAACAAAAACGTGTTTTTAAAAAAGAAAGATAAAACTTCTTTTATTTAAGAAATTGTTGGGGTATTTTGGAAGTGTTTTTCTTATTTTCTTTTATTTCTGCCTTAGCCTGGTTCATTTTCTTTCTGTACCTTAGTTTTCCAGTGGTTGGAGAGAAGATTGCAGTAACTTACACAGGGTCACTGCCCATCCTGCCCTTTGCCAGAGGCCATTATTTAATTGAGGTGTTCAGTTCTCTCACTTTTCAGCCACTGTAGTGTTCGGCTGTCCTCTAGGGAAGGAATCCAACTTTTGGTTCATAATATTTACAACTGGTTTGGGTTTCTTATATTGAAATACTTATAATATTTATAAGAAGGAAGAGACAGGGTATTGGTTTCTTTGAACAAAGGGGAAATTTGAGAGGATGAATCATTAACCTCCCGCACCCCTCCCCCAGCCCCCGTTCCCAAATCCATCACTTCCCCTCCTGGTGAAGTGCTTTTAAGAAAAAACACTTTATTTTTGTATTAATTGATTTTAATGTTGAACTCCAGAAGTTGATCATTTCCTTAAAATTTGGGAGAAAACTCCAGTAGATGTCATAGAACTGTACTGTCCAATATAACTGTCACTAGCCACATGTGGCTATTTAGATTTATCTAATTATTGTATCTAATTAGCATTAAATACAATTTAACATTCAGTTCCTCAGTCACACTAGTTAGAAGTGCTCAGTAGCCATAGTGCATGTATAGAGGATTTCCATCATCACAGAAAATTCTATTGGACAGTGCTGTCACAGAAATTTTATCTGACCTTTAATGCAACATTAGAAGGACACCATTGAAGTTGTAACTGATGCATAAGTATAAACTACATAGATCTTTTCATTAGATTCAAAACGCATAAGCAAGTTGTCAGTAGTCTTAAAACCCAACTTCAGAGGCTTACCCAGTGCTCCAGTGTTTCTATATTGAAATTCTAGGCATGTCTTCTTAAATTCAAACCTAAATTTTGGGCTTACCCAAAATTTCCTCATGAGGAAAAAAAAACCCAAACCAAATTATCATCTGATACTTAACACCAAAGCTTAATCCCCTATAACCTGTGCAGTTAAAATTTACTCTTTTATTTTGATCTTTAAAGTTCTTGCTAATTTTAGATTTAATTACCCCTACCCCCACCGGTGTGTTAACATCATCTTTCCTGTATTGCGAATAGCTAATGACCATTTTTCTCTGTTGCAGGTGAATGCACAATATTTGCAGCTGTTGGTGATTTAATGGCTAATCTTACACTGCCCCCTGGTGGGCGTCCATAGACACTATTGTTTTTAAACCAGGAAGGCTGACAAATGAGACAAAACAACAAAAAAAAATCTGAATTCAGCCTTCAGTTTAAAAAAGAAAAAGGACTTTTTTGACTTTTAAGAGCTTAATATTCTAAACTGGCAAAAACTTTCAGGGTGCACTTCTTTCATCAAAAAAGACCATCAATCTTTTGTATAGTGAACTTGTATAGTGTGTTTAAATGGGACACGTTTCAAAGTAGGAAATACATCCGTGTCCGCTTGCCAGTAATAGATTTAATATTCTGTTTTATACTATAAAGTTACGGAAATGCCAAACTTGTTTATTTAATTGTTTTCCTATGTTTTGGGTGTAATAGTCCTTTTTGGTTTTTGTTTTGTTTTTTAAGGCAGGTCTGTCATTTTTGAATACTGTAAAACTGTGATAAACTTTATATTGAAGCTGTATTTTAATATGACCGCTTTGAATCCTTACATGAAAATGTTCTGGGAGTTGTTATAAACACATCCCAAAGAAGCAATATTTAATAAAACTAGGTTAAAAAAAAAACAGTGACACTCACTTGTGTGTATATCAGCTCTATAGACTTCTCAGGGCCTCCCTTCATCTTTAACCTGGTGGGGCCAACAATTTTTAATAATACATGTCTGAAATTTGATAACATCTGCTTCTTCATTTCCAGTTTATTTTCTTCAAACATTCCTAAATTGACTGGTGGTGAACGTTTAGCACCTTGGTTGTCTTTCAGTGTAAGATTTGAGTAAAAGGAAAAAACCCAGTCTTTGAGAAGAGACAGTGAGTACTTCATATTAATCAAGGATCCCAGATACTGGAATCATTCTGATCCGTTGAGGATGTGGTAACTTTTTCTGTTGGGCAAATTTAGTTTACAGGATACTTCTGCATACAGCATTAATTAGGAAACAGAACTTGAATGTTCTGCCTTTGCATGAAATTTCTGTGATGTTTCCTTATCTTGCTTAACTTCTCCCCCTTACCGTCCCCACCAAAATTGGGGTTATTCTAAACAATCCCAATTTAATTCACTGTCAACAAAACGATAACATGTTTTTCTTGGAAGAAACCTGGTCCAGTCCCCTCACTTTGAAGAATCCAAGATCCAGGGCCTGTCCGAGGTCAAATGGAGTTTCTGGTACTAACACATCTCAGCAGAGTTGCCTTTTGGAGCACTGTGTTGTCTCTCCCAGTCAGTCAGGGACTTGGATAAGCTTCGAAGAACGTGATCAGAAGCAAAGGTCTTCTGGTGACGATGTTATTTGGGAAAGTTTTTTAAATGATAATACCATGCTGAGTTATCTGGTCAGTGTAATATTGGTTCTCTACGAAATTTTAGACACTTTGTCTAATTCTACTTTAAGATGATTTAATTGAGCTTCTGTAACTATCAACTACCAAGTTCTAGTTTCAAGCATCTCACTGCAGCTATATCATATCTGTTCTCAACTTTGCTTGAGTCTCTATTCATTTCTGGTCAGAGTTGAGGCCTTCTTTGCCTTTCTTCTATATCTTATTTCTGCTTTCATCTCCTGCTTCTCGCCAAACTCGGCCGCTGTTCAGGAGCAGGTGACTAAACTTTTATCCTTCCTTTAACTTACCTTTTATCCTTCTGCTTCCAGTTCTCCTTATAGTGGTAATCATGTCAGTTTGGCAATCTAAGATGTCTTTATCAAGGGTCAGTCCTTTTCTGTTTGGAGCTGAATCCTTTCTTTCATGTAGAAATCTACATGTATATACAACAAATGTATTTTTATCTGTAGGGTAATATTGTCTCAAATAATTTTATTAATAGAGTTAACTTTTCAGGTATTTTCTCCTTTAAGTGTGGTTGGTTTTGAAATGTTAATTGCATTTTTAAACATGATGCATTCAGTACATTTTTTCCTAATTATAACTCGTCTCTGAATGCATTGTGCAAATCAAAAGTAAGATAGGATTCAGTGAACAAATTTGCTTTTGATGCTTATTAAGAGTATGCCCATGAATTTGAAATTTGATATCATGCTTGGTACTTGGAATTGCTATACTTGTATTAAAGCTTGAAAACACTAGCATTTGAATCTTAGGCTTCATCACAAACAATGTCTTTTGCCTCTTTTGTTACCCAGTTTTAAAGGGACTGGATGCCCATAGAGATTTTTCCTAGTAGTTTGGGTCTTCAAGGTGTTTTCAATGTGATTTTAGTAATTTTAGTAATAAATAAAACTTATACAAGTTTCAGAGAACTACCAACTCTCTATTTAATTTTCATGAAGATGTTTTGGGTAGTAGTATAGTTTAATAGTAGTTTAACCCTGAAAGAAGAAATTGGTCCTAATTTGTCACCTTTTTTCTATCTGCTGAAATGCCATTTCAGAATGTATAGACGTACTTTCAGAATTAGAGAGGAAAAAAGCAAAAACTTCAATAAAACATGCCAAGTTATTAACGGGCTGAACCTTATATTTGAAAATTAACTGAGTGAACTAAGTGCAAGTGTAAACTAAAATATACATTATTTTGAATTTAAATACCACTAATAACTTTACTGTGTTGCAGTCAACACAGTAACCTGTTCAGCCACAGGATACTCATGGTTTGTCAGTCATTCTTTGGACCATGGTTAACACATTGTTTGTGGGAAACGAGTAAACTCGTCATATCGCCTCTAGTTGGAACCGGCAAAAATTTTGCAAAGTAAATAAATAGAGACCTCTTTTTAAACTAAAACACTGAAAGTTTCATAGAAAAATATCAAATAGATCGAAAGATATGAGTATTTTACGGAAAGTCTAATTTTGGCGAGAAAATGTCAAAAAAGCCCCGCGTTAGGATGCGATTTGGCGGGAAAATGCCCGCTTACAAAGTGTTAATTTGCTAATGCAGGAAGTGAAATTTTGCTACTCTAAATTCAGATCCAATTTCAACATTAAAAGTTGTTTCTCTCATGATTTTCCCCCCAAAGAAATACCTGTTACATTTTGCTTTCATATTTATCTCCCAAGTATTCTTGATATAAATATACTGAATATTCTTGATACTCAATATACTGAAAATTTTAACACAACTTAGTATTCAGGGAACTTAAGGGACAGAATGGGAAAATGTTAGTGTATGTTTCATTGTTAATTGTGGAATTTTGTTTTTCATTTGGTTTAATGGGAATTGATAGTGTGTCTAAGGGGATGGTTTTAAATTTATTTAGGGTAGATTTAGTATTGAGGTTGTTTAGAAAAAATTAGCAGAGGCCAACCAGAATTGTGCTGCACAATTCCAGGAGACCATGATCTCACAATTTTCTATAAATTGCCTTCATTTCCAAGTGGTGTGATTTGTTTAGATACTTTGCCCAGGAATATGACTGATTGATGAAGGGCACATTTAGGTCAGTATCAAATAATAGCTAATATTTACTGAGAGCTTCCTGTTGTCAGGCACTGTTCTAAGTATTTAATGTGTATTTAATCCTCACAACAATCCAAATGGAGTAGGTATTAATATCCTCCTTTTACAGATGAGTAAATGGAGGCCCAGAGAAATGATTTGCTGAGATCAAATTTAAGATTGCTTAAGATCAAACAAGCTAAGAAAGGACAGTTTGAGTCCAAACCTAGTTCTAAACACTGTGTCACTTTGCTGTGAACCGTGAAGACAGGGGGAGACTTCAGTCTCTTCCCTCAGAGCCTTCTGACTACACAGTTTTAACATGTTTTCCAAGCTCAAGAAGCTCACTAAGCAACTAAAACTGAGATGACCTCTTGTTGTTTGAAGTTGACAATCCATTGCCTTCTGACCCTCATGGCACAATTATTTGGAACTTAACTCAGACTATCTTACGCGAGGAGCACTAATTATACGGTGGTACCTCAGTTTTCTCACGTATTCTGTTCCGGAAGACTGTTCGAGTTCTGAAACATTCGAAAACCGAGGCCCAGTTTCCCCACAGAAATTAATGCAAAATGGATTAATCTGTTCCAGACCTTTAAAATCAACCTTTAAAATGGCAAATTTAGCATGAATTTTACTATCTAATGATACCATAGATCCATAAAATTTACCGCGTTCATAAACTGAAATGTTCATCAATGGAGACGTTCGAAAACCGAGGTATCACTGTATAATCAAGAGTACTAAATCTTAAAATTCGATGCTTCATGTTCATAGTAGAAGAAGCCCTTATCGGGCTCTGTCTGGGTGGTGCAGCCCTCCAGAATCCACCCTCAAGAGTCCAGGTGATGTGCCTTCCAGCTTGCCTCTGCTAGGTGGCCCAACGGGGGCTGTTTTTGAGCTTTGTGTCACCTGGCACACCGCAAACACATAATAGGTGGGGAGTACAGGCTATCACATTTCACTAATGGCCCCGATTTACTACAGCCAATCGGTGGGCTTAGGAACCAGTTAACTTACTAGAATTGTATAATGCGAGGAACATATGTAAATCAAGAAGTATGCCTTGAGCACCTACATCCTTACAATAAACAAAACCAAGCACAGACACCCGGAGGGAGTCGAATCCGGGGCTGACGAGGTCACAGTTTGGGGAAACAGAAAAGGGCGTTAACAGTTTAAGGTAGAGGCTTTCTGGGCAAGCACCGGACAAAGTACTTACACGTCTGCTGTTACCTAAGACTAGGGTGGGGCCGACATGCCCCGCCGGGGTTCGAGGTCCCCCCTGCGGCAGGCTCTGCAGCCGGTGCCCAGGACTTGGGAGCGTCTCAGGGCGGGGCCGCGCCGCGCCGCTTCCGGGACCGCCCAGATTTACGCGCTTGCGCATTGCCCCGTTGCTTGCGGGGCTGGCGCGGGACATGGTGCTTTCCGAGCTGGCTGCGCGCCTCAACTGCGCCGAGTACAAGAACTGGGTTAAGGCGGGCCATTGCCTGCTGCTGCTGCGCGACTGCCTGCAGGGCTTCGTCGGCCGCGAAGTGCTGGCCTTCCACCGTGGCCTGCTCGCCGCCTCCCGCGGCCTGGATCCCCGCGTCACCTGCCTCACCGGCTCGCGGTGTATCCCGCGCGCCCGCCAGGTGAGCACCTGGCCCGGTACCTTGATCACAGCCCCCGGTCCCCATCCCCGTCCCGAGCGCAGTATCCGCGCCCTCCCTGGTGCGGGGCCGACTGCAACGCCCGGAGTTCAGATGCCCAGACGCCAACCCCTCCCTCCCGGCCCCTCCTCACCGCTACCCCCTATAGTTTCAGCCTCAGTGTCAGGTGTGCTCAGAGTGGAAACGGGAGATTTTGAAACATCACACCAACAGAAATGGAGATATCCACTGGGGAAACTGCCGGCCGGGCCTCTGGCCCGTGGACGCTTGGGAGGTGGCCAAGGTAAGCACCTGCGGTCGATAGGGTTGGAGGAGGTGACCCACCAGGTAGGAGTCACCTGGAGCCTGGGGCCTCATAAACAGATCCAGAGGGATTGGGTGTTTGATCTAGGGTCTAGTGTCTAGGTGGTTCAGGGCTGTTATTATCGGACCCAACCCAGCTTAGTGAAGTGCTTCTACCTCTCTGCTTCCGGAGGGCATTTGAGTTTGCTACGTAGGTTTGCTTGCAAAGCTATAGGAAAGACTTCAATAAGAGATTCTGGGACAAGATGTCGAGTGAGTATTATGAGCACAGGCGCAGACAGAGAAACCCGACAGGCGTTTTTGAGGGTAAGCTCCCTGAGTAGCTCATATTGGCTCTAGGGTACCATGAGGATGGCAAAGTAAGATAAGAGAAGTTAGGGCGAAAATGTAAAGGACTTTAAGTGCCCATCTAAGGAATAAAACTTTGGGGAGCCTGGGATGGGAGGATACTATTAGGCCTGTTTTCAGATTTTGGCAATGTAATTTACTAGCTGGGCCAATTGGGGAATTTTTTGCCTTTTTGTGTTTGCTGGAAGCCAGTTTGGGGGTGGGGAGTCAAAGTGGCCTCACACAAAGCAGCTTTTGCAGTCAGTCTTCCTGACATAAGCAGCAGGCACAGGCTTGGTGCCTGGGAAGCACAAATCCGAGTCACAGCTCAGCTGCTGTGGTGTGACATTGGTAGCCTCTGTTCCCTAACTTCAAAAATGAGGGAGTTGGGCTATATCTGTGTCCCCCAGTTTTTTGGCTCTTGTGGACCAGTAAACCCACCACATATGCACCCTCATCCCCATTTTTTTCAGAGCGGCATAGAATTGCCAACTTGTACTTTTACCTAGAAAAGAAAAAAAAACTTAAAACTCTACCATGGCTGTCACTCACCTGTTTGGTATCTGTTGCAGCTTTCATACTCTCAGAATCCTCTTGAAGCCCAGGCCACCTGTTTATGCCACTTTTCATTGCTGTCACCTGCAGACCTTCTAGCCTAACCCTGTGTTCATATTTCTCCAACCCCATCCTCCTGTTTTCTCCTTTCTCTGAACTTGCCTAGCCCAGCTCCAGCCCTGATGACAACATCATCTGCCTCTCCTCAGGGGAAGAATCTCCTCACAAGGGAGCTGACTGGTTTCACTTTTAGTTTTTTGTGTTTTGTTTTTTTTAACAAGCAACATATTTATTTGTTTATTTATCCCTTCTCCAGATCCCACCCTCCCCTTTGGCAACCATCAGCTTTTCTCTATATCTATAGGTCTGTTTCTATTTTTTGTTTATCCATTTGTTTTGTTTTTCTAGATTCCACATGTCAGTGAAACCATAAACCATACAGTATTTGTCTTTCTTTGTCTGACTTATTTCACTTAGCATAATACCCTCTGGGTCCATGTTGTCGCAAATGGCAAGAAGAACATAGAAATAATAATTCTAAAAGATATATGCACCCCTATGTCCACTGCAACATTATTAGTAATAGCCAAGGTATGGAAGCAACCTAGGTATCCATCAATAGATGAGTGGATAAAGAAGGTGTGTGTGTATACAGAGGATGCCAAAGAAATGTATACAAGTGGACACTTTGGTTGACGTTCAAGCAGTAGTTCACTGTAATCAGAAGTGTGGATGCTGATGGTAACCACTTTGAGCACCTCTTGTAATTACAGAAGTCAAATGTGACTTGTATTCATCTTTTGTTATTGGTATATATTGACTATTACAGTTTTTTCCTTTCTTAAAATGTGTATACATTTTTTGGCACCCTCTGTATGCATACATGAGGTGGGACAATTAAGTTCGCGAACTCATCCTAGAAAAAGTGCTACGTACCTCATTGCTGAATATCACTACGGTCACCTTCGAAGTACTCCCCTGGGGAAGCTATGCACCAACGCCAGCGCCTAGTCCACCCTTCAAAGCTATTTTGGAACTCTTTTTCTGGAATGGCCATCAGAGCTGTCATCGTATTACCCTTGATGTCCTGAATGTCATCAAAATGTCTTCCTTTCAGTATTTCCTTTATCTTCAGGTAAAGAAAGAAGTCATTGGGGGCCAGATCAGGTGAGTAGGGAGGGTGTTCCAGTATTGTTATTTGTTTACTGGCTAAAAACTCCCTCACAGACAGTGCCATGTGAGCTGGTGCATTGTCGTGATGCAAGAGCCATGAATTGTTGGTGAAAAGTTCTGGTCCTTTTTATGTAACTTTTTCATGCAGCCTTTTCAGCACTTCCAAATAGTAAACTTAGTTAATTGTTTGTCCAGTTGGCACAAATTCATCAAAAAAGGTTAGCAACATCGTTGCAACAAATTTGCGAACTTAATTGTCAAACCTCGTGTGTGTGTGTGTGTGTGTGTGTGTGTGTGTGTGTGTGTGTGTGTTTACATACACAGAGGGTGCCAAAAAATATACATACATACATACACACAGACACACAATGGAGTATTACTCAACAAGAAAAAAGAATGAAATCTTGTCACTTCCAGTTCTGGATCATGAGTCCCAGCACCACGTCTCTCTATAGGCGCCTGTTCCTGGAGAAGACTGTTGCTGCCTTTCCTTCACCAAGCTCCCATTCATGTTCCTCTGATGTAGGAATATTTTTCCTGTGAGTCCCCAAATGATGTAGGGGACTTTGGAGTGAGTGAGTGAGTGAGTGCCGGGATCATGTCTCGTGAGACCGAAGCGTGGGAACGGACCCAGGAGAGGCAAAGAGTTTTAAAAAGAGGATAGTTTATTGAAAGCAAAGGGTCAGAGCTCCCTAGCGGGAGGGGTTCCCGAATAGGGGTGCCCAATGACTGAGGCAAAAGCTCTTTTATATCTTCCCTTGCCTGCTTGGGGAAGGGGAGCTGTTTGAAGAAGGGAACTGTTTGAAGATGGGAACTGGCGCTTTCTAATGAAATTCGTCTACCAGGTTTGTTCTGCTCGCCCATCCTGAAGGAATTAGCAAAGTAACCCACTCTTACTATCAGATCTGCTCCGTTTGTCAGGCCAAAAGGAATTTTATGATTAACCTCAAGGCCTTGTTACATTTTGTCCTGGAGCGAGGAGTGATTTTAAAACCTGAAGTTTTAGGATATGGCTGTCTTTGTTTATTCCACCAGGGACCTCCCTGTCTACCGAGGGACATGCTAGCTCTCCTGTATCACCTCCACCGTCAATCCCAGCTGCTAACCTTGCTCATGCTTCCTGGAGTTGATGAATGCCCCCAGATACATGCTTCCTCATCTTTACCAGACCTACCAACCTACCTCCACGTGCACTGTCTTCTTCCTTCTGCTACAAAGGAGGAAGGGCATCTCCCCCCTTATCACCCTGTCCCTCCACTTGTGTGTTGGCACTTTTCCCCTCCCAGCTTATTCCCATCACCGTACAAATAGCTTTAATATTGCCTTGGTTTATTTAATTTTTTTAAAAAGAAAAGATTATAGTTATTAGATGACCTAGCAATTCTATTCCTAGGCATATATCCAATGAAATGAAAACAAACATCCACACAAAAACCTGTGCACTATTCACAGTAGCCAAAAGGTGGAAACAACACAAATGTCCATCAATCAATGAACAGAGAAGCAAAATGTAGCATATTCATACAATGGAATATTATTTGGCGGTAAAAAGGAGTGAAGTACTGATACATGCTACAATGTGGATGAACCTTGAAAACTTGGCTAAGTGAAAGAAGCCAGTCATATATTACATGATTCCGTTTTATATAAAATGTCCAGAATAGGCAAATACATAGAGACAAAAAGTAGACTAGTGGTTGCCGGGGGCAGAGAGGGGGGTGATAACTAATGGGGAGAGGGCTTCTTTTTGGAGTGATGAAAATGTTCTAAAATTGACTGGTGATGGTTGCACAACTGTGAATATACTAAAAACCACTGAACTGTACAGTTAAAAAAATTGTATTGTATAATTAACATATTAGTTCAGGAGTACAACATAATGATTCAATATTTGTATATATTGCAAAATTTTCACAAGTCTAGTTAACATCCATCACCACACGTTACCATTTTTTTTCTTGTGATGAGAACTTTTAAGATTTACTCTCTTAGCAACTTTTAAATATGCAATACAGTATTATTAACTATAGTCACCATGCTGTACATTACATCCCCAGGACTTAATTATTTTATAACTGGAAGTCTGTAGCTTTTGTCTCCCTTCACCCATTTCGCCACCCGGCCTCTGGCATCCATCAGTCTGTTCTGTGTATCTATGAGCTCAGTGTTTTGTTCTTTAGATTCCACATATAAGTGAGATCATATGGTATTTGTCTTTCTGTGACTTATTTCACTTAGCATAATGCCCTCAAGGTCCGTCCGTATTGTCACAAAGAACTGTACACTTTAGATGGGCAAATTGTATAGTATGTTAATTATATCTCAATAAAGCTGTTTTAAAAAAAAACACGAATGAATACTTGGAAAAGAATATTTAAAAAGAAAGAAAAACTTCCCTTGATCTATTCCCTCCAGCTATCTCCTCATTTCTCTATCTGCCTCCTATATGCATACCCAGTAGAACTTCTCAAAAGGAGGGTTTTATGCCTATTCTCTTATCCTCGGTTCCCAGTGACTCTTCAACCCTCTCGACCTTGGCTTCCACCCTTGCCACTCCACTGCAGCTGTCTTGTCAGGGGCACATGTGACCTTTAGTTTTCTAGCCTCATCCTTCTTACCTCTCAGGCATTTGGCACTACTGGCCTCTCTTCTTGAAACACTGCTGGCTTTGTGACATCATTCTCTCCTGGGTTTCCTCCTACCTCCCTGGCCTCTCCTCAGCCTCTTTCTAGTGTTGGCCTTTCTCATGACTCTTCTGTCCACCTCTTTGGTGATATTGCCCAGGTCCATGGAGTTAAATACTACCACATGGCTCCCATATTTGTACCTCTGCCCTCTCCTCTGAGCACCAGACGCGCATCTCCCATTGCTTACATGACCCCTCCACTTTATTACCTCCTGGGCACTTTGTGATGACTTCTCAAGCAGGACTCTTCATCTCTGCGCGCCCCCCACCCCCGCCAAACCTGCTCCCGTGCCCCACCACCAACTGCCTACAATCATGCTTCATCTCTTTCCAAACTCTCACTACCTTCTTTGTACCTGCAAAATATCTCTGGAATCCTCCTCCTCTCCATCTCGGTGTTACAACTCTTGTCCTCTCCTGCCTGCCTTCCAGCTGCAGCCTCCCACCTTGCCTGCCTCTGCTGCTCTGGGTGGTTGTCCACACAGCAAGATGTGCAGTCTTCAAATGGGAATTAGATCCTTTTCTTCCCTTGCCTAAAACCCTTGTGTGGCTTCCTAATGTCCTTAAAAGAAACTCCAAACTTTTTTCCAGAGATAGTAAGGCCCAGCATGATCTGGCGCCCTGTTTATTTCTCCAACCTCACCTCCTACTAAATGCAGACAGCAGAGGGTAGTACGAGGCAATGACGTGTTTCCCACTTTGCGTTTACCACATGGAATATGGTGATATTCGGCACAATTTTAAGAAACAGCTTTCAGTGGCGAGGAGGCAGCGGAGCCTCCCTTAAAGGGAATAATTACTAGAATAAAACTTTAATGTGGAAGAGACACCTTTATATTGGTAAGAAAATGCCAGACAGGGCATACCGTACCTTGTAATGCAAAACTGCCTGGTGTTGCGGCAATTAAGGCCCCTCTAACTTTGGATTTTCCTCTCAGCAATAGCTGAAGTAAGGTAAATTTCTTCTTTTCTTCCTTTTCATTGAATTACCTTGCCTGTGATATGTTAGTTAACTTCTTTGTTAACTTTTATAGCATCCATAGTAGGCTTCTTACAGAGGGCTGGCATGTCAGTCAGTAGCTGTTAAGACCTGCTGGGACTGGCTACTGGGACCTTTTGATAGGGGGCATTCAGTGTATGTCAAATTCTCAGTTACGTGAGGCCCACATGTAGGGTTCCACCACCATCAGGAGATGGCCCTGACTCGCTGCGGTGTGTCGGCACCTACCGCAAGCCTTTTTTGGAAAGCTGTTCCAAAAAAGAAATACCAATGAAATGGTATTTCTACAAAATGTAGATAAATGTTATGCCCGCCCTCTTTGTACTCAGGTAATTACAATCAGCATTCATTCACTCACTATGCTGGGCAATGGCATTGTGTGGTAAGCAGCACTGTTAGGAGAGGTATCGTGGTTGCTTGCCTACTGAAATGTGTTTTCAATGGAACAGGTCTCTTTATTTCGAGTTCTCATTGCGAGTAATTTTTCATGTCGTTTTTTTCTAGTCCCTTGGCAGGAATGTACTCTTGAACTTAGCTTGGTAAAGTTGTTATCTTCAGGTGTTAACTTGGAAATATTTCAGGAAAGAAATATGCCCAAGCCTTGCTATAACACCATTTTTGGAGTCCGTGCCAGAAAATCCTACAAACAGCAAGATCATGCTAGAACGAGGCCCTTCTGATATATCTAGTGCCTCAAAGCCTGGGATCCCATCTGTAACTCCTATGGAGATTCTACTCACCTTGCACCATCGCCACGATAATTGCCAACATTTATGGCCTGTTAGCATGTGCCAGGCATTAAGCAAGTGCTTTGCATTAACTTATTTTCGCAACATCCTTCGAGGTAGATGAGGACAGTTACCCCCATTTACTGATGAGGGATCTGAGGATAAGTAACTTGCCCAAGGTGACACAGCTGGCGAGTGGCAGAGCTGAGATTTGAACCCAGCCCTGTCACACTCTAAAGCCTGATTCTTTATACTACCGCACTGAACTTTCTCAAGCCATTTTAGTGTCCACTTTGGAGTAACTATTATTTTAAAAGTTTAAATCTTTAACAACTCAGCCAGTGACACTTCAGCAAGGAAAAGATAAAAGGCGCTTTCTACCCATGCTTCCTGCTTCTATGCCATTAAGAAAGGACAGAGAACCAGTTATGTCAAGTGTCTAAGTGTCTCTGAGAGCAAAGGGACAGATAGAGCAACCCTTTAGTTATTGCCCTTGGCCGAGGCTTAGCTGTCACACCGTTCCCTGACTTGCATTTTGGATTCGTGACTCTCCTAACTTGAAACCTCAGTAAGAGAATCGCAGTCATCTCTTGGGAAATAGGCAAGTAACATTGACCCCAGTAGCTCCTCAGTTTGGAGGAGACTCAGGTGCTCCTCGTGCCCCCCCTCCTTCAGGCCTTCATGCCCCGAGGACTGGCAGACAAAACAGGACCCGAGGAATGTGATGCGGTTGCTCTTTTAAGCCTCATCAACTCCTGTGATCACTTTGTGGTTGATCGAAAGAAAGTCACAGAGGTAAGAGCTGTCAGAATTCAAGCCATACACGGGGTCATTCACGTCGGTACTGTGAAGACCAGCCGGGAAACACCCTGTCATGCTAAAGCAGCGTGCAGATGTAGCACATGGTCTCTTACCAAAACGGTGGTGTGCAAAGAAAGTTAGACTTTGCTTCAAAGTTGGTGTCGCTCAGAGGCTACGGGGGCTCACATCCCATGCACCTTCTGTGATGTCCAAGACCCCTGTGCGAATGCAGTCAACAGACTGACCCTTCCGGTCTCCCTAATTGACGCTTCCTGACAACTTGCTATTGGACCATTCACCACTAAACTAGGTGAACCTCAAATTTCTCTTCCCTGTTCTGCCATAAACAGAAGCAAAGTAATTTTCTGTATTAAAAAATATATATGTATAGTAATATATATAAATATGTAATATATAAAAAATATATTATCTGTAATAAAAATGCATTATTCTGTCCATAGTATGCCAGCATTTGAGTCCTGCCCTTCTAAATCTCGTTGGCTAAACAGTTGCAAGACCTAGTTACATAGAACCGAAGAACATACAACACTACCGTGTTTCCCCAAAAATAAGACCTAACGGAAAATAAGCCCTAACATGATTTTTCAGGATGACATCCTCTGAACATAAGCCCTAATGCGTCTTTTGGAGCAAACAATATAAGACCCGGTCTTATTTTCGGGGAAACAAGGTAGTAGATAAACAAGGTGAAAATAGAGCGCTATGCTCATCAGATTTCCTCTGGGAGATTTAGACTTTATGTTTCACCAGAGAACAGCTCTGGCACATTTATTACTCTGAGCGTCATTGAAGAGAATGTATCTGAATGGATTATTTATAATATGTAGAGAAAATGCATGTGTGTTTTACTAGCATGCCAGCAGTTGAAGGTAGTAAGAATCCTCCGTGACATCAGCAGAAACAAAAACTATCACAGTACAAAGTTGACCCCTTTGATATCTTTTAATGAAGATGTGGAAGACATTACATGAATTAATTAATGTATGATTAAGCAGCACCATTCGTCTTAAATACAGGCAAAAGTTGTTTTTCTTTTCATCGTGGTTTCCACATCAACTCCCTTGGCCCAGCTTCCTGGAGCTCGAACAATATTTAAAAGATTTTTGCATTGTCCGCTTCAGCTCTTGCTCTTTGGCAGGTTGATTTTTAGTTAAGGGATTTGGGAAATTGTAAGAGATACTCAACCAGTTATAAGATTTCAATGGTTTAAGGGTAGTTGTCAGCTTGCTTGTATTTCTTAACCCGATGAATTTATTATTCATGTGGCAGGAGGTTGAACATCCTCCAGAGCCTTGATAGCACCGCCAGGCCACACGTGTGGTTTTTGTAATTAACAGAGCCTTTCTGCAACTTTTCTTTGGAATTGCAAAATCTCAGTTTATCCCACTGTTTGAAGCCTTTTATCTTTTTTGGGGGAGGGGTAATATTGGGGAACAGTGTGTTTTTCCAGGGCCCATCAGCTTCAAGTCAAGTAGTTGTTCAATCTAATTGTGGAGGACGCAGCTCACTGGCCCATGTGGGGATCGAACCGGCAACCCTATTGTTCAGAGCTCACGCTCTAACCAGCTGAGTCATCCAGCTGCCCCCCTTTTATCCTTTTTTTGGTCTTCCTGTAGGTGATTAAGTGCCGTAATGAGATCATGCACTCTTCAGAGATGAAGGTATCTTCTGTATGGCTTCGAGATTTCCAGAGGAAGATCCAAAATTTTCTGAATGAATTCAGGAGTATCCCAGAGATTGTGGCAGTGTACTCCACAATAGAACAGGTAAAAATTAAATTGAACAGTTCTGGCATAAAAAACTAAGGAAAAAAAGCTACCACCATACTTCATATAGAATTTGAGGTTTATTAGGTTTAAAGGAAATTTTCTAATGTAAATGGGGGAAAACACGTCGATGGGAAATCTAGAATTGTGCTGAGCTGAGAAGGTTTTCTGTGGTCACAGAATGCTATTAAAGTGGATCCAGTCAATGCTGTTTAATTATACATTCTTTGACTAATCCAGTGGAATGTCTCTTCCATTCAATCAGTTCGTATATTTGTTTGGAAATCCAACAGCTGTTGACATCGGACTGGGCTGTTCACATCCCCGAGGAGGATGAGCGAGATGGGTGTGAATATGAAGCAGGCGTTCACCTGAGTGTGAGCCAAGTAAATGAAATAGAAATGGAATTACTAAAGGAAAAACTTCAAGAGATGTATCTTCAAGCAAAAGAACAAGAGGTGTTGCCTGAAGAGGTAAAAAAAAAACAATGTATTGTGTCCTGAGTGAGAGAGCAAAACAAAGAAAGGTGCCAGGGAGGAAGAGGAGCTCGTTTTAACATACTGCCAGTTACGGTTCTGATTTATAAGTCAAATAATTTCCAGAAATGAATATTCTTTCAGCACAAATTAGTATTACCTTTAGACAAATATTTTCACTTAATCAGCAGACATTTGAGTGCCTAATATGTGCTGCAGAGTAGAACAACACGGTAAGGGCTATCACAGAATTCTAAACAAATGTTCTGGAGATTCTCTGCAAGTCAGGGGCGGGGGTTGGTGGTTACAAAAACAGGCTTTCCTGAGAAGGTGCTGTTGAGCTGGGAGTAACTGAATCAAATTGGTTTGGCAAATTGGCAAGAGAAGAAGTGTGTTCTCGGCAGAAGGGACAGCACCTGCCAAGGCATGAAAGAATAGCTTGGGCCTGGGCAGTGGCAAGGCGGGCAGAGGAGATATGGTCAGATGTGAGGTGGTCAGGTAGATTGAAGCCATATTTTGAAAGGTTTTCCAAGGGGTTTGGACCTTATTCCCAGAAAGCGGTAGAGAGCCAAGAGATGTTTTTAAGCAAGAAAGAGTAAATGAAATAGAGCAGATACAGCTTTTAGAAAGTTAACTCTTATGGCAATTGGAGGTTGGAGACCAACCAGGAGGCTCTTGCAGTCGTGAGGGTGAGAGAAAGAGGACAGAAACTAGAAGTGTGAAGGAGCCAGATTCAGGAGGCATTGCCTGGGCAGAACTGATGGCTCTTAATGACCGATTAGATTACTAGGAGCATGGCATGGGACTGGAAGGAGGTGGAGAAGGGGCGGGGGTTAAAGGATCAACAAGGTTTCTAGCTTAGGACATTGCTAATGATGGTTTTAAATCCTGATCGGAAGTACAGGAGAAAAGAATCCCCTTTGTTACATGCAAGGTATTAAAAAAAAAAAAAAGAAACAGTAAAATTGTACTCTAGTAAGTTTCCGAAATATTCCAGCACCTGCTGGATTAGAGTTCTAGATCACCAGGAGACCTTAGACAAATCATTTTACCTCTCTATTCCACCTTGTCTGAGGAAAGTAGTGTTGTTGGTTACCTCGTTAAACACAAAGAGGGTGTTTATGTAATATAAAGTGTGTACTTCATTCATTAAGCCATGCTCCTTATTGGTCCGTATGCCTCTGTTAACTGTTCTGACCTTGACCGAGACGCTTCATTCAGTTTGGTGAGCCCCTTTAGCACAGGGACTGGGTACCTCCGGTTTTGGGGTGTGCATACCCTGGCACACCATAGGTATTTAAAATGATGAATAAGGCTGTTTCCTAAATCCATGTGTTTCATCTTGCTTTATTTTAAAATGCTATTAGAGCCAGCCCCAATTCTCTTTCTGCTGCTGCTTTTACACTTGATCTTAACCAAAAGGCCGAGAAGCGATCTGCTGTTGCTTTTAGAAGCAGAGTTGAACAACAGAAGATAACCAGAGCATCGGGCTCACGGTCCCTGAGTCATCAGTAGTTCCCCCTTCTCTCTTGAGGGAGCTGCAGTTCTTTCCTGTTTGTGTAACAAAGAGCAAAATGCATCAGCAGCAACACACTCAAGCCAGGAGTCTGTGAGCTGTGAGCTGGAAAGGAACGTAGTAATCATCTTACATCCCCTGCTTTACACACAAGGCAACAACCCCACGGAGCAGGCACTGTCAGATGCCAGGCCATACAGCTGGGGTGTGAGAGCTGGCCAGGGGTCTCCCCACGCTTGCCCTGTGCCTTTCCACATGCCACACTGCGTCTTGTAGCACCAAGGAGCTGGCAGCTGTAAATTTCAAACCCTCGTTATCTCTGTTTTACAGAGAGGAAATTGGTGTTAATTGGCTTGTCCTGTGGGTCCCCAAATCTCTAGATAGAGTTGATCAGTTCTTGTTTTGCATGTTTTCTGTTCAGTAGACTATGGCATTTCTCTTGCTATTTCAATTGATCAAAATGTAAGTTTGGATTGATTGGTGTATTATCTCTAAGAAGTTGGAGGCTGGCTTTCTATGATGTGTGGAACTTGACCTTGTTTGAAAGTTGAGTGCCAGACATGGTTATCCATACTCTTTAGGTTTAGTCCCCAAAGTTAGAGGATTCAATAAACCAAATTTTAGTGACTCTAAAATGCCATCAATTATAAGACACACCATTCAGTCACTTCTAAGAAAGAAAAAAAATGCTGCCAATTTATTGTAAGATTATCAATGGTAAGATGCATTCTCATTTGAGATGATAAAACATGCATCTAGGAATCAAGAAATACAGTGATTATAACCACAGGACTTTTTTTGTGAATGTTTAACAAGACCTGTTTCTGGTGTTCGTTAAAACATAGGAGTATCGGTCGGTCAGATAGCTCAGTTGGTTAGAGCACGGTGCTCTTAACAACAAGATTGCCAGTTCGATCCCAGCATGGGCCACTGGGAGCTGCGCCCTCCACTAGATTGAAACAATTACTTGACTTGGAGCTGATGGGTCCTGGAAAAGCACACATAAATAAACAAAAGTTAAAGAAAAACAGTAGGAGTATGGTTGGGAAGCCAAGTTGAGAAAAAAATGGTTAATGGTGGTCATTTAGTGTGACGGGTCCCAAAAACACATCACAGAGCATGGGAGTACCAAGGAGCACAGAGCAGAGAGAGCTCATCATCTCCATTCTTTTAGATTTAGAAAACAGAAGATTTAATAGTCTTATTCATCATTGTAAATACCTTAACGATATCTAACATAAAAAGGGGCTCCCATGAAAATACACTATGCGTGTATAACTGTGATTATAAAATGCGTTCTGCTTCAGAGCCACGTGGGAGCAACAGCTGTTCAGGCCCCTCGGGACACATGTCGAGTGTGTCTCTCAAGAGCCCTGATACAGAATTTAGCTACGACCCAGGAGCCCTTCACTTGTTCCTGCCGGCCCTCCATGGTCTATTAGGACCTGGGAATTTAAAAATTCAGCTAAAGAGGGTGGCCGATTAGTTCAGTTGGTTAGAGCATGGTGCTAATGACAGCAAGGTTGCCGGTTTGATCCCCACATGGGCCACTGTGAGCTGCGCCCTCTTTAAAAATAATAATAATAATAAAATAAATAAATAAATGTTTTTTAAAAATTCAGCTAAAGAATGTTGAGTGCACTAAGTGGCTAAAAAAAACCTGTAAAGAATTTGGACATTCTTGGAAATCATTACTGATTTTGTAAACCTGGTGAGGGAACCACCTTCACAGAGATCCATGGGGAAGCTTGGAGAGAAGGGGCAGTGATAGAATGTACTCGAGGCAATCAGAGAAAGGATCAGAATGACACTTTATTTGTTATATTCCAGAAATATTTACTGAGAAAGTGTCTACTATGTTCCAGGCACAGTTCTAGAAACTTGGTGTGCCTCAGTGAGCAAAACAAAGATCCCTGTTGGGAGAGACAGATAGTAAACAGTCAACGTAATAAGTAAATGATGTGGTGCTTTAGAAGAAGTATTGTGTGGAGCGGAGTATGGGGGATCAGGAACGGCAGAGTGGGGACGAGTATCAGGTTTCAATAGGGTGCTCAGTGTGGCCTCATTTAGAAGGGGAGACTTAGCCACAGCTGGGAGGAGGTAAGGATTAGCCATGTGTATACCTGCAGCAAGAGCATTCAGGCAGAGGGAACAGCAAAAAGGAGAGCCGGGGTGGCTAGAGTGGGGTAAGGGAAAGTGTCATGCGGGAGACCCTGTGGGGTCTCTGCTCCCGCTCCCCATACAAGAACACAGGATATGGTGAGGCCAAAAAGGAACACCCACGGAGCCATAGGTAGGGGAGTCATACCACTACGGTCTCACTGGAGGCTGGGTTCACTGGACGTGCGACCTGCTGTCCGTTTTGTCTGCAACCCACCGACGACTCTCTTTCACTCTCCTCCACTCTCCTCGGCTCTCCTTCGTAGCCGCAGCAGTTATATTAGTGGCTAATGGCTCAATGGCTACAGCTGACGGCCAATCAGCCACAGCTGATGGCCATCTACTACCCGAGCCAGCACCCCTCCACGTGAGGCCGAGAGCCTGTAAACTACTTTCTGGGGCTCTGCCCCCACAGAAAGAATAGTGGGTGAGGAGGTGAGAGAGTGAAGGTGAAAGAGGCAGGTCATGTTGGGCCTTGTGAGCCAGTGGAAGGACCTAGGCTCTTGCTCCTGAGATGGGAGCTGGGGCAGAGTTCCCAGCAGCAGAATGACAAATGGAGCACATCAGCTGCTATGTTGAGGAAGCCAGGGAGGGGTGGGGGAGCAGTTAAAAGCAGGGAGACAGGTTAGGAGGCTGCTGCGGTTACCAGGTAAGAGAAATGATGGTCTAGACCAGTGTAGAGGTGGTGCGCAGATGGGAAGACGTGGCATGTGAGAGAAAGGGGTGTCAAAGACAAGCCCAAAAGTTTTGGCATAAGTGGCTGGAAGAGTGAGGTACTAAGCATCTTTTCCCTGTAACCATGCCTGGCACATGGTAGACTGACTCTCGCTAAACATTTGTGAAATAAATGTAGGAAGGAATGTACCAGACACAATGCTCAATGCTTTTAGTAGGTTATTTCCAATCCTCACAAGAATCCTAGGTGGGGTTGGTATCATCATCCTTTATTTGCACACATGGAAATAAGCTCAGAGAGGTCAAGTGTCTTGCCCAAAGTCACACAGCTAGTTAAATGACAAAGCAGGTCTTCACTATCTAAGCCTGTCTGACTAAGTTCCATAGTTTTTTTCACTTTTTCCAGCTCTATTTTCTCTTCCCCCTTTACATATAAACATGCATAAGCCTTCCCCATTCTTAATCATTGAAAAAAACTTGTTTTGACGTTTTCTCCCTTCTCTTCCGCCCCACAACCAAGCTAAAATAATTGCCCCTCTTAAGCAAATTTCAAGGGCAGAGAGGGTCAGGAGGTGATAGCACAAAGGATCACAGCTCCCAAGTCATTGAATGAGAAGGTCTCCAAACAGGGAAAGAGAGAACCCCACTTCATCTTGGGTCATATGTGTGGTATATCAGGTCACGGGCATCTGATGGGAAGTGCAGGAAGGAGCCTGGGGTGCATCTGGGGCACCAGGCACAGACAATAAGCACTAACGGTACAGTATCCACGGTTACTAATGTACGCTATGAATAATGTCATTGGTGTAACCTTCATTTCACGTGTTTATGGTTTCCAGATTTATTATTTAAAGCCCAGGTGTCTTTCGGGGCGCTGTAGCCTTGTTTCCAGCCGTGTAATAAATAGCTCCCGCTGAAGGGCACGTCCCCATCTACTTACTAACCTATCTGAAGACCTGCCTGGCCCTCCTGCTCCCTATTCATCATGGCCACAAGCCGCAGCCAGTCTTCCCTACTCCCTTCCATTCCTGGCAGCCATCATCCAGCATCTGGCTGTTTCATTCGCTGACATCACAATCACCTGAGTGCTTGCTTAGTTTCACCCTAGACCTACTGCCTCAGAATCAGTCTTAACGTTTAAGAACCACCTCTCAGCTAGGGGTAGGGTACTCCGTCACTTTTCTTCATTAGATTTAGATCATCTTGACTTAGTTTGGAGTTGGGGATTTTCCATTTGAAAAAATTCACCACACCCAAAAATGAGTAACTCTCATCTTTGTAATAAGCACAGTGACCAGTGAGGGTATCCTGGGATAAATCCAGTGAAAACAAAACATTTCCATGGTACAATTCTGAGAGTCCTTTTACTAGTTTAAATATCAGGAAGTACGTTACTAGTGGGAGTTTAAATTGGTACAACCTCTATAGATGGCAGTTTTGGCAAAATCTGTTAATAAATTAAAACAGAAAGCTATCAGAATTAAAACTGCATTTCACTTCTAGATACAGATCCTACAAATAGACTTGTCACTTATACAAAATAACACATGTACCAGGTTAGTTACTGTAGCATTATTGGTCTCAACAGAAGGTTTGAAATAATATGTTAAAATGTGAAACATCCATAACTGAAATATTGTTCAGCCATTAAAAAATATAAGGAGGCCACTCTTTATAATCTGATGTAGAAAAGATCAGTTGAAGATCAGTGTCTAGTATGCTGCCATTTGTATTTTTTAGAATGTGTATATAGTATATACCTATGCTCACATGGAAATGCATAGAATATCTCTGGAAGAAACACAAGAAATTTCATTGTGGTCACCTGTGAGCGGAGGAGATAGGTGACTGAGGACAGGGTTTGGAAGAAGACCCACTTTTTACCTTGTACCCTTGTGCTCATTTTGAAGTTTTTACCTGTACATATATTACTATTAAATATACCAGGGGTGCCAAAAAAATGTATACAAATGGACACTTTGGTCCACATTGCCCAAGCAGTAGTTCACCGTAATCAAAAGTGTCTAGATGCTGATGGTAACCACTTTGAGCACCTCTTGTAATTGCAGAAGTCAAACGGGACTTGTATTCATCTTTTGTTGTCGGTATATATTGAGTATTACAATTGTAATACAGTTTTCCTTTCTTAAAATGTGTACATTTTTTGGCACCCTCTGTATATACACAGATACATGTACATCCATATGGATAACCATACACAATATACATATCCATATGAATGTATATGTACATATATATTTAATACATGTACAGGTACAAAATGAAAGTGTTTCATTTTATTTTGATATATACATACATACATATTTATGTATGTGTGTGTATGTGTATATGTGTATACATATACTGATGGTCCCCAACTTACGATTTTTCGACTTTACGATGGTGTGAAACAGTGCATTCAGTAAAAACCATACTTTTAATTTTGATCTTTTCCCGGCCAGCGATACGCAGTACTATACTCTCTGGTGATGCTGGGCAGTGGAAGCGAGATGATTTTGCCCAACTGGAGGCTAATGTAGGTGTTCTGAGCATGTTTGAGGTAGCCTAGGCTAAGCTATCATGTTCTGTAGGTTAGGTGTACTAAATGCATTTTTGTCTTAGGATATTTTCAACTTATGATGGGATTATTGGGATATAACGCCATTGAAAGTCGATGATTGTGTGTGTGTGTGTGTGTGTGTGTGTCCCTTTCATACAAATGCAGGAAGTTTTAAAGCAAAAAAATTTGAGGAGGCGAGCAAACACCCCCTTGTGCAGCCCAGAACCAGCTCTCCTAGGTCTTGTTTTGTTTGAGTAAAGGATGCTTTGTTTTAAAGGGTTTGTTTGGTTTTGTTTTTCACACCTTAACGTGTTTGTGGACGGGTGCCTGTAGCCAGGGTTTCTGTCTCTTGGTGGACACGTGAGCAGGAGCCAGTCTTGGAGCTAGTAAGTTTTCATCTGAATTACAACTCTGCTATAGAATGATCTGAACTGTACATCGTATGGTTTCTTCCTGCAGATCTCAAATCAACTGGCAGTGGTAAAAGAATTTCTAAGAAAAAACAAGGATCTTAGAACTGGTCTTACAGAAGATATGCAGAAGCTAGACAGCCTCCATCTGCAGCATCAAAAACTGGAGTCAAAGGAACCGGAGGCACAGACACCTGAAGGGAAGGCCTGAGGTGAATTTCAGTATTTGATGTTAAATAAGGACAGAATAGCCTCATTTCTTTGATGTCTGTTCTCTTATGTAAGGTCACACTGAACACACAACCTAGTCTCATCTGAAGTTTTCCTATGTCCTTATTATTTGAGAGAAAAGACACTAGGCTTTGTGCTCTTTCTGATCGATGGTTCTCACATCTGTGAAGTAATTCAACATAAACTCCCTGTCAGCTTTGTTTAACCAAATATACCTGAAGTCATTGGTCTAGTCTTAAGTGCATCAACTTTATAACATAATCAAAAAGCATGTCAGCCCCAAAGTGATGCTGATGATGCCTAGCTCTTAGCTGTGGCATTAATAGCAACTTGTTAATTTCCATGAGAAAAACTTGTTAAAATAACTGTCTTCAGTATTTTACCCTTGTTTTCCTCAAATAAAATTAAATATTTTCTTTTAGGTTGCCCTTTGACAAAAATCAGGCATGTTCCATGAAAGTCAGCGTGGCTGCCATCTTAGCCATCCTTTTCTGTACAAAAGGAAAAACTTACAGAGTACTCTATCCAACCAAAAAGGAATTTTTGTTGTCTTTTCCTGGAGTTTCTTTTGACTCTTTGGGAATTTTATATATCTATATCTATCTATATCTATCTATATCTATCTATATCTATATCTATATCTATATCTATATCTATATTCAGAAGCTTGGTGCTATGTGACCTATACTGACCAAAAAATGTTAGGTACTCTTGTGCCAAACTTTGCTATCACCCAGGGGTTTTATGTGTGTGTGTTTTATTTTGGTTTTGTAAAGGTGAAATTCGGTAAATCAATAACACAGTTAGATTTAGCTAGTTTGCTATTTGACTCACCACATAGCTCGTTGTCTAGCCACCTGTAATTAAACCTAGCTAGTTTGCAGTGATATTCAGCTGTTTCCTTTGTTTTTCCCTTCACTGATTAACTAAAGAACTCTGTTTTGTTCCCTTTCTCAAGACTACCCATACCTCGTTAATCCATTTAATTAACAAAATTCTAACCTGGAAAGGGCAATTTCTTAATCCTCAGGTGCCCAGACACTGGAATACACATAAAGCCTCAGGCCACGGTGGCTGCATGTGAGAGTCTGGAGTCCAGAGATAACATTATCTTAAAACAGACCAGACCCCAGGAAGCGATGTCAGTTCTCGAACCTGCCTGACCGACTCCCCCTTTCCTGTGTTCTTTTTCTTGTGTACCTACATAGGAACGGGGAGATGGCCTTTGGACAGGAGTCTGCCATCCTCCCTGATGCCAGCATTCTGAATAAACCTGCTTTTCTTTCCACCAACCTTGTCTGTCGATTTTTTAACTTTCTCAAGTGGCAGGCGGACTTAGCATGGCATCAGTTTGTTTTGTTTTGTTGCTATTTAAAATGTTGAGATTCTTTTCTGGTCCTAAAGTTTAGCTGCTTGACATAGTCAAGGCTATGTTGGGCCAGCCCTGTGTGAAGGGTTATGCAGAGTTCTCTGCCCACTGGCAGACATTCCTGCCCGCCCGCCCCCATTTTCCTGAAAGTCTCATTCATGAACATGCCCAATGTTAAGACAGGATTGTAATGATGGCACTAAATCTTCTATCTTGAGATTCGGATCTCTGGTATAATTTGAATTAACAAGTGTAATTTAGCTTGGGACTTTTTGAAAGCTTTCTTTTCTTTATTCTGCTTCCTATACATTTACTATGCAGACCAGTTTTAATGTTTCTATTTACTTCGGCCCAGTGCTGGCCCTGTGACTTGGGAGAGGTTTTGCATATGTATGGGATCCGCTCTGGGCTCCAACTTAAATCTACATAACGTATGCAAAGGTTGTGATAAACAGCTTAACTGCACCTTCCGCCACCGCGACGGACAAAGCCGAACTCAATAGAAAATTCGACTGCCCGCCTAAGCTATTTACATCCTGGTCAGAAAATATAAAACTTGAGACCAAACACTCAACGCAGTAGTTTCCAGCACACTCTGCCCTGCCGACCTTCCTCTTACTTTAATAAATCTTCCTTCCGTATTTCTAACTGACTCGTGAATGTTTTCACGACCCGCTAGCTAGCGAGCAGCCACAACATCCAAGGGGCAAGCTGTGATGTAAAAGTGGCGATATAAATCCCTTTTTGAAAGAAGGGAAGAAAAAAAAATTGCCTGAAAGGGTATTTTCTAGCCGTTTCCAATTAGGACAACTATTACTACTATTTCTGGAGGGGGCCCAGGCAGTAGGACAAGGAGGAGGCCCAGGCTCGTCACTGAGGGGCTGAAGCACAGTGACTTGATCACCAAAAAGGGGTGGAGGGCCCAGACCAACATCACAAACGGGTCTTGGGGAAAGCTCCATGGTTGCTGGCTTTTTCGTGGCACTTAGGAAAAGTAAACTCCAGTGGCAGTCACAGCCTTTTCTGTTTGTTAGCTCCCAAGTGCCAAGCACAGGGCCTGGACCATGTGTGCTCAATGAATATTTGTTGACTGAAGTTCAACTGATAGCTTAGAATATTCATATATATGTAAATATTAGTTATACTGTTAACTAAGCCTGGTCCTTCATGAGGCGATTTAAGAATGAAATTTCAACATTCTTACAGAAATTCAAAGATATTTTCTCTCAACAGATTCACAAATTCATTCATACTCCTATTCCTTTTACCCAAAAAGTCGTCATCCATTTCTGACTTTGTCCTGTTTATTTCCTGAACTGTGAAACCACTGTCACATGGTATGCAGTGGTATTTAACTGGACCTTTGGGGACAGAATTGGACCTTCAGGGACAGAATTGCCAAGTGGCCTCTGGACCTTCAGGGACAGAATTGCCACGTTCCCCGCTGCCTGGAGGACGCTGCCTGAACGACTTGCCCAAGTGAAGCTGTTACCAGAGAGTGGGCCCTTCTCAGCGCGATGTCCAGGTTCTTGGCATCTTGAGCAAAGAATTGAACAAGACACGGAAATAAAGTGGTGAAAGAGTAGATTATTAGAAGAGATAGTACACTCCAAAGAAATAGGAAAGGACCCGAGCAGTAGAGAATGGCTCAAGGGCTCATTATTAAAAGAAAAACTACACTCCAAAGGGTTTGGAGCAGGCCCCTAGCAAAGGCAAAGCTCAGGAGAGATGCTGACTGGCGAGGACTTGGAGTTTTCATCCCTTTTTTCTCTAGAATGGGCTGTTCCTTTCCGGGAGTGGGACCACTTGATTGACACCTGTGATTGACAAGAGGCCACTACCTCATCTTTTCAAACTGCGCATGTTCCTTCCCAGAATTCAGTCTGTTATACTGACATTAATGAATTTCCAGGCATATGCATGATATTATAATGATGGTACAATGAGGCCCAGGTGAAATGAAGGTTGTTGTGGCCTTTACTGTGCAGGTGTGAGTGGCCGGTTTAATCTAGTTGGGTATTTTGTACCCATTTGTTTCCTCATAGAGGTAGATAATTATAGTGAGAAGGGGAAGTTTTGGGCGGAGAGGGGAGGTCTTTGGGTGGTCGCATTCTGTGGGTTGTGCAGGAATGCAGAGACCCGATGCCTATCTCTAATTGCCTGCCTCGTTTTCCCCTGAGAGACAGGATCCCCATAAAATCTCTATGGGAAGTTGAGGGACAGGGGGTCTTTTCTTCTGTATCTGCTTCCTGCTGGACAGGGGCGTAGAGCTATCCTTACCTATTGGGGAATTCACGGAACTCTTGCCCTGTCTTATCTCAGATGAGAGGAAGGGGGTCTCAAGACCCGCCTGGAAGACCGAGATCTGCTTGGAAGGCCGTGTTGGCTTCTTTGGTTGGAGGTAATCTTGCTGGAGTATTGGTATCACTGTATCCCCAAGGCCCATAAATAAGGAAAAATAGATTTTGGTTAAACAGTTAAAAGTGTTGGCCCAAGAAGCAGAACCCAAAGCCATCAATGCAAGGTGGCTGTGGGATAGAAATTCTGTTCAGCTTCGTGGAGCCTGTGGTCTTCTCTGGTTAATCCGGTCATTCAGGTGGCGGTGTTCACCCAGGAGCTGGGCCTGGAATGGCCTTGAGCATGGGGTAGGGGACTTCCTATGATTCAGGCTAGGAACAGTCTTCTGTTTAATATTAAAAAGCTGATTTGAAAGGTGATTAAGACCAGGAACTAGGGAGCTAAGAAACTAGAGGAAAGGAGACTTAAGGAAAGGGAAACTTAAAATCCCTAAAAGAAAACTGAAAGGTTTTTCATTCTATTCGATTTGCTTCCTCAGCTGCCTATCAAGGATGTGATCTGCAGTGAATGGGCCAAGGGTGAGGTTATCTTCAGTATATTTTTTACATTAAAAGGCGTTTAATGTCATTTTGTAAAACCTGGATGAATGCAGATGTGCCTGTAACTTCCTGCTTTAATTGTTCCCATTACTGTGTGATTTTTAATCATAAATTTTCTTTCTCTCTTCGTTTTATAGTCAATGCCTTCGGACAACTTCAATAGTAAAATAAGAATTTTCATTCATCTTGTAACTCCCCCCAAAGAAACTTAGTATTTCCTAGCTTTTAGATATACAACACTTGGCATCAAATTAAATTTGATTCACTAACCAATTTAAGACCTGATTTCCAACCTTAGAAACTTAGGGTTATGAACCCTTTCATTTCATAGTTCTAGTATCTAGTTAGCTTTTCCTTTATTCAACAAACATTTATCAAGTGTCAACCACGTGTCAGGCACTGTGAGGATTTTTAAGGTATGGATGATGGTCTATGAGCTTTCATCTTCCTGGATTTAATGTCTGCTCTGATAAATTAAAGATATTGTTCAGAAAACATTATGATGGCAGCATTTAATTACATTGAAATTGAAACAAAGAAAGGAAGCATTTACAGAGACAGCTTAAAAGCAAATGTGGCATGTACAGGGACATCAACCTGTGGGCCTCTCTTCTCCAGATCTGTGCATATGAGCACAGGGTGTGCACAAAAGGGTATTCTCGGCAGCATTGGCAGCCAGCCATCAAGAGAGTACTGGTTAAATAAATTACAGAGTATTATGCAACTGGTAAAGAGAATGAGGAAATGCTGCATTGCAGTAATGTGGAATAATCTCTAAGACATATTACATAGAAAAGCAGAATGTTTAACAATGCATAGCATGCTGTAAAATTATTTGTATTTTCAAATAACAGGTCTGGAAAGTTGTGTGTTTTTCCCAAGATTTTTTGCTGTGTTACCTGTGAAAGGAATTGGGGTTGAGGGGAGTGGTTAGAAGAAATTTGGCTGTTCTATTATATTTCGTATACTCCCATATGAAGTTTTTACAACAAACGTGCACTTGTGTATTTTGAAATTTTTTATTTAAAATTTTTAATTTCAAAAGAGACATGAACAATATAAATTCAAGATGCCAGAGTTTGTGTCACATTTCCTGGACTATGTCATAGCCTCCATTTTTCTGGAGGTCAGTCCACCTCCTGGGGCATTTGTGAGTTGTCCCAGTCAGAAGCAGCCTGGGGAGTTGTTTCCTTTCCGCAGGAGGCTTTGTTTCATCTTGGAGTGCCTTGTTTTCATCCAGCGACGTGATTTGCTCTCGGCCTCTCTCCCTGAGACACAATACGTGGTTCATAGTTTTGAAAGAATTAGAGGAGAAAAATGGTTTTAGCACTGTGGTTGCAAAGATAAGGCAGTTCTTTGGATTTTAGCTTGTGCTTTGCCAGGGAGCCCAGAGGACCTAAGGAGGAAGTCATTACTTATTAAACTCAGCATAAAACACAAATTCTGGGAAATAAAAAAAGTGTGTCAGTAATGAAAACTTTTGGAAAAATAACTCTGCCAATTCAGAAAATGTTACTGTCTTCATAAAGTAGTGGTAGAGACCTGTAGACAGTTTAAGTTAAATTACAACGGCCAGAAAGGATTGTTTGAGAGTGTGGGGAGATTATGAAATGATTGTTAATGATTTGAAAGATTCGTTTTTATTAAAGTATTAATCACTTATGTGGCTTTAAGCACGAATATCCTAGGCAACAAAAGTTTCTCTCTCTTAATAGTTGGGTGGGCATACTATGAATTAGATCCTGTAAGTAGAGCATTGCATTAGAGTAGAGGTGTTGTCATCTTTTGGATAAATTATAAATGTTGAGTGACAGGAAATTATCAGCAGAGAGTACCTCCTTTCCCCTTAACAGGTTAATTAGAAACCTACCTGTTCTGAAATGTCTTCAACAGACAGTGGTCTTTTTTTGAAATATAATACTCAAATTGCAAAATACATTTTGTAAGACAAATCTAAACATATATTAATTTCTACTCATGGTAAAGGGGAAAATTCTTCAAAGTTTTAATAAAAATCTTGATATAAGGTTATGATTCATTTCAGAACTTTAAGAACAGCTTTTTGTTACTGCATTATAGTCTGAATTATCTAAAATATTAGGAGCTGCCACTAACAGACTTCTTTCCTGCTTTTCAAACCTATGTTCTATATATAATATATGCATGTTAGTAATGACCACAAAACTGCAAATTGAGCATTTTGTGACATCTTTTTGGGAAGGTGGCAGTGAACTTACGTGCTTTATTACTTTCTACTGAGTTTCAGAAAGGCATGAGAATTTTTATTTCAGAACCATGCATGGTTAGCCAGCCTACAAAATGGCCCCCAATGATATCTGCTTCCTGGTATTCTACCCTTTTATTGATCTCCTACAGTGCACTGATCTTCTACAGGGTTGGTTCATGTGACCAATAGAACACAACTGAAGTGATGGTATGTCACTTTCCATATTAAGCTATAAAAGACTATGGCTTCCATCTTGGGCTTTTGCTCTCTTGGAACACCTGCTGAGGGTGGGAGGGGAGCGTATTGTGAACAGCCCTAATGGACCACATGACAAGGAACTTGAGCTTCCTTCAAACAGTTTGGAACTGGATTCTCTAGCCCCAGGCAAGTCTTCAGAGACTGCAAGCACCAGTGAACAGCTGAGAGACCCTGAGCCAGCAGCACCCAGCAAAGCCACTCTAATTCCTAACCCTCAGAAATTGTGATAATAAGTATCAGTCGTTTTAAGCTAAGTTTTGGGGCGATTGGTCACACAGCAATAGATAACTAATACACTATAGTTTTCCAGTTTGTTTTTTTACCCTGTATGTAGAATGTAAAATGCAGAAACTGCCTACAAAGAGGACTTCTGCTTCGATGCCACAGAAGATAAAGGGGAATCTTCCAGAATTCCACTAATGTGCCTGTTTTATCCAAGGCCTGATAATTTCAGAACCTTTCAGATGGTTGTTTTTCAATTTGTTCACATTTTAAATCTTTAACAAAAGCAGGGTTTAAACAGTCTTAAACGTATACATTGGGATTCCCCAGTAGACTACTTTGGAACTTCCTGTATCCTCCAGAGGCAGGGGGAGATTTTCCATTAAAGCCTACAGGGTAGTCTCTGCTGCAGAATGGCCTCACATCCACAGCCCCACCCTTCTGTTTTCCCTCCTCCCCTGCTCCCTGGTTTAAGAAAACTCCACAGCACTTATGAAATTCCTAGCGGGTACTCTGGGCTAATACTGTTGACTACTAACCCTCACCCAACCTTTGCTACTATTCAACACAGGTCGATAGGTTAACCAATTTGACAAACTGTCATTCCCCTCATTTTTAGGTGTGAGGAAAAGAGGAAAGGATTATGATTTTGTCGTTTTTATTTTCTATTTATCTAGTGTCCAGGGTTGACAGCAGCTGACCTCAGAGTTGTTTATCCTGTTTCCATGGAAGATTCTATCATTGTTCTTGGTCACCAAGAGATTCTAGGTTATCTAAATAAGTACTCCTTAAAAGTCTAAACTAGATTTCACTGAGTTCATTTAAACTCACAAGTATTTCCATCAGTAGAAATAGCCCCTGTACTTTTTTTTGGTGTAAAGAGATTTGTGGCTCTACCAAGTTTTAAAAGGCATGTGTGCTAAGCATCTTTATTTGGCCTAAGACACCCAAAACCTGTTCCCAAGAGAGCTTTTAAGAAAAAACAAACAATGAGCTAGATAATTTGAAGTGTCTTTCTTCAAACAGCCTTCCTCTATGTAAAACTAACCCTTGAGTTGCATGTCCCATGAACAGGAAGACCAACCAATGTACCCTCAGCTTCTACAAAACATTTATTTCCAGGTCAAGAAAGAGGCCAGCACTCGGTTTCAGTTCAGTGCTACATTCTATTTATTAACCAAACTGCAGGTTTACATTAGATTTGCACTGTTTTAGAGTCAAAACCAAATGTTTCATTGGTCTCTTCTTTAGGAAGAACAATAGTTCAGTGCTTGCAAGCTGCAAAAATTCGATGACCCTCCCAGTCATGAAGAAATTCGTTTTGAGGACGGAGGATTGGGGCTGGTGGCTACCTAGTTGGAGCAGACAGCCTCAAAGTCGCGGACTGTAGTGCAGGTGTCAGTGGTGGTGGTGGTGGTGGTGGTGGCGGCATCGGTGGCAACGGTGGCGGCACCGGTAGTGACGGTGGCAGCGTTGGTGGCAGCAGCAGTAGCCTGGGCAGCGCCGCCACCATAGTAGTAGGTTAGGTAGCGGGTCGCCTGCACACTCTGCACCACCACGTTGGTGCCATGGCACACCATCAGAAGCAAGTTTCGAGGCTGTACGCGATAAGCGAAGCGCATGAAGGCCATCGAGTATAAGATGAGCGCTGTAGTCATGCGGCCGCTGATGACCTCCGGCGACGCCTTCATATCATTAACGGCGGCTAGTGGTAGGCCCCAGTTGGCCACAGGACCCCAAAAGTGTGTGCTGGTTATATAATCCCGGAACTCCTTGGTCTTCATGTAGTCCCTTGCCTTCCGCCATAGTGCTGACATCGCCGCCCTGATCACTGAACCGCGCGAGTGCCAACGGTTCAGTCAGCTCACAGTGAACAGCCAGCTCACAATGAGGGGGCGTGGAGACCCGGAGCCGCAGCCTATCGGGACGCAGCGTTTGCCCACGGCCTCGCGCCTTCGCATGACTGCCGTAAAGTGCGCCAAACAGCAAGTGCCGCTGTCGTTTGTGTGCCTTTGGGGGCGGAAACGTGGCCTTGCCTTCGTGCCGTCACGTGACTGCCGTAAAGTGCATCGGTCAGCTTGCACCGCTCTAGTGCGTGCCGTTGGGGGCTCCAGGGCAGCCTCGTCCTGCCGCCTTCCTTCGTGTGAGTACCTGAAGTATGTAGCGTGTGCATGCGTGTGTGTGCGTGTGTCTGTGTGTGAGCCCCCTCTAGCAAAGGTGGAATCATAGCCTCATCCTTCGCTCCCATCGTGCTGCAGCCACCTTAAAGTTCTCAGGGCTCCACATGCCACCCAGGACTGTGAGTCTGGCTGCCTGCTTCTCCTCAGCTACACAGAGGAAAACTGCTTGTTCTGTCCAGTCTGTGGACAGTGTTGACTAGATGTTGATACAAAATTCTTTAACCAGGTAAAGAATTTTAATCCTTACACAATTTGCCAGTGCGTTACTTGTAGACATAGTGGCGTTTCACCCTTAAATATTCCAGCATCTGGCTCTTAACAAGGACATTCTCTTAACCACAATATAACAATCCACTCAGATACTTAATATTTAATACAGTACTGTTATCTAATGTGCAGAGTTCAGTTTTATGGCTTCTTTTTTTTCTCTCGTTAGAGAAATTCAGGATCCAACCAAGAGAAATGACTCTGGGTGGTGAACACACAATGGGATTTATAGATGATGTAACACAGAATTGTACACCTGAAATCTATGTAACTTTACTAACAATTGTCACCCCAATAAATTAAAAAAAAAAAATTCCCCTTACGTCGTAGTCTGGTCTGGGTCCCTGCGTGCAATCAAGTGGCAGGAGTGATGGGCTGGACCTAGACTCCAGTGAACCGCTGCTTTCTCCCAATCTTTTGTTTCATCTCTGCCTTATTCGTGAGTCCTCAGATCATGTCAATGGTGAAATAAGCAGAACCCTGCAAAGCCTTCCTCCACCCACTCTTTTGCCAGTGCCTCATGTGGAGGGGGTCCTGTTATAGGAAATAGGTCAGTGCCTACTCCTCCTCCTTAGTTTTTGTACCAGGAAAAAAAAAAAAAAACTTAAAAAAAACCTTTTAGTGAGAGCATCATCCAATATTTTAAATCTATAACATAAATTTATAAAATACATAAAAATACATATAAATGTAGAAAAATATTTAAAAATCTAGAACTTTGTCTGTTTACAACTTTATTTTGAAAATACTTTACAGTTACAAAAAAGTTGTAAGAATACAGAGAACTCTCATATACTCTTTCCTCAGATTCACAAATGTCAGGATTCTGTGAGAGCAGCAGGGCCAGTGTGAGTGAGAAAGATTTGTTACAGGGAATAGAGGGAACAGAGCTGTGGAGGGTGCTGGGAAGTTGATGGTGTCTGAAAGAGAAGCTGGAGGATAAGAAGAGTCACCAACAAGTCAATGTGAGGAGCCAGGCCCATTTAGCAGCCAGAGTGGGACCTGGGGCCTAAGGGAGACTGGCGGAGAGGTTGGTGGTGGAGGAGGGGGTGTGTGTGTGTGGGGTTGCCTTTGAGATGCCTGCAGTCAAAAGTCTGGTGATGGGCCTGGGGAGGGGGCACTGTTGGTCAGTAAGACCAGCAGTCAGGAAGAAGAGCTGGCCATGGAGCAGAGAATCTGCCAACATCTCTGCCTCTGTCTTCCACTGCATTTAATGCTGACTGCCTTCTGAGAGTCATGTGCCAAATCTCTTAGAATAACCTCTGAGCCAACTCTTACCTGGAACCTTGTGGGGGAGGAAATTCTGGGAAGCATGGTTCCAGCTCAGCCAGGCTGACAGTACAAACCACTGCTACCAATTTTATACTTTCCCATGTTTATCGTTCTCTTAATAGATATATATGTGTATGTTATGTACATATGTACATATGTGCCTATATATGTAATATATACGTGTGTATCTATTTACTGTGTAATATACAGACACACCTCATTTTATGGCGCTTCACTTTATTGCACTTCATAGGGCATTTTTTTACAAATTGAAGGTAAGACCCTCCACCAGCAAAAAGATTATGACTCGGGGCCCGCCCGGTGGATCAGGTGGTTGGAGCTCCGTGCTCCTAACTCCGAAGGCTGCCAGTTCGATTCCCACATGGGTCAGTGGGCTCTCAACCACAAGCTTGCAGGTTCGACTCCTGCAAGGGATGGTGGGCTGTGCCCACTGCAACTAGCAACGGCAACTGGACCTGGAGCTGAGCTGCACCCTCCACAACTAAGATTGAAAGGACAACAACTTGACTTGGAAAAAAGGCCTGGAAGTACACACTGTTCCCCAATAAAGTCCTGTTCCCCTTCTCCAATAAAATCTTAAAAAAAAAAAAGATTATGACTCGCTGAAGGCTCAGATGATGGTTAGCATTTTTTAGCAATAAAATATTTTTAAATTAAGTTATTTACATTGTTTTTTAAGACATACTGCTATCTTATCACACACTTAATACACTGTAACTTTTACACTTAATACACGTAACTTTTATATGTACTGGGAAATCAAAAAGCTCATGTGACTCATTTTATTACAGTGGCCCATATTTGGACAGCGGGAGCTCCTTGAAGCTGTCTCCTCTGACCTTTCAGGATTAAACTACACAAAAAGATACAGCCTGCAAGGGCTGTTTCCTCCTCGATTTATTCCAGGCTTTCCACCCCGCCTCTCCTAACACACACACACACCTTATAAGCAATTAACTTCATTCTTTTCTGGTTCATCCTTCCTGTGTTTGCTTTTGCAAAAATAAGGAGGCATATGCATATTTACTAATTTCCCCGTTCTTACACAAATGAAAACAGACTATACTTTTTCACTTTACAATATATCCTAGAAACCACCCCCATTTCACCTCATAGAGATCTTCCACATTTTTTTATTGCTAGTCTGCTTATCTGATAGATGAGAAATGGTATCTCACTAGTTTTTTTATAACAGCTGTATCAAGGTATAATTCACATACTATACAATTCACCCAATTATATACAATTCAGTGGTTCTTAGTATATTCACAGAGCTGTGCAATCATCACTACAATCAATTCTAGAAGATTTTCATCACCCCCAAAAGAAACCCTGTACCCATTAGTAGTCATTCCTCATTCTCCCCTCTCCGAAGCACGTGACAACCTCAAAAGTACTTTCTGACTCTAAAAGAGTTGCCTCTTCTGGACATTTCATATAAATGAAATCATACAACATGACGTTTTGTGTCTAACATTTATTAAAAGTATTTCACTTAGCATTTTCAGGCTTCATCCATGTCATAGCATGTATCAGCGCCTCATTCCTTTTTATGACGGAATACTATTCCACTATGTGGATGCACCACATTTTGTTTATCCACTCATCAGTTGATGGACATTTGGGTTGTTTCTATTTTTGGCTATTATGAATAATGCTGCCATGAACAGTCACGTACAAGTTTTTGTGTGGCTGTATGTTTTCATTTCTCTTGGGTAAATACCTAGGAGCAGAATGTCTGGGCCACATAACTGCGTTTAATTTTTTGAGGAACTGCCAGACACCGTCTTCCAAAGTGGCTGCAACATTTTACATTCCCACCAGAAATGAGGCTTCCAATTTCTCCACTTCCTCACTAACATTTGTTATTATCTGTCTTTTATTATAGCCACACTAGTCAGTGTTCTCAGTATAGTTTTAATTAGCATTCTTATGAGTGAACATATCTTTGGCTTACTTCTAAATACAAATTTTGGCCTTCTTTCAAATTTTGAAAGCTCTTTATATATTAGAGATATTAGTACTTTATCTGTGATATATGTTGCAAATATTTTCTCCTAGTTGTCATTTGTCTTTTGACATTTTTATGGCGTTTTTAGCATCATTACTCATAATGGTACCAAATTGTGAATGGACAGACAAAATGTGATCCATACAAGGAATAGTATTCAACAGTAAAAAGGAACAAACTGTGGAAACATGCTATGACGTAAAGGAACCTCAAAAACATTATGCCCAGTGAAAGAAGTCAAACACAAAAGACAACATACTGTATGGTGTCATTTATATCAAATGTCCAGAAAAGGCAAATCTGTAGAGACAGTAGATTAGTGGTTGCCCAGGGCTGGGGGCTGGTGGTAAACGAGATAACAGTAAATGTGCATGAGGGATCTTACTGGGGTGAAGACAATGTTCCAAACTGGTTTATGGTGACCTTGCACAATTTGGTAAATTGACTAAAACATCATTGAAATGGATACATTATATGATATCTAAAATATTCAACAAAAATATTAAAAATTTTAATAGTCAAATTTATCAACATTTTATTTTATTGCATCTGAACTTTGAATCAAGTTAGAAAAGCTGTTCCCACCCTCAGACTATAAAATAATTCACCCTGTTTTCTTCTAGTACTTATATGGTTTCTTTTTCTTTAAAATCGAGATCTCGCATCCATTTGTAGATTATTCTTGTGTGTGCTGGGAGATAAGGATCTAGTTTTATCTTTTCCCACGTGGGTATCCTGTTGCCCCAACATTATTAAAAAGTCTGACTTTGCCCAGTGATTTGAGAGGCCACCTTTATCATATACTAAATTTCCAATGGACTTCAGTCTATTTCTGGACTTTCTATTCTATTCCATTGGTATACATCTGTCTTAATGCACCAGTACCATACTGTTTTAATCAGAGAGACTTTGTTTTAATATCTGGTAGGGCTAGTTCGCCCATGTAACCTTCCCTTTTCAGTGTTTTCTTCGTTTTCCACATATTAACTTTAGGATCAACTTGTCTAGCTCAATAAACATTTTTATTTTCATTGGGATCACATCAAATTTGATAATTAGGGAGAACTGACATTATTATGATGTTGTTGTGGGTTGAATTTCATCCACCAAAAAGATATGTTGAAGTTCTAACCCCTGGTACTACAAAATGTGACCTTATTTGGGAATAGGGTCATTGCAGATGTAATTATGTAGTTGAGATGAGGTCATATTGGTAGGGTGGGTCCTTAATCCAATATGACTTGTTCTTATCAGAAGGAATTCTACCTCAAGACTCTAACAAATAGCTGCCTTTCCATGGTAAACTTTGGCTTCCCATTTTGTCTCTTCTGAGAATTAGCTTTTTCATTTCCTGGAGATAACAACACCTATCTTGCCTTCTTCACAGGAATGGTGAAATGTGATATCCCTGAGCACTGAAAATCATATGAACATGTAAGAAGTTCTTATGATTATTCTTTCTAGCATCATCTCTCCCTCTTTATCAATTCCTTTCTTTCTGCCTGCAAACATGAAAAAGTCTCTATTAATAAAAAAAGAAGCCAAATATCAAAATCTTTCAGTGGATATTTTCCCCAAAAGCACTGCCAAACCTCTCAAAGGCTTAGTCTGCTCCCCGCTCCCCCCACCCCGACTTTATATAATTTCTTTTTCCCTCATTTATCCATGGATATCTTCGTGGAAGTTAGATAGAAAGGAAATAAGAAATGAATGAAATTCATTTCATTCCAGCAGCAGAGACCACCTGATGCTAGTTGGTATGATTTGGCATTATCCTCATTTTATAGACAAAGAAACTGATGATCAGAAAGGATTAAAAGGAAGGAAAGAAGGAAGAAACAAAGGATGGAAGGAACAAAGGAAGGAAGAAAGGCAGGAAGGAAGGCCAGAATTACATAGAAAGAAGTAGCTAGGGCCACCTATACAATTTGAGGGTCCCAGTATAAGATGAAAATGCAGAGCCACTTATCCAAAAAGCAAGAAAGAAATGATGTTAAAGGTATTAAAATATAGAGCCTTTTCCTTTCTTCCATGGTCTGTCCCTCAACTTTTCATGGTTTATTTTGTTTGTTTGTCTGTTATGTAGTGTCATTCAAAATAAAGGAAAACTAAAAATTGAAAGAAAAAAAAAAAGACTAACAAATATTGCCTGACTTTCCAGCCTGGGGCCTGCCCCCACAATCCCATGAACCAATTCCTTAAAATAAATGGATATATCCTTCCCTCGGAGCACACTGAGTGCTATATATGTTATTTTCATATTCAAAAAGATGTCTTTTCATTTGTCAAGCCTATTTTTGTGTCTTTTAGGAGTGTTTCAAAGTTGAAACGTGTTTTCTATATACATGATTCTTAAAGGGCAGCCAGGCTAGATATAAAATTCTTGGCTTGCATTTTCTTTCCTTGGGTCTCTTGAAAATGCTGTTCCACTCTTGTAATACTTTGTGTATTATTCTTGAGGTCTGATGCCAGGCAATTTACTTTTTCATATAAGTAATTTGACCTTCGCCTGGAAGCCCTGAAGATCTTCTTTGTCTCTGAAGTCTAAAATTTTATTAAGATATGTCTGAGTTGATAGATTCAGGTCAATTTTCCCAACTACGTGGTGGGCCCTTTTAATATGTACATTTTTCTTATTTCTGGAAAGTTTTCTTGGATTAGTTTCTAAAAATTAGCTCTCTTCCATTGTTGCTTTTCTTCAAGACTCAAATTATATCTATGTTGGAATTTTCTTGCATATTTTTCATTTCAACCACTTTTTTCTCAGCCCTTTTTAGTTCTTTACCTGCTTTTCACTTTTTTGGTTTTCCCCATCTTTATGCAGTATCCTTTATTAAAATTTTATTTGAACCTATTCTCCCTTGGGTGTCTTGTAATTCATTTATTCATGGTTGTCTTTTACTCTGACTTCAGTTTATTTCCTGAGTAGTCAACTCTCTTACATTTCTACCTGTTTGTCCACTTCCATTCTTAGATTTTTACATTTCTGATTTTAGGATTTTTTTATATTGAAAACTGTTTATGTGGATTTAATTCAGTTTGATTTTTCATGGTTGGCTTTTATGGGGAGAATTTTCATTGGCTGATTTTTATTTTCTGTTTTCTTCTTAAAGTAGTTTTGCATTGAGTTAGTTTTTTTTTTTCCCTACTCCGAGGCATTTTGTGGGTAGAGTTCCTAGTTCAATAACACCTTTTTCTTCCTCCCAAAGAACAAACAGCATTGTTGACACACAAGATGGGAGTGGGGTGGACGGATGGGTAGGGGCTCCACTGGGGCAGTGCCTCTGTGCTGGGGTTAAAGGACCAGCTTTTAATTAATTTCAAATCCATGGTGGACCAGTATTCTTATAAAATACAATGAAAATGAATTTTTTTAGTGACAAAAACTATAAGCCCAATTGTTTTATATTTAACAGATAAAATTGCATTTTAATCAATTATAATCAGAAGAAACATAAGAAAAATTTATAAAAACTATGCATTCATTGAAAGTGGATAGGCAATTAGTAAACACTATTATATTCATAACTATCATTCCACAATTGTAACTAAATAAAAAGTTACAAGTCAAAGCAGTCCCCCACATTAAATGCCTATATGCACACTTTGAACAAAAACCATGTATATTGATATTTAAAGTTTTAAACGTGACAAATAAGCTTGCTAGCTTGTTAACCTGGCTAATTGAGGTTGAATTGTTGACAGTGCTACATGTAGGGGATGATATGTAGCTAAACTATTAATACTTCTATCTTTTGTCTTAAGAACATTTATAATAGAGAAACTAGTCTCACAGAGTTATGTTGACAGGAAAGGAAGGAGATATTTTAAAGTAATTCAGCAAGCTCAGGATATTCATTTTTCATTTTCATCCAAAATAAAAGTGATGATTTATTGCCAACATGTTCTAACAATTTATGATGTAAAAGTTAGATATAAATTCTGAATTTTATATACTTTTGGGTAACAGCTGGCAAACTCACCTTAAACTATATCCTATTATGATATGGTTTTGTTGTGCATGAACACAGCTTGTTCTATATGTGACTCACCATGAAAGCCTTGCAACACCCAAACTGGTCTGTGCCTTTTTCATGAGATGAGTGTATTGATCATGTGTTGGATACCACGTAATGTCAAATTGCTATAAAAATTTCTCAACACTGAAATCAATTTTTGTACTTGTCAGTCACATTGCAGACTGATAACAGTCCACAAACTGGCACCAGTCTGTGATCAGCCTACTTGGTCCACTGGCAAGTTGCTGGAAGACTCCTTCAATCTTCAGAGATAGCTGAAGGTAAATGGAACATTGAAGGAGTAGTAGACAAAAAACTCATAATAACCAACCATGACCTTGTTATCTTTTGAAGTGACAAGAACATTTACCCCTAATTCTTTCCTCATTTTGTCATGTATTGTGTTTATATATTCCAAATGATACCACTTTTTCTTTCCTTACCTGCCCAATCCCCACCCATCTTTCCCCCATCACATAAAGGTGGTTAACTTGAAATTTTAGTCCATAAATATCATGTGGTGCCAGAAAGTAAACAACTGCTCAAAAAATGATGGGGACATGTCAAAAGGACACTGGAACGAACAAAAGGGGCTCACATTGGTCAAATCCGGGACAACTGAGAGACAAAATAAATGATGGTAATGGTTTATAACACAGAGACTAAAACAAATATCCATGCGTTCATGTGATATAAGTAATGGAATAAATTATTTGGAGAGAAGGGAAAGCTCTTTACAGAATTCCAATTAATAAATATACAAGGACTAATGGAATGAGAAAAATCATCATTTGGCAAACACCACAGTAATAATTATTTCAGGCAAGAATCATAAATGGATGCTTTTAAAATGAATGGGTGAAAGTAGGTTGAAAAATGGAATATAAATAGTCTTAAAGTGTCTAATTACAAAAGAAAAAATAATTATAGGGGAGAAACCTGGCAGGTACCACCTTAACTACTTACCATCACGAAAATGAGACATACTGACATATGCCTCCTGATAAGGAGGCGCTGAGATGGATACACCACTTCTGTGGTATTCTTTCCAAAACACATAACCTGAATTTCATCATGAGCAAGTACCAAACAAACCCAAATTGAGGCACATTCTATAACTGGCCTTTACTCTTTGAAAGAGAACTGTCCCAAATTAAAGGAGACTAAGTAGACAACTAAATGCAACGTGGGCTCCTGAATTGGATCTTGATCCAGTAAAAGGTCATTAGCAGGACAATTAACATAATTTAACCAAATTTTGTTACTAATGTTGGCAACAAAGAAACTGGCTAGTATACATTAATAGTACAGTGATGGATCCAAGCAGAGTTCCTTGAATTTAGTTCTGTTATTATAGTTCATGTTAAGCTTTCACAAACCTTAGAACGTGTTACCCATTGAATGCTAATTTTTACAAACCTGGAGTATTACCATCCCCATTATATAAATTAAAACTTTGATTCAGAGAGATTAAGGGATTTGCCCAAGACTATTCAGCCAGTAAATGGTGAAGCAGTGAACACTAAATTCATTTGTATGATTTGATGCATTTTAGTTATAGTGCTTCTTACTAATGGCCTTCTCCAACAACTCTATTTTTTCCAAGAAACCACTGCATAGTCATTCCATCATGAGAAGGCTAGAAAGAAACTTTGCCTAAGGCTAAGATTAGAAGGCTTGATGCCACTGCATGGTCACTGACCCCACTTCCTACGTACTTTGGAAATTATTGATCATCGATTAAAAAGTAAGATTATGGCGGGCCGGCCCAGTGGCTCAGGCAGTTAGAGCTCCGTGCTCCTAACTCCGAAGGCTGCTGGTTCGATTCCCACATGTGCCAGTGAGCTCTCAACCACAAGATTGCCAGTTCAATTCCTTGAGTCCTGCAAGGGATGATGGGCTCTGCCCCTTGCAACTAAGATTGAACACGGCACCTTGAGCTGAGCTGCCTCCCAGATGGCTCAGTTGTTGGTTGGAGCCCGGGCTCTCAACCACAAGGTTGCCAGTTCAATTCCTCGACTCCCGCAAGGGATGGTGGGCAGCGCCCCCTGCAACTAAAAATTGAACACGGCATCTTGAGCTGAGCTGCCGCTGAGCTCCCGGATAGCTCAGTTGGTTGGAGCGCGTCCTCTCAACCACAAGGTTGCTGGTTCGACTCCTCCAAGGGATGGTGGGCTGTGCCCCCTGCAACTAGCAACGGCAACTGGACCTGGAGCTGAGCTACGCCCTCCACAACTAAGACTGAAAGGACAACATCTTGAAGCTGAACAGCACCCTCCACAACTAAGATTGAAAGAACAACAACTTGACTTGGAAAAAAAAAAAGTAAGATTATGGCTTCCACGTTATTTGGTACCAATGAAAATGGACTGAGAACATCATCTTTCAAAAAAGACATAGCAAAAGAAAAATGGATTCGATATTATTCTTAATAGAAGTAGGTCATAAGCACTATCTACCATATGTAAAATCTCAGATATTTTATAAACCTGGAATGTTCTACCAATTAGATATAAAGTGATTGGGTTTTCTCTTTCAATGTCAGTGGAATACTCGGCCATGAGTCTTGCTTTCCTGCCTCTCACACACTGTGATTTATGTTCCTGAACAAATTAGACTTAATTTAAGAGCAAATCATCAGCAACAGGTATAATAATCTTGGCAGAACATTTATTTTAATTAATTGCTTTCTGTCTAACGTAGATAGAAGGGTGCTGATGCCATTTACCCTATAAGGATTAGTGCTGTCGTGTAATTAATTTTTTTTCTTCCCCTAGAACTTAAAGTCTCATCAATTTTAAATTACAAAGGCATTGGTTTACTTCATATTTAATCTTAACAATCTAACTTTTATGGCAATGTTTATAGAAGAAACTTGTGAAAGAATGAGTTTTAACCACTCTGCAGCATTATAGATTCCTGCTTCCCAAACATAGGTCCTGTTGGGTTCTATGGGGGTCAGTGTTTCGGGGCTAGGAAACTGCAAAACCCTGACCCCATAAACTTGGCAGTGGGTAGCTGTGGAGAATACTTGAGTGATTTTAGAACAGTGTTGTTTTTCTTCCCTGTGGAGTTATCAGCTTCACTATTACTTAGTTCAATGAGAGGCAAAAACAAAACAAAAATTTCCTCTACTCTATGGATGTTAATACTGTAACTGTCAAGGGTATCTTGTAGTTCAGTGGTAGAAAACACAGCTAAACAGACTCCATCTTCTCAAACCTCAATGTTACTTACAAATGATTTCATGAGCTTTCCAAAGAAGACACAGAAACAGCTAATAGTAAACCCAAGCAGGTTTCCTAGAGGCAGGGCAGCACAATTCTCATACTAAAATAATTTAGCTACACCATCATGGAATTTTAAATTCTAATGTGTAAACTTTTAAGAAGAGTAACACCTTTAAGCCTTTACCTTAGATAGTCCTTCATATTCTAATGAATTAGTTGCTTATTCATCTTTTAAAATGCTTCAGGGAAATTTAAGCCTTTCCTACCTAAAGTTTAGTGTGAATTTAGCATATATTCTGTATAAATTCTATAGGAGTGATAATTAAAGTGTCTACTTTTTTATTTTATTTTATTGGGGAACAGTGTGTTTCTCCAGGGCCCATCAGCTCCAAGTCGTCCTTCAACCTAGTTGTGGAGGGCGCAGCTCAACTCCAAGTCCAGTTGACGTTTTCAATGTGTAGTTGCAGGGGGTGCACCCCATTATCCCATGTGGGAATTGAACCAGCAACCTTGCTGTTTAGAGCTCGCGCTCTAACCAATTGAGCCACCTGGCCGCCCCTCCGGAAGCTCAGTGGCAGCTCATCTTCAATCTAGTTGTGGAGGGCGCAGCTCACTGGCCCATTTGGGAATCGAATTGAGCTTGTGCTCTAACTAACTGAGCCATCCGGCCGCCCCCAAAGTGTCTACCTTTTATTTGGTACAATCTCAGGAGGCAGTGAGAATAAACAAAGGGGAAAAAAAAAAAGAAAAAAAAAAAGCATGAGACTTCCAGTCAAGATGGTAGAGTAGGTAAACACTATTAGCCTCCTCCCACAACTACATCAAAATTACAACTAAATTGGGCTGGCCCAGTGGCTCAGGTGGTTGGAGCACCATGCTCTAACCCCAGGTCACAGGTTCGATTCCCACATGGGCCAGTGAGCTATGCCCTCTACAGCTAAGATTGTGAACAACAGCTCTTCCTGGAGCTGGGCTGCCATGAGCAGCTGGAGGTTGGTGTGAACTTCTGCAGGCTGCTGTGGGCTACCGTGTGCTGCCAGGAGTGGCTGGCAGCCAGCGTGAGTGGCTGGCAGCCAGCGTGAGTGGCTGTGTGCTGCCATGAGCAGCCGGCGGCCAGCATGAGTGGCCAGCAGCCAGTGTGAGCGGCCGGCAGCCAGCGAGAGCTGCTGTGAGCAGCTGACTGACGACTGGTGACTGACTGCCTCAGCTGGGGGGAGCGCAAGGCTCATAATACCAGCATGGGCCAGGGAGCTGTGTCCTACACAGCTAGACTGAGAAACAACGGCTTGAACCGGACTGGGGGGGGGGCGGCGGAGGGAGTGGAAGAAGGGGAGGAAGTTAAAAAGAAAATTATAACTAAATTATAGAACCATCATTGAGAATCGCCTAAAGTCCAGCTGAACTGAAGTCCTACAACTAAGGACATACAGAAGCAGCCACGTTGAGACTGATAGTAGGGGTGGAGACACAACAGGCTGGTCCCACATCCACGTGTGGTGATTAAAAATCGGGAGGGATAACTCAGCTTCAGAGGTCCCCCCAGAGGAGCAAGGGATCCCTGTCCTGCACCAGGCTCCCCAGCCCAGGGTTTCAGTGTCAGGGAGAGAAGTCCCATAACTTTTAGCTGTGAAAACCAAACCAGAGGAGATTGTGGCTGAGACGGAGGGCTGTTGGAGTCCCAGGTGTTTTTCTTAAAGGGCCTGCATACATACATACTTGCTGATGGACTCACTTGCTCTGAGTTCCAGCATTGAGGCAGCAGCTCGAAAGGTGCCAGGAACATACAGGGAGGAACTGAGTTGTCTGGTTCCAGAGTGAGGGCTGGAGGGGCAGTTTTCTCCCGGACAGAGCAGCTGGCAGAAGCTAATGTTCCTTTATTGAGGCAGGCACCATGAGTCTCCATCAACCTAGCTAACACCGTTCACCCCACCCTGGTGATTTCCTGAGACCTCCACCCCACCTAACTTGCGGGGCCACCCAAGCCGCTCATGTTGCAGACTTTCCTAAAATCTCTCAGAGGTTCACAAACCCCAAACAAGCAGCATCTGGCCTCGGCATGCCCCATACCTCTTGCTAAGCAACCCCAAGCCTGGCACTAGCAGCAGCCGGCCTCAGCAGCTTAGCCTCTCCTAGGTATCGCCATGCCTAGCAAAAGTGGCAACCATCTTCAGATGGTTTGTAGCTCATACAAAGTGGCCCAGGACAGGGCAGAGGCAGCAGCTGACCTTGGCCTGCACCAGAGCCACTCCCAAGAGGCCCCAGAACCAACACACATCCAAACACACCAAAGCACCACCTAACCACCTCCACAAATGATACACCCAAAGGCACACTGGGCAGGCACCAAAGCCCTGCTAAAGCAAATCCTGCTCCAGTGTCAGCCCCTGTACAACAGCTCCTTCACTGTATTCATGGCCAGTCCTCAAAACCACTCAGCCCGAGGATCAGTCCCTCTGACTGACATGCCAACAGCAATCAAGGCTCAACTATTAGGTTGGTGCAAAAGTAATTGCAGTTTTTGCCATTTTTTTAACCTTTTAAACCACAATTACTTTTGCACCACCCTAATACGACAGGTGGGCACACAACCCACACAAAAGACACACCTGGAGCCCCTGGCTCATGTGACCAGGGAGACTGTGCCATGGCCCCACAAGACACCCACTACATAAGGCCCCTCTACTAAGATGGGGTGACATAGCAGCCCTAAAACACAGAAACAAACACAGGGAAACACCCAAAATAAAGAGACAGATATGTCCCAAATGAAAGAACAGAACAAAGCTCCAGAAAAAGAACTAAGCGAAATGGAGATCAGCAATCTATCAGACGCAGAGTTCCAAACACTGGTTATAAGAATGCTCAATGATCTCAGGGAGAACTTCAACAGAAAAAAAGATAGGAAGCATAAAAATGGAGATAGAAACCACAAAAAAGAACCAGTCAGAAACAAAGGATACAATAATGGAAATGAAGAATGTATTACAGGGAATCAAGAGATTAGATGAAGCAGAGGATCCAACCAGTGATGTAGAAGATAAGGTAGCAGAAAACACCCAACCAGAACAGCAAAAAAGAAAAAAAGAATTTAAAAAAAGACAGTTTAAGGGGCCTCTGGGACATCAAGCATACTGACATTCGCATCATAGGGCTACCAGGAGAAGAGAGAGCAAGGAATTGAAAACCTATTTGAAGAAATAATGATGGAAAACTTCCCCAACCTGGTGAAGGAAATAGACATACAAACCCAACAAGTGCAGAGTCCCAAACAAGACGAACCCAAACAGGCCCACACCAAGATACATCATAATTAAAATACCAAAGCTTAAGGAAAAAGAAACAATCTTAAAAGCAGCAAGGGAAAAGCAGTTACCGTGTTTCCCTGAAAATAAGACCTAGCCGGACCATCAGCTCTAATGTGTCTCTTGGAGCAAAAATTAAAATAAGACCCAGTCTTATTTTACTATAACATAAGACCTGGTCTATATAACATAAAATAAAATAAAATATATATAATATAACATAATATAAAATACCAGGTCTTGCATTAATTTTTGCTCCAAAAGACGCATTAGAGCTGATGGTCCGGCTAGGTCTTATTTTCGGGGAAATGGGGTAGTTACCTACAAGAGAGCTCCCATAAGACTGTCAGCTTATTTCTCAACAGAAACTTTGCAGGCCAGAAAGGATTAGCATGAAATATTCAAAGTGATGAAAAGCAAGGACCTACAACCAAGATTATTCTACCCAGCAAAGCTATCATTTAAAATTGAAGAGATAAACAACTTCCCAGACGAGATAAAGCTAAAGGAGTTCATAACCACCAAGCCAGTATTACAAGAAATGTTAAAGGAACTTCTTTAAGAACATAAAAAATATGAAAAATAAAATGGCAATAACTACATATCTATGAACAATTACTTTAAATGTAAATGGATTAAATGCTCCAAACAAAAGACACAGGGTGGCTGAATGGGTAAGAAAACAAAACCTTATATATTCGTATGCTGCCTACAAGAGACTCACTTCAGATCAAAAGACACAGACTAAAAGTAAAGGGATGGAAAAAGATATTTCATGGAAATGAAAAAAAAAGGCTGGGGTAGCAATACTCATACCAGACAAAATAGACTTTAAAACAAAAGCTGTAACAAGAGACAAAGGACCCAGTAATCTCACTTCTGGGTATTTATCCAAAGAAACCCCAAACACTATTTCAACGGTATGTGTGCGTCCATATGCTCATTGAAGCATTATTATAACAGACAAGATATGGAGACAACCTGAGCATCCATCAATGGATAAATGAATAAATAAGAGTTGGTACATGTATACTTGGAAGATTCTTCAGCCATAAAAAAGAATGAAACCTTGCCATCTGCAAAAACATGGATGGATTGTGCTTAGGGTATTGTGCTGAGTGAGTGAGACAGAGAAAGACAAATGCCACATGATTTCACTTTCATGTGGAATCTAAAGAACAAAATAAATGAACAAACAAGAGACTCATAGAGAACGTTTTGATGGTTGCCAGATGGGAGGGGTTTTTTGGGGGGAGGGGGTGTGAAAAAGGGGAAGGGATACAAAAGTACAAACTGGTATTTACAAAGTAATCATGGGGATGGAAAGTATAGCATAAGGAATATATTGCAATAACTATGTGTGGTGTCAGATGGGGAACTAGATTTATCAGGGTGATCATTCCATAAGTCACATACATGTCTAATCACTATGTGGTACACCTGAAACTAATATAATATTGTTTGTCAACTGTAATTGGAAAATTAAAAATTATTTTAAAAAATAACCAGAAAATCAACCAATTTTTTTAAAAAGCATGAAACCAGTTGTATAACAAAACAGACAATTCTGATTAAATAAAACCCTGTTTAGTTATGGTTTTACAACATAAAATAGATTTAGTATTGAAATGACACAAATTTGGAATCATTAACTTTATTTGTGACTCTATAGACATTGGTCCACTTCCACATGAAAAGTAGGGAGCATCTACTTTCACTTAATATTCTATAGAATGATGTACCACAAACCATAGTAACTTACACAGGGGGGAAAGTTATTGAAATAAAAAGATTTTTATATCCATGCCCCAAGATAGCCCCCAAATATTTGTTTTTGTGTGTATAATTATGAACATCTACAACTCCACAAAGCTAGTTTCTTCTTAGATCAATGTAGTCTTTTTACATTAGACCATTAGACCAATAGTCACACTAGACCATTTCAGATCACCCAACTTTCAGAACAGGTTAGAAAAGAGCTATCCTCTGTCAATCAGATGCAGTGCCCATCTAAGCGACTGTATATGCACATTCATATTTTAGGACTGTTCTAAGTTAAAAACCTTTTGTTTCAGAGATATTTACATCAAATTAAGACATTTACAAATGGTTAATAGTATATAACAGCTCAAATATCATTTTAACCTATCCTGTGTAGGAAATTAAGCATTCATATGTTTCTCTAATAAATTCAGTGCATTTTCCCAACATAAATAACACAAGCTATTCTAAATGTTTTACATTTATTTCAGTGCATTATTTCCAAATATTAAATGGAATGAAATTATATTAAATGGTTATATCATAATATTTGAGCATATTATGGAATCTACATCACACAAATCAATTACTGTCAATAGTATAATTTACTCTAAAACAACTTCACAGGCACACACAAAATAAAGAACAAACTTTACTTTTTTAAAAAAATTTAAAGTATACTGTTTACTTTAAACTACACTAAAAGTTTTATTTTAACAAAACGGCCAATTTCCAAACCCCTTTTCTAAGTTAGGCATAAGGAAAATTCAATCCATTCGAATCTTCTGGTTTGTCATCCTATAAATGATGCTATCATATCCAGGATCCATGTTCCAAATATTGTAAGAGGTGATAATCACAGCCAAGGCCAAGGCGATCATTATCCAAAGTACCATGTTGAAAATCACTGGATACTCCAAATTATACTTATATGCAAGGTTATAGGGATTTGGTGGGTTCTTCTAAAATGAAGAAAAGGAAGAAAATCAAGAGGGAAGAATTTTAAGGTAGGAAATTATCCCAATGTAGTAGCTATGATTCATTTATCTAACAAACATTTATTCATAAGTGGCACAAGAGCTTTTATTAGGAGGAATCGAGAAGGGCAGCCTTCATGGAGAAGATAATGTGTACTGCTGGTGAAGTATAAACCAGTTCAACTGCTTGAGAGAATGTGGCAATACCAGTATAGCTGAAGGTGTGTAGTGTGCATATCCTATGATCCAGGAGGTTCATACCGTTGGGGAAACTTCCATATGTGTATCATGAAACATGGTCAAGGATGCAGGTACAACAGAATGGATCACTGTGGCACATCCACACAATAGAACACATAGCTGTAAAATGACTGAGCTACAGATATGTTTATCAGTCTGCAGGACTCTTACAAAGAATACTGAGCAAAGAACACAACAAATGCATATAGTGTGATTCCATTGATATAAAATTCAAGTAACACGCAAAACCAAACAACACTGTTTAGGGATAAATACGTTATGTAGTCCAACTGTAAAGAATAGCAAGCGAATGATTAACAATATTCAGGACAGCAATTATCTCTAGACAGGGAGAGTAGAGGGAGAAGACAGAGCTTCAGAGGAACAAGTAATCTCTTCATCTATATAGTGTTCAAATTCTTTTTATTTTTTAACTAGTATTACATGTTATACAGTCATGTGCTGCCTAATGACATTTCACTCAACAATGGACCGCATATACGATGGTGGTCCCGTAAGACTGTAATGGTGCTGAAAAAAATCCTATTGCCTAGTGACCTCATAGCCGTCTTAACGTCAGAGCACAACACATTCAATAGCCTACAGTACCCAGTACAGTAACGTGCCGTATAGGCTTGCAGCCTAGGAGCAGCAGGCGGTACCATCCGGGTCTGTATAGAGCACTCCATGACGTTCGCACAATGCCAAAACCACCTAATGACGCATTTCTCAGGACGTACCGTTGTCAAGTAGCGCATGAGTGTATTTATGTATGATCTACTTAAAATTGTTTTTTCTTTCATTTTAAAAAGGGAAACAAATGATGGCTCAGTCAACCACATCTCTGTTTTGAAAAGATATGTGCTGGGCCTTGGTCGAGGTGCAGCTGATTCCAGGCCTGTGCAAAGGCATTGAGAAATGTAATCCTTTCTGGCAAAGGCAGTGTTTGAGAAACTTAGTTCATTCAAGTGAAAACAAGTAGGAAAATAGCAGGAGCTGAAGCTAGAGGCAGGGAAGCTATGGAGAACCTGGCCTTCAGTCTATGGGCAACAGGAAGCTATTGACCACGTTTCAATCGGGAAGTAACACGATCAGGTTTGTTGTAGGAAAATTTGGATGATCATGTGCAGGAAGGATCTGGAAGGGGAGGCTGGAAAGCAGGGAGCTGAGTCATTGAGGTGAGAGAAATGAGGGCAGTGAGTATGAAGAGAAGACTGTAACCCCACAGCCCCAGCACCTGGCATGCTGCAAGCACTTCCTGTTTCTCTTTAAAGGAAGACAGTGATTTCAACTCGAGCGGACAGCTACACAGCGTGTGCGTTTATATGCGGGGAGCTAAAGACACTCACGAAAGGACTTCCACAACTGCTTCAGAAAGTGGCAAGAACGATTGGTTAGAAGCGAGGGGAGTATTTTGAGGGGGATTAATGGCAATGTGTCTTTCACTGTAACAAACTTTTTTACTTAAACATTCACTATGTTCTTTGAGCATACCTCATACAATAATTTCAGAAACTTTCTAATAAACTCAACTTATCCATTAAAGCCGCTGATTCATAAATTCAACCTGACGCCCCTGAGAAGACCAACTAATTCAGCTCTGCAAAACTGGTTTGTCAAACTCCCAGAACAAGGGTACCTTCTCCGGAGGGCTGCACTTCCCTCTGCAGTCACTTCACATAAACTACCAGCCCTAACACGGTCAATGTTGAAAGAATCTAGTATTAACATTTAAAAGTATCCTGTTAAATTCAAATCTGTATCTTGTTTTTTCCTCATTTGACTCCGTTTTAATTTCTTAAATCGGTTTAAATGATTATTTTATGTCCTGTACCCATATTCTATTACTTGAACTTCTTGGGGGTCTAATTCTACCATTTGATGCTTTAGCTACCACACATGGTAGTTGGCTCCACCTGTGTTTTACAATGTTCTGAGCTCACATTTGGGGAGACTGTGGGAGTCCCCTCTCTACTATGGCTTGCGTGGAGGGTTGAGGGTTTTGGCTTGTGTGGAGCCAGAGAGGTTTTATGTTTACTTCTGGGCACCACAGATCTTACCAGCCTGGGACCAGGGTTGGAGGGTATGTGTTTAATTTCTTGGCCTGAGACTTGCAGGAAATACAAAATTGGGCCCCAAACCCACACAAAGGTGGTTCTGTGGTTAAGAATTTCCTGGGAGACATTCCCACCCTCAGTACCTACTGTGACTACACAGAACCCACGCTGCCTGTCTCCCTTTGCTGGTGGGCAGGTTATTTTCTTACTGAGGGCACACTCCTTTCAGGGTCCCAGCTTTATATGGAGGTGTCAATTCCAAATCCCTCACCACCGCCACATTCAAGGACCAAAGACCTTGTTTCCAGTCATTTGATAACCCAAACAGAAATGTCCCTAGGGCCGCCTTATTACTCCAGTTTTCAAGTTCCTCAAGAATTTCCCTTACTTTCTAGAGAGATAAACTATGCACTCAAAAGGGTGTTTATTTTTATCCAGCATTTCTGGATGCTCTATAGTAGGAACATTTTCAGGTGGTCTAGCCTGACATGGTCCTTCCACTCCAATTTAGAACCAAACAATCTCAAACTAGTCATGTCTAGATTATCTTGAGCAGGCATTACCTTTGACAGTCTCATTCTAAGTCCCATATCGTAATCAGTAAACCTAGGCAGGGTGGGGGCTGCAAATGGATCCAAAGGGGAGTGTGTATAAATGATTGGGAATCTGCTCTAAGAGATGAGGTCAACTATAAATAATATTCTTTGTTTGCCTCAAGATGTTTTAGGGTATCTACACGGCCGCTCTTGTGTATGTGCATATGTACACACACACACACACACACACACACACACACTCCTGTTGAACCATGGCCAGTACTCTTGCTTATAATCCTCTAAATGCTTAAAATCAAAGAAAGATCCAGGCGAAAACATTGTAGAAGTAAATCAAATGATAGAGTGCACGCAGTGGATTTTGGGAAATGAGGGGCTGTACACAAAGACGGAGTAGCTCCCTCACATTCACTTCGGATGGCGGCTTGTAATACCAATGTCTGAATTACATTATGCGCTTCGACAGATTTGCTTTCACCCTAACTCAAAACTCTTGCATTACCTGATTGCAACCCCACAGAACTGAGCATCACTGGCAAAACACAACACCTACGTGACTAGGAAAGCTTGTTTTAACTGACATGGTTTTGCAGATTTCCTGACTGCCCATTCATGCTGCCCATAGGTGACATAGGACTTACTGGGTTTTTAACAAGTTAATTTTCACAATTTTAAAGCAAGATCGACAAATGTGCTCACCTGGTCCTTTGCCTCGAGGATGGTCCTTGTCTTCCTCACCAGGGACGTGTCAAATGACTTGACAGTCACCAGCTCTACCACTGCATTCCCACCATAAAGACTATACATGTCATCTGCAAACTGAAGTAACTGGCATTACTATGAATCGCAAGTGCCTATTTATTAAAATTATGTGGAAAGTTTCTGTGCACCTACAAGAATGACATACACTTCCCTGCTGACTCCTGAACGACACGGTCTTACAATAGGCAAGTCTTAAAGGGTTTGATTAAAATACTCAGAAAACTGTTAAGCTTCAACATACATTGAAATGTTCAAAATAAAATTACTCTCAGAAGAGCCTGGATCTGTTGGCATGTAAATTGGGAGATGGGAAGTAGGAAAGGGAAACGAAACTTCCTAAGTAGTCTCTGGTTAATCACAAACATCTACAAAGATTTAACTGTAAGTCCTCACTGAAGAGTTGCAGGTCAGAACCTCAAAGACAGGAGAAAATCATTTATTACGTATCTGCTAAATGTCTGGTACTGTGCTAGGTGTTCCCCTTTGGTTATTTTATAGTGTTTAAGGGGGACAGAGTTTCAGTTATAGAAGATGAAAGTTCTGGCAATAGATGGTGGTGATAGCTGCACAAAAACATCAATGTACATAATGCCACAGAACTGTACACTTAAAAATGGTTAAAATGGTAAGTTTTATGTTATATATATTTTACCATGATAAAAAGAAAAAAAGTATTGTGCTGGAGTTATCCATCATTTCCTGTGCTGCCTCTGCCAGCACTAGAGACATGCCAACGTACATCACTGGCCTACTTCATTCTTGGTCACTAAAATTACAGGTCCTCCAAAGAAGTGAGCAAGACTTCAATCAATAGTATTTCACTAAGTAGATTTTTCCATTAAGAGGCCAAAAGTGAAATGGTCATACTCTAACCTCTCATAACCCATCGATAATTTACCTTTTGCAGAACATCAACAAGGATCTTAGAAGCATCTCTGAGTTGTTCAGAGTCTTCCCCATAATGTTTTCCAATTTCATCCAAACCCGCCAGCTCCAGTGAATATAAATCAGGAGAATGGTCCTTGGCTAGATGTTTATGTCGAGACAACTTAAGAGAACAAACAAAAGGAAGTAAATAATGTCAAACGCAGCCGGCTGAAGTTTGATGCCTCACTAAACTTGGACGAGCAGAGCCACACCAGTGCGCCACAATACACAAATTGTCTACAAATGGTGGCAAATGAAAGTTTCCAATACAACAAATGCAACATCAATTTCATTTTTAAGAGCCCTTATAGGACTCCCTGAATATTTAATAAAAGCTTTTTACAAAATTCCTTAGTTTAAAATTTTCAGATGAAGGCCAGGGTAAGAAACAACAGATGGTTGGACCAGTCTGATCGCAGGAGAACATGAGCCATTGCTGCTCAGAGAGCAGACCCCTTCCACATGCCCCCTGGAGCACTTCGCCTTTCCCCAGCACTGCGCTACCAGACTTCCAAACCAACCCCACTGAAAAAGTTGGGAAACAACTTCAGTAGAGAGCAAACCGGTAAGCTTTTCTATTTTAGTCACAGGAGGATTTTTTAAAAAAATTCACCAGAAAAAAAACAAACACACACACACACACACACACACACACACACACAAAAACACCCTTCAGGCAGATGTATTCCCTTCCTGACTTGGTCAATAGCATTATTAGTCCAAACTGTTATTTCTATTTTAGATACAGGAGTTAAGTCTTAATGTCTGATAGGAAATGAACAGCCAAGTTGGGGCTACAGCTAGGGTGGCCCACCCAAGGCCTGAATTCTTGGAGGATATACTTACTGTTTCCTAAGAGTAGAAATGCAAAGTAATTTGACTGCAACATGAGTTCAAAATTCCCAACACCATCACTAATTCCTGAACTTTCATGGGATCATAAATCTAGGGCATACCTGATCAAACTTTTCAGTTGGTTTCACTATCATTCAAAGATTCTCTAGAAATGTCTTCTGGAACCAAAATAAATAGAACTGAAAAATTAGAGCAGCCTACTTACCAAACTTGAAATATCATGCAGAACTTGCAGTTCAGAAAGAAAGAGCAGATCAACCTGCAGAGAGTGGAAAGAAACGAGCATTACTTTATATATGCACCAGAGATCTGTATTTGCCACGTATCAAGTAAGGCAAAGGTATTACAAATGTTAAGCACGTAAGTGAATTTATGCCACAACTGTCCTCCATTTGGTAGATTCATTTCAGGTGAAAATGCATATAAAACATTCTTTCTTAGAGGTGATGGTCATTCCCCAGCAGTGACTACCATTCAACAGCCACATTCCCACTAAAGCTATGATAAAACATCTAAACTCTACAGTGGTTTTTCCCTCAGAGCATCAGAATATTCTGGCACACTGCAGTGAGGTCGTCAATGGCCTAGTTTGCTCACATCCCTTGAACATGTTCCACATTGGAGAATAAAAGACAGTGATCCTGGACAACCATAGCAGGTAGAAGGGAGGGTGCCAGAAAGGTGGCATGCCATGTGGTTAAGAGGGTGCATGAGTAAAGTGGTGAAGCTGCCAGAGTCAAAAGGGTGGCTTCCTCCACTGTACTGTCAAGGGTGAACGAGAAAAACGAGGCAACACATTAGAAGTGGCGGTGAACAACAGCTCCCACATTACTATTAGGTTGGTGCAAAAGTAACTGAATTTTAAATGGTTAAATTGCAAAAACCGCATTTACTTTTGCACCAATGTAATAGATCAACACAGCTCCACCAGCCACCAAGTAAATGCTGTGATTTCTGGTTTGTCCAGATTAACTGGTGGCAACGCTCATGTCAGAATGTAATACTATTTACACTACTACAGCTCAACTCACAAAGAGTCAATTTATTCAAGAGATTCATAAGAAAATTACACTAAAGGAAAAAAGAATCTACTCTAGGAGTAAAGCTGTAAAACTTGTCATTTTCTAAAATACAACTTTGCTCTAAAGTCAGGAACACAAGAAATAGGAAACTAGTAATATAAATGTATTCATTCAATAACTGTACTTACTTCATTGTTCCTACTCAGAGAATTGAGGGGAAGAGAACTGAGCACAGAGTTTTCTTGAAATAGGCGATTGCGGAGCTGTCGTAACGTTACTGAAAGATCTTCAAAAACTGAGTTTGCCTTCCCCACCATATACACTCTCTGCAAGAAGAATCCAAAATTATAAGTTATGTTCCACAGATTAATTCCAATATACAGAGGTCTGACAGCATTTTTCATATAACTGGTTTTAAATTTTCATTAAATAATGAAAGCTTATTTTCAAAGCATCTTAAATAAAAACTGTATCACTTACTTCCTCACTGGGAGCCAACTGCAAAACCACAGGAGTTTCTTCAGAAAATAAGGAGTGAATGGAATTTGCAACGCTGTCAAGACTAAAAGGAACTGCCTAAAATTTAAGAGTAAGACCTTAATTATTACCTGAACCAAAGTGGGAAAAAAAATCATTCAGATAGTATTTAAAAAGGAGCCTAAAAAAAAAAAAAAAAAAAAAAAGGCACCAGCATTTTCTATAGAAATTCAAAAGACCCAAACCATATCCAAACACAAACAGCCCTCTTGAGGGCACAGAAGATGAAACAGCCTCCTAGCAGTCCACTGAGTGTGAGTCTCCCAACGTGCCTACCTAGGAAATAAGTTGCAAACACGAAGGACACAACACTATCTTGCACAAACCATCATTTTCTGGTGGTCATTCGTGCATTTTAAGCAGCAGTACATTTGGTTTCAATATTAAACATGCCACAATGAATGTACATTCTACAATAAAGTATTAACTTGCATGTAAGAGGTCAGAAGAACTTGGAAAATTAAACTTAATTGAAACAGACCTCATTTTTCATTTTAAAATTTAAAATGTTTAATAAGATTTAGGGTTTGTCTTCAAATAGGCTGAAGACTCTTAGACAAGGCATAAAATATGTCACAGAATTTTGAAGCCTTTATCTTAGGATCATATATTACTAAACTGAAATTACCACTTGTGCTAAATCTATTTTTTTCCTTGAATTTTTTTTATTAAAGTGTAACATACAAATCTTGGCATAATAGCTCAAGGAATGTGTACAAATGGAGACACTCATATAAGCCATCCAGATCAAGACAGAATACTATCAGAACCCTAGAAACCACCCCATCCACTAAGTCTACCCCTAAGGTAACCAAAATTCTGATTTCTATCCCCATAGATCTGTTTTTGCCCCACATTATTTTTAACAATAAATTATGGTAATTTTTCTCCTCAAAAATTATTTTATTCTCAATATTGCATTAAAATAAGCAGTATAGTAACGGTTGTAACAGAGATTTCTTAGAGATTTTTTTTTCAGTAATTCCCTTTACTATTAAAAGGTTCATGTTTATAAGTAGCAATTAATGCTAACATGGTACAGGCAGAAATTAATGTGATTATATAAATCTTACTGATGAAATACCACCATCAAAATTAAAGTTTCTCAATTTCATGATACTATGAAATTAAACCAATTTTCTTCTCTTACTCAAAATGCATATTAACTCTTCCCAAAATTCTCTTAAAATGAGTTAATGAGTGAAGAAGGGGAAAGAGTTCAAACTTGCAAAATAATATACAATCAGTATCATATAAAAAAACAACCTGTCACCAGCTTCCTGAGTCAGCCACAAGACTGCTTTTGCAATTATACAGTTCACCTCCTCAGGCTTTGGAGGGAATAGGAGAACATGTAACACAAACTCTCCAGTCTCATTTCAGCTAGTGAAATGGCACTCATTGCAGGAAAGTTGAAGATTAAAGGTAACACTTCCCTAGCAATCAAACTGGAGAAGCTACTGAGTCAGATGAGCACCAAACTATAATACGAAGGAAAAGAAAAAAATTCTATAGACCGCTAAGCTCAAAAACGAAAAAGCTCAGCTGCTTAAAATCTAGTGATTGGTTTTTTCCCCCCACTGTATTATAAGGATACGCATTGTTTGTCCTGGAGAAAATGGAATTTCTGTATCTGTGTGACTTGAAATTATAATGAAAACAGCTAGCTAATCAAACAGAAGCTTCACTAGGTGGAATTCTAAGACATTCTATTTTTTTTATATTTTGGGGTTTTTGACCTCTGAGCCTTTTACCTCACTTACCACCTACTGCCAGGAAAAGTATTAGGAGCAGTCAATCAGAGTCAAGCTATAACAGCATGAGCCCTTTTCACAGCTTCTACTCAAGTAAAATGAGGTGTCTGTTTTAAAATGTTTACCTTTTGGATTGTATGCTAATGAAAATCTTAACATTTTGGAATTTTATATTCTTATTTTAAAGGTACTTTCTACAGTGATTTTCACAGAAATCACACAATCACATACTTAATAATCCTTGTGAAAATTTTAAAAAATAATTTTTTTGAAATCTGTCTTGCGCCTTCCTTCCATTTATTCTGAATTCTTCTGGTTTCTTCAGTTCATGAATTTCCACCTTTTAAATTGTCTAACATGTACACTGAAGGCTATAAATTTCCCTTTTCTTACCACTTTAGCTACACCCCACAATTTTTTTATATATATATACAATACATTCATTGATATTCAGGTCCAAATCATTTTGAAACTTCCACTGTGATTTTCTCCTCAACCCAGTAATTACTTAGGAGTGTATCGATTCCAAATATCTTTCCAAAAAATTTTTTCAAGAGTTACATAGAAAAAAAGTTAATATATACACATGGTTTAAGGAGACAAATAATTCTTTAAGACTTTTTATACCTGAAACTAATAAAAAAAGGCTTTTTATAAAAAAGTAAGTTTGTCCCTCCTCTCAATTCCTGGTCCTCTTTCAAATCCTTTGTTTCCTTTTCCTTTTCCCACCATCTCCATGGTTATATCACTAAATCTTGATTTTTCAATTTTAGGCATTATCTATTTATCTCCAATTATAGAAAATGAGGATTTAGTTCTCCCACAGCCCCATACACGCACTCCATTTCTCTATCCACCCTCCCAACAGTTCTGTCGTAATTTTCACCAGATCAATATTATTTCAATATTATGACTGTAAACAGTATTCTCAGCCTCACCTTATACTATACAAATTACTGCTTTTCTGTTCTTGCTCTTCTAGTCTTTAGATGGCAACAGATAAGAAATCTGCTATCATTCTACTCTCATTCCTTTGTAATGGGAAATGTCTTTTCTCTAAAAGCTTTTAAGATTTTCAGTGTCCTTGATGGTTCTTTAATTTCAATATGGCTAGGTGTTGATTTGGCCATAGCCTATAGGGTGTTCAGTGTGCTTTAAACCTGAAAGAAAAGTCCTTTTTTTTTACCATTTCCTAACACATTGTTAAGCTACCGTTTCTTATTGTTTTCAGATTTAACTGCATGGTAGTCAGAGAGGGTGGTTTATATGATACTGATTGTATATTATTTGTTGAGATATACCTTGTGGCCTAGTACATGGTAATTTTTTGTAAGCATGTCATGTGTGCTTGGAAATAATCTATACTAGACCACAGGAAAGTTTGAAAAAAATTCCCCCAAAATCAGCATCATACAGACCACAGTTTTACAAGGCAATGAAATTAGAAACTGAAAAATTAAAAAATATTTTAAAAAGAACCCACACTTTAAACACCTCTAAATAACTCATGGGTTAAAGAAATCACAATATAAATTATGAAATATTTACGAATATCAATGAAAGCACCACATATCAAAATGCCTCAGTTTCTATCCCTTCCTTTAACTCTCACAATTTTAATGTATGTATTTTCAAATCTCTTTGAGACTAGTCTGTTATCTGTAGTTCTAGGGGGATGAATTGTTTGATGTACCTGCCGACTCTTGTGGCAGTTTTTCCTCCAAGTGCTTTGTAAATTCGACTCATCTGCAGTTTTCTTACCAAAGGAACCCTGGGCTGTGGAGGTATCCATATGGGGTGGGTCGTGTAAACTTGGAGCACAGCACAAGCCTGTAGTTCCGATTCCTCTAGGGGAAGCTAAGGGTCCCACAGCCAACGGCGCAGCCAGCTCCTCTCTGGTAACCCTGGGGCAGCTGGGGTTTTACTAGTCCTCCTTTCAAGAACAAGACAGCATTCTGCAGACCCTGGCTTTCTGCAGGGAACACAATTCCAGCTTCTGTTCCTGCTTACCACTGTGGCTTTTGAGTTCTCTATTCAAATCTGGCCCTTGTGTATATCCCTTCCTTGCTTTCGTTGAGTTATGCATATAAAAATGTTTTGCTAACTGCTCTCCTCTCACAATCACTCTGTCAGCCTTATTGCTTGAAGGGCTAGTGAAGGAGTAAGTGAGCCAGCCAGACAGCCTTCAGTCTTCTTCTTCCACAAAAATGACATAAAATTCTGAAGGGAAAGTATGAATTTAATGCCCAGGAAAGTGTCAGCCGAATACACTCTCAACTGGTTTCTCTTTATCGATCCTCTGACTATTCTGAAAGTGGGGCAATTTCTCTACCTCTTACTTTAGAAAGTACTCCCATCCATAGGAAATGGACAAGTCTCAATAAATTAACAACCACATTATTTTTTTAAATTGTTTTACTTATCAATCAGTGCATCAAAAAAAATATATAGGAGAAGTGTGCTTAGAACATAATTCACAATGACAGCTGACAAAACAAAATTAAAAACGGCACCCCTTCAATTTTTTATAATAAATACTCACATTCTCCAAAGGGTATGAAATGACGCTGCCTGGGGGCAGAGCGAGTTTGTCCACTCCCTTTACCATTACCATAATGGTAGCCCTAGGACGATGGAACAGGTTACCCACCGCAAGTCCTGGCCAAGAAAGGTCCTAAATATGGAAAAACAGGAAATGGTGCTGAATTATCAATTCAGGAACTCATGCCCCAAGAACACCTAATATAGCAGAGTTAAGGAGTTCTGGGATGACACTGGCAATGAAAATTCACAGGGAGAGCAAATGTTTTACTTAAGGCAGTAGTTGCAATCTCATCAAGGATGCAGATTTCTACCTTCTTCTTTTTCTTAAGCTTCTATAGATTTGAATAACAAAGTTTAATAGTAAGTCATCTCAAACCTTTGATGGAAAAAAGCAGGCAAGTAAACATAAAATATAGGTACTTTTCAAATCCCAGATTACCAACACTCTCGTCTTCATATACCCGGGATGCCTTCTCCCCCATCGTTTGCCCAGATTTACAGCGTCACTTTTCTCTCTCAGTGACAGGCAAGACTGTTACTAAAACCTTCTCTTTACACTAAGCTCTTTATAACTAAAACAAAACTCCTGCTGAAAGTAACTCATATTAGTTTACTAATAATTATTTCTAAAGGTTATTTTAACAGCCATTTGCAGTCAAATTGAAGTTTGTAAAGAACGAAGCACAAATTTCCTCCTTAAATGTAAAGAACCAGTCATGTTCACGCCAGGAGCTCAGGGGCTCCTCCCATCGGCCCAACAAAGACAGGTCCCTGGCACTGCTTCTGGTTTCAGGGGCATCAGGACCTTGGAGGAAAATTCCTTGGAGTGATTGATATCTAGAAACCATATCAAAAGCACCAAATTTGTAAAACGGGAGGAGATAATGATATGAAGACAGAGCAAACTGCATCCCCTTTCTTCTAACCTTTAGCTTTAGATCTCTCACATACTGACTGGATCTAGCCTTCTTCCGCTCCATCACATAAGCAGCCAGTTACTACCGTATAACAGGTTACAGCTTAACTGTAGGAAACCAAGGTGCTAGGCGATCCCATAGCTACTGACCACACTATCTTCCTAAACTCAGGCAAGATACATATACATTTTATCATTTACAACAAATTGTAATGGACTGAACGTTTGTGTGTCCCCCCCTCCCAATTCATATGTTGCACTCCTAACCCCCAATGTGATGGTATTAGGAGACGGGGGTCCTAGGAAGGTAATTAGGTCCTGAGGATGGAACCCTCATGAATGGGGTTAGTGCCTTTATAAAAGGGATTCTAGAGAGCTCTTACCCTCTCCACCAGTGAGCACACAAGAAGTTGACAGTGTGCAACCTGGAAGAGGGCCCTCACTAGAACCTGACCATGCTGGCACCCTGATTTCAGACTGCCAGCCTCCAGAATGGTGAGAAATAAATGTCTGTTGTATATAAGCCACCCAGTCTATGGTACTTTGTAATAGCAGCCTGAACTAAGACACAAATGTAGCATGTGTAACTGAAAAAAAAAAAAAAAAAGCCAAAATTATACATCCTATTAAAAGGACAAATGCATTCTCTTACATACAAAGGACTTCACTACTATAAATAAACTATTACACGGTTAATGATTTATAAGGATTTGGCTTCATAGCCAAGCTGGAAGCACTTATCCAAAATCTCCCAACTACAAATGAGCATTTTTTTACTTTTGTAATCTGTACCAGATACACCTGTACCAGATACACCTATGTTTGCTTGTTGCTTTCTTGGGCTATTAGCAGAAATCATCACAAATGCTTTCAGAAGCAGCCCCAAATATTATTTTAAAAAATATACGTACTTCTTTCACAGAGAAGCCCATGGATAATGCAGCCACATCTGGGATTCGCTCTCCTGGTATAGGCCAATTTCCATCCCGGAAAACAACAGACCCTGGTGACCTTAATATACTAAACTCGTTCCCCAAAACACCTGAGGAGAAAACAGATTAGTAAGTAAATGATCAGCATCATAAATCTTTTGCATCCACGTTGAAAATTATGAACTACAATGTTTCCCGATTCCCACTGATTAGCATACTAAATTATGATTGGACAAAATGCTGAATCCTAAATAAACATCAATGAATTCTTTTTCAAGGTACCACTCTTTAAGAATTTAAGTCCATACCTTCTGCTGTAACAAAGGTACAACCATGAAACAAAATTCTCTTAATGATCTAGTTGCCTTCCTACGTACAAAAGGCCCTTAAACAGAGGCATGTGGCAATTTGTCAAGAATTAGAAATCAGTGGCATTTCTCCAGAATTTAAAAACCAAAACCCTGTCACAGACTATAAAAAGGAAGAAACTTAAACTCTCTAAATTATTTCTGCCATCGACCCTCTCTTCAAAATACAAATTCATAAAATTCCTAGTATTTCACTTCAAAACTTTACCAGGTTAGTGTACAATGTATGATCAAACAATATGGTGAATGTTTTAAAAAAAAAAAAAAGTATTACAGTAAAAGACTGTAATACAATAATGTCCTGAATCATTTTGACTTTGGGGAAGAGCCAGAAGTCACACGGTGTGAGATCCAGTGAATGAGGTGGATGAGAACACACTGTAATGTTTTTATTTGACAGAAATTGCTGTACCAGAAGTGATGTGTGACATGGAGTGTTGTCATGATGGAGGATGATTTACAGCACAATTTAAAAAACACCTTATCTCAATTGTAGTTCCACCCAACTGATTGCACCGAACAAGCTGAAACTTGTTCCACATTGTTACTAAGGTTCGATGTGCCACTTCCCATATTGAAGATCCCTGCCTTTCTGCTGGATGGCACTCGGCAGCAGCACTCACTGTATTTTGTGATCACAACGGAAAAGCTCCCTGTCATACATTGCTTCTTGTACGGCAATTTCTGTCAAATAGAAACATTACGGTGTGTCCTCACCCACCTTATTCACTGGATCTGGCACCATGCAACTTCTGGCTCTTCCCCAAAATCAAAATGACCATGAAAGGTAAATGTTTTGAATCGATTCAGGACATCGAGGCAGCCACGACAGCACAACTGAAGACACTCATGAAAGAGGACTTCCAGAACTGCTTCAGAAAGTGGCAAGAACGATGGGATAAGTGTGTTCGAAGCGAAGGGGAGTATTTTGATAGGGATTAATGGCAATGTGTCTTTTACTGTAATAAATCTTTTAAAACTTCACCGGATTTTTTAATTGCACCTTGTATCTTAGGATAGATCATATCTTTCCTTAAATCCCACAAGCAAACCTAGGGACATGAGGACTGTCAATTGGGTACATGTTACCAGTCAGAATATAAAACACTTCAGACTTTAGAAACGGAATCCAGGAAATAGTATTTCCAATGGACATATCAAGAGGGTAAGAAAAGGTATTCTGTAATAATAAAGTCTACTAGTCTAGGGGTATGGGGCCTGGGATTAAAAAGTGAAGGATGAGAATAAGGGGACTATTTTATGGGCCTTCCAAGGCTATGGATGAGCTATCTGGCCTCTTCACCCATCATGTGTTAACCCAATGATGTCTACACAAGGACAACTAGCTAATGGAAACTTTCAGGTTCCTATGGAAAGATAAACTTCAAGTCCAAAACAAATCTTGTTCATGCCTAGTATGGGAAATTAGACTTTAATAAAGCATCACTGTTATTCTCCTGACCTAAAGAAAGTACCACTTACTGAGTATGGGAATAAAGTTAGAAGCAACAGTAAATGTTTTGGTGTTGCAGTATTGACAGTAAATAAAAGGCCTCAGGATGGTGCTGATACAACATGAAGAGTTATGAGTTTCAATTCAGCACAGCTGCCAGAGCAGGAATTTCCACATTGTTCTAGCTGAAGGCAGACCAAAAAAAATTAGCAGAATGGAATGGCCGTTTGTAACTGACAGACATCTTGGCTCACTAAAGCAGTAGTTATTGCAAACTCTAAGGAAAACGGGGTGGCAAGAGACACATACTTTCCAAGTATCATACACATTTAAAGAACCATATGTGGATCTGGAGACAGTCCTGTTTTGAGACATGGCCCTGCTCACTAAACCCCAGCAAAGTTATACTAAATTACTTTGCCCCAACTTTATAGTTCGATTCCACTTCCATGCCTGCACAAGTCCTTCAGGAGTCTAGAGCTTTAGAAAAGCTTACAGACGTGGAGTCCTATACAAAGAAACTGCTGCTTAATGCAGGTAATTCCGGGATACCTGGCAGACAGTCACCCATCCTCTACCTGAATGGGGACACCAGCAAAGGGGGACACCACCTCAACTTACAAATACTACGTTTGCCAGCAATCATCTCCACTGTCCAAACACTGTAGTCCTTTGAACAAAGTTTCCCCTTGTAGTGAACTGAAATGGGCTTCCTTATTTTTTTCAACTTCCTGTTTTATCACTCCTGACTCAGTCTCACCAGATAACCTGCTTCAAGAGAAAACAGAGGAATTCCTCCAGCTACCTGCTTCCTCTCCCCACAATTATCTGCACCACCCCTAGCCTTATCTCCTCTCCCTCCAGATGTTGGCAGAGGTGCCCCTCCTCCAGTCTAAAACAATCCCCTGGCTCGGCCTTCTTAGGGACATTCATTCATTCATCTATTAAATTATGCATTTAATGTTTACCAAGCCACTATTCTGGGACAGACAACGTGATCAAGAATTAGGTGCCTACATGGTTGTAGGCATACAAAGCTAGCCCTGCAGAACATAAACTCCGTGAGGGCAGGGGTTTCACTTTGCCTTGTTCACACAAGACACAAGCCCTGGGATGTCGCAGGGCTGGCGAGCAATCAGTGACACACTGGTACTCAATAAATACTTGTCGACCTAATGAATGAATGAAGCCACACCTTGTACTAACAATATTCCCCTCAACTGGCTCTTTTACTCCAGCATAAAAATACGGTTAGGGTGCTCCCATTCTAAAAGTATCGCCACAGAAAACCTTCTTTGGTCCTCCTAACCTCCACCAGCCTCTGCTTCCCTTCTTAAGAAGACTCCTGGCCGAGCAGTCGGCCCCATTTGCTTCTCTACATCTTCATCTCACATTTACTACCTACCTCATAGCTTCTGACCCCACCATGCCACTGAAACGACTCACCAAATCCAAAAGACAATTTTCAGCCCTTAACTTACTTACCCTCCCAAAGCGTCTGATACTGGCAACTCCCTCCCTGAAAATCTCCTGCCCTGGCCTTCCTGAGGCCAGCCCTCTGGTTTTCCTTCTAATTTCCCTGGCTGCTGCTCCTCAGTTTCTTTCCCCTCCCGTCCTGGAAATCCATGATGTCCCGACTTTTTAGATTTCAAGTCTTTCAGTACAAAATTTGAAAGTAGTCCCACCATACATATAGTTATTTATAAAGTATACACTTGTACGAGTATACTTGTATACACTTGTAGTATAATCGATTATATATTCGTGACATATTACAAAGCACACAAAATAGAAAGTTTTAAAAAGGATTAGATACCTGTGTAGTATTCTTCCCAATTTAATCATGAGAAAATATCAGACAAACCCAAATTGAGGGACATTACCATACCAAAAAAAAAAGTGAGAGATTAAAAAATAGATAGAAATGGAGGTTCTAATGCATTCTTCCGGCAGCCCAGTAGACCACCTAGCACGCGCCACATTATGGCCACCTAAGGGCTCAATCCCTGAGCCGCACTGCTTTCCTTATCTACAACTCTCTCCCTGGCTGCGCCCATCTACTCCTAAGGCTACAAACACCAAAAACACATTGACGGCTCCGAGATTTTTATTTTCAGCCTAGATTTCCCTTGAGCCTTAGACCTACATGCCCAACAGTCGGCTGGGCCTTTCTTTTAAGTCCCATGTGTCCTTCAAATTCAACAGGTTCAGAACTAAATTCACCATCTTTCCACACGCTCCTCCTGTATTCTCTCTCTCAAAGGAGGACACCGCCCTCCACCCAGCTGCTTGAATTGGTCCTTGTCTTTAAATCCTTCCTCAGCAGCACAGCTCATCAACCATTGAATTCTGTTGATCTTTTTTTCTAATTATCGCACAAATTCTTTCCCCTCCACGTCCAGGGCACACTCTTCAGGCCCTCACCAGGCTTGCTGGACCTACCACCTTATGACCTGTCATGCTACTCTCTGATCCAGCCTTTCTATCATCTTTTCAAAATACAATTCTGTTCATTCATCCTTCAGCTTAACCACCTTTACTCGTTGTCCAGAGCGTTTGAGACAAAATCCAAAACATAACAGCCAAGGCACCCCACCAACCCTACTTCTGGATCTCCCAACTTAACCCCTATACATGCTGGCCCCACCAAACTCTTTGTTCTTTGCTCTCACATCTCTGTGCTTTTACACATGCTGTTCTGTCGAAAATGCCTTTTCTTCCCACCCCACCCTTTCACATTTGTCCCATGAGGCACCCCCATCCCCGGGGGAAATTTCTCACAGCCTCTCCAGTCTGGGCTAGAAGCTAAGTCCGCCGCCCTTTGGGAGCTCCCACCATACTATGCAGTGATCTATGAATGATGGATGGAATCAATAAGTGAAAAAATAAATAGGTCCTACCTTTCACCTCCGAGGCATCAGTGCCCAAATTGAATCCCTCTTCAACATGATATCCCTTCGAATTCCATGTTTGCCCTTGGCCTTTCCTCCCCAGGCTAAACAATTTTTTCAAATACTCCTCATGGCATGGTATTCATAACCTTAGTTCCCTTCCCTCTAATCTCTCTCTGGTTTGGTAACACCATTTTAAAGGACTTACATCTTTTTCTCAAATAGAGAAGTCCATTAAAGATGTTTTCCATGAAATCACTTTTAGTCATTATGGAAAATAGTAATATAACCTCAGCTGACGAGAAGCAATGCAGAGCTGACAGGATCAGATTCTTGGTCTTGACAAACTAGACTACTATTCTAGTTAGGAAAGCATGTTCAAACCATGTACCAAACCAAAAACAAAAACCCTTCACCTCACTGAATCAAAATAATATCACTCATAACATGAAACATGGAATTTCAGATGATGTTCAGTTAAATCACAGTATCAAAGGGAAGATTTTTAAATTTCAAAAGCTGAATTTAAAAAATTAAAAAATTCCCCCAAAGTAACTTCCTAGATCAGAATGACTTTCCAGAGACAAAAACAGAAGGAACAGAACCCGAAAATTTGGGGGGCATAAAAATAAGTGTAATTATCATCAACACATAACATGGGCACCCCAGGGCAGGAGAAGACCCGCAGATTTCAGGGTCAGTGGTCTACACCCCCTTGCAGAATTAAACCACCAGTCCAAAAGTGGGACATCCAAGACCTCACAGAGCAGAGGCACAGGCCTCCTATAGATTTTTAACCTATAGGTTTTAAACCAACAGACTGGGGAAAAGCCCCATTCCTCCAAATTGTTCTCAACTTGGCTTCTTGTTGGCCACTCTCTTCGCCCGCGTCCCAGCCCCCAACGTTCCCACATTCTCACAGAGAAGGGAGTAACATTTCCACCATACGTCAAACAACATATTTAATAGAAAAGGCCCATGCTTTGGAGCCAGTTGATCTGGGTTCAACTCCAGCTTTGCTGCTTACTAGTTGTGTGGTGTTAGGTAATTTACTTAGGCTTGATCACTCTGCAGAAAGAGGATGATATCCTCTACTAAGGACTGCTGTAAAATTAAATGAATTGCATGATACACAGGAAGAGAGGTCAACAATTAGGTGACTTGCACTCCCCTTGCTGAATCTAGGTTCCACTAAGAAAGCTACCATTATTTGACATGTGACCCTAGGCACATGACTCACGTCTTAGTTTCCAAATCCTTAAAAATGGGAAACTACGACAAACTATTGAGAGGTACTTTGAATTCGCCTTTAGAAATAATCTTACAAAAACAATTACTCCACCTCCAACTTTTGTATCCTGAAACACACGAGGAGGGGAGGGGATTTCACCAATCACTGATGACAACTGCTAGAAATGAAGACACCAGAAAAATGCAAAGACATGCAGCAGCTGACGGCAGCTAAGATATTGGCCTTCCCTTCTTCGCAGAGGGCTGCGGTTGAACAGTTAATTGAGAAATGCATTCCATCCTCCGAAGCGCCTCTCGAGCCGGAAGAGGCCGGGCTGACCGGAGGCTGGAGGCAAGACGGGCGGACGCACCTTCCACGAAAAGGCGGAGGGTGGAGCCGACTCAGGTGCCCCCCACGCAGCCCAGCTCCGCCCGGCCCCGCCAGGCCCCGCCGCCACGGGCCGGTCGGGAGAAGGCCGCGAGGGAGGCGACGAGGCTGCCGCCGCTTGACCGCACTGCGGCACCCGCCCCGCTGCCGCCCCCGACCCCGAGCCCTGCAGCTCAGGGCCTCCCGGAGCGCGCCCCGCCCGCCCCCGGGTCCTCACCCGCCACCAACAAGGACAGCAGCACGACGAGCACAGCCATGGTTCCGCGGCGGCAGCAGCAGTGCAGGGCAACACCGAACGAGCCCACAAGACACGAGCGACCACCGCAGCACCTGGGGGTGACGCGCTCTAGCTCGTCCCGACTCCTGAGACCGCCCCGTCGTCGCCTCCGCGGGGACAGCTGCCGCCTTCTACACCAATCGCCAGCTACGCCGCGGCCGGCGGGAGAGGCGTAGCCAGGGCAACGTCAGCCTGGTGGGCGGAGCCTAACTGATGGATGGAAGGCCCTGCCAACGATAGGCAAGGATTACGGAGCCGGGCACTGCCGCCCCGCGGCCGGTGACGACCGGTCACGAGATGGAGGGTAGGACGGATGTTGGGGGCGGGGGAAGATGGATCCTGTCGAGGGGTCCGGCGACCCGGCAGAGTGGGGCTGCCTCCCAGGTAAGGACCCTTTAGCCAGTCTCGGGTGACGGTCTCCAACTGAGGTGTCTGTCTTTTCCGGTCGCGTGGCTCCGCCCCGCCCCGGGTGTAGCTGTGGAAGCTGCGAGGCTGGTTTGAGTTTCGTTCTAACAATTACACTGATGCTGAGCACGTGCTGGGAGGAAGCCAGCCGCCTCGGGGAACCCCTGCCCTCCAAGTAGGGCACGACGAATAAGTTTTAGTATAAATACGTCGTGAATATTTCATGGTACATACTTATGCTAAAAAACAAAAAATGTATTCGTTGTTTGAAATTCAAATATACCTGGATGTCCTGTATTTTGATTTGCTAGATCTGGCAACCCTACCCTCTAAGACTTTCCGATCTACCAGGAGTGATGTGACAAGAACATTAGTTACTTACTTTTTGTATTGATTCACTCAATGTTCAGTGAGGGCTAGACATACTAATTAAACCAGGATCCTCCCTTCCCACAGCTCATCATTTTTTGCCCATGATTGAGGAATGAAGTGACGCAGTGTAGCATCTGTGGTCAGAAAGTGATGCCCCAGCTGATGACCTTGAAAAATGGATGTGGTTTCAATATGCAAGGATAGGCAATGGTAGCAAAAACTAAGTTGTAGCAGGGAGAAAGTCTTGTCAGGTTGAGGGTTAACTGTTTAACCAAAAAAGAGATTTATGGGGGAGGGGGCACATAAAGCTGAAAATTTCAATCAGGGACATATTTATCGAGGATGTTGAATTTTTTTTTCAGTTGTACAAAACAATGTAATAGTTAAACATTTATCATTTATATCCCTCACACAGTGATAACGCCCCCAATCTCCTACATCGCACACAGCCATTACATTTCTACTGCCTCTATTCCTAATGCTGTACTCCACTTCTTGTACAGCATTGTAGTTGACATTCATTATTGTTCAGCTTCAGCTTCAGGTGTACAATGCAGTGATCAGGCATCTACATCATCCCTGAGATGGTCTCCCTAATGAGACAAGTGTCCATTGGATCCCTACAAAATCTTTACATTATTATTGATTACATTCCCCAAATTGACTTTTGTATCCCCGTGGCAATCTTGTGGTTACTGACTGTGCTTTCTAATCCCCTCACCTTCCCCCTTATCCCCACCCTTCTTTCCATCTAGCAACCCTCAGTTTTTCCTCTATGTCTCTGAGACTTTCTGATTAGTTCATTCATTTATTCTTTTCTTTAGATTCCACATATGAGTGAGATCATATGGTATTTGTCTTTCTCTGTCTGGCTCATTTCACTTAATGTTCTCTAGGTCCCTCCATATTGTTGCAAATGGTAAGATTTCATTCTTCTTTATGGCTGTGTAATACTCCATTGTATAAATGTACCACAGTTTCTTAATCCAGTCGTCTACCAGTGGGCATTTCGGTTGTTTCCATGTCTTGGCTATTGTGTATAGTGCTGCAATAAACATAGGGGTGCTCACTCAACTCAACTCCAAAAAACAAACAACCCAATTAAAAAATGGGCAGAGGACATAAAGAGACATTTTTCTAAAGAGGAAATACAGATGGAAAACAGACATATGAAAAAGTGCTCAACCTCACTAATCATTAGAGAAATGCAAATAAAAAACACAATGAGCTACCACCTCACCCCAGTCAAAATCGCTATCATCAATAAATCAACAAACAACAAGTCTGACGAGGATGTGAAGAAAAGGGATCCCTTGTGCACTGTTGGTAGGATTGCAGATTGGTGCAGCCACTATGGAAAACAGTATGGAGGTATCTCAAAAATCTGAAAATGGAACTACCTTATGACCCAGCAATTCCACTCCTAGGTATCTACCTGGAGAAATCCAAAACTCTAATTCGAGGATGTTGAATTTTACATAAAGGAACTACACTTCATTTGGTAGGAAAATGGGAGCCATTGAAGATGTTTAAGCATTGTTCAGTGCACAAATGTAAGACTTGTTGGGGAAAAAATGCCCTGTTTCCTCAGTTTCCACTCTCCATTTTCTTGGGATTAACTGAGGGAGAAAAAGGAGAGTGGGTTGAAAACAGTGACTCCAGGAGTTTCTCAGGTAGCAGACCTATCCTAGCAAAAACTTGCCCAACTGAAAACTGGAATTAAAAGAACACTCCCCAAATACTCAGGTTCGAACTTTCTAGAACCTACTGTGCTCACCAAAGCCACTCTCAGTTTAGGAATGGAATCTGAATTTCCTCACTCAACTTCAGGCAACTCTTGTCTCTCAAACTTGTTCTTTCAGAGGAGAATTTGCAGAAATGTGACTTTAAAGAAATCTGAAAGGGGAAAGGATTTTTTTCCATTAGGAATGTGGGTTACTAAAAATGTCTAAAGCAGCTAATTTTCTTACACCCCCCCCTTCTTCTGCCTCTCCCCACTCCAGTTCAAGCCGTTGTTTCTCAGTCTAGTTGTGTAGGACACAGCTCCCTGGCCCATGCTGGTATTATGAGTCTTGCGTTCCCCCCGGCTGAGGCAGTCGGTTGCCAGTCATCGGTTGGCTGCTCACAGCAGCCCACGGCAGCCCACAGCAGCCCACGCTGGCTGCCAGCCACTCATGCTGGCTGCCGGCCACTCACACTGGCCACCGGCCACTCCTGGCAGCACACAGCAGCCCATGGCAGCCCACGGCAGCCCAGTTCCAGGGAGAGCCATTGTTCACAATCTTAGCTGTAGAGGGCGCAGCTTACTGGCCCATGTGGGAATCGAACCGGGCGACCTCAGCGCTAGGAGCACAGCGCTCCAACCACCTGAGCCACTGGGCTGGCCCAAGAGCAGCTAATTTTCAAAACATCAATTCTGAAATGACTGGCTTGAAAAAAATAAATATCCAGAATTTAATCAATTTTTTAATTCATTTTTTAGCATGATAGAGTCATTTCTCTTCAAATCAACTAAAATTTCATTCTTTGTCCACCTTGCCTTATATCCTAGAACAGGTTCTAGACCAAAGGCCCTGAAAGAGCTTGTCTAAATAAACCTTATTTAGGGGCATAATCAGCTAAAAGCGGAGCAGAGCTGCAGTTTCATCCAGCCTAAAGAAACGGAAAGGAGTGAATTTTTCTGTTCTTGAAAGAGTTCTAGGATATTGTTATTTTGAAGAAGAACAAAAATATTGTAAATAGTTTGGTATAAAATAAATCCCTCCTCTGAAATTAGACAAACTTTTTCTCAGTGATTTGAAGAAATCTGGATTACACATTATCTATTCATAATTAAGAGGGAACTGTATAAAATTGAATAAATAAATTTATGTTGAAAAAATAAAATAAAAAAATCCCTCCTCTTTCCCCTCCAAGAAAACTTCAAAATCTCACAATCTTTCATACTCTATGTCTTGAGAAATAACATCCTTTTCTGAGCTAAGGGTGAATCGCTTATTGTTTAAATCTAAAGCCCCTTTTCGTCTGAGGTCTTAAAGGGGCAATGTTGCTTTTTATAATCTTGGATTCCAGCACGATAAACACTGTAGGAAGCCTTCTCTTTATTTCATAGATTGAGAGATTGAAACCTAGAGGAAGGTATATGTACTCAAAGTCACATTCTGGAACTAAGGATATACAGAATAACCCATGTCGAGACTGAAGAAAAAAAATAAATAACATCATAAAAATAAAAAATAAAAAAAGTCATATTCTGAATCATCGGTAGTTCTGCTTTATGAATGCAGCCATTCGGATTCACGCTATAGCACTCAGAAAACAATCGGTGATGTGTGGTTAACTTTTCCTTTGAAACATTTAGAGGTGGATATGTGTGTGGCAGGATAATATTTGAAGGAATGACCCATATGTTAGCCTAAAAGAAGCCTCCTCCCCCACCCTCACCACACCTCTCCTCTTAAGCCAAATAGCCAAGACTTGAGCCATCCATTGCCCTGAGGGGAGGACTCTCAGAAGAACCCCAAAACAAAAATGTCAAATTCTTGGCTCTTGAATTCAAAAGCAGAGGTTCAGATATAAGATCTGAAAGAATTTGTATATAATTCAGTTTGCTTCCCTAACTCTCCCCCTGCCCACGTCCCATTAATTCCAACAGTAAATTCTGAGTGATCGCAGATAGAGCATGGTAAGGTGGCCTGGTCCCTGCAAATTGGCCATCAGGAAGCCCTGTGGAGGCCAAGATCATGTCATGCCCCCAGACCATGCAGCCCCCACTCAAAATTAAAATTATTTCTTTTCAAAAGACACCATATACAGAATGGAAAAGTGAGGGGGAGGAGAGAGTAACTTGACAGTGGAGAAATCTAGCAAACACTACCTCAGCTGGGTGATCAGAGTCAACATCAACAGTGACAAACCATATTGATAGTATGTACCCTGGATATGATGTGATGAAAATGGCACTTTACCTCTGTGGCCTTCCTCCCTAAGCCCATAACCCCAGTCTAATCATGAAAAAAACATCAGACAGATCCCACTTGAGGTGCATCCTACAAAATATCTGATGAGTACTCAAAACTGTCAAGTTCATCAAAAACAAGGGAAGTCTGGGAAACTGTCACAGCCAAGAGGGGCCTAAGGAGACATGACAATTGAATGTACTATGGGGTCCTGCAACAGAAAAAGGAAATCTGAATAAAGTATGGATTCTATTATGGTTAATTATAATGTATCAACATTGGTTCATTAATGGTGACAAATATACCATACTAATGTATAGATGTTAATGATAGGGAAAGCTGGGTGTGAGGTATACGGGAACTCTGTACTAGCTTCTCAATTTTTCTGTAAATCTAAAACTATTCTAAAAAATAGTCAATTAAAAAAAATACCATAAAGTGAAAATACAAGCCACAAAATGGAAAAAGAAAAGTTGTGTCCAGAATATATAAATCATTCCTACAAATCAATAAGAAAAAGACAACCTGACAGAAAAATGGGTGGCAGACTTGAACAGGTGCTTTACAGAAGAGGAAATCCCGAAGGCCAGTAAATATATAAAAAAATGCTTAACCTCATTAGTAGTTAAGGGAATGCAAATTTGAAACCATGAGATACCACAACACACTACTAGACTGGCAAAAGTCTGACCATGCCAAGTATAGGCAAGGGTTATGAATCAGCTGAAACTTTCATAACATGCTGGTAGGAGTAAAAATTGGTACAATGATTTCTGAAAACATTGCTTATTAGTTTAAGATATACATATTCTATAACCCAGCAGTTCCATTCCTTGGAATAAAGACTACGGGAATATGCACTTATATGAGCCAGAATGCCTGTACTAGAATGTTCATAATAGCCAAAAACTGGAAGAAATTTAAATGTCCGTTAACAATAGGATGGATAATAAATTGTGGTATATTTCATATAATGGGATACTATAACAATGAAAAGGAATAAGTATAAATAATATAGTATCACATACGTTATATATCATCTATATTATACTATATATCACTTATATGTTATATATAAATATAAATAAGAAATGAACAGTATGATTACATTTATATAAAGTTCAAAAACAGGCAAAAAGAAACTATATTGTTTATGGCTATAGCATAGGTGGTCAAAGTATAAAGAAAAGCAAGGAAATGATTACCATAAAAATCTGGGGGGTGGCGGACAGGGGGATGTGTCTGAAAGGGACATGCAGAAAGGTTTGGAAATGCTGGTCAATGCTGAAGTGGTGGTCGTTACACTAGTGTTCATAACTACCCATATTCTGAACATTGATGTTCATTGTGTGTTATATTTTACAATAAGGTTTTTAAAAATCTAATTTGTTTTTTTGTATCCTGAGAAGGCATATCTCCCTTTGACTACTATTGTATGTGACTTCATTTTATGTTTGGAGAATGTTATTTTACAAAACACATCTTCAGTGCGTGTGGAAGTTTCCAAAGGCCAGTGTTGTGGTTGGCATGTTAACAGCTGTCGTCCAAGAGATCTTAGGCATGGTATCTACCATGGGAATTCACTGCAGGGCACAACCCAGGCCTCAGCCTTCCCGTCAGAAAGCCCCAGGTCCATCAGGTCCTAGCGTGACTCTGACTCCATGACATTGACCCAAAACAACAAACTCATAAGATCTTAATGTTGCAAAGAGCATTTTGTTCATTTACGATGAGCTGTATAAGTATGTCATAGTCTACATATTCATGTCAACCTAATCAGTGTATTGTCTCCCCAAATGCAAGTGACACGGGAATCCTACTTACTCGAAATTAACTTGGTGGGTATAAAATCAGAGCAAATATTTAATGCATTAGGCTCTGTTGTATGCACCTGCACCGCTGGAACTACTCCCCCACCCCAGGCAGACTGGATATTTGTGTCAGACTGACGGGGCACTGGAATAAGCCACTTTTGGGGGGTGGCTGCATATACCTCTCCATTCATGAGAGCTTCCCAGTCGCTTCCGTGGTCCCTGTCATGTTTGTTTTCCTGATTAAAGCCTGAGTGAGACAGAGGGCAATCTTATTTCTAAGTTTCAGTGGGCACTTTATCTCACTGAGCCACTGGATACTGACTTCTGTGACTTTGGGATAATTCTCTCCAACCCCCCACCCCCACCCCCAGAAACCCAATCAAAAGCACGGTGTCTTCTGCGTCTATGATGATAGAACCCAGAATATTCATTATCTCTGAGGGTGAGGGAGGAAAACTGAGACAGGACACAAGGGAACTTTCTCAGGTGATGGAAATGTTCTATATCTTGATCTGGATGGTGGTTACATGGAGGGATATACATAGATGAAAACACAACAAGCTGTTCACTTAAGATTCGTACATTTTACCATATGCAAGTTACGCCTAAAAAGTTTTAAAAGTAGAGTATTCTCAGTTTGCACCTAGTGGATGAGCATATTTCCACTAACATGAATAGAAGCCATCATCTGTTTTAGTTTGTTCATTCACTCACTAATTTATTCATTCATGTATCCAATGTTGTGTGTTTACAATGTGCTCTGTGAACCCTGGGCCCTGCTAACTTAGAGCCGAACCTCGGAAAAATAGCTGAGCGTTTATATCCCATTTGAAGGGGGAAAGAGGGGAAAAGCTTCTTTTCATACGGTTCACCTCCAAGTTAGCAGGGGCCAGTGATCACAGAGCGCATTGTAAACACACATTGGATAGATACATCAATGAATAAATGAGTGAATGAACAAATTAACAAATGATGGCTTCTATTCATACATGAAGAACGAAATGGAGGGAACCTGCTAGTGAAGTGATCACAGTAAGTTCAATTTCCAGATAATAACAAGGTCAAGAACACAGCAAGACCATGCCTCAGCCCCAACTGTTTTTAAGTCAGTCATCTGAGCAGGCCCTCTGCCCTCTATTTCCCCCATCAGCTCCCCTTCTGTCTTCTGCCTTCCCCGTTCCGCTTCGGACCCATGGCCTACCCACACTTTCTCTTAACCACACCTTGATTCCCTTTTCTCTCAGGTCTTCTCTTAGAATTACTGGGCAAAACCCTGATCCTGCAACCATATGGCTTCCCACTTTCGCTGCTGTGAAAACTCCTCTATCCCCACAGGTTGGCTCTCAGCTGGGCCCTCACACCTTCCTGACCATCCTTTCTCCTGACCTAGTCACTGCCTCCTCCCTTCCTCTCCTGCCCCCACAGCTATTTCAAGCTTCCAGCAATGTCTTCAAGCCCCTATCCCATCTCCCCCTTTAGGAGACTACACGCCTCGCCCCAGCCAGCTGTTGGGCATCCATCCTGCTGACCTTAAGGGGAAAGAGTCTCGACTTGGGAGCTGCATTGGTGATTACCGATCCATTACCAGCATCAGGAAACCAACTGTGCTCCCTCTTCTCTCATCACCTCTGACAGCTACTTCCCCTTCTTATGAATGAAAATCTCCCTTCTCCAGATATCCTCCCTTACCCTTGGGAGGGCCACCCCAGGAACTCTGCACACGGCAACCTGTGGGGGGCGCCTTGCACTGACCCATACCCAGCCATTAGTGAGATTAGTGAGAGCAGAGAGGGCAGCATCTCAGTCTTGCTTTGCACTGTTGCTGGCATTCCCCCCCCCCCCCCCGCCCCCCTTCCCGCTTCCTGTGCCTGGGGTTGAGGAGAGAGGCCGGGAGCCGACTCAACCTCCTGTTTCTAACTCACCCGTTGTTCAGATGTCTGGTTTGACATTTGTTCTCTTTGTCCACTGTCAGACTGTCTCTTGGTGCCCAGATCAGCCTTCCACTTGCAGTTTGCTTGTTTGCTTGTTGTAATACACTTTTTAGTTTAGAATAGTTTCAGGCTTACAGACAAGTTGTAAGACAGTACAGACTTCCCACATACCCCACACCCAGTTTCCTCTATTGTTAATATGTTTGTATGGTATATATTTGTCATAACGAATGAACTGATAGTAATGCATTATTATTAACTAGAGCCCATACTTTCTTCATTCAGATTCCCTCAGTTTTTACCTAATCCATCTGGAGTTTTGATTCATTTCCTTCTTTTCTCTGCTTCTGAACTTGCCTTGGCCTGGGCACGATGCTCTCTGCCTGCGGCCCCTCCCCTCCACCCCCTCTGCCCCCAGTTCTCTCTGCCTCAGCCCTCTCCCCTGCAATGGCAGCATGAGCAGGTGAGCCTCTCAGCCCTGGAATCCCCAGCGATCTGCAGTTCTGACCCTACACTCGTACCCGGCGCTATCACAGTGTTTCCTGCAACCATCACATTCTTCCCTCTGGTACTCACGTTAAGTCAATTTGTACCGAACTGAAATAGTTCGATACATACTTGGCTTAATCAGAAATAATTTGGTTACAAGTGACTCATTCACTTACCTTAAGACCTTAACAAAAACAGGGATCCTTTATTGGCAGGACCTAAGGGTATATAACAACAGTGTTGCCTAAGGAGCTCATAAGAGCGCTGACTCGGTTATCCAACTACCTGTGTGACCTTGGACAAGTTACTTTACCTTTCAGGGCTCAGTTTCTTCATCTGTGAAATGGGATAATGACAATAAAGGTGTCAACCCCATAGATCATGTGAGGATTACAGTTCATACACATACAGCACTTAGAATAGTGCTTGGCATAGTGAGTGCTCAGTTATCCTCAGCTATAATGACGGTGAGGATGAGGATGATGATAAGGGTATATCTCAAGGAAGAACCAAGGGGTAGGAGAAGCATCAGAAACAGGAAAGAAAAATTGGAAAGGAGTTTCCCCTCATTCTCTTTTAAGGCTACAGGGTCTCTCTCTTTCCTGCTTTTCTCTGAGTGAGTCCTTCTATCCTCTGCAGGCTGGGACACAGGGTAGAAAATGAAGCTGGTGTCTAATGCCCCCAAGCTAGGAGGCTCAGTGTTGGTGTTCACATTCCAAATTTCCGGAAGAGAGAAACAGAGAAGCCCCCTGGGGTCAGGCAACCTCCAGGGGTCCCGTCACTGTTGACATGTGTGGGTAACTGTGCTTATTTTACTTTAAAATGTCTCAGCTATCTTGCATGGCAGGAGGTGGGGATGTGTCATACTCTTTTTAATAGGTGCATAGTATTCTGTTGTCTGTGTTATGATGTCTGTGATTTACTTTAGAGACGGGCGGTGTGTTAGAACTGTGTATGTTATTTAGTTTCAGCTACACTTTTGCACCAGTCAGTTGTCCTTTACAGGAATGCACACTCCAGGAGCGGTCAGCTAGTTTTAATCAGAAAAGTCACCCTCCAAATGCTTCATCCACTTTTATCTCCAATCCACATCAGATGTTTCGCTAATTGGCATAATGATTGGTCAAGTGAATATGCACAGTGATATTCAAAATGGGCTTTTATTGTTGAATTGAGAAGTATTCAAGGTATATGGACTGGCTGAACTCTTTCAGAGATACTCCTCACATTTGCACAAACAGAATGATTGAATTTAGACAGATATGCAACCTGTGCTCAATGGCCCCTGGGGCTAGATCTCTAGTGGGGCCTTTGCCAGCCATGAATTTGGACATTCTAGTTGCCCGATGCCACCTACAAGACTAATGGGATCCTGAATCTATAATTCTATAGCCTTTCCCTCAAATGAACCTTGCACACGAGGACAGAGTTCAGACTCCTTTGCGTGCACAGAAGAGCTTGTACCACTGTTGCTAGACCTGCTTGTTAATGTGTACCTGGAGGACTTGGACCTGGGAACCGCTTTCATTATCACCTGGTGGCAAGGTAGGGAGCAAGTTGGCCTCACCTACCTGGGACCGGTGGCAGCTACCAGAGAGCCTCATAAGAATACCGGATCAACCTGGCCTTGGTCAGATTGTGAACATTATGAATGTATCATAATTTAACTTTCCGAACCTGTTTCAACAGACATATAAAATGCTTCTTGTGTTTTGCTTTTACATGAAATGCTGTACTACCACCCATTTCACAAAATGTCTGCATACATCTTTTTAATAATTGCATAATATTTCATTGTGTGGATGCACCCTAATTTATTAATTTAATTCCCTATTTTTGTATCTTGGGTTTTGGCAGAATCTAGATCTGAACCCAGGTCTGGTTGAGGCCAAAGCCCAGGTCTTTCCCAATACTTCTAGACAGAATTTTTGGGAAGATTGAACCTGGAAGTGAAAGTACCAGGAGTTAATTGTGGATGTTGCTCTTTTCCCAGTTCCTGTTTGGTTGGGGACTCCATAGCAGACCTCGCTTGACTTTTTCACCTCTCTGGGTCAGCTGAAAATGATTCTCCACCGTTGTGACAGCTATGATTTTCTGAACAAACACAAGAAATCCTGTTGTTACAAATCTAATTTTCAAACCCAGGAAGGTGCCAAGCTCAGATTGTCAGTATATGAAGTTAAATATAACCTCATGCACTGAGAAATATATTTAACATCCTAATTAATAATTCAGAGCATCAAGTGCAGTGTGGAAAGATACTATCTGTACACTGCTTGTTTGTAGGAAAATTTGCTACCTTAACTGCATTATACTCCCCTTTCACCCACCAACCAAAAAGCAAACCAGAGACCTTTGCCAAGAAGTGGCAAGCATATACTAATAACAAAGGACAAGAAGAGTATTATTCTAATTTGCCAGTGATAATGCCACTAAACAGGGAAAAACGTTTTCAAATCCCATCTTCTGAGACAATGGAGATTTTGATGTGGATTTTTATCTTCATTATAGTGTTTTATAGTCTGTGTTCCTAAGAACTGGGTCAGATTTTGCATTATATCTGTAATTTATTTTCGAGTGCCTGATATTTACATTCCTAGGCAAGCAGTATATATAAAGATGTTTTAATACTGGAGTTTTAAGTTAGAGGAGTTGTGTTTTTTTAATTGAAATAACAACTCACCCCCTCCCTACCGAACATTCTATACATAGTTCAATGTAACAATTTTTTCTAAATGAATTCATCTGCGATTTCCCCTCCTGCAGATTCAGTCTTTCCCACTCCACACATCTCTTCCCTCCAGCTCCCAGCCAGCCAAAAGTAAGTTCTATTTTTTCTGATCCTCCAGAGTACTTTATAATTCTTTATCTTATACAGCAAGGTGCCTCCTTAGTTGGAATTTTAATTTGTTTCTAGGCAAGAGAAGTTGCTTGTTTAAAGCTGTCTGGGTCCTGTTTATAAGTTTATCCAGTGCAGTGTTATTTGTAATTGGAAAAGATTGCAAACAACCGGAAAGTCCACCAACAGAAGATTTTCGGTTAAATAATTCACAGTCCATTCCGTTAAGTTAAAAAAAAAAAATCAAGGAGCAGAATATTGTGTACTATATGCTACCATTTATAGGTAAAAAGGAGGAGAATATATGTAGATATACCGGAGGGGGGGGTGCCAAAAAAACGCATACAAGTGGACACTTTGGTCCACGTTGCTCAAGCAGTAGTTCGCCGTAATCAGAAGTGTCTGACCGCTGATGGTAACCACTTTGAACAACCCTTGTAATTGCAGAAGTCAAACATGACTTGTATTCACCCCTTTTTATTGGTATATATTCAGTATTGCAACTTTAATACAGTTTTTTCCTTTCTTAAAATGTGTGTACTCTTTTTTTGTCACCCTCTCTATGGGTATTGGCTTGTGTAAACAAAATATTTCTGAAGGAAACACAAGAAACTGATAAAATTGGTTGCTTTTGGGGAGAGGATCTGGGTGGAAGGGAGACTATATATCCTTTGGTATCTTGTGAATTTTGAACTATGCAAATGTATTACGTGTTTAAAAAAAATAAATGAACAAAATGAAAATTAAACAACAAACACAAAGAAGGCAAAACAGTGACACTGGCTGTCTAGGAAGAGGCAGCAGGTTACCTAGAAGTTGACCTCAGTTCTGAGAGGTCCTTGGGCCACCTCCTTAGCTATGAAAATGCACAGTGACAGGCAGCCCAGGGGAGGGGTATAATAAGACCTTCCTTTGTGGCTGGATGTGGCCTGCCTCTCCCTGTGGGCCTTGGTATACAGCGACTGTCGCAAGGTAAATTTGTGTGGGGACAAAGAGATTTCTAAGATTATAGGGAACTGGGCCCGAGTCCTTCACTTTTGAGGAATCTCCCTTCCCTGATGAGTTGAGAGAGTCCTGGTGGGGGTCTGCTGACCAGAGAGGGGAATTGGGAACCCCTGAGGTAAATGCACCAAAAAGGAAGAAGCTTGGCTCAATACCTTGGTGTTGACTGTTAATGAAGGTGGATTCTGGCCAGGGGTGCGGCTGGGCCTGCAAGCCCCACCCCCAGGTGTGTTGTGGAAACAAAGGCTGTTTCAGGGCAGAGTAAAAAGCCATACACTTGGCATCCCAGCTCTTAGTACCTTATCCCAGGGTTCCCCAGACATAGGGAGTCGGCCTTCCTTGGAGAGCCACTGGGGCCTAGACAGGTGCTGGACTAGCAGTGAATTAGGGTGGTTGGACCGAACAAGACCACTGGTTTTCATCAGCAAAACTCAGGGGCAGCCATGGCAGCAAAAAAAGAGGGTGCCTGTTGGGAGACTGCTCAGATTCTCTAGTTCTTTCTCCTCCAGTGTTTGGAAGCAGGACTGGGATGGAGTTGGACCAGCACTTTGGATAATTTACCTGGCGAGGGGCCCCAGGAGAGAAACTGGGCTTTTTATTAATCCGGGTTATGTGGACCCTCAAGCGGTTAATTTGAAGGGGAGCAGAATTTGCCACCCCAAAATATGCCTCTTCGGCACAGGATTATTTTAGGCTGATTATTTTTCAGAAAACAGTAGACATAGGAAAAGCTCTGAAAACTGAGTAGAAGTTAGTCTTCTGTAAGGGACATTTACATGTATAGGGGAAACATTTGTAAGGGTGTCTCCCTCTCTGTACCAGGATAGAAAGAGGAGGATGACTCAGTCTGTAGAAATTCTTATTCTCGGAGAAGGCAACGACCTAAATTTGCTTAACAACCTTACCCCTGTTTATTGTGTTTTGCCTGATAACCTCCCAGTAACTGGCTCCCCACCTCCAACATCTTTTGTCTTCAACTGAAGGTGGTATGTAAGGTGGTGGCTTCAGCCATTTCTGGAAGTTACTCAGTTTTCCTGGGTCTCTCCCTTGTGTATAGGAGGTATACATGTTATTAAATTTCTATTTGTTTTTCTCCTGTTAATCTGTCTTTTATAACGGTGTGTGTGTGTGTGGGGGGGCGTTCTTAGCCAAGAACCTAGAAGAATAGAGGGGAAGTTATTTTTCCTTTCTTACAGACTAAATTATATTAAGATATCATTGTTGATTATTTTGGGGGTGATATTGTTATTGCAGTTATGGCTACAAGGCTTCCTTCTCTTTAAAAGATACATGCCGAAGTATATGTGGATAAAAGAATATAATGGCTGGTATTTGTTTCAAAAAATCAGTAGGAGCACTATTTATAGTACCAAGATGTGGAAACAACCAAAATGCCCGTCAGTAGATGATTAGATAAAGAAATTGTGGTACATGTATACAATGAGATATTACTCTGCCATAAAAAGAATGCACTCTTACCATTTGTGACAACATGGATGGACCTTAAGGGTATTATGCTTAGTGAAATAAATCAGACTGAGAAAGACAAATACCATATGATCTCACTTATATGTGGAATCTAAAGAACAAAATAAACGAACAAAACAGAAACAGACCCATATATACAGAAAACACACTGATGGTTACTAGATGGGAGGAGGGTTGAGGTGCTGGGTGAGAAACGTGAAGGGATTAAGAAGTACAAATTGGTAGTTACAAAATAGTCATGGGGATGTAAAGTACAGCATAGGGAACATAGTCAATAATGTAAAAACTATACATAGTGTCAGATGGGTAGGGTGGTAGACTTATTTGGGTGATCATTTCATAAATTGTATAAATGTCTAATCAGTACGCTGTACACCTAAAACTAATATAAAGTAATGTTGAATGTCAATTGTAATTAAAAAAAATAGTCATGGGGATGTGTAGTGCAGCACAGGGAATGTAGTCAGTAATGTTCTAATAACGATGCGCAGTGTCAGGTGGGTAGTAGATTTGTTGGGGTTATGACTTGAGTTATATAAATGCCTGATAACTATGTTGTTCTTACACCTGAAACTAATTTTAAAAATAGATTTTAAAAAATCCATAGGGAGGAGGTAGGGGAAGGAAAAAGTGGGTGGGGTATAGATAAACTGAGATTGGCCATAAATTGATACTAGTTACACTAGATGTGGGGTACATGGGGGTTCATTATACTACTCTGTCTCTCTTTAAGTTTGAAAATGTTAAATGTTTAAAAAAGTGTTTTTAAAAGAAGGCCACGTGAACTTATTTAACTCCAAACTGATCACATCTGTCTACCAAGTATGTCTGTGCTATTTGTTCCTGGGGTCCACTGATCTCTTCAACTCTAGTGTCACCTCCCTAAAGTGCAGAGCTTGTCTTAAACATCTCTCCATTTCAGCGCTTGAGTTTCTTGCTGAGCACATGGAGGCAGCAGAGGACAGTGATTAAAAGGAAGAATACTGGACACAATGCCTGGAGCTCACATTTGGGCGTGGCCACTTAGTAACTGGGCAAGTTACTCAGCTTCTCTCTGCCTCAGTTTCCTCAATCTGTGCAACAGGAATAAAGAAAATAATATACCTTAAAGGCTGTTAAAAGGATTAAACAACATTATATAGAATAGTATAGTACCTGATATATATAAAAAGGCTCAAAAATGCTTATTATTATCATTATTAATATTAGGCACTCAAAGAGTATTTACAGAATATGAATGCCTGGATGAATAAAGGTATGTGAGATAGTATGATTACAAAATCTATAATTTTGTAATTTGTCTTATTTTAAAAACGTATTCAATGTTTTCTAAGGTCCTTAGTTTTCTAAGAAAACTTTGAAATTAGTTAAAATTTGCCATCTTTTTTGTGACTTAACGTATTTAATTTGGGGTCTCATTTGCAATAATAATGGGCATCCAGAAGAATTCATTCTGAAAATGTATTATTTAGCATATACTTATTGGTATTCTATAGCCTCTAACTTCAAGGATTTCTTAATGAGAAATGTGAAGTGTATACTTTCAGCTAATTTATTTTTGAGAAGATGAGATGCTTGTGCAACATAAAAATGGGGATATACTTTTCTCCCATACTTTGTTAAGAAAAAAAATTAATTCAATTAAGACTCAACCTGGGGGGAAGGGGGAAATGGGGAGTTGCTCATCAATGGGTATTAAGTTTTAGTTATATAAGATAAAGAAATTCTAGAGTTCTGCTGTACAGCATTGTACCTAAATAACAATACTGTATTGTGCACTTAAAATTTTGTTGAGAGTATACATCTCATGTTAAGTGTTCTTATCACAATTTTTTTAAAAAGAGACTCAACTTTAAAGCTTCCAGGCAGAAGTCTGTCCGTCCTTAAGTTTTGCAATAAGCAGTAAGCACCACAAAAGTGTTGAGCTAATGAAACTACTTTTGCAAACATAAGCTTTCTTAGTCTCGGCCAAAATGTTGCAGCTGAAGAAATGCAGTTTCACAGGGAGGCCACCCACCCCAGGTGGAGTTGGGTAGAGGGGCTGGAGTGGGTCAGGCCTTAGCTTTGAAACCCCCAAATGTGATGTTATCAGTTTACCCAGAGTGGATGCAGCTCTTGGGGCTGAATCATGTTAGGTAAACTTGGAGACCAGTGGGTATTGAGGGGACTAAAGTTTTGCCACCCAAAATGTGCCTGTTAGGATATTTATTTTGTCGCCATAAGAAATGTCCAAACCTGTAGAAAATTTCTGAGTCTGAGCCAAATTGACAATTGACAGGAAGCAAAATCTCAACGGATTGAGAACATGCTCCAGAGAATGGCAGTTTTGCATCTTATTTTATACATTAGAATCAAAGGAAGAGACGTAAGGAGGGTTGCATGAAATCCATTGGTGGTAGATTAAGGGGGCGGGAGAAAACAAAGTGGGGACATCTCTGGGATTAGATTAAAAGTAAAATGGAGAGATACACACTTCTTTTACATTGGTGGGTACAGGATAGTTAATAATTAACGTTTACAGCACAGAGAGATGGTATTGGGGGAACAAATAACAATGAGGGGTTCTGTGGTCTGCTCTGGTGTGGTTGGGTGTGCCCTGAGGGGTCGGAAAAAGGGATTACTCGACATTTCAAAAGTAGGTTATCTTAGATGCAAAAAGACAATAGACAGGCTCACTTACAGTAAACATTGACCTTTGTCAAGGAAGCTACAGGACTAGGATGTCACAACCCACCATGACCCGCTTTTAGTTAGAAATTTTTTTGTTCAGACCATCCTATGTGGTTACTTCTGGTCCTTGAGTTCATAGGGCCCGCCATGCTGGCCTCCCCTGAGCTTGTCAGGTTTAGTGTGTGGCCCCTTTTTTGTCCAAAATTTTAATCTGGTTATTAAGAAACAAAAGACTGAGAAAGAACCTTTGACCCTCCCCCTTTCCTGCCTGAAGAGATTCTGAGGAAAAAACCTGCTTCAGGAAGGGAACCTTAGCACATTAACTTTAGCACATATGCCATGGACAGGACGAAATCTAGCAAAGCATGTTTCTTCTCCTCTGTCCCATTGTTTCTGGATTACCTAGCAGGAATTTGTTTGCCACATGTTCTGCTCTTTCTCAGCTACCTGTGAATTGCCGATTTCCCCTTTGAAATCCCCTTTTCTCCTTTGCCCAGCATGGCACGTAAGCCTCAACTACTCACTGCATTTTGGGTCTTATATCTATGACACCCCCTGCATGTACATTCATAATACATTTTGTGCATTTTCTCTTGTTAACCTCTCTCTGTTAATTTGATTATTAGTCCAGCTAGAAGAACTTAACACAGGGGATGAAAGGTTTTTTTCACCCCCACAATATAATAATAGCCACAATATGGTTCTCAGTATGGAAGATACACTGGTGCTTGGCTTCCACTAGACTGTTTGCAGAAACCTACGTTATCTTTCCTAGATACCCCCCAACCACATGCACAAGCTTGGGACTTCGTCCCTTCTGATTGACTAGGATAGCATCCCTAGTCTGACCTTTGTGCTAGGAAATCAGTCTTTTTAATAAGAAAGTGGTTTTTGGTGACCTATTACTGCCTATCAAATAACCTCAAAATTTAGTCATTTAAAGTAACAGCAATCCTTATTATCCCTCCTGGTTCTGGGGATTAACAGGACTCAGCAAAACTGGGTCAGTAGGAGGGTTAGAGTATACAAGCATGACTATAAGGGGGCAGAATTTCGGAATGAGGGCAGAGTTGGCTACAGAAGTGATATGGAAGCCTGGGAGATTACAAAGAAAAGCCAAGGGATTAGAGGTGGGGACATAAACACATGCCCATGTTCTTTATGTTCTAGACATGATAGGCTGGTGTGGTGGCTTTTAAAACAGGTTTGAAAATCCTTTGACACATCAAGAGATGCAGTCTAATTCCTCTCCATTTGAACATGGGAGGCCTTAGAGATTTGCTTCTAATGAATAGAATATGGTGGAAGCGATGCGTGACTTTCAAGGCTAGATCACAAAAGGCAGTACGACTTCTGCCTGACTCTATCCCTTTTGGAACACATGTCTTTAGAGCCCTGAGTCTCATATAAGAAGTCCAGTTACCCTGCAGCCACTATACAGAGACCATAGAGGGACAGGGGCACCCAAGGAGGCCAGTCACACCAGCTGCCAGCTGCGCTGAGTCTTCTCAGCTCAGGCATTAGATATCTAAGTGAAGAAGTCTTCAAGATGTCCCTAGCCCCAGCCTTTAATAGAAAATATATAAAATGTTGTGCCCAACAGAGACTACATATTCTATTTAAACAATTGTGGAAAATTTATAAAAATTAACCAAGACTTAGCGTTCAAAGAAAATCTGAATATATTCTTTAAAAAAGTATCATGTAAGCCATATTATCTGACCATAATACAGTAAAATTAGAAAATAAGAACAAGCAACCCATATAACTCTATCCTTTTGGAGATTTGAGAATATCCTTTCTCTCACATAAATCAACAAGAATAAGCAAATATTTTATCTAGGAAGGGGAAGATGTAATACTAATTTAATGATGAGCAAAAAGGAATCTTTAAAATAGGGTGAGGAGTACTAAAACATGGATTGTATGAAAACAAACAAACAGAAAGCAATAAGGAAAATGTATTATTTAAACACTATAATGGTTGGTTAATTTGGAGGTTCAGTGACCCAGCTTCTTTATACATTTCTGCTCTGCCATCCGCAGTTGTCAGTGCCTCCCCTCATGCTTACAGTATGGCTGCATCAGCTCCAGGCATCGCATCCTCACATAACACCCCAAGGTCAGAGGGAGGAATCATATCTCTTATGCTCCTTTTTTGAGAGGAAAACCTTCCTTGAAGCCTCCCAGCAGACTTCTCCATCTTAATCTTTGGTCAAAACCTCACACTTCCTTTCCTGCACCAATCACTGGCAAGGGGGAATGGAATTATTGCAATTGGCTATGATTCCTTAGGATTCATGCTAGGCTCCACCTCCAGCTGGGGAAAGGCCCAGCCTCTCCTGAGTCACAATGCCCTTCATAACTGAACAAAATCTGGATTTAGTAAGTGAGAGAATGGCTGTGGGGTAAGGGACTAGTAATGTCTATCATAACCTCCCACTCTAGAGACTGCTACCTGCAGCAAAATTTAATATATTCTCTTTCTTTTTAAAATATTTCATCAGTTTGAATGAACAAAACTCTCTCAAATATTAATAGATTTATTAAATAACATAAATTGAACAAATTAAACTTTTAAATCTAGTGAACTTAAAATTCTCCTGAATATTCTGGTACCATACATAGACAGTATAATTTAAATTTAAAATCCTAAGTCTATATCAATGGCTTATTTTTCTTTAAAGATTTTTATTAAAATATAGCTGACATACAATATTATATTCATTTCAGGAGTACACCATCGTTATTCAATATTTATATACCTAAAGAAATGATCACCATAAGTCCAGCAACCATCTGACACGGTCCATACTATCACAATATTATTGACTATATTCCCTATGCTGTATATTGCATCTGCAAGACTTGTTTGTTTTATACCGGGAAATTTGAACCTCTTATTCCCTTTCACCTCCCCCCCCTTTTTAAATTTTTCAATTATAATTGACATTTAATATTATTTTATGTTAATTTCAGGTGTACAGCATAGTGGTTAGACATTTACAAAATTTAAGAAGTGATCCCCCTGACTGGTCTAGTACCCACCTGGCACTATACATAGTTATTACAATATTATTGACTATATTCTTTATACTATACCCTATCTCCCCATGACTACTCTGTAACAACCAATTTGTGCTTCTTAATCCCTTCCCCTTTTTCAGCCATCCCCAAACCCCTCCCATCTGGCAACCATCAAAATGTTCTCTGTATCTATGAGTTTGTTTCTGTTTCATTTGTTTGTTTATTTTGTTCTTTAGATTCCACATACAAGCAAAATCACATTGCATCTGTGTTTCTCTGTCTGACATACTCTACTCAACACAATACCCTCCAGGTCCATCCTTGTCACCACAGATGGCAAGAACCCATTTCCTTCCATGGACAAGCAATATTCCATTGTACAAGGTGTGATTTAAAAAAATACAGGGAATGTTTAAATAAATTAAAAAGTATTACAGTAAAAGACATGTTGCCATTAATCCCCCTCAAAATACTCCCCCGCACTTCGAGCACACACTTATCCCATTGTTCTTGCCACTTTCTGAAGCAGTTCTGGAAGTCCTGTTTCGTGAGTGTCTTGAGTTGCACTGTCATGGCTGCCTCAATGTCCTGAATAGATTGAAAACGTTTACCTTTCATGGTCATTTTGACTTTGGGGAAGAGCCAGAAGTCGCATGGTGCCAGATCCAGTGAATAAGGTGGATGAGGACACACCGTAATGTTTTTATTTGCCGTACTAGAAGTGATGTGTGACATGGAGCGTTGTCATAATAGAGGATGAAACTGTTTGCCCATTTCATGTTAATGCGTTGTTCGTGATCCATGATTTGTGGCACACTTTAAAACACACCTTCTCTGTTTTTGTTTTTTATTGGGGAATATTGTGTTTCTCCAGCGCCCATCAGCTCCAAGTCGTTGCCCTTCAGTCTAGTTGTAGAGGGTGCAGCTCAGCTCCAAGTCCAGTTGCTGTTTTCAATCTTTAGTTGCAGGGGACGCAGCTCACTGGCCCATGTGGGAATTGAACCAGCAACCTCGTTGAGAGCTCATGCTCTAACCAGCTGAGCCATCTGGCTGCCCCTCCAGAAGCTCAGTAGCAGCTTGTTGTCTCCAATCTAGTTGTGGAGGGCACATCTCACTGGCCCATGTGGGAATCGAACCAACAACCCTGTTATTCAGAGCTCGTGCTCTAACTAACTGAGCCATCCAGCTGCCCCAAAACACACCTTCTCTCTCTCTCTCTCTCTTTTTTTTATAATATTGCTCTTTTTTTTTTTTTAAAGGATTTTGTTGTGAGAGGGGAACAGGACTTTATTGGGGAACAGTGTGTACTTCCAGGCCTATTGTCCAAGTCAAGTTGTTGTCCTTTCAATCTTAGTTGTGGAGGATGCTGTTCAGCTTCAAGTTGTTGTCCTTTCAGTCTTAGTTGTGGAGGGTGCAGCTCATCTCCAGGTCCAGTTCCCGTTTCTAGTTGCAGGGGGCACAGCCCACCATACCTTGCGGGACTCGAACCGGCAACCTTGTGGTTGAGAGGACACACTCCAACCAACTGAGCCATCCGGGAGCTCAGCGGCAGCTCAGCTCAAGGTGCCGTGTTCAATCTTAGTTGCAGGGGGCGCTTCCCACCATCCCTTGCGGGAGTCGAGGAATTGAACTGGCAACCTTGTGGTTGAGAGCACACTGGCCCATGTGGGAATCGAACCGGCAGCCTTCGGAATTAGGAGCATGGAGCTCTAATCGCCTGAGCCACCAGGCCAGCCCCCACACCTTCTCTCTTGACTAACGCACAGCCAACTGATTGCACCGAACAAGATGAAACTTGTCACATACTGTTACTAATGTTCGAAGCACTGCTTCCCATATTGAAGATCCCTGCCTTTCAGTTGGATGGCACTCGGCAGCAGCATTCACCACTTTTTTTTTTATCACAATGGAAAGGCTCCGTGTCACACACACACATCGCTTCTGGTACACGGCAGTTACTGTCAAAAACATTGCGGTGAGTCCTTATCCATCTTATTCACCGAATGTGGCACCATGCGACTTCTGGCTTTTCCCCAAAGCCAAAATGACCATGAAAGGTAAACGTTTTGAATTGATTCAGGCAGGACCTTGAGGCAGCTACAACAGCACAACTAAAGACACTCATGAAAAACTTCCAGAACTGCTTCAGAAAGTGGCAAGAATGTTGGGATAAGTGTGTTCAAAGCGAGGGGAGTATTTTGAGGGGGATTAATGACAATGTGTCTTTTACTGTAATACATTTTTTTCTGTTAGATGTTTCCTTTTTTTCTCTCCTTCTTCCGCCTGCCTCTCCCACTGCGGTTCAAGCCGTTGTTTCTCAGTCTAGTTGTGTAGGACACAGCTCCCTGGCCCATGCTGGTATTATGCTCCTTGCTCCTCCCTGCTGAGGCAGTCGGTTGCCAGTCATCAGTCAGCCGCTCAAAGCAGCTCACGGCAGCTCTCACAGGCTGCCGACCACTCACACTGGCTGCCGGCCACTCAAGCTGGCCACCAGCTACTCGTGGCAGCACACCGTAGCCCAGGGCAGCGCACAGCAGCCCGCAGCAGCACACGGTAGGCCTTGGCTCCTCATAGCAGCCCAGCTCCAGGGAGAGCCGTTGTTCATAATCTTAGCTGTAGAGGGTGCAGCTCACTGGTCCATGTGGGAATCGAACCGGCAACCTCGGCATTAGGAGCATGGCGTTCCAACCACCTGAGCCACTGGGCCAGCCTGTAATACATTTTTTTATTTAAACATTTACCATATTGTTTGATCACACCTTGTATATATGTACCACCTACTCTTTATCTACTTATCCATTGATGGACACCAAGGCTGCCTCCACATCTTGGCCATTGTAAACAATGCTGCAGTGAACATATGGATGCACACGTCTCCTCGAAGTAGCATTGTGGGTTTCTTCAGATAAATTCCCAGAAGTGGGGTTACTGGGTCCTTCTTTGTCTCTTATTATGGCCTTTGTTATTAAGTCTATTTTGTCTGGTATAAGTATTGCTACCCCAGCTTTTTTGTTTTGTTTTGTTTCCATTTTCATGAAGTATCTTTTTCCATCCCTTTGCTTTCAGACTGTGTATGTCTTTCTATCTGAAATGAATCTTGTAGGGAGCGTATGTAAGGGTCGTGTTTTCTTATACATTCAGCCACCCTATCTGTTGATTGGAGTATTTAACTCATTTACATTGAAAATAATTCTTGGTAGATATGTAGCTATTGTCATTTTATTCATATTTTTTATCTTTTTTTTTTTTTTTTTTTTTTCATCTTAAAAAAATCCCTCTAAGATTCCTTGTAATTCTGGTTTGGTGTTGGTGAACTCCTTTAGCTTTTTTTTTTTTTTTTTTTTTTTGGTCTGGGAAGCTCTTTATCTGTCTTTAGATTCTAAATGATAGCTTTGCTGGGTAGAGTAATCTTGGTTGTAGGCCCTTGCTTTCCATCACTTTGTATATTTTGTGCCAATCCCTTCTGGCCTGCAAAGTTTCTGTTGAGAAATCAGCTGACAGTCTTATGGATGCTCCCTAACTAACTGCTTTTCTCTTGCTGCTTTTAAGATTCTTTCTTTGTCTTTACCCTTTGGCATTTTAATTATGATGAGTCTTGGTGTTGGCCTCTTTGGGTTTATCTTGTTTGGGATTCTGCGCACTTCCTGGGCTTGTATATTAATTTCCTTACCAGATTAGGGAAGTTTTCCATCATTATTTTTTCAAATAGGTTTTCAATTCCTTGCTCACTCTCTTTTCTTTCTGGTAGGCCTATGATGTGGATGTTGTTATGCTTGATGTTGTTTCAGAGGCACCTAAGCTGTGCTAACTTTTTGTATTCTTTTTTTCTTTTTGCTGTCCTGTTTGGGTGTTTTCTCCTACCTTTCTTCTAAATCTCTGATTTGATCCTTTGCTTCATCTAATCTACTGTTGATTCTCTGTAATGTTTTTTTTTCATTTCAGTTACAGTAGTACCTTGGTTTTCAAACGTCTCCATTGACAAACATTTTGGTTTATGCATGCTGTAAACCTGGAAGCAAATGCTTTGGTTTTTGAACACGGCTTGGAAGTCGAACATGTCACGCCGCTTCTGCTGAGTGCAAGATCCTGAGGCCTAGCTGTCGGCTGTTTTCAAACATTTCAGAACTTGAACGGTCTTCCAGAGCAGATTATGTTCGAAAACCAAGGTACCATTGTATTGTATTCTTTATTTCTGACTGGTTCTCTATGTTTTCTATCTCCATTTTTATGTTTCCTATCTCTTGGTTAAAGTTCTCCCTGAGATCATTGAGCATCCTTATCACCAGTGTTTTGAACACTGTATCTGGTAGATTGCTTGTCCCCGTTTTGTTTAGTTCTTTTTCTGGAGCTTTGTTCTGTTCTTTCATTTGGGGCATGTTTCTTTGTCTCCCCATTTTGGCTGCCCCCCTGTATTTGTTTCTCTGTATTAGGTAGGGCTGCTATGCCTCTGAGTCTTAGTAGAGTGGCCTTGTATAGTAGGTGTCCTGTGGTGTTCAGTGGTACAGTCTCCCTAGTCACATGAGCCACGTGCTCCAGGTATGTTTTTTGTGTGAGTTGTGTGTACCCTCCTGTTGTAGTTGAGCCTTGGTTGCTGCTTGCATATCAGTAGGAGGTATTGACTCTTGGGCTGATTGGTTGTGAGGACTGGCTGTGACTACAGTGGAGGAGCTGTCATGCAGGGGCTGACCCTATAGAGCAGGGTTTGCATTAGTGGGGCTCTAGTGCTTGCCTAGGCTGCCCTTTGGGGATGATGTCCCTGGACACAGCCAGGTGATGCTGCGGCTCGGTCAGAACCAGCCACCAGACATGCCAGCCCTGGGCCTCTTAGGAAGGGCCTTGCCACAGGCCAAGTTCAGCCATAGCCTATGCCCTGCCTGGGGCCACCTGGCATGAGCCACAAAGCAATCTGCAGATGGCTGCCACCTGTGCTTGGCTTAGAGGTGCCTCAAGAGGCCAAGATGTAAATCAAGGCCGGCTACTGCTAGCACCAAGCTTGGGGTTGTTTAGCAAGAGGTACAGGACATGCTGAAGCCAGATGCTACTTTTTTAGGGTTTGTGAACCTTTGAGAGATTTTAGGAAAGTCTACAGAATGAGCCATGACAGGCCGTTTATGCAGAAAAGCCACTAGAAGTAGCTTGGGTCGGCCCGAAAGTTGGGTGAGCAGGGTCTCAGAGAATCAGAGCCAATGAACAGTGTTAGCCAAATCAGTGGCGGTCAGATATGATGGCCACCTGTGTCTGTACACTGGGATGGGGAAGGACTCAACAAATAAACAATGGCTTCCACCAGTTCACAAAGCTGCCCCTCTAGCCCTCACCCTGTAGCCAGACAACTGAGTTCCTCCCGGTATGTCCCTGGTGCCTTTTGAGCTGCTACCCCAGTGCTAGAGTTCAGAGCAAGTCCGTCAGCAAGTATGTCCATGTGTGGGCCCTTTAAGAGGAATGCCTGGGACTTGAGCTGCCCTTCGTCTCACTCAGCCACAATCTCCACTGGTTTTCTCAGCCAGAAATTATGAGGAATTTTCTCCCTGGCACTGAAACCCTGGGCTGAGGAGCCTGGTGTGGGGCTGGGACCCCTCGCTCCTCCAAGGGTTACCTCCGCAGCCAAGATATCCATCCCTATTTTTAATGGTCCCATGTGAGTGTGGGACCAGCCTATTCTGTGTCTCTGCCCCTCCTGTTAGTCTTGACGTGGCTTCTTCTGTATGTCCTTAGTTGTAGAACTTCAGTTCAGCTAGACTTCAGGAGATTCTCACTGATGGTTGTTCTGTAGTTTAGTCGTAATTTTGATGTGGTCATAGGAGGAGGCTAGCACAGTGTACCTACTCCACAATCTTGACAGGAAAATCTCAGTTACATATTTTAAGTTAGAGTCACATGGCTGTTACTTGAATAGGCTAAATCTTCTTAAACATTACAAGTACACAATATACCCAATTTGCTTAGATTTTTTATAAGAAAATTTGATTAGAAATCTTTCCTGAGTCAAAAGACGTTACCCACCAAGGAACATGGTTATCATCCCAGGGACGCGAAGTTACTTTTTTTTGTTAATGATACTTTGTTACTGTTTTAATTGCACTTTCTTTTTTTGCATTTTTTTTTTTTTTTTTTTAGGGAACAGGACTTTATTGGGGAACAGTGTGTACTTCCAGGACTTCTTTTTTCCAAGTCAAGTTGTTGTCCTCTCAATCTTAGTTGTGGAGGGTGTCATTCAGCTTCAAGTTGTTGTCCTTTCAGTCTTAGTTGTGGAGGGCGCAGCTCAGCTCCAGGTCCAGTTGCCGTTTTCTAGTTGCAGGGGGCACAGCCCACCATCCCTTGCGGGAGTCAAACTGTCAACCTTGTGGTTGAGAGGACACGCTCCAACCAACTGAGCCATCCAGGAGCTCAGCGGCAGCTCAGCTCAAGGTGCCGTGTTCAATTTTAGTTGCAGGGGGCACTGCCCACCATCCCTTGCGGGAGTTGAGGAATTGAACTGGCAACCTTGTGGTTGAGAGAATGCGCTCCAACCAACTGAGCCATCCGGGAGGCAGCTCAGTTTAAGGTGCCATGTTCAATCTTAGTTGCAGGGGGCAGAGCCCACCATCCCTTGTGGGACTCGAGGAATTGAACTGGCAACCTTGTGGTTGAGAGCCCACACTGGCCCATGTGGGAATCGAACCGGCAGCCTTCAGAGTTAGGAGCATGGAGCTCTAACCACCTGAGCCACCGGGCCGGCCACGAAGTTACTTTTGACCAGAAATTTTGGCCACACATGAGCTGTGGAGGTGCAGAGAGCCGAACAATTCCTCTCATTCCCACTAAGGAAACCATTATACCATCTTCTCAGCCTGCTTGAGGTAGCAAAGAAACCCGCATTGACATTTAGAGTTGCTATGTCAATGCTTCTATAACTTCAAGAGGTGGTCATGGGCCCCTGACATTACCTAATTCCTCAGTCTTCTCACTTAAGTCTGCAAGACCCACGCAGGCCAAGTAAGCCAATTGATTCTTCTGAAAAGTTTAATTTAGCCATTCTCCTTTCTTTTTTAAGTTATTGGGGTAACATTGGTTAATTGCATTATGGAAATTTCAGGTGTACAACTTTATAATATGACATCTGTATAATCTATTGTGTGCTCACTACCCCAAGCCTAATCTCCTTCCTGCCAAATGATTCTTTATTTCTTTGACTTCTAAAAGGTATTGTACCTGTCTAAGTCTAAAGACCTTTGAACTTTACAGGAATTCTGCATTTTATCATGGTCTCAGGACCACTCAATACTTCCAGATATTAAAATGATATTCAACTGAATTCTGGAAATCTCACATGGTTTTGTCTGTATAAGGTCTATACTACATTGGATTTCATGGAAAATGTTTTAGAAAGGTGTGTGAATAATTCTGTGATCAATTAGAGTAGGTTTAGTGTTGTATCATAAACAAGGAAGAAAGCAGGAAGAGAGAGAGGAAGGGATGGGGAGAGAGAGAGAGTGACAGACACAGGGTTTCTGCCTGGCAGTGTCTCACTATCCAGAAATGGAACTGGGGCTTGATTCTGAGCACATCAGGACAGCTTGGAGAAGAGAGAGATGCCACATCTCCTTACAACTACTTAAGGCTCAAAGGGTGTGCTTACATGGATGGGCAGGCCACCTACCATTCATCTCTGATTGTAGGGTTATTTATTTTTTTTAAAGATTTTATTGGGGAAGGGGAACAGGACTTTATTGGGGAACAGTGTGTACTTCCAGGACTTTATTGGGGAACAGTGTGTACTTCCAGGACTTTTTTCCAAGTCAAGTTGTTGTCCTTTCAATCTTAGTTGTGGAGGGTGCCGTTCAGCTTCAAGTTGTTGTCCTTTCAGTCTTAGTTGTGGAGGGCGCAGCTCAGCTCCAGGTCCAGTTGCTGTTTTCTAGTTGCAGGGGGCACAGCCCACCATCCCTTGTGGGAGTCGAACCGGCAACCTTGTGGTTGAGAGGATGTGCTCCAACCAACTGAGCCATCCGGGAGCTCAGCAGCAGCTCAGCTCAAGGTGCCATGTTCAATCTTAGTTGCAGGGGGTGCTGCCCACCATCCCTTGCGGGACTCGAGGAGTTGAACTGGCAACCTTGTGGTTGAGAGCCCACTGGCCCATGTGGGAATCGAACCGGCAGCCTTCGGAGTTAGGAGCATGGAGCTCTAACTGCCTGAGCCACCGGTCCGGCCCCTGATTATAGGGTTCTGATTGATCCATTTCTCTTGCCTCCCTGGAGAAAAATGCCTTGCTAGGTGTTCTTTGGCAGGCTTCCTCTGCAGGCCATCCTCCTTGTGATCCCTTAGTGTGCTAGCCAGGGGTCATTCAAGTTTTCTGTTATTACCCAGGAATATGTGCAGCCCAAAGAGAGAGCCTCCACCTTGCCACAGAGAACCTGACTCTGGGGGTGACTGCCAGGCAAGCTGCATGATGCTGTGGCTGTGGTTGCTCTTTCAGCATCATAGATAGATGCTGCTGCTGAAATGTTCCTTCATGCATCTCTGACTTTACTTCCTCCTTCTGGAAGTACATCCCTTAAGGAGTTCCTTAAGTGAGGGTCAGCTGCTGGTAAAACCTCTCACTTTTTGTTTTCCTGAAAATGTCATTATTTCATCCTTTTTCTTGAAGTACAGTTTATCTTGGCATAAAATTCCAAGTTAATGGGTATTTTCTCTCAGCACTTTAAAGATAGCATTTGGTGACAAGATAATTCAATGAGGGAAGACGTCTTTTCAACAAATAGTGCTGAGACAACTGTATACCAATATGCAAAAGAATGAAGTTGGACTCCTACCTACTACCATATACAAAAATTACTCAAAATAGATTTAAAAATCTAACTGTGAGAGTTAAAACTATAAAGCTCTTAGAGGAAAATGTAGGGATGAATCTGCATGACTTTGCATTTGGCAATGGATTCTTCAATATAACACCAAAACGTGAGTAACAAAAGAAAAAATAGATAAATTGAACTTTGTCAAAATTAAAAACTTTTGTGCTTCAGAGAACACCATCAATGAAATGAAAAGACAACATATAGAAAGGGATAAAGTATTTGAGAATAATATACTTGATAAGGGTCTAGTATCAAGTATATATAAAGAACTCTTACAACTCAATAATAAAAAGACAACCCAATTTAAAAATGGGCAAAAGAATTGGCTACACATTTCTCCAAAGAATATATACAAATGGTCAATAAGCACATGAAAAGATTCTCAACATATTTAGCCATTAGGGAAATGCAAATCACAATGAGATATTACTTCACACCCACTAGAATGGCTATAATAAAAAAGACAAATAATAAGTGTTGACACAGATATGGAGAAATTGGAACCCTCATACATTACTGGTGAGAATGTAAAATGGTATAGCTGCTCTGGAAAACAGTTTGGAAATTCCTCAAAATGTTAAACATAGAGTGACTATATAACCCAGCAATTGTATTCCTAGGTATATACCCAAGAGAAATAAAAACATATGTCCACACAAAAACTTGACCATGAATGTTTATAACAGCATTATTCCTAACAGTCAAAAGGTAGAAACAACCCACATGACCAAAAACTGGCAAATGGGTAAATAAAACGTAGTATCCATACAATGGAATATTATTTGGCCATAAAAAGAATGAAGCACTGATACATGCTACAATGTGTATAGACCTAGAAAACTATGTTAAGTGAAGGAAGCCAGTCACAAAGGACCACATATTGTATGATTCCATTTATATGAAATGTTCAGAATGGGAAACATCCATAGAAATAGAAAGTAGGTTAGTGCTTGCCAGGGACTGGGGGGAGAGGGGAATAGGGAGTGACTACCAATGGGTAGTGGGTTTCTTTTGGGGGTTATGAAAATGTTCCAGAATTAGACAGTGGTGATGTTGCACAAATTTGTGAATACACAAAGAGCCACTTAATTGCACACTTTAAAACAATGAATTGCATGGTATGTAGAATATATATATATATATATATATATATATATATATATATATATATCCATTTGCTGTCTTCCGGTTTCCACTGTTGCTGTTGGAAATTATGCTGAAATTCTAATTGTCATTCTTTTATAGGTAATTGTGCTCCCCTCCTACCCCGGCTGCTTTAGAATCGTCGTTTTTTCTTTGGTTTCTACAGCTTCACTGTGTGTGTGGATTTGTTTTTATCCTATTTGAATCAGTTGGGCTCTGGATCTGAAGATTCATGTATTTCATTAATTTTAGAAAATTGTCAACCATTATAGCCTCAAATATTGCCTTTCTTCCATTTTTTTTCCTTCAGAGACACCAATCAAACATTTACTAGACTGGCTCAGTCTATCCTCCATATCTATGAGTCCCTCTTTTATATTTTTCATCTCTCTTTCTTTGCTGCATTCTGGATAATGTCTTGGAACTTTATATTAATATAATTAACCGCTGTCTCCGTTTTTCCACCTGCATGCCTAATAGGATCTCACCTATAGCATGTCTAAAACTATACTCCTACCTCCCCCAACCTGCTCCTCCCCCCGCCTTCCCCATCTCAATAAATGGTAACTCCATTTTTCCAGTTGCTCAGACCCAAAACCTGGTGTTATCTTCACCTTTGCTCTTTCCTTCATGTCTTACATTCATGTGTATCAGCAAATGATGTCACCTCTACCCTTATAACTTATACGTAGAGGAGAAAAATGCACCCATCTGTTCTAGAAGGAAGAACATCAGCCAAAATGTGAAATTGAGACCCAATTCCTTAGCAGCAGAGTAAGAGATAAGAGAAGCCTGTGTTTTTGACTAGATAGTCCTCTCTGGACCCTGAACACAAGCCTTTGATCTGCATAGGACATTCTTCTGGGAGCATCGATCTCCTCCATAGACCAAACTATAGACCAGAAACTGTTTATTAAGCAGAGAATTAGAACAAATTTCCATCAAGCTACAGAGGCCTAATAGATTGGTGTTCTTCACTTAAGGCCTCGTTATAAAGAACTCAAGCCAATCACCCAGAATTAGTCACCCTTAGGCCCCCATCCCAACATTGAGCCCTTATGCCCTAAAAATTCTGCTTGAATCTGCTCTCTGGCCTCAATCCTCACCCCCAGGCCTTGTTTTGAGCCTCATTGTCCCTTTTCAGGGACACGCGCAATGGCCTTCTACCTGGTCTCCCTCTAATCTTTCCCGCCACTTCATCTTCTACCCTCCCACTGGAGTTATTCTCCTAGAAAGACTTTGTCTCACACTACTTCTCTGCTGGAAAACCTCCTTTGGTTCTTTAGGTTTGAGCATCAAATCAAAATACCTTAGCCTGTCATTCATACTCCATACACCGTATGCTTCAGCTGCTCTGAACCTCTCTCCACAGCCTCTGCACTGTTTGATGTCCTTGGGAGTATCGCTTCCTCTGCCTGAAAGGCTTTTATGCCCCCTGTCTGCTTGGTAATCATATACTTGCCCTTTAAGAGCTAACTCATTTGTCACCTCCTCTAGGAAGCCTCTCTGGATTCCTCCAGTCAGTGCTCCCCTCTTCTATAGAAATGAACACAGTATAGTGTATTTATTTGCTTGCACCTACCTCCTCTGTGACATGTGGAACACGTTGAGGGCAATGACCCTGCTTATTCATCTTTTAATCCCAAGAACCTAGCACAGTGCTGAGCTCATGCAAGGTGCTCAGAAAGGATTTGATGAATGGATGTATGCATGGAGTAAATGAATGATTGTTTGACCATTGTGGTAGACTGCCATTTGGTGATGCCTAATGAATCTCGCCCCCCTGGGGAATGACACCTGTCATTTTAGCTCACGACTCAGTGGGCAGAACTGATCACATGGCCTTGCCTAACTGCAAGATTCAGGGGAATGGGGAGGCAGGAAAGTGTGATGCTATCAGCAATGTGATTGGCAGACAGCCCTCAGCGCTCGGCCCCTTCAGTGTCGGCCTTGGCTCCAGAGAGCACCTCGCCAAGGTCATGGCCTTCTGTGGTCGGCCCTATCCATTGACCAATGGCTACTGAAATGTAAAAATCTGGCCATCTAGGTGCAACTCAGAACAACTCAGAAGGGCCATTCTTGCTCTAGAGCTTCCCGTGGGGGTGGCCGAGGCTGTCACTAGGCCCACATCACAGCTGACTTGGCCCTCTGCCCTCCCTTGCCTGCTTCTTTCTCTTCCTTTCCAAGGGGACTTAAACATCCTGCGTGCTCACCTCTGCCTCAGAGTCTTCCGGGGGAACACTTAGGTGGGTTCATTTGCCTCCCCGCACCTGGCTTCCTTCATCTGTGCCGTAGTTGTGGCAACACCTTCCTGGAGACTTGTGATGCAGATGAAATGAGAGCCTGTCTGTATAGTCCTGTCCCGGGTGAGCCACCAGGACATGGGAGTGAGTCTCATTAGTATGTTTACGGGCTAGAGCTTGCTCACTGGAAATGACAGCAAATTGCTGCAAAGGATTGTTTTCGTGCTTTAAACCTGCACCTCACTGAGTGCTGCCAGGCCACGCTTGTTCCTCTGAAATGTGTCGTGTGTCTGCCAGAGTCCCTCCTGCTGTGCCAAGGCTGGTAGTTCAGCTGTGCTAGCTCAGTGTGTGGTGTGACAATCTACAGGGTGGCCGGAGAAGCCCAGTGCAGCCCTGAAGGGAAGGGGTGGGGAAGCTGTGTCCCCTAGCAGGGAGCCGGCTCTGCAGGAGACATTTCTAATTTTTTTTTGAGCCCCAGGGGTTAGCGGTGCGTAGTGAGGGCAGGTGAGCTGTCTGGGGGAGCTGTGTCTCCTCAGGGGGCCCCAGCAGGACCTCTGTTTTCTGTAAGCACCAGCACCGTCTCTAATGCTTCCCTAATCCCTTTAAATGTGGTGGCAGAGAAAATGCACCTGTGCTTGAAGTAGAGCCCACCATTTCCCCTTTTTAGGGTGCCCCAGAAGAGGGCGTCCAGAGGGGCCTGCAACTCTTCTGACCTGGGTGGGTCACCTCATGGTGGGCTAGCACTGGCTTAAAAAACTATTTTTATATTTCAGAAGTAATGCCAAATTCACCTCCAGGCTGTCCATTGGAGAAACACATAAAAAGAGAGATAAACGTGTACACGCTCAAACACAAGAAAAGAAGACAAAGGAAAAAAAATAATCTGTTATCCTGACTAGAGATAAAAACATAACATTTGGGGGCATACCCTTACATACTTTATTCTCCCTATGCACATGTCAAAGTACTATGTCAATGGATCCGTCTACACTTTGCAGAGCAAGAGAAAACAATTTAAATAACAGGGACGATTCTGTCCACTAGTTTACTCAAAGAATGAATGTGAGATGGAAGCCATGAATCTTCTATTTCCTCAGTTGCTTTCAATTCAAATGTCTTTCCCATCTTGCTAAGTGATACTTGTGTCTAGGGTATGCATTTTTCACGCAGTGTGACCCCTACACACAAGTAAACTATTCCATCAGGGTTCACCCCCAGAGACGGTGACCCCGCTGGGCTTCCAGTATGTTGTTGTCTACATTATTTTCAAGGGCGATTTGACTATTGATGACTTCCTCTTACAGCCTGTTTTTAGAAGCCACCCCTCCACAGGGTACAGTTTCACCGCACATCTGTTTACAACATTTAGGATGTTTTCAATTTCCCAGTAAGAACGAAGATGCTGAGATGAACATCCTTGTCCATAACACACTGGCCCTCTTGTCCAGTCATTTCTTTAGGATAGATTTCTAGAAGTGGATGTGATGGTTAATTTTATATGTCAGCATGACTGGGCCCTGGGATGCTCAGACACTTGGTTAAACATGATTTCTGGGTGTGTCTGTGAGGGTGTTTCCGAATGAGATTCACATTTGGATTGGTGGACTGAGTAAAGCAGATTGCCCGCACCCCCATGTGGGTGGGCCTCATCCAATCTGTTGAGGGGGAAGGAAGAATTTGCTCTCTGCCTGACTGTTGGGTTGAAACATCAGTTTCCTGCCCTTGGATTGGGACTTACACCACTGGCTCTCCTGGGTCCCCACCTTACAGACAGCAGATCGTGAGACTTAGCCTCCAGAATCATATGAGCCAATTCCTTATAATCAATCTCTTTTATTGGACCATCTGTGTTCATTTCTTATCTTTATCTGCTAGCTTTGAAGTCAGACAGAATCCGCTTAAACTCAAGTACCACCTCTTACTAGCTGGCCAGTTTCTTAACCTCTCAGAGTCTTGGTTTCCATGTTGTAAAATGGAGTCCACAACGCTTTCCACCTTGAGGTTTTTGTGAAGATCAAAAACAATTATCACAGTGCTGATAATCATTTTTAAAATATTTTTATTAAAATATAGCTAACATTCAATATTATACTAGTTTCAGGTGTACACAGTAGTTATTCAACATTTATATACCTAAAGAAGTGATCACCATGACAAGCCCAGCAACCTCTGACACCGTACTACGCTATCACAATATTACTGAAAACTATTCCCAATGTGATACGTTGTGTTCCCATGACTTCTTTGTTTTATACCTGGAAATTTGAACCTCTTATTCCTCTTCATCTTTTCCCCCCTTTTTCAATTACAATTGACATTCAATATTATTTTATATTAATTTCATGTGTACAGCATACTAGTTAGACATATAATTTAAGAAGTGATACCCCTAACTAGTCTAATACCCACCTGACACCATACATAGTTATTACAATATTGTTGACTGTATTCCTTATGCTATGCCCTACATCCCCATGACTGCTTTGTAACAACCAATTAGTACTTCTTAATTCCTTCCCCTTTTCCACTCACCCTCAACCCCCTCCCATCTGGCAACCATCAAAATGTTCTCTGTATCTATGAGTTTGTTTCTGTTTCATTTGTTTATTTTGTTCTATAGGTTCCACATATAAGCGAGGTCACATTGAATCTGTCTTTCTCTGTCTGACACTCCACTCAGCACAATATCCTCCAGGTCCATCCATGTCCCCACAGATGGCAAGAACCCATTTCCTTCCATGGCCAAGCAATATTCCATTGTACATGTGTACCACCTCCTCTTTATCTACTCATCCATTGACGGACACGCAGGCTGCCTTCACATCTTGGCTATGGTAAACAATGCTGCAATGAACATACGTACGGATGCATACATCCCCTCAAAGTAGCGTTTTGGGTTTCTTCAGATAAATTCCCAGAAGTGGGGTTACTGGGTCCTTCTTTGTCTCTTATTATAGCCTTTGTGTTTAAGTCCATTTTGTCTCGTATAAGTATTGCTATCTCAGCTTTTTTTTTTCCATTTTCATGAAATACCTTTTTCTATTCTTTTGCTTTCAGACTGTGTGTCTTTCGATCTGAAGTGAATCTCTTGTAGGGAGCATATGTAAGGGTCTGTCTTCATATCCATTCAACCACCCTATCTATTGATTGGAGTATTTAATCCATTTGCATTGAAAGTAATTGTTGATAGATATGTAGCTATTGCCATTTTATTACTCATATTTTTTTTTATCTCTCTTTGTTTTTGTCTTAAAGAAGTCTCTCTAAGATTCCTGGTAATTCTGATTTGGTGTTGGTGAACTCCTTTAGCTTTATCTTGTGTGGGAAGCTCTTTATCTGTCCTTTGATTCTAAATGATAACTTTGCTGGGTAGAGTAATCTTGGTTGTAGGACTTGCTTTTTATCACTTTGAATATTTTGTGCCAATCCCTTCTTGCCTGCAAAGTTTCTGTTGAGAAATCAGCTGACAGTCTTATGGGAGCACCCTTGTAAGTAACTAACTGCTTTTCTTTTGCTGTTTTTAATATTCTTTGTCTTTACACTTTGGCATTTTAATTATGATGTGTCTTGGTTGTGGGCCTCTTTGGGTTCATCTTGTGTGGGACTCTCTGTGCTTCCTAGGCTTGTGTATTTATTTCCTTCACCAGGTTAGGGAAGTTTTCCATCATTGTTTCTCCAAATAGGTTTTCAATTCCTTGCTCTCTCTCTCTCTTCTCCTTCTGGTACCCCTGTGATTCAGATGATGGTATGCTTGATGTTGTCCCAGAGGCCCCGTAAACTATCCTCACATTTTTGGATTTTTTCTTTTTGCTGTTCTGTTTGGGTATTTTCTGCTACCTTATCTTCTAAGTCACTGATTTGATCCTCTGCTTCATCTAATCTACTATTGATTCTCTTTAATGTATTCTTCATTTTGGTTATTGTATTCTTTATTTCTGACTGGTTCTTTTTGTGTTTTCTGTCTCCATTGTTACGTTTCCTATCTCTTTGGTTAAAGTTCTCCCTGAGATCATTGAGCATCCTTATCACCAGTGTTTTGAACTCTGCATCTGGTAGATTGCTTGTCTCCATTTTGTTTAGTTCTTTTTCTGAAGCTTTGTTTTGTTGTTTCATCTGGGGCATGTTTCTTTGTCTCCCCATTTTGATTGTCTCTCTGTACTTGTTTCTATGTATTAGGTAGGGCTGCTATGTCTGCTGGTCTTAGTAGAGTGTCTTTATGTAGTAGGTATGTTGTGGGGCTCAGTGGCTCAGTCTTCCTGCTCACCTGAATTGGTGCTGTGTTCAATTTTATTTGCAGGGGGCGCTGCCCTCTATCCATCCCTTGTGGGAGTCGAGGAATCGAACTGGCAACGTTGTGGTTGAGAGTCCGCGGTCCAACCAACTGAGCCATCCAGGATCTCAGTGGCAGCTCAGCTCAAGGTGCCGTGTTCAATCTTAGTTGCAGGGGGTGCTGCCCACCATCCCTTGCGGGAGTCGAGGAATCGAACTGGCAACCTTGTGGTTGAGAGCCCACTGGCCCATGTGGGAATCGAACCAGCAGCCTTCGGAGTTAGGAGCATGGAGCTCTAACCGCCTGAGCCACTGGGCCAGCCCCCTATCCATCCTAATTGTTAACAGTCACATGCAGGTGTGGGACCAGCCTGTTCATGTTTACGTCCCTCCTACCAGTCTTGAGGTGGCTTCTTCTGTATGTCTTTAGTTGTAGTAGGGCTTTGGTTCAACTAGACTTCTGGTGATTTTCAATGATGATAGTTCTGTAGTTTAGTTGTAGTTTTGATGTGGTTGTGAGAGGAGATAAGCACAACATTTACCTATTCTGCCATCTTGACAAGATTTCTTAAATGTAAAGAAATATTCTTGTATTGGTTCTGTTTCTCTGGTACTCCAGAGAAAGTACCAGTCGCCCCAGGAACAGTGATGTGGGCATACACTTCCACCAGTAGCATAGGGATGTGCCTTGTTTCCTTTTGCTTGCCAACACCTGTGTATTATCACCCAAAATTATCAGGATATGTGGTCTTTCTTTCTTTTTTTAAATATGCAATCCATATACTTGGTACATAATTCAAACAATACAAAAGGGTTTATGGTTAAAAGTAAGGTTGCCATCCCTATTCCCCAGTCTCTTAGATCTCTTCCTGAGAGGCAACCCCTGTTAACTGCTTCCGGAGTCCTCTTCAGGAAATACCTTAGGCCTGCACTGTCTAATATGGTGGCCACTAGCTACATGTTATTGAGCTCTTGAAATGTGGCTATTCCGAATTGAGATGTGCCATAAGTATAACACATAGACTGGATTTCGAAGACTTGGTACACAAAATAGAATGTAAAATGTGACATTAATAACTGTTCCCATGGATTATATGTTAAAATAATATTTTGATACTGTATTAAATAAAATATTAAAATTAATTTCACCTCTTCTTACTTTTTTTTTAAATGTGGCTACTAGAAAAATTTTGAATTATATCTGTGGTTTGTGCTATATTTCTATTGACCAGAGCTGTTCCATGTATATTGAAGTGTTTGCTTCTAGATCTTCCTTCTCCTTTAATTTACCCAAATGGTGACATCTCAAGAATATAGCAGGAGAAACACCCAACCAAGACTGTGATTTGTACATTGCTGGGTGCTGTTGGGCAGCCCCACTGGCCAAAGCTAAACCTCCATGGGCTGTGTTACAGGCAGAGATCAGTAGACCACAGCATAGGGGGTGGGGGAAGGGGAGATGTCCTTTTGTCCTTGGGCCAGAGGTCACCAGGGCCACCTGTCCCCTCCTCGGCTGGAGCCTCAGGGCCGAGGTACAGTCTTGCCTTTGGGATATGCCCTAACTCATGTCTTTCCTTTAAAAACAACTTTAAAATCTGTATTGACCTCTGGGCCACGAAATCGTCAGCCTGAACCTTCGGGTGTGGTGGGTCTTCATACTTTCTGTCTCACCTTGAGAGGTTTTGTTAGGCCAAGTGTCCTACATCCAGGAAGGCCAAAGTCAGTTTGGTCTAGGACTTATGAGGTGAGCTGTATGTGAAGATCAGCGAAATGGAAAAACAAATGATTTTTTTTTATAATTGTCAGTGCTTTCTAGGTTATATTTTGTCCTCAAAAATACAGACTATTGATTTTTACCTCTGTATATACAAATCCATTTATATTCATACTATTGCAGAAAACTGAAAACTTAAAAAAGAAAAAGGAAAAAGAATTTGGCAACCAGGGAAAAGATACAGGAAACTAAAGCATGTGAGGATTCCACTAAGTTCCAGGATGAAGCAGGGCAGGTTTGGAGTGTTAATGCAGGAAAGACTGGCAAGGAAAGATCAATTGAAACCATCTGCTTCTAGAAGAGGGCCAGGTGCCACCCTGACAGATGGGCATGAATGCTAGCCTGGCATGGGGCCAGCTGTTGCTCGGCCTAATGGTAGAGAGCAGAGTCTCTCCTCAGCATGTGTGGCCACCACCCAAACCTGGTCAAGGCAGGGCCACAGGGGCCTGTAACTCCTGTCCTGCTTTATGAGGTGGAATTCTGCACAGTGCTTCAGGCTGTAAGTGGAGGTTACCATAAGGAGACAGGCAGGAGGGTGCTGTGGGCTACCCACCTATGTGTTGTTTATAAAGGGATATGCTTTAAAAAGCATTCTTGCTTCACACTGTGTCAAAATTTGCCCATTGGAGCTAGTAAAAAATTTCCCATGACCTTTGACCTAGGAACTGTTCCAAGAGGTGAGGATACGAAGTGAGTTGACTGACATTAGCTTGGTGTTGCCAGTTGAAAACCTTTTCTCTCAGTCAAAGTGGATGTGTACATTGATGACATTTATTGTTTTTGTCTTTCCTTTTCCAGAAAATTATTCTAATCCATTCTCACCTGTGGTAGCCCACACAGATGGCCACAATTCTCACCCCTCCTTTCATCTGTGCCCTTGGCCATGTGACTTTGCATTGCCTTCCCAGTGTGTGGGTTGATCTACCCCAGCTGTGGACACTGGCTCAGCCACGTGACTGGCTTTGGCCAACAGGCCATTAGTAGGCGTGACACAGAGGCTCGAAATGGCTTGTGCATTGGAGCTTGCTCTCTCTTGGGCATCTGCCATCTCCATGATAATATGCTTGGGCTAGCCTGCTGGACCCTGAGATTATGTAGAGCGGAGCGGAGCCAGGGCCAGCCTAGATCAGCCACCAACCAGCCATGAGTGAGTCCAGCTGAGATCAGCCAAGTTCCCTAGCCAGCCATCCGGATGTGTAAGTACTTATTGTTGTATGCCACTGAGCTTTGAGTTGGTTGTTAGGCAGTATTGCTGCAGCCGAAGCTAACTGATATATCCAAAAGGTGAGAGGGCCTGAATTTGACTTTAGTGCATATGGGAAGGGAAATCTATTTTTCATATGCTTTCCAGCCAATGCTGCCCACTGACAATGTTAGTGCAAATTTGTCTCCAGTTGCAGCGGTCTCAACAGCAGAATCCTGGGAGATTTCAGTGACCCAGAGCAGTCATAAATTAAGCTGTATTGGAACTGTGTATGATTTTATAATACGATCACTCATAAAACCTTAAGAGTTCCTTTAGAAAAATGTTCAAAAAATCACGTGTGGACAAAAAGCCCCATATGTGTAGCTAGAGCCAGCTAATGCTTGTTTTAGAAACTTCTCTATTTCCTGAGTTGCAGGAGCTCACCCCTGCATACTCACCAAGGTAACAACTTTGGTGTCTGCGTTAATGTCCTGAGCCTGTAACGAGAATCTCTTGCATCCACGTAGCAGGTAATTTCAGTAGTTCTCACAGCAGGGTTGTAATTCTTAAATACTTAAAATATTAGTATATATGTTGTCTCTCCTGAGGAATAGAACCTTTTTCTTCATCTTGCTGTTAGCAAAGTTAGATTCTCTCAAGTGATTGAAAGCACTCTGCCAGCCTAAAGTTCTATAAAAAGTCTAAGTAATAGCAACGATAAAACCTTATTAGCCGTTTCAGGCTCTGAATCAAGATTTTCAATCCTTGGCACCTAATTAAACGTTTTACATTCTAAAGAAACACGTAGCATTAGACCTCTCTCCAAACGCTTCCTTTCCTGATTGGGATTAGGAAATTGGTCAAGACTTTGTACGAAGCACACACATGCAACTCAAAATAAAGATGTCTTTGGTAATGCTTTCAAACATTATTGCCCTCAGATCTGGCTGATATCATTAACTGCTGGTGGGGTTGGGGGAATAGTACGAAAGCCACTGTTTTTGGCAAGCCTACAGGCATCTCCGGGGCTTTAAGGATGTTACCTTGTTGTAGTCTCACACTTGCATTATGAGGCTGGTACAGCATTACCCCTAATTTATGGAGAAATGAGAGATGAGTGCCAGTAAGAACCTTTGAGTTCAGGCTTAAACTCATCAGCCCTAGAAGCAGGAGTGCTCAGCTTCAGAGTCCCAGACTCTCATATGCCTTCTTCTGCAACTCTCTTCACGTAGAATCTGTGCCTGCACTGTCCAGTACGGTCACTACCGTGGCTGCTGGATGCTTCCAGTGTGACGAGTCCAAATTGAGAGGTTGTTATGTCAAATACACGCCAGAGTTCAAAGGCGTATTATGAACAAAATGAATTTAAAATACCTGGTTAGGGCGGCCGGTTGGCTCAGTTGGTTAGAGCGCTGTGGGGACAGAACCCCAAAAAGCAGTTTCCAGGCTCTCGGCCTCACATAGAAAGCTGCTGGCTCAGGTAGTAAATGGCCATCAACTGTGACGGGATGGCCATCAGCTGTGGCTAGTTGGCCGTCAGCTGTAACCAGTGAGCCATTGGCCACTAATATAACTGCTGTGGCTACGCTAGCAGAAAGAGAAAAAAATGGGGGGCTAGCAAGAAGACGGTGGCTGAGCTAACAAGAGCGGATTGCAGAGAGGAGGATGCCGCCAGCGAGAATATAGTGGTATGACTCCCCTACTTATGGCTCCGTGGGTGTTCCTTTTTGGCCTCACCATGTCCTGCGTTCTTATGTGGGGAGCGGGACCAGAGACGCCGCAGGCCTCCCTGCATGACAAATGGCGCAGCGAGCAGGGTCTCCCACATGACAAATGACACAGCGAGCAGGGTCTTCTGCACGACAAGCGCAGTGCTCATAACACCAAGGTCACCGGTTCGATTCCCAAATGGGCCAGTGAGCTGCGCCCTCCACCACTAGATTGAAAACAACGACTTGACTTGGAGCTGATGAGTCCTAGAAAAACACACAGTTCCCCAGTATTCCCCAATAAAAATTAAAAAAAACACACACCTGGTTAGTGATTCTTATATTATTTTTCATATATTGCATATATTGGGTTTTTGCATATATTGCATATATTGGGTTAAGTATATTACTGCAATCAATTTTCCCTGTTTCTTTTTACCTTTGTGTGCATGGCTATTAGAAAATTTAAGATGACATATGTGGCTTGAATTTTCTTTCTATTGGACAAGCTTGCTCTATAGGAAGAGAGATAGCAAAGGTTAATATTGGACAACCTCTAATGGGAGTGGACAACCTCCCGGGCCTGTCTCCAGGATGGAGGGACTGAGTGGGGAAATTATTCCATAGAATTAAACAGCAGGTGGGCTCAAAAATCCAATATAACAGCACTCTTTGAATTGGGGTTGAGAGCTACAGAATCCCAGCACTGCCTGCTAGCCTGCCTCAGGAGCAGCCACTTCCGTGTGTGAACATATCTTTGTGATTGGTTCTCAGGCTTCCAACACTTCGGGTTCTTTGGTGAGTGTAGTTGCCAAGAGCTGATAGGATCTGTAGCGGGCAGCTGCAAAAAATGAGCACAAAGGGAGCATGGGCGTGGCGTTAAACATAGCTCCATGGCTTTGGATAGCCTCCTGACATGGTTCAGAAAGCGTATTTACCTTTCCAACATCACTGTCTCATGCTCGGTTCCCCAGAAAGAGGACTCTGAGATGGAACTTAGCGTGCAGGAGGTTTCTTAGGGAGAGCCCTTGGGATCCACCCCTGAGGAAGGGAGTAGAGAACACAAAAGTGGGCAGAGGGAGACGTGGAGCTGCACTGTAGTCCTCAGGGAAGCCTTAACCAATTCTATGGGAGTTTGAAAGAGAATGACCTACTTTTGGAGCTGTCTCAAGGTAGGGCGAAAGGGCGGGCTTTAATACCCCCTTGTCAATCAGTCATTGGAGGTAGGCTACTCTGGGAAAAGAAGTAGCCTTGGGTGGAGGGCCTGATAGCTGGGGGTTGTCCGCTGGTGGCACTCCCCACAGCTGGGGGGGGGGGAAGAGGTGTCATGCGGGGCGGCCTGCGGGGTCTCTGGTCCCACTCCCCACATAAGAACGCAGGACATGGTGAGTCCAAAAAGGAACACCCACGGAGCCATAGGTAGGGGAGTCATACCACTATGGTCTCGCTGGCGGCTGGGTTGGAGACACAGGAAGCAGGAGCCACACTATCCGCAACCTGCCATCCACTTGTCTCTGCCAAACAATCTCACTTGCTAGCAATCCACTTCTCTGCAATCTGCAATCCACACTCTGCCGCTTCTAGCTCAGCCACCATCTTCTTGCTAGCCCCCATTTGCTGCTAGCGTAGCCACGGCAGTTATATTAGTGGCCAATGGCTCACTGGTTACAGCTGACAGCCAACTAGCCACAGCTGATGGCCATCCAATGACAGTTGATGGCCATTTACTACCTGAGCCAGCACCTTTCCACGTGAGGCCGAGAGCCTGGAAACTGCTCTCCTGGCTGTGTCCCCAGAAGAGGGATGCCACTGTCACAGAGCTGGCATCTGAATCTAGGTCCCCTAATTCCTTGTCCAGCACTAGTTCTCCTGTTCTGCCCAACCAGAGAGAGATTCTTCCACAGAGCAAAACAGAATAACCAGGATCTGGAGCCAGAAACACTGCAGGGGAAACAGGCCATGATTCTGATTCTGCTCCCTCCACCCGCTTCAGAAAAGTGCCCATTTTCACATTGGATATGTCAATCCTGGAGTATCAAGGAACAGGGGAGATTTACTAAGGGTGTAGCGAAAAGCTGCTGTGAGGATGGGCCAGTCAGCTTTGTGTAGCCTGTTACACAGCTGTACGTTCCAACCTCAGCCAGCAGCGTCATCACTATAAGACAAGCTTACGCTCATCAAAGACAAACACTGTAGTCTTGATTGCTGGAGAAGCAGGTGCTCATGCATCTGAGCACTCAGGATAGCGACATGGTGGCTCTTGGGCATTGTCAGCATGGTTTTCCAGCAAGAGCCCCCACCAGTATGCCAAGTACATGTCAAGGTCAAGGGCCCTCGGTGATGGCAAAGCTCTCAAAAGAGGTCAAGAAGGTGATCAGTTCTGGTCACTGTCTGTGCTTTCTGTGCAAAGTGCTGAGCTAAAGGTGTTGGCCCAAAGGGCTGAAAGCCTGCCAAAACCTTGCAGGGGCGGAGGGTAACAGTGTCCGGTGTCAGCCTGGAAAATGGATGATTGGATCCAGGAAGCCTGACTGTTTTGATCACTGTCTTTCTTACGCAAGTTTCTCCTGTGGTTAACATAGGAGGAATTTAGCTTTCGCAGGGCCGCCAGTAAAACTAGATGGAACCATATCTCTCTCAGACAGACGGGGTGGGGGATGGTGCCTCAGACAGCGCTCCGTACAGAGTGCCGACTCGGGGTATGGAGAAACACACGTGAAATAGAAGCCAGGTAATGAAAGTTCCAAGCACAGCAGCAAATAATCAGGCAATTATTGAGCTAAGACTATAGCTTTAAGTCCTGAAACTTCTGAGTCAGAAAATTCTTGTAATAATAGTTAATAAGAACATAACCCTTAACCATAAGAAGCAGGAAAAGTTGTCTAGAAGACGAACTGCGGGCTACAGCTGAATTAAGAAACAAAAATGCAGATTTGTGATGACTTTAACCAAAAAGAATGGAACAATAGTAAGTGCACTGAGGCTTGGCAAAGGGGAGAAGGCATCGGCAGGAAACATGAAAAACCTGCTTTACCTTGATTAGCTCTTAATGAGTTTTTGGCTGAATGGAGGGACCACTCTTTTACCTCCATCTCGTGGTTAAACACAGAACTGCAGGATACTCTGAGTCTTCTTTCCCCCCCTTTTCCTATTTGCCAAACATCCCTGTGCCTCAATCCCCAAAGTGGGAGTCGGCTGATTGAATTTGCCCCACGGTTTCCCCTCTCTCATTTCCAAGTCCCAGCTCTATTATATGATAGAACCATAGCTTTTTTACTTGGCCCTTTCTTCCCTCTGTCAAGTAAGAGAATATAAGATTACAGGTACAAAACTAGTTACTATAATGAGAAATCATAAATTCTGAATTTTAAGGAGTTGATAAATACTTAAACGTCACAAAATCCAGACAAGGTGACATAATATATATTTTTAACTGCTTAACACACCTCTATAGTACTTTTTATCTTACAACTTTTGGCTGCATACTCGGTGATCGATTTTTGGTTTGATCAATAATTCCGGGAAAAAAAAATAAAGTTAATCTGAAATTAGGGCATACAAGAGCAATTCAAACGCCTTCTTAAATTGCCACTACATGGTATTGGGCTACATAATTATGTAATCGCATTACTCTTATGGGATAAAAATTGACTCATTGATAAATATGTTTCTTCAGGGTATTTTGCTGTGTCAGTGGCAATTTTGCCTGCCGTTTCGTCTGGAACTGCCAGACTTCATCAGAACAAGAGGCATCAGATACTCTAAGATATGGTCCAATTCACTGGGGTGGATAAAACACATGACTTCACAGACAGATCTACTCACTGTTTGTTATACTGTTGTAGGTTTGTGCCCTACAACCCAGGAATTCTGATAAATTCTATTCCACATACATTCCATGAGAAAGAAAAAGGAAATATATGGTACATTCATAATCATATACATTGCTTTGCTGAATATATTCCTGACAGGAGAGAATTTCCTTTGTCTAGGGATGACTAAGAACTAAATCCCCTGTTTATAATTTTTCATGTCTGATGATTGGGAGAATTTTCCACAGAGTAGCTTCTGACTCCATAACTTTCAAATCTTGTTTCTCTTCCACTACTCATATGCTTCTGGTTCCGGGTACCATAGGACATTTTTACATTGGAATACAACCTCTGGGCCTGAATCTCCAGGTTACGTCATCTGGGGACTCAGCCCATGGGTGGTGACAGTGTTCCTGGAAGCTGTTCTTACACTGGGATTGCTGGCAACATCTTACAAACACTCACAAAATATCCCACTAAACCCAAATTAAATATATCCTAACTCAATTTCCCCTTAGCTGGATATAAAAAATTTCTCTTATCTACTTCAATGCTACTAGATCTGAGGGGAAGTATGGCTGACAGGAAGTAGGTATAAAAGGACATTGATTATAAACAGATAGATAGATGAATAAGATACAACACTGCCCTCAAGAAACTTGCTGACCAGTAGGGCATTTAAAGATGGCATCTAAGCAGCTACATTACAAGATGGAAATTGATGAGAGCCTTAAGAAGGGTAAAGATAAACAACAAAAAAAACAATAATAAAAAGCTAACAATCATTGAGTACTTACTATGTGCCATATACTTTTCTAAGCATTTTACATGTGCAAAATCTTTTAACCCTCACAGCAGCTCTACAGAGTAGGTGCTTTTATTAACAGCTCATTTTAGAGAAGTGGAAACTGAGGCCAAGAGATATTCAATGAGTTATTTAAGGTCACATGGTTAGTGGAGGGCAGAGCCTGGGAGTGAGGAGACTGATTGGCGGTGGGGGTTGGGTTTGTACCAGGACAAGAAAATGCTAATGTGGCAATGGGGAGACAGGTAGGAGGCTGGGTGAATCCCAGAGAGCTGGCTTTGGAGACAACAAACAATGATACTATTTGCTGAGAAGAGGAATGTAAGAGAAGCTGGCTTAGAAAAAGATGATGAGTTCAGTCCTGCCATGTTGATTTGAAGCATCTGTGGGACATCCACATAGAGAAGGCCAGGAGGCAGTTGGATAGCTGAGTCCAGAGAGAGAGAGAGAGAGAGAGCTGGGTAGGAGACAGTGTGGGTCATCTCTGTGTAGTGTTTGATCTACTCCAGGGGAGTGACTGAGTTCCCCTGGGATGTGTCAGGTGTAGGAGGAAGCTGAGCTGTAATCCCCTCTCTGAGGCTTTGTCTCCACCTTATGACTTTGCCTCCTTTGGCTATGGCTGACTGATCCATGGAAAGAAACCTGACCAAGGCTGGACCAATCAGAATTCTTCCCTCGATTTTCAAACTGGAGCTAAGGGGAACCATTGGGTAGGAGGCTCTGGAGCGGATGGGAGTCACGTGGTGGAAAGAATGACATCACTCCAAAGAGAGAAGCTGGGAGAAGAGAGAGTATGGGGGCCAAGAGAAAAAAATCCCAGGGGTCCTGATGGCCCAGCTGCATCCCTTTTCTCCTTTTCTTCCCCAATCAGGTAAGAGTCCCAACATCCTGCCAGTAAAATTCCCATTGGGCTAGGCAAAGCTGGGCTGAGCTTCTAGTGTTGGAGTGGAGTTCAGAATTGAGTGGGATGTGAAGAAATACCACGAGTGCAGGCAACTTCCAAAGAGCTCACGGTGAAGAGAAGGGAGAGAGAGAAAAGGCCAAAACTCAACAAGAACGCAGGTTCAAGGAAGGGTTTTTTATTTTATTTCAGGTTTTTAAGCTGTGGCAAACTTAAACATGTTTATGTGCTAGGGTAAAGAGCCAGTAAAAGTAGCATAAATCATAACAACAGAATATACTAAAACGGAGCAGATATACAAAGCTATAAAAGCCTTAAAGATAAAGAAAATATGCCCTCAATAAAAATAAAGAGAAAAAGCAGAAGGAAAATAAGCCTTGTAGTGGAAAGCAGGCGTTCGCATGAGTACCCACACATAGTCCTGCGCAAACCCTGACTCTGGTCAGGGAGCCGTTCCAAGACCTTAACCTCTTGCTTTTTTCACCTCCAGGGGCTCGCCCAGTGCACTGGGAATGGACTCTTGAGAAGCAGCTACGCAGCGAAGATTAGGACGAGACACGCCCACTCAGTACAGTACACACAGCCTTGGGTGTTAACTCAAGACCACAGTTGGGGAGGAGCCTCTGGAGAGTAGAAGATTCCGGAGGGAAAGGAGATGACTGCCGAGGTCTCTGCATAGGGGCGGGGCTAGTGTACGGAGGCAAGGGAGAGATTAGCCTCAGATCGGATGAGAGGCCATTGGCTGTGATACAAGAGAAGGAGAACACTGGTGTGTCTGTCGGAAGCGAGGGGCTGGAAGTGGACTCCATTTTCCCTGCAAAGTTGAAGGCAAGGGCATCTGCTGAGAGTTACCAGGAATGGGCTAGGTGTGTCAGTTAAGAAGGCTTTTGGCTTCAAGTACCCCAAAATCCAAGCAATAGTGGTTTAAATTTTAACGACCTTTACTGCTTAGCTAGCAAGAAGTCTGGAGGCAGGCAGTTCCAGGTTTTGTCCATGGTTCATTAATTGCATGGAGAATCTGGTTCTGTCAGCCTCTCTGCTCTGCCATCCTTAGTTATTGGCCTTTTCTTCTCTCTCTTGTCACCTCATGATGTCAAGATGGCTGCTGTAGCTTTAGGCATCAAGTACCTGCTTTAGGAGAGGAAGTCGTGGACAGTCAGGCAATGAGAAAACTCCCCATTCCCACCTCTTCTCAGGAAGAAAATTCTCTTCAGAAGCTTCCAAGGAGGCTCCCTTATTAGCGAGGAGTGGGTCACAAACCCATCATAGAACATATTCCCCCAAATTAAGAGATCTTTGCCTAATACCCAAACAAAATTGGGTTCTGTTAGCAGGGAAGAGGTGAGGGGGTGCCTTGGGTAGACAGCCCTAGGGTCTGCTATAGTCAGGTAGGGAGCTCAAGTAGAGGGAAACAGTTTTCAAATAGCTGTCATAGGGGAAGGAGAGAAAAAGAGCATTGCCCAATGGCAGTAGGGGTCCAGTTGGGTGCGAGGCCCAGCATACGGAGGCAGGGTGAAAGTGGGCAGATGGGAATAATTGCCAAAGTCCCCATTTACACAAAAGGCCCCAGCACAGCCCTACCCTAGAAAAAGTTGAAGAGGCTGGGCTCTAGCAGGTTCCACCAAAAGGTCACATGATGAAATGATCAAATTCTAAAGCATTGACTGGCCTGACCATCACGCATGATTAACACTCAGGGTTCAGTTGCAGGAAAAAAAAAATCAGTCCAGCTATTGTAAGTAGAAAGGGATTTAGTTCAGGGTATTGAGTATTTGCAAAATTGTTGTAAGGATGGGAGGATCCGGCTTAGGGCTGACCCTCCAGGAGTGACTCCCAGAGCGACACCACAGAACTACTGGCCTGTCGAGGGCAGCTCCTCTGCTGCTACCTTCACCAAGAAGGTAGGACTCTAGAAGGCTTGATGGGGACTGGTAGCGCCAAGAGCGTGCTGCCTTAGCTGTGATCCGGGGCTCAGGAAGACTCATGCTGTTGCTGCAACTGCTAGTTGACACCCGTGAGGCTAGTTTGGGCACTGGCAAACTGCTGCAGAAACCACGCTTGTCAGTGGCACATGGCCTCGGCCTCACTCCCATCCTCCGAGTCACACACAACAGCATCCAATTAGCATTCAGAACCCTAGCTTTCTAGGCTCCATAGTATAAGAAGGCACAGAGAAGGATAGATGTCAAGAGAGCAAATCCTCCATGTCTACTACAATATTCTAGTAACTTCCAACCCCCAAGGCTGCTTTGAAGAGCTCTTTTGTACTTCAGATCACAAAAAGTTTTGGTGATTGCTTTTTTATTTATTTTATTTTTATTTTTAACTGTGGTAAAAAAGAACACAACACACATAACATGAAGTTTCCTATTTTAACCATTTTTAAGTGTACAGTTCAGTAGTGCTAAGTATATTCACATTGTTATGCAACAGATCTCAGAACGTTTTCATCTTGCAAAACTGAAACTCGATACCCACTAAACAGTAATTTCCCATTCCCCCTCTTCCCAGCCCCGGGGCAACCAATATTCTACTTCCCATTTCTGTTAATTTGACGACTCTAGATACCTCGTATGAGTGGAATCATACAGTATTTGTCTTTCTGTGACTGACTTATTTCTGGTGAATGATTCTTTTAAGAAATCAGGCTATCAAAATTTGCAACCACCAGATAGGAACCCAGAATATATTATAAATATTTGTTGTAATGAGGTGAAGCAGACCTATTCTACAATCTCAACAGCCTCACTATAATACATCAGCCCAAAGGCATCCTTTTAAGCAGATTTTTAGAATGGTATGTCTTTTTCTTATAACCTGGGATGGGCATGGAGCTCTCAAAATGAGTGGTCAAGGAAGCCTTGTCTACAGTGGGGAGAATGCGCTTTCCAGCACATTCCCTGTGGTAGGCAGAATTCTGAGATGGCTCCCAGGGTCCCCCACGCTTCGTAGACTCCCTTCTCCTTGAGTGTGAGGGGGACTTATAAATATGGTGGCATAACGCTCCTGTGATTAGCTTATGCTGTATTACATAGTTGACTTGAAAAAAGGGAATTATCCTGGGTGGGCCTGACCTAATCAGGTGAGTCTTTTAAAGGGACTAGGTTCCTCCTAATGAAAAGGACCCAACACCTGAGACATATTTGGTGTCAGGGAGATTCTCCATTCCTGGCTTTGAATGGTGGGGTCCACATGGCAAGGACCTGAAAGTGGTCTCGTCTCAAGGAGCTAACAGTGACCCCTAACCAATAGCCAGCAAGAAAATGGACACCTCAGTCCCACAATGTCAAGGAACTGAATCCTGACAACAGCCTGAAAGAACCTGAAAGGGGACTCTGAACTCCAGGTGTGATCGTAGCCTTGGCCGACACTTTGATTTTAGCCTTGGGAGAACCTGAGCTGAGAATCCCGTCACACAGGGCCCCAACTTCTGACCTACAGAATTATGAGCAATGAATGGCTGTTGTTTTAAGCTGCTAAATTTGTGGCGATCTGTTACATAGCCATAGAAAACTAATACGTCTCAGTTCTAATATTGGTCCTGCCTCCAATTAACTGTGTGACCAAGGGTATGTCCCTTTACCTCTCTGAGCTTCAGATGCCACAGTTAATGAAAACAATAACTCATTTCCTGCCTGCAGAATTAATGTGAAAATCTAATCAGTTAATGTATGTGAAAGCACTTGGAAAGTTATAAAGTGTCTGTAGGGACAGAGTTCCAGAGAGCAGTTTCCAGGCTCTCGGCCTCACGTGAAAAGGTGCTGACTCGGGTAGTAGATGGTTGTCAACTGTGGCAAGTTGGCCATCAGCTGTAACCAGTTAGCCAATTAGCCACTGATATAACTGCCACGGCTGTGTTGGTTATTCAGTCGGTTGGTTGGCAAGCAGAGAAGCAGACAGCAGGTTGCAGGTTGTGTGGATCCAGCCTCCATTGAGACTATAGTGGTATGACTCCCCTCTCTATGGCTCTGTGGGTGTTCCTTTTTGGCCTAGCCATATCCTGTGTTCTTATGTGGGGAGCGGGACTAGAGGCCCCGCAGGCCACCTTGCACAACAAATGGTGCAGCGAGCAGGGTCTCCCGCATGACAAATGGCACAGTGAGCAGGGTCCCCTGCACAACAGTAGCTTATAAGTGGAAGTTTATTATAGACATTTAAAAAATAACACCCCCCCCCCCAAATATATGATGATGGAAGGAGAACTAACTCTGGGTGGTGAACACACAATGTGATATGTAGATGATGTATTGCAGAATTGTGCACTCGAAACCTATTTAATTTTACTAACCATTGGCACCCCAATGAATTTTTAAAATAAATAAATAAATAAAAATTTAAAAAATAAAAATAATTCCCCAACTTTGACCACAAGAAATGATTTTGAATCAACCAACTCAGGGCTTTGGAGTTAAATGATCATTGGTTAAAATCCTGGTTCTGCCACTCAGTAGCCATCTTTTAATTGGGTTATTTAATCTCTTCTGGACTTAGTGTCCTGGGAATACAAATATGTACCTCATTAGGTGATCCTCAAATATCACAGTACCTAGCACAGAATAAGAGTTCAAGATATAGTACTACGTCATGGGTGTACCGGGCCTGGAGGGCAGCCGGCTCAGATTGGGACAAATCAGAGGTTCCAGAAGAGAGATTTCCCACAAGATGAAATTGATCTAATACTTGACGTCTGAATGTCTTTGGAGTAGATTTAGATATCTGGCAAAGTTTACAGCTATGTTACTGATAAGTATGTAGAGAACTAAGAAAACCAGAAGCTACACGACTATTAACTCCAGGGGAAGGATTGTGCATGAAAAAAGGATAACCAGGCCTGCCCAGTAGCTCAGGCAGTTGGAACTCCGTGCTCCTGACGCCGAAGGCTGCTGGTTCGATTCCCACATGGGCTAGTGGGCTCTCAACCACAAGGTTGCCGCTTCGACTCCTCGAATCCCGCAAGGGATGGTGGGCTCTGCCCCCTGCAACTAAGATTGAACACGGCACCTTGAGCTGAGCTGCTGCTGAGCTCCCGGATGGCTCAGTTCGTTGGAACGCATGCTCTCAACCACAAGGTTGCCAGTTCGACTCCAGCAAGGAATGGTGGGCTGTGCCCCAGCAACTAACAATGGCAACTGGACCTGGGGCTGAGCTGCGCCCTCCACAACTACAATTGAAAGGACAACAACTTGACTTGGAAAAGTACCGGAAGTACACACTGTTCCCCAATAAAGTCCTGTTCCCCTTCCCCAATAAAATCTTAAAAAAAAAAAAGAATAACCATAATTTACCACATGGATCAGGTGTACAAAATATTTACAAAACATTAAACATTTGATAAGACAAACGCTAAATCATGATCCAATCAAAAGAACAGTATAACTATTGGGAGCATGGGGGTGGGTGGGTGTGTGAAGGCACACGTGTGGAAAAAGCAGGAGGAAAAATGAAAAATATTTAAGGAAAAAAGAATAGATTGATAGAATAAGTATTATGCTCTAATTTGACTGTCATAAGTGAAAGATATTTTAGTCCTTTACAAAGATTTTATTTTAACTTGTTGTGGGGACAGAGTCCCAGACTGCAGTTTCGAGGCTTTCGGCCTCATGTGGAAAGGTGCTGGCTTGGTTATTAGATGGCCATCTGCTGTGGCTGGGTGGCCATCAGCTGTTACCAGTTAGCCATTTGAGCCACTAATATAACTGCCGTGGCTGAGCTAGCAAGGGCGGATTGCAGTTAGCAAGGGGGTTGGTTAGTTGGTTGGCAGAGAAGCAGCTAGCGGATTGCGGCTAGCAAGTGTGGTTAGCAAGCGGATTACATTGCGGATCGTGTTGATCCTGCTTCCTGTGTCTCGCCTGGCTGCCAGCGAGACTGGGGTGCAGGAAGGCCCCTCATTGGGGTACTGGCAAATGTTTTCTTTTGTGTCTCAACCAGCCGCCATCAAGAATATAGTGGTATGAACCCCCTACCTGTGGCTGCGTTGCTGTTCTTTTTTGGCCTCACCATTTCCTGCGTTTGTCATGTGGGAGACCCTGCTCACTGCGCCATTTGTCGTGCAGGGAAGCCTGCGGGGTCTCTGGTCCCGCTCCCCACATAACGCAGGATATGGTGAGGCCAAAAAGGAACACCCACGGAGCCATAGGTAGGGGAGTCATACCACTATATTCTCTCTGGCGGCACTATACTCTCACTGGAGGCTGGATCCACACTGTCTGCAAACCGCCATCCACACTTGCCAGCCTAGCCGCCACCTTCTTGCTAGCCCCCATTTTTTTCCTCTCTCCTAGCGTAGCCACAGCAGTTGTATTAGTGGCCAATGGCTCACTGGTTACAGCTGACGGCCAACTAGCCATAGCTGATGGCCATCCAATCACAGCAGATGACCATCTACTACCTGAGCCAGCACCTGTCTATGTGAGGCCGAGAGCCTGGAAACTGCTTTTTGGGGTTTGGCCCCACAGCGTTCTTGTGCGGGGAGTGGGAGCTGAGTCCCTGCATTACACTCGTGAAAAAAAAGATATACTGATAATATTTTAAGAGGGCAGCAATCATAGGATTTGGGGCTAGCTCAGAGTCTCCTGGACCGAACAGTATTTCCCTGTCGGAGGGAGAACTGCAGGGCTCTAGAAGGCATGGAACTTTACAGTAAGTGAAAAACAAAATTCCTATGTGTTTTACTTTGGGAAGTTGTAATGTAGGGTCTCAGCTCCCGCTCCCCGCATAAGAATGCAGGATATGGCGAGGCCAAAAAGGAACACCCACGGAGCCATAGATAGGGGGTTCATACCACTATATTCTCGCTGGCGACTGGGTTGGAGACACAGGAAGCAGGAGCCACACGATCCGCAACCTGCCGTCCACTTCTCTGCCAACCAACCAACCAACCAACCAACCAACCCCCACGTAGCCACGGCAGTTATATTAGTGGCTAATGGCTAACTGGTTACAGCTGATGGCCAACTAGTCACAGCAGATGGCCATCTACTACCCGAGCCAGCACCTTTCCACGTGAGGCCGAGAGCCTGGAAACTGCTCCCTGGGACGCTGTCCCCACAGAAGGTGAAAAAAAAAAGTAGTAAATAAATGTGAAGGCATCTGCCTGTGTCAAATTCATGACAGAGACAAAATGGTATGCAGGTGGCAGTGTTCAGGAGTGTATTTGACATTCATTCCCCGAGCTCCCCAGATCCAGTGTGGAACACACACACTTCCAGCTGACATTACAGCTGAGGGCCTATAACATAATCGGAGCTTATCAGCCCTGGGTTGGTTGATTCAAAATCATTTCCTGTGGTCAAAAGTTGGGGGCTTATTTTTAATATGACAATAATAAACTTCCATTTATAAGCCACTTTATAACTTTCCAAGCGCTTTCACATACATTAACTGATTAGATTTTCACATTAATTCTGCAGGCAGGAAATGAGTTATTGTTTTCATTAACTGTGGCAGCTAAAGCTCAGAGAGGTAAAGGGACATACCCTTGGTCACACAGTTAATTGGAGGCAGGACCAATGTTAGAACTGAGATGTATTAGTTTTCTAGGGCTTTGTAATAGATCACAAATTTAGCCACTTAAAACAACAGCCACTTATTGCTCATAATTCTACAGGTCAGAAATTGGGGCTTTCCCCCCAATACTATGTATAATTTACGTGCAGGGAAGAGCACAGATCTTAAGTAGATAGCTCGATTCCTTTTTCTCTGTATATATACCTATGTGACCAATACTGAAATCAAGGTATGGAACACATTTCTATCACCCCCAGAGAGCTTTCTTGTGTCCCTTTCCAGTCAACACAACTCCCTTTGCCTCCCAGAGGTAACTGCTATTGTGACTTTTACTACCGTAGATTAAGTTTTGCCTGTTTTTAAGCTTCATATAAATGAAAGGGTGTAGTACTTACTTTTATATGTCTGGCTTCTTTCACTTAGCAGAATGTCTGTGTGATTAATCCATGTGGTTTTGTGTATCCATGCTTTGTTCTTTTTGTAGTGTTTTAATTTTTTTATTGAGGTATAATTGACATGTAACATTATATTAGTTTCAGGTGCACAACATAATGATTTCGTATTTGTATATATTGCGAAAGGATCACTACATTAAGTCTAGCTAACATGTCACCATACACAGTTACAAAAATTTTTTTCTTGTGATGAGAATTTAAGATCTACTCTTCTGCTTTATTCTTTTGTATCCCATTATATGACTATCCATTCCATTGTGGACGGACATTTGGGTTGTTTAAAATCTGTGCTCTTGTTTGTTTGTGTTTTTTTTTAGGAGGGCACCACTTACAGTGTGGCCCATGCTGGGATCGAACCAGCACCCTTGGTGTTATTAGCACCACGCTCTAACCCACTCAGCTAATGGGCCACCCCTGAAGCCTGTGCTCTTAACCACTACTCTATGTATGAGATCAGTGTCAACTTCTTGCTAATTCCCTTTGTGTGGATAACACTTACCAAGGCTGGTAGGATTGCTGGAATGGATTCATCATCAGGGAGCAGGTGAAGGCCTTGGGGTGTGTGGGGACAGAGTCCCAGAGAGCAGTTTCCAGGCTCTCAGCCTCATGTGGAAAGGTGCTAGCTCGGGTAGTAGATGGCCATCAGCTGTAACCAGTTAGCCATTGGCTACTAATATAACTGCCGGGGCTAGGCTGGGGGGTTGGTTGGTTGGCAGAGAAGCGGATAGCGGATTGCGGCTACCAAGTGGGGTTGGCAAGCACAGATGGCAGGTTGCGGATCGTGTGGGTCCTACTTCCTGTGTCTCGCCCGGCCGCTAGCGAGACTGGGGTTCAGGGAGACCCTCTGTTGGGGTACTGGCGGGTGTTTGCTTTTGTGTCTCGACCTGCCGCCATCGAGAATATAGTGGTATGACTCCCCTATCTATGGCTCCATTGTTGTTCCTTTTTGGCCTCATCGTATCCTATGTTCTTGTGCAGGGAGCGGGAGCTGAGACCCTGCATGACAGGGTTTCTCAGGGAGTGGGCCCTGGACCATGCTGGTGAGGGCAAGAGGTAAACCACCTTTGCCTACCAGAGACTGAACAGCCCAGCTCCATCTGAATGCTGGCTCACCCTTCAAGGACAGCAACAGTTTTCCCCCTGAGGTAAATTGTTTTGCAATCTCCATGGAGATCCGAAAGCCCCCACAGTTTCCCGAGAAGTCTCTGAGCTTCCACTGATCAAGTAGTCAGGGTTAGGAAGGGTTGTCTGGCCTCAAAAGCCATTTGTAAAGCTAACAAACAAATCACAAGGCAAATTGAGTTCAGTCTGTTTCTGGGTGAACCCAGCAACATTTTCATTGTGAGCTTAAGGGTGGGATTGCTAAGGCATAGGCCGGTAGGGTCATCTGCACAAAGCCTGGGCAAGTTTTATGGGCCCTTGGTGGACTTGCACGCCTGCTACAGTGAACATGCACAACAAAGAGGCCCTTTAAAGAAGAGAGGTTTTATGGTCTTCAACAGCAAGCTAGGGCTTGTTCTCTCCGGCTTTGGGAAGGAGGCAAGGGAGAGGGTGATTTACAGCAGCTGGGACACCTCCCCTCCTGTGAACTTCTTTGGGTTAAAACATGCATTTGGTGGTCGCCAGAAGCTTGCAGGCTGGTCTACACTGAGCAGCTGGGGGTGACAGCTTACAGCTGTGAAGATGATTAAAAGCTTGGAAAGCAGGACTGATGGGCCCTCTTCAGAAGAACCTGGATTATTCAGCCTGGAGAAGTAAAGATTAATACCCATGCTTAAATATATAGGTGGTTCTCACACTGCAGTTGGTGGTCAGCTAGTCTCCATTTCTCAGAAAATGAAATCATAACATGATGAAGTGGTTTTAAATTCCAACACGAGGGACCAAGGGTTGAGAACAAAACACCAAGGTGTGGCAATGAGAGTTGAATGTTACACTGAGTTACCATGGAGGCGGCTGGAACCTTTTCTGCATAGCTGTGCAAACAGACTGGAAGCGCCCAAAAGTCAAGAAGAGACGGGATGGCTTCTAAGGTCACCTTATTTCTGCACTGTTGTCTTAATGCGGGTTCCCCAAGACACAGACCCTGAGACAAGGATGTGGATACAAGTAGTTCACTTGGGAGGATGTCCCAAGAAGCGTGGCGATGGACTGTGGAAGTGAGCCAGGGAAAGGAGGAAGGGCAGTCAAGGGTCAACTAAACAGCAGGCGACCTCTGTGGGCAACTGGGGCACAATGGCACTGGGGACTCTCTGGGAGATGATGTGGAGTAGAATGTTCTCCCAAATGATCAAGGAAGCTGGGGTACTTAGCCATCCACTCCCACCTCTTGTTGGTAAAGGCTCATTTCTATTCCAAAGAGTCCTATGGCCATTTGTGTGGGTAACAGAGCTTTAGAAAAATGAGACTATGCAGACTTTTCAAGGATTGTTGGTACAGACATGGCTACCAGGGACACAATCCTAAACCATGGGACCCCTTATTAAAATGGGAAGCACGTGGGGGCCAGGTAATAAATGGTGGTGATTCCATTGGGTCCATGAACCTACCAAGTGGTCATTTCTCTGGTCCCTGAATGTCTATTGGAATGGACACACTTAGTGATGAGCAGAACCCCCATCCATACTGGTTCCTTGGCCTATTGAGTAAGGGCTACCGTCGTAGAGAAGATTAGGCGGAAGCCTTTGTAATACCTTCCTTACACACCAAGCCAAGAGAGTGAATCTTAAGCAGTATCACACCCTAGGGAGTTGGCAGATATTAGGGCCTCCCTCAATGATGTAAAAAATGCAGAGTTGGTAGTCCCCAACACATACCCATTTAATTCACCAGTCTGGCCTCTAAAAGAACTGGATGGATCATGGTGAATGAAAGTAGATCACTTAGTCAAGCAAAAGCCTCAATTATAGCTGCTTTGCCCAATGTGGTATCTTTGCTTCTGGCACATGGCATGTGGCCATGGATCTGGCAAATACTTTTCTTTTCCATCTCTAGTAGCTTGCATTTTTGTGGGCTGGACAATGGTAGACATGGATGGTCTTGCTCCAGGGCTATGTTAACTTTCCCACCCCCTCTCATAATCGGAAAGCCTCTGGACCATCTGGACATTCTGCAAAACATCACATGGATGCACCATGTTGATGGCGTCATGTTAATCGGACCAGATGAGCAAGAAGTGTTGGAGGTCTTGACAAGACATATGCATGTCAGGGAGTGGGAGATAAACCCTATGAAAATTAGGACCCAACCACATCAATGAAGGTTTGAGAGACCCAGTGGGCTGGGACATGCTGGGACATCCCCTACTAAGTAAAAAAACAACTTATTGCATTTCATCCTACCACTGAAAAAGGAGCACCGTCTTTGGTAAGCCTCCTCAGGGTCTTGGAGTAGCATGCTCTACACTTGGGGATACCCGTTAACTGGGTGATACAGAAGGCCACCAGCTTTGAGTGGGGCCCAAACCAGGAGAGAACTCTGCAGGAAGTCCAGGTTGTAGTGCCAGCAGCCCTGTGGCTTGGGCTGTATGGCCTAATACTTGAGATAAGTGTAGTGGAAAAAGATACTGGATGGAGTTTATAGCAAGCCCCAATGTGAATAGAAGAATCACAATGTAGCTGCCTGGATCTAGCTTCTGGAGCAAGGCCATGCATGCTATTCAGAAAGCAGCTCTCTGCATGGAGCATCTAAATATGGGGTATCAAGTGACCATGTGACCATAACTGCCCATCATGAGCTGGAACTGTAAGACCTACCAAATCATAAGTTTGGGTAGGCTCAGCAGCAATCCATTGTATGATGAAAATGGTACTTCTGGATTGGGTAAAAGTAGGACCAGAGAGCACAAGTAAGCTATACAAACAGGTGGCCTAGATGCCCATGTCATCCACCACTGTTGCAACAGCATCTTTCCTTCATCTGATCTCAAATAGTGACATTTTGGGGGGCCCCTCATGACCCCCTCATGATGAATAAGGGGAAAGGCTGAGCTTGAATCACAGATGGGTAAACTTGGTACGTTGGTGCAAGCCAAAAATGGATTGCTGCCACACTGCAGCCTCAATCGGAGATGACCCTGAAAGACAGAGTTGAGGAGAAATGCTCTCTATGGGTGGATATCTAGATGATGTACATGATAATTTACCTTGTGCAGAAAGAGAATGGTCTGAAGTAATAAAATATATAAACTCAAAGGCAGTGGCAAATGGCTAGGCTGTTTGGTCAGGGAACAGGAAGGAGAAAGATTAGAAGATCAGGGACAAACATCTGGGGAAGAGGCATATGGAGGGACCTATGGGAGTATGCACAAAGTATGAAGATCTTTGTGTCACACATAAATATCCACCAGAGAGCAGCTAGTACAGAAGAGGCACTAAACAACCATGTAGACAAAATGACTCTGCCAGCTGACATCAGCTATCCTCTGTCATTGGCCACCCCAAAGCACGATGGTATAATAGGTATGTGAAGGAAGTAGTCACAGCAACAGTGATGGAGGTTACTCATGAGCCTAACCACATGGGCTCCCCCTCATTAAGGCTGATCTAGCTACTGGCACTGTTGAATGTCCATTCTGTCATTAACAGACCAATGCTAAACTTCCAGTATGGCACCATTCCTCAAGGTGACCAGTTGTCCACTTGGTAGCAAGTTGATTTCCACCCTGGAAAGGGCAATGATTCATCTTGACTGGGATGAATACATATTTATGGTATGGGTTTACCTTTCCTGTCCGCTGGGCCTCCGCTAGCACCACTCCCTCAGGGCTTACAGAGCACTAGATTCACTAACATGTGATCTCACATAACATCTCAGACACAAGGATCCACTTTATAGCAAATGAGACATGACAGTGGGCATATGACCACAGGATGCTCTGGTTCTGTCACATACTGCACCATTCAGGAGCTGTTGGCATGATAAAGTGGAGAAATGGCCTGTTAATGGTGCCACTGACACACCAACTTGGAGATAATATCCTGTAAGGATGGGATGCCATCTTCCAGGATATTGTACATACTGTAAACCAACGATGTTCATATGGTGCTATTGCCCCAATAGTAGGATATGTGGATCCAGGAACAAAGAGGTAGAAATAGGAGTGGCCCAATTAATATCAATCCCATTGCTCCACTTGGGGAATTTGTGCTTCTGGCCGCCGTAATGTGGATCTACAAGTATTTGTTCTCAGAGGACGACTGCTAACATTAGGGGATACAGTAGGTTTTTCACTATACTTTAAGATTCAGTATCCCCCACCCCAGTCTCTTTGGGCTCCCTGTGCCAAATGACCAGAAGGCAAAGAAAGGAGTCACCATCCTGGCAGTGGTAATGGACCTCTGATCATTAGGAGGAGCTAGAGCTGCTGCTACACAACTGGGACAATGAGGAATCTGGTTCCCAAATGATTCTCTTAATGCCCAGTGTTAATGGTAAGTGGATAAGTACAGCAGTCACAGCCTAAGAAGGCCATGGCAACCCTGGGTTCAGAACTTTCAGGGATAAGTGTCTTTATCACCTCACCAGGAAAGGCAACTAGATAACAGGGGTGCTAATAGAGGGGAATCTAAGAAAGGTAGTGGAGGAGGAATCTCTATTATGGCTTCAAAATCCACTGCAGCAGTGACAGGGGCTATAACTAACCCGTGTCTTTGAAGTTTCCCAGAAAACAAGACTCCAAAATCCTGAACAAGCTCTTCTCAAGTGGAATAAACTTGTTACAAGAAGGAAGTGAATGAAGTGGTGCAAGGGGTGGACTGTAGTAGACACTGTCATGTGTTACCCAGATCCCTCTTCAGGGCCAACCTACACAGCTCCCAGCTGCTGATGGCTCACACCTGTGTCTCTTCCCCCCCCCCCACTCTCCCCTCCCCCCCAACTCCGAGTCAAGCCTTTGTTCTCAGTCTAGTTGTGGAGGACACAACTCACTGGCCCATGTTGGTATTATGAGCGTTGTGCTCTACCATGTTTCCCTGAAAATAAGATCGGGTCTTATATTAAGGTTTGCTCCAAAAGATGCATTAGGGCTTATGTTCAGGGTATGTCATCCTGAAAAATCATGCTAGGGCTTATTTTCCGGTTAGGTCTTATTTGGGGGGAAACAACGGTACTAAAATATAAAGCTTTTTCCTTTAAAAATGTTTTAGTACTTGTAAAACACAGTAGGGGTATAGTGATACATGAATAACAACAGAAATTTACAAATTGCAAAACAATTATTTTTGGTGTTATTATTTTATGTAATACAATAAATAATACTTTATTAATGTGATGTCTTGATCACATTTTTCTGGTTCACTTATCTACAAATTCATTTATTAGGTCATCAAATTTATCCTTTTAGCAATTTAATTTTCAATCAATATAAATTGAAAGAGACATCAGTCGCTCTTGGCAAATGCAAGATTGCAGGTAACTTTGATAATGTTTAATTTTGAAAAGGCTCTTTCTCAGGATGCAACTGTTACTAGAGCTATTAAGAGTATTTTTTAATTTTATTTTATTGGGGAATATTGGGGAACAGTGCCCATCAGCTCTTCTCCAGGGCCCATCAGCTCCAAGTCATTGTCCTTCAATCTAGTTGTGGAGGGCGCAGCTCAGCTCCAAGTCCAATTGCCGTTTTCAGTCTTTAGTTGCAGGGGGCGCAGCCTACCAGCCCATGCAGGAATTGAATAGGCAGCCTTGTTGTTGAGAGCTCGCGCTCTAACCAACTGAACTGAGCCGTCCGGCCACCCTTAAGAGTATTTTTATAGGCTGTGACAACCTTGGGATAAATTTCTAATAGATTATTTTAAAATATATTGTGTTTTGAAATTGAAATTTTTTAGTATATCTGGAGCTAATGATTCTCACGAAACAATTTAAAAAAAAAAATTTAACTGTACAAATCAGTTTCATGTAAGTCTGAATTTAATTTTAAATGTAAATTTATACAATGGCATTTAAATATTTTCTCTGACATTTCCTATAACTTGTGGAGGTCATAGAAGAAATTGAAAGTGGCTTCATGATTTATATGTAATCAAAATGCCCACTTATGCATTCTATTACTGTACCTTCAATTACAAGGAAAAATCAATTTTAAAAATTGTCTTCTTTGTTAATAATTGGTTCATCTGAAGCTTCCGATGAAAATAGTGTTCTTTTCAGTTGAATTTGACGATCTTTAAATTTAATTTCTATTTCTAAGCCTGTGGATATTTGTCATGCAATGTTGTTGTAGTTTTCAAAACCCAAGATTCTAAACTCTGAAAAGCTCTACCAACTCCCTGATATGCTTTGCTGCAACATCCATGTGTACGCTTTGATTTTTAAAAATAATTTCCTGACAAAAGTATACTGTCTGAGCTCCAGCAGTTTTTGTCCAGGCGTTCAGGCTGGAGAGTTAATATTTGTGCAGATGTCACAGGGATGGGGTCCAGGCACTGATGGGTAAGCTGGCCTCCCACTGCAGGTCCCAGTGCTAACCCCATGTGGAGCCACTCCTCTCTCCTGCGCCTCAGCTGCTACTTCTGCTGCCATGACCACTGCCAATCTGGGCCTTGGGGCTCTGCGGTGCCCTGACTGCCCCAGGCATGCATGTGCGCCCTAGGTTGCCAGGGAATGCTTTGGTTGTGCTGTGTGCAGAGCCCAAGCTGCCACCCAGTGTATCTGCTGCTCAGTTGCAAGCTCCATTGTCCTACCAGATGTTACTTACGAAACTCAGGTTCAAATGTAAAATTATGAAGAATTTGCAGACAGAGACAGCAAAGCATTAAACCAAGCATGGGGCCCTTCGGAGAGCGGACCCTGTGCTTTTGTGACACTGTCCCCGGGCTTCAAGCTGTACTTTTAGACTAACTCACTGGTCAGCTGGTGTAAAACTCCGTCTTGATTTGAGTTCCCCTCAAAAAAGAGGGATCCTGAGGCAAGGATGTAGGCTCAAGTTGTTATTTGAGTGTGGGGAAGTGAGAAAGGGAAATGGGAAAAGCCCATTCAGATCTGTTAATAGGCGCCTGGGGTGCAATGCTGCCTGGGGCCCTCGGAAGGACTGTGTAGAAGATACCGGAAACATCCTCCTACTGAGAGGCCAGGAAGTTGGGGGTATTTATCCTTCACTTCCCATTCCTCACTGGTTGAGGGTCACTCCTAACTCCTGAGGCATTAACACAACCTGCTTCCCAGTCCCCAACCCACACCAAGCATGCCTCCCTGGGCTGGGGGATGCCTTCTGGAAGAAAGACACAGGAAGCCGTAGAATAACTTGTCTCCATGCAGATGACCTCCTGGGCAGAGCTCCGGGAGATGGGTGCAGCCAAACAGGCCCAGACCTTTCCTCTCAACCCTCCCACCCCTGCCCTCTAGCGCACATGAACCACATGGGCCTTTTCATTTATCCTTAATTCTGTAATTAGTGCTTAATTTCCTCCTCACATTAGTATTGCAAGTGTCTCCAACAACTTTATTCTCTTGCTTTATTTATACTAGTGAAAAGGCACTTAGAAGCAAAGGATGCCCACCTCTATATATCTCTCTTCCTGTTTATTTCTGTGTTTACGGGGTGCCTATCACCATGGTATCTGGTCATTAAGACAGCCCCAGTAGATCAAATTCATTACCTAAGAGAGGAGGAAAAACACTCCCCTCCTCAGCTCCGTGCAGAAGGCATGCGGTAGCGCACCCAGGGCTCGGGCTCAGGGAGACCCGCCAACCTGGCGGAGCCTCTTGTTTTCCAACTCAAGGAGAGGAACATTTTTGGCAAAGAAGTGAATCCCCTCCTAGAGCTAGGCATGGAGAGCTTGCAAACTAATTTGGAAGATCTATCAGAGGGTGGGAGTCAATATGTTGGGCATTTAAAATTTGAAATGATTTCAATTTCATTGCTCTCCAAATATCAAATTGAGCCTATTTTTCACAAACGCAGCTTCGAGCTCTGAGCAGCTTCCACTGGAAGATTCTGGATGTTAACTCCTTCTTTCTCATCCTGGAGTTACAGAGGGTGCCAGGCTCAAACAGCAAGGAGCAGCTCTTTGTGCCCAGGCCTGTGTGGCTGCTTGAAGGCTCCAGCTCCCCAGGGCAACCTGGGCACGACGTGGAGACCTCCATCCCGCGCTGTTGGTCACAGCCTCCGTCCTCCTGCCCTGCCCTCCCTTCCAGCCTCTACCTTCTGCCCTTAGGACTCCCTCTGAGTTTATGGCCTTGTAATAGAGCAGGAAGAGAGTTCAGCGTTGTTGTCACCCCCCGACTCCCCACAAACACACACACAGAGCAGAGCCAAACACTGAACACCGAGTTTTTCAGTGGAGAAATTAGGGTTGCTTCATCTTCCAAGTGCTAAGCAAGGAGAACTGGAAGCTGTAGCGCTTAAAGTCTGAACTTTAAGGCTTCCAATCAGTTTTAAGGGGTTAGGGGGAATAGGTATGTGGAAGTGCTGGCGGGGCGAGTTTTAATTGGAGGACCTTGGAACTTGGCCATTTATGGTAAGGGGCTTCAGCACCAGATCTTCCTGGACAACGGACCCCACACCTGAAATGGTTTGGGTGTTCAAGTTCCAGTCATGTCGAGATCCTTTGGTTCCATGGGGAGGGGCGAGTTTTTGCTCCTGGGTGCAACTGGAGAATAGGGGTGGCACATGCTCAGTACTATCTCTGTAAAATAACTCAAGGATTGTATTAATTACCAATCTGCTTTAAGGGAGCGGAATCAGTTTTAAGCTTGTCAGTGTGACTTCTGTGCTGTTTCAGCCCGGCCTTCCCCTTCAGACAATAGTGACCACCATGACTCTCCTTCACTACAGTTACTGTGTTTCCCCGAAAATAAGATCTAGCCAGACAATTAGCTCTAATATGTAAAATAAGACCGGGTCTTATATTAGTTTTTGACTCCAAAAGACGCATTTGAGCTGATTGTCCGGCTAGGTCTTATTTTCTGGGAAACACAGTAGGGCTTTGTCTCATGGTCTATATGGGCTGTTCAGACCAAACATCTTGTCAACCCAGGATTCTCAGGGTCCCCACTGTGGGCATTTCTCCCCAGGGAGCTCATGCAGGCCCAGATAGGAGAATCCAAATAATATCATGGGTGAGGAAATACAGGTAATGTATTTCCGTTTTAAATGACATAATATTAATGATATGTTAATAATGACATGTTAATGTTGGTCCATCAAAATAATTTTCACCCCACCCTTCTGAGTTCCTCTGGCTGGTCTAATAATCAAATCGACATGAGACAGATTAGCAAGAGAAAAACTAAAGTTTAATAACATTTATACCTCTTGTACACATGGGAGAGACCCAGGAACACTGAGTAACTCACCAAAATGGTGGAAGCCATCACCTTAAATACCACCTTCAGCTAAAGTCACTTATGGGAGGTGACCAGGAAAAGCGCAGTAAACAAGGGTCAGGTTGTTATGCAGATTTAGTCCCTGCCTTCTCCATTGTTGGTGAAGGCAGGCCTGGTACAGGGAGGGAAACACTCTTACAGATGGAGATTTCCTTACAAATCTAAATGTCCTTTTACAAAGCGTAACTACTACCCGGTTTTCAGAGCTTCTCCCAGGTCTGCTGTTTCTTAAAATTTACCCGTCTAAAATCATATCTAAAGGAGGCATATTTTGGGGTGGCAAACTCTGCTCCCCTTTAATTTCATCATATTTTCACCTCAGCAAATATACATATAAACATATTTATTTAAACAAAATTAGGGTATGCCATATGAGCTAATTCAGAAACTGCTTTATTCACTTAAAAATGGATTGTGAGTATTTTCCTAAATAAAAATAAATCTACATTGAGTTTTTTAATGGCTTCCCAGTGTTCTGTTGTATGAAAACATTTTCGCTTATTAAGTGTACCTCCTGTGGTTCACTTAGGTCTTTTGCAAGTTTTCACTATTATAAACTACACTGTGATGAGCTCACCTGTGTCAGGTAATCAACTGTGAGGACTTTTGACAATTGCTGCGTCAATCTGAAAGCTTTTGAACCATGGCTGAATTGCCCTCCGGAAAGCTCATGTGTATTTACCCTCCCACCAGGGGGAAGGGAAGAGATCACGGGCAGCAGGCACACCTCCAGTCTCCTTTCTGTCCTCCAGTCACTGTCTCCCCCTTCTTGAAGACCTCCATGGCTGGCCCCTGCAAGCCAGACCAGCCCCATGCAAAATGGAGGTGGCTGCCTGGGGTGCTGTCCTCCTCCTGGCCTGCAGACCTGCTGCTGTCCTGTCTGGGCCACTGGCTTGTGAAGGGTTCCTGCTGCCATGGTGGAGCATGGCCAGGGCTTTGGGCATGCAAGGCCAGGATTGGGGATGGGCTCGGTGTAACAGAGTGAAATGCTCAGCCTCCCTGACTCCATCTTGTTCAAGCCTGGTTTGTTCCCATGGCCTACAGGCTAATAGCTTCTGCTTAGTCGTGTGTATTGACATGCTAATCATTAGAGGAATTCTGCTTGTGGCTTGAGGAGAGAAGGGAAGTATGTATTGTTTATCAAAGATTTGCAGGAAGCTCATGGCCAGACTCACATCAACTAGCACAATCTCCCTCAGACCCCTGCTGGCGCCCGATGTCTGCGGTGGTCAGTCACCTCTTGCCCTCCCATTTCCCCTTCCCTTGACATAAAAGAAGCCTGAACTCTGTACTTTGGTAAGATGTATTTGAGGAACCACTAGGATGCCCATCTTCTCTGTTGGCTCCTTCATGATCAATAAAACTTTCTTCACTCCAAACTCTGACATTTCAGTTTTGGCCTTTTGAAGCATTGGGCACACAGACTTGTGGACTGGTAACAAGGGGATTTCCTCTGTAACCAGACACAGGGAGGTCTCCTAGACAACTCCTTACTGGGACTCTGCAAATTCTTTCCCACCACTGCCTCTGTTTCTGTCATTCTCCCTCAGATCCCCCTGCTAACATTCCCGCATGTTCCTGGTGCTAATGCCACTTCCCTGATTCCAGACAGGAGGGGTCCCTCTGGCCTAGGGCTTGGAACCCCTTTTCACATTGGTGAGGTTGTCTTATTCCTGCTTCTAGGCTGATCTAGCTCCTAAGATGACAACCACATTTCATTTACCAAAGGCAAACATCACTCTGTAACCTATAGTTTCCAAGCCCAGCTCTGCAAGGGGCCAGCCACATTGCAGACTCACTGGGTAGGGAGGAGGTGGGCATCTGACCCAGAGAAGGAAGGAGGAGAAAGAAAGAACAGTTCTAAAATCCATCTGGAGCCTTCTATGCACCCCCCACACCACACACAGGGCTTATCAACCAGCCGAGGCAGACTTTCAAGGGCTCTAGGGAGTCCAGCCTTTGCAGTGAGCATGGCTGCTCTGATATTGTGATTTATAATAAGAAAAATATATTTGGTCTTTGACCCTGTTTCTGGCACAGAGTTTCTACAACCCTGGGAATTTCCTGATAGGGTGATAAAGGTATCTTGTGTTATATGAGGTGACTTTTGGAAAGCCCTTAGGTAAGCTAACCACAGGGATGGGGGCTGGTTGCCAGGATAACCAATCATACCATTAAAGCGTTGGAACTTTCAGGCCCAACTTCTGGGGAGGGGAGAAAGGCTGGAGGTTGAATCGATCCCCAAGGGCCAATGATTTGATCAATCATGCCTATGTAATGAAGCGTCTATAAAAACCCAAGGGTTCGGAGAGCTTCCAGGTTGGTAAACACGTGGAGAGTTGGGGAGAGTGGCGCGACTGAAGAGGGCATGGAAGCTCCTCATCCCTTCCGAGCACCTGGCCCTAAGCATCTCTTCCATCTGTCTGTTCTGAGTCATATCCTTTTATAATAAACCGGTTATCTAGTAGGTAAATGTTTCTCTGAGTTCTGTGAACTGCTCTAGCAAATTATCAAACACAAGGAAGGAGAAGGTCGTGGGAACCTTTGATTTATAGCCACTGGTCAGAAATACAGGGCTTGCAACTGGCGTCTCAAGTGGGGAGGGGGGCAGTCTTGTAGAGCCGAGCCCTTAACCTGTGGGATCTGATGCTATCTCTGGGTAGATAGTGTCGAATTGAGTTGTCTTGTAGGACACACAGCTGGCATCTGGAGCATTGATTTTTGGTGATGTAGGGGACCCCCCACACATACACACACACATTGGAACTGGGTTCAGGAACTCAAATTAGCTGGAATTCTGAGTGACTCTGGAACAACAAGGAAGTCTTCTGAGATGCGAGGCCAAGCATCTCCCAGAACACCGGCCCTCAAGGTCTGGGGCGTTGGTGCTATCAGAGTTGCGGCAGTAGTAACTATTACTACTGTTAAGGCGCTATCACAACTATGACAACTGTTACTACTGAGCCTTCGCACCAAGGTGGGTGTGTGTATGGAAGAGCTGTAGTTCTGAGGCTCTAACTGCTGTGGCCAAAGGTGCCAAGGAGCACCTTTGTCCCATTTGGGGCAGTGGCTCAGGAATCCCCTTTCTGCAGACATTGGTGATCTCATTCATGCTTTTAGGCTATGATTTCTTTAAAGACCAGTATTGTATTTTGTGTACCAAAGGCAAGGATTGTGTCTTGTTTGACCTTGTATTCCAACAGGTAGAGCACAGTGACTGGCTAATAGTAACTGTCTGATGAGCTATCAGCATCAATTTGACCGCTGTCCCCTTGCACTGCCTCCTGTGGTACATACAACACAGCCTCAGGAAGTGACTCCATGACTACCCTCAACTGACAACTGAGGAAACTGATGCTTAGAGAGGGTGAGTAACTTGCCCAAGGTCCACAGCAATGAATGGCAGAACCTGCTTATGGCCAATCCCAACACTTGCATTCTTAACCACTGTATGAGTTTCCAATGGCTGCTATAATAAATTACCACAAATTAATGGCTTAAAACAACACAAACTTCTCATCTTATAATTCTGGAGGTCTAAGTCTGAAATTAATCTGATGGGGCTATGATGAAGGTGTTGGCAGAGCTTGGTTCCTTCTGGAGGTTCCAAGGGAGAATCTACTCTTTGCTCCTCCCAGCTTCTGGAGGCTGCTGGTGTTCCTTGGCTCGTGGCTGCATTGCTCCAACCTCTGCTTCCATGGTCACATGACCTCCTACTACTCTGACCTCCTGCCTCTCTTAGAAGGACCCTGGTGATTACATCGGGCTCACTTGAATAAGCCAGAATGATCTCCCCATCTCAAGATCCTTAACTTCATCACATCTGTAAAGTCCCTTTTGCCAGGTAAGGTACGTACCACTTGCAAGTTCTGAGAATTAAGATGCGGATATCTTTGGGGCCCATTATTTGGTCTACTACAGCAACTGTCTGTGCTGTCTCTCTTATAAATGGTGATGGGATGAATTAATGAAGGAATGAGTTGTATGGAACAGTGTGCCCTTCTTTTGGATGCTCCCAAAAGCAGGCAAGGACTTGGGTACAGGTGATTTACTTGGTAGCGATCCCAGGAATCCCCAGTAGGGCGGTGGGGAAGTAAGACAGAGAAGGGCAAAAAGCCAATAAAGGTGTATAAATAACCTGGTTGCTCCTGTGGGACACTGGGGCACAATCGCATTGGGGACCCTCTTAGGAACTGTTTTGAACACATCTGAGAATCATCCCACTGAGGGTAGATGTATAAGTGTCCTAGAGTTGCTATAACAAAGTACCACAAACTGGGTGATTTACAACAGAATGTATTGCCTCTCAGGTCTGGAAGATGGAAGTCTAAAATCCAAGTGTCGGCAGGGTGGCTTCCTTCTGGAGACTTTGAGAGAAAATCCATTCCATGCCTCTCTCAGCTTCTGGTGACTGTTGACAATCCTTTGTGTTCCTTGGATGTAGACACATCATTCGAATCTCTGCCTCCATCTTGTTACCTTTGTGTGTCTTCTCCCTTCTCTTTTAAGGACACTTATCTTTGGATTTAGGATACACTTGGATAATCCCGGGTGACCTCATCTGGAGATCCTTAACTTAATTATGTCTATAAAGACCCTTATTCTAAATCAGGTCCCCTTCATAGGTTCTGGATTGACAAATCTTTTGAGGGCCACCATTCAACCCATGAGAGATGTGAGACGGAAGTATTTCCCCACAGGCTCTCATCCCTCACTGGCTAGGGTTGCCTCCAGCAGTGGCAAACCCTAGCACTGAAACTGGCCCTCTACCAAACAAGCTCCCATGCATCCACAGAAAGCCCCAGGCAGGAAGTCAGAAAAGGATTGGTAGTCACTTTATGTGAGAAGCAGTCAGCAGGCTCAGGAACTGTCCACTGCGGCTGCGGGTGAACCCAGAGGTGGGTCCAAGGAACAAGGCTTGAAGCAACATACAGTGTTGTGTAGAATCTTCCTCAGAGAGATAGATGACAGAGAGCCTTCCTGCGTCCCAATATTTCCTTCCCTTTCTTCCCTCCCCTGACTCCTTAGGTACCCTGGCCTTGCCTCAGCCTTTGGAATAAATGAATCAGCAGGACAAACTCTTGTCTGTCCAGAAAGTCGGAGAAAGATCGAGGCCCGGGGTGTCTCATGCCCCTCCCACACAAGCAGGCCCCGGGGGTTTGGCTTTGCAGTGCAGCCTTTGAGGCTGTACATCTTTCTGAGCAGGCCAAGTGGAAAGAGGGGCGGGTAGGGGCGGGGGTGGGGGAAGAAGTAATTAGTTTGATGAATCTTCTTTTTAAGTTGTTCTCTACATGGGCCTCTCACGGCGTTATAGGCTCAGTGATGCATTCTGTAAGTTTTATGAATCCTTAAACATGGGCCATTTTTCAAAAGAGAGAGGTGAAAGCAATCATTTGTTGGCACGAGCCCTGGGTGTCCCTGGTCTGGAACAAGGACACCTGATGATGGCCCCCCCCGCCCCCCCCAGGCCACAGAGGGCTTTGGAGAGTCAGGATGAAGCTGAAATCTTCTTACTGCCCACCTTGCTGCCAGAAGTGATGTGTATTCAATGTCTGTCCACACATTCAACAAGCCTCTTCGATATGGTTGCCTGGTGCTCAGATCTGAGGCTGGGGATATAAGTGCCACAGGGCCCTGTCCAGTATCAGCCCGCAACCTGCTCTGAGGTGTGGCTCGGGGAAGACTGTACCAGCAGACCCTCCTTGACAAGCTGGAAGGCAATGCCTGCCACACTGCCTGTGGTACATTGCAAAACTGTCCCAAATTCTTCCTTGCCCTTTGGTTGTGTTCTCCCACATTGACCTTGAACTTGGCCATTGACTTGCTTTGGCAACTCACAAACATAAGTAGAGGCTTGAAAAGTGCTTACATGGAGGTGCTGGTCCACTTGCAGATCTTGGAATCTTTGCCCACCAGGTGAACAAGCCCAGGCCACCCTGCTGGAGGATGACAGCCGTGGCCCCGTTAGCCCTTTGCTGTACCCAACAGGCAGTCCCCAGAAGCAGTTTCCTAACTGACCATGGGCCATGGACCAGAACACGAAGCAGTCAATAAAGAAAACACCATTGAGCAGGTCCCCACTGGGAGCACCTGGGGGACAGACAGTAAGGACCTCATGCCTCAGAGTTATACCCCTAAGGGGTTCAGGGGTTGCCTACGTATCCCCCAACTCCCTTCAGTCCTTGACTGAGGACTGCTCCTGGGGGCCATCAACTCGCCATTAGACTAACCCATGCCCTGGAGGCTAGAGAAAACCCACAGTCCCAGAGTCACAGAGACTGGCACATACTAGGTGCTCAGTAAACGCTCCTTCCCACTTGTCCCTCATTCTGCCTGAGGGAGCCTGCTGAGTCCAGCCCAAATAACCTATCATCGCCACGTGAGCTAAGCAGATGGCGGTTGTTCTAAGCCACTAAGTTTTGGGGTACTTTGTTTCACAACCAAAGTTTACTAACACACTGTCTCAGCTTTTGGTGGTCCCCATGAAGAGCCCCAACCTGAGCTCCTGGTGGGGCTACATGGGCTGCTTCTCAGCCTAGAACAGGTCCCACCTTTGACTCTGATGCTCTGCCAGCAAAACTAAGTTCACCTTCCACTCCCATTGGGGGCTTTTTGATGATGGAGACTAACGAATGGAACTCAAAAACCTTTGACCTTCTTATTTCTAATTTGAGGTCAGCCTCCAGATTGTAAGTTCATTTTAATGGATGGGGACACCGCCCTGGGGTTGAGTTTAATGCAAACAATGGAGCACACCCCCTGCCCTGGGAGGCAGCCAGGTATTGGACCAGTGCACAGACTCGTGACTTACCCTTCTGCCGGCCTGATGGACATTTGCCCCAGGGTGGCCCAATTTGACACATCCTAGACCCTCTCTCTACTCTCCACCTGCTGCCAGCCTGAAAAACAGAGTGTTCCCCCACTGCGGCCATCCAATAGGAGGAAACCTAGAACAGTTGGATCTAGAAAAGACAGCTCCTTCCATTCTCATTTATGACGAGACACCAACGTCCAGGGTCCTAAATCAAGTATCCTTAGCCTCCCTTTCTCTCAGTTACCAGGATCTATCTCTTCCTTTGACCTTTGGCCAGCCACAGAACTGCCAGCCCCCAGAATGCCCTTTTCTGGGCTGAACTGAAGACTAATTGGCAATAAGGGCCGCAGGTGCTTTTTGAGCAAGGCTGACCTACCCATTGGATAAGGCGGGTGTGTGCCTGGCACCATTTGCCTGTGCTAAAGCCACCGTCACTGACCATGTCTGCTGGGCAGACATGTTAACTCTGAATGTCCTATGAAGAAGTGTACAGGTGGTTGGCAAGCTCTGGCCTGGAGTCCGCAGCACATCCTAGCCCAGAAGAGGCCTGGCCCTGAGCCTTGTTCTCACCTTTCCCTCTTAAGTGGAGAGCCCCTGACGTGGAGGAGAGGGACCACCACCACCGCTGGGCCACCGGGTCACGTTCCAGGGGAGAAACCCTCACTGTGGACGCCTCCTGAACTGTGAATTTGTGGCAGAAATGACAAGCCAGCGCCAGGTCTCCTGACTAGCTCTTGGGGGTGAGAAGAAGGAGGCATGAACAGAAGGGAGGGTACGGACCTTCACACAGGCAAGGCTGATTCTTGTGGAAGAGGTCACATTCTCAGGGCTGTCCTTTAAGACCCTACCTGCCAGATGGGGTCACAGAACCCAGCAGAAATGAGTTTGTGTGGGTGAATGATTATGTATATGTGTGGGTGTGGATGCCTGTGTGTTTGTGGATGTGTGAAAATGTGTTGCATATGTGTGAATGTGGGTAATTTGTGTGTTGTATGCAGACATATTTGTGTGTGTACATATAAGTTTGCATGTGTCTGTATATACTTGTGTGGGCACATGTGCACTCATCTACACTAAAATCTCTGCTATTGCGAGAAGACTAATCTTGGACCACAATCAGAAATCTCCAGGCCTAGGAACTAGAGGTAAACATTGCAGTGCGGAACCTAGAATCATTTTGTATCTCTATTTCCCCCTCGAGTCACAAGCACGGGCTGCTTCCTTCTGATCACCTCATTTTTGTTCTTCCCCCTTCAGCTGTGCCATGTCACTGTTGTTTAGAGATGGGAGCGCCGAAGTACCGGCATCTCCATCACTATTAAGTATCACCTGTCCCCACCCCATTCCCCAAGTAAGGGGCAGCCAAACTGCCACATCCTGGGGTCACCCATCTCTACCTGCAGAATGAGGGGTGAGCAAGAATGATTGTTTACTAAGCACCTAGTACCTGCCAGACTCTGTGACTCTTGGCTCATGGCCACATGTTTCCTGGGATCTCCTCCCAAATACCCCACTTGCACTCACATGCTTATCGCTGGGGCTCCCTTCGGGAACCCAAATGAAACAAGTGACTTATCTGATGAGCCGGGGCAAAGAATCCAGGCCCAGGGGGCTCAGCCCTTTCTGGGCCCCCTCTGGGAAGCAGCCTGCCCAGGAAAAGCACATCATCTCAGCTCCCTGTGGTCTTCAGCTCTGCCTGTAGCTGAGTGGGTCAGATCGATGCTGGGTCAAGTGTCAGCAAGACAATTGTTGTGACAGATCTTGAGACACAGCCACCAATACAACCTTTTCTGTAATAAAGGACATTTTGAACTCTACCTTTTGGACATCTCTGTCTACTTCTCAATTGGTTGGGAGGAGAAGAAAGGAGTGTTTTTAATTGACCCTCCTGAAACCCCAACATTTATCACTGTATCCCAGAACCGAAAAGTGCCAGGAACATAATAGAGACTCATTCACATTTGTTGAATGGAGAAAAGTGACAGAGGGATTCAAACCCAGGTCTGTCTTCCTCCAAGGTCATGCCACTTTCTCTAGATCCTGTCCTAGAGGGGAAAGCTGGGGAGAGACTGAGGGAGCCCAGGGAGCAGTAGAATGGCCCTTGATGCCTGGCTGTCTTGCCCTTCTGCAAAGAGAATGTTCTCTGTGGGCCACAGCCCAGGGGCGAGGTCAGACAGCTCTGCCCTCTGGAAGCCAGAGCTTGGCCAGGGATGTGCAAATCCCTGCGCGTTCTCCTGCCAGCCTCATCTAATCACAACCCTGTGTGTTTTGACTGAAAAGCTCTACCTGCCTCTCGGGATTGATGAGAAGATTAATGCCTGTTTAGCAAATTACGGCTTCCCCAGCACCTCCTGCTCCTGGGAGAGAAGGAGCCTTGGAAACGGAAAATAAAAACAAACCTCACCGCTCCGTGTCAAGGCTTGGCCACAGCAATGACAGCTGGGCCCAACTCGGCAGAGCGCGGAGGCTTAACAAAGCGAGGTGAGGTCTGGGGCCTGCCAAAGAGAAGGCTGAGGGAATGCCAAGCCCACCCTAGGGCTGTGGGGCATGCAGGGAGAATGCAGAATGGGGCAGGGACTTTCTGGAAAGACAGCCAAGGGCAGCTTGCAGCCAGGGCCTGCCTCCTCTAAAGGCAGAAACGGGAGAGAGGGGAGTCCTATCCACAAACAAGAAGAAACGGTCTGCCCTTCTCTAAGTTATTTCTGCCTTTTCCAAGGCAGGGAGGCTGATTCCATTCCTTTGTTCCCAGCAACTCAGAAGGAGAATCTGGGGGATTATGGCGACTTTTGCTCATTTTGAATTTCTTGAGAAATGGATGTAGATTGTGGCAAGTGACTCCTCAGCTGATCATGTGTGAATAAAGAGCTGAGAGAAAAGGCAGAGAGACAGGTCTAAAGGGAGGGAACCTGCAGCAGGCACAGGTGTCACCCTGCCCAGATGTCTCTAGTACTCCCAGCTTCTGTGTGTGCCCACGAGGTCCAACTGTGAGCTCAGGTGACCTCCATTGGAGGGCTTGCTAGCGGCCTGCATGCAGGCCAGACTCGGCCGGAGATGACATGAGTTTGAAGATAATTATCTCTGCCCCCTTGCCCCCAGGTTAAGAGACTGAGGCAGGCATGGCGCAGGGTAACTTTCTTAATAAAGCTTCCTTCCCATCCCCGTCTCACCTCCTCTACTCCACTGTGTTTCCTCCAAATAAACCTGTTATGCTCAAATTTTGTTATCAGAGTGTACTTTTGAGGGATCCCAAACTAGGTCAGAATGGAAAGGAGGATCTGGGGAAACAAGGAAACGGGGAGTGGAAAACACTCCAGGAAGAGCGTAAACCTGGTGGCTACCACTTACACAGAAGAAAAAAAAAGTGTTATGTTCATGTCCATCAAAGTCTCCTTTAAGAAAAAAAATCGGCAACCTCCTAACTCCACCCTCTCTCTCTTATGAACAATCTCTGTTTTTCCAAAACAGGAACAATGTGCTGACAGAACTTACCCATCTGTGAGTGAAAAGATTTCCTGATGACAGCAGGCCTCCAGGCAGGCCCACCCAACTCCACCCTGCCTGCCCAGCAAAGCTTGGAAAGTGTCTCTGGTTGCCACACACTGCTGACGCCCCTGGGCTGGGCCTGGGACAGGGTGGGCACCCAGCAGGTAGGGGAGACAGGGCTTTCCCTATGGTTCAGGCCCTTCCTCGCTCCCTCCACCCCTCCACCCTCTCACAGATCTGGAATTTTTAGATTCCTTATAAGAGAGGGGCCCTCCCCAATTTGTGGTCTTTGGCCATCTGGAGGACAGATTTTAAGGGGCCACCATCAAGATTGGTTGTGGTTTGTTTGAAGGACTTTTGATTGCTTTACTTTATTTCCTGTCCTAGCCCCATCTGACAACTGTTTCAGCGGTGGCCCAGGGAAGAAATGGAAAACCCAGAGTCCGAAACACTACCTGCTAATTCTGCCAATCAGAGGCCTGTACCCTGTGGCTCTTGATAAGAGGGCACTTTGAGAGAGCTGGTCTGGGCAAGGGGATGAGCAAGGAGAAGCTCGTGGACCCCAGGGAGCACCCAGAAGGGTAACTCAGCCTCATTTCCGGTGTTCCCACAGGCCTCTTCATTCCACCTCCCTACTGCAGCAACAGCACAGAAAGTGAGGAAGTATGAGAGAAGGAGACTGAGAGGGTACTCCCTGGAGGGAGTCCTTTGTGGTGAGGTGAAAATAGCCATGGAGTTGGTGAAGTTGACTCTTGTGCTTGCCAGGGCTGTCCCATTACGCCATCTCATGTAACTCTCACATTAACCCTATGAACAGGGATCTGTTGTCCCCATTTCACCGATGAGGAAACTGAGTCATTCAACCAAAGCCAAGAGATGAAGAAGTCAGGTCTTGAACCCAGGCCTTGCTGGCTTCTGAGCCCATGCCCACGACCCCAGGGATGCTGCAAGTTTCATCTCAGAAGCTCAGCATCCTTATCTGTAAAGGAAGGTGAGCAGGACTCCCCGAAGTCTTCTACTTCCAACTGTGGATGTATGGAGGATGCTGTGGGCTGGCAGATAAGTGACCTGTAGTGGGCCAGACGTGCAGACCCCACGTGGGGGCTGGGCATTATTTCCAGAGACTTCAGGTAGTTTGTTTCTTATGGATCAGCCTATTTTACTTGGGAGTTCAGAGCCCCTCCCAAGTCCACCCCCAATTCCCAGAAGTATCTATATCATCCATCTGTGAGGCCAGTTCTGGGCACATGGCTGTTCCAGTTATCTATTTCTGCGTAATAAACGACCTCATTCCTGAGTGGCTTAAAACAACTATTTTCTTATATTTTGCAATTTCATAGGTCAGGAATTCGGGCAGTGTTTGACTGTACAACTCTTCTGCTCCTCCAGGCATTGAGGGAGGTCTTTCAGTGGTATTCAGCTGGCAGATGGATTGTTCTGGAGGCTTCACTCACATGTCTAGAACCTTGACAGGGATGGCTGGCAGGCAAAGCTCTGAGTGGTCTTTCCAGCATGTAGTCTCAGAGTAGTTGTACTTCTCACGTGATGATCCAGGGCTCTAAAAGTGAGTGTTCCAGAGAACCAGAGGGAAGCTGCATGGCCTTTTATGACCATAATGCCTCAGAGATTACATCGGGTGCTTCATCCATCCTCTAGTTGTTGAAGCAGTCACAAGCCCACCCAGATTCAAGGGGAGAGGCCATAAACCCCACCTTTCATTGGAAGGAGTGTGAAAAAATTAAAGCCATGTTTTGAAAGCGTTACAATGGCCCAGCTGTCCAAGTTTGCCCTCAGCTCTCCATGCCCCCACCCTTTCTTCCATAACTGCTTCTCCCCTGCCCCCAGCCAACGCTTACCTCCTCTCTCAGGAATGATCTGAAACACTCATTCATCATAAGTGTCACGGTCTTCACATGTTACTCCCCTGAGGGGCATTTTCACTTGAAAATTGTGGCCTGAGAATGGCGTGGTATAACCAAAGGAATGCATTGCTAATGGTGGAATTTCAGGCATTTACCACAGGCCAGTAGGGGATATATTTTTCGGTCAGGGGACTATTCCTGCTGCAGGCAGCTGGCTGTTCAGTCTACCCTGAGCCCATAAACACCAAACTGTAGCCACTGGGATTCTAAAAGCATCCTGGACAGCAGCTTTCACAAAGTGGTTCCTCAGCCATTACTGAGAATCGGTACCCAGATGATGCAGAAGGGGAGGAGTTGATGTTTCTGGGCCATGCTGGTGTCCAGGTCAGCTACACAGATTTGGTGCTTTATTTTGGTGCTTTATAGCGTGAGAATGAAGAGAGTAGTGTCTACAGAATTCAAGTCTGTTTGGAAGTTAAAATATTTATGTAGGATTGGCTCCCTCAGAGGATTCTACCTTCTTTTCCTCATTTTTTTATTTCTCAGCACTAACCTATATGTTAGAAACAAAGAACATGTAAAAAAAAAAAAAAAAAAAAAGATTATGGAATAATGACCTGATCTAGAATAATGCTAATTTCAAGCAGGGTGGGGAAAACCCACAAGTCTCTCTGACACACACACACACACACACACACACACACACACACACACACCTCATCAGGACTTTGTCTTACTAGTTTTCATGGTTTGATTTAGCCTGATGTCAGGATAAAGTGGGTATGGCCAGTATATTTTAGCTTTTCAGATAAATTTCAGAAATTTCCACACATGGTCTTTTTAATGTACCCCCTTTTTATTTTTATTTTTTTAAGGAGGGCGCAGCTCACAGTGGCCCATGCAGGGATCGAACCGGCAACCGTGGTGCCATCAGCACCACGCTCCAACCAACTGAGCTAACCGGCCACCCCCATGGACCCCCTTTTTAAACCAGAGCTCTTAGTGCTTAGTTTCAGGGGGAGAGGTGAAGAGACATCTGGGCGGTTCTGAAAGGAGACACCAATGGCATTATGGGTAACTTGAAGTGAGCACTTACTATGTACAGCCACTGTTCTAAGTATTTTCCTTGTATTGACTTCATTTAACTGTCACAACAATCCTGGAGGCAGGCACCAGAATTATCGCCACCTGACAAATGAGGATTCTGAGACACAGAGAGGTTAAGTAAACATCCCAAAGACACAGAGCTGGGAGGTAGCAGAGATGAGAGTTGAACCCAGGCAGCCTGTTTCCAGTGCCCATTAATACACTAGACCACATATTGATTTTGGTCCTCTGCCTTTGGCCTATACTTCTGGGATAAATTCAGATCAAATTTAGACAAAGGCTGATCTCAAATAGGTAAGAGGCCCTTGTGCTGGCTGGTGAGGGAAGTAACTAAGAAAGTTGGCTTGGTGGGTGTGGTCAATGCTAGCTCTGCTTTTGAAGGATGAGGGGCTTCAGGCTGCTTGGAAAATAAAACTAAAGCCTCTTGTTGCAAAATTCAGGAAAGACGTTTGTCTGGACTGTGAAAACAGCAAGCTTTGCTCAGGTCTCTTTGGCCTCTATACCTTGCAGACCCTGTAGCCATAAGGGGAGCTCCGTGGGCCTCCGTTTCTAGATCAAATGCTTCTAGGAACATTACTCCCACGCTACACAAAGGCTGCCTGTGTTATTAACCCTGGAAGGGCCAGACCCCTCATACAAGTTCATGCTCTGAGTTTAGCAAAGCAGATAGCTTCTGTTTGAACTTAACTTTGCAAACAGTGCTACTGTTTGATTGAGAGTTATTTATGGGTCTTGGTGTGGCACAATGCAAAGGACATTGCTAGGAGCCAGGAAATCTGTGGTTTGGTTCCAGCTTTGCTTTAACTTGCTGTGGGATCTTGGGCATTCTCTCTCTCTCTCTCTCTCTCTCTCTCTCTCTGCATTATTTGATCTCCAAGTTCCCACCAGACCTGAAATGTCATGATTCTTAGATGAATCATAAAGGTGAGTCAACAGAAACTCTCAAACCCTGGGATCATTTTAGACTGGAGAGAGTAAGAGCGCATAGAGGGAAGAAATAGCCTTATACTGACAGTTTAGAAACAAGACTGGTGGATGAAGTTGTGGGATTTGCAGTCTGTGGAAGCACTGTACCCCCTAAAATCCCTCTCTGCTTTATGAGATTATGAGTCAAAATCCCTTTAATGGGGACAGTCTCTCATTGCATAATGATTTCCATCCAGAAAGATTTAAATGCAAATCCTCCTGGGAGAGAAAATTGTTTCATTGACTTAAATTCATACTAAGGTGTAAATGACTCACATGAGGTTTATTCCAAAAAGCATGTTTTCTTAGGAGGGGAGCCTGGGTCTGGGAGCCTGAAGACAGAGAAGAAGGAGCACTCCAAAGGGCAGGGGCTATAATGTGATTAGTCTACAGCCCAGTGTTGCTTTATCCACCACTCTTCCCTGCTCCCCCCGCTTCTGACAAGAGCCACGTTGGTGAGATTTCTGGTTTCAAGAACCAGCAAGGAGAGGCCAATCAAGCTGAGGTGTTGAGGAGGCACCTGGTGTCTGCCCAGCCTGCCTATGCCCAGGTACCCAGCCAGAAGGATGACCTTGTTTTCTCAAGGACTGAGGAGGGAGACATGGAACCCAGCTGGCCTGGAGCCCGAGGCAGAGGGGCACGCACAGAGAAGCCAGGATGTGCTGAGCCGGCAGGCTGGGCACTGCCCATGTTCAGCCCTGCATACATTTTGTGCCTTCAATTCCTCACCTTGTAGAAAAGTAGTAGCTTGTGTTCTAACCAGCTGTCCCTGGGTGTGATGTTTCACATGATTTACTAAAGGGGCAGAACATTTGTTTCTCAACACAGACGTCCAAGGGAGGCCCCTGATGAATGGCAGAGGAATCAGCACAGGGGCTCTGGGGCACCTAGCCCTGATGGCGACCTTAATGCTCCGAGCCTCAAGGAGGGAGGTAAGAAAAGGCCGGAAGCCAGGTACCACTGAGGGGAGACAGAGCCGAGATGGAGGAGGCACAGAACCATCTGTGCTTGTCCCCACACCCCATCAGTCCAGACGTAAGTGGGGGACCCGCACCATCAGCAGGTCTGAGACATCTGTAGTGGAGCATCAGCCACGGTGGTCTGAGGGAGCACATGGGAATCAAACCACCTTTTCTCACTGTGGGGAGGTCACTCAAGCTGTATGTCTCAGTTTCTTCACCTCACAAGCAGGAGTAACTCATGCTGTTGTGAGGCCTGGTGTGAAGCTGCATATCCTGCACTTAATACACGGTGAGTAGTTGGCAAGTGAGAGCCACTGCCACTAATTGTCCTTCCCACAGGAGGTGAGATTCTGGAGGACTGAGAGCTATGGGTGCTCCAGGTGGGCTCCCCCCATCTCCCTCAGCCCCCACCCGAGCCCTTGGCTTCTATTTTTTGTCTTTGTTCCTCTGAACCCCCTTGGAAACTCTGGCTTTTCTCCACCTCCTGGCTGAGTTCCAGGGTCACGGTGGTCACCCAGTCCCGGGTAATGCTCAGGGGTCATGGGGCTGGTTTCCAGGCAACACTGTCCTTTCGGGAGCAGTCTGGCTAGTGGGCAGGGGTCTGAGGGAGTCTGAAGGCTAAAGTTTTATATGACCCTCTGCCAATGTTGCTGTCAGAACCAGAGCTGGGGAGTATCCAGATGGGACAGTGAGCGTGGCCAGGCCCAAGCTTTAGATACTTTCAGCCACCACCTCAGCAGCGAGTACTGGGAGAGCCAGCCAGACAAATGTCAGGTGCCTGGCGTGGCCTGGCCAACGGAGGGGTGTCCCACTGGGAAGTAGAAGGGTGAGTGGCAGCAGGGCCCCAGGCCTGATGAAGGGATCCAGGATCAGGATTCTGAAGTCACGCAGAAAGTGGACCGTTTGGAAGTTGCCAGGGGATGAAACAGAATTTGTTCAGGGTCCCAGGTCCAAAGTGGGGGCTTGGTCATGAAGGCCCATTCCCAGAGAGCTCGGCTTAAGGTAGGAGGGACACAGCTGACCTGAGCCACCAGCAGCTTCGTGCCTCCCTGTCCTCTGCCTTGCCCCATGTTGATCGCACCAGGTCAAGAGCTTCCCAAGGGCCCAAATGGGGATGGACTTCTCTCCGTAAAGTCAGTGGCAAGAACAGCTCCAGGTGTACACGGCATGCTTAATAAATAACCACCAGGGGGTCGGCCCGGTGGCTCAGGCAGTTGGAGCTCCGTGCTCCTAACTCCGAAGGCTGCCGGTTCGATTCCCACATGGGCCAGTGGGCTCTCAACCACAAGGTTGCCGGTTCGATTCCTCGAGTCCCGCAAGGGATGGTGGGCTCTGCCCCCTGCAACTGAGATTGAACACGGCACCTTGAGCTGAGCTGCCTCCCGGATGGCTCAGTTGGTTGGAGCGCAGGCTCCCAACCACAAGGTTGCCGGTTCAATTCCTTAAATCCCACAAGGGATGGTGGGCAATGCCCCCTGCAACTAAAGGTTGAAAGCGGCACCTTGAGCTGAGCTGCCACTGAGCTCCCAGATGGCTCAGTTGGTTGGAGCGCATCCTCTCAACCACAAGTTTGCTAGTTCGACTCCGGCAAGGGTTGGTGGGCTGCGCCCCCTGCAACTAGCAACAGCAACTGGACCTGGAGCTGAGCTGCGCCCTCCACAACTAAGACTGAAAGGACAACAACTTGAAGCTGAACAGCACCCTCCACAACTAAGATTGAAAGGACAACAACTTGACTTGGAAAAAATTCCTGGAAGTACACACTGTTCCCCAATAAAGTCCTATTCCCCTTCCCCAATAAAATCTTAAAAAAAGAAAAGAAAAACAAAGAAAAGAAAAGAAAAATAACCATCAACACAGATACCACGGGGAATTTATCAAGAAGCACTGCGGTGATGTCACCATTCACTAGCAGAGAGATTTCCATGGTTTTGATTTTGATTCCCAACACAAAGGCCACGAGGTGCTATAGCACTCGGGCGTAGGAACTCCCTGGATGAAACAGATCCCACTTGGGTTTCTGTAGAGCGGAATTTACCCATCCTGGTTTATGTGGTTACGCTTGCAGAACGAAAGAAGGATTCTTCCACAGCAATATCCTTTCAACAGCACAGTGGTAAGAGCAGCAAGAGACCGTCTCCAGCCTCCTATAGATGAAAACAATAGCTCAAGTTTATGGGATTAACAATAACCAGAGCCATTTCACTTCTGCCGACACCCTCTCTCCACACACATATAAACACACACGCACACATAAATACGCACAGACAATTAAATCACACACAGAAACATATACACTGAAACGCACACACACACACATCCAAACACCAAACACAAACACAGAAATGCACACATAGACACACACATGGAGACACAGAAACATGGATTCAGAGACACCCATGCACATACACCACCCACATCTCCATAAAAATGTAGAATCCTGGTTTGGAGAAAGAAAGCTGACCAAGCCAACCTGTTCTTTCGGAAGTGACCATGCCAGGAGTCTGTCACTAATATTGCGGTCAAGATTCTCAATCCTGTCTGGTGGTTTCCAGCTCTTTTTTTGGATTCTATGGGATAAAGGGACAAGAGGTGGGTGTCACTGGGGCCTGCCTGACTCCATGTTCCCAGACTGTGGAGATAGTGGGCTCTTGGCAGAGGTGAGCCAGGGTTATAGCTGCAGAATAACTTAAAGTAAAAATAAACTCTTGCTGCTACACTGGCAATAAGAAGAAGATTGTCAGTACCAGTGTTTCTGCTTGTGAGGCTGACAGGAGAACCATGGATGGTACCATTTTATAAGCCTCAAGTCTGACTATGTCCCTGGGTCCTACTCGCAATATGTGTTCTGGCTTGCTTGGTCTTCCATTTCCAGAATGGGAAAGGAGTTGTACCACTCAGGGTTCAGTGCAAGAAACAGAAACTGCTCCAGATATTTTAAGCAGAAAGGGATTTTATACAGGGAAGTAGGTGCTTACAGAATCATTGGAAAGTGTATTTATTCCCTGATCACCATAACTAATGACCACAAACGGGGTGGCTTAAACAAACAGAAATGGATTCTCTCATCATTCTGGAGGTCAAAAGTCTGAAATCAAGGTCAGGCCATGTTCCCTCTGGAGGCTCTAGGGGAGACTCCTTTGCCTCTTGCATCTTCTGGTGGCTGTTGGTACAGTTTGTGGCTGCATTACTCCAATCTCTACCTCGGTCGTCACACGATCTTCTCCTTTCTGTGTTTTATCCTCTCCTGTCTGTTATAAAGACACTTGTCATTGGATTTAGGGCCCACATAGGTAATTCAGGATGATCTCTTCTCAAGATCGTAAATTAATTACATCTTAATTTTGCCAAATAAGGCACCATGGACAGGTTTCAGGGGTTAGGAAGTGGACATAGCTTTTGAGAGGCCACCACTCAACCCACTACAGAAGGGCTGTTGTGAAGACTCTAGGCTGGGTCTCCAAGAGTGACTCTCAGAACCCTGCAGAACTGGCCTGCCAGGGGAGCCACCATCTTTGCCACATGCAGGAAGACCAGGTGCCACCAATGGAGTAGCTGTGATTAAAAACTTGTTTCTAGATCTGTGAGCCTGGAATAAGGAAGCTGCCTCTCGACACAGGCAAAACTGGTGAGTGGACACTGGAATGTTACTACAGAAAATTCTGTGCCTTCTTGAGCTGCTATCAGTAGGTGATTGTGGTGAACTCCTGTTGTTGTCTATGTAGTATTCACTAATTTAATTTCCAGGAAAACCTTCTGATTTTCGTTTGGGAAGCCACTCTGTGTTACCTATCTATGGCCGTGTAACAAACTATCCCCAAACTTCATGACTTCAAACAATAGCAATTCATTATTTCTTACGGTTCTGTGAGTTGACCCGGCTCAGGTAGCTGATTCTTCTACTCCTCGTGGTGTCTGGAGGCCCAGCTGGTCTGAACTGTCTAAGGTGGCCCCACCCACACAGCTGGCAGATAGTGCTGGGTGTCAGCTGGGAGATCAGCTAGGGGTATTGGCCAGGGTTCCTTGATTCTTCCCTACATGGGCCTCTCCACATGGCCGCTTGGGCTTCCTCAGCATTTCATGAGGGTGTGTTTGTGTTCCAAGCACACAAAAGAAGAATCCACAGATTTGTTAAGGCCCAGCCTTGAAATTTACACAGTGCCATATTGTGGGGGCGGAGCCCCAGAAAGAAGTTTCCAGGCTCTCGGCCTCACATAGAAAGGTGTTGGCTCAGGTAGTAAATGGCCAACTGTGATTGCATGGCCATCAGCTGTGGCTAGTTGGCCGTCAGCTGTAACCAGTGAGCCATTGGCCACTAATATAACTGCTGTGGCTGTGCTAGCAGAGAGAAGGGAGAAGAGAAAGAATGGGGCCTAGCAAGAAGATGGCGGCTGGGCTGGCGAGTGTGGATGGCGGTTTGCGGACAGTGTGGATCCAGCCTCCAGTGAGAGTATAGTGCCGCCAGAGAGAATATAGTGGTATGACTCCCCTACCTATGTCTCCGTGGGTGTTCCTTTTTGGCCTCACCATATCCTGCGTTCTTGTATGGGGAGCGGGAGCAGAGACCCCGCAGGCCGCCCCGCGGATCTCCCTGCACGACAAATGGCGCTGTGAGCAGGATCTCCCACACGACACATATCTACCGTATTTTTTTTTTCCTTTGGTCAAAATAAGGCACAAGGCTTCCCTAGGTTCAAGGGGAGGGGAAATGGACTCTACTTCTCAATGGGAGGCATGGCAAAGAATTTGTGGCCACCACCTTGAGTCCACCATTCACCCCTAACTACTCAAGCCATGTGGTTCTGGTGGAGCTGACACCTCTACCTGGAGTGGCATGTGACCCATGCCTGGCCTATCAGAACATCTTTTCCCCAGCATCAGTGATTGGATCAGAGATGGTCACATGATCCAAGTGAGGTCAAAATGGTAATCAGACTTACTTTGGGGACTTTGTATTAGAGCTCTATGGAAGATATGATCTTTACTTTCCATGCCAAACTTGAACCAGAGTGAATATGAGGAGATGCTGCCACCATCTTGCCATCACCAGGGAGCCTAAGAATGAAATCAGTGCCAAGAGGAAAGAGGGAGAAAGTGAGTCCAAATGACACTGTTTAATTCCTGAATACAGGAAAGCCTCATCCAACTTGGATGGCTTGTGGGCCTCCCTGAGCTGATGCTGCTGCCAGGGAAATGGGTTGGGACTCTACCTGTCCTTCCCCACCACCCACTGCCAGGTGGCATATTAGAATGAAAGCAAATCTCAGATGGAATTCAACTAGCTATGTGATCATTTATTAGGAAGCAGGTACAAGGACAGTGATATAACCTGTTTCTGTAGACTTGATAGTGTCCCACCCCATCCTCAGGCCCTCCGATAGGCAATTTGCATGCAGGGCTTGCTCTGAGATGCAGCGATGTTCTCTTGACAGGGTCAGCCAAACTTCTGGGGGAAATCAGGCACCACAGTCCTCAGAAAATGGGGAGATGATAGAGGACCAAACAAAGCTCCAGGTTAGAGTGTTGCTCTGAGGGTGCCAGGTGGCTGATCTTAAACCATATATCTTAAAGATTATTTCTAAGATACCTATGTTAGTTAGGGGACCCTCTGGTGTAGATTTAGATAAAGATATTTGAAGCACTTGAGTAACCACTTCTGGAGTGTGGGTTCCTGATTAGGTTCCTCCAAATGCTAGCTAATTGCCCCTCAGGTCAGTACACACACACACACACACACACACACACACACACACACACACACCACTCTGTACATATAGAGATGTTTTAGAGTGAACTGTCACACAGATCATATATCAGCCTTCTGGTAGGATGAGGCACCACATGTGGCCTTTTTATAAGAAGCTCTCCCTTTCCTTGATTTCCCTGGGAGGGAAAGCAGATGACTAAGAACAATCTTTCAGCCAATCGGGAAGCTCTGCTCTTCGAAGTCTATAGGGAATCTCATTCTGGGGTCCTTGGAAGACCATGGAGAGGACTAGAGACCAGGGTATCTAGGAGTCCTCCGAGTCATAGGAAAATGATTTGTGTCAATGAATATGTGCAAGGTGTGGAGGTGGGGAGAGCATGGCAGCTTCTATCAGATTCTAAAAAACGTTCTGAGATCTCCAAAGCATTAAGAGTCTCTAAACTCCACATGGTTAGGGAGAGGAGGTATAAAGAAACATCTTGCTTGGGGATGCTTGGGGGAGCTTTAGCAATTTCCTGGTAGAGTCAGATCTACCAGTCCAGGACTTATATTCTGCAAAGGAGATTTCCAAATCATGGAAGGTCAGAGAGTGGGTTAAACAGTGAGCGTTTCAGAAGCAATAGTGTTTTTGAATTTTTAATTTTTAAAAGTTTTAAATTATACCAAAAAACACACAATATATAATTGACCATCTTAACTATTTTAAGTGTACAAATCAGTAGTGTTAAATATATTCACATTGTTGTGCAACAGATCTCCAGAATTTTTTCATCTCAAAAACAAAAATTCTGTACTCATAGAACAGCTCCTCTTTTTCCGCTCCCCCAGCCCCGAGAACCACCCTTCCACGTTCTGTCTCTATGAGTCTGATTACTCTAGGGACCTCATATAAGTGGAATCAGGCAGTATGTGCCTTTTTGTTCCTGGCTTAGTTCACTAACATAATGTCTTCGAGATTCACTCATGATGTAGCATGTGTCAGAATTTCCTTCCTTTCTAAGGATGAATAATATTCCATTGCATGTATATACCACATTTATTTATCCATTCATACATTGATGGACAGTTAGGTTGCTTCCACTTCTTGGAGACTGTGAATAATGCTGCTATGAACATGGGTGTCAAAAATATCTCTTCGAGTCTCTGATTTCAATTCTTTCGGATAAACACTCGAAAGTGGGATTGCTGGATCATACACTAGCTCTATTTTTTAGTTTTTGAGGAACGTCCATACTGTTTTCCATAGTGGCAGAAGCAATAGTATTTTTAGCTGAACCTAGAGCAGGGTCATTCAGAGAGTAAGGCACAGAAATTCTGGTCTCCTTTAAAATAGCTTTTTCTTTTCTTTTTTTCTTTTTTTGTATGTGAAGGCAGTGTGGGGTAGTGGTTAGGAGGAGTTAGAGCTGGATTCAAATCTCAGCTCCAAGACAAATTGGTTTGTGACAAATCTCTTTAAGCCATTATCTACTCAGCTATGAAATGGGTACTAGCAATACTCAGCTCACAGGGCCGTCATAAGGATTAATTAAGATCACATATAGGTCGCAAAGGTTGGAGACCCAGAGTAGATGGTTCTTTTGTTCAGGAAAACACATCAATGTGTTCATGAAGAAGGATCACAGCAGGGCAGCATCCAGAATAGAGAGGTTGGAACGAAGGGTGATAACTGGCTCTGGGAATAAAGTAATACGAATTTTAAGTTTTCCATGGGTAGGCTGAGAATTCCCCAGACTGGGGCAAGAGAATTAAAGGGGGAAAGGTCTCAAGAGGGAGAAGAAGGAAATTGCAAAATGGTGGTTCCTGGAGACTTAGATGAGAGAAGGCCAGAATGGATGCCTAGTGAGGGGAATCAGCCAGAACATTGTAGGAAGTTCAATTTATGGTTGCTTCTTACCACAAGCCCTTTAAGAGGTGTTTCTCAGTTTGCTATAGCCCTTTGGGTCTTGTGGACATGAGCCCTGTTGGTTTTCAAAGCCAGATGTTTGCGGGTTGGTCTCCCACGTGCAGGTCTTAAAAGGTGAGGTTCAAATCTTTTGCTCCTCAGGGAGAAGCTTATGGTTTTGAATTCCCTCCTGATTATGGGTCACCATGCTGGAGGGGTGGGGGTGGGGTTTTATAGTAAGACCATGTCTCAGCCTTTACTTCCTGTTTCGATGTGGCTTTTTCCCCATTTGCTGATGTGAAGGAGCTGCTCAGCTAGTTTTCAGGTCTTTTTCAGTGGAAATTGTTCCATATGTATATGTAGATTTAGTGTGTCCGTGGGAGGAAGTGAGTTCAGGATCTTCCTATGTCACCATGTTGGACTGCCTCCTGAAGTTGCTTCTTGTCCTTAACTGACTATAATTATCCACCATCACTTCCAAACCTCCAGTAAAAGGCTGCTACCTTCCACAGGCAAGGGAAACACGCAATCATTTTTATTTAACAAACATGTATTCAGAGTTGATCATGTACCAGGCACTGTTAGAATCATTTCCCAATTATTGACTCTCAGAACAACCAGATGAGGAAACCAAGGCACAGAGCAGTTAAGTGACTTGTCCAAGGTCTCAGAGCTGGGAGTGCTGGGATTCCAGCCTAGGCCCTCTGGCTCCAGAGTCCCTTCTCATGGCTACTCTGTTATGCTGCTTCTTGAGACTGGGGAGGCAGGAGTGTGAAGGATGGGCAGGAGGTACTGAGGGGATGGAGCCAATAGGAGCTGGGAAGGGAGGTGATTTGCAGTTACCTGGATACCATGCATGTCTGAGAATCCTCAGATGCATCTTTCAGGCACCGGAGCCTCACCTGGATATGAAGAAAGAGACCTTGGGGCTACCTGTACCCAGGCCTGGCATGGGGTAAGTGCTCAATAAAGAGGAACACGGGCCAGCATCACTACTGCTCCCAACTGCTTCTGACAACATCCCTCCTTTGAATTGCACACCTTTTGCAACAAGGTCAGAATTCAGCGTCCTACTGCTGCTGAGGTGCCTGGAAGGACCAGCGCCCTTTGCCGTGTCTCTCTCCAGACCCGTCACTCGTACCTCCAGGAATGGGATTGTCCCCATGCAGCCCAGAGAACACCCCTGGAGGCCAGGTGAGTCCTGAGCCCTCCCCAACGGCAGGGAGGGCAGACCTCTTCCTGAGCCACCCCTTGGGAGTGTGGTTGCTGAGGTGGCTGACAAACTGTCCTGCTTTTCCTGGCTTGATACCCATGGTAGCCTTGGAGGTGGAGTTAGATGGGGTGTGGGCTTCAGATGCTCAATAAGGCTCAGATCCTGAACTGGTGCTTTGTGTGTGTGTGTGGAGTTTTTGCCCCTGATCCCCATCTCCAATGACAAAGGGAAAATAAGATGAAAAGGGAAAGCAAGAGAAAGAGGAAAAAGGAAAAGAAAGGGAAAGAAGAATCCCTTCTCTCCTTTTGGTCAATAACCTGAACTTTCAGGGTGGTTGCCGCCATTGCTGCTTCCAGCCTTTGTTGTCTCATCTCCCCAACAGTTGAAGTGCCCTGAGCAAGGTCAGAGCACCTTTCTCTGCATCTTAAGGTAATATCTAGTAGGCAGCCAAAAGACAACAAATAACACTAGAGACAAACGAAGAAGTATTTTAATGCTTTTACATTTGTTTTCGGAATGGGCTGAATGATCAAGTAAACACTGTAAGTATCTGTGAATGAGGAGAGCGACCAAAATGGGGAAGACACTCCTTGTGCACACCGTGGACCTGTTCCCAGCTTCTTCACCAAGTCCTCCTTCCCTAAAAATTAATTTCTTCTCAACAGTCAGCCTGGTGGAAGAGCCTAAACATCTCAGGAGTGCGTACTCTTAAAACAATTTGGTTTTCATCTGAAAATTGGAGACCTTTGCTTGAAAAACAACTATCTATAGCACAAATGTGGCAGCGGGGTATGGGCATGTGAAATGGAATGTGAGGGCTCTCCTTAAAGACAGCGACTTTGGGGGGAAGGCACTTCTGATGCAGTCGGGCCTCTGCCCAGCACACAGTCAGAGCACAAAGAAGGCCCCCTCAAATACAGAGGCTCCTGTTTATAATCTCTGGGCGGGTAGGCTCTCTTAAGGCATGCTGGCTCCCCACTGCGAAGAGTGTCCTCAGGCTTCAGCCACTCTATGCCTGTCACCTCCAATCTTGAGCTCCAGAGCCACCCCTGGGTCCTGATCAAAACCGTTCCCTTAGCTTTTGACCCAGCAATTGGACTTCTAGAAAGTTCTCCTTCTGCTCTATTGGCCCATTTGCAGATAGGGATGTGCACAAGGCTGCTCCTTGCTACACAGTTCATAACAGCAAAAACCTGGAAGCAACTCCACATTCTGTATGTCTATTTATTGTATGAAGAAGTCGTTTGTTCTTTTTCACTGCTGCAAAATATTCCACAGTATAAATGTACCAGTATTTATTTATCCATTCCACTTCTGATAAATATTTAGGTTGTCCCTAGTTTTTGGCAAATCAAATAGTGTGATGAACATTATTTTGCAGGTGTTTTGGTGAACATATGTGCTATCTATGGGTATTTACCTTGAAGGGGAATTACTGGGCCATAAGGTAAGCATCTGTTCAGCTTTAGTGGTTACTGTATAGTTTTCCATAATGGCTATGCTAAATTACATCCCATCGTCAGCATATGAAGTTCCAGTTGCTTCACACCCTTACCGGCACTTAATATTAGTTTTGGTTTGTTCTGATGTATTAGTCATTCTATTGGGCATAGTGTTATCTCATAGTGGTTTGAATTTACATTTCCCAGAAGACCAAGGTCCTTGAGCACCTGTTCTTGCACTTACCGTGTTTCCCCGAAAATAAGCCCTAGCATGATTTTTCAGGATGACATCCCCTGAACATAAGCCCTAATGCGTCTATTGGAGCAAACCTTAATATAAGACCCGGTCTTATTTTCGGGGGAACACGGTACTGACTTTTTCCTTTTAATCACTGCTGCATTCCTCCCTCTCTTACCTCTTTCTTTCTTAAAGTCCCACTTTTTCTTATTTAAAAGCCAGTCACGAAGCACAGGGAGAGGGGCCTCCTTGGAGCTTAGCAAAGGCAATTGTGTCCCCTTTGTCTGTGTCTGGGCTCTCTTATGGCCTCGAAGTGCCACAAATGTCACTGCCCCAGCACAGATGGGCCCCAGCAGGGTTGCTGCGCGTGTCTATAAGGAATGCGGTTTCTGGATTCTGGCCTTGTCCTGTCTGCCTACTTTGCAGAATTATTTTCCATTACATAAGACTCTGCAAAAGGCCTTGAGTTGCTGAGAGGAAAGGCACCGCATAAAATGCAAACTAACCAAAGCACAGATATCAAAGACAGAGGAAAATCCATTGCCTTTGTCTCTGGAAGAGGCCCAATATCTGATGGCTCTGGCCTCCTTATCCCCACCTTACCTAAAAGGCAAGATCTACAGGCTAGAAACAGCCTCCATCCCCCCACCCCACCCCTCAATAATTTGCCTATCAATTAAGTCCGAGAAGAGTGGGTGTGAGCAAGAGAGAGGGGAACAGGCAGGCAGGTGAGCATAAACTACCGGTTTGTCACAACCTTATCCTAGGCTCTCCCAAATGACTCATTTAGAAATGGTCAGTTTGTCCATCCATGAAATGGGCCTAACTGAACCAAATAAAACATCTCATATAAAGATAGATTTCATAAAAGGCATAAAGCTCTTATAATTGCTAAAAGAAGCAAGGAGGCAAAAACAAGATGCTCGGGTCAGATTAACACTAGATCTGAGACTGGCATAAGAAGCCTGTGTATTCAGAGTGTGGCGGGGGAGATGGGAGCCTGGGAAGAGGATGAGATTGATGGGCTCCCCAACTTTCAACCTGCTAAAGGAACCTGAATGTAATTCACAGGTCCACTCTTAAGAAAGAGGACTCCATCCCCAATTCAGAGGCAAATCTTTACCGTTCCAACCCAATCAGTGGAAATCCCCCAGAAATTGGTTCTGAGGATGAGGTCATGGTATCCAGTGCTGGCCAATGAGCTGTGAGCTAATTCTACACTTGACCTTAGCCAAAAGGCCGAGAAGCGATGTGTAAGCTAATTCTGTTGGGGGCTTCCTTACTCTTGGGAAGGCAATCCTGGAAACACTCCTGATATTCAGCAGGCCAATACCAGTTCGGTTAGAGTTTTTCTGACTGGTCAGTGCCCTGCTGTGCTGGTTGCTGAATGTTTTGAAATATTATCCCTGGCTGGAAGGGACAGTTCTTTGCTACTAGAGGTGTGTGTCTGCATGTGATGCCTGGGATTACAGCAGCCCTTTTGGGACCAGTTGGAGGCTCAAACCGATACGCATACCCAGACAGGCAGAGCTGAGAGGATCACAGAAGAGAGGAGCTTTGCAGTACTATCTTGTGGGTTTCTGTCACTTGCAGCCAAAAGCATTCTAAGGAGGCAGGCTAGAGATAATTTTTAGAACCAGAACAGTTGAAAAGCACCCCCACCCCTAACCGAGGACAGCTGGAGCAGTAAAGGCCTGCCTATCTCAACACACAATCACCCATCAGAATCTATACAGAATAGGGTGTGGGCATGAACTGGTGAATGGCAATCCCCTGTTGTGTCCACTTCTGGCTGAGACATCTCCTCGCCCTGTCAAGAAGAAACCACTAAAAAAACGCAGTCTCTCAACATAGGTTTCAGGGAGTAACTAAGGACAGGGAGATCCTGCTTGGGGGGGGGGGGCAGGGCAAGGGTGCATGGGTCGGGGCAGGGGAGGGAGTTCCTAGGTGAGAAGAATAAACCAAGAAACAGGCTGTTTTCCACAGAGCACTCTGGAGTGCCATAACAGCCACAATCCTGGGAAAGCTTTCAGTTTGTATAGTGCTTTTAACTCTTCAGTGTTCACTGATAAACGTATCATCTCACTCTTTCCTCAGATTCACAAATCACAGCCTGCTAGGGTTTAAGAGACCTGAGAGATGATCCTAGATGGGTAGACAGAAACTCAGAGGGGTCAAGTTACTTACTCCAGGTCATACAGCTAGGGAATGGCAGAGGCAGCCTTCCAAACTAGGGTGCAGGGCCTGACATCCAGTGCCCCTGCTGCTCCCCACATTGTCAGGAGGCAGGAGGGCTATGGGGCTGGCTGACAAAATGGATCCCACAAAGGGTGAACAACCCTGCTAACTTCGTGTGGCCTCAGTGGACTACAAGTACCTCCTTGTGTTTCTTTCTTTTTTTTTTAATTAAAGTTTATTGGGGTGACAGTAGTTAGTAAAGTTACATAGATTTCAGGTGTACAATTCTGTAATACATCATCTATAAATCCCATTGTGTGTTCACCACCAAGAGTCAGTTCTCTTTCCATCACCATACATTTGATCCCCGCCTTGGAAGACCCAAGAGTGAGTCCCAGAGGTTGGCCTCATGTTTCTGAGGGTGCTTCCTTTCCCTTATTCCTGTCTCTGGTCTGTAAGAAGACAAATATGTACAGGGTAACTGCAGATGCCACTTATCCCTGCTTGTGACTTTGTTTTGGCCCAGAGCTGAACTTGACTTAGGACTCAGCATTCTTCAAGTACCCCAGAGAGAATCTGCAGGCTCCCAAAGCATTCCTGGGCCGTGCAGGTTGTAATGATGAATTTGTGAGAAGGTGGAGGACGTGGGTTACATCTCACAGCCGGAGGGGCATCTTTCACATGGGATACAATACGACAGGCGCCCCCTGGAGGTGCGTGAGGCAGAGGTCCTGTGCATATCCCGCTGCAAAGGGAATAAAAGCTCTCATCATAAACTGTCTCAGCAGACACTGTCAGGGCTCCGCCCAGACCCTCCGAGCCACCCTGGAAGCCACCAACAGGCAGCTCCTGCACATAATGACTATCCTTGGGTGGTCACTGGTGCAGAGTAGGGCAAAAGTGCTGGGAGATCAACATCCTAGGAAAAACTCTTGATCAATGAGGGGAGAAAGTTGGTACATGAACAGCACCGCTTTGCTGCTCTTCAGGCGACAGCGCCGGAGTAGGTCCCCTGGAGTCTCCCGGGCTCCAGCACGATCAAGCCCCAGATGCCCACCTGCTCCTCAGCATACGCTTTTTTGGTTTCCTTCCCCTCCCTGTCTCACTTCCCTAGCCTCTCCCCATGCTTCTTGGGGTCACCTCCCAAATTAACTACCTGCACCTAAATCTTCATTTCATGTTCTGCTTTTAGAGGGAACAATCCCCTGACAGCACTTTCCTCTCTGCCCACCCTCCAGCCCCAATAGTCTGAGCTGCAGTTTCTTTTCTCCTGGATCTCACCTCCAGTCAATGTTACCTTCTGAGAGCAGGCCTGCCCTGCCCAGATTCTGTCTCCCATCCTGCCCCTCTTCTCACCCCCATCACAACGTCAAACAATTTTTGCCTGTAACTTAAGGAAATGTGAAAGCCTGACCCCAGATACAGACTTAGCCCAGAGGAAGTAAGAAGGGAACAAAATGGCAGTACTCCTGTTATTTACTCTTTTATTTAAGCACATGTCTAGCAATTCCCAATAGAAGTAGCAGATTAAAGATGGCTACCAGTGATTTCACATGCCTCCTATTGAGAGGAGGGAGTCTAGGCACCCCCTTTCCTTAATTCTGGATGGGTTCTGTGATTTCTTTGACCAATTGAATATGGAAGAAGGGATGCTGTGCCAATTTTGGTGCCAAGGCTTTAAGAGGCTGCCAGCTTCTACTTCTGCTTCCTGTCTCATGGAACACACACTCTAGGGCCACTATGGGGACAGAGCCAGGAGTGCAGTTTCCAGGCTCTCAGCCTCACGTGGAAAGGTGCTGGCTCAGGTAGTAAATGGCCAGCAACTGTGATTGGATGGCCATCAGCTGTGGCTAGTTGGCTGTCAGCTGTAACCAGTGAGCCATTGGCCACTAATATAAGTGCCGTGGCTATGCTAGCAGCAAATGGGGGCTAGCAAGAAGATGGTGGCTGAGCTAGCAAGAGCGGATTGCAGTTAGCAAGTGGGGTTGGTTGGCAGAAAGAAGTGGACGGCAGGTTGTGGATCATGTGGCTCCTGCTTCCTGTGTCTCCAACCCAGCCGCCAGCGAGACTATAGTGGTATGACTCCCCTATATATGGCTCCGTGGGTGTTCCTTTTTGGCGTCACCATATCCTGCGTTCTTAGGTGGGGAGCGGGACCAGAGGCCCCGCATGTCACCCCACGTGACAGCCACCATGTAAAAAGTCCCATTCACCCACTAGAGACACTAGGTGGAGAGGCCTTGAGGGACATGAAGAGGCACAAAAGCCCAGGGAACCCAGCCTTCTAGGCTTTCTTGCCAAGGCATCAGACATGATCCACTTTGACCTTCCAGACCAGCCAGGCTGCCAGCGAATACCACTGAATGATGGCAGCAGATGCCATAAGGAGCAAAAGCATCGCCCAGTTAAGCCCTGCCCAAATTCTGACTCCTAAAATTGTGAGATATAATAAAATGGTCTTCTTTTGAAATCACTAGATTTTGGGATCATTTATTACACGACAATAGATAACGGGGAGAGTAGGCACTGAAGAAATGTTTATTGAATGAAAGAGAAAGGTAGGAGGGGAGAAAGGAAAGGGGTACATAGAGGAGAGGAGAGGCATTTCCCAGTTCTCGAGAGGCTGCAATGGGGCTGATTCAGTAGCAGGCACTTGCAAAGCTCATAACTCCATTTTGAGGAGAGCCAAGTTCCTTTTGCATAAGTTGCCACCTATTTTGTGTCATGCAACTCTGTGATCCTGTTACCATAGATTGGATCGGGAATCTGCACCCTGAGAAAGACAGGAGGCACCCTGGCTCACTCTGTGCAGCCCAAGCAAGGCTGGTGGGGCCATGCAGCGTAGGAGCCCACCCAATCAGATCTGCTCTGGGGGAAGGTTCCCGATTGAGAGGGAATGATAGAAACTGAGAGAAGCTGGATCTCGAGAATGGAGGTAGCCCTGGAGTCTGGAACAGCCACAGACAAGGTCAAATGACAAGTACGCCCGTGGCTGCTGGCCATCTCTAGAACCAAGGCGGAAGCTCTTGCTCACACTTGGCCCTCCAGGGGCTTCTGTAAACCCTGGCACCTGTGCTAGCTTCATTGTGTCTCTGTGCCTGATAACCCCAGAGAGCCTAATAGGATGAAAAGCTGGTGAGTGAGGCGTCTGCATGCATATGCTTCCAAAGCGCATTTGTGTGTGTGTATCTGCAGATAGTGTGTGTGAACATGGGAGTGATTCGTTTTCTGGTATTAAACCTAGGAAATAAAATACTGCCTCCCTCCACATTTCCTCTTAGAAAAGACATTTTCTTTACAATTTCCCTTGTGGTGGGCTAAAGAGCTGGCTACTGTTATTAATTGAAGGGTACGAGATGAAACAGTGGTTGTAAAGAATTTTAAAGCCTCATAGCCTTTCACTTCAAACAGAATGTTAGTGAGAAGCCAATAAGGTCAATCAGATAAAAGCCACGTGCTCTGATTTGGGTGAGGTAAGGGAGGCAGGCACACAGAGTCCAATCATTGGCACCCTTGCCCTTGAGGGGGTCCCAGGAGTTCTCTGAGATTCTGTAGAGTTCAGAGGCTGAGAAGAGTGCTCTGGATGAAATTGGAACCCCGGGACTGTAGCCCCTCTTTTCCACTAATCAGCTCTATGACCTGATCTCTCTGAGCCTTAGCTTTCCCAATTATTAAATGGGGATTGTACCCATTAGGATGCTCTCAGCAGAATATTCAACCAAAAGAATTTTAAACAGTAAGGGTATATTAATATATATGACAAGAAGCCCAGAGGCAGGTAGTCTTGAGTTCGGTGGCCAAAGAGGTCATGAAAGACTCAGGCTCTTTCTACAATGCCTTTCTGTTCTGTTATCCCCTTCACAGTTACAAAATGGCTACTGCTGCTTCAATATCTTATATCCTTAACAACATTCAAAGGCAGGAAGAACGTAAATGGGTGACGATGGCAGTGATCTCCTTAAACATTTCTCTTTTTATGGGAAGAAAAGTATTTCTGAGAAATCCCCTACCAGGACCTCTGTTGGGTTCTATTGGCCAGGACAGCGTCGTCCCTAAACTAAATCATCAGAGAATGTTTGTACCTTGATTGGCTTCAGGTAATTATGAATCACCTCCTGGGGTTGAGCCCACCTTCCATGAACACATTGCCAGCCAATATCAGAATAAATCTGGACTTTCATTGGCAAGGAACAAAGGAGATCCTGCATCCCTCATTTTCCGCAGCTGTAAAGGTCATATTGACACTGAAAATGCTTTGTCAACTAAAAGGGCCGAAAGACACAGAACCAATGTTGTGCTCTAAGGTCTTGAGCATTGGGGTTTACCTCACACAGGTGAGCAAATTACTGCTGGCTGAGACCTTCTGTTCCCCAGTCACTTTGACTCCACCCCTCAGGGCCAGCCTACAGGGAGAGAAGATTTAACCCAAATGGAGAATGTAACTCACAGCCCTAGTTCTCTTCCTTGGTAGGCAACCAGCATTCCAAGCCATCAGAGGTATGTATCTAATCTCCTGGTCAATGTGTTTTGCGTTGATTACCTGATTGTGTGCAGGATGCGAGTACGGTTGGTGACTGCTCCTAATCTAACTTCACCGTAGCATCGTCCAGCCTGAACTGTAAACATGGAGACACGAGGGAGCATATCCGTGCAATTCGCTCTGTATTATGCCTGTCCCAGGGCACATGCATACTAGCCTTTAATAAATGCTTCTATTGATTAATGAATGCCGGGGGTTTCCTTGCTGTGACGTTGACAAGTACTAGAAAAGCTGTGGACACTTCTGAGCGCTGATTTTTGTAAAACTCCCCCAACACCCCACCCTCCCACACCAAGACATCGATCTCCTATTTGTGGATCCAGTCTGTTTTGGAAGGGTTTCAGAAAATAATATTTTTAGTCCTTACAACTTCTTATGACAGAAGACACAAGTATTAGAACCCTATTATTCCCGTGAGAAAACATTGGGGTACGTGGTGGTTATTGATGTGGGGAGGTGGGAAGTCACAGCTGGTTAAGGTTTTATAGAGGATCTGGGGTGGGGTTTTCAGCTGTCACAAATTGACCTAAGCCAGTTCCGTCTTGCAAAAACGATTAGGTTCTTTTTGGCAAATCTGTGTAGCCATCAGTAATTAGAAGTGGGTGAGGGCGGAGGGCCCCTCCCCACAGCGTGCCACCAGGCCACTGTGAAAGGAAGTCCTCAAGTCAAGTTTTGAGCAAGCTGCGCCAAGCAGTCCTATAACTTGTTCGGTAAATTCCATAAAGTTCCAGCCCTCTGTCCTTTTCAGAGCTCCAGCAGTGCCTGGCAGGAAAGTTTGCCTGAGGGATATGGGCAGTGGGATTTTCTAACCTTCTAGTCCAAATCCAGGGGCACAGAAACCCACCAAATCAGCAGCCAGATGCTCACGGAACCACTTAGGAATCACACCCATGGTGCCATTCCTACAAGGACAAACCCTGGGGCATGCCGGGATTTTCCTACTCTGTGCCTGCAAGAGCTGGGATGCTGCTCCTATTCCTAGGCAGTCCACCCCTCTCCAATGCCCACTGAGAACTTATTTCTAAGGCCCTTTATGCTAATGAACAAAACCTCTGATGACGATTGAAGCCCAGGTCATGGTGAGCTCTGTACCATGGACTTGTGATAAAATGCTAACTGACCATTCCTAAATGCATGTCCCCAATTAGGCCCACTACCTCCTCCTAAAGCAGATTGAAAGCTACCACACATACCTACATGCCAAATGACCCACTGGAATTTACATTACAGACCACATCACAACTGTCCATTTCCTGCCCCTGTTGACACAAATAAAATAGAAGCGCCTATGACAATTTAGCACCCCCTGCAGTGAAGTTTGGAACCGCCCAATTAGAGAGAAAAAATGCTCCTTGTTCAACCAGCCAGCTCTTTACAGATTACAAAGTGTTTTATAGCAAGACCACAGTGGCCAGAGGGAGGGGCTCCCTGGCCTTCCGCCTTAATTAGGGCAGTTCCGCTACCTTGTAAACTTGCACTGGCCTACCAGATTGGACAGCCTTTAAAACTTTGAAAACCTCTGTGTAGCCCCTTCAGGGAAGAGGGAAGAAAAGAGGGATGGTAGAGGGATGTTTGTAATGGTGGGAGGAGGGGTAGCAGGAAGGCGGGAGGAGGGATGTCAGGAGAGTGGGAAGTGGCTGTGGCAGGAGGAATAGAAGGAGAAGTGGCAGGAGAGTGGGAGGAGGGTGGTAGAAGGGATGGGAGGAGGGTGGGAAGAGAGGTGACAGGAGGAATGGGAGGAGGGGTGGCAGGAAGGACGGAGGACATGCAGCAGGAAAGGAGGCCAGGCTGGCCTCTGTGGGGAGGCAGGAATCCTGAGGAATACCCTTCTTGTGTCTGGACAACCCTCAGTTCACCCATCCTCCAGGAGGCAGGGTGGTGTTCGCTGGGCTCCCCCTTCAGGAAGGAAGGACTTACACCTGCTGCTGAGAGTGCTGTCTGCAGCCTGCCCTCAGCCCTCAGCCCTCAGCCCTCAGCCAAGGCCAAAGAAACCGCCATGCCCAGGGTTATGCCAGCTTCTGGAGCAGCCCACGCCCAAGGGCTGACCCCTGCAAGGCTACCGGGGCTTGCCCCGAAGGGTCACCCCAGTTCCCGAGCTCTCCACTGAGGCTTCTGTCGGGCTGGCATTGTAGTTCAGTTTCCTCCTATGCTTGCTTCAGCTCCCAGCCCCTCCCTTCTCCAGGTGCTGATCCTAGAAATGCTCCCCAAGAAAACGTCCTGCATGCTAATCTCCGTCTCAGCATCTGTTTCCCCAGGAAACCCGACCTGCAACATCACTGGTGGGTTACTCTGCCCACTTGCAGTTGTGGAGCTGGGACACATCGTGCTGACACTGGAGTCCAGGATCCCTTGAGGGGAGAAAAGAGGCAATAACCAGCTTAAATAACCATCGAGTTTGCAGACCTTTCCTAGACCTTAGCTCCAGCTGCCTCTCCCTCTTCCCACCCCCGCAGGCCCTCTCTGAAGGCATTAGACCCAGGTTTCTGGCAGTGTGCATTCTCAAATCTTCCTTTCCCTATGAGCACAGTCTCCCACATCCTGTGGGTTTACCGGCTAAAAACCTGAGGGGGCAGGAGAACTGAAGAGAAGAATGCAGATGCAGAGAGAAGGAAGGGAAGATGAGGAAAAGAATGTGTCTGCATCTAAAACAGAAAAAAAGGCCCCTTCTTACATGCAAAAATGTGACAATTGACCCCCCAGACAGCTTCCTCCTGCCCAGAAAGTGTTAATCCACCTCGCAGTGGGGAGGCTGGCCTCCCTACAGGCTATTTCCCTGGGCCTGCCTGGCTGGGGATCAGGCCCATTGTTAATAAGTAATGACAGCCCAGCTCCTCCACGGATTCCCCTGGGGTTTTGTGTCAGAAACGTCTTCCCTCGCTGCCGCTTGAGCTGACAGGCTCCGGCTCCCGGCAGGCAGCTGTGAACACAGGCCAGCCTCCGCCAGGATGCCCCACGTCATCGGGCCCAGAGCCCCAGGGCAACAGAGAGGGCGGTAATCCCATCCCTCCTCCCTTCTCAGGTGAGGATGACCTCAGCTGTCTGCAGGGACCACGGCTGGGAGGGAACCTCGTGGCCTCCTTTAGCAGGAGTGGGGCTGTGCCCTGGTTGAGTGGTAAATTCCTGAAGCCTTCAGCCTGCAGGGGAGGCTGCATCGCCTCAGCCCCTGCCTCTGCTCTACGGGGACTCGGCTGACGAACGTTGTTGTCGCTGTTGACAACAATGCGTGAAAGATGCTCCTAGAATCGGGTTATTCAGGTGGCCTTGCTTACTAGCAGGAAGTTCTTTTTTGTGTCTGACCTAAGTAACGCAGCACATTTAGCACTTCACATTTGCCCAGAAATAGTTCACGAATGAAAGCGTTCTGGAACCTTTGAGAGAAAAAGAAAATGTTTGTTCCACCTTGCCAACACCAGGTCCTGGTTTAAAATCTAGGCCTTATTGTTATTCAGGTATGGTGAGGCCAACAGACCAGGAGACAAATGCCGTAGAAAGGTGATTGGTTATACTTACAAATCCCAGGAGAAGAGGGCAGGCCAGGCCACAGGGGCTACACAGGGAAGCACTGAGGTCAGTGAGGAGGCAGAGGGAGAGGAGGAAATGTGGGCAAGAGCCCTTATTGTGGTTTCCATGGACGGAATGGGCAAGACAGGGTAAGCAGGCTTTGAATAATCTCAGCGGGCTTTAGGGCACAGAGACTGTCCCTAGTTGTCCGGGACCTGGCCCTAGGGTGCTCAGTGCAGGTGGATAGAGAGCCTGACAGAGGAGGTTCCTAGGGGTGTGGGCTCTGGTTTGGCTGATTTTCGCTTGAAAGTGTGCACTCACGGGTGAGTTGTTTACTCTCTCTAGGAATTGGCCAGTCCTGGGAGGTGCAGTCCATCCAGGATCAGCAAGTCCCCAGATGTCCAAGCATCAGAACACAGAAAATAAAAGGCATGCTTAATACAGGTCCTCTTTTTGCCTTTTGCTGTGCTTGGTTTATACTGCCTAGAATTGTGTTCAGCTTATTATTGTTATTTCAAATCCACTGATAGCACGGTCCCAGCAGTATTACCAATAATAATAGAAAGTAGAAACGACCCAAATGCCCATCCGTATGAGAATGGTTAAATAAACAAGGGACTCACCATACTATAAAATATTATACAGCAAATAAAAATTCAGACATACCGAGGTGCACTGATATCTACTGTTCGTGGAGATATGCTAAAATTTTAAAAGTTGTAGAATGACACATACACAATGCAATTCCATTTATGTAAAAACAAAATGAATAATAACAAATCTTTAGGTGGTATATATACATAAATGAATAGAAAAATGTCTGGAAGAAGACACCCAAGAGTTAGCAGTTTTTACCTCTGAGGAAGGTATCCCAGGTTGGGTTCTCTGGGAAGCAGGTGCTGAGATGAGTCAGGAGTGCCAAGGGTTTATTGGAGAGGAGTACCCACGAAAGGAGAAGGGCGGAAGCAGGACTGGACAGGGGCCAATGCCGATCTGAAAAGTCTCTGCCCACCCAGTGGGAGCCCCAAGCAAAGGGTGCCCATTAGAGCAGCCCCACAATGGGCAGAAATGACCAGCCCTGAGTGCCAGCGCCTGCTCAGCCATTGTTCAGGGCCCCTCGAGAAGGGCTGGAGTGGACATGAGGCTGTCAGCTGATCAGACCCTGAGCGGCTCAAAAGGGATCAGAGCAGCTCAGCTCTGGCTGCCACAGAGGACATGGGTATGGAGAGGAGGAGGTAACAGAGACACTTTTATTTTCCTAGCACTTGACTTTGTACTTGGAGACTGTATCGATATATGTAAGTTATAAACAGAGGGACAGACAAATAATATTCTAACTGGCTCTCATATCTGTGACTCCTGCCCCTTCTTATCACAAGTCTTCACGTGCTCTCAGCAGCTGCAGTAGGAAAGGAATCCACCCAGCTGCAGCATTTACCCAGTTTTTGGCTTTAGCTAAGAAGACCATATGTTCGTATGCGCTTTCTCCTCTTCTGACGATGCCTTCCTAATATCGTTAACATTCCTTTCTAGGAATGGTTTGCAGCACTTTACAGACTCAGTGTATACCATACTAATGCTGGGGACAGAAGCAAGAGCTTGGGTCCTCACAAGGGAGATGGAGAGTCACATTTGCAGCTTCACACTTTTCAGGGCAGTGCACGCTCCTTGCTGAAGGATGGGTTCAAATAAGGGGCATTAGCATCCCAGAGGAGGGGGATGTGGTTCTAACCATCCCAAACATGGTTCAGATCAAGCAAAGCAAGCTTCTTAGATGGGTGGCCTTGAAGAATGGAGACGGAGGAAAGAACATTCCAGTCAAAAGGAACAGCTTAAATAAAGTCAGAGAGGTGGGAATATGCACTATATTTATAGGCTCTAATATAATTTTGAAGTCCAGAAGTCAGACTGCCTTCAGACAAGTCCCAATCCAGTGTCTTCCATAATTATTTCCCACGATTGGGTTTCTCTTCATCCTGCCATATGGCCTCCCATGATGCTGGAGTCATCCCCAAATTCCAAACAATGATTCCCCTGCAGCTCCAGACTGCTTACAAAATGGCTGCCATGGTTCCAGACCTCACATCCTCACACCATACTGGCCAGGGGCAAAGAGAACCACTCCTTCCAACAGCTACCAAGGAAGACACTGTCAGCATCACTTTCCCATAAGGCTCCAGCAGATGTCTCCTGATATTTCATTGGCTCTAGTTGGGTTATGTGCCTCTCCTTGGACCAATCACTGAGGCCTGGGTGGATTTCTAGGCCCTGGAGGGACTTATTGGTTGGAGAGACTTTCATCTTAAAGATAATGCCAATTCTTGTGGGGGCAAACAAGCTTCAGAACTTACCATTTACTCCTAAATCTAGAACAGGAGTTAAGATATGAATGTAGCAAATGCTTTCAAAAGCATCATTAGAGGAGAAGACAGGACAACGTAGAGATCTATAATTTTTTTTCCCTGCTACACTTTAATTGCCCTTCGCTGGCATGCACTGCATAAATTAAGAGCCAGTTAATGCTGTAATGCGTAAAACAATTTCATGCATCTTAAATATTGCACTTGTACTTTAATTCCACATTAAGTGGTCCCCTGAAATTTTTAAATTTACAAAGTCATTGCCGTGCTACATGAAAAAGGTGCTAATTAAGTGTTAATCAGTAGCCAGATAACCTTCCATGAACCCTGCCCAAGGTCTCCAAAATGACCCATTGCCAGAGAATGTGATGTGATGGCCACAGAACAGAGAACACAGACACAGATGCGAAATGGTTTCTTAGCCACATCCATCCAATTAAAGCAGATTTGCCTATTATGCAGTTCTAATTAAATGACATCCACTATAGTGGACATGAGGCTAATAATAATAATAGTATTTAATAGTGGCAGAGCTTTCCATATTCAAAACACTGGGAAAACACTGGCTAATTAACAAGTGGGCACCCCTTTCTGGGCAAGGAGAGGGCTTCATTTGGGTGGTCCCACTAAAAATTGGAAGGCATGCACAAGGATGGATACAATGAAAAGAAGTGTTTCCTTCTTTTAAGGAACTCACCATCTTATAGACCAGCGTTATTCATAGTGTCGTTCGTGGGCCGTGCTGGTCCACAATAAGATAAGCAGAAATTGAGAATAACCATTCTGGAATCTTGAAAGCAACTTGACCTTGCTGTGACATCCAAGTGACTGATCAGTGGACTCTTGTCGAATGGGAAATAGGTTTGGTCTAACTTCCACGGTGAGTGGCATGTGGTGTGAGCTCCATAACAGTCATACACAGTAGGGCCATACGTCAGTCTAGGATGGACTGGAAACACACACACACACACACACACACACACACACACGTTCTTCACCACAGATGGTTTGAGAAGCACTGTCATAGACCTATTGGTGGAGAATAAGGGGAAATGAGTTTAGTTATATCCCCACAAATAAGGAGAGGAGGCTTAGCATTAGCAGTGTGCTATTTCACACCTCTATATTTTCCCTCTGCTTACAATGTTCCATATCCCCAGCTCCGTCACTTCCTGCCCAACCTCTTTCACACATGAAGCCCTGCTAAGATACTACTTCCTGTGGGAAGGCTTCACTACAGCCCCTCCCCCTAACACAGCTCCCCCACCAACAGAGCTGCCTCAGTCCCGTGCACACTGCATTATGGCACTTTCCACAGGGCACTGAGTACATTTATGTCACTTTGCCCAACAGGACTGATCATTCCTTGAAGATAGGGCTGATACTTTATGGCTTCGAATTCCTGGTGCAGAGCACATAGTAGATGCTCATTAAATGTTTACCAAATTACATTTTAAAAAATTGTGTAAAATACACATAACATAAAATTTACCATTCATTACATTCACATAGTTCTGCAGCCATTACCACCATCCATCTCCAGAACTCTTTTCATCTTGCAAAACTGAAACTCTGTCCCCATTAAACACTAACTCCTCATTCCTCCCTCCCCACCCAGCCCCCGGCGACCACCATTCTACTTTCTGTCTCTATGAATTTGACTACCGAAGGGACCTCATATAAGTGGAATCATATAGTATTTGTCCTTTTGTAACTGGCTTATTTCACTTAGTAGAATGTCTTTAGGGTTCATCCATGTTGTAGCATGTGTCAGAATTCCTTTCCTTTTTAAGTGAATTCAGTTTTAAAATCTTCAAAATTATTATACAGTTTTGCAATGAGTAGGGAGGGCATCCCCCCTACTTCTGCTTGTATTTGAAGCAGAGAAGAGCAGAGAAAAGAAAAGGGTGTTGATGATCCAGGAGGTGGCAGCAGAAAACAAAGGGGCCCTGTGCTCTGCAGTTTCTCTCCGCCAATTCCGGCTCTGTTTGCTCTGGTTCCCGCTCAGCGGTTCAGCCTCTTGAAAGTCGGAGTTCCCAAATCTGGACAGCGTGCCCAGCCAGGAACGGGCATGAGAGGCCTTCTGACAATGGGCAGCAGACTGCAAATGACAGTAGAAATGGACTCGAAGTCCTACCAATACCTGCTGGGTGACCTCGAGCAAGTCACCTAACCTCTCTGAGCCGGATCTGCAAAACTGGGAAGATAATACAGTGTATCTTACAGGGTTGTTGAGGGGATCTGATGAGCTGAAGCATGTAAACCACTTGGTAAACTTTAAAGTGCTGCATGTGCCAGTTTTGGTGGTTTTTATTACTACTATAAAGGCTGTTATTCGCATTTCCTGAAAAGGGAAGAATAGCTACAGTGTCATTCAGCCTTCATCTTTGGGGCTTTTCTGATTTCTTTTTCCTTCGTCCACCCTCCAAGTCTTTGCATTAGGAGTTCCCATTCAGCTGAATGCCATTAACTGCTACTACACTGCTAATGCAAGAAACAGGCACCACGAATTCACTCAGGGCATCAGCAAACAGGCTGCAAGTGTGAGCAGTGCAGTGGATAGGGTGCTGGTGACAAAAGGCAAAGGAGCCAAGTGGCTGGCCCTGGCGGAGCCCACAGTGTCAAGTGCGACCCTGACCTAAGCAAATGTTCACAACATCTTCCACTTGCCTTTCGGGTCCATGCTCCACCCCTCCTCCCTGCCCTGTGCCCCAGGAAGCTGACCTATCTGCACTCACCTCAAAGGGCTTCCTGTTGGCCAATTCCAGCCACATAGTCTGACTGACCCTGCTACTGAAGGTCCCTGCTCCTTTTAAGGTGTTCTTCTCTACTTACCTCTGCCCCCTTCTTGGTTTGGGTAACCACAACCTCCCTTTGTCCCTTTGGGCCCAGGGTGGGAACAACTCCACTGTTAATAGCTTCTGCTTTCTGTGCTACTCCTGTGGTTCCCCTTCACCTACATCTTTGTTGACAGTCCCTTTGTGCATAGACATTTCTCGAACTATCTTAACTGGTTCCTGTTGAGCCCCTGCCAGATCCACGTACCTGTCATTAGGGCTATTCCAAGCAGGACAAGCGTTGCTCCCTCCTTTCCTGCAGCCCCTTTCAATCCAGCTCTGCTCATGTCAGGCTGTAGTTGAAGGAAACAAAGGAGTCGGGCTACATCCAAGGTGAAAATCGAGGCTGTGGAAATCTGGATATCATGAGAGGCCCTGATAAGCTCTATGGGTGGTATCCCTGGGCTTTGGTGCGTGGAGTGTGGGTGGGTGGAGGAGAGGGAGGGAGGCACAGGAAAGTCTCATTTCCAGGAATGCCGCTTGTCTGTGGATGCACATATGTCACCCATTGTGGCCTCCATGGGGTTATTTATTGACCATCATTAAAGTGGAACCTGACTTCATGAGTCTTTCTGTTCCAGAAGGATCAGGGGCCTACAGCTTGTCTGGAATATCAGAGTAGGACAGTCACCACATTCTCTTCTTCAAGAACCTGTTTGGGCACCTTTCCCAAATATGCTGCTCCTCAGCCCCCACTGAGGAACCTGGGGACATAAGACCCTCCCCTTGGCCACAGCTGATTGGATAAGGGATAGGCACTTGACCCAACTGGACCAATCATATGCTTTCTCAAGAATTGGACTTTGGGCCGTCTAGGCAGTCTTTGTTGGCTGCTTGAACACTATGCTAGGCAGTTGTGGGGCAGGGTGGGGTCGACAACAGAAGGGAACAAACCAGGGAGGGCCGCCTGAGGCAGCCATTTTCCACTATGTGCCCAGAGTGGCAGAAAAAGCTGAGAGAGGAGAAAGAAGCACTCTCAGAGGAAAGCTGAGAGACCTCGGAGCAGCAGAGATCAAGAAGGAGAGGACAGAACTGCCAAGGTTCCTGCTGGCGTCCCAGTTGCTGGTTCCCGTCCGCAGAGGCCAGCTGTACTTCCTGTCCTTGAATATCTGAGATCGCCTCATGTTCTTCCCATAAATTCTCCCTTTTTACTTAAGCTTGCGCAAGTGGGCTTCTGTGTTGTGCCGCTGGACCGTCCCTGCCCAACGCACACCATGTGATACAATTAGCTCACAGTCCCGAAGGGGCAATTTATCCTTTTTGCAGATTCTCTGCCATAAATTTAAAATCTCCACCTGGCTTCCCCTTGCCAACCAGTGAGTGTCCTTCTGGGTTAACTTTTATTCGCACAGGCCACTATTGAGCTTGTGTCACCAGATCCAATGGCCTTTCTATGCCCCTCCCCCTCCTGTCCTCTCACTGCTCCACATGACTGACCACTCCTTCCTTCGTCACCTTCTCCCCTCACGAGTCTCCTCTGACACCTCTGTCTCCTGCATTTGTTCCTTCCTCTCCTTCATTTGTCTCCTTGTCTATCTTTCCTGACCACTCCTATACCCCACTTGGTTTGCCCCATAAGCCTCTTCTTAGCATTCTTTCTGGCTCTCTTGGCAATCCCCTCCCCCATCACCATGGTTTTCATCATCACCTCTTTCCAGACACCAGTTTGCACTTCAATTCGGCCCTCTCAGGTCCCCATTTCCATCCAGCTGCTGGAATCATATACGTGGGCACCCCACTGACCCCTCAAACTTTGTGTGCCTCAAAGTGATCTCAGTATTTCCCCTCCTAAACCTGACCCTCTTCTGGTGTTCCTTAGTTTGGTTAATGAGGCAGAAAGTTTCTGTGCCCTTCATCCATGACTCTCAGAGCCGGGAAATTTTGGCAGGGAATTTTGGCCAGGCTGCTCACCCCTTTGCCAGGAAATACCCACCTTGGGCCTCACTCAAATTGTGATTCCAATTTCTTTTACTTTCTCCTTGCTGCTCACATTAGAATGAATCACATGAGCTCTTTGGTGCTAAGATGCTCCCTGTCCCTCATGCTGAGGCCTGCTGGTCCAGCCCAAGGACTGTGAAGGAAGGAAGCCCCATGTGGCCTGTGTATTATCCACATGGAGGCCAAAGGCCATCACCTCCTCAGAAAGGTTGTTCTGTTGGCCTTTGCTCCCCCACAGGGATTCCATTCTCTTGTGGGCTTCAGTTAAAGACCTTCCATTCAGGAGAGCAAGGGGAGAGTGATTCTGTCAGCCTGTGGCTACAGGGAAGGCAGGCTGTGGGGAGCAGGAAGGCCTCACCCAGACTCAGTTTTGAGCTCAGCCCAGGCACCAAGCATTACTGCCTTTGCCCTGTGGTTTGCGATCTCAGGTCACAGCTGACAAGACCACAACCCCCACCTCACTGCACTGCCGGAGTGACCCCAATCCTCATCATCTGCAACATGAGGACTCATTCAGGGGGAAGTATGTTCCTGGGGTGGGGGTGGAGGGGGAGTAGTAGTCAGGAAAATGCTTGCTGCTGTAACAGATAACCCCCCAAAATACAGTGGAAGATCATTTATCACTGAATAAAGTCCCAAAATGGGTGTTCCCAAAGGACAGGAGACTCTCTTTTCCAGGGATGATTCGGGGACCCAGGTTCCTTCTATCTTGCAGCTCTGTTGGACTCATCTGTACCAAGGTATGGAAGGGGGAAAAGCACATGGGAGGTTACTATGGGCCAGACCTGGATGTGATGTCCATCTTTTCCACTTACACGCCATTGGCTAGAATAAGGTCACATAGCCACACCTTGGATATTAAGTCTGAAAAACCAGTTTGGGAAGCAGCTAGCTCATTTCTGTCCTAGAGGCTAACACACTGACCACTGTAAACCACTGGTCTCAAGACTTACCGTCTGCTGATGCAAAGTGAGGTTCTGAGGGACTGGGGGGCACAGAACAGGACCATCTTGACGGCGGGGCCTCTGGGAAAAGAGGGTGGAAAGTGAGGGATGGGAGGCCCAGGTCACCAGGAAGCAGCGTGGCTGGATCTCTGAAGAGGTCCCTAAAATCAGAGAGGCAGTCCTGAATTTGAGGATATGACCATGCTCCTGCTTCAGCCCAATCACCACACTTGTTCCTCAATTCCTGCTACACACAGGCCCTTGCATGGAGAGCCTCTGAGGGTCTTCCTGGGCCTGCTGTTATGAGGAAGCAACTATGTACTTGACTTTCAGCAGGGGCCAGTCACCCTGTGCTGGGCAGTGAGCTGAGAAGGCAGCCACTAGGATAAGAAAGAGATGAGCCAAGGCTCTTATACTCACAATAAGAGACTCATCTGTAAAAAGTGATAATGGATCAGATGATTGAAGAACTGTGCTGTCCACCTTGGCAGCCATTAGTCACGTGTGGCTATTTAAATTTAAATTGATTAAAATTAAATAAAATAAAAAATTAGTTCCTCAGTCACACCGGACACATTTCAAGTGCTTAATAGCAATATGTATCTGGTAGCTACCGTATTGGACCGTATAAATATGGAACATTTCCATCATCACAGAAAGTTCTATTGGACAGCGCTAATCTAAAAGGTGCCTCACAGAGCTGACAGTCCATGACTTTATGAAAAACAATGCACAGTAAAAATGTAATGTCTGGTTAGCTTGAGCACTAGAGAGTGAGAGAGGGAAATAAAAAGGTGAGAAGAGAGAAACAGAGGAAGACACACAGAGGAAAACATTTAGAAAGGAGAAATGCTCAAAGGCCATCGTAGACATTGAGGGTTGTTTACAAGACGAGAGGAGACTCAGGTGTCTCAAGAAAGAGGGCTTTTGTCATGAGGCAGTACGAGGTGTGGAATTGGACAGACAATGGGTGCTGAGGAAGTCCTGCCTCTCTTTTGGCTGTGAGGTGGTTCTGCTTCTCTGTGTCTCCCTGCACCAGCCATTCTTTGCTCCTCACAACTTAACCAGCCATGGACAGACTGACGCTGCCTTCTTTCCATGGCTGAGTGGCTTGGATTCTTTGTGCAGCTAAATGAAACATCACCCAGTTGGGAGAAACTGACTGGCCAACTTGTTTTTCCTCAGCAAACCATGCCATGCCGTGACTCCCAGATCAGCCTCTGATTAGCTGGTCCTGAGTCAGGGGCACTTTCTAGCCCAATCAACTGCAATCAGTGGGGTGGGATGGACTACATGAAAAAAAATATGGCTACCCAGATTGCAGGGCTTGGGGGCAGATAGATTCCCAAAGAGAGGAGCATGGAGGTGCCAAAATATGAGGCTTAGTTGGCCCAGGATAGAGAGAAACCACACACTCATCAAAGATGAGTAGACAAAGAGGCCCCTCCACCCCTTTCTTCCTACCCCTAATAGATATTGTGGCCCTACTATGGGCATGATTTTATACTCAGCAGAATAAGGAATACCAAAATGAATCAAAGATAAAAGTAGTGTTGACTGTCCAATCCAGGCTCTTCCTGTTGGCTGTGTGACTTTGGGCAAATCACTTAACTTCTCCATGCCTGTTTTGCCATCTGAAATGGTGGATATTAACAGTATTTCTTTCACAGGGCTATTGCGAGTTGCTTAGAATAGTGGTGGGCACATAGTAAGCATTATGTAAACATCGGCTATGACTATTATTGGCCTTCAGGAGTTTATGATCCTGTGTGGACCACAGATGAGCAATCAAATTGTAATGACGATGAATGTGATAATCAAGGTGGGTGAGAAATGTGCATGTTCTCAAGTCAGGCAGTCATTTCAGGCTTATGAAAACAAAACAAAACAAAAACCACAGCCCCCTTGGCTCTACCCCAATTTGTGGTATCCAGAAGGAACCACTTCGGACTGTCTGATCTGTTTCTTCTCATATTTACCTTCATATTTCTAAGTAATATGCTTACACTATTGTTTCTTGATTTATTCATCTCAGACATTATCCATCTATTATGGCTTGAATTGTGTCCCTCCAAAAGATGCTAAAGTCCTAACCCCCAGTACCTGTGAATGTGACCTTGTTTGGAAATTAGGGTCATTGTGGATGATCAAGGTAAGAAGAGGGCATTAGGTGGGCCCTAATCCAATATAACTGATGTCTTTATAAAAAGGGGAAAATTGGACACAGACATGCACACAGGGAAAGAGCCATGTGAAGACTGGAGTTATGCTGCCACAAGCTAAGGAACCATCAGAAGCTAGGAGAGGGGACTGGAACAAACAGATCCTTTCTTTGTGCCTACAGAAGGGGCATGACCCTGCCACACCTTGATTTTGGACTTCCAGCCTCCAGAGCTGTGAGGTAATATACATTCTTATTGTTTAAGCCACTCTATGGTACTTTCTTATGGCAGCCCAAGAAAATGAATCCACCATTGATTTTTTTACTTGACAATCAAATTTAACTCCCCCCTCCCTACACCTAGACTGTCTCTTGCTCCTATATACTAATAAATTACATCACAATTTTTGGTTGTACCAATGTTCAGTGTTTATAAGTATGTAAATGCATTCACTGCCATATTATGTAGTATGCTTGAAATATATGTCTGTTACTGTACAAATTTTTGTTTTCCTTAGAGTTAATATGTATCTCTCATCCTCTTTTAGTTTGTTTAGCTATCCTGAATTCTTCCCAAAGATGTGTACGTCTCTTCTGGGTACATTCAAACAAATCTCTCAGTTTCTTTGACTTTTTCTTTGAGACCTCATCCCAGGATCCTGCACACTCCTGCTGCAGTCAGCCTGGGTTCCTCTCCGAGTCTGCTCCCCAGCGATTCCCATAGAATCTCCCCTCAGCATCCAAGTGAGACTTCTCCTCGCCTCTCTCCCATTTGTGAGATCTCTGGTTTTCCAAATCCCGTCCTTTCCAACTTAATCGTTTACTTTCTTTACTAGTATCTACGACTCTGTAACAAATCATCCCAGAACTTAGTGGTTTAAGATGATAATAATCATTTATTAGCTCTGTTTCCAGTACAGCACCTCCTTTTTTCAGTATGCACCCTTGCAGTCAATTGAGCATGGTGTCCCGAGTCTAGACTCCTATGTGTTCAGTCTTCCAGAGAGTGAACCCCCAGGCTCTGATGGAGTGGGGAGTGAGTGTGAGGTGACCTGGTTGGGAGAGGTAAAGTTTAACTGTTTCTTAAATAAATGTGCAAATAGCCCTGTTTTCAACCCATCTGTGCCTTCTGCAGTACCTGGTGTCTCCAATTCCTCAGACTTTCTCAGGTTCTGCTGCCTGAATTGGGTTGCTTCTTACAGCTTCTATCCCTATAGGCACTTAGCTTCCAGCATTCTCCGGTCTGCTAAGTCAGTTACTTTTTGTCCATTTACTTTCTGGCTTCCAAAACGTTGATGACGGTTTCAATAGCTGTGTTTTCTCCTCTCTCTCTCTCTCTCTCTCTCTCTCTCTCTGTTGTTTGTGGATTTAGATCATTTTTTAAAAATCCCCTAGTGTAATTTTAGTGGGCGCTTTGGGACAGACAGTGGAGGTATGTGAGTGTGCTCAATAATTCTATGGCTAATTAGAAGTCCTCTATCCATTTTTCTCATTCAATAATGTTGAGGTGCTCCAGCAGTAGAAACTGCGTCCTATGTTTCTTAGGTATCTCTCCACAATAAAATACTTATAAATTTGCACTGAATCCTGTACTGGTGGGATTACGGTGGTGGGATGGTCAGTATTGAGGAGACACTTAAGGAAGACTGCCCGTCTTCACCATCCCTCTCCAGGATGCCCGAGCGCTGATAATCTGTTGCTCTTGCAAATGTCAGGCCAGCTCCAAAAAAAATCCCCTGCTTCCTAGTTCTGCCTTAGCTTGCAGGGCCTGTGTGTATGTGTGTGTGTGGGGGTCATTTGCTGAGTGACTCATTCACCCATGCCTTCGTTTTTAATCGTTTACTTCCTGTTGGCTTCAAGAAGCACCCGGGCCGTCCCCCAAGCTGCCCAGGAACAGATCAGCCTGGAGTCCCTTCTGGAGAGAGTCCCTGTGTGTGTATGTTTGTGGATCTGTGTGTGTCTGCTGTGGGTGAAATATATGGAGGGGAAGGTAACTCAAGTTGAGAGGGACAGGCTGAAGAAAGCAAGAGATTCGATAACAACAGCAAATATATTCAGGAACCCAAATTAGCAAAGATCAGGAGCTCCAGGGGAAAGCTGTGATCATATAGCTATAGGCAGCTTTCTGCTACGAGGGGGAAGTGGTGAGAGAACCCCATGCAAAGGTGGTGCCACAGAGCATGAAGACGGCCTTGGCCTTGGCCTTGGCCCCGTCTATGCAAATTGAGACACCTTGAGGAGGGTTAAGAATTGGTCCCAGGGCTTTCTAGCTTCTGCGCTCATGGGCAACCCCCCACTGAGTACTGCGGACAGGAGGAGAACTTAATTGAGAGACCAGGTGCCAGCAAAGGGCTCCTTTTGAGAATGTGGCTTGAAATCCTCCATTAGTGCAGCCGGAACCTGGCTCCCTGAATAGTCCCTGGGCTAATAAACCCTTTCCTCTGATTTACGCAGCAGTTGGGTGTGGAGGAGGTAAGCAGAGCTCCTCTTGGACGGGTCATTTTTTCTTTTCATTTTTTTCTTGAAGTGTAACATGCTTATGGTAGCGTGCACAGATCTTCAATGTACAGCTCGATGCATTTGTATATATGTATAGATGTGTGTGACCGTCACCCAGATGAAGAGATCGAACAATTCTAGCACCAGCCCCAGAAGGTTCTCTCATGCCACTTCATGAATATTGCCCCCATAAGCATCCACTATTCTGACCTCTAGCATTATAGATACGTTTTGTCTGTCCATGAACTTGTTACAAATGGGATTCCATAGCATTCACTCTGTTGCGTCTGGCATGTTTCACACAACATGATGTCTGTAAGATTTGTTCATGTTACTGTAATTGCAAAGCCAGCTCAAACTGGTCTAACAAGCTGATGAGTAGTACTTATGAACCCTTAACTGTCTACCCCGCCACCACAGAACCAAAGGACTGGGACGTGATTGGGACCTGAACATCAGAACCCTTTCAGAAGCAAAGGGTCCATTGTCCAGGAAGATCCGGTGCTAAAGCTCCTTAAATCTTGCCCCGAACCCTGGATCAGGGAGACAGAGTTGACTCTTGTCTCCTGTCTCCTTGCCGGTCGACCTCAAAATAAAAGTCTTTTCTTTTCTCAAAAGCCGGTGCCATAGTATTGACTTCTATGTGTCGAGCAGTGAGTGAGTCCTTGCTTGGTAACATTACTGAGGTCTTAGTAGTTTGTTCTTTTTTACTGCAGCATAGTATTCCATTGTGTGACTATACCACAATTTATCTTTCCTTCTGTGGATGGGGATGTGTAGTTTTAACACATGTATTCACAATTTCCACAGAGTCCAGGTGTGAAAGCTCCTCAGTCTCCTGGTAGTGTCTTTGCGTGGCAAGTTGCTTCCCTCAAAACCCCACCAGACTTGCCATGTGAGGAGAATTGTCCACAAGATGAGGCAGTTAGCTCCTTGCCTGAGACAGTGGGGCTCCCATATACAAATTGATGAGTCTGAAAGCCCAAAGACTGTGAAGCCAGGGCCCTCAGATCCTTCTCCTGTGTACCCCCCTAAAACCCTGCCCCAGCCATGGCTCACCAGTCCATTGTAACCTCGGCCAAGGCCAGTTATCATCCGCCACTGGAGTTTCTTCTGCAGCTAACTACAGACAGGCCCCCATCAAATATCAGGCCTGTGACCAGGAACAACAAAAGCAGGAAAAGCACCAGGGACGAGATTCTGAGCAGCTGACACTGGGCTTTAACCTCCTCACCCTGCCATTGTGAGGACAGCCAGGATTGCCCCTTCCTTAGCCCCAGCCTGCAGCTTGCGGCCCTTTATGAGATCTGCCAGGGGAGCAGGGCCCCAGACAAAGGCCAGGGTTCTGCTGAGCTTACTAAAAGGAGAAAGAGCCCATTGATGTACGTGAGAGTCCTTCTGCACTCCCCCATCCTCCCTCCTCCCTCCCTGCCTCCCTCTCTCCCTCCCACCCCTTGGCCCAGAGAGGAGGTCAGTTCAGCACAGGGCAAGCTTCGGACAGGGCTGGACCAACCCTGAGGCAGCTTGCACTGACGCTTCCCAGGATCTGCTTTCCTGGAGCTCTGGATTTGACCTGTGCTCCTCCCTTCTTCACACCTCTCCCCAACACACACAGGCTGTGAGGGGACAAGTGGAAGAGTCCTGGCACTTCATTCTCAACAAAGGATATTTCGTATCCCTGCCTCAGGCAGTGGGGCCCACCTCTACCAGACCCCTCAGAGTCCTCTGCCACTTTCCAGCTGCTGACATCCCTCTAAGAGCCCCCATTCAAGTTTGGCCTTGGTTCGAACCTTGAACTTGCTCTCCCTTCAGCTGGGAATGTCTTTCCCCCTGCTCTTTGCTTGTCTGCCTCTGCCCATCATTCACATCTCAATGCACATGGCACCGCCTCAGAGAAGACTTCTCTGACCACCCTAGCTCAAGTAGTACCTTCAGATCGCCCTGTTTTATTTTCTTGATAGTATTGATAGGTTATCTACTTATTTGTTTATGGGATTATGAGCTGTCTCCTGCACTTGGTATGTAAACTCGGTATGGACTGAATGTGTCCCCCCAAAATTCGTATGTTGAAGCCCTACCCTACAATGTGATAGTATTAGGAGGTGGGGCTTTTGAGAGGTGATTAGGTCATGAGGGTGGAGCCCTCATGATGGGATTAGTGCCCTTATAAGAAGACACACCAAAGAGCTCTCTCGCTCTCTCCCTACCTCCCCCCCCCTCTCTCTCCCCCCCTCTCTCTCCCCACCCCATGTGAGGACACAGCAAGAAGATAATTGTCTTCAAATTAGGAAGGGAGCTCTCACCAGAAAATGAATTGGCTGGAACCTCAATCTCGATTTTGATCTCTCTAGGCTCCAGAACTGAGAGAAATAGACGTTTAAGCCACCCAGTCGGTGGTATTTTGTTAATAGCAGCCCAAGCCGCCTAATACAAAACTCTATTGGGCCGTGGTCGTCTTGCTCAGCAGTGTATCCCTTGGGCTTCCATCGGGGCCTGGTGCAGGGTCAGTTATTGATTGCTATATAACAAATCACCCCTAAACTTAGCAACTTAAAACAGCAACTATCTTTTGTTCTGTGTATTATGAATTCAGGAGCAGCTTATCTCTGCTCTAGAATGTCTGAGATCTTTTTTGGGAAGACTCAAATGCAGGTGCTGGAATCATCTGAAGGCCTATGCACTCACCTGTCTGTAGGTTGATGCTGACTGTTGGCTGAGACCCCAGATGGACTGTCAACTAGAATACCTAGACATGACCTTTCCAGGGGCTCAATCCACATGGGCTCCTTTGGGCTGCCTCACAGGATGGCTGCTGAATTCCAAGTGTGAACACCTCAAGAGGGGTAAGCAAAAGTGGTGTCACCTTTTAAGACCTAGGCTTGGAAATCAAATAGTGTCACTTCTGTGTACATAGCCACCCAGATTCAAAGGGAGAGAACATAGACCCACTTCTTGATGGGAGAAGCCTCAACATCACATTTTAAGAAGAAGATGCGGGTTGGGATATGTTGTAGTAGCCATCTTTGGAAAACACAATCTACCGCATTTAAATATTTGTTGATTGAATGACTGCTTTGTGCTCTCAACTTCTTTTTCCACCTCTTTGCTTTGCCACTTACCAACTATATGACTTGGGAAACTTATTGTATCAGTAAGTTCTACAGAGAAATAGAACCAATAGGAGATATACATATATATGTAGATATACATATGTATATCTATATATATGTATATCTATACTGTGTTTCCCCGAAAATAAGACCTAGCTGGACAATCAGCTCTAATGCATCTTTTGGAGCAAAAATTAATATAAGACCCGGTCTTATATTATATTATGTTGGATAAGACCGGGTCTTATATTATAGTAAAATAAGACTGGGTCTTATATTAATTTTTGCTCCAAAAGATGCATTAAAGCTGATTGTCCAGCTAGGTTTTATTTTCGGGGAAACACAGTATATATATATATAGATAGATAGATAGATAGATAGATAGATAGATAGATAGATAGATATAGATATAGATATAGATATAGATATAGATATAGATATAGATATAGATATATATACTTACATTGAGATTTATTTTAAGAAACTGACACATAAAATTGTGGGGGTTGGCAAATCTGAAATTTGTAGGGCAGGCCAGTAGGCTAGAAACCCAGGCAAGATGTGATGTTGCAGTCTTGAGACTGAAATTCATTGGGTAGGCCGACAGACTAGAAACCCAGATAAGAATTGCTATTGTAGTTTTGACTTTGAAGTTCCTAGGACAGGCCGGCAGGCTGGAAACTCAGGCAGGATTTCTGTGTTATAGTCTTGAGGACGAATTCCTTCTTCTCTGGGAAACCTCAGTTTTGCTCTTAAGGCTTTCAACTGATTGGATGACACACACCCACATTATCGAGGGTAATCTGTTTTCCTTAAAGTCAACTGATTGTAGATGTTAATCACATGTACAAAATACCAAACAACTGGACACTGTAGTTTAGCCAAGTTGACACATAAAATTTAACCATCATGCTTAACCTCTCTGAATCAGCTTTTCCCCTTTTGAGATGAAGAGAAAAGTCCCTTACAAGGCTGCGGGGAGAAGAAAACGAGTACTTATATGTGGTAGGCAGCCTCCACAGTGGCTCCCATGCTCTCCATCTCCTGGCATTCATGCCCTTGTATAATCCCCTCCCCTTGAGTGTGAGCAGGATCTGTTGACTCACTTTTAACAAATAGAAATTGAATATGGTAGCAGTGACGGGTGTCACTTCTGAGATTAGGCTATAGAGAGCCTTGGTTTCCATCTTGCTCACCCTCTCTTGCTCTTACTCAGTCACTCTGACTGAAGCCAGCTGCCGTGTTGTGGGCTCCCTATGGGGAGGCCCAGGTGGTGAGGAGATGATGTCTCTAGTCACAGCCAGAGAGGACCTGAGGCCACCAATAGTCACGTGAGTGATCTTGAAACTGGATCACACCCCTCACGAAACCCTGAATTAGAGGTACCCAGTTAATCCACACCAGAAGTCCTGACCTGCAGAAACTGTGAGACTAAAAATGTGTGTTGTTTTAAGCCTCTAAGTTTTGGGGTAATGTGTTACACAGCAATGGATAACTAACATACCATATGGGTGGTAAATGCCTAGCACAGTCTCTGGCACACAGTAGATGCTCAATAAATGTGATTAGAAACTGATTCTAACTGAGCTATGGCTTTATGTGAAAGTTCTCCCAGGGAGAAAACTTTCCCAAAGGCATGATTTTGTCATGGAATTTCCTAGCAAAGTAATGGGAGGGAAGGCACTTCTGAAACTGCTTGAAGTCATACCACACAGTTGGCCATCAGTTGGATTCCAGGTAAGGCAAAGAGGTAGTCCTTTCTCCCTCTTGAGAGTGGGACTACTAGCTGAGGATGTGCCTAATTCAGGGACTCTGGAAACTTCCTCAGGAGAAAAAATCTATATTGACAACAACAAATACCTATAGAGAGTGCACTAGAGATACAGTGGGAGCAAAAGCCCGGTGTCCCTTATCTCAGAGCATTTACAGGTCAGTGAAGAGGGTATTAATAATTACACCAATGCAAATACAATTATGAGCTGACACCACTACTCTGCCGGGAAGGAATTTGTAAACTAGGACACTGACCTAGACTAGAGGGGTCAGGAGAATTTCTTGCAGGAAGGGACACACAGGCTAAGATAGGAGGATAAATGGGCATTAACTAGATGAAGAAGAAAGGGAAAAGCATTGCAGACCGAGGGAACAGAATGTACACAGGTACTGTGATGAGAGGTAATATGGCATATTTGAGAACTGATAAAAGATTGGTGTGTGGCTGGAAGACAGACAGCAAAGGGGACAGGGTGAAAGAAGCTGGGGTGGTCAGCAGGGGCCTTGTAGTAAGTCACAGTCGTGGTGAGGATTTGCATCTTTTTTTTAAAGATTTTATCGGGGAAAGGAACAGGACTTCATTGGGGAACAATGTGTACTTCCAGGGCTTTTTTCCAAGTCAAGTTGTTGTCCTTTCAGTCTTAGTTGTGGAGGGCGCAGCTCAGCTCCAGGTCCAGTTGCTGTTGCTAGTTACAGGGGGCGCAGCCCACCATCCCTTGCGGGACTCGAACTGGCAACCTTGTGGTTGAGAGCCCGCACTCCAACCAACTGAGCCAACCAACTGAGCCATCCAGGAGCTCAGCAGCAGCTCAGCTCAAAGTGCGGTGTTCAATCTTAGTTGCGTGGGGCGGAGCCCAGCCCACCATCCCTTGCGGGACTCGAGGAGTCAAACCGGCAACCTTGTGGTTTAGAGCTCACTGGCTCATGTGGAAATCGAACCTGCAGCCTTCGGCGTTAGGAGTACGGAGCTCCAAACACCTGAGCCACTGGGCCTGACCGGCCCCAGGGTTTGCATCTTTATTTGGAAAACAATAAGAAGCCATTGAAGAGTTTAAGTGGGGGTGTGATGTAATCAGATTTGTGTTGTTGAATGGTCTCTCTGGAAACCACGCATAGACTGGATTATACTACACAATTGGGGAGACAGAGTTGGGTACTGAGTAGTCCAAGTGAATGGTGCTAGCAGCTTGGACCAGGAGTACGCTGTTGCGGAGGTGATAAGATGGGAAGCATGCAGCTGATGCATGACATCACCCACCTTCCAGTGGAGACGAAAGCCCAAAAGCATGATGTAATAGAGAGAACATAAAACAGATCTGAATTCAAGTTCTGGCTGTGCTTCTTACCAGCTGTGTGACCTCTGACAAGTGTCTAAACCTCTCTGTGTTTCAATGTCCTGATATGTAAAGTAAACATAATAAGTCCTACCTTGCTGGGCTGTTGGGCAGATTATCTGAGATACACCTGTGCCTGGCATAGAGTAGGACAGTGTGCTGAGGCACCCCTTGTCCTGTAAACCCGTATAGACGAGTGATAAAATTCTGACCAAGTTAGTTTTTGCTACTGATGTAATGTGTATTTGCTGCACCGTTTGAGAAAATATTCAATTGTGCTGTAGAAGACAAGAAAACAAATGGGATTAGTGAAATTTGTCATCGATAAGTAAGTTAGTAACCTGGGAGAAATGTTAGACAGATAAGGTAGAGCATATGGGTAAACATAGCTAGAAAGAGGTGGAAGGAGCAAGAGATTCCTAATATTCATGAGGTACTAAATATACAAGAGACACGAAATATTCATGAGACACTAAATATATTTAAGTCACCTGAGGCCCTAAATATTCATAATAGACTAAATATACATGAGGCATATGAGGTACTCAATATTCAGCCACCCATTGGTGATAATACTCATTCTGGCCCCATGTGTCCTGTGCCCAAGAAATGCAAATAACCTCTATGGCTGCTCCTCAGGCTAATTGGAGAAGTGCAGCCAGGCCTGTTGTCTCTCCCATAGAGCATGTGTGTACGGTTAGCCCCAGGCTCCTTCCAGACTCCTGTGCACCTCACACCTCAACTGTGGTTTTGTAAACCACACCATCAGAGGGCAAGGTTGATAGAGGGAGCAGAGAGAGACGGAACATTGCCCACCCCGGGATTCAGGATCCTTCCGCCAGCTTGCACCCTGTCCTACGTGCATGAACCTACCCCCACCTCTCTCTTTGCTTCTCACTGTGTGTTTCCAGTTGCTTTACTGCACTATGTGATTCAAGCTCTTTGTCTTGGTTTGTGAGCCTTTCTTTCCTGTGACCTCTGGGGTAGCTCGCTTAGAAGGATACTGGGAGGCCACTGTTTCATAGAGGTGAGCTCCCACGTGACAGTTGAGTAAGGAGGGAGAATGAAACTCTCCTGGCACCATGTCAGATGGAACATTGTTCTGAACAGGTCAGGCATTGAGGTTCGAAGCATGGGAAAGAGGTGTGGCATGCATCAAGCCAGCCCTAAGGAAATCGTGATTATCTGAAATGGGTGAGCCCCTACTGACACAAATGGTGATGCGAGTTGAAGAGTGATAGCTGTGGGTATCTGTAAAGATGCTGAAAAACTGAAGTAAGGAATCACTTGTGCCCACTGTTGGCTTGTTTAGTGTCGTATGAGATTTCTAATCTCTTCAAGTGTGTTAACAAGAATTCCCAAATTGGAAAATGGACCCCAAGCGCCAAGAGGTTAAGAACAACTGTGGTGAGTGCTAGGCTCTGGTGCAGTAACAAATGGTCCCCTAAATTCTCAGAAACTTAACACAACAAAGATTTATTTCTCACACACATGTAATATGCCTATTTGGGGTTAGCTGGGGGGTTCTCCTTTACCTTGCCCTCACTCCAGGACACAGGTCGATGGACCACTATTTAGAATATTGCCATCTATGGTGACAGAGGGAAAGCAAGCTCACTTCCTGCTCACAACTCATTGGTCACAACTGGTCATATGGCCCCACTCAACCTCAGTGGGCCAGGAAGTGCAACTCTTCCATGTTCCTGGAAGGTGGAGAGCCAGAAACATGTAGTGGACATTTCTGATTTGGCTTCCAGAGTGCCTTTGGTTGCATGTATAAAAACTCAAGGACCCAAAGGCTTTGGGAATGAGGGTGTCCAGACTGGACTGCAAGACCCAGACCCCCAAGACCACCTTCAGAAGACCCTCTGAAGTTTTCTGAATCCACAAACATCCCCAGCAGACTTACTTCAATGTCCTCTGCCTCCACCAAAGCATTTATTCCAGGCGCAGTAGAGAAGGTAGCTAATGACCAGCCATCAAGAAAGGCAGGGTCTCTGTGTTTAGGGGGGAGACATATCAGACTGACACATGCAGTGGCCGGAAGAGTCCGGAAGAAAGATGATGAATGGAAGGATGTCAGGGCAGCCGTGTAAACTTGGCATGAACTTCCCAATTGAGTTCAGTAATAGGTAAACACTTTTGGCTTTTTAAATAGCATTTACCTTAAGTAGCCCTGTTAATTAGTATTAATTAGCAGCTAGTAGTTTCTATTGCCTCCTAATTGGTGGTTTGCAAGTCAAGAAGTTTAGGTGGAGAGTGGGATAAAGGTAAATGTGAAAGGAAAGAGGGGTTTCTAGTTTTCTAGGATGAGCAATTAGTAATCATTCACTTGAAAGCAGGGCTCTCTCAAGGTTGAAAAGTGCCCCTGAGAAGTCACCCTTGGCTGGATCCACTCCCTATAATGCTTGACACAAACACACACCCAGCTTTCTTTTACAAGTGGTTTCTGTGGCTTAAGGCCAATAGCACTTTCTCTCCAACCCTCTCTGAGCCCTGGACCAAGGATATTTTCCAAACCTCTTTCAGAATCATTGCTCACTTGCCCCAGCCTGTTCCAGCATGTCCTCTTTCATCTACTGCCTTGCTAAAGAACCTTGCCAAGGCAGAAGTTGCCAGATCTTTGGGAGTATCCCAGGTTTCTGCCCCCTGGGGAGAGAAAGAGTGCCAGCTTAGAGAGCTGGCTCCAGTCGGATGGAAGGGAAGAGAGTTGGTTTCTAGGTCACCGAAATGTTAGCCCAAGCTTTGGAATCACCAAGACTTGGGTCCAAGTTCCAGCTCCTCTGCTTACTATCTGTCTGGCTGGCCTTGGGCTCATTACATGTAACCCTTATGAGCCCGTTTTCTCACACTGGTAATAGGAGAAATTTTTTCATATAGAGTTGTGAGAGTAAATGAAATCATGTATGCTAAGCATGTAGCACTTTGCCTAGCACATTGGAAGTGCTCGTTGAATGGCATCTATTGTAGGGTGGCTGGTTGGCTCAGTTGGTTAGAGCACAGTGCTCGTAACACCAGGGTCGCCGGTTCGATTCCCACATGGGCCAGTGAGCTATACCCTCCACAAATAGAATGGAAAAAAAAAAGGTATCTATTATAAAAACAAATGTTAAAGTAATCAGAAGTTAAGCCCTGATGAAATCTTCAGCACAAACCCAAATTTGAAGGCGGACCCTCGTCACCTGCCATCAGGAGACCTCAGTCTCCCCTTGGCACCTAATATCCAGCTGGCTTTGATAGATGATATCTAGCTCCTCGTGGGAGCCTGGAACCAGCAGAAAGTCTATCACCAATGTCTTAAACAACCTCATGGTTTCTGGAAAGAGCTTGAAAACTCTTTCCTCCTGCTATGTTTCTAGACCTAGGTGGATTTTCTGACCTCAGCTTGCTCCAGACCGTGTCCTAGGGGTCCCTGGCAGTCCCCAATCAGCCCTTGGCCATAGTCACCAAATCATTCGGGGATTTTCTCTCATGGAATTTGCTATTTGTACCAGTTAAGGTGACATTAAATTGCAAGTAACAATGGCCCAAAGTGACAGTGGCCTAAAGAAAGTAGTTTATTTCTTTCATATACAAAAGTCCAAAAGAATGAAGCCCAGGGTTGGTATGGCTGCCCTGTTCCACCTAGTCCTCAGAGATCCAGGTTCCTACCATCTTGTCACTCAATTGTGCATTGTCTCCATTCCCAGGGTCACTTCTTGGTCCAAGATGGCTGCTACAGCTCCAGCTTTCATGATCACATTCCAGCCAGCCAAATGTAGAAAAGGGGGCAAAGGACACATGTGAGCTGTCTTTGAAGGAAGGCTCCCAGAAATTTGCCGCATGACTTTTGCCCTTACATCTCAGTTCAGCCATGTAGCCACACCTGGCTGTAAGAAGGCATGGAGGATGCACGGTTGGTCTGCAAGAGAAGGAGAAATGAAGGCGATATGCAGAGAAGTTGGGAGCAAGAGGTGTGTCTGCATCCATTCAAAAAGCTTCATTTGGGGCTTATGTTAGCTGGAGTTGGTTTGTAACTTGTAGCCAAAACAACAACAAAGACAATTACCAAGATTGTTTCCCTAACCCTGCACTAATGGAGTTGCACACATCAATGCCTAAGAATCATTTAGAGTTGGTTATTTAAAATATTGATTTTCTGATCCTATCCCCCAGAAATCCCAATTCCTTGAGTCTGGAGTGGGGCCTGGACTCACATTTTTAACACATCCCCCCATTCTGTTGTGGGAAGTCCAAGGACTACAATTTGAGAAATACTGGTTTACAGCCAGTTCAGCAGTGTATCAGTTACCACTGCTGTGTAAAAAACAGCCCCAAATTTACCAGCTTAAAACAACAACCATTTTATTTTGCTCACAGATTCTGTGGGTCAGGAATTTAGAGAGGCTATAACAGGGACAGCTTGTCTCTGCTCCATGTCTTGGGCCTCAACTGGGAGGACTCGAAGGCTGGGGGTGTCTCAAAGGCTGGGGGTGTCTCAAAGGCTGGGGTCTGAAATCATCTGGAGGCTCTTTCAGTTGCATGTTTGAGGGTTGATGCTGGCTGTTGGCTGGGACCTCAGTGGGGCCATCAGCTGGAACACCTACAAGTGGACCTGTCCATGTGTCACGCTTCGTCACAGCATGGTCATTGCGTTCTAAGAGTGAGAGTCCCAAGAGAGAACCATGAGAGAACTCAATGGCCTTCAGTGACCTAGCCTCAGAAATCAGTGTCACTTCCGCTATAGTCACAGGCCACCAGATTCAAGGGGGAGGGGACATAGATCACACTCTACTTTACAATGTAGAGGAGCATATGGGATGAATGGGAGCTCTTGTTGCAGCCATCTTTGGAAAAGATCATCTTCCACAAAGATGAAACCTGAGCATCTGCAAAGGGACTTTAGCAAATGCCAGGTGGTCAGGCTTCTGGTCCCCATCCTGCTGGAACCCCTCCCCGCTCCAATCTGTTTTATATGATGGCTTTTTTCATCAGCCAAGATTTTGCCTTTCCCCCAGGCCCTAACCTGGAGCTTATAAACCTGAGGATAGGGGAATGGGGCCAGCGTTTTTGCAAATGGCTCCACCTCCTCCTCAGGTCTCTGGAAGGTGCCAGTGCTGTATTGGTCCTCTGGTCATGTTGGCCTTGCAGAATCCTATGTGGGAGACTCAGGAGGGAGCTGATGGAGGAAACCTCTGGCCAGGACTCAACATGGGGTGTGTCAAGGAACCCACTCAGGATTTAAAAAATCATCTGTCACGTGGTTCTTTTGCCAGCTTAGAATAATTGCCAAATTTTTTCTGCCTAATTTGCACAGAAAGTGCAGAAAAATTCTTTTCTTTCTTTTTAACATCAACTTTAATGGTGCCCTGGGATGTGATTCTTCATAAAGGGAACGCACCTGTGAAACCATGGTGCTGGATTCCTGGGGACGCTGCCCGTTCTGGCTGAGAATGGGACCTCAGACATGCAGCATTATGAGGGCACAGACTGAGCTTCTGCTTGGCTGGTTTCCTACCCAGGCCCATGCTGGCAAGCTTGGCAAAGACCTGCTGAACTGAAGGATGGCCTCCTGCACTAGCCAAACTCCCCCTGATCTACTGGATGTTATTCTCCTGTTAAAATCAAGGAGTAACCTCAGACTAACCTCAGAGACCTTCATCTGACCCTCTCACCTTCCAGACGAGGGAAGAGAAGGCAGAAAGCCAAAGTGACATGTCTAAAGCCATGTGGTTGGCCAAACCTTAAATCCTGAACAATTTCTGACCCCTCTTAAGGCTCTTTCAAAAAGGGGGCACCTCCCCCATCTTGCTAATTAATAAAATGCCTCACTCTCCCTCCCCGTTTTCTAAGCACTTACTCCCTTCCCTATGTGCTCTACCTTCTGCATTTGTTGTTTCTACCAACAGATGGAACCGATGTTTTTTTTGAGCTGATGTGTGCATTAAGCTCCCTTTGGAACGAACTTGCTGCTGGTGGCTGTCCTGATTCAAGCTGTCGTTCAAATAATCCCTGACTCTTAGATCTGGGCTTTCCCCCTAATGAATCCATCAATGGCACTATTAGGAACTCTTGGGTTTCTTTTTTAATGTTGCTATCAAAAAAAGTCTCCAGTGGATTGCAGAGGGCAGGACTAGCCTATAGACATCATCCAGAGCAGTTTTAAACAAGTCTGCAAATTCTTTGACACTTCTGCTATCGAGAGATGGCATCGATGCCCTAGTGACTCACTTGTAACAAATAGAATGCAGTGGAAATGACAGGGAATGACTTAGCAGGCGAGGTTATCCAAGGCCATGAATCTTCCACCGAAGTCTCCCTCTTGAGATCCTTGCTTGCTGGATGTCACCTCCAGGGACACTTCCTCTCAGAACCCAGCCACAATGCTGTAAGAACCCAAGACATATGGGAGGCGTCCTGTACACAGTGAGTTGGTTGGCAGCCCCCCTGAGCCAGCTCAACTCCTCAGCCCAGGCACTAGCCACGTGACTGAAGGAGCTTCAAGATGGTTCCAGCTCCCAAGCATTTGTGTTACCCCACCCTTCTAACCTTCCCACTGAGGCCCCAGTTATCATAAAGTAGAGATAAGTTGCCCCTGTTCGAATTCCTGATGCGCAGACTCCATGAACATAATAAAATGGTTGTTTTAAGTAGTCATGTTTTAGAATTGTTTGTTACTCAGCACTAGTGACTGGGCAGGGGGACCATCCAACAGGGCAGGGGGACATCCTTGCAAAATATCAGAGACTCCAGGCTCAAAAACCCACTGGGCACATGGGCCCATCACCAATGACATTAGGTCGAAAATGAAAGTGGGACTTGCACCAAGTTCCAGGCGAATGTGAGGTCCCTCTGTGAGAAAATGGAATGAGGATGCTGGAGCTGAGCCGTTGGCTTCACACCTTCAGTTCCCTCCACCTGGAATGCCTCCCACCTATTCTTTTGCCTGCCAACTGCTACCCATCACCCAAGACTTGGTTCAGTCACTACCTTCTCTGGGAGGTCTTTCCTGACATTCCAGCACAGAACACACTCATGCTCAAACATGCAGAGCCTGGGGGACAAGTCCTTTTTCCGGAGTCCACACCTTGCCATACCTACTCCTGTTCTAGCACTCACTGCAATATACTGCACTTAGCTTCCCGATTAGACTAGGAGTTTCTGGAGATTGGGAATATCTCTTGCCAGTTCTGGCACAGGGCTCAAAACACGGCCACCATCCACTGACAACCTCCTCTCCCTCCTCTTCCCCCTCCTCCCATTTTTTCTCCCCTCCTCTTCTGTCTCCTTCTTCTCCTTTTCTCTTTCCTCTTCCCCCATCGTCTCCCTCTCCTCTCCCTCCTCCTTCTTCCCCTCTTCTCCTCCTCCTCTTCCTGCTCTCTGTCCAGAATCTGTGCTACCCCCACACCTTTCCTGTTGCCCAGCAGGGGCTCTGAGCCCCATTCACTCTCTTTTGGGGGCTCAGCTTAATTTCCCTCCAGCAGCACAGATTCAACACCACACCTGTTCTCCTGTTTTGGCTTGCACTGCTTTTGTGGTTAACAAGGGATGACAGATCCCTTTCTGGAATCCTCTCCAGGGACCCAAATCTCAAAACCAGACCCCAGGACGATTTGCACAGGCTCAGACCCAGCAGCATCCCCACCTGCCATCCTGTCCCCTGCAGGAAGGCACAGCAATGGGAGATGGGCAGCGGGAAAGGAGGCCACGTGGGGCCTGATCTGTCTGGAAAGTGTCACTGGCCTTTCCCACAGTGTGTTGTGTCACAGAAATTGTTGCCGACAGGGGTCAGGTAGCCTAACACTGAATTTGGAGGGCGGGGATCCGTGTGAATGGCGCCTTGCTCTGAGAAGGGGCCCGCAAGGCCCACTGGCCTAATGAAGGCAGCCAGGCATTGTGAGAGGCCTGCAGGACTCACGGGGCATGGCAGGGAGGCTGGGAGAGGTCTTAGCCCCGAGGGGAAGAATGCCCATGTCAGGGAAGGCGAGCATTAACTCCGGCAGGCCTGCAGACCGAGGGGCCAGAATGAACTCCTCAAAGGCCGTTGAACAGGGCCTGTGATTGACAAGTGGGCTCTGTCAATCAGGGAAAGCAGGCTGTGAGAGAGTGGGCCACCAGATACAAAAAGAGTGAAGTTTGATGAGCTCTGGGGACTGGGCTGGAAACAGGGGAGGCTGAGCCAGAGTCCCAGGCAGCTTGCGATTTCATGAGAGAAACCAGGGTTTTAACTGGGGACCTTTCAGGCCTAGGCATGGGTTTATCATTCATCGGGTGTCTGTCTTGGGGAAATTGTCAACAGGAAGCTGACTTGTCAATGATGTCTGTGCCAAATCCTTGAGCTTGCCTTAGTTATTTGATGCGGCACTTAGTCACCAATGTAGAACATAGATGATCACATGGTCTGTGTTGGAGAGACTTTGCTATGGGGCGGGGGCAGTTGGCAGCGATGGTTTTATTGTACAAAGAATTCGAGACAGGATAGGTGCTGAATAAATATTTGATCATTTATGCACGTAGCGCCAGTGCTCCAAACTGTATTTTAAAAATAAAATGCCAACATTCTATTTGCTAAGTTTAAAGATTACTTTAAATTAGATGTTTGCAGTCATTCTAGAAAATATTTGGAATTTATAGATTAAAATACAGAATGAGGGGTGGCCCCTCCTCCCACTGAAAGTTAGTGCCAGCATTACGGTGTATTTAACTCCAGTCTTTTTACTATATATCTTTTAAAATATAATTGTGATCAACTGTACACACAATTTGGCAATTTGCTCTTTTCTTGCTCAACGTAGTGATACAAGCATTTTTCATGTTATTACAAACTCCTGGTAAACATCATTTTTAATGGCTACATAATATGGATTGTATTTTCAATTTTCATTAAATTCCTGTTTTATCTTCAGCCTGATTGCTTTGAAGGGCCTAATTTCTGCCAGTCCTAATCTGCTTATCTGTTTATCAGGCGCTGCATTTCCACCAAGGCTATCCCCTTTTCTGAGGGAGAGGGGGGTGGGGGGACATGAAAGAAGGTTCCAGATGGGATGGATGTAGCCTCTACATGGGGTCACTGGCAAGCCAGAGACACTGTCAGGGCAGGACCACCATGGGCCCTGGGTTTCTCCTGGTCAGTCTCCATTTCAAACATTCTCTCCGGTTGTATGCATAAATTCACTGGTTCTTACAGAGACCACATGGCTCTCTTAGGATTAAAAATTATGATTCCCATACATCTGGGCATATTGTGATAGAAAAGAAAGATTAGGGTTGGCTAAAGTGGTGGCAGAAAGGGATCGTGGCATCCAGGTGGGGGTGGTAGGGAAGCTCTGTGCAAAATATTTAACCTTCAACTTCTACAGATGGTGAATGTGTCTGTTTAATACCAGTGAATGTATCAAATCTCGCTTCTTAAAAGAAGAAAGAACTCATGACTCTTTCAAATAGATAAGTGGTCCTGGGTGTTTAATTCATTAAGGGGCACCCTCCAAACTTGAGTGTGTGTATGCGTGTGTGTGTGCTCATGTATGTGTGTATATACAGTTCTATAAATTTTAACACATGTATAGATTCTTGTAACCACTACTACAATTAGGATACTTGTATCAGTTCCATCAGCCAAACAACTCCTTTGTGCTACCCCTTTGTAGTCTAGCCCTTGCCTACCCTTAATGTCTGGCAGCCACTGATCCATTCCTCATCACTCTAGTCTTGTCTTTTCCAGAACCTCATACAAATGGAATCATGCAGCATGTGAGCTGCTGAAGACTGGCTTCTTTCACTCAACATAATGCCTTTGAGATTCATCCAAGTTGAGTACATCAATAGTTCGTTTCTTTTTATGGCTGAATAGTTTTCCATCATATGAGTATATCACCATTTGTTAAATCATTCACTTATTGAAGGATATTTGGATTGCTTCCAGTTTTGAATAATTGTAAATAGAACTACTATGAACATTTGCAGACAGATTTTTGTGTGAACATACATTTTCATTTCCCTTGGGTAAATAACCTAGATTACCGGGTCATATGGAAATTGTATGTTTAACCTTATACAAGAAACTGCCAACCCATTTTGCAGAGTGACCACACTATTTAACACTCCCACCAGCGATGTATGAGAGTTCCAGTTGCTCCGCATCCTTGTCAGCACTTGATAAGGTCAGTGCTTTTAATTTTAGCCATTCTGATAGGTGTGTAGTGTGTATCTCATCATGGCTTTAATTTGCATTTCCCTAATGGCTAATGATGTTGAACATCATTTTCTGTTTATTTGCTGTCTGTTATCTATCTTCTTTGGTGAAGTGCCCAAGTCTTTGGACCGTTTTTAATTGAGCTGTTAGTTTTCTTACTAATGAGTTTTGAGAATTCTTTATATATTTGGCACACAAGTCTTTTGTTGGCTATATATGATTTGCAAATATTTTCTCCAGTCTGTAGGTTGCTTTTTCATTCTCTTAACAGTGTCTTTCACAGAACAAAAGTTTTCAATTTTATTGAAATCTAATTTATCAAATGTTCTTTTATTGATTACGCTTTTGGTCTCATGTCTAAGAGCTCTGCCTGACCCTAGGTCATGAAGATTTTTCTCCTATGTTTTCGTCTACAAGTTTTATAGTTTTACACTTTACATTTAGACCTATGATCCATTTTGAATTAATTTTTGTATAAGGTGTAAAGTTTAGATTGAGGTTCACTTTTGTTGCGTATGGATGTCTAATTGCTCCAATACCATTTGTTGAAAAGACTATCTTCTCTCCATTGAATTGCCTTATACCTTTGTCAAAAATCAATTGGCTATGTTTGGGTGAGTCTATGTCTGGACCCTATTCTGTTCCATTGATCTATGTGTCTATCCCTCTGCCAAGACCACACTGTCTCACTATAGCTTTATACCGTGTTTCCCCGAAAATAAGACCTAGCTGGACAATCAGCTCTAATGTGTCTTTTGGAGCAAAAATTAATATAAGACCCAGTATTATATTATATTACATTACATTACATTATATTATATTACACCTGGTCTTATAGTAAAATAAGACCAGGTCTTATATTAATTTATGCTCCAAAAGATGCATTAGAGCTGATTGTCCAGCTCGGTCTTATTTTCAGGGAAACACGATAGTAAGTCTTAAAATCAAGTAGTGAGATTCTTCCAACTTTCTTCTTATTTTTTTGAAATTGTTTCAGCTATTCTAGTTCCTTTGCTTTTCCATATACATTTTAGAATCAGCTTATCTATATTTACAAGAAATCTTGCTGGAGTTTTCATTGGAATTGTGTTAAATATATAGATCAATTTGGGAGGAAATTGGCATCTTTGTTATGTTGAGTTTTCTAATCTATGAACCCAGTCTGTCTCTTCCCCATTTTCTTTTGTTTGTTTGATTTCAGAATTTTTGCTCTCTTTCATGGCATGGAGGCCGTCGGCTGCTTCAGGATGAAGCCGAGCATCTCTTTCCCAGCCACTGTCCGCCAGAAACTCACTGAAGTGGACGATGAACGCAAACTTTGTACGTTTTATGAGACACGTATGGCCACAGAAGTTGCTGCTGATGCTCTGGGTGAAGAATGAAAGGGTTATGTTGTTCGAATCAGTGGTGGAAATGAAAAATAAGGATTCCCCATGAAGCAGCGTGTCTTGATCCATGGTCGTGTCCGCCTGCTCCTGAGTAAGGCGCATTCCTGTTATAGCCCAAGGAGGACTAGAGATAGAAAGCGCAAATCTGTTCAGTGTTGCATTGTGGATGCTAATCTGAGTGTTCTCAACTTGGTCATTATAAGAAAAAAGGGGGAGAAAGACATTCCTGGTCTCACTGATACTTCTGTACCCTGCCGCCTGGAGCCCAAAAGAGCTAGCAGAATCCACAAACTTTTCAATCTCTCTAAAGAAGATGATGTCCGCCAATATGTTGTGAGAAAGCCCCTAAAAAAAAGAAGGTAAGAAACCTAGGACCAAAGTACCAAGATTCAGCATCTTGTTATTCCTGCAACATAAAGGTCGGTGTATTGCTTTGAAGAAACAACAGACTAAGAAAAATAAAGAAGAGGCCACAGACTATGTTAAACTTTTGGCCAAGATAATGAAAAGGCAAAGAAAAACACCAGGAACAGATGGCCAAAAGACATAGGCTGTCCTATCTGAGAGTTTCTACCTTTGAGCCTGAGTCCAGTCAAAAATGAGAGTTTCTTTTTCTTTTTCTTTTTAAATTACACCCACGGCAACCACTTTGAGCACCTCTTGTTTTTTTTGTTTTTTTTTTGTTTTTAATTTTTATTGGGGAATATTGGGGAACAGTGTGTTTCTCCAGGGCCCATCAGCTCCAAGTCATTGTCCATCAATCTAGTTGTGGAGGGCGCAGCTCACTGGCCCAGGTGGGAATCGAACCAGCAATCCTGTTGTTCAGAGTGTTCAGAGCACGCGCTCTAACCAACTGAGCCATCCGGTCACCCAAAATAAGAGTTTCTAAGAGTAAACAACAAATCAGATCAGACCAAAAAAAAGAAAAAAGAATTTTCTTTCCCCTCTGGGAGAAGACAGATCTCGAAATGTTTGGCTTCAAGATGAAGAGAGCACTGCCTTGCATGGATTCTTTCCTTTTACCCAGGCATGTCTTCCTTCCTTCCAGCCCAGTAGGGACTTTCACTGGCAATTTTACACTTTGGGGACAGGGTAAAACGAGGGTCTTATCAGACTCATTTGTTCAGGTGCTAGAGAATGTTTTGGTGTTGGTGCATACATGGGTGTCCTCATGTATACACACTTACACCTATGTGGGTGGCCATATGTGCACACATATACATGTGTGGGAGTCTGCATGTACACATACACATGTATGTTTCTGCATATACATGCACATGTACGCATATGTGGGTTTCTATGTCTATACATACACATGGCCCCTCTGACAGAGGCAGCCTCTGCCTTCCTCCCTGCTTTAAGCAGCCATGTGATGCCAGGCTGAGAAGAAGGGAGGCTGTTTGCTTCCCATGCAGAATGCTGGCAGAAACGTGACCTTGAAAGAAACAGCACAAACGTACATATAGAGAGCATCTTAGCAACTGCTTGTTGAGAAAAAGAAAGGAATCAGAGAAAAGAGCCAGGAAAAAAGGAAGAGGAGGAGAAAAAACAAGACAGAAGGCAAGCTGGACCCTTTAGAGGGGAGCTGGATCCCCTAGTGCTCTCCAGGCTTTCTCATACTCCTGAAAGGGGGAGAGGAAAGAAATGGGTGACACTTTTAGTCCTCCAACTGGGAAAATGAGCCATGTTTACATAAATCAAGTCAGGAACAGAAGGAAACGCAACGGCCTATGTGGCCACTTGTACTAGCACGTGCCTCCATTACCTCCTTTAACCATCTCAGCAATCCCAGGAGTTGGTGTCATCAGCCATATTTTACAGAAACAGACTGGGAGAGATTAAGGAACTAGCCCAAAGTCTCACAATAAAGGGCAGAGTCTTGCTGCAACCTCTGGACTGTCACACTCTGAGTTCCTTCGTCTACAGTTGGGTACATTCACCGTGAAGTACTCAGGCTGTGAAATGGCTGAATTGGTTACTTTGGGCTGCTTAATGGCCCATCTGAATGCCACAGTCCTGCCTGCAGAATCACAGGATTCAGGAGCAACAGAGATAATTGAGCCTATATCTGCTTTCATAGCTAACAAAACTGAGGTGCAGAGCGACGGCCACATGGCATGTCAACAACCAGATAGACATAGAAGTAGTTCTCCCACCTCCTGCTTCCACAACATCACCTGTCTTCTCAGAGGGACCAAGGTTTGAGAACCCAGGAAGCAGTAAGCCAGCCCTCAGGAATTCACACGAATCCTTCCACGATGAGGCCTGGGTGGTTTGCATGGGAAGTGCAAGTTAGTGGCATGGCCCAGGACCCACGCTTCTCAGCTCATTCTCCCATACTGAACCTTCTGAGGAATTATTTGAATATGTGAAAGCTAAGGGGCCAGAGGGCAGGAGAATGCGTTGGAATCACACTGTCTGGGTACAAATCCTAAAGTCTTAAGTAAGACCTTGTGCAATGAGTTTGCTTCTCTGTGCCTCAGTTTTTTATCTGTTAAATGAGGATATGTATTAGTTCTCCAGAAAACAAAAAAAAAAAACAACAACCCAGAATCAATAGGATATAGATAGATGAGAGAGAGAGAGAGAGAGAAAGGGGAGGAGGAGGGAGAGATATTTATTATAAGGAATTGCATCGTGTGATTATAGAAGCTGAGAATGTCCAAGATCTGCAGTTGGCAAGCTGGAGATCCAGGAGAACCCGTGGAGTAGTTGTAGTTCAAGTCTGAAGGCCTGAGAACCAGGAGAGCCAATGGTATAAGTTCCAGTCCAAGGGCAGAAGAACACCAATGTCCCAGCTGAACAGTCAGGCAGGCAAAGTTCCCACTTACTCAGCCTTTTTGTTCTAGTCAGGCTTTCAACTGATTAGATGAGGCCCACCCACATTAAGGAGGGCAATCTGTTTGACTTAGCCTACAAATTCAAATGTTAATCTCATCCCAAAACACTCTCACAGATGCACCCAGAATGATGTTTGACCAAGTGTCTGGGCACCCCGTGGCCCAGACAAGTTAATACATACAATTAACCATCACTAATAGTATTGCCAAAGGATTGTCTTGGAGAATAAATGAGGTACATAAAGCATCTGTAATAATGGTTCGTTCCCTCAAACTTTCAATAGGTGATGTAGGGAGTAACTGGCAATGGTCAGTATTCTATGGGTGATATCAAGAGTTCATTACAGAAGCTAGAAAACCTCTTTTGGGGGAAGACAGATGGATGGAAACAACCAGTCCTCCTCATAGTGGCCCCCACACCATCATGGTCTATGTTTGACTCCTTCAGGAAGAGCAAGCTGAGGCTTCCCGACCCCCAAGGATACAACACAGCTTCCCTTACCATTCTGGTGCAGTAGATATGAGATCTAGTCATACTCCAGGATGGATAGAGCTGCACATTAGAGCAATTGCCCAGAGTAGCCCATCAAACCTCTACGAGAAACGCTTGAATGATGATGCAGAAGTGCATCTTATGCACGTTCTAAATGCACACACACATTCCTGTCATGTCTGCCCATAGCTTCTGCCCAGCATCAGACCCATTTTCCACTGCAGCCCTCAGAGAGGCGAGCTCAGACATCAGAGGCAACATGGCTCAGCCCTTCTCACCTCCCTGAAAGCAGGCACCTTCTCATTTGTTTCCCTGAAGCTCTTAACTCACAACAGCTAAATGGACTGAGCCCTAAACTCCTGTCTTCCGTCTCATTCCTCCCTTGAAGAGATACCTGTAAGTAAATATTTTCGCCCGAGAGGAGAATTTCTCCAATAGAAACTGTCAGCAACCAGAGTGGCTGTGAGAGGCCTGAAAATGTTTTCATCTCTCACACACAACCCCATCTGGTGCTGTGTACGTGATGTGTAAAGTGCACACACACACACACACACACACACACACACACGTGCGCCTGCGCACACGTTCACACATGGAGGATGGGCCCCTATTCCCCATCACTCACCCTAGTCAGGCCTGCAAAGCTCACTATAAATCACCTCAGTCAAGAGAGAGGCTGGGAATGTGCTGAATCATCTAATTGGCCAAGAAAGACAATGATAGAATGATTACCTTCCCCCTCAGCCACACAGAAGCTGCAGCTGCCTGAGGACGCTGAACTGTCTTCTGTTTTCATGTTAATCAGAATCTTCCAGCCTCAGCCAAGAAAGACCTGGAGGCCCGCCTGCAACCCTGCCCTCCTCAGACAGGGCCTTCTTGATGCTCAGCCCTGCACCCTGCAAGTGAGTCAGGGGACCCCTCTGTAAAATAAAGCCTTACTACCACGGGCACTTTGAGAGTCTCCCATGAAGGACAACGTTCCTTATAAATCTGCAATTAAGTGAAATTACAGGATTCCCGCACTGTTATGTATTTGTCCCAGTTCTGCTCCGCAGCAGCCTTTGTCCTACCCCAAAATCACATTTCTGAGGTTTAGACTGGAGCTGAAGAGCTATTTAGAGGCTTGTGCTCTGTACACAGTGGCTTCTCTCCTGGGTCCTCGGTTTTTGTTTTCTTTGGCACGGTGTGTTCACCAAGAGCAGGCTAGCAAACCTAGTCAGGAAAACAGGCCAAGAATTTTAATGGAAGAAGACTCCTTTCTGAGCCTTGAACATTTGCCCCTGCCCCTCATCCCCTAACATGGACAGTGCAGGTGGGAAGAAGCCACCACCGGCCCCCTCCTTCCTTCACCCCACCTGCTGTGAAAGAAAAAGTACCATAACTTCCAGGAAGGCCTGTCAACCTGGAGGGGGTCTTCAATTCATCCAGGGACAAAGCTGGGGTTTGTGGGTGGAGGGAAAAGCCTTCACAGCAGTTTCTGGAAACAGTGTAAATCCAAGTTCCATAAGGAAAATAAGCACCTAGCACGGTGCCTAGCCTATGGTCACGCTAATGAAGAAGAAAGATGAAAGGAATAAGGATGGAGGGAAACAGGGTGAGCCAGAGAGAAAGGGGAATCCTCTCCAGCACACCAGGAGCACCTCAGAGAAGTCTCTGTTCAGTTTTCGAAAAGTCTTTGTTGACTAGTGGACTCACAGTTTTAGCCAGTCTCCCCTTGCCCCCAGCTGGAGAGCTTTGCTGTAGAAGAAGGATGACTCATAGTGGAAAAACTTGCCTGTTTCCCCACCCTCCATTGCATCGGAAACAAAACAACCTGGGGAGAAGTGTCTGGCCTAATAACGATGGAATTAATGCTGAGCTGAGGGTAATAGCTTTCTACTTTGCCTCAGGCCATCAGCTCTCCTGTTGTCATTAATCCTCAGGAAATGCTTAAGTGGAGGCCATGAATCAGCTCCTCCGACCTCACTAAAGCTACCACAAAACTGGGACCAACGGCCCCATGTTTTGCCCCTGGAGTGTGTGTTTGCCTGGATCCAGGGCCCAGTGACCGCTGAAGGCCTGTCTGCTCTAAGTTTTGTGACCTCTGTAGGCCTGTGTCTGCCACAGGCCTGCATCCATCAGGGGCCTGAGTCTGCCAGAGCCTTTGCTATAGGCCCTGAGACCATGGTGAACTCGTGTCTGCCATGGGCCTCTACCCGCTGTGGGCCCTGGACGTGCTATGGTGAAGCCCATAAACCTGTAGGGAGGAAGGCGTAAGGAATCACAAGCAGAGGGTATTGCTTTCCTAAAGGCAGAAGTGAGATTAAAAGGGATTTTTTAAAACTTTGGGAAGGCTATGAAAATTGTACTATTATTGTACTTCAGCAAGAAGAGAAAAGGATACATTTTATCTCTTGAAAAATCAGTTCTTTGAGGACCTTCTAAAGGAATTGAGTTGACTAGGTCTTATGGGCTGAATTGTGTCCTCCAATAATTCATATGTTGAGGCCCTAACCTCCAGGACTTCAGAATGTGATTGTATTTGAGACAGGGCTTTTAAAGAGGTGATTAAGTTAAAATGAAGCCATTAGTCAGCCCTAATCCAACATGACTGGTGTCCTTATAATAAGAGGAAATTTGCACACAGACAGGTATAGAGGGAAAACCACATGAGGACACAGGGAGAAGACGGCCATTTGCATCAAGGAGAGAGGCCTCAGAAGAAACTGATCCTGCCGACACCTTGATCTTGGACTTCTAGCTTCTAGAACTGTGAGACAACAAATTTCTGTTGTTTAAGCCGGTCTATGGTCCTTATTAATGGCAGCTGAGCAAAGTAATTCGTTAGGCTACAGTAGATGACAGTTTGGGCCTCGTTTGTTTATTGCTTTGTTTCCCCAGCACCTGTCGTATAGCTCTCAATGAGAAAAATTAACCATAGTTGCATAGCAAACCACTCCAAAACCTAGTGGGTTAAAAAAACAGCAATCCTTGATTTTACTCACAATTCTGTCGTTTGGGCAGGGTTCAGTGGGGACAGCTTGTCTCTCCTTCATACAGTGTCAGCTAGGCTGACTTGATTGGGGAATAGAAGACTGTATTAATCTCTTGCTGCCTGACAAATTACCCCAACATTTAGTGGCTTAAAATAACAAACATTTATAACCTCAAACACTGTTTCTGTGGGTCAGAACTCTGGGTACAGTTTAGCTGGGTGCCTCTTTTAGCTGGGTACCTCTGGCCCTAGGTGCCTTATCAGGTGTGTATATTGCATTCAAGTTGTTGGCTGTAGTTGGGTTCTCATATGAAGACCCGACTGGTTGGAAAATCTGCTTCCAAGCACACTCATGTGGTTGATGGTAGGCCTCAGTCTCTCAGCACATGGGCCTCTCTACAAGGCTGTCTCACAGCATGGCAGCTGGCTTCCCCGCAGGGGAAGAAATGCAAGAAAGAGATTGTGCAAGAGAGTTCCCAGGATAGAAACCATAGTCTTTTTACCACCTAGTCTCAGAAGTGTCATCCCACCATTCTGCTATACTCTGTTAGAAGCTAGGTACTCAGTCTAGTCTATATTAAGGGGGAGGGGATGACACAAGGGCAAGAATACCATAATTGGGGACCATCTTAGAAGCTGCCTACTGCAAGGATTGACTTTCAAGATGGGTCGCTCACATGACTGGCAAGTTGACACTGGGTGTTAGCTGGAAGCTCAGCTGGGGCTGTAGGCTGGGAATTTTGGTTCCTCTATATGGGTTGCTTGAACTTCTCATAGCATGGTAGCTGGGTTCTTAGAGCAAGGGTCCCAAGAGAGTAAAGCAAGAGTACATTACATTTTAATGACCCAGCCTCAGAAGTCACAGAGCATCACTTCTTCCACACTGTGTTGGTCAAGGTCTTAACAAAGGCCCACCTAGGTTCAAGGGATGGGTCATAGGCTTGACATATTGATACAAGAATGCAAGGATCTAGAAAAGCACATGGAACAGGACTTATTGATGTGTCTATCTTTGGAAAGTGTATCCTCCTGCTACAATGGAGTTCAGTATTAATCAGAGAAGGGACTGAGTCTATAGCTGATGAAACTGAACTCAAGCTGAATGTTTAGGAAGAGAAGTAAGGTCTCATAATTCAGGACCTGATGCTCCTAGGACCCCTATCCCTGACTCTGTTTCTCTGATGTAGCTTATGCTTTATCACTAAGTATACTCTTCAGTGTACATCAGTGTTACTATAGTTTGGATAATACAAAGGTGGGCTCCCTACTCTTAGTTAGGATGCTTGGTTGTGAACAAAAGCCCCAATTAGGGGGCAGGGTGCTTGAAAGGTGAAAAAGCCTTTTAAACTTAAACTAGAGGAGTAAATTCCTAATGGTAAAATACCAGGCACGAGGCCTGGGAAGCAATTTGTGGACGAGAACTTCAGAGCCACACCATGAACTCATAAGGCTCACCCTGCTCATTTTGGTTATCTGGATTCCCCAGTGTTCTTCTCAGTTCTCCAGGTCTATTCTATCAGGGTCTTGCTGCTCAGAAATCAGGGAAGTTATGGAGCCTGTAGGAAGAACTCTCTCTTCCCCACAGAAGAGTCTGGGATCTCTGTAGGAGATTTCCAGAGGTTGAAGGGTTGACCATCACCACAATGGAGGCTGCCACAACCCCAGGAAACTGTGTATCAGTTAAAGGACTAGTGGGGCTTCTTAGTCATTCATTTATTCAGCAAATATTCATTGACTGCTGCCTGGCACTGTACAATTGTCATAGGTTTGGTGGATACTGTCTTTCCCTTTCCTAACAGCCCTGAAACTTCCCTCTAAGAACCATTTCCCTTTGTGTAGTACCCCAACCCCACTGTGTAGCAACCATGCAGTTTGGGTGGGTTTGAACCCATCCCTACCTCCATGGCTTAAGCCAATCAGAGCAATTCCATCTATCTTGTCACAGGGACAGTGATGACCATATCAAAGAGACACTCAGGACTTTTGAAGAAAGGAAATGCTTTTTTTCTTCCCCTGGATGTGACTGAGGAAGCATCAGACCCAGTTTTTGGTAGCAATCATCTTGCAACCATGAGGGAGGTTAACCTGAGCACAGAGCCAATTCTTAGAGAAGGGCAAAACTGAGAGAAGGCAGAGAAATGGAGACAGAGCCTTGATAGAACCATGCCTAGAGCCCACTAGACTGCTAAATTATGTAAGCCAATAAATCTCTCTTATGGTTCAAGTCAGTTTGAATTGGGTTTTTCTATAATTTGCAAGTCTTAACTGATGAAATTTTAGGAAAGTTGCAAGCTACAATACCAAAACACAAAAATCAGTTGTATTTCTGTGTACAAGCAATGAACAATCTAAAAATGAAATTGAGAAAACAATTCCATTTACAATAGCATCAAAAAGAATAAAGTACTTAGAAATAGGTTTAATCAAGGAGGTGCAAGTTATATACTGCTAACGACAAAATATTACTGAAAAATTAAAGAAGACCTAAATAAATGGAAAAGCATCCTATGTTCATGGGTTGGAAGACTTAATATTGTTAAAATGGTAATACTCTCCAAAGCAATTTACAGATTCAATATAATCTTTATCAAAATACAAATGGCCTTTTCTTGAAAAAATGAAAAAGGAGATCTTAAAATTCATATGGAATTGCAAGGGATCCTAAATAGCCCAAATGATCTTGAAAAAGAAGGAAAAAGTTGGGGGACTCACACTTCCTTATTTCAAAACTTACTACAAAGCTACAGTAATCAAAACAGTGTGGTACTGGCATAAGGATAGACATATGGACCAATAGAATAAAGCTGGGGCTCCAAAAATAAATCCATGCAGCTATGGTCAATTGATTTTTGACAAAAGTGCCAATTCCACTTAATGGGGAGAGAATAGTCTCGTCAACAAATGGTGTGGGGACAACTGGATATCCACACAACCGATGAATAAAGTTGTACCCCTACTTCAGACCATACACAAAAATTAACTAAAAACGGATCAAAGACCTAAATCCTGAGTCATCTACACCAACATTTCAAGGCACAGTACGCTTGTCTTTACTCACTCCTTATCCTAACCACTTGCCCTTTAAATTTCCCTGGAAGGAGGGAGTTTGGAAAGCCAGTCTTCCACAGGTCTGGTGCATCAACTCCCCTAATGTCTTAACACTCTGGGACAACATTGTATTCATTGTCATTGTTTAAAAACTAAACAAAACAAAACAAAACAAAACCTCTGTCTTTGAAAAGGGGTTTTATTAAGAATCTCATTATGCTGTCCCTTGCCCTCACCCCACATCAGATTATTAACACAGGCTTTGTGGAACGAACCTCTGGGCAATTGGCCATCTTCTCAGCAGGATTGTGCTAATCTTCACTCTGCTAATCCATATACCTGCTAAACCTCACTAAGTCAAAAGAAAAGATTTCTGGGGAGAGGCACTTAAAAGAGACTTGGGCTTCCAGGAACTCCTTCCCATGGCACAACTCTCAGCAGGGCTTTATCAGAATGTGCTGGGTGAGATCATCAACATTTAAAACTAAATTGCCCACATGAAAATAAGTGAACAACAGAGTGGGCCTGGCCTCTGCTCACACTCCTGATTTTGTTCACTTGAAATATGTGGCACTTGCTTGTTCTGTGAATCAGGGTCCTCAATGTTTAATCCAGGCAGTGAGCAAAAGGGGCAAAGAGTGGGCAAAGGCAGTTGGCTATCCACATACAAAAGAATGATTGGACCCCTATCTCACTCCATGTACAAAATTAACTCAAAATGATAAAAGTTACATAAGGCTAAAGATACCTTCTACAAACTCCATACATTTCCACACCTCCAGGTCTTTGCTCTTGCTCTTCTCTGCTTAGAATGCCATGCCCAAATACAAGAGCAACTTAAAATTTCTGCCTCCTTTTTCCATGAATCTGATGAGGATTTTCTCATCAGAAATCCTTCTTCCTGTCTCAGGGCTCACTCGGCATTTTTCTTTTAGCTCTGGCATTGCTAGATAGCTGCCATTTGTCCTTTATTTCCTGGGCTAGCCCTAAATTTAAAAAGTCACATTGTCTCCATAAACCGTGTAAATGTCCTAGAAATTCTGGTTCAGTATCAAAGCTGCATCTCTCAGATTATGTCTCATAATTGGAAGTGACCCCATAATCCTGTATTTAGGCCACACGTCCCCATTTTTGGTTTGTAAAGTGTGATCTTTGTAATAACACCACTTATTTCATTCTGCTTTGATAATAATTATGCACCTCTTTGTCTCCTCATTAGATTGTGGGCTCCTTAGCGATAGATACTGTGTAGATTAAGATTAGGTTTGGCTAAAAGCAACAGAGACTCAAAATGTGATAGACATTTCTTTCTCATTTGTAAAAGTTCAGAAGTGTGTAGTTCAGCCTGGAAATGGCTGCTGTTCTAAGCAGACCTCAGGGACCCAGGCTCCATTGAGCTTACTTTTCCACCATTCCTAAAGTGAAGCCCTTGTCCTCACGGTCCATGACAGTGGCTAGAGCTCCAGTCATTACCTCTACATCCCAGGAAGCAAGAGATGAATAAAAGGAGAAATTGGTCAGCTATCTCTTAAGGAAGGTTCCTGGAAGCAGCCACATGATACTTCCACTTATATCCCAATAGCCTGATTTTAATTACATGGCTACACCTACTTGCAAAGGAGGCTGGGAAATGTAGTCTTTCTTCTAGGTAGCCATGTGCCTAGCTTAAAATCAGGGTTTGATTACTATGTTAGAAGGAGAGGCAGTATACCAGGGAACAGTCTCTGCCATAGGTGGTCTTATGCATCTCAATATTCTAAATGATGCCAGCATAATGCCTGGCTCGGAGTATCAAGGAATGAGAGATAGGAGAGCATAGGATTGTGGACCTCATTAAAACATGCAAAGTGTCTTTCAACTACATCATTATCTCACTTGGTTTCTACAAGGAGAGAGGGCTTCCCTAACCAAACCAGTATTGTAAATATGATCATAGCAGAATGAAAGTTTTTAAAAGTCATAAACACATTATATGCAAATGGCATCACTAATTCCAAATGAGAATTATTAGCTGATCAGCAAAATAGACTCCTTGCTGGTGACTACATCTGAACATAGAATTCAAAACAAACAAAAACTCTTACTAAGCCTACCTTTTATTAAGCTGGCCAGCCCCTAAATTCATCAAAACAAGTAAGATTTGTAGTATTGAATATCAAAGTTTCTATTGTTCATACATTTCCACAGTATTCAAAGCATCCAAAGTTTTATTATTATTATTATTATTAGCTTCAAGTGTACAAAACAATGTAATAGTTAGACATTTATACCCCTCACAAAGTGATAACCCCCTTCCCCCAAGCTACTACCCCTCTGACATCTTATATATTACAGCTGTTACAATTCCATTGACTATCTTCCTGCATCCAAAGTTTTTTGACTACCCATTTCTCACTGGAACAAGGAACTTGGTAACTGGGGTCATTTTAAAACAGGGCCCCCAGATTCTTTGATACCCCTCCCATCAAGATTTGGGATCTGAGTGGGCTTGTGACTGACTGCTTTGACCAATAGAGTATGGCATGCATGAGTGACACTGTCTGACTTCTGAGCTGGGTCAGAAAGGGCCATGCAGCTTCCAACTGGGTCTCTTGGGACAGTTGCTGTGGGGGAAACCAGTCACCACTAAGATGTCTAACCACTGCTATGCTGGGGAAATGCTCCAAGTGACAGCTTGTCCCCACTGTAGCACCAGACATGTGAGTGAAGCCATCTAGGACCCTCCAGACCCAGCCTACCTGCCGCAGGGTGGTCTCAGTAGATGCCACAAAGAGCAAAAGAATCGCCCAGCAAAAGACTCTCCCAGCTGAATCCTGCTTGAATTCCTGACCCAGAGATCCACAATCATAATAAAACGAGTGTTGTTTTATGCACTAAGTTTGGGATGGTTAATGCAGCAGTAATGACTGGAATAGTACCACATATAAAGCGGTCAGCGATGAAACCGGAGACTCACTGAACAGGCCTCAACCTAATAGAAGCTACAGCCAACTTCATGCTAAGCCCCCCAATTTTCTCTCCAGGCCCTTCCCAGCCTTTCCCAGCTGGGTAAGGGCAAGCAGCCTCGTCAAGTGCGTACATGACACTCAGACACAGAAAGACCTGAGTTTAAATCCTTGCTCTGCACCCTGCTAGCTGGTGTGACCTGAGGCAACTTGCTTAATCTCAACGAACCTCAGTCCCCCAAATAGGGACAATAAATACCTCATCCTTCCTAGTATTGGTCACAGAATTCAATGAGCTAACCCGATAAAGTGCCTGGCACACAGGAGGTGCTCTATAAGGTTACTTCATGTATCCTGTCCTGGGTTTTCAATGAATTTTGAATATTCATGAGTCTCCATTTTGGTCCAGAAAATATGCTATTTGGCTCGCTCCAGGATGGCCCCCATTCAAGTGTTAGAATTCGACTGTAAGGCCAGAGCAGCTATTGAATGAGATTGGATCATTTGATTCATGGCAGTCTCTCCTCAGCCTCACGACCCCCTAATCGCCGCACTGGCAGTCTGCCCTGCTGAACCATGGTGAACGTCAGTGGTGGTAAGCCCGGGGCCACGTGTGGTTCAGCCCTGATCTAGTAAACACAAGTCTTGCCAAACCTGAAACTCAAGTCATGGGTGAGTGGTGAGCTCTGGGTCCCGTTCTGGTTTTCCTCATCCAACAACAATAATCACATAGGTTGTTAAAGGAGTAGACTTTTTTTTTTTTTTTTTTTTTTTGAGGCAACTTCAGAATTGGCTGAACCAGCGGAATAATTTACTGTAATGTACTTTCCTCCTCTAATCCCCCCTCCCTTTCCCCACCCCCACCTCTAGAAAAATCCCAACACTGCAGAGGCTACAAAGGACCCTGTTGCTTAGCAACAGGAGTGAAGCTAATCAACACAGCTCTGAATATTAATATTTTTCCAAAACACGACTTATCCGGAAATTGTGCAGCAAATATGAGGCCTTCCTTTCAATATAAACAGTCATTTAAAGAAATCTATAATTAATTTCGTGATGTGTGCTCATTTCCTTCAGTGTGGATTAGCTTTGTTAAATAATAACAGTAACACCGACAACAGTAATACCGTGCCGTCTTTGTCCAGCACATTCATTCGGCATTTTGTAATTCTGTCTGCCTCAGAAGTCATGATGAGGTGAATGGGGCCGGTTTTTAAGCTCATGCTCAAGCTGGAGAAATGGATATGAAGAGGTTAAGCGATTTGTGATAAGGCCCAAATGAACTACAGGCTTTCTGAAACCAAACCTAGGGACCTTTCCTCTAAAGCATGTGGCTTTCCTCTTATTCTGTGACCTGTCTGAAACTTACGGTGGAGCCTTTGGTGATTCAACCACTCTGAACCTCGGTTTCCTCGTCTATAAGAGAGGGACAGTAAGGAGACTGGATTGGATCAGCCCTAATATCCTTCCAGCTCCATTATTTTTAGCCTAGTCCAGGAGATGTCCAGGGTAAACCAACTAACCTCTGTGGTTTAGAGAATCTGTGGGCCATATTCTTAGAAGTGAGTGTGAAGGAACAGATAAGGAAGGGAGGGAACTTAAAATGTGGCTAATGAGGCTCACTTAAAAGCAAAGAAAGTCTTCTTAAGAAACAAAAGCTAGACATTAGGGGAGGAAAAGCAGAAAAGACCCTGTGGGGGGAAGGGAAGCAAAGGGCTGCTCTGCCAGCTGTCAGCAAGGGGGCATGGATGTGGCAGAGGTGACAATCATTTCACAGAGGTGGGATTTCAGAGCCACGCCCAGGAACCCCAGCATGCCTAAGGAGCCAGCTAGGTTATTTCACTGCCCTTTGGGCCAGGGAACCCCTGTTTGCTCAGCAACTAAACAGGGGTGTCTCAGGAGCTGCCCTTCCTTTGAATTTAGTCAGATTTGGGTCCTGTGGGCCTGAGGTGAATTTGCCCCACAGATTTTGCCAGAACTCTGAGTCAGTTGTGAGTGAAGAATTTCCAACTCAAACCGCTTCCCATTTTAGTTGAAGTTCAAGGGGTGAAGCTAAATCAAACACTGTCTTTAGGCATCTTTTTTCCTCCCTCAGCTCTACTTTCTTCTGTGTGAATTTGGTTCTCAGACAGGCATTCCCTGGGGGAAGCCTCTCATAGCTGTAGGACTTCCTTCATCCCAGCAGCTGGGAAGGTTTCAGTCCTGAAGGACCTACCAAAAGTCCAAGTATGTGTTGGCAGGGAGGGCTCTGACCTTGGGTCACATGCCCAGCCCTGAACCAAGCACTGTGACATAGAGCATGGGCTCTTCTGATTGGCCATACATTATCGTAAGCCCTCCCATAGCGGATTGCCAGATAAAATACAGGACACCCAGTTATATTTGAATTTCAGATAAACAGCGAATAATTTTTCAGTATAAGTATGTTCCAAATATTGCATGGGACGTACTTATACTAACAAAACTATTTGTTGTTTATCTGAAATTCAAATTTAACTAGCTGTCCGGTATTTTATTTGCTAGATCTGGCAGCCCTCCTACATGGGCTGGGGAGGGGTGTGGGTTGAAGGAGAATGTCAACCCAGCCTTAACCTCCTGCACAACCTGGATGTGAAGAGAACTACAGTCACTTAAGGCTTGTAGGTTCCAGAGAGGGCAGTGGAAGTCAGGCCACCCTGGCAGAGCTGAGTAGGCTGGGTCAGGGAGGCCCTGGGACCCTTGCCAGCTCCACAGACCCTGGCTGGAAACTGTCTGCTTTGCTGAGTGTGAATAAACATGCCAGGGGGCACCTGTCTTTTATTAGGTGGAAAGTGACTGTCTTGGTCAGCTCAGGCTGCCGCAGGCTGGGTGGCTTAAACAACAGAAATTTATTTCTCACAGTTCTGGAGACTGAAAATCTAAGATCAAAATGCCAGCAGGGTTGATGTCTGATGAAGATTATCTCCTTGGCCTGCAGATGGTTGCCGTCTTACTGTGTCTTCGCATGGCCTTTCCTCGGTGTGTGCACAGAGGTAGTAAGGGAGGGAGGGAAAAGGAAAGAGATGAAAGAGTGGGGGGGAAGAGAGAGAGAGAGAGAGAGAGAGAGAGAGAGAGAGAGAGAGAGAGAGAGAGATCTCTTCTTATAAGGCTACCAATCCTATCAGATTAGGGCCTCACCCTTATGACCTATTTTAACCTTAATTGCCTCCTTATGGGCCTTATCTCCAAATATTGTCACATTGAGGGTTGAGGCTTCAACATAGGAATTTTGGACAGACACAACTCAGTCCATAGCATTGACCAAGTTCCAAAACTGAGGATTGGGTGGTTCTTTGAATGAGGAAGACTCAACAGTGCTCTAAGTTTCTTGTAAGCTAGGTTGGTGCCTGTCCCATCTATGAGCCCCACTGCAGCCAGACAGATCCTCCTCACAGTCCCTGAATAGCCTTGGGTGTTTCCTCTTTGGTATTGGTGCTCTTGCCTGAAATGCCTTCTATTGTTCTCTTTTTGTGCAACTCCTAGTTATCCTTCAAGGCCCAGCTCAAATCACCCTTCCTCTGAGAAGTCCTCCTTGATTTCTTCCAAACCCAATCAATTAGTGTACACCACAAATTCAGCATTTATATGCTGCTTTGCATTATATTTTCATGTCTGCAGATCTTAGTCCAGATTAGACCGTGAGCTTCTTTGAGGCAGGCACCATGTTATATTTACAATAAACCCCCACAATGTAGACACTCAATCAATATTTGTTGATTGATTTATTAATAAACTGATGGAAAGTTGGCCATACATGCAAATAAACCATTTCCAGAGAGTTTGTTGCCCTTGATGCAAAAAGAAAGCAAACACTTTTCTTTTTGATGGTATAAAATAGTGGTTCTCAATGAATATGTCCCCATCAGCTGTGAGTTGCCTCGCACAAAATTTGTTGTTAACAATAAAAGACATAAATCTCAAATTATTTGCTTAAATAAATTAGAATACATTCAAGGTTATTCCTATAATAACATCACTCTCACGCACTTGCCTTCCAGTGTGCTTTCTTGAGAGGGAAGGAACACTGTAGAATTATAGTCCTCAAACCAGGAGTTGGGCATAACCCTGGGTTCACTCTCTGAAGGGGACTGTGCATGTCAACATCATCTATCTGTGTCTTCCACTGCGAACAAGGACGGGGTTCTTGAACTGTGGTTGGAACAGATAGAGCACATCACAGACTTCAGGTTCTCCTTAGCTCTCTCCCCACTGCCTTCTTTCCACTAATGGTTGCTACGTCTCCTTTGGCTTTTAGAGCCACACAATCTTCCCCATTAATGGGATGATAAGAAGAAACTGGGAAGCAAAATAAATCCATAAATAATTCCTAGGGGAACGGTAATATTATTTCAACTTGCAAATTGTTTAAGAAGCAGCTAAGCTGCCAATGAAGGCAGAGGGACATCACGGTTGGGGATAGGGGTGCTCAGGAGTCTCCTCTATGGCAGTATGGCAGATGTCTGCTGTAGGGACACTGTCCCGTCCCGTCTGTATCCCCGAGGGCCTCCCACTGTAGTGCACACCAGCCCACAAATGCCAGAATCTTCATCTCTTTTGCCTGAGGACTTTCTCTTGGGGCCGGACTCTGCTCTTGCCCTGTAGAATCAGCTGAAAGCAATAGCGACAAAGAATTTATGCTAAATGCTCAGTGTCTCACCCCTCAGCTGAGATAACTGAGTCATGTTCTGCTCTGTCTCCCAGAGATCCCCAATGGAATTAAGGCTTCACTGCCCCCAAACGGAATTTGTTTGACAACGGACCCTCCATTTTCTCATTTCCTCTGTCTCGTTTTCCCCAACCCTTCCATCATTTCCTTCACCTTCCAAACAAACTGTTTTGCACTCAAATTCTTGACTCAGAATCCGCTTCTGGAGGATCTTAAACCAAGAGCCGCCAGCAGAGCTTACTAAACACAGGAGACTCCCACCCCCAACCCCTGGAAACACTGCCTGTTTATTGAAGTTGGGACCTAGGAATCTGTATTTTATTGTAAATTCCACAGACGATTAGATATGCATTCTAGATTCCAGCTACTACAGAAGTGTCCATGGGGCCAAGAGAGAGCCAGAGATTTGGAAGGACACGATGTGGGTTTGGGTTTCAAATCCACCAGTTACTGGGGCCATGTGATCGTGGGCAAAGCATTAGGGAAAGCCTGTTTTTCCTCACCTGAAAACGATGGGCCCAAAGCATGTCCATCTCACGGGTCATCTAAGCGTCAATGGAACGATGTGAGTGGAAATGTTTTGCAAACTGAAAAGGGCCGTCTAGGGACCGGGTTTCCTCCAGGGGAGCTTGGAGCAAGGTTGCTCTAGGGTTCAAATCAATGACTGTGAAACGCTAGTGTGGAACACAGCCTTAGCTCAGAGTCAGAAAGGGGACAAGCCGCCGTCCCCACTGGCCTCCTGTGCTATGCATTTTGGCTTTTCTTCACCTCATTTCACCCCACCACTCCTCATCTCCCTACCTCACCCCTGGTCTTTTAATTACTGAGCACGTCTCAAACGATCAGTACTCTGGGCCTGTTAGCATGATGAATGAGCAATTAAAACTACATAAGCAATTACACCGGCTCCAAATGTTCCCTGTTCAGCCCTGGCCATGATTCTGAGGTTGGTCAGCTCTTCAGCTAGAGGGCTGGGCCCTTCTGCCGGGCAGAGGAGCCCTCTCTCGACCCCACTTTCAGGAAACCACTGGGCCCCAGAACCCCACATGCCCTGGGTGAAGCGGCAGAGAAAAACCTCTCCACAACCATTCAGTTCCATCAGACAGGTTGTGCTGACCCTTCAGGGGAAAAAAACCAGTTTGTATTCATTCCAGCCCATTGGCTGAATTGTGTAGCAGAAATAATCTATGAGAAACTGAGGGAGAATATTCGGTCACCAACAAGTTTTATAAGAAAGTCTCCTCACAAGAAGTACAATAAAACATAATAAACATATAAAGCCAAGAAAGGATGCCATTCAGGGTGTATATCTGTATATAATGTAAGAAAGGGACCAGCTCTATTTTCAAGATCTCTGATCTCAGGTTCCTGGGACAGGTGGGAATAGGCATGGACATTTGCTGGGGTGTGTGTTGGGGGGTCGTTACGGGAAGTCCACTGCCTGTTATTAAATAACAGACATCAGTAAGGGGAAGCGATGGCATTGGGCAGACGAGGAGATGCTGGGACAGAAGAAAGGGGTCTTTTCAAGTTGAAGGTTTTCAAACACGTTCACCTTGCTCGCAGCTGAGTCATCCCTTGATAGGGCCATGTTGAAGGAAAAAGGTTTAAAAATAAAATGCAAACCTAGGCCAACCATCCTTCACCATAGACCAACTCCATGCAGCTTTGCTCCTGCTCTCTCTGCAGAGACCTTGCCCCTTTGGCAAGCCTGACCTTGAAGATAAACACCCAACCCAGAAACTGAGGCCCTGCCTACACTTGCAAAATCTGAGCACTGCTGACGGAGATAGGCAGAGGGGCTCTGCTGGGTCTAGGCCAGTCCTGGGTTTCCTTCAGCCTGGGGTCCTCAGGGCAAATGGAGTCGTACCCAGCAGAGTGAGGTCGGTGAGCCATTTGTCACACCATCAGGACAGAGTTGCATATCAGTTCTATTCAGAGAGGAATATAGGCAAAGGAAGGACTGGTCAAATCACTTTTCCCTCTGTATACAAGTGGGAGTGCAAATGCCTTGGACATTTGTTTCCTTGATTTGAGCTTAGCTAAGGGCAGGCATGTCCTGCTTTGGGTTAATCCAGAGGCAACCCCTTGGACAGATCCAAGTGCAAGTAGTTTGTTCAGGAGGGAAGTGAAACAGGGAAGGGACTGCCTCCAATATGGGTCATTAATATCAATGTGAGCAACTGAGGCTCAGCCATCTCAGAATTATCTGAACCGAGGGATGAGGCACCTCATTGGTTTGTTAGTGGGAGGGAGGCTGTCGGGAGGGGCCCCTTTAACTCACCTGATCGTGGGTGTGGGAAGTAGTGTTCCCTTAACCAGAAAAAAGCCCTCAAAGACTTGCAGACGGTCACAGTAAACAACCTTCCGAAGCTCCGCGCTGTCCAATAGGTAGCCACATGTGGCTCTTTAAATCGAAATTAATTAAAATGAAATAAAATATAAAACTCCGTTTCTCAGTCGCACTGGCCACATTTCAAGTGCACAATAGCCACATATGGCTGGTGGCTATCATATTGGACAGCACAGTTCTATTATTGCCAGAAGTTCTACTGGACAGCACTGTGTTCGGAGTATAGAGATGAGTGCGGATGGGTGGGGTACCAACAGGGTCCACTTGAAGCAGATAGAAAAGCAGCAACAAATCACACACAAGTGGGCACAAAAGCTCATAAAATCCTTGGACTCTAGAGAACCCTAAGGGGTCCTAGAGCTCAGCCTTGTGCTGCCCGGAGACAGAGACTTAAACCATCCCACCCAGATGGCTTTCCTTCCCCAGTACTGTCTGGCTCATCCCTCACCCTCATTCCAAAAGGACTCTCTTGATGTGGTTGAGCAATGTTTTTCTGACATATCTGCGTCCCTTGTTGAGATGAGGAAAAATCAATCAACATTCTTTGCTTTGTACACACTTTGAAATGGTTAACTACGCTCCCAGCTCCCCCACCCCCAATTTTCCTCCCTGTTATGAAGTAAAATTCCTTCTAGTGGTTCTCATAGGATTTATGCACTCTTTCTCTTTTCAATCTCGTCTCTGAATTTTTCTAGACCACTTTCAAAAAGCTGCAGCAGCGGTTTCTATGGTTTAGATAGGATAATGTACTAGTTAAAAATATGGGCTCTGGAGCCAGATAGCTTGGGTTCAAATCCCAGCTCCACCACCTACTTACTATTGTGTAACCTCAAACAAATTATTAGTCCCACTATGTATCAGTTACTTCATCTGTAAATGGGGATAATGCTAGAAATGAGTATCCCCATTTCCCATGCCCTCCAATTATTTCTCAACTTTCCCATGGTGCTGCCTCACCTGTACCCTGGAACCAGTCTCTCTGGTCCCTCTGCTCTACCCCTCTACCCTTTCTGTCTAGTCACCATGCAGTTCTCCCTACTTGCTAAGGACCTTTAGAGACTGCATTTAGCTGGACACAGCCATAGTCTGCTGATAACTGCTGTTGTCTGGCTCCCCTTCCTCCCAAGTGAGAACATTGATCCAGGTCGATAAATACTTCATGAATAAATGAAAGGTCATGACAGTCCTTAATTCCCCATGGCACAACTGAGACCAGGCTATATACATTTTAAGAAATCATAACCGGTTCATGTTAGAGCTTCTCAGAAAAGTAGAAATAAAAGAGAACTTTCTCAATTTGATAAAGGGCATCTACAAAAACCATACAGCTAACTTCATAATCATGAAAGACTGATTGCTTTCCTCCTAAGATCGGGACTAAGGCAAAGATGTCCACTCTTATCACTTCTATTCAACATTGTACTGGAGGCCCTAGGCAGTGCAATAAAGCAAGAAAACGCATATAAATTGGAAAGAAAGAAGTAAAACTGTCTTTGTCCTCAGCTGATATAATTGTGCCTGTAGAAAATTTAAGGGAATCTACAAACAAATGACTAGAACTGATAAATGAGCTCAACAAAGTCATGGAATATAAGGTGAATATACAAAAATCAATTGCATTTCTATGTATTAACAACAAAAAATTGGAAAATGAAAAAATACATCATTCTACAATAGCATTAAAAAAAAACGGTCAAAAACATAGGAATAAATCATCTCCCTTCACTTCTATACACCCTCTGCTTGAGCCCCTTCCTGTGCACAACCCCCAATGTCCTGTCAATCTCTTCTTTTGTTCATGTTGCCCCCCCACCCAACCCCTGTCCTCCCTGCATCTCTCTGCCAGGATAAATGGACCCGACACTCTGCATTTAAGGCTTTACCTTCTCTATGGAACTAACTGACCTCCAACCAGATGCCTTCCTGCCCTTTACACTCTGGCTTCCTAGGATACCTCTTTAGACCCTTTCTAGATTAGAACTCTACAGCACTAATAAGAGTAGAAAGCAAGTGGGCATGGAGACAGCAAGTCTTTGCCTCAAATCCCCATCCTGCTACTTAATAGCTATGGACTTGGGCAAATTATAGCCTCTCAATTCTCTCTCTTCTTAAAAAGGAGAATAATGATGCTCATCTTCACAAGATTGTTCTGAGACTTGAACAATATAATGGAAGAGGAAAGTGCCTAGCAGTATAACTGATTCCCAAAGAACAGGAGTGGTTGTTAATATTATTATCATTACTTGGCTTTTCTTCTCAGCAGGATTCAAAGCTCTTCAAAGGCAAGACCAGAATCTAGCTCAGGATCTGATGCCCAAAAGGCCCTCAGTAAATGTTTGTTAATTATCCATGACTTCCCCCAAAGAGGGCACATTAGTCCACCAGAAAAGGAAATCCATCCTTGGTAAGTGAAGCATTAGGGTGATACTCAAATTTCATATGAGTGAGACGCTGCTTCGTAGGCCCTGCCTCAAGGCCTGTTCCCCACTACCCCCAGTGTTTCAGAACTCGTCCCTCATATAACACTGCCATCCCCAGCATCTTTGTTTACTTTCTCCATCTTAAAAACATTTGTTAGCCCCTTTGAGGAACCCAGACCCTCAAGGGTAAAGAATGCATCTTATGCTTCTTGGTATTCACCACGATTTCAGTTCAGAGTCTTTGCCTCAGTGTGCATGTCTATAAAATGGACATAAGAATTATACCTGGAGGGTTGTTATAAGCATACCACTCCTGATAGATTTGCAGATCCTTTGTACGTGCAAGCTAATACACAAATAATTACTAGTTGTAAAAACTCAATAAGTATATGCTGAATGTATTTGAATTATACTGGGCTTTTGTTGTTTCATCTGTAAAATGGGGATAAGAATAGTACCCTCCTACAGGGTTACGATTTAAGCTCAAATATGACCATTCATGTAAAAGGCTTAGCCCAGAACCTAGCATTTATAAATGCTTAATAAATATTGGCTACAGAAGTAGATTTACTGTGAACCTAAGAAAGCTTAAGCTCCAAGGCCCCTCACATACATTGATCCCTTCCAAGGGTCAGGGTAGTAGGGTGCTTATATGTTTTGTACAGACCACTATTTTCCATTTGATTTCCCTCCATCACACCTCCCATTGGGCTGGGTAGTGTAAGAGTAGCCATGGGTATATTTGGGATCTGGCTAAGGGGAAGTTGAAGTGAGGAAATAATTACTTTTTGTTTAAATATGTATCTAAAATAGATATATGTACATATGATTTTAGCCACTTCCTTGCAAAGTTGGTGCTAGCCATTACACATTATGGCCTTTGGGAACATTCCTACTGCCCTCTGGGCTGACTTGCCCAATATTGTGCATGCCAGAGATCATTTCAAAATATAATTGTGTCTGTCCTGAGTATCTGTTGTGACATAGCAAGTCACCCCAAAACTTAAAACAACAGCCATCGTTTATTTTGCCCACAAATCTACTATGGGCAGGTATCAGTGGGGACAGCTTGTCACTGCCTCACGTGGTATCAGCTGGGGTCGCTCGAAGGCTGGGGGCTGGAATAATCTGGAAGCTCCTCATTCCCAGATCTGGTGGTTGCTGCTGGCTATCTGCTGAGACCTCAACTGGCTGTGGTCTAGGCTTCTTCACAGCGCGGTGGCTGAGTTACAAAGGCCAGGGTCCCAAGAAAGCCAGAGAGAAACTGTATCACTTTCTATGATCTAGCCTTGGAAGTCACATAGTGTCACTTTTGCTGTAGTCACAGGCTCACTCAGATTCAAGGGGAAGGAAGACATGGCTCAGTGAGAGACATGTCAATATTCCATTCCAAGAAGAGCATGTTGGATGGGAGATCTTGTTGTGACCATTTTGGAAAATACAATCTGCCATATTGTCTTATGGCTCCCAGCCCCCCAAACTATATAGGTAGTGAAGAGAAACAAAGCTTGAAATATATGGTGCCAGAAGCTAGTCTGTGGAAAATATTCCAGTCATCAGATGTGGAAAATTGTAAATGAAGAGTCCTGTTCTCATTGATGCCTAGTCAAAATGGAAATTTGCTTCTGTCAGGAATATACTCAATAATGCGGTGTATGCAATTAATAATGCACCATATAGTTTTATTTCTTTTCTAATGGGAATAGCACAATATAAAATTTATCAGAATTCATGTGTTTGTAAGGCACGAAATTGTAGCAACCCTACAAACACAAGTACGTCTGTTTGGAGAACGGTAAGTTTTATGCAACCCAGTATTTCAGATTGCATGTTAACATATCTGACGCATCTTGTCCTGATGAAATCTGGTGGATCCAGAAAAAATGGCAAACGAAATTGTTACTGATGCAGCAAAATGGCCTGAAGAAGTAAGTGCTCCAGTGACAAAACTCACGTGTTCATCAACATATCAATGTATATAGTATAAGAGTAGTTTAATTTTATTATGCAATTGTGCAGCTCAATAAGTACACGTTAGTTTCACATTAATTTTTTTTTTTTTTTTTTTTTAGAATTACTGATCATACCAAAATTCATATAGGACAGGAAAATAAAAGTACCTTGGTAGCAGCCAAAAATAAACTGAAAGGAGATCTACAGATGCTTCAAAATGTCACCTTGTGATTACATCACAATGGAAACCAATCACAACTTGTGAGCTCAAAGGAAATTTACAACACTATCAATGATTTTATAAAAAGGAGACCGAGCATGCTGCAAGAAATACTGAATGATCTTTCTATTGTCTCTATGGAAAATTATATTAAAAATCATTACCATATGAAAAGGCAACCAAAGCCATGCAGCCAAAAAAAATAGAAAAAAGGAATCATATGTTTCAGACAATTAATAAAAATATCATATTTTTTCTGGATTTTGTGAAGTTTGAGGTCTTCATGAGCCTTTAACTATTGTAACTTGTTGTTTCTTTTTCCATTTAAACATTCACTTTCCTGGGCGGCTGGTTAGCTCAGTTGGTTAGAGCACGTGCTCTTAACACAAGGTTGCCAGTTCAATTCCTGCATGGGATGGTGGGCTGCGCCCCCTGCAACTAGATTGAAAACCCGGCAACTGGACTTGGAGCTGAGCTGCGCCCTCCACAACTAGACTGAAGGACAACGACTTGACTTGGAGCTGCCGGGCCCTGGAAAAACACATTGTTAGCCAATTAAAAAAAAAATTAAACCTTCACTTTCATACTAGGTTTTGTATCTGCAATTTTGCATTCCTTTTTGTTGTGCAGGGCGGCCTGCGGGGCCTCTGGTCCCGCTCCCCAAATAAGAACACAGGACATGGTGAGGCCAAAAAGGAACACCCACGGAGCCATAGATGGGGACTCACACCACTATACTCTCTCTGGCGGCCGGGCGAGACACACACAGTAGTAGCCACATGATCCGCAGTCCGCCATTCACTTCTCTGCCTGCCAACCAACCAACCAATCAACGCAGCCCCGCAGTTACATCAGTAGCCAATTGGCTAACTGGTTACAGCTGACGGCCAACCAATCACAGTTGATGGTCATTCATTACCAGAGCCAGCACCTCCCCACCCAAGGCGGAGAGCCTGGAAACTGCTCTCTGGGACTCTGTCCCCACACTTTTCTTAAGGAGAATCCACCAACATTTTTAATCTTCAGATTCCACTGTTAGTCGTAATTGGCTCCTGTTGGCTATTAGTATTAGTATGTCCTGATAATAATTAATAGAGACCATGCTTGTGGCAGTTTATAGACAAGAAAAGATGGATGATAAATGCCAATCAATTCAAACTGGCATCCTTCTTTTTTTTCTTTTTTTAGGATGAAAGTATAGAATGGAGTTGTAAACATCTGTATTAGTCAGCTCAGGTTGCCATAATAAAAACTCACAGACTGGGTGGCTTACACAACGGAAATGTATTGTTTCACAGTTTTATAAGATAGAAGCCCAAGATCAAGGTGTCGGCAGGGTTGGTTTCTCCTGCAGCCTCTCTCCTTGGCTTGTAGATAGCTGCTTTTTCCTTGCGTCTTCACATGGTCCTCCTTTTGTGAGTGTCTGTGTCCTAATCTCTTTTTATAAGAACTCCAATCAGATTGGATTAAGGACCATCATATGACTTCATTTTAACTTATCTCTTTAAAGTCCTATTTTCAATTAGTTGCCTTCTGAAGTACTGGGGCTTACGGTTTCAATGTATGGATTGAGGGAGGGACACAATTCAGCCCACCACAAGGCCCAAAGCATAGGTCCTTAGAAGGTAGACAGTAGCCCCAGCCTGCCCTATCTAAGCTGCTCAGTTAGTGCTTCCAAGCCTCGTTCAGCTCTGAGTCATCAGCCAGTGTCATCAAAGGTCCCAAGCTTCCTTTAGATCAGCCAGTAATAATGCTAAGTAGTCCTGGCAAGGGGAGCCAGAATTGTGGCAAGAGAACTATAACCTTTAGCAGGAGAGGGAAAAGCCCTCAGCAACTCTTTGCTGGCAGCAGGAGCCCTTTTAGCTCTATTTTAAGAAACTTTAAAACTGCTCATGGGGATCCTTCCCCAGAGAGGGCATCCTGGCCTTGCCCTGGGAGGTACGTCTTGACTCAGGCAAGCTCAGGGCATCACCTCCAGTGCCACCTTACTGGCAGCCACTAAGGCTCAGAGCTGCACCTCATCTGTACAGTCTCAGCTCTGATTAAAGCGTTGCCAGCATTTCCACTCTACTGTCTGGCGAATGTTTAATATCCACTGAGGTATTATGAATATCCTCTATTCATGCTGAGCTGTCTGTCTAGGCAGTCCAAGTTATCTCCACTAGGACCAATTAGTTTGCTAAGTCAGGGGCTCCAGTATGATCTGGATCCTTACTGGTCACTATTAGTGACTGTGATTGGGGGAGAAGAAAAGAAGAGGCAGCCCCTTGGTAAAGTTTGAGCAGGATCCTGGCTCCCCATGGAAAGTGGAGATGTACCAGCCAGCACTGGGACTCAGCTGCCATTTTGATGAATATTCACTGTATGTCGGTCTCTGTGCTAGGAACTTAACACGACTCTGTCCTTCCTAAGACTCTTGAGAAGTGAGTATTATCCTCATTTTACACATAAATCAAGTGGGGTTCAGGGATGTTAAGTGACTTATCCAAGCTCACACAGCTTGTTATGGCAAAGCCAGGATTCAAACTTCAGACTTTAAGATGACAAAGCCTTTGAAGTGTGTTTTCCACTAGTTCATGCAGCCTCTCATCAGTCAATTTCCACACAATCTCAACTGGAAAGGAGTTGAGCCCCATTCCTTTATCTTGCAGAAGAACATTATGTCACACACTAGAATGGCCACCCCGAAATCATTTGCTACCCTCTTTTCAAGTATCTTGTACCACAGAACCTGGAAAACTAAAATGTTCCTCTTCCCAGATGCCCTTGTAGCTGGGTGGAGGACATGTGTCTCAGTTCTAGCCAATGAGGTATCAACAAAACTCACAAGTTGGAGCTTCCAGGGAAAACAGAATATTCCCCTTTTAAAACATCTTTTGTCTTTTGCATTCCCCTTTCTTCCTGCCTGAAACACAGTTGCAATCCCTGGAGGTGCAGCAGCCGTATTGCAGCCATGAGGATAAAAGCCCCATGTTGAGGATGGAAAATAAAGAAAATAGGAGATTGGGTCCTTGACAACATGGTTAAGCCATTATGCCAACCTGTATTTTTTGTTGCAAGAGACAAAATCTTTGTTGTGCATGCCACTGTATGCTGGGTTTTCTGTCACCTACAGCAAATTTGATCCTAACTGATACAAGCATCCAGCTGTCATCCTGGGCCTATGCTTTTCCTGCAAGGACAGTTTTGCTGGATATAGATTCTTGGTTGACAGTGGTTTTTTCTTTCAGCATTGTGAATATGCCATCTCACTACCTTCGGCCTTCCATGGTTTCTGATGAGAAATCAGCTGTTAATCTCTGTTTTAGTTTAGGCTGTTACAATAGAATACTATAGACTGAGTGGCTTAAGCAATAGACATTTATTTCTCATAATTCTAGAGGCTGGAAGACTGAGATCAGGGTACCAGCATGGTTGGGTTCTGGTGAGAACCCTCCCTCTTCCTGGTTTCCTCACATGGTGGAAAGAGAGGAAAACAGAAAGAGAGAGAGAGAGGGGAAGAGAGAGAAAACACTCGTGTCTCTTCTAAGGGCAATAATCCTATCATGAGGGCTCCATCCTCATGACTGATTATTAGGGTGGTGTACAAGTAATTACGGTTTTTGCAATTATTTTTAACCTCTTAAACTGCAATTACTTTTGCACCAACCTAATACCTTCCAAAGGACCCATCTCCACATTGGGGATTAGGGTTTCAACACATGAATTTGTGGGGGACACAAGCATGCAGTCCATACACTTAGAATCCCAGAGACTAAGAAGCCCAGAACATGCATCCCAGATGTCAAAGTAATGGGGTTCTCTATTCTTGCCCCATCCCCACTATGCATTTCACAGAGGATTTAGAGTGTGAACGTAGTCTGTGCATTTACCCCCATGATTCCCTCTTGCTGAAATGGCTGAGTACCTTGTAGCTCTACTCGTCAAGGAGATCCCTTTCCCCTTAGGGAGTATGTGCTAGTGTGGAAATCATATTGTAAGAGGAGCAATTATCAACAGGAGGATGTCCAAAATGGTGAAGAACCTCAACATCAGGCCACCTGAAGACTGGTTAGTGGAACACGGAACATTTAGCCTGGAGTATAGAGGACTCAGGGGGAGCAGGAGGGTCTTTTTCAAACATCTGAAGGGCTGCTCTGCAGAGGAAGAAAGAAAACAGTAGATGTTTTCTGCTCTGAGAGGTATTAAAGGACAGAATGAGGACCAATGGTTAGAGGGAGCAGGGAAGCTGGTTTGGGCTCAATCACAGAAAGATCTTTATTAATAATTAGGGCTCATTCCTAATGGGTTGGCCTACGAGATGTTTGAGAGAGGTTATGGCCATTAGTCCAGGAAGTTTTAGAGTTAATTCAGGCAACCAACCAGGGAAAATAAAAGGACTCCCAAAGTCCTTCCCAATGAGGAAATTCTATGGCTTTGTGATGCAAACTACACATAAGAGATACAACAGGGCAAGAAGGTAGTATTTGGAGTCAGAAAAACTAGATTTAAAAGCTGATTTCTCGGGCCGGCCCGGTGGCTCAGGCAGTTAGAGCTCCATGCTCCTAACTCCCAAGGCTGCCGGTTCGATTCCCACATGGGCCAGTGGGCTCTCAACCACAATATTGCCAGTTCAATTCCTCAAGTCCCACAAGGGATGGTGGGCTGTGCCCCCTGCAACTAGCAATGGCAACTGGACCTGGAGCTGAGCTGTGCCCTCCACAACTAAGACTGAAAGGACAACAACTTGACTTGGAAAAAAGTCCTGGAAATACACACAGTTCCCCAATAAAGTCCTGTGGGAAAAAAAAAAAAAAGCTGATTTCTCCTCTTGATAGCAAAATCACTATAGCAGAAACAACTAGCTCTCCCCAATATATGTTCTCCCTCTTTTCATAGACATAGAATCCACAATTTTTACCTGGGCACAGAATCATCTAGAACAAAGACTACATTTCCCAGCCTTTCTTGCAGTTAGGTGTGGCCATGTGATGAAGTTCTGGAGTGAAAGCAGAAGTGGCCAGTGCAACCTTTGGGAAGCGTCCTTAAAAGGAAGAGGCGTGCTTTTCTTCCCCTCTTTTTATTCTTCACCCATTCTTCCATTCTGCTGCCTGGAATGCAAATGTGATGGCTGGAGTACTAGCTGCCATCTTGAATTATGAAGCTGAGGACCACATCTTAGGTTTGGCAGAGCAGTGGATAAATTTTTGGTCCCTATGACTTCATGGAACAGAGTTGCCTACCCCTAGGTTCTGATCAGAAGGAAAAACAAACTTTCATTTCGTTTAAGCTATTTTGAGTTTCTGGACATAATCTTAACTGAAAGTCTTTTGGGTTCACTGAGCCTCAGTGGGTAGCCTCATCTGTATAATGGGAATTATAATGCTCACTGCACAGACCTCACAATGTGCTTGGGCAGGGAAAGGAGGTGATGCTGTGTAAAAGCACTGTGAAAACTATTCAGCATTACAAAAATGTAAGACATTTGTTGGTGGGCACCAGGAAAAGTGTTGGGGGGACAGTGGTTGGGGAAGGAAGGTTGTACAAAATAATTATAAATGCTTTTCCCCTTCTACAGTGCTTCCTAAAGATTCTGCATTTCCTATCTCCATCGGTCTTGATCTCACCAGTCTGATCCTTGGTGGGAGAGTAAGGAGGGTGCATGAGGAGATTTCTAAGTCCCCGGGGACCTTGATAGTCTATGATTATCTTCCCTTGATACTATACTGGCTAGACCTTTGTGGCAAGGATGTTGAAGAAATTTTTATTTTATAGTCAACAAAGGCTGGGGGTTCCTTTCTGATCTGTTTACTTGTGGGCAAAGCTCTTCTGTGGGGGTCAGTGGCAGGACCCGCAGAAGCCTGCATGGCAGAAGTACAAGGCAGCCCATTTGCTTCACCTTGGAGAGAGGAAAGGCAGAATCTTGCTAGGGTGTCTGAAAAAGCATCGAGATATGTATCATGCAACATCGACAGTGCTGAGAAAAGAAGGCAACACACCAGTGCCTGCAGATTGTGAAAGAGCCAAAATTTCCCACCCACCTTGGTGGAGACTATGCTCCCCTCCCCACCTGGGAACAGTGAACAGTGCACAGTACACTTGTCACCAAAGCCTCTTATAGACATTCCTCACCGACCCAAGGCTCCACCCCAGGCCAGTTCAAGGCCCCCACAGGTTGAGCCAGTTCATCTGGATTGGGGCCCATCTTCTAGTGTTCAGAAACCCTGTATGTTGCCAGGTCATAAGGGTTCTTTGAGCTCTGGCTCAGACAGGTCAAAAGCCAAAGAAAGAAGATGTATCACTAACAGTGATGCTGAGATCTGAAGTAGCCCTCCCTCCCCCTGCCCTGCCCGAAGGAGAGTGTCATGGGCTCAGCTGGCCTTCCTTCTTATCCCCTCATGCTCAGTACAGCCATGGACTCACAGAAAGTCCTCTTGCAGTTGTTAAATTGAATTCAACATCTGGGGAATCTGGAAGTGGGTGGGAATCCAAGCAGAATGGAGAAGGAATGTTAGCAACTGGAGATGAAACCAGGGGAGGCTGCCCAAGCCCTGACCTTTCCATTCGTCTTTCTCCATCTGTCCTTGCTTCATTTGTTGGAGGATTGCAGGGTTTGGAGCCAATTATAATCTAGGAAGGGAAGGTCTCCTGTAAATTCAGAGCAGAGAGGCTGCAGACAAAGGATCCAGAGGCCTTTCCCCTAAGCTGGTGATGAGGCCGAGTAGAAAAGCAGGCCTCGGGAGAGAAGGGGCTGGAGCTCGAGCGAGTAGAAGCCAGGAGTGCTTGCCAGAGTCCAGGGGGATTCCTAGCCCAGCATCAGGAGGAGACAGAAGACAGGGTGCAGACACTGTCTCTTGAGGACTAAAGCCCTGGTCCAACAGGCTACAGCCTGGACTTGCCTCGAGATGAGCGAGCAGACCCTGCTCCCTGCCAAATGGGCTTGCCTGATTCTGTGGCCTGTGGTTGGCTGTGACTGTCCAGGCAGTGTAAGTCAGCAAACATTTCAGAAACCCTGACTCTGGCCCTGACCCAGCTCAGGTCTGAGGACTGAAGTCTGTCACCAAGGGGTCTGCTAAGCTGTGGCCAGGAGGACCAGCTGCCTTGGTCACATGGCTGGAAGGGCCACAGGGGGTGTCAGAAATGCTGGCAGTGCCCCACCCTTATCCCATCGGCACTGATCATTCCAGTATGTGCCAACAGCCAGAGTGCCAGCACCTGCCACTTGTCCCCCTCAAAGGGCTTTCTTTCTCTGACTGAAGTAGGCGGATGTGCAAGGGGTGCAGTCTCCCAGGAGCAGGTCTCAGCTAAGGACAAACAAGAGTTGATGGAGAATTACTCCAGCTCCCTCATCCTTCAGTGTGTTCTCCCCTGTGTCCCAGATGTTCCCAGTGGGATGTAAGCCCAGTTGCCCACAGTGGCACCTACCCCACAATACACTCTATATTGGCTTCCCTCTCTTCTCTATCTTGCTTCCCTAGTGCCCGAGTGATGCTTCATGGGATCACTCCCCAATTATACAACCTGCACTCCTGTCCTTATCCTGGGGTCTCTTTCTGGGGTAGCCAACTAAGACATGAGATTAGTAGATGGATGAGGCTGAAACTCTCCAGAGAGGCTCAGACTGTGATTATGACAGAGACAAGTCAGGTCTGGCCAGCCCGGGGAGGCCAAGGAAGGAGGGTTCCAGCCTCCCTAAAGAACTGCAGTCTGGGCCCAGCACTCAGGAAACCCATGAAGAAGCCCCTATCCCCGACAGACTGAACTTCTACAGGTCTCCAATCTGCCCTATTTCCCTATCCACCCCCAGCCCAGTGCCTGTCACAAGAAAGGTGCTCAATACATGGAATTGAATTAAAAATGGAAATGGAATGGACTCGAAGCCAATCCCACAAACCCTTCCACTCCCCCATCGGACCATTCCCTCTCCTGGTTGTCCTTCCCCTGGCATAGCTCTCTATTTATTCATATATTCATGCATTCATAAATGCATAAAAATATGCTGGGCATCTACTAAATGAAAGGCACTAAGCTAGGTCCAGCGTCTCCTCTCTATGCTTTCACCTATCTTTTGGGGGAAGCTTACCATTTTTGGGTCAATCAGTAATTGACAATTTGCGTTTTAAAAGAGGCTATGGAAAGTAGAAAATTTTCTTCAAAGAAATAGCTCTCTAATGATGAGTGGACAAAGGCAGTTGTTAATATTTTGAAGAGGGGCAAAGCCCTAAAATCATGCGTCTTAAATGGAGTAATATGCTCTGCCTGAGGTTCATGGGCAGGTGTCCAGCCTGCAGACCCCATCCCCAGCACCAACACACACATACAACTGGGCTTGGTTTTCCACACTTCTGACCACAAGCATGTGCACAGACAGCCTTATAAAGAATCATATATGCAAAGACACACACCTGAGCATCAGTGTTCCCACGAGCCCGCTACATGCACACGAAAGAGTGGTCTCTGCTCCCCATCACTGCCAGGCGCCTGAGACTAATTTCCACTGAAAATGCAGGTGCCGCGTGATTGACAGGTCAGTAGCTTCATTCATTTGGAATCGGAGATGCCATTACCATGGCGACTACAGTCCCTAGCAGCTCTGTTATCCTCCATGCTCCTGGGAGTTGATTGTTATACCTGGGAGACTTTCCTTCTGGAAGCCACTCCTTCTTCTAGGAGTGGCTTTTAATTTTTCTCCAGGGTGTGGCTTCTTTGGAGGAAAGTGACTTTACACCTTCTTTTGGCTCTCCCTCTGCTAATGGTGAGGGAGGTTTTAAGGAGAGCTGTGCATTAATAAAGCTTGTGGTCTCCTGGAACCTTACAGCTACATCCTGGGGTGTCTGATGTCATGTTTAGCCAAAGGGAGTAAGAAATCTACCCCTTTCTCCACAGATCACCCTGGGTCTGGGGCTATGATTCGTGGAATCTTTGAACTGGAAACATGCAGTGCTTGGTGGGGTGCATTGCTCAGATCCCCCTGCTTCAAAAACAAGAGACTCATTCCTCCAGCTCTTAACTGAGTCCCTCTCCAAGAATTGTCCTCAGCCCAAGAGAGCTGCCTCACCCAAAGTCACACTCCCTTTCCTGGGGGCAGACCCCACTCAATGACTGGCCGGTTGCTGATACAAAGGCTCAGATCCTTCACCTGAATTCGGGACAACTCTGAAGGACCATCCCAGTTCCAAGGCTCCCAGAGGATCATGGGAGGCCTCTGTTGTGACTACATCACAGTTCAGCCCTTCCTCTTCCCACTCCTGCTTCCCTTGCTTACTTACAGATGTTGACCCTAAAAGGCATTCCCCCTAAAACACCCTGCACCCAAATATCCATCTCAGAGCCCATTTCCAGGCAACCCAAACTGACAGAGGATTTGGAGCTCATCTAACATAGCCCTCCCCTTCACAGATGAGGAAACTGAGGCCAACGGAGGGTCTGGGTACCTTTGAGTTCACTTGGGGAGTTAACGTGACATTTAGTTCCCATATCTAGGCTCTCAGCATTTGAACAAACCCTAAAGGTCCCCTCATCTAAGCAGAAAGAAATGTAATCAAGAGGCTTTTGGGCAATTCTCACAGCATTGATGGCAGTGGTGATGGAGTTAAAGAGCCAGAACCTGACCCAGGAAGCCATCGCCATGTTGCCCTGCTGCCTGGGAACTCAGTCTTTCTGCAGCTACCACCACCAGTATAACAAGACTCCCTATAGACCCTATTTCTAGGTCTCAGGAGTCCCCAATTAAAAGTTACCATGGGTACCTAGATTGGGTGCCCATGGCCCAGCCCAAGGAAGGCTGGAGGAGTGGGGACCTGGCAGGAGTGGTGGAGTCAGCAAGACTAGGTCAGAGGCTCTCCCACCCGCCTGCATATTAAAAGTAACTGGACGCTTTCAGAGATCTTGATACCCAGGCCGCACTCCAGACCAATTAAATTAGAATTTCCAGAGATAGGACCCAGGCATTGGTATTTTTTTTAAAGATCTCCAGGTGATTCCAATCAAAAGTTGAGACCCTCTGCTGTAGGGAAAACCAATGATGAAAGGACTGGGAAATCTCTCCTCTTAGTTCCTTGTGATACCAAGTAGGGTTTGATGAAGGAAGCAGAACTACTCTGAGTGATACAGAATAAGGGATTTATTACGGGATTGGGCCGGAAACGATTGTGGGACTTGGTTAAGTTGCCCATGTAAGACTGCTGACTTGTGTGTGGTGGTAGGCCTGAAGGCAGCAAGGCCAGCGGCTGGGATGAAAAGATGGACATCATAGTAGTTACCTATTGCTGTGTACCAACATGCACCAAAATTTTGTAACTTGAAACAACAAACATTTATTATCTCATAGTGTCTGAGAGTCAGGAATCTGGGAGTGGCTTAGCTGAGTGGTTCTGGCTCAGGGTTTGTTGTGGGGGTGCAGTTAAAGTGTCAGCTGGAGCCTGTGGTCACCTGAAAGCTTGAATGGGGTTGAATCACCTGCTTCCAAGATGGCTCACTCACATATCTGTTGACGTGAGGCCTCAAGTGCCTTGCTGGCTGTTGGTCAAAGGTCTCACCACATGGGCCTCTCCAGATCAAGCAATCTCAGAGAACGAGAGAGAGAAAGAGACTGAGACAGAAGGTGCTGTGTCTTTTATAACCTAATTCATAAGTGACATCCCATCACTTCTGCCATACTCATATTGGTCACACAAAATAAACAGGGATAGTGTGGAAGGGATGACTCAAGGGTATGAAAGCCAGGAGGTGGGACTCATTGGGGGGCATCTTGGAGACCGGTGTGGGTAAGTGCAAAGACAAACTGGAACCCACCAGGGCAGCTAGAATCCACATTTCACTGCTTCTAATCTCCATGATATAGGTCACTTGCAGGAAAAGCTGGCGCTCTCAACCATGACTGCACAGACACCTGGCCCAAGAGCTGGAGAGGCCAAAGGAGAAGATCCAGCAAGAGCTGAAGAACCTATGAACCTGGCTGTGTCCTGGGACCAAAGAGGTAGGCCAGCAGATCAGGTGCAAGAATGCCTGGCTCACATGGAGTTGCAGAGTGTAAAAGTGGCTGCTGCTTCATTTCTGCCTTCTAAATTTCATGCAAATTTACCCTCCAGCAAACCCCAACATGGACCCATGCGTAGAAGGGAGTTCTGGGAAATGTAGTTCCAGCCTAACTAGGTGGCCACAGTGTAAAGGCACCATAGGACAGATTGTGTGTTGGGGGATGGGTGCAGCCAATGAAAGAGGTGCTCATAAGGAGCTTTCTGTTCCTTCTTCTTGGGCTGGAGCCAGGAGGAGCAAAGACAGCCATGGGTGAGCCAGAGTCTGACAGCGAGAAACACAGAGACCTCAGCATTCCCAGAACCTCAAGGAAAGCCTCCCCCAGGTTCCCTCTCCAGGCCTATTATAGACCCACTCTGGATTAAGCCTCTTTCATTCTGTAGGGGGGGAAGGAAGGATGACAGATGGATGATTTGAAAGCTGATTCCAAATCAGCTGGCATGGACAATAATTTCTCCCTACTTCACATCAATACCTCTAGACAGCCAGATGAAACTCATGCTTTAATGGTCTGGTCACATCTAATAACATGGCCACTCATACTGTTAGCCTGATGTCTCTCAACTCCAAAATGTCTCACACTAATGTTCCCAGGGCAGTGGCAAAATGACATAAAAGGTGACGTATAGGACCTGCCTAGTCTGTCATTTCAGAAACCCCAAAATATTTCCCCTACTGGCCTACTCATGCCTGAAATCCCCACATCACAGCATTAGCCCTCTAGCCAAAAGCTTAAATTTGCTTTAATATGCAACTATCTCTAAGAGGGATCATGTTTTAGGCTATTGTTGGTCATTTATATTCCTTAGTGTAGATGAAATCTGGAGAGGCATGTGACACAGTGTAAGTGAGGAAGCATTAGACACTTGACAGAGATACATAAACAAGAATGGAGAGCCCTGAAAAGGGAGCGTGAAAGAAATAATCCTATATGTTTGCCAAATCCTGTTTCATTTTCTTTTTTCTGAATTCACAGAAAGACTACACTTCCCAACATCCCTTGAAGTGAGACTGAGGTCATATGATAGGGTTCTAGCCAACAGGATATAAGTAGAAATAACATAAGCTACTCCTCCCAGGCTTTGCCATTGAAAACATCTTGTGTAATCTTCCTGTAATTCTCAGCAACAACCATAAAGGCCATATATCGAGATGGTAAGATAGAAGTATCTGGGATCCCAGATTCACTACTTGGCTGAGACGTGCCCTGGAGAGTAGCCCAACTGAAGCTGGACTTGGCATGAGTGACATATAAACCTTTGTTTGCTCAAGCTGCTGAGGTTTGGGGATTAATTTGTTTCCGCAGCATAGTCTATCCTATCCTGAGTAATATAGAAATTGGTATCAGAAATGGGGTTTTGCTGAAATAAAACCCTAAACTATAGGATCAGGCAGCAAAAAATGAGGAAATTGATATCAGAGGTTGGTAAGATAGTGATCCATGTTATGTAGTGACAAAATATTTGGTCAAATTTTACTTGCAAATGGTAAGAGATGGGAAGGAGAAAACCTTTGAGTGGCAAAATGACTCAAAGTAAAGTTCACACTCAGGGTGTGGCCTTCTTACAATCTCCAGATGTCTTAAGGTGGCTCCCATTAAGTGCAGAGCAAGGTATAGAGGGAAGAAAGCAAAGACATATATCAGATATGAAAACTATCTCTAGAAAAAAATTTTGGTTGTGGTCATCAGCACATGAAAGTGACTAGAAGCAAATATATCAGTAGCCTATTACATTTTTAAAGGAATTGTACTGACAAAGAAACTTTGAACTTGGACTGAAACATTTTTATTGAGCCAGCTATGAAGATGAAACAATGTTGGGCTCCCACCAGAAGTAGGAAGCGGGCTGAGAAAGTTCTGTGGTCCCTCAAGAAAGGGTTTCCCCAGTGCCCATGTAGATATGACCAAGGAAGATGATGGGAAAAAAAAACAAAAACAAGAACCAGTTAGAGGGCAGAACCATGAGTCAGGGAGAAAAATAGACAAAGGAAGGCCTCCAGGAGAAAATGCAGGGTCCAATAAAGAGATCTTTTCCACCCCTAGGGTATGAGGCCTTCACAGTAAGATTTTTGAATTTTTATGCACTAGTGACTACTGTGTGTCTCCCATCCTTCCTTTCTAGTTGTTCCAGGCTCCAGTCATTTGGGTCTTCCCAGGCCAGGAGCTAGCAAGCCTTGCATGATTTCAACCCCCAGCCTTCGAAGTACCCCAGTTGATGCCAAGTGGAGCAGAGGTGAGTTGACCCCACTGAGCCCTGCCCAGTTGTAGATTCCTGAGCAAAATATATGTTGTTGTTTTAAGCCACTAAGTGTTGGGATGGTTTGCTCTGCAACAATAAATAACGAATATACAGTTAATCCTCATTTGTCATGGATTCTATATTTGCAAATGTTCACTAAAATTTACCTGTAACTCCAATATCAAAACTCATGTTGCTTTTGTGGTCATTTGTAGACATGCGCAGAGCAACAAAAAATTTGAGTCACCTGATGTGCACATTCCCGGCTGAGGTCAAACAAGACAATGCTGCTCTGTCTTCTTGTTTCAACTCTCAAACTATAAACAAATGTCCTTTTCGTGGTCTACTTAGTGCCACATTTTTCACATTTTTACATTTTTTTGTTGGTGATTTTGCTGTTTTAAAATGGCCCCCAAGTGTAGTGCTGAAGTGCTATCCAGCCTTCCTAAGTGATATTATGTTACAGAGAAAATACAAGTGTTAGATAGATACATGTAACTCATTAGGGCATGAGCTACAGTTCTGTTGGGCATAAGTGCAGTGATTAACAACATATAGTAAATAAAATGTCTTTAAACAGAAACAAGTATAAAATAAGGTTATATATTGATTGGTTGACAAAAATGTGACCAGAGGCTCGCAGGAACCCGAGCCTGTATTTCCACTAGGAGCAATGGTTTTGTGTTGTCTTATTCAGTGCTTATGGAGACTTTATAGAACATAACTACTGTTAAAAAATGAGACTCAACTGTATTTATATTCGGTTCTCTTTTTTCTGAGCACATGAGAATACCATACTTCCCAGGGCCTTTGCAGGTAGGTGGGGCCACCTGACTGGCTCTATCAAATGAAATGTGAGTAGAAGGCCAAAGCATTGAAGCACCCGTGTGCTGTCTCCAACCTCTCTCTACCCTTGAAGTGGCAAATGTGGAGGCCTTGTGTGAAAATGGTGGCATCCTCGAATGAAGGGAGCCTGGATCCTTGAGTAACTGGAAAGAGAAGAACCCTGGCAACCTGTGTCAAACTTTGTATAAACAAGATGTCAGCTATTGTTGTACTCAGTCACTGAGATGCTGAGGGTTGATTTGTTGTTGCAGTCTAGCCTTGACATTCTGGTCTAAAACAAGGTGTGAGGAGCCCACAATGTGCAGCTTTTCCAACTTTACAAGTTCTCCTGGACAGGATCTTCTAGTCAGCCAAAGTATATGGGTGTGTGTGTGTGTGTGTGTGTGTGTGTGTGTGTGTGTGTGTACACGTAGCTCTTAATTACCTGCATATTCTAGCAACTGCTAATCTATTTGCCAATCAGGCCACAAATGTTAAAATTAAAAAGATAGCTTGCCTCGCCATCCTCAGCTCTTATTAAAAAACAGGAGTGATAGATGACTTAGATTTATTTATTCACTGATTTAAAAAGAAAAACAAAAAACAGAAAGAATTTATTTGGTCTAAAGGAAGTCCAGAGGGAACCCAGAAATTAAACTCTTCATCCTTCACTGCTATCAGCCACACATCTGAAGCACCAGTCTAGTAAATAAACTTCAAAAATGCATCATGATTAATCAATCATGCATCAGGGAAATGCAAATTAAAAAACCACAATGAGCTATCACATCACACCTGTCAGAATAGCTATCATCAAAAAAAAAAAATCAAGAAATAACAAGTGCTGGTGAGGATGTGGAGAAAAGAAACCCTCGTGCACTGTTGGTGGGACTGCAAATTGGTGCAGCCTCCATAGAAAGCAGTATAGAGATCCCTCAAAAAATAAAAATAGAGCTGCCATCCAACCCAGCAATTCTATTTTTGGATATTTATCCAAAGAAAATGAAAACACTAACTCGAAAAAAAATATGCACCCCTATGTTCACTGCAGCATTATCTACAATAGCCAAGACATGGAAGCAACCGGGGTGTCCATCGATAGATGAATGCATAAAGAAGTGGTACACGTATACAATGGAATAGTCCTCAGCCATAAAAAAGAATGAAATCTTGACATTTGTGACAACAGGAATGGGCTTAGAGGGTATTATGTGAAGTGAAACCAGCCATAGAAGGACAAATACCACACGATTTTGCTTACATGTGGAATCTTTAAAATAAAACAGAAACAGACCCGTAGACATAGAGAATAAACTGATGGTTGCCAAAAGGGAAGAGGTTAGGGGGATGAGGGAAAAAAAAGTATGATGTCCCTTTTGCCTGGAAATTCCACTTCTAAAATTGTATCTTTGGGAATTGGGAAGTGATTTAAAACAATGAAAAATAAAAGAGTCTCCTTGTGTGAAGAACCCTGCCCCTACACATGCATCTACTCATTTACTTATATTGGATATTATGGATGGCCTTTTGCCAATTTTCCTGTAGATGAAGAAGTTACCAAATAAAGAGAGAAGGAACTTTCCAGAACACAAGGGATGAAACTAGGCAATGAATGGTTTGATCCAGGTTGGAGATGAAAGGAGGAACCAGAAATGAGGTGATGGATGACTAGAGACACATCTGTGAAAACCAGGAGACAATATTAGTGAAAAGTGGCTCACGAAAGAGGTGCTGGGCCTCTCCGGGGTTTGGGTCAGCTGCATCTACACTCAGGGGCCTGCACTCAGGACGTGTTAGCCCAAAGCCAAGGGGTTAGCCCAAAGACAGGCTCTTTTGGATTCCTGGACCCAATTTCCAAGTGTGGACAGGAGGTTCCCCCCACACATCCAAGCAATGCTCCAGACACCACACACTTGACTCAGTTCTGATTCTGTTACCAGAAAACGACGTTGAACCTCAGCTCTTCGTCTTCTCGAAGGAGTGAATTCAATCAAGAGAGAATTTTGTGTAGAATAAAACAGCCAGAAGTTTATTAGTAAAAGAAAGTATGCTTCGAGACATGGAGCGGGCTGACCCAAGAGAGGGAAGCAGCCTCGCCTCATCGCATGAAGGCTTTTATTTCTGTGGGTAGAATTGCCTCCCCTTCTCCCTTCTCTTATCTCTTTCTCCCCCTGAGACACCTAGTCCTCTGGCATTTAGCAATGCATTTCTTTGATTTAGGGGCAGGTGTAAACACACCCCTTTGTTTTAGGGACAAGTGTAAACACACCCCTTTGGGGTATGTGAAAACCTGCAATCCTGCTGGACAGCTGCAAGGGGTCTTGACCCAAGTAGGAGCTGCAGCAAGGGGCTTTATTTAACCGGGGCTACATTTCTCCTTCTCCTGCTCATTTCTATCTACCTACCCTACCAATACTATCTACCTGGAAATAGCATCAGATTCCATAGGTTAAGGGTTCAGTCTTACAACACTGCCTTCCCCCCAGCCCACTTCAAACACCAGTCACAAACCCACGTTGTTACCTGTGCTTCTGACTGACTGGCTATAAATCAGAGGTCCTCACCACCTCCTCCTTCTTGTGTTCGATTAATTTGCTAGAGCAGCTCATAGATCTCAGAGAAATATTTTACTTAGTAGATCATCAGTTTATTATAAAAGGATATGACTCAGGAATAGCCAGATGGAAGAGATGCATAGGGCAAAGTGTGGGGAAAGGGCAAGGAGCTTTCATGCCCTCTCCAGGTGTGACACTGTCCCCAAATCTCCACGTGCTCACCAACCTGGAAGCTCTCTGAACCATGTCTTTTTGGGTATTTACGGAGGCTTCATTACATAGGCATGACTGGTTAATCACTGCCTATTGGCAATTGATTAACTTCCAGTCCCCCTCTCCCGTCCCCCCCACGGCCCCCCAGGTCTGGAGATGGGGACTGAGAGTTCCAGTCCTCCAATCACATGGTTGGTTCTGCTGGCAACCAGCCCCCATCCTTAGGTGCTTTCCAAAAGTCACCTCATTAACATAACAAAACACACCTTTATGGCTCTAGCCACTTAGGAAATTCCAAGGGTTTTAGGAGCTCTGTGCCAGAAACTGGAACGAAGACCAAATATATATTTCCTATTATAAATCACAATATCACACAGGCAAAAAGGGCAGCCTCTCCTACACAGGGTGGGGGAGAAGATCTACGTGCTTGGTCATCTGCATTCCGACTGAGTCCAGCCCTTGCAGAACTTCTGTGTTTCTGTGGAAAGAATATGGGCTCTGGAGTCAAACAGCTCTGTTTAAATCCAGCTTCATCTCTTATCCACTGTGTTACATTAAGCAAATCACTTAACCTCTCTGAGTCTCATATTGCCAAGTGGAACTAATAGTATCTGCTCAGAGGGCTCTGGAAGAATTAAATGAGATCCGGAATATCAGGCACATACATAACAGGTGCTCTCCTTCCCATCCCCGCTTACCACCATGTGTACCCAGAAAGGATCTCACACCGTTTGAAGCATATTGTGCCATAGCAGCTGTGGGAGGCTGAATAATGCACTCCCCTCAAAAAGGAAAAAGAGATGTCAATGTCCTAATCCCTGGAATGTTACTTTACATGACAAAAAAGGACTTTGCAGGTATTATTAAATTAAGGATATTCAGATGGGAAGATTATCCTGGATTACTCAAATGGACCCAAGATACTATGACATGTGTCCTAATAAGAAGGAGGCAGAGGAGAGGAGGACAGGTGATCACAGACGCAGAGATTGGAGTGATGAGTTCACAGTCCAAGGAAGGCCACAGCCACCAGGAGCTGGAAAAAGCAATGAACAGATTCTTCCCTGGAGCCTCCAGAGGGAGCACAGCCCTGCTGACACCTTGATTTCAGCCAAGTGATACTGATTTGGGGACTTCTGGCCTCCAGAACTGCGAGCTACCAAGTTTGTGATCGTTTGTTACAGCAGCCAACTAATACAGTGGCCAACTGAGTCTGTGGCCCCAAAGTGAGAGTTAAGAAAGGAAAGGTCTGGATTCCAGGCTTGCGCTGTGGAAAGAGAGCACTTGGTCCCTTGGGTGGGGGCTGTAGAAACCGAGGTCCCTAGAGCTGGGGTTGTTCTGGGTGGTCTTGTCGACGCCTACTCACATTAGCTCCCCCACTTTGCCTCCCACAGGAGGCGTCCAGGCAAGGAAAGGAGTGAAATTAGCATCATTTCCTTCTCTGCTTCCAGCACAAACTTCCCCCTCACTGGGGAGGGCAGGGATCCCTGTATCTGAGGCCCTGGATTCAGGCACCTGAAAATGATCTTCCAGGCCTGGTCCCTGGCTACATCAAGGGTACCCGGAGAGGACAGAGCCTGCACAAGTCAAGTATATGGTGTCACACTGTAGACGGTAACTTCCCCCGGCCTGGGGCTAACAGCTCTAAGCCACTTCTCAGGGATGTTATGAGATCTAAGGATTGTAAAGAGCGCTCACTGACATGGAAATGCTCAGCTTACACCAAGTGACCCACTGATGGTTTTGGCCTGGAAAAAGGAGTCGTGTTGAAGATTAATTACATTGCTATTTATTCAACACGGGGGCCGGAATGTATCATAGTGCCTTCACAGACCACAAGTTTTCAATTTGCAGCACAACCAGACCCTCTAACGCGCCACCCCATCCACTTGAAACCTGATTCCTTTTTAGTGGGTTTCTGTAGCTTCCCTATGTAACCTGTACAATGCATGCCCCAAACCTTCCCAGAACCCCAAAGTGTTCCAGACTGCCCTTTGGCAGAGGCCTGGGCCATGTGGATGGCACTGAGTGCTAGGCAAGTAAGACTTACATTTAAAAAAGTGGGGGGTTGGAGGCACCAGTCCCTCCCACACACGTGCTAGCTAAGAAAGAAGTCAATCTCAGTCTGAGGGCCCAGTAGCAAACCAATACTTATTTCACCTCCATGGCAGACAGCTAGCTTGTCACCAAACCCATTTCCTTTTCCTTTTGGGCCCACAGCTAGACTACATTTCCCAGTCTCCCTTGCATTTAGGTGTGGCCATGTAACTCTACTGGCCAACAAAAAGTAGGCAGAAGTGATAAGTGGCCTGGCACGTAAAAGTCTGCGGTGCCATTCTCCATTCTCTCTCTCTTCTCCTCCTGACCAGTTGGATGTCAATCTTCAGGACAACCTTGGAAACAGATGATCAACTATTCTGGTTTGCCAGAAAGTGTCCCGGTTTTAGCACTGAGAGTCCGCACCCAGAATACCCCTCACTCCCAGACAAACGGAGCTGATTGGTCACCTTATGTTAAAGGCACATGTGGAAGGTGGCAGAGGCTCCATCAGCCTGGGTCCCTGCATGACTGCGTGGAGCACAGCACTCCCCTCCCTCACCTCCTACCCCTACCAATCAGCAATACATGTTTTGGACTTTACATGAGTGAAAAATAAACTGAGGTTTGCTATTTTTGTGTGTTACCGCTGCTAGTGTAACCTAAACTGATACACCACCTAATATTTTTGGAGAAACACAAAAATGTCCTATGTTCCCTCAGTTATTTTAAGAAAACAGATACCAGTTATAAATAGAAACACTATATATTATGTAGGATAGCCCTGGCTTATACCTGTTATCTGAGCATAATTATTAATAGCACCCCCCTTTACTCTCCAAGTGTCCCTGTTTGCACAATATCTAATATGGTTATAGATCATTTCAAGTGTGAATGAATGCCAAAAATGTTGTAGAAAAATTGCTAATTGAATCCTATTTTAAATGCAATTATTTAAGAAAGAAACTTTCTGTAATAAAAGTAATTTTCCTGATAGCTAATACTCTGAATTCAGCTCTCAGGATGTTGGATTTTCTTTGTTGGATACATTGTGTACATTACCTAGAACCGTCCTAAAATCTAGATTTCTTATAGACGTGTGTGGAGGATTGCCGTTCATGTTGTATTTTTGGTCTTTTCCACCAATCGATCAATTAAAAATTATGTCTATTGAGTGGTCCATCCATACAATGAAATATTATTCAGTAATAAAAAGAAATGAGCTATCAAGTCACGAAAAGACATGGAGGAACCCTAAATGCATATTGCAAGGAGTGAAAGAACCAAGTCTAAGAAGGCTACACCTGTATGATTTCAACTACATGATATCCTGGGAAGGACAACACTGTGGAGACAGTAAACAGATCAGTGGTTGCCAGGAGCTGCCGGGAGGGAGGGAGGAAGAGATGAATAAGAGGAGCACAGGGGATGTTCAGGGTGGGTGGAATTGTTCTGGATGACACTGTAATGGCGGATACGTGACATTATGCATTTGGCAAAACCCATAGAATGTACAACACCAAGAGTGAACCCTACTGTAAACCATGGACTTCAGTAAATAATAATGTGCCAACACTGGTTTATCAGTTATAACAACTGTACCACACTAATACCAGATGTCAATGATAGGGGAAACTGAGGGAGGGGAAGAGGGGGAACTTGGTGTACTTTCAGATCAGTTTTTTCTAAACCTAAAACTGCTCTAAAAAATAACTTAAAAACAAAACCTTAAAAATAAGGGAGAAAAAATGCTATCTGTGAGTTCCCACAGAAGAGACGTGGGATCTGTAACCTCTGGGAGGCCACTGTTAGACTGCCCAAAAGGGCTCTACTGTGATGGGGGACAGGCTGCCTTCCAGTGTGGATCCTGGTGGACATGTAAAGCGGGAAGGTGCCAGCACACACATCCAAGGGAAATGTCTCCGATGTGGGATGAGGGCCTGGAGTGCCAACTGGTGAAGTGGGTTTGGGATTGAGATCTAAGAAAAAAGCCCCACTCTGGGCCAGTGTGGGGGAGAGTTAGGGAGGGAGGGCCCAAGCTGAGGCACTCACTGGGGTGCTTGGACCTCCCCCACACACCATCAGCCTCCTCAGGGAACTGGGGCCACAGTTGAACAATCCAAACAGGAGGCTGTGGGGCCCCAGCTGGATGCTGCTTACCACACAGTTAAGTGAGAACAAATCCAAAGCAAATACTGGCGATATTTAGAGCTTTAGGATGCTCATGTTTTATTCATACACATTAGCATGGGGTCTGCAGGCCCCTGGAGTCTGAAGGAAATTAGAAAATCATAGAATGTCAAGGCTAGAAGAGGCCTGGGGAGTGATTTAATCCAGGCCTTCTTTTTGCAGAAGAGGAAATTGAGGCCCACAGAGGAAGATGACCTGAGGTTACAGACAGAGAAAGACCATTAGGCCTGGGTGTCTCACACTCCCAGGCATCATGTGCCTGCCTCTCTCTCTCTCTCTCTCTCTCTCTCTCTCTCTCTCTCTCTCTCTCTCTCTCTCTCTCCCTCGTTTCTCCCTTCTTCCCCCTCCTTTCTTTCCTGTCTTCCTTCCAATTTTCCTTCCTTTCTTCTCTGCCTTTCTTTCAACATATCTGGATACCTGTTGTGTGCTACTTTCTGAGCAAAGCCAGGGATATACTGTGGGCTATCCTCACAATTTCTGGAGGTTGGGGACCATCTGAAGCTACAAGGTCCGGTCAGGCCTTGGGAAATCAGAGGCCTGTTCCTGGGATTATTATAGGGCCTTGAAGCCTAGAGGGCAGTTGGATTAAAAAAAAAGTCACACCGTGGACTCACAAGAATGTCAGTCAAAACTGGAAATGGAGTCCACAGCAACAGTGCTGTCTTTCCCTCCAGATACACCACCCCCATGCACTTGCCTCCCCTCCAACTGTGAGGCTCTGGATGGTAACTCTCCTTCGTTCTGTAATCACAAGCGCCGGCAAAATTTTAGGTTCCCAGATGCTGAGTAGCACAGCGAACTCTGGGTAAATCTGATGAGAATCTAGAGGTGATGTTGACTTTTGGCTTAATAGTGATACTAGGCAGGTAGGGTAATAGGCCAGGTGCCTGGGGGACATCAGGCAGAGGTAATGTGCAGACAGCTGAGCAAACAAGAGGGAGAGTGGGCCCCGTGATAGACATCTGGAGTCCTCCAGCAGCTGATCGCCCGCCCAGGACAGCAGAGGTCTGGAGAAGGTGCCTGGGAGTCTGGCAGTGAAGCTGTGGTAGGAGGAGGAAGGAAGAGGAAGAAGGAAGAAGGCTTGTGAAGGAGCCCTGGGGCCTTGAGGAGGACACTCTAAGTCAGTTCACTCAGACTCCATCCTGACTCTCCTCTAGCCTGCCTGCCTCTACTACAGGGTCCAGAAAGCTAAAGCCATGCCTTCCTAGACTTCCTTATAGCTAGTGGTGGCTATGTGACACACCCTAGCCGGTGAGATGCTAGCAGAAGCCAACTGGTGAAAGTGCCTCTTCTGCCCTTCCCTCCTTTTTCTGTCTTAACCTACGGGTGTAACGGTTGAACCTGCAGAAGCCATCTGGGTATTATGAGGGAAAAGCCGAGAGAATGCCTCTGACATTTCTGAACTCCTGAAATGACTGTAACACTAGTGACCAACTCCCCTCAGAATTCTTTATTTTATTTTATTTTATTGGGGAATATTAGGGAACAGTGTGTTTCTCCAGGGCCCATCAGCTCCAAGTTGTTGTCCTTCAATCTAGTTGTGGAGGACGCAGCTCAGCTCCAAGTCCAGTTGCTGTTTTCAATCTTTAGTTGCAGGGGGTGCAGCCTACCATCCCATGTGGGAATTGAACCGGCAACCTTGTTGAGAGCTCCACTCTAACCAACTGAGCCATCCGGCTGCCCCTCCAGAAGCTCAGCGGCAGCTCGTTGTCTTCAATCTAGTTGTGGAGGAGGCAGCTCACTGGCCCATGTAGGAATCGAACCGGCAACCCTGTTGTTCAGAGCTCACGCTCTAACCAACTGAGCCATCCGGCTGCCCATCCCCTCAGAATTCTTATTACATAAAAGAAAACAAAACAAAACCAGAAAACTTCTAACATGTTTAAGCCATGATTATTTGGGTTTTCATTACTCAAGCAGAAGATAATCAACAGTATCAAATGCTATAGAGATGTGTGTCAGTGAGGACCCTTTATGTAACAGAGAACACAATTCCTGTAAACATAAGCCTTGAAGAGATTTATTGGATCGCATAACTGGAAAGCATGTAATCAGAAGAGACTTCAGGGCAAGTTTAATCCAGTGGCTTAATGATATCACCAAGGACCTGGTTCCTTTTCATCTTTCCATGCCCACTCTTGAACATATCACTGTGGTAAATAGGATAGGATCATGCTGACTGGCTTTGGCCAATCAGCCCCACCCCTGGAGGGGTCAATCCCTCCCAAATCACATGGTTGTTAAGCAGTGGGGGAAAAGAAGCCTACAAAGGACAATCTAGATGCTATTATGAAGGGTGAATGGGAGTTAGGTAAGCAAGCCATGAGTGTCCACTACAGCTACCTATTCTGGGAGCGGGGAGAATTGTGTAGAGGCCATTGGACATGGTCATGACAAGGTCATTGGCAATCTTCTGTTGGGAAGAAGGCAATGCCAGTCGCAGCGGGCTGTGCAGTAAGTGGAATTGAGGAGGTGTAGACTACTCTTTCAAGAAATTTGGCCTTGAAATTTGGCCTGATTAGGTCGGGCCCACCTAGGATAATCTCCCTTTTGATGAACTCAAAGTCAACTGACTAGGGACTTAATTACATCCATAGTTCTAGGAGTGATATCGCATCATATTTCCCAATCCCATTCACACTCACAAAAGAGAGGATTGTTCAGGGTATATATAGCAAGGATGGGAATCGTGAGTCCTCTTAGAATTCTGCCTACCACAACAGCTAAATTCTCAGGGTTTCTCGGAGAACTCATAAACAACTAAAATTGTTTTCTTTGCTCCCCTACTCGGCCTGCTTGAGGGCAGACGATTCAGACTGACCTCTTTTGCCAGCTGCCTCTGTATCATTTTACCCAAAAAATGTGCAAACAAGACTCACTGTTTCCAGATCATCTAGTCTTTTTCTCTCTCTCTTTTTTAGATCGCATTTTTTATTTGGTTCCTTAGCAGCAGTCTATTGACTGCTCTCCCTCGCAGGAGCAAATCAGCATGCAGATAGTGAACTAGATGTCTATGAAATATTCTTGGATGGTTTATTTCTGGAGATTCCACTGAGATATTGTCCACCTTAGTCCTCCAATCAGAGCCAACAGAAACATGTTGCCTGAAAGAGCACTGCTATGGACTGAATGTTTGTGTCTCCCCAAATTCATGTTTTGGAGCCCTAATCCCCAGTGTGATGGTATTAGGAGGTGGGACCTTTGGGGAGTGATTCAGTTTAGATGAAGTAATGAGGGTGGGACCCCCATGATGAAATGAACGCCTATAAAAAGAAATAGGAGATATCTCTTCTCTCTTCCTCCTTCTCTCTTCTCTCTCTCTCTCTTAGGCACTGCAAGAGAGCAGTCATTTGCAAATCATGAACAACAGGTTCTCACCAGGAACTGAATCAGCCAACACCTTGATCTTGGATTTTAAGCCTCCAGAACAGTGAGCACGAAATGTCTATTGTTTAAGCCACCCAGTCTGCAGTATCTTGTTATAGTAGCCCGAGCTGACTTAGACAAGCACCTTATGAGTATCTGGAACCCCTGAAGTCCCAGCTCAACTTCCCTTGGCTCCACTGGCCAGAAACTCTGTGGAACTCTTTTTATATATAATTTCCACTGAAGTCTTATAATTATTATGCAATAGAGACATTTATGTAATCTCTTCCAAAAAGGGGGAGGCTGAGATTTGGAAAATCAAAGTGACTATCCCAACTCTCCTTGCTAGGCTGAACCCACAATTTCTCTTGCAATCTGCCTGCCCATGGAGGCCACACTCCCATGCCCTTCAGTCCAAGGGGGACTTATCCTCATCATGGATCTACCTAAAAGGTAGTGTGAGCTGAGATTCCCCCCAAAACCCTAAGCTTTGACACTGTCTTTACCCCTCCACAAAACCACATAATCCAGGGTGTCTACAAACTCCTGTGCTGAACAAAGGTATCCAAACAGCTCGCCCCAAGCTGTCAGTCAACTGTATGCCAGGTAAGGTGAACTCTTCTTAAAGCCCACCTCGGAAAAGTGAGCCGTGCAGTGAAGGCCCTGATATGAGTGAGGCAGGGTGGCAGCAGTAGCCACCTGTGGATGTGTTAGCTGAGCAACAGCCACTTGCCTCTCAGGGTCTCTGCAGACAGCAGCTGCCCCTCCCCAACCCACGCTGGCTTGGCTTCTTGCAGAAGCCACAGTGCTGGCCCAGTTATCTATTAATACCCCCTGATTTACATCCCTGTTGGTAACCCATCCATCCTTCCTAAGTAAGGATGCCAGATTTAGCAAATAAAAATGCAGAGTGCTAGTTAAATTTGAATTCCAGATTAAGAATGAATAAATTTTGGGGGTGGCGGGTTGGCTCAGTTGGTTAGAACACAGCGCTCCTAACACCAAGGTCACCGGTTCGATTCCCACATAGGCCAGTGAGCCACTCCCTCCACAACTAGACTGAAAACAATAACTTGACTTGGAGCTGATATGTCCTGGAAAAACACACTATTCCCCAATTAAAAAAAAAAGAACGAATAAATTTTTAGTATAAGTACGCCCCCAATATTGCATGGGAAATACTTATACTGAAAATTTCATTTGTTGTTTATCTGAAATTCTAATTTAACTGGGTATCGGTATTTTATCTGGCAAGTCTATCCAGAAATTTTAGCCAGAAAACAGAAAAGTTTAGGAAGAAAAATGCCCTGTGGACAAAGATACATTATAAAACACCTTTAAAGAGTCTATACACAGGTAGCACACCCTCCTCCACAACAAATACATTCTTTCTCTTGTTCTCTCTCATTTCTCCTTCTCTCTTTCTTTCTCTTTGACACACACACACACACACACACACACACACACACACACACAGAGTTGTGCTGCCCCCTTAAGTTAGTATGAACTTCAAGTCCCTTGACAAAACTACCCCTGACCTAGGCCTGACCCCAACCCCTGTACTGTGTCAGGCCCTCACAGCACCCACCATGCACCCAATGATTTTCCTGCTATCAGGGCGGGTCCTGGGAGTGTGACTGATGGGGGCAACCTGGGTGGGACCTAAAACAGATTGAACTTGCTAGCTTTAGATGTGGTTTTAGCATAAAGTACCCAGATTACCTTTCAAGGCACTTCCTGTTTCTCTAGGTGAGGACCCTGGGAGCCTACATGTATTAGTCAGTGACTAGATGGAAGCCTTCGGGAGAAGGAACTCATCTGCAAGGGTACTTTTGGCTGAATCATGTCCCCCCAAGTCCATGTGTTGAACCCCTAATCCCCAATGTGACTGTATTGGAGACAGGGCCTTTGGGAGGTGATTAAGGTTAAATGAGGTCATAATGGCAGGGCCCCGATACAATAGGATTGGTACCCTTATAAGAAGAGACACCAGAGAACTTGTTGTAGCTCTCTCTCTGCCATGTGAGGATATAGCAAGAGGGTGGCCTTCCAGAAGCCAGGGAAAGGGCTCTCACCAGAACCCAAATATGCTGGTACCTTGATCTCAGACTTCCAGCCTCCAGACCTATGAGAAAATAAATTTCTATTAAGCCACCCAATCTATGGTATTTTGTTATGGCAGCCCAAGCAGACTAAAACCAAGGGTGACTGGGCCCTTGAATGTCCAGAGAGATTGTTCTCTCATACTTTTTTTTTTTTTTTTTAAGATTTTAATGGGGACGGGAACAGGACTTTATTGGGGAACAGTGTGCACTTCCAGGACTTTTTTCCAAGTCAAGTTGTTGTCCTTTCAGTCTTAGTTGTGGAGGGTGCAGCCCAGCTCCAGATCCAGCTGCTGTTGCTAGTTGCAGGGGGCACAGCCCACCATCCCCCGCAGGAGTCAACTGGCAACCTTGTGGTTGAGAGGATGCGCCCCAACCAACTGAGCCATCTGGGAGCTCAGCGGCAGCTCAGCTCAAGGTGCCATGCTCAATCCCAGTGGCAGGGGGCGCTGCCCACCATCCCCCACGGGACTCAAGGAATCGAACTGGCAACCTTGTGGTTGAGAGCCCGCGCTCCAGCCAACAACTGAGCCATCCGGGAGGCAGCTCGGCTCAAGGTGCCGTGTTCAATCTCAGTTGCAGGGGGCAGAGCCCACCATCCCTTGCGGGACTCGAGGAATCGAACCGGCAACCTTGTGGTTGAGACCCCACTGGCCCATGTGGGAATCGAACCAGCAGCCCTTGGAGTTAGGAGCACGGAGCTCCAACTGCCTGAGCCACCGGGCCAGCCCCTTTCATGCTTTTAAAGGGCTCCCAGGACTCAGGGAAGATGCCTCTTGCTGACATTTGGACCCAGCAGGGTGGGCAGAACAGGAACCTCAGCCCATCTCCTGGCTCTGGGGTCTGAGGGCTAAGCTGGCAGGTGATGGAGAGTGACGGAGGGCTCAGGCAGGTTCAGTTTGGTGAGGGATGCTCCAGTTCCAAGGCCTCCAAAAACTGTAACTTGAGGCAAGGTTTTAAGTTCTGTCCTGCTACAACTGGGTACAAGGCCTCTCTCCTGCCCTGGGCCATGGATGCTGGAGCCAACCTAGGTTCTGGCAGGAAGTGGGCTATATGAGTCAGGCTTCCTTCAGAGAAACAGAACCGATAGGATATGTGTATTTTAGAGAGAAAAACATTTATTATAAGGAATTGGCTTATGTGGTGATGAAGGCTGGCAAGTCCAAAATCTACAGTGTGGGTGGCAGGCTGGCTAACCTGGGAAGAGCTGATGGTGCAGATGAGGTCCAAAGGCCATCTGCTGGAGAATTGTCTCTTGCTTGGGAAAGGCCAGTCTTTTCATTCTACTCAGGCCTCAACTGATTGGCTGAGGCCCACCGGCATTAGGGAAGGCAATCTGCTTTACTCAGTCTACCAGTTTCAATGTTAATCTCATCCAGAAACACCCTCACAGACACACCCAGGATAGTGTCTCCCTGGAGGGTCCAACTCTCCCAGCTAGAAGCACTGGGGAAGTCTCTCTTTCCTCTGTTTCTCCCTGGTGCTTTACCCCATGCACTGGCTTCTTCTAAAACTCCCTCAGGGAACTGAGAGAATTTCTTCAATCACCTGAAGTTTTGGGAAACAAACTTTCAGCCACGATCCTCAGAGGCCATGAAGTAGTGACGGGGAAGGAAGGGAGAGGAGGAAAACTCTTGAAAGGAAACACACACACACACACACATACATACACATACCACATATACACACATACATCACACACACCACACACATACATATACACACATACACACACATACACATACACATGTACCACACACATATATACACACACACATATGTGCACACACATACGAGGTGTGATAAAAAAATATGGTGAATGTTTAAATTAAAAAATATATTACAGTAAAAGACACGTTGCCATTAATCACCCTTAAAATACTCCCCCCTTGCTTCAAACACACTTATCCCATCGTTCTTGCCACTTTCTGAAGCAGTTCTGGAACTCCTCTTTCATGAGTGTCTTTACTTCATCCTCCATCATGACAGCACTCCATATCACACATTGCTTCTGGTACAGCAATTTCTGTCAAATAAACACATTACAGGGCAACCGGTTGGCTCAGTTGGGTAGAGCACAGTGCTCATAACACCAAGGTTGCCGGTTCGATTCCCACATGGGCCAGTGAGCTGTACCCTCCACAACTAGATTGAAAACAACGACTTGACTTGGAGCTGATGGGTCCTGGAAAAACACACTGTTCCCCAATAAACTTTCTTTTTAAATGTCCCTTTAAAAAAAGAAAAAACATTACAGTGTGTCCTCATCCACCTTATTCACAAGATCTGGCACCACGTGACTTCTGGCTTTTCCCCAAAGTCAAAATGACCATGAAAGGAAAAATGTTTTGAATCGATTCAGGACATCGAGGCAGCCATGACAGCGCAACTAAAGACACTCAATGAAAAGGACTTCCAGAACTGCTTCAGAAAGTGGCAAAGACGATGGGATAAGTGTGTTTGAAGAGAGGGGGAGTATTTTGAGGGGGATTAATGGCAATGTGTCTTTTACTGCAATAAATATTTTTTATTTAGACATTCACATTTTGTGATTATACCTTGTACATACACATGCACATATACACATGCATCACACATATGCATGGACACACACACACACACACACACACACACACACACACACAATTCAAAATCCTCCAAACAGTACCCAGCTACATTGGCAAACGCTACCTACACAAATGCTATCGCCACCCATTGGCAAATGCTACTGTGGGACTGCTTAGAGCACTTTCTTGTGAGTCTCAGGAGAGACAGGCTTATTTTATCAGGGTTCAGGTGACCTGCTTTGCACCTGCCTGGTTGCCTGACCTGAACAAGTAATTCTCTAGGTTCCCGCTTCTTCAGCTATTACACGGGAACCTCAGTTCCCATCGTGAAAGTTGCTGTACAGGAAAAATCCGCTTGCTCATTGGATGCCGACTGGGTGCAAGATCTGTGCCAGGCGCTGTGCTGGGATGCACCGGTGGTGGGGCAGATGTAGTTTGTTGTCATGTAGGCAATGGTCAAGGAGAGAAGACAAGCAGGTAACGCACCCTGGGCAGCTGCATGGGAGTCAACAGGCACTAATGGGGTTTTGAGCTAGTCGGGGAAGAAGTCCAAGACAACCCAGATGAGGGTATGTTGGGAAGGCCTCTGTTGTGTGGCAGAGGCCTCAGCAAGGCCATACACCAAAGCAGGGGGGAACAGGGGTGGGGGACTGGGGTGGCTGGAGTAGGAGCCGGGTTCACCAGAGGGTCAGGGTAGAGAAAGGTAGGCCTGGAAATGTGGGTGTGGCCAAATTGGACAAAGCCTTAAATGGCAGGCAAAGACTTTTTTGTTGGCAAAGGACTTTTTGTGGGACAGCAACACAGCCAGGCTGCAGCGGGGTAGTCGGGGGTAGTCGGAAGGAAGGAAAGAAATTATCTGAGGAAGAGGAAAGGCAATCGAGTTAGTACAGAGATGCTTGGGGTCAGAACTCCAGCCAATACCTCGGACACACCCATGGAAGCAGCAAGCCAGCTCCTCAGGTGAAACTTGGCGGGTGGGCTTCCCAGAAGCCCCCTCCAGATAAGGTGAACAGCTTTACCCATGTCTGGAGCAGCAGGGACCAGCTCCCTCCTACCCAACACTCCCTCCAGGCCTATTGGGGGCCCCGTGGTCAGGACCTGGGCCTCATCTGCCTTTGCTGCAGACTCCATCTGTCCCTCTGGCGTCCCTGTTCACGGGGCTGTCTTCTCTCGTTGTGATTAAAGCACTGAGTCCATTGATTCATCAAGACATGAGTTACAAGCAGTTCTGAGTCACACAGCATGGCAGGCCACCTTGGTTCATGGATTCCCTACCCTGGACCTCCTCTGGCAGACGATGATCCAAAAAGACAAGGGAATTTGTCTTGCTTTTAAGAAGAATCATTCAGCCACTTTGTGACAAGGCAGCAAAGCTTCCCCAGTAGGATCCCCTCACATTCACACCTGTGAGCATACCCCAGTCTCCCCTTCCGTCTCCATAGCAGTTTAGGATGCAAACACAGTTTTTAGAGCTGGAAGGGATCTGAGACATGAAACTCAGACATGAAAGAGGAGGCCCCATTTTTCAGATGAGAAAGTTGAGGTCAAGAGAGGAAGTGACTTGTCCAAGATTGCATAGCTAGAGGCCAAGGTAGGCCTCCCCCAGGTATGTCCTTTCTGCTCCCTGCAGAGCCCTGTCCTCCTCCTGTCAGCCAGGCCTCCTGACCCTTGGAAGGCCCAGCTGAGAGCAACATGGAAGCAAGACCTGGTCACTGAGGCCCAGGGGCTGCCCCAGACTCTGGGGCTCCACCCTTGGGCATCCTCAGGTCACAGGCAGCCCCTGAAGGCCAGCTTCTCCCAAGGGTACTGCCTAGTAAGAGAATATACCTCACCCCACCCCACTCACAGTCTTCCTGGAGCAAGGGACCAGAGTGGCCCCACAGCCACTGAAGTGGGTGATAGGAGATGCTAAGTGACTACCCAAATTCCCCAAAGAGGGAGGTAGAAAACCGAGGTCCCATGGAGGGGATGGGGGAAAGGGTGTGGGCAGTGTCCCAACCCAGGTAGAATCAGGTCCTGCCAGTGACCAGCAAAGTGGAGTTAAGAATAGTATTTACTTCATAGTGTTATTCTGAGGATCCAGTAAGATACCCACGGGCTGGGTTTAGCAGAGATTATATCAGTTCCTTGTGGTGCCCTCACACCGTGCAATCCAGCAACGGGGAAAGTGCATGAGGTCAGACCCATGTGCCAACAAGAGGAGCCCTGCAAATATTCGCTTGAGCTAAGAGCAGCATGACAGGGAGATAGAAAAGGTTTGACTACACACACCACCACATTTTACGTAGCGAAGCACAGCTCTGTCATAAAAATATGAAGATATGTATAGAAACGGCCGACCAAGTTCCATTTAGTGTTTACCTCTGGAGTAGAGACAGGAGATGTGCTCAGGAAAGGACAACAGGGCTTCTTCGTCTATGTTGGCATTGCTTTATTTCATCCCATGCAGGAAACACAAACAAATGTATTGCAAAAAATATTTTATATGGAGGTAAAATTCGCATCACATAAAAGTCACAATTTGAACCATTTTAAAGTGTACAATTCTGCCAGTTTTCCGAAGTGGTTACACCATTCTACACACCATTCCCAGTGGCATGTGAGACTGAGCTCTCTTCATCTGTCCTTCTTCCCCGGGCCTGCTCATCTTTCAGGCCGCAGCTGACAGATGCACCTGCCCTGGGAGCCCTTTCATGCCCCCCTCAAAGCCTGGGACATGGGCTCTGCCAAATGCTCCCAGACCCTGGGCTGTTACCATGCCCGTCACACGGGCTGCAGTTGCTACTTTAGTGTCTCTTCCCTGGTACACCTCTCTGAGCACTTAAGGGCAGGAACTGTGCCTTCCTTGCCCGGTGGAGGGACTGACCATAGTTGGCCTTCCGTCACTGAACAAATATTTATTGAGCACCTACAATGCACCAGACACTGGGCATGCAGCTGTGAACAAAACAGGGAAAACTCCCTGCCCTCCTACAGCTGCCATGCATATTTGTTAAATTAAATGAATGTTGAATGAATGAATGAACTCAGAGCAACTGAAAGCCCCACAGGAAACATATCTGTCCCCTGGCTCCCTATTCCCTTCCACACTGGGGGAGTGTCACGTGGGGTGTCATGTGGGGTCTCAGCTCCCACTCCCCACACAAGAACACAGGATATGGTGAGGCCAAAAAGGAACACCCACGGAGCCATAGGTAGGGGAGTCATACCACTATAGTCTCGCTAGAGCCTGGATTCACACGACATGCGACCTGCTGTCTGCTTTTCTGCCAACCGATCAACTCTCTGACTTCCCTCGACTCTCCTCGACTTCCCAACGTAGCCACAGCAGTTATATTAGTGGCCAGTGGCTCACGGGTTACAGCTGACGGCCAACTAGCCACAGTTGATGGCCATCCAATCACAGTTGATGGCCATTTACTACCTGAGTCAGCACCTTTCCACGTGAGGCCGAGAGCCTGGAAACTGCACTCCTGGCTCTGTCCCCACAGGGAGCTTGGGAGCCAGGGGAAGTAGAATAAAATCATAAAAGAAAGCATCTGCTTCTAAGAAAACCCTTGCAAGGAAGCCAGGCACAGGGCAGGGGTGGCGGTGGGGTATCCAGGAAGCGGTTCCACGCAAAGCCAAGGGGACCCTAGCCCAGGCAGCTCCTCTCGATTGATTTTCCTTGGGATCTGCCTAGCTGGTGGAGGGAATGCCTGCTCCCTCTGAGGGAGGCCCACGCCACAGCTCAGCTTCCCTACAAATGTCAAACAACCCCATCTCTTCAGCACAGAGGGTAATGAAAACAATGGATATACAAGCAAAGTTCAGGCTCAGCTGTCCCAGGCTGAATTCAGCGTGGGGGATGGGGAGGAAGCTGTGACTTCTCCTCAAGCCTCTCACCTGGCACACAGCTCCATTCCGGTCTCACCCCACTGCAGCAGCACATCTCACAGTGTGGTCCCAGTACCAGCAGCTCCAGCACCACCGGGCAGCTTGTTAGAAATCTAACTTCCGGGGCCCCACCCCACACCTAGGGAATCAGGTGCTCTGGGAGTGGGGACGGTACCCTGTGCTTTAACAAGCCCTCCAGGGGGTTCTGATAGTCTAGCTGGCTGCGCTCAGAATCACCTGGGGAGCTTTAAAAGCTGCTGATAGCTGCATCCCTCATCCCCGGGGAGTCTGATGTAATTGGTCTGGGAAGAGTCCCGGCAATTCTACTGTGCACCCAGAGGGCAGGCCTGAAACCCACTCCCCTGGTTCTGTGATCAGGGCAGAGAAAAAGAATTTCTTACTGACAAAGGGTTTCTCCCAGTGCTGACCTAGCATAGTGTTTCTCAAACTTGAGTGCATGGGAATCCCCCAGAGGCTTGTTAAAGCGGCTGCCTTTCTGATTCAGCAGGTCTGGGTACCCATGAATTTGCATTTCTAACCAGTTCCCAGGTGAGGCTGATGGCCTGGAGACCTCCCTAAGAACCACTGCACTAGATGATCCTTAGAATAACCCTCCAAGGTCAGCATTATTACCCTCATTTGACAAATAGGGAAAATGAGGCACAGACTGGCTAAGCGACTCCCCCAGGTAACACAGTCAATAATGGAGCTGGATTTGAAATGGATGTTTTATGCTCTTTCCTGAGTGACATTTGTTCAGTGTGAGACACGGATTTGTTCTGAGGACTATCCTGAGCTCTTTCCTCTGCCAGCATCTCCCTCCCAGTCGTCCTCTTCAGGGCCATCAGCGGGTGGCAGCCGTGGGTGCCTTTCTTTGTGCTGACAAAGACTCTCTCCCTTGACCAAACTTGAGTCAGACTCCGCTGAGAACCTTGGGCTCTGTCCTTGGTCCGGTGGCGCTGCCCACTTAATTCAGTTTTAGCAAGAAGCCTCCTGATTCAGTTAAGCCCAAATCCCCCACTGTTGCTATTTGATCAAATTCCTCATGCCCCACTCTCCATAGCTTGCCATCCTGGCCTGCCTTCAGCAAGAATCCTGACAAGTCGCTTTAGAATCCCTCTTACCCCTGATGTTTCCTCTTCGTAATTTTCCATCCACTGACCCCCACCCAGCTCCTTGGCTATAAATCTCTTCTTGTCCTGCTGTACTTGGATTTGAACCCAATCTCTCTCCACACTGCAAAACCCCATTGCAGTGGTCCCTCTACATATCATGATGGTCCTGAATAGTCTCCTTGCTGTCTGTAACAAGTGCCATGAATAATTTTCTTCTTCAATAGTACTCACCTTCCTCCAAATTCTCTCCCCCAGCTGCTGAATGCCTTCAGCTGCTCCCTGATGTTTTGGGGCTGCTTGCAGGCCTGGCTCCCCTAGGCTTCCCTGAGGTCCCTTTCGCTTTGACATTGCACCCCAGCCTGTCACAGACCCGCACTCTTCCATCAGCTGTCACTTTTGCACTAAGCACAGTTGGCCACTGTCCCTCCCAAGGAGACCTGCCCTCAACATGGGGAGACCTTGTCAAATTAGTGGACCTCTCAGGATGGAACTTAAGGCATGAATGTCAGAACCTTACATCACTCATTTATTCGTTCATTCATTTAACATTTATCAAAGATCTTTTGGGTAACAGATCCCATACTGGGCATTGGGAATTGAAGTATGTGGAAGACTTTGGCACCTCTTTTTTTTTTTAACCAAAGAGATAGACACGGAGACTGTGGGGACAGAGCCAAGAGTGCAGTTTCCAGGCTCTCGGCCTCACGTGGAAAGGTGGTGGCTCAGGTAATAAATGGCCATCAACTGTGATTGGATGGCCATCAGCTGTGGCTAGCTGGCCGTCAGCTGTAACCAGTGAGCCATTGGCCACTAATATAACTGCCATGGCTACGCTAACAGAAAAATGGGGGTTAGCAAGAAGATGGTGGCTGAGCCAGCAAGTGGCAGAGTGAGGGTTGCGGATTGTGTCGCTCCTGTTTCCTGTTTCTCCAACCCAGCCGCCAGCGAGACCATAGTGGTATGACTCCCCTATCTATGGCTCCGTGGGTGTTCCTTTTTGGCCTCACCATGTCCTGCATTCTTATGTGGGGAGCGGGACCAGAGACCCCATCTGACACCCTGCACAACAGAGACAAATGCTTTGAAACCCCAGGGAACATAAGCCAGGGATTTCACCTGGCTTGTTCACTGCTGCCTAGAGCAGAACGTGGCACATAGTAGGTGCTTAGCAAGGTTTTGATGACTAGATAGATGAATAAATGAATTAATGAGCTGAATGGCAAACCTACCTGAGCTTGCCCTTTTTTTTTCCCCCAGCTGTCAACCAAGCCCAGAATGTTCTAGCCCATTGATGGAAGTGATATGTCTGTTTTGGGGTGATGTTCAAATTGATTATGGGTACCCAAAGGACAGTTATGGGCTGGGCCCTGTTCAAGAAATGGCCTTTCCAAACACTCACTGCAGCCTCTTATCTCCCTCCCCCCACCCCCTACCAGGGTGCTGGGCTCCCAGAGGGTGCCTAGAAGTATTCATAGCCCCCAAGGGGACAGTGGAAGTAAAACAAATGCCAAGCAATAAATGAATGAAACCACTGAAGGAGGAGGAAAAAACTAAGGGGGGAGAGGAGCAGCCAATGGGTGAGCCACAGCTAAAGAGCCAACTCGTCTCTTCTTGCCCAGGACTGTCCCCTTTTTAGCACTGAAAGTCCCATAGCCCAGGAAACCCTCAGTCCCAATCAAACCTGGACATCAGTTACTCTAGCTGTAGGAGAAGGGGGAGAGTGAGGTCTGGGCTTCCAGAAAGGGAGGGGAGGCCTGGGGAACCAGAGTGAAAGAATAAATGTGCTACAATTACTTGTTTACACGTCTGAGGTCAGGGCCTAGACCTGGTTCATGTCCAGATCACCCACCAGAGGAGGCAGCATGTTCAAGGTTTCAGATCTTGGAATCGGCAGAGCAGGGTTTAAATCTTCTGAGCCTCCATTTTCTCAGCTGTAAAATGAGCCATCTGACAGTAAGTACTTTCCTCAGAGTTACTGAAAGGGTTAAACAAGAGAAAACTTAAAGTTCTCAGCCCCATGACTGCCACATAGTAAGTAAATAGTAGGTATTAACGCTGTTGCCTGCCATGTAGTGTGCACTCAATAAATATGTGACCTTTGATGGCCCCTCTGGATAATGAAGAGAGTGGGGTGGAAGGCTTGAGGGTGTGTGTGTGTGTGTGTGTGTGTGTGTGTGTGTGTGTGTGTGTGTGTGTGAGATCTTTGTCCCAGGCCCACAGCTCCATCTGGACTCCTGCTGGGGAAGAACAAACTACACAGGTCTTCCCTTTGACCTCTGTTGATGTCATTGAGGATGGCTGGGGAAGCCAGGTCCATCTACGGGGAGATGAAACTTCCACCAGCCTGGCCTCTCCATTCTCTGACCTCATCTCCTCCACCGCTCTTGTTCCCACCCTCCCTCATCCACTCATTGCCACAGCAAACCTTAGACCTTGTACCAGAAAGCTGCAGCTTCTCCTTCAACTCAATGTTACGCACCCCTCTTTCTGACTATGGCACACCCTCAATGCTCCCACTCCAATGGTCCTCCCACTGCACCAGACTTCCAGTGTCATTGCCCCTCTAGCTCTCCATTTGATGGCCTCTGTTCCCTCCTTACACTGCTCAAACGCCCTGACTAATGAGTCCCATCACTGGGTGAGCAGAGCCCTCAGCTCCTTTACCTCTGTCTGGCTTCACTGAGCTCACCGAGCAATGCAAAACCACAGCTCTGACCACACCTAGTTCAGCACCTACTCTGGCCCGCACACACAAGGAGAAAAGCCCCCAAGTACGTTGACTGGGCCCACTTTAAGTTAATGAGCATGAACCTCATTTGCGCCCTAAATGCTGCCCAGCAATCATCCCATTTCTTCAGTCCATTCCTCCTCCCACTTTCCAAGGAGAAAATGTCCTACCTCCTGTGCTTTCCTCACACCTCCAACACTTCCTCCTCCATTCTCACTTGAAGTGGATGGCCTGGCTTCCTGGCTCACTGAGCAGACTGAAGCAATCGAAGGACTTGTACAGCCTCCACCCCCACATCTGTCTCTGTCCTGCAACAGCATCTGCAGTGTCTGCCCTACACACTTGGGATGGACTATCCCCTACTCCTAGCTCAAGCCAACACCATGCCATATCCAAGGTCATCATAAAATTTTGTCATCACCCCAAAGAAAAATTCTGTACCTATTATGCACTGACTTTCCATTCTTCCCTCCCCCCAGGCGCTGCCGTGTTTCCCCGAAAATAAGACCTAGCTGGACAATCAGCTCTAATGTATCTTTTGGAGCAAAAATTAATATAAAACCTGCTCTTATTTTACTATAAGACCAGGTATAACATTATAATATAATATAATATAATATAATATAATATAATATAATATAATATAATATAATATAATACCAGGTCTTTTATTAATATTTGCTCCAAAAGACGTATTACAGCTGATTGTCTGGTTAGGTCTTATTTTCAGGGAAACATGGTTGTAACCTCTATTCCACTTTCTGTCTCTATGAATTTGCCCATTCTAGATATGTTGTGTAAGTAGAATCAGATAATATTTGTCCTTTTGTGTCAGGCTTATTTCACTTAGCATAGTGTTTTCAAGATTTAGCCATGTTGTACTGCATCCATGCTGCTATACAATAGTGTTCCACTGAATGAATATTAAAATTTACGTGTCCATTCTATTGATGAATATTTGCTGCTATGAGTATTCTTATACACGTGCATGCATTTCTGATTTATATAAATCTTGGAGTGGAATTTCTGGTTCATAGTATATGCATATCTTCAAATTTGGTATATATTAAGTTATTTTTGAAAATGTTATATTTTACACTCCCACTAGCAGTGTATGAAAGTTCCTATTGCTCTGTATCTTTGCAAAGACTTAGTATTGTCACTCTTAAATTTTAGCTATTCTGGTGGGTGTGTAATTGTATCTCCTTGTGGTTTTAATTTCCATTTATTTGATTACTGATAAGATTGAGCCCCTTTTCATACATTTATTTGCACTTTTTTGTAAGATGCTTGTTCAAATCTCTTGCCCACCTTTCTACTGTGCTTTTTCTGTCTTTTGCTTATTGATTTGTAGGAGTTCTTCATATATCCTCAATAGAAGCTTTCGTCAGATATATGAATGGCAACTATCCCCCCCCCACCCTGTGGCTTGCCTATTCATTCTTGTAATGGTGTCTTTGAATAAAGAGAAATTTTTAATTTTAATGTGGTCACATTTATCAACCTTTTCCTTTTTGTGTACTGTTTAAAAAATCTCCCCTTACCCCAAGGGTATGAAGACATTTTAATGTTATCTTCTGAAGCTTTGTTGTTTAGCCTTTTACATTCAAGTATTTAATTTGCCTTGAATTGATTATTGTGTATGCTGTGAGGTAGGGATCAAGTTTCACTTTTGTAAATATAGTTATTTATTTGTCCCTGCATCATTTATTAAAAAGACCATCCTTGTCCCCACTATGTTGCAATGTTGCCTTTGTCATAAATCAAGTGTCCATATATGTAGATTTGTTTCTGGGCTCGCTATAATGTCACGTTGGCTTCTTTTCTATCTGTTGACCAACCATATACTGTCTTAATTACTGTCAATTTATAATAAGTCTTGATATGCAGTAGCACAATTCTTCCTACTTCGTTCCTCAAGCATGTCACAGGTTTTTATGGCCCTTTGAATTTTTATACAATTGAATACCAATTTGTCAAGTTTCAAAAAGCAAAAATACCTGTTGGGATTCTGATTATGATTGCATTGAATCTGAAGGGCAACTTAAGGAATATTTACATCTCTATAGTAATGGACCTTCCAATTCTGGAACATGGTATGTTTCCCATTTATTTAGGTTATTTTCCTTTTAATTCCTCTCAATAATGTTTAATAGTTTTCTGCAGGATATCTTGTGCTCCTTTAAAAAAAATTTTAATCCTGGGTACTTGATCTTTTTGATGCTATTGTAAATGGCATTAAATTTCAGTTTTTGCTTGTTACTGTTATATATATGCATAAGTATAATTGACTTTTTAGATATTGACCCTGTATATAACAACTTGCTAATTATTAATTTTAATAGTCTATCTGTGAAATATTTTGGATTTCCTATTTTATGTACCTAGTAATATCATCTACAAATAATTACAGTTTTATTTCTTCTTTTCTAGTTTTTATACCTTTTTCTTGCCTTTCTTCAAAGGCTAGAAACATTGTAAGAAAACTTCTTCTCCTGAGCTCAAAGAAAAGCTTTCTACATGTCACAAGTAAGCATAATTTTTTCTATAAAGTTTTAGTAGATACCTCATATCAAAATAAGGACCAGGTGAGAAAGGTGAAGGGATTAAGAAGTACAAATTGGTAGTTACAGAAGAGTCATGGAGATGTAAAATACAGTATGGGGAATATAGTCAAGAATACTGTAAAAGCTGTGTATAGTGTCAGATGGGTACTAGATTTATCAGGGGGGATCACTTCATAACATAAATGTCTAGCCATTACACTGTACACCTGAAATTAATATAAAATAATATTGAATGTTAACTACAGCTTTAAAAATAGTCATGGGGATATATAGTACAGCATACGGAATATAGTCAATAATATTCTAATAAATTTGTACAGAGTCGAGGGGGTAGTAGATTTGTTGGGGTTATCACTTTGTGAGTTATATAAATGTTTGATCACTATGTTGTTCTGTACACCTGAAACTACTAAAACAAACAAACAAACAAACAAATAAAGGCAGTATGTTAAGGTGATGGTTGCTGAAAAGACACAAAAGAAAAACAGTGCTTCTACCAGATAAGGCAATCAGGGTGTGTTGCTCTTTTTACAAAGTTCTTACTTGCCCACCAACCAGCAGCACAGTATCAGCCCCCACCTTACCACCTTCACCCACTCCCCCGTCCCCACCCAGTTAGAGCATGGCCACACCTCATCCCCCATCAGCCCCCAGACTCCACTCAGAGACAAACTTGAGAACATGAGTTTGAACTGCAGCATGAAATACAGGGACATTTCTGGCTGGGCTGGGGAGAGGGGTGTGGGTAACACCAAAGCCCTATAATTGGGAAGACTTTCATCCCCACAGCAAGGTTAGACCCTCTGGGTGTGGTGGCCAAAGATGGCTTTCTGTGGCACCTTTCATCCTACAAATTCCATTTCTTAGAGACTTTAAAACCACCAAGGTGTATCCATATTCTCCATTTGTTTCTTTTATTATTGGCTATTTTTTTTCCTCCCTTAAAATTGTATAGATTGAAAAATGGTGACCATCCTGAAAATTCCTTTTCTCTCATGGGTTTTTCTCCCTTCTCTCCTCCATTACAAACAACTGTGCTGGTGATGTCTCTGCCAAGTTTTCATCAGAATCACCCCCAATTCACCCACCCCTCGAGGGTCCTCAGCCCCTGCCAATACCCATTTCCCTAAGGCCATATTTCTACACTGGAGGTCAAGCAGATATTTTACTATTTCCTTATCTCAAGAGCTAACCCACTGGCAGCAAAAACAAGTCCCTATGGAACCAGCAGTTTTCCTAGAGGAGCAAGGAGAATAATGCGGGGGTTCAGTACAAGTCAACCAAGACTGCCTCCGTGTTATGTGGATTGTTTTGAGCTAAAGGCAACTTTAGCTTCAGGCTCAAGAGAAACTTGTGCCCCTTCCTTTACCTAGAAGAACTTGAATTAGGGGCCTTGCTCATAATAAAAGATTACCAGAGATAACCTCTTTTGACCTATCTATAGGGCAGAGCAAACTTCTATTTACTAAACATCTGCTCTTCTTATTACCCTGCAATGACCTTCTGAAGCCCCAAGGTACTTTATCTCATCTCTAGCTCAGAATGTCATATATACTTATTTTCCCTTTCTGTCTCTGAACTCTCATGAATGGGGGAGGGGACCTCTGACTTTCATATATGTGAGGTTCCTGTACGTATGTATATAATTAAACTTGGTCATTTTCTCTTGCAAAAAAAAAAAAAGTACAAATGTGTGTGTGTGATATATGTATAGTATATATTATACATATAATATATAATATATATATATATTCCTGTTCCTTTACCTGTAATTAATGATATATATAATTTGAAGTCTATCATCTTGCTGAAGACATTCTATTTGTCCTATACATTCTGTATTTCTTTTTCTCTCCTTTTGTGACTTTATTTGGATTAATTTAGTAGATTTTAGTATTATTATATTTATGAGCATTATTAAGGAGGTTCTATAGCTTTTACTCTTAGCTTTTAATTGGTGATAAATCATCCTCCACTTTTGTTTTTCTCCAATGCATCAATTGCTCCCCAAAACATCCTTCCAATTCCATTGTCTTTATCATTATCATTTCCCCTGTACCTCTTAAATGCCTGAGACATTGCACCAGGTTAGTGAATTCCCTCCCATCAGTATCCCATCCCAACTGCATTAAAAGAGACTTTTATCTCCTGCAACTAGTGGGTAGAAAAGGTGGAGCATCAGGCTCAGGACATAAGTATAAGAATAGTAGCGCTCTTGAGACAGTAAAATTCTTAACTCCAGTAAGTCTTCTGAATCATATCATGACCCTGACTAGGAAGGGATGGGCCCATGAGATATAGAATAGGGACATCCGGATCAACACAGTCAAAAAGTCCTAACTCACCATAACTCCCTAAACCCTGTGATCCTTCAGAAGTGGCCACACCTCCACATTAAAGGCTAGTGTTAACAAAAATAGCAGAGTAAGGAATGCCAAAAGTCCATCCCTCCATTAAAGCAATGAAAAACACTGGCAAAAAATCGGGCAGCCAGTTGGCTCAGTTAGTTAGAGCACAGTGCTCATAACACCAAGGTCGCTGGTTCAATTCCCACATGAGCCAGCGAGCTGTGCCCGCCACAACTAGATTGAAAACAACGACTTGACTTGGAGCTGATGGGCCCTGGAAAAACACACTGTTCCCCAATAAAATAAAAAATTAAAAAGAAAAAAGAAAAAAACTGGCAAAAACTTCCAGAATCAACTTTTCCAGCACTCTGGTAAGTAACCGTAAGTTTGCAGCAACCAAAGGAATGCTTAATCAAGAAAAACACACTAAATCTCAATAAGAACAGTGAGTTTTGTGGCATTTTAACTAACCCTGGTCCCATCACCTAGTCTGCATCATGGCAGTGGCCTTGGTGATAACAGCCCACATTCCCAGTACTAGTACTGGTACGGAAAGGAGAAGAATATAACTTGCTCACAAAGAATTGTGGTTGTTTGTTTTGACCTGTCTGGTGGCTTCCTGGAGGACCAACTCAAAGGGCTTGCCTTTATCTCATCTAATTCAGGACTCTCCCAGTGCTGAGATGACTGATGGGGGCATTTGTTGAAAACATTTACAGGCAGCTATGTTAGTCACTGCTGTCTGGGGCAATGGAACAGTTGGGGTAAACAATAGAAAAAGCTTGAGACAAAAAGCTGGATAATGAGGTGCTTTGGTAATAAGAGCTTCAAAAAGCTCTGACATGTTCCTGGAATCTTAGAGTATTACATGCCTGCCCAGGGCTGTGTGCATGCTCAGGAAAGACCTGAAAAGGCCCTAAGATCTCATCTCTGCTGACCTTCAGGCTCTGTGCAAGCAGGAAACGAAGCCTAACGCAGAGCTGTCAACTGCCTGACTGAATGTTGAAGGCATGTTCCAACACATACACAGAGCTCTTTTCTTTTATTGTTTTTGTTGTTTGTTTGTTTGTTTGTTTGTTTTTTTGGGTTTTTTTTGTTGTTGTTGTTCTAGGAATTTAAAGAAATCTTTTTCCAATTACTAGTTGGCCACTAAGTTAATGGAACAGAGACTTCAATGGCCACACACAACTAAAAATACAGAAAAGTCACTAAACAAATAACAACTACAATAGGCAGCAACAAAAAATCCTGGGGAGGTGCAGAGAATCTGATTTCCACAGTTGCCACATTATAATACTCAAAATATCCAGTTTTCAACAAAAAAAAATTTAAGAAGCATGCAAAGAAAAGAAAGTATAACCTATACACAGAAAAAAAGCAATTACTAGAAACAGTTTCTGAGGAAGCCCAGACATTAGACCTACTAAACAAAGACTTTAAATATGTCCAAAGAACTAAAGGAAATCTTGAGAACAGAGTCTCTCACACACACAAAAAGTCAATAAGAAATATAAATTATAAAAACAAACCAAATAAAAATTCTAGAGTTGAAATCACAACTGAAATGAAAATTTACCAAGGGGCTCAACAGCAGATTCAAGCAGGTGGAAGAAAGAATTAGCTAACTTAAAAATTCGTCAATTCAGATTATCCAGTCTGAGGAACAGAAAGAAAAATATGAAGAAAAATTAACAAAGCCTAACAGAAATTTAGGGTGCCATCAAGCATAACAACATATGAATAATGGAAATCCAAGAAGGAGAGTAGACAGAGAAATGTGCAGAAAGAATATTTGGAGATTAATACCCATACACCTTCCAAATTTGATGAAAATATTAATATACACACTCAAGAAATGAAACAAACTCCAAGATACACTTAAAGATATCCACACTGAGATGTATTATAATCAAATTGTTGAAAGACAAAGACAGAGTTTTGAAAGCAGCAAGAGAAAATCAACTCATCATGTACAAGGGATCTTCAATAAGATTTCCGTGATCTGAAAAAAAAAAAAAATTCTGTGGTCTATTTGTGTCCCCCTCTAAAATTCATATGTTGGAATCCTAACCCCAACGGTGATGGTATTAGGAGGTGGGGCCTTTGGGAAGTGATTGGGTCATGAGGGTGGAGCGCTCATGAATGGGATTAATGTCCTTATAAAAGAGACCCCAGAGAGCTCCCTCACATCTTCTAACATGTGAGGACTCAGCAAAAAGCCATCTGACTGAAACAGGGACCAGGCTCTCACTGGATGGTGAATCCACGGGCACCTTGACCTTGGACTTTCCAGTCTCCAGAAATGGGACAAATTTCTATTGTTTATAAGCCACCCACTCTATAGTATTCTGTTATAGCAGCCCAAATGGACTAAGACACATATTAACAGCTGATCTTTCATCAGAAACCATGGAAGGCAGAAGGCAGTGAGATGGCACATTCAAAGTGCTGAAAGAAAAAAACCCAGCAACCAAGAATTCTGTATTTGGCAAAACTATCCTTCAAAAATGAAGGACATTCCAAGCCTATGTGCATTCTGTGGTCTCTCTCACAACTAAAGTTTATCCTCAAAAATTGACGATTTAAATTTCTTCCAAAATAAATTCTTGTTTATAAGAATTAATAAAAACAATTGATATAGTTTTTTAGTGAAGGAGAAATTAAGATATTCCCAGATAAACAAAAGCTTAGTGAGTTTGTCACTAGCAGACCTGTCCTACAAGAAATGCTAAACAGGGGGGCCGGGCCGGTGGCTCAGGTGGTTGGAGCGCCATGCTCCTAACGTGGAGGTCTCTGGTTGGATTCCCACATGGGCCAGTGAGCTGCGCCCTCTACAGCTAAGACTATGAACAACGGCTCTCCCTGGAGCTGGGTTGCTCTGTGCTGCTATAGGCTGCTGTGCTGCTGTGGGCTACCGTGTGCTACCAGGAGCAGCCGGTGGACAGTGTGAATGGCCAGCAGCCAGCGTGAGCAGCCGGCAGCCAGTGAGAGCTGCCGTGAGCTGCTGTGAGCGGTCGACCAACGACCAGCACCCGACTGCCTCAGCCGGGGGGAGCGCAAGGCTCATAACACCAGCATGGGCCAGGGAGCTGTGTCCTACACAACTAGACTGAGAAACAATGGCTTGAACCAGAGTGGGGGGGGGGGTGGAGGCAGAAGAAGGTGGGGGAAGAAATGCTAAAGGGAGTTCTTCAGGTTGAAATACAAGGACACTAGACAGTAACTCAAATCCACAGAAAGAAATAAAGAACACTGGTAAAGGTAACTACATAATATAAAAGTCAGTATTAATGTACTTTTGATTTGTATCTCCTCTTTCTCCTATCTGAATTAAAAGACACGTGCATAAAACAATAATTATAAATCTATGTTGATGGGCACATAATATATAAATGTGTAGTTTGTGACAATAACATAAGTGGGGACAGAGTTCTATAGGAGAAAAGTTTTGTATACTATTGAAATTAAGTTGGCATTGATCTGAACTAAATTGTTATAAATTTAACATGTTAATTGTAATCCCTAGGGCAATCACTAAGAAAATAACACAAAAACATATAGTCTTTGTTCTCTTTGCTTTTCAGTATTGGAGGTTTCTATTGATATATCCTCAAGCCCAGAGATTCTTACCTCAGTCATGTCCAGTCTACTAATGAGCCCATCAAAGCCATTTTTTAAATTTGTGACAGTGTTTTTTATCGCTAGTATTTCTTTTTGGTTCTTTCTTAGGATTTCCATTTTTCTGCTTACATTGCCCATCTGTTCTTGAATGCTGTCTACTTTATCAATTAGAGGCCCTAGCATTTTAATCACAGTTGTTTTACATTCTCTGTCTGATAATTCCAACGTCCTTGCTATGTCTGGTTCTGATGCTTGCACTGTCTCTTCAAATTGTGGTTTTTGCCTTTTAGTAGGCTTTGTAATTTTTCTTGATAGCAGGACATGATGTACTGAGTAAAAAAGGAATTGCTGTAAATAGGCCTTTATTAATAAGGTGATGAGTTGTGGGGGGAGAGGAAGAATTTCATAGTCTTATGATTGAGTCTCCATCTTTTAGTGAGCATATGCATCTAGATTGTGAACTTCACAAGTGTTTCTCAATTTTCTTCTCCATCGTCAGGTAGGACAGGATGGCTAGAGTGGGCTGGAGTTGGCTATTTCCCTTCTCCCATGTGGAACACTGGAGGAAGCTGGAATTGGTTATTCCACTTTTCCCACATGGAAGACTAGAGGGGGGTGGAGTTGAGTATTTCTCCTCCCCCAGGTCAGTTAGGCTCTGACAATACCTCAGTAGGTTACACTCTGGTTAACTAGTTTTGCCTGAGGGCAGGCTTTGTGAAGAAGAGAGTGTTCTAGCATATTTGAAAATGGTTCCTTTTCCCCTCCCCATGCCAGATGCATGAGGGGATTTGGCAGAGCTCCTGGGAGTAAAACTCACATAATTGTGGGGGTTTCTCTATGACTGGGTTTCTCTGGAAATGCTGTTTATCTCTCAAGAGTTGTCCACAATGAGCCATCAGCAATTCATCAGTTACAGCTCTGGTTTTCCCACCCTGGCACCGGCTCCTGTGGTGGTTTCCAATCATGAATCTCTGTTCCATTAAGGTGTAACTCTCTGTATTTGCCTACCTGTCTCTCTGATCTTGGGAAAAACAGTTTGCCTATATCTTCCCTTTTTTTTATAGATCTAAGAGTTGTAGATTTTTCAGTCTGTTTAGCTTTTAACTTGCTGTTAGGACAGAGTGGTAAATTCTAAGCTCCTTATATGCAGAACTAGAAACTAGATGTGCAGTTTGTGATATTTTGTTACAGCAGCCTGAGGAAACTAATACAGAGGTTATATTGCGAAAGGCTGGAAAGCCCACCAGATGACTATGCGTCATAGGAGGACCCCTCTCTTTGTGGCAAATGTGCTCTGGTGGGCATTAACATGTGCACTTTGTGTTCATCCCCATATGCCTATCCAAATACCTCTTCCCTTGACCTCCTTATCCGTGACCTTTCAATCTTTCTCCTTCATATCCCTGACCTACCAACTAAGGCATTTACCACCTCTCCTGAGTCCATATGTATTCTAACCATAGGCCACTTCCATTTTCTCACAACATGGATAGGCAGGTGCACTTCCCAGAGCTCTGCTTTATGGAAGGATTTCCCTCTCATCACTATATTCCCTCTCATCACTTGAGTGGGGCTGTAGTACTCCTAACCACCATTTGTTGTTATTGTTATGTGACATGGTAATGCCCACCAGAGCACATTTGCCACAGAACAGGAAACAGAAAACCAAGTAGACAGAATGACTCAAGTTAATGTCAGCCAATCTCTGTCATGAGTCACCCCAGTTCTGGCACAATGGGTACATGAAAGGAGTAGCCATGGTAGTAAGGATGGTGGCTATGCATGTACCCAACAGCATGGATCCCCATTCACCAAGACTGATCACACTACTGCCACCTCTGAATGTCCTACCTGCCACCAACAGAGATCATTGATGAGGCCCCGATATAGCATCATTCCTCAAGAAAAACAACTATCCACTTGATGTCAAATTGATTATACTGGACCCTTTTTACACTGAAAGGGACAGAAATTCATCTTGGCCTGGATCAATACATCTACAGGATAAGGGTTTACCTTTCCTTCCCCCAGGGCTTTAGACAGCACCACTGTTTGAGGGCTCACAGAATGTTTGATCCATCAACATGGGATCTTGTACAACATTACATTAGACCAAGGGACCCACTTTGTGGTAAAGTAGGGACAGTAAAGGACATCCTTTGGTCCTATCACATACTGAATCACACAGAAGCTGCTGGCCTGATACACAGATGGAATAGCTTATTGAAGGCACAGCTGAGGTGCCAACTTGGAAATGATACTCTGTCATCCTCCAAGCTGCTGCATATGCCTTAAATTAATGACCATTATATGCTGCTTTGTTCTCAGTCAGTGAAACACAAGGGTCCAGTAAGAAAGGGTGGAAGTAGGAGTGGCCCCATTTACCATTACTCTCAATAACCCACATGGGGAATTTGTGCTTTTTGTCCTGCAGCTCTAGGTTCAGCAGGCTTAGAGGTTCTGGCTCCCAGAGGGGTAACTTTTCTACCAGGTACCCTGCAAAAGTCCTATTAAAGTTTAAACTATGATTTCTACCCAGTCACTTTAGCCTCCTTACACTAAGAGACAAGCAGGTTATAAGAGTCACTTTCCTGGTAGGTTTAATTAACCTTGATTTTCACAAGGAGGTAGGGCTGTGTTACACAACAGAGATAGGGAGGATTCTATCTGGCATTCAGATGATAATCTTGGGCACCTCTTGGTACTTCCTTGACCAATTTTGGTAGGAAATAGACAAATGTAGCAACTCCAGCCTAAAAAGAGCATGATGACCAGGGCTCAGACCCTTCAGGAATTTGCTGGGCCTTGGTGGCAACCCCATCACAGTTAAACTTCCTCTGCCCAATTCTGCATCCCTCATGCCCCTCCGATGTACACCCAGGGAGCATTCCTCAATAAACTTCCTGTATGCAAATCTTTGTCTCAAGGTCTGTTTTCCAAGAAACCTGGCCTGTGACAAACTGACAGTAGTACTCTTGGGTACTACCCACGTAAAATACTGGGTAGTTGCAGTGACTGAGGAGTTATTGCTTCTATCCTCACAGCTTTGAGGAATCCTCATGAGTGTCTGAAAAATCAACACCGGTGACTCTGAAGGAGACATTTCTATTAGTCTGTCTTCCTCAAATTATAACTGGGAGGGAGATTCTACCGTTGATCAATTGGATAATGCCACACTGATCCAACTATACTCAGAGAGTCCTGGCATTAATTATTCTAGCAATAGACCCCACCCTTGACCTAACCCCACAAGTCTTAGCAAAGACTTACTTAGAGGGTAAAAATAAGTGAAATATAGTTACAGATAAAATGGCATTCAGACATCATACTTATTTATCTGTGTGGAGACAGCTGAGACCATTCTTGACAGATGGTCCCATGGTAATTCAACAGGACCGGCTGTAAAAGTTGAATAGTGTGCGACATTTGGGGCAGTGAGAAACCTGGCATGTCTTATGGCTCATCTTTCCAGTAATCTACTTCAGTACATCCTTAGCACACTGTACAAGCTTTATCATCTGCCCACTTATCTGGGGGAATAAGGGAGGATGGCGACAGTGGGCTAAGGTTCTTGTCCATAAATCCTCTATACTCAACTTAGGCAAAGGCAGACAATTACCAGAGATAAGTGACTTGCAATGCCTGTGCTATAAATTGCCCATTGAAGCATGTGAGGGCAGAGGTCTGAGCTGGAATGATGAGCATATCAAATGATTCTGAAAAGGAGCCTATCGCAATCAAAAAGTCCTGTCTCTGGATTGGTCCTGCAAAATTCTTGGCCAGGATTTCATGGCACTTCCCGAGTGGAAGGAGGTGCATTTGCTGAATAGACCACAAGTCCAGGCAAGTCCTGGCATGTATCAACAATATTGCTGTCATTCCAATATTAGACTCTATTTTCATGTTTTCCTGTGAACAGTTTCCTGATATATGTACTGTGGCCAAGGTAACAATTTGACCATCTTTCTAGAATAATTGCAGCTTTGGGGAGACTGTATTGTGACAGATATAGTTACCAATTATTGATACATTGAAACTGGAGTTGACCTTCAGCTTGCACATTCAGCTCTTATTGAAAACAACTGCAAATACTTGGCTTGATCCTGGCAGAACTCTGAAATAGAAAACAGCAGCAAAAACCATAGACATTATTTTAAAAGTCAAAAGCTTGTTCTATGAAAAGACTTTTAAAAAGACAGACCTCTGGCAAACATTATCAAGAATAAAAGAGAAGATGTGAATAAATAAAATACAGAAAAATAAGAAATTACTATGGATACAAAGGGGATGATTTTAAATAGTATAATGAGTAACTCTGCACTCCTAATATTGAAAACAAAAATGAAATAAATCCTAGAAATATATAAAATGTCAAAATGTGATCAAGAAGAAGATGACTAATTCCAGGTCAACAAGTCTGAAGAGATTGAAATGGTAGTCAAAGACATTCCCCTCCCCAAAAACTCTAGGCCCTGATGGTTTTATAGGTGAGTTCTATGCAATTTCCAAGAAACACTTAATTCTTATTTTACATAAATTTTTCTAGGTATTAGAAAAAGAGTGAAAGCTGTCCAGCTCATTTTATGAGGCCAATATAATCTTAATTCCAAAACTAGTTAGTGACAAAATTTTAAACAGATGCTTATAGGGCTTTTCCATTTATGAATACAGATATACTAAAACCAAACAAAATATTAGCTAGCTGAATTCAACATGTTTTTCTTTAAATCCATCATAATAAAGGTTTTAATCTCAGAAATTCGACACAGGTTCAATATCAATAAACCTAGCAAACTGGGAATATAAAGAAACTTTCTTGACAAAGGTTATGTATCAAAACCTACAGCAAATTTACTTAATGGGAAAACTTTAGACACATTTCCTTTAAGATTCTGAATAACACAAGGATGTCCTCATCACTGCTACTGTTTAATATAGTACGGAAGTCCTAGTCAATGTTAGAAATGAAAATAATTAAGAGGTTATATTAGTAAAGATTCTCTAGAGGAACAGGACGAATAGGATGTAGATAGATAGATAGATAGATAGATAGATAGATAGATAGATAGATAGATATAGAGATTTATTTTAAGAAATTGGTTCACACAATTATGGGGGCTGGAAAGCCTGAAATCTGCAGGATAGGCTGGGAGGCTGGAGACCCAAGGAAAAGCTGATGTTGCAGCTCAAGTCAAAAGACACTCTGGAGGCAGGATTTCCCCTTTGTTGGAGAAATGTCAGTCTATCTTCTCTTAAAGCCTTCAAGTGATTAGATACAGCCCACCTATGGAGGGTAATCTGCTTTACTCCATGTCTACTGATTTCAATGTTAATCATATCTAAAAAATACTTTCACAGAAGCATTTAGATTGATGGTTCACCCCAAAATTGGGCACCATAGCCTAGGCAAGTTGACACATAAATTTAGCCATCACAAAAGTATTATTTTTGGAAGGAAAAAGATGAAATTGCTATTTGCAGGTGATACGATTATCTATCTAGATATAAAGATGCAATCAACAAACTCTTAACTCTAATAGGAGATGTACATAAAGTTTCCAGGTAGAAAATCAACCTACAAAAATCAATAGCAGTTCTTTACTCCCAGAAATAACTAGAAACTATAAAATGTAATAAAAACAAAACATCATTTATAATAGCCACAAAACTATTAATATAAAGTATCTAAGAATTAACTCAATCAAGACTATGCAAGCCCTCTCTGGGGTATACAGTGGGGTACTCGCACAAGGATAGATAGATAAACTGATCAATGGAAAAGAACAGAAAATCCAGAAGCAGACACACATTCAGGTCACCTGATATATGACAGTGTGACACTGGTATGGGGGAGGGGGAGACTTTTAAATAAATGGTACTGGGTTAATTTTATATCTAAATCTAAATAAGAAAAAAAAAGAAATCTAGATTCCTATCTCACACACATAAATCAATTTCAGAAGAATTGCAGATCTAAATATAAAAGATAAAACAATAAAGCTTTTAGAGGAAAATATCATGGCTTGGTGTGAGCAAAGATGTCTTTAACAGAACACAAAAAGCACTATTGGACTGTTTGAAATTAAAAGAATGAAAAGGTACCTACAGAGTGAGAGAAGATATTCTGAGTACATATATCAGAAAAAGCACTCATATCCAGGTTATATAAAGAACTTTTGCAAATTAATAGGAAAAAACAGTAAACTGAAAAGAAAAACAAGCAAAAAGTCTTAAGCAGACACTTCAAAAAAAAAGATATTCAAGTAGCAAATATCTGAAAAGGCACTCAACTTCATTAAGCATTAGGGAAATACCAATTAAAATCACAATGAGAAATCACTATACCCCCACCAGAATGACTAAAATGAAAAAGGGATAGAAAATACCAAGTATTAACAAATATATGGGGCACCCAGAACTCTCATATCATTCTGGGGGCTTGGGGGCAGTAAATTTGTACTACCACTTTGGAAAACTGGCAGAAACTACTAAAGTTGAACCTATGCATACCCTATATATGGCCCAGTAGAAATGTATACATAAGTTCACCAAAAGATGTGTACAAGAATCTCCATAGCAGCGCTATTTCTTAAAACCCAAAACTTTAATCTCCCCCAAATGCCCATCAACAGTGGAATGAATAAATTGTGGTATAATTAGGTAATGGAATACTATATACCATGTTTCCCCGAAAATAAGACCAGGTCTTATATTAAGGTTTGCTCCAAAAGACGCATTAGGGCTTATGTTCAGGGGACGTCATCCTGAAAAATCACACTAGGGCTTATTTTCCGGTTAGGTCTTATTTTCGGGGAAACACAGTAGCAATGAGAACGAACAAACTACAACTAGACACAACAATATGGATATATCTTACAAATATAATATTGAATGAAAAATTCCAGATACAAGAGAGAACATAAAGGATGATTTATATGAAAGAAAAAGAAAAGCAAAACTAACCTATGATGGGTAGTGAGTGGAAAGAGATAGGAGAGTTTCTGGGGTACAGGCAAGGTTCTATTTTAGGGTATTTTCCCTTACTCTTATGTATGTATGTGATCCTTTAATAAAAAGTTGAAACAAATTCTAATTAGGAGATTTCTTTTTTCAAATTACTCGTGGTAGAGTCAAGCCTTTGGAGATCACCTGTGTGAAGATCAGAAAAAAACTGGCACACCAAATGGAAAAAATTAAAACTGGATTTCAATCCAACACCACCTGTAAGTGGGGACCCTTGGATTAAGAACCTATAATATTGTGATTTACAAGAAATCTATATTTGGTCACTTAAATGACCAAATATATATTTCTCATATATATTTCACCTTTGTCCATGATTCCTGGCTTACAGCTCCTAAAATCCTTGGAATTTCCTGTGATAAGCACAATAAAGGTGTCTTTTATTACATTAATGAGGTAACTTTTGGAAAGCTCTTAGGTAAACTAAGGATGGGGGGCTGGTTGCCAGGGGAATCAACCCCATCACTAGAGGATTGGAACTTTCTGTCCTATCCCATGATCTCCAGGGATGGGAGAGGGACTGTAGGTTGAATAGATGGCCGATGGCCAATGGAGTTAATCGACTGTGACTCTGTAATGAAGCCTCCATTAAAAACCCACGAGGACAGGGTTCAGAGAGCTTCCAGGTTGGTGAACACCTGAAGGAAATTCTGGGAGAATGGTGTGCCTGGAGAGGGCATGGAAGCACCTCACCCTTTCCCCATGCCTTGCCCCATGTATCTCTTCCATCTGGCTGTTCCTAAGTTACACCCTTTTATAAGAAACTGGTGATCTAGTAAGTAAAATGTTTTTCTGAGTTCTGATGACTCGATTGGATCATGAACCTACGTTCTACTCCCTTGATTCTTCCAAATGAGTATAGGCATTGCCAGGCCACAGGTTTAGAATAGTGAGACTGGTTTTGCAAAGGCAGGATGGGAGCCCCACCTGCCCTGAGCTCCCACCAGCAGGGTCTCCTGCCTTTGACCCAAAAAGCTGCTCCTTTAATTGCTGTGCCACCTGGGGCTGGGACATCACTAACAGGGGTCAGGTTTATCAAGAGTCTGTCAGGTCAACCTGCATGAGTTACTGAACGTCCATAGCTCCTAGGCACTGAAACCCTCCCCACTGCTGACCTCGTCTCTGATATTTCCATTTCTGAACAAGGCCCTCTGACTCCAAGCCCAGTGTCCTTCACTTTACCCAACAGCTACTTTCCTGTGATGAGGAACACAGTTTCCAGGACATAGACTGACACTGAACAGCAGAAAGGGCACAGGCCTTAAAACCAGAGGTGAGGTAAGTCCCAACTGACTAGCTTTGGGCAAGTTTCTTAACCTCTCTGAATGCTAAGAGATCAGCCATCAGTGGAAAAAGAAAATGAAGGCTGTGAGCAAAAGAACCCCATTCAGGGAACCTATTTAGAAGAGGGTGTTGCCATTATGGAAACTTAAACATATTCAGTTATTTGTGTGGGGGGTTATGGTGGGGGTGGCGGCGGGGCGGTTGTTTAAGAAAATGTGCTGGCAGGAGGTGTTTGCTCTGCAGCTTTCAAAAAGGGTAGGTCAGAGACACCACATGTGACTTGGGACCAGCACTGCTCAGGGGAGCAGACCCCCCCTGATCTCCAAAATACTCCTGCTTGTTTGGGGAAACACAGAACCTAAAACTATCTCACCCTCCTACCTTGACTCATCCACACTCACCAAGCCGAATTCTGCCTTGTTTGACTTTCTTTCTGGCTTTGCCTAGAAATAGTGTTGCCAGATTTAGGAAATAAAATATAAGTACTTATACTAAAAAATTATTCATTGTTGATCTGAAATGCAAATTGAACTGGGTGTCCTGTATTTTATCTGGCAACTTAACCTACACGGAAGTTTTTCTGACAATTGAGTGGCAGGACCTCCCATGTTTTCATAAAAAGCACCCAGCCTGTGCTGGCGGATCCCCATCGGTGTACTTTGCACATACAGCAATCGCCTGTCTATCATTTGTCTCCAGGCTGGCAGCTCCTTCAGAGTAAGGACTGTGCCCAGTCCACCACCACATCCTGGTGGCGCCTGCACAAAGAGTACTTATAGCAGTGACGGTGTCTCTGTTTTATTTTTTAAATACTTCCACCTGAATGGTGTGCTATTATGTCTGTGTTAGTTAAAACTTCAAAGCCAGGGACAGTCATTTGCCCTCATGGAAAATCCCCTCTCCAGCTAGTCAGCCAGCCTTGCATCAGAAAAGCCACATCGAAAAGCATAATCATGAGGGCTTCATCAGTTCCTGCAGCTTTGCTAATTAGCAAACTGAAAGTCAGCAATGGGTTTTCATTGATAAAACTGGTGGCTTGTTAATTGGCATGAGGAATGTTAGAAATAGGTTCTTGTTGGTGAAATGAAAGGTATTCAGGATTTATGGATTTGCTTAAATGTGCTCCAAATACGCCCCACGTTTACATGAAGAGGCTATTGGAATATAGCAAAGCCTGTAGCCTGCACCTTAGAGATGGTACTCGAGGCTCGGTCTAACCTTTAGTGTCGGAGGATTTCTGGTTCCCTGATGCTTCTGGAATGTTGCGCCTGCCTTAAGTGGACTTTTCACACAAAGGGTAGGATGAGGGCCAGGACTTCCTGATGCCTAGAGAACAGGTTGCAGGGACTTTTTTGGGCCTGGTTGCTCCTGAGTGCACGTTTACTAAACATCTCCATGTGTGACATTTAGTCAGAGACTTGCTTTTGTGTGAACTGGTCCTGAGGTTGTGGGGGAGAGGATTCGCTCACCCTCACTCACCTCAGACTCCTTTGGAGATGTGTCAGCTATGAAGATCTTATGTCTCAACTCCAAACCCACCCTTCTTTATGATGCTGTGGTTGGGACTCTGCAAACCACATTTTTGCGTTGCCAGCTGCTCCCTGTTAGGCTCTGCCCATAGGAGGTGTTAGAGGAAGACTCGTGGCTAGAGGAAGAAGGGACTTGTTTCTTCCTTTAGGTGTCTGCTGGCTTCCTGTTGGCTTCCTGGGGCTTCCTGTTAGCTTCCTGATCCTGTGGGCGACACCCTCACCCCTCCCCCAAACATGCTTCTTCACTCCAGCAGCTCTGAATCTAGTTTGCAGTGTTTCTGACATCCACAGAACCAGCCTCATCACTGCCTGCCCCAAAGACATCAGCTAGCCGGCATCCCCTCCTCAGCGATCTGGGTCCCACCTCCGTGGGGCCTCTCCTCTGAGCTCCGACACTAGCATCAGCCAGCAGGTGGCCTTTCCCCAGGCATCTGAGTTTCAGCCCCATGTGATCCCCCCTCCAAGCTTCTAAGTTTTAATAATTCCAACTTTTTCCCTCTGTTCCCCCAGGAGCGGTAGCTGCTGCTTGAAATTACTACCTCACTATGCCTTAGAGTTCCCTTTTGGCTTTTTTAGTTCTTTGGTGACTAGTTAATAACTCCTTATACCCAGCTAACAATTTTCTCTATTAAATTCTCTCTGTTAAAATAACCAGGATGGTTTTTTGTCTCCTGCCTAAAGGCTATGCTACCTTCCAGAAAGAACTTTAAGGTCATGCATAACCAACCTGGCTTAGGTCAGCACTCAGTAAATATTCATGGAATAAATAAATAAATGAATAAATGACTGGATTTCTCACTGTAAATTAATGACTTTCCAGGTTTTATATCAATCTCATGTGATTTTAATTACCGTCAGTCAGTCCCCAGAGCCCTCCTGCTTCAAAAGGAGAGTAACAATCAGATCTAGAAAGAATAAGATACAAAAAGTTTAAAGGGATAGCAAGTGCCCAAGCTGGTGCCACAGCAGGGGTGGGTGCACCCACTCGAGTCCTCCTCCAGCTACTTTCAGAATTCAGCCAGTTCTGCAGCGGAGATCTCTCACCTAACCTATAAGTCCGCTTCTCTCTGGCCCAGATGCCCAGATTCTTTTTGATCTCACTTTTCTCTAAGTTCAGAATCATCTGGGCTCTCCTGGGTAAAGCTGAGAGGCACCTTTGCTCCCCAACCTTTCACTCCATCCACACACACAATAACAGCTATGGATATTTGACATCCCCGGAAGACATCACTCATTCAAGGGGACAAGTTGGTGGTTAATGGAGAGGCTGCCAAACTGACTCCAGGTTCAAAACAAAGCATTCCAGAACCAGCTATGGCCCCAGTCCATGCCCTGGCCTCTGTGTTGCTCCCGGAAAGGGCTGTTTCAATCTTATCCCCCTGCATTAGTGGTTTGTTCTCTTCTTGAACAAAACACTATTTTCCACCCCTTTAGCAACAGTGATTCAGGCAAGCTATGTACCAGGCCTTCTGCAGCGGCTGGGGATACAAAGTTACCCAGTCTCTGCCCCCATGGAATTCACAGCAAGAGCAAAGACAATTATAACAGTGGCCAGAGAGGCATAGAGGAAGACCATCCATCATGCTCTGTTGGGTGGGAGGAAGCCAGGCAAATGTGTTGTTCTTTACTCAAAGAATCATTGTTGCCAATGTTTGTGTTGCCTGAGCTTCTCCTGGATAGCTCTGTACTGTTTCTGAGCACCTCCTGGCTTCAGGGAGCTTTTGTTGCCAATAAACAGCACCTGTGTGTTCTTTAGAGGGCCTGCCCTAGGGCTCCTGGGAGAAGAGTCATTGAGGAGAGCTGGAAATGTATCACTTCCCCGGGTGGGAGAGCAGCTTTGCAAGTGACTGATGCTGGGGGTACATAGATCCCAGCTCCCTTGTCTGGGTGAGACAATCTTGAGGTGTGACTCATGCTCCCAAACCCCAGCCCCAGGGTCAGGCTGAAGTTGTGAGACTTTATCTGAGATGGATTCTTCCTTAACCTAAGCAACCATTCATCTGTGTCTGTTCTGGGAACTGGGGGTCCCCTTTCTTTCCTCCCTAGAGTGTCCATCCACTGCCTGCGGGGAGCACCAGCTGATAAGACTTGAACAGCCAGTGTTCTCAATTTATTTGCAAGGTGACGTTCTTCAGCACCTGGGCAGAGTGTTGCTGGCTGACTTCCCCAAGGGAGCTTCCCCTGTGTCAACTGAGGGAGGAACTCTCAAATTCCAGATGGGAATCTCACACCCCAACTCCCCTTCCTCCTGTTCACCCATCCCCTCTGTACCAGGCAGCTCTCAGCAGAAGATGCACCCCCAGTGTGAAATCCTAACAGATTCCCTACTCCTCATTCAGGACCATCCTTCATCCATCATCATAATCAAAGGGGGACCCTGACCAGCAACCAGCCTTCTCCCTAAGCCCTTACTCCTGGACCTCTCTTGGCCTTTCCCTACAACTGTTTCACCTGCACAGATGACTCCTGAACAAATCTCACATATTAATTCATCTTAAGGTACTGCCGTCCATTACTGCTCCCGGGAAATATTCAACAGGCATCTTCACTATCTGAATCTAGGTACCAGATAGTTTCTGTAGCAGATGTTCTAGCCAGCCCATACCCCTCGGCCCACTGGGAGGAAGGTCATCTGCTGACGTTCCTGTACTTGCCCATGGCTTCTGAGTTCCAGCTTCCATTTCAAAGCTGTGTGACCTTGGGCAAATCTCTATATTTTCTAAACTTCAGTCTCTTCATCTGAAAAATGGGAATCAGAACACCTACATCCCAGAGCTACAGTGAGGACTAAATCTGATATCATCTGGGGAGACACTTAATAAACCGAAAGCATTATCCAGGTGTTACTACTGGGTGGAGAGAATGGACAGTCATGTGAACAATGGGGTGGGGGTCAGAAAAGCACAAAGTCTCTGGAGGTGACAGTGAGGGAATCACGGTAACAAAGGCATGGAATCTATGGACAAGTGCCGCAGATTGGGCTCTCAGGAGGCTTTTGAAGGGCAAGATGTTTATAAGACTGACCATCTAGTCCTGTGAAAAGAAGGGGAGGGAGGCAGGGTAGGGCAGAGGGAGAAGCTGACCTGGCCAAGAGTTGGGGAGTGAGGCTCACCCACTGGAGTTTTCCTGTGATAGGCCGAAATGGCTACATCGTTATACCCTTTTTATACTTTCTGCCAAAGCATACCTTTCTTTATAGTCACCAGGCATGGGCTGCCTGGAAAGGGCATACCCTAGAGCCAGGTGGCTGTCTTCACCGAGGCTGACAAAAAACTGACACTTTTTGACTGTCTACTCATCGCCCACCCCAGGGATGGACAACAAGAACTTCCTTGAAGGGGAATCTGGTGACACATCTCTATGTCCACCGCAAGAGGAATAGGGGATAATACCAGAAGAGTGGTCCCTGCAACGATTAATTCATTCCATTATTCATTCAGATAGATAGGCAGCCAGTCGCCAAGTTATTATCGAGGATTTACTCCGTGACAGGGATTAAACTAGGTGCTGTGGAAAAATACACAGACAAACAAGGCAAGTTACTGTCATGGTTTGGATTCCCCCAGAAACAGATCCTGAGATAATAGGTGAGTGCTAGATAATGGTTTATTTGGGAGGTGCAAGGAACAGCAATAATGAGATGAGGAAGGGAAGTCAGTCGATCAAGGGTGGGCTTTACTGACTACCAGTGTGGACAGCCAGAGCTCATGGCCACAGGGAAAACTCTGGGTAATGGTGTAGAGCACGTGACTCAGCATTATCGCACCCGAAGGGCAAGGGAACCAGGGTATTGTTACACCAACTCCCATCACTCATTGATTGAGAGCTGTGCTCAGGAGCCATTAAGTCAGTCCGTGGCACTTTCTGCCTGCCCTGTGCTGCTGGGCACAGGAATGGTAAATACTGACAGGCTACGGGGGCAGGATGGTGGGCACTGGCTGTGGCTGCTACATTTACATCAAACACTTTATAGACTGACCATCAGAAAATAGCCTGACAAGTGCAATGATAGAGACATGCTTGGAACACAAAGAAAAGGGCCCTGATCTGAGAGGCCTCTCAAGGAGGTAGCCTAATACATAAGCTGAGTCTTAAAAGGTAGCAAAGAGTTGGCCCAGAAGAAGGGGCCAGGAGAGAGCCCCTGAGGCTTTAACAGCTGGGCTGCTTTGGGAGTTTTCAAGTCATCCAGGGTGGCTGGAACATTGCCAGCATGTGAAAGAAAAGGAATAGAGGGATGAGGAAGGGAAGGAAAGTGGTGCTAGATCATGCAGAGCCTGAGAGGATTTCTACTTCCTATGGAAGGATTCGGAAGACTTGCTAGAATTTTAAGCACAGGTATGTCATGAATCTGATATACTTTCTAGAGAAATCACTGCAGCTACAGAGCAGAGAATGGATTCCAGGGGACAGGACTGAGGATGGGGGGCAGGGAGCCCTGGAGAGAAATTACAAAGGCTGAAAACAGGGAAGTGGCCATGAAGAGAGAGGTGACAGAGTCAAGTGAGATGAACAATGCACAAGGCCTAATCACAAACAGAATAAGGAGTCCTAGAGGGGCATCTATACCAGACATAGGTTCCCATCCAGAGTTTTAATCATACCTCTCAACTTTCTGCCACACCTGGAAGGACTGTTTACATGGAGCCAGAATATGGCAAGGAGATCTTTGTAAGTTCTACTACAGCAAGATGACAACCATAAACTATGAGTAGGTGATTGAGGTATAAGTACCAGGCCTGTGTTACTACCCTGAGAACATTCCATGCCCAAAGTCAGACAGAGGGCCCAAAGTCTTGATTTAATCCGTTTTCAATGAGCAGATTCACCACAACTTATTTTTCAAGGTACTCAAAATGTTAGAAGACTGCCAGCGGGTTAAGGGCAGTCTTTCCAATTGGTGTCCCCAGTGTTATTTTTAGCAACCTTTTTCTCCATTGACTTTTTTTTTTCAATTTACTGGGGTGACAATTGTTAGTAAAGTTACATAGATTTCAGGTGCACAATTCTGTATTACATCATCTGTAAATCCCATTGTGTGTTCACCATCCAGAGTCAGTTCTCCTTCCATCACCTTATATTTGTCATTGACTTTTTGTTTTTTTTTGTTTTTTTAGTTGCAGCGGGTGCTGCCCACCATCCCTTGCGGGACTCAAGGAATTGAACTGGCAACCTTGTGGTTGAGAGCCCACTGGCCCATGTGGGAATCGAACCGGCAGCCTTCGGAGTTAGGAGCACGGAGCTCTAACCGCCTGAGCCACCGGGCCGGCCCCTGTCATTGACTTTTTGATCCTCACACCCTGCCTAAAGTACAGTATTTGAGTTGCTGTTGCTCTTGATTTTTCCTAACATGCACCAAAGCAGCTCATCTCATTCAGGTCAAACAAGAAGCAAAGATGGTCATGGGGCAAAGTGCTCTTGTCTCTCCAGTTGTAATGGAGTCTCCAATAGACTGATGTTTTGCTAAGATCAAGGCCTCAAAAATAAATGCAACCCCAGAAGTTGCACATGCCCTTTCTACTTAGATCCTGTTGTCTAGAACTTAATTATATGGCTGTATCTACCTATAAGGAAAATTGAGAAATGTAATTTTCATTTCAGATGGCCATGTATCTAGATGAAAAATGAGTTTTTCTTTTAAAGAGGACAAAGAGGAAAAGGGACGTTGTGAGCACCTGGAAGTCTGCTGTATTAATTAGCTATTGCTGCCTAACAATCCACTCCAAAACTTAGTAGCCTAAAACGACTACTGTCATATCTCACGAGTCTGTGGGTCAGGAATTTACTTAATGAACTTGATGGGGGAATCCTTTCACAATGTATGTGGTGTGATAAAAAAAATATGGTGAATGTTTACATTATTAAAATTTTATTACAGTAAAGGACACACTGCCATTAATGCCCCTCACTTTGAAAACACTTATCCCGTTGTTCTTGCCACTTTCTGAAGCAGTTCTGGAAGTCCTCTTTCATGAGTGTCTTTAGTTGTGCTGTTGTGGCTACCTCGATGTCCTGAATTGATTCAAAACATTTACCTTTCGTGGTCATTTTGACTTTGGGGAAGAGCCAGAAGTCCCATGGTGCCAGATCCAGTGAATAAGGTGGGTGAGGACACACCGTAATGTTTTTATTTGACAGAAATTGTCATATACCAGAAGTGATGTGTGACACAGAGCATTGTCATAATGGAGGATGATTTATGGCACACTTTAAAACACACCTTCTCTGAACCGTAGCTCACACCTGACTGACTGCACCTAACAAGTTGAAACTTGTCACACACTGTTACTAAGGTCCGACGTGCAGTTTCCCGTACTGAAGATCCCTGCCTTTCCACTGGATGGAACTCAACAGCTGCATTCATCATATTGTCTGATCACACCTCGTATACATATATCAAATCATCAGATTGTATACTTTATCTTACTATTTTATTTATCAATTATACCTCAGTAAACGGGGGGTGGGGTGGGGGGAGAAACAATAAGCATGCTGCCTTTTTTTTTTTTTTTAATTACAGAAATGTATTTCTCCACAGCTCTGGAAGTCTAAGATAAAGGTGCCATCAGAGTTGATTTGTAATGACAGTCAGGTGAGAGGGAACTACTCAGCAGGGTCTGCTGCTGAGAGCGTCAGTAGGAAAGCCCAGCCTGAGCAGAACCACGGAAACTACACCCTGCAAAGACTCACCATCTGGTGTCTGCCCAGCACTGGTGCTTTTATCCTCGCCCAGCACCCACCTGGCCAATCCCTGCTGAGGCTCTGCATGTGTCACAATGGGATGTCTGTGTCATTGTTTGTCCCCTCTCCAGGTGGCTGCATCCTCAGAAGTGCCTCGTCACACTTCCACCCCCAGAGCCATATCCCATGACAGTCCTTCCCCTTCCATCTCCAGCCTCCATCTTCATCATATTCTGTGCTCTGTACAACCAGGTCCCTGACTCTTCAAAGACACCTGGGGCCCAGGGACAATGACATGCCTAGAGTCACCTTTCCAGTTGGAGAGAAAAAATGTCCCAAACACGCTGTCTGTGGGAGCTGCTGTGTTCAAGAGGTGCTGCGTCCAAAAGGGCGCAAAGATGAATGTGAGCACCAGAAAGAAAGCAGAAGGGGGCTTGGAGTCTTTGTTGGTGACTTGAAAAAATACCCACTTATTATACCTCTCAAATTTGGGGATCATGAATCAGGTCAGTTAATCCACATGTATTGAGTAAAGTCATGGGCATATTCATGGAAAGAGAGGCCTGTCACTCATATGTCTGGCCCTCTGCCAGGTCTGATGGGCAGGCTGGGCTCAGCAAGACTGCCAACCAGATAACCCTATGCAAGCGTGCTGCCATTTTAATAAATGAACAAATAACTAAAGAGCAATACTTTCCCAAAGAGAAACAGAATTCATTGCCGGTAGAACTACAATATAAGAAGTGTTACAGATAGGAGGAATGTGATAATCAGACAGAAACTTGGATCTACACAAATAAATAAAGGGGGCTAGAAAAGGAACAAATAAAGGTAAATAAAATTTTATTTAATTTTTTAAAGTTGCTCTAAAAGATAACTGACTGTCTAAAGCCAACATAGAAGCAATGCACTGGGTGTTTATAGCATACATAAAAGTAAAACGTAGGATGGGAGAGAGGAATTGGTAGTATACTTTCATAAGTTCTTTACACTACATATGAAATGGCACAATATTATTTGAAAGTAGACACTGATTAATTACTATAAACCCTAGGACAACCATTAAACTTTTTTTTTTAAGCATTAAATGGTTTGACATCCTGTCCTGGATTGTCTTTCAGCAACTTAGCACCATGCCCCATTCTGTGCTCTCCCAAGTATAGAAGCATCTGGAAGCTTGGGGACTACATTTTCCAGCATGCCTCGCAAAGTAGGTTACTAATTAGATTCTACCAACGAGAAGTAACATTGATTCTCATTATTCATGGCAACTATGTTCTATAAAGTCACTGTGAACACTGAATTAGTGAATACTAAACCATTGCTCCTAGTGGAAATACAGGTTTAAGTTCCCGAGAGCCTCTGATCACATTTTTGTGAACCAATCAATACATAAGCTTGTTTTATGTGTGTTTCTGTTTAAAGACACCTTATTTAATATACAGTTGACCCTTAAACAACTCAGGGATTAGGAGTACTGACCTCCCCATACACAGTCAAAAATCCACATATAACTTTTGACTCCCCCAAAACTTAACTACCCTCAGTGTCAGTGGGGGATTGGTTCCAGGAACCCCCACAGATACAAAAATACACAGATGCTCAGGTCCTCTCTATAAAGTGGTGTAGATCAATGCATACAGCTGGCCCTATGCCTCAGTGGACTCCCAACTGCAGATCAAAAATAGTACAGGTATTTATGGAAAATAATCCATGTATAAATGGACCTGCACAGTTTGAACCCATGTTGTTCAAAGGGTCAACTGTGTATCGTTGATTCATTAGCATTGAACTTATGGCCAACAGCCCTATAACTCAGGCCTCAGTGAAGCTTATCCAACACACATATCTTCTCTGTAAGGTACATCACAGCCTCCTCAGCAGTACAGTTGGGGGCCATTTTAAACAAATCACCAACAAAAAGCACAAAAATTTAAAAGTCATGGCCACTAAACAGACATTGAAAAGGATACTTGTGTATAGTATAGTATAGTATAGTATAGTATAGTATAGTATAGTATAGTATTAGTATAGTAGTATAGTACAGTATAGTGTAGTATAGTATAGTAGTATAGTATAGTATAGTATAGTATAGTATAGTATAGTATAGTATAAGAACTGAAACAAGAAGGCAAAGCATCACCTTGTTCAGCCTCAGCTGGTAACAGGTGCATTGGGTGACACAAGATTTTTGCTACTCTGCACAAGTCCATGGATGACCATGATCATGCCATGAGTACTGATTTGGGGGTTACAAATAAATTTTAGTGAGTAGGCAAATTTGCAAATACAGAATCCATGAATAATGAGGATCTACTGTAATTACACAAGACTTGGAAGGCCAAAGGGAGGTAAGAAGCCATAATTACTGCTTCTCCAGCAACAGCAGGCAGCACAAAAGGTACAGCAAATGGAACCTTTTATGAGAACTCTCAGGCACTTGCCTGAGAATCACCTACCTTGGTCTTACAGGCCGATGTGCTTTCTGATGTTCTGGAAGTTTAGAGGAAATCTGAGAGCTGGTATCAGCTTTCTTGGACCTTTGCTCTTCCATCTTTGTCAACTGTTTTATAAGCGCCTAATTTCCAATATTAAATCCCTTTCTATTTTAAACACAAAAGTGCTGTCTGTTTTTCCAACCAAACCCTAACCAATAATACACATTCTCTAAAAAACATACAGCTTGGAGAAAGATTGGAATAAATATTAAATGTCCAACTTTGTACAAGTTGTCACAGATCAGGATTTGCCGGTAAGGCTGGGTGTGACCTAATTCAAGCTCAAGAGTTTTGCAAGTCACTTTGGCCTCTTCATCAAGAAGGGGCATGTGACAACAGAACCGCTTTGTCTCCAAAAGTGCTGTCCCACTTCCTATTTATATTTTCCAGGGTAAACCCTTATCTTAGGCCACTAAGACGTTGCAACAAGGATTTGTGTGCAAGTGATTTATGAAGGCAGTGATTCCAGGAGGGACCGGTTAAGAGAATGGGGAAAACAGGACGAGAAAAAGGAAGCAGCCAGCAAGGGCACACACTCGGCCTCGGTCTGACCCTGCCTGGGCTCTGGAGTGTAAATTATGCTTTAGTGTTCCTCCTGACTCCAGGCGAAGGAGCTGGGCTTGCTGACTCCAGTGCAGTGAGTCATTGGCTAACGGCCATCCAAATCCCCAGGTGTGGGCAGAGTGCTCCAGTAGCCTGAGGGCAGCCCTCTGAAGAGTGTCCCACAAGCTGGCTGTTAGCAAAAGCACAGAGAAGTCAGGAAGAGGCACCCAAATATCGTGAAAAGGATCCAAAAATGGCTATGTGAAACATACTGGGTGTCTGCCCCACCCTTTTGTTCATGAAACGTAGGCAGGACATCAGGGTGATTAAGCCTCAAGATTCAAAAGCCATTCTGACTTGGCTTTAAATCCCAGCTGTGGCAGACACTGAGTTAACCCTTAATATCCATTTTTCTTAATACAGAAGCTCTGATTGTCAGCTGGGCCCATGGCTTCCCAGAATAAAAGCCATATTTCCCAGCCTCCCTAAAAGCCATGTGTGGCCAATGTGAGATAGGCAGTAGTTTGGGGGGTGTCTTCCACGAAGCATCTTTACCCCTTTTCCCTCCAGCTGCCCAAAGTGTGGTCCTGAAGGCTGCAGCACAAGCAGCCATCTTGAGCCATGAGATGGAGAGAGGGTTGCCAGATTTAGCAAATAAAAATATTTTTACTTAATTTTAAAAATTTAATATTTAAATTTTAATATTTTATTTAATTATTGAATATGGCACAGGATATACTTATACTAATAAATTTTTTGTTCTTTATCTGAAATTCCAATTTAACTAGTGACCTGTATTTTATCTGGCCATCCAAGGCAGAGACTATATATTGGCGATGGCGGAATAACAAGATAGAAGGAACTTAGGTGGCTAATGATTATGGAGCCGCCATACCAGAGTTAGACTGCTTACCTCCAAACTCTGTTTTTGTAAGAAAGGATATCTATCGTGTTAAAGCCAGTCTTTTTTTTCCCCCTAACACGGGCAGCTGAACTCAATCTAATACTCGCCCTGCCACCACCTTGTTGGGTGACCTGGGAAAGTTACCTAACCTCACGATTGACATCTGTTAAATGGGGGTGATGATAATAATCCACACCACAGAGGGCTACTGTGAAGATTAAATGTTGCAAGCATTTCAAGAATCCAGATATGGCTAGCAGGGTTCAATAAGTATTAGCTATCACTGATTCAGTGAGGGGTCTCCTTCTCACTTCTAAATGATCCCCAGGACTTCTCCCTTACCCAAACAACATCACTGCACAGCTTCTGGCCTTGCATTTCCACTCTTCAAGACCACACTCTATCTTCTCTGAAGGTCTAACACCTCCTGATTTACAGAACTACTATTTGGCAGCAAGTGTTGAATCCTTAGGAAGTGGCTCCTGAATCTATTTTCTCTCAGTCAGTTTTGTAGGGATTTAAAAAAAAAAAAATACAAAGAAACTGTGACTGAATGTGCGACATGAAGTCTTCAACAGATCAGAGTCTTTCTGTCTTTGCTCAGAATTAGACACAAGAGAAAAACCAGTGGTGCGTTCTCACCTTCCCTCTAAATTTAGAAATCTGAAAACATGGTTCATTATGCCAGATATGTGGTACCTTCCTTGTGGGCCTGGAAGTTGAGAATTAAATCTCGACACCTCCTTGCATGAGAAGAGTGTATGGAACATTAGACAGCAATCCCCAGGGACATGTGTACTTACAGGACAAGATCTTTCCTGCAAAGAGAACCAGCTGAACCAGTGTAGGATCGCAGGCGTTGCCGCCGCCTGCTCACTTCCTGTGGCTGCCTGCAGGTGTCTGTTTCCAATATCTGAACCAGTCCCATGCACAGGTCCATTTGAAATCAAGCAAATTCTGTCCCAAAAGCAAGGGGAGAGCCCGCCCAGGTCTGACAACTTGTAGATTTCCTCCAGCCAGCGTATTCTAATGGCCTGATTAGCAATTCTATTGTATTTAATTTGCACCCAGGGTAATTCACTGTCAGCCAGAAGAGCCATCAGTATGAAAAATGGCACCAAAATTAAAAACCAATGGTCAAATTTCAGTTGGAATGAGCTCTCCTGGCATAATGATGAAGCGGGATTAACTGGAGTCGGTGGGTCCAGCCCACAAGGTGCAAACATGTTAGTTACTAACATGCTGCCTGGAGTTTGAGCCAGGACTTTCTGCATCATGGGAAACAAGCTGCCAAATTAGAAAATTCAGAAGGAAAAAATGTGTTGGTCCAGTTAAACCATCAAGCCAAGTGGCTGTTTGCCATCTCTTAGCCCACTGTGGTGGTTTTAAACATGTCCCCAAATTCTTTGACAGTCCTCCCATCAAAGGGTGGAGAAGTCTAATCCCCCTCCCCTGGAACATGGGGGGGACCTTCCAGACTAGCAAGGAATGAATAGGATATGATGGAAGTGATACTGTATGATTTCTAATACTAGATCATAAAAGGTGATACAGCTTCTGTCTGGTTGTCTTTCTTGGAAGGTCTGAGCTGATGTGTAAGTGGTCCTACTGTCCTGAGCTGCCATGTTGGAAAGGCCACACAGAGAGGCCACACAGAGATGGGAAGGCCCAAAGAGCCCCAGCTGGTTCTGCCCCCAGCTGGGGGAGTCTTCCCAGACCAGAAGCCAGACCTGTGAATGAAGAAACCTTTGGTGCAGGTCACTGCAACCTAAGACCCTTAATCAAGAACTGCCTGGCTGAACCCAGTCTAGCTCCAGATTAATGAGCAGTATAAGTGACTGTTATGGTTTTAACCACTGTTCTGGAGTGGTTTGCTATAGAACACCCAGTGTCCTTCAGTCTTCCTGCCTCTGCCCCTTGGTACCTATTGGTACCTACAGGGATCCCTGGTCAAGGGCACCCAACCCACATCCAGCCAGACATCCATTCTATCCACTCTCCACTAGCCTGGACCAAGACTGATCAAATGAGCCAGGATACACAGGAACATTTCCACCCCCCCACCCCCTACCTCTGTCTCCCTGCTTCTGGAATTTTCACCCACCCTCATGCCAAGGACAAGTGTGTCTCCCATTTGGGAGGAATCACCTGGTTTGGGTAATACTGGGAAAACAAACAGTCTGCCATCCATTTCGAGAAGCCCATGGCCAAGCTCTTCTCCCTGAAACCGACCTCCCAATCCCAGCAGCCAGGGGGCCCCAAGATTTTGAATCTCAAGGGAATGTCATAAAGAGGAAGAGACAATCACACAATGGTGGCAACCTCAAGGCTCCAGCAGTGACAGTGTCGTACAAAGGCTGTGGTAGGTGTGCTAGCAAGTCACCCCCAACCCCACCCCACCGGAGTGTCCTTGGCTATGAGTCCTGCTTCCTTCCCTCAAATCTGTGGATTACCTCACGCCTTCCAGAAAGCCTTTTCTTATTGAAGTAGGCTAGTGTTGGTTTCAGTTGCTTGAAACCAAGAAGCCTGACTCAAAGCACCCTCATTCTAGCTGTGCCCAATACATGAGTCTAAAATTAGCAAGAGGCACTGAACTGCTCCAGGCCTCTCTAGGAAGACCACCAAAGCTACACAGGTCCAAGACCATAGCGAACTCTGTTACATGTTCTATCCACCTCAATAGCTTTGGCCTGGAAACTAACCAGAGGTAAACTTTGCAAATTATACTGATTATAGGGTAATCAGTTATACAGGATGGTCCAATATAAAAGTATGTATTCTATCTAGATTAAACCGTCCTAGTAATACACACACCGCACACACATTTTCCTTTGGGATAGAGGTTAAAGGTCATGGTAGCTTAGTCTCTAGGCAAGTACCTAAGATAGTCCATTACTTATCCCATAAGCTTGTGCAGCAAATGCCACCATTGTTGCCACACACAAGTCCCCTTGCTCTTACCACTTAGTGCATCCAGGCCCAACTTTCAAATGGCACTCCTTTAGTTTCTTCACCGAGGGGCTTCTATTGGTCACCAAAGCTGCTTTGCCTGTGCCTGCAGCAGACTGGGACTGTGGGAATTAATGCCCCCCCTAGAAATAGCCCCTAATTAATGACTGATGCAAGTTGGGGGATAAATACTCCTGCTGCCTCACCTCTCAGGTGGGATAACTGGGAAGCCTATGTTCCATCCTGTCTCCTCCAATGGAAATGAGTTTTCGTCATTATATTCTTTTGCTAAGGCTACCATAACACAGTACCATAGACTGGGCAGCGTAAACAATAGCAATTTATTTTCCCACAGTTCTGGAGGCTAGAAGTCCAAAATCAAGGTGTTGGCAGGGTTGGTTTCTTCTGAGGCCTCTGTCCTTGGCTTGCAGATGGCCGCCTTCTCCTCCCTTTGTCTTCACATGGTCTTCCCTCTATGAGTGCCTGTGTCCTCATTTCCTTTTCTTATAGGGACACCAGTCATATAGGATTAGGGCCCATCCTAATGACCTCATTTTATTTTAATCACCTCTTTAAAGACTCTATCTCCAAAGACAGTCATATTCTGATGTACTGGGTATTAGGACTTCAACATATGAATTTGCAGGGGACACAATGCAGCCCATAATAGTTGAGCACAGAGGCACCTGGCCTTACCACACACCCTTTATTAGCTATCTTCCCACACATCTGCACTCCCCTGCTGTTGCTTCCTGGACTTGAATCTTTGTCTCAGGCTTGTGTCTGGGAGAACCCAAACAACAACAGTATGGCCACTCTCTCCCTCTCGCCCGTGGCTGCCTAGGTTGTCATTGTGCATGGGATCCAGCGCCGCATTCTTGTCAGAGCAAGTCCCAAGTCCCCACATGTCTGCTCCCCTACGGTGGGAATGAAAACCGTCAAGCTCCGGAAGCTCAGGGGCTTACACTGTGGTGGAGAATTCTCTTCATGTGATTGGTTCCCCTGGCGGCTTTGCTGTTCATACCTTGGTTGGGATTGGCTGCATGTAAATTAGCTAAGCCTAATCCATTGATCCTAGTTATGATTACTGCACATGCTGCACTACCTACCCACCCGCCAGCTTGGCTGGCTGTAGGATTGATATGGATATGCAAATTAGCCAACCCTAATTTGTTGATGCTGATAAGATACATACGGACACAGGCAGCCCTCCTGTGTAGTATTGATAAGGTGCTGAGGGCGGAACTGGGACTCAGAGTCACAATTCATCTGCTCACACACTCCATAGATACCATCCCAGCACACCCAGGAGTCAGGACACACTGGTTGAGAAATGGTGATGGAGTCAAGACATCAAGACATTAGTGGCATTTCCTGCCTTTATATCAGTTGTTTGGCTGTCACATCACACCAGCCTGTCAGTGTGACCCTGCAGATATGACCAAGAGACTTCGTTCCACACTACCACCACCTTACAACTGTGTTACGTGATACAAAATGCTTCCTCCTACATCAGCTCCCTCATGACAAGCTTGCAAAGTAGAGGGAACAGGAATTGTCATCCTCCTCCTCGATCTATTACTATTTTACTCCTGAGGGCTCAGAAATTTTGGCTATGTCCCCACCTCTCAGGGCCTATGTGGCTGGAACTCTTCAAGATACACCGTGCACGTCACTTCAACAATCACTCAGCTGGGAATGCTGGGACAGCCAGGGAATCCCCTCTGCCCAATGCCCAGGGGAGCAGCCTGGACACGGTGGGTGGAGAGGGGCTGGATTCTTGAAGGTTCTGCAACCTCATTCACACACTGGCATAATTCCATCTCTTCCCAAACCCAGTGTGGTTTTCAGTTGTGGCTTTTTCGCAAATCCTGACCTTGGCTCCCAGAGGCCCAACTGTTTTCAATTGCAGAAGTTGGGGTGGGGGTGGGCAGGAAAGGTCCTATTCACACCAAATCTCAAGTGTAGCAATGGAATGGCAGGCCCTAGCAGAGCTAAACTGAGAGCACTTTGGTGCCTCAGATGGATTTATTCAAAGTTCATAATTACCCTGAAATCTCTTAAAATGAAAACATGATTGAAGAATTAAACCTGGTAAACAAATTAGTCAGAAAGAAAACCTCTGCATAGCAAATGACAAAATCCAAAGATCCAATCCAGCGAATGAATGGGCCTGCGCTCTAACTGGCAGCCAGGACAGCAGACAGACTCTGAGCCCTGGCAAAGGCGGGATGGAGGAACAGCCAGCCCCATGGGATAGGGTCAGCTGGGCCCCAGGGGCTGGGGTTGTGTGGTCAGACAGGTGGCCAGGACCTGGGGCGGGAAGTGGCTGGGGGCCTGTAGTCCACCACAGCTGCATGGGAGGTCGTGACTGCAGCTGGGCTCCACTGTAGCCAGCGTTCAGGAGCCTTGTTCTGGCAGGGGCTGGAGGGAAAGCAGCTGCAGGAAAGCCTGGCTGCAGCCTCAGACTGCATGGCTCTCTCTGCAAGTGGCTTTCGGGAGGGGTGGTCTATCATGCTGAGAGGAGTTGTGTCCATTTTCTGTGCCCCCCACCTCACTTCACATCGTCTATCATTGCGGAACCATTGGGAATTGGGGTGGGGGTGCTTCTTCAGTCAGGATATATTTTCTTTGTGTCTCTGAATCAGACTTATTTCTCAGGAACTGCCAACTCTCCAGACAATTTGGGGCTTTCTCTAGACAAGAAGGGGTATCCTGATTACGAATACTGTATGACAAACCTCCCCAAAACTTAGTGGCATAAAACCGCCATTTTATTATCCTCAGATTCTGTGCTTCAGGAATTCAGATAGGGGCAGCAAGGAGAGCTTCTTTCTGCTCCATGATTTCCGGGGCCTCGGCTGGGAAGACTCCATGGCTGTGAGAGACTGAACAGCCAGGTGATAGTATCATCTGGAGATGGGGTAGCTGGCTGTTGGCTGTCTCAGCAGAGCTGGTGGTCAGAACACCTACATGGGACCTCTCCATGTGGCCTGGGTCTCCTCTCAGCATGGTGGCCTCGGGACAGTCAGATGGCCCATGGGGCAGCTCAAGGCTCCAAAGGCAAATATTTCTGCAAAAAAGGCAGATGCTGTATCTCCTTTTCTGACACACAATTGGAAGTCACATGGCATCACTTTGTCATATTCTTTTGATGACAAATGAGCCACAAGCCCATCCAGATTCAAGGGGAGGGGCAGAGATACCACCTTTCTGTAGGAGGAGTGTCAAAGAACTTACGGCCGCGTTCTAAAACCAGCACTAGGGGGTTCCTACTGATCCAGTTCTTCTTGGCAAGACTGGATCACATTTAAGAGACAGTAGATCCTTTTCCTTAGGTTCATATCTCTGGTCCCCCTCTTCCCATCTGTAGTGGGTTGAAGGATGGCCTCTGAAAAGCTAGGTCCACATCCTAACCCCCTGGGAATGTGAGCTTACTTGGAAAAGGGGTCTTTGCAGATTTATTTAAACTAAGGATCTTGAAATGAGATCATCCTGGATTATCTAAGTGAACCCTGGATCCAATGGCAAGTGTCATTATAAGAGACACACAAAGAAAAGACACATGGAGAGGAAAGAAGGCCATGTGAGCACAGAAGCAGAGACTGGAGTGATGCAGCCACAAGCCAAGGGATGCCTGGAGCTACCAGAAGGGGGAAGAGGCAAGGAAGGGGCCTCCCTTAGAGCCTTCAGAGGGAGCGCAGCCCTGCTGACACCTTGATTTCAGACTGCTGACCTCCAGAAATGAGAATCTATTTCTGTTGTTGTAAGCCACCTAGTTTATAGTCATTTGTTACAGCAGCCCTAAGAAACGAATACACAATCCACAGGACCTTGGCCAAGTGGCCTTACTTCACTGAGTTTCAGTGAAATGGCAATAACAATAGTATCTACCTCCCAGAGTTGTTGGGAGGGTTCGTGACAACCTGTGTCAAGTGCTTAGCCCAGCACCTGGCACTATTCTAGCATTATTATTAACAGTCATGTAGAAGCAGGTGGAGCCCTATTAAAAAAACAACAGATTAGAAAGACAATGGACTGAAACACAAAAGCAGGTGATGGTCCACTCTATACAGCTGCTTCCTGCCATTGTCCCTTGCAAGGTCATCTGCCTCCTACTCGAACTCAGGACCCTTTAGATGAGTTTGTCCATGCCCGTGACCCTACCCAAGGACCCATCACTTCCTGACATGGCCTGTCCTGAGGGTTTTGGGCAGCTTCCCCCTCTCCTGCCTTTCTCCAAGGCTGCTTCTCTGCACCCAGCCACACATTCGCTGACGTGGGGACTGCTGCCTGGCATTCTTTTGGCCTCAGAGATATCTGCACCATGTGAACTCCCCATTAGACTGGAAGGGGCTCTGCTTCTCCCTTTAAACTACCATTCCCCTATAGAGCAAAGAAGTTGCCCACAAGTTGACAATTGTCTCAGCTGGTCAATGGGATCATGGGAGATCATTACATTATTTTCACTAATTTTGTGTCTGATATTGTCCATATAAAGCCATATATATATATATATATATATATATATATATATATATATATATATGATGTCAGACAATTAAGTTCACAAACTTGTTGCAATGATGTTGCTGACCTTTTTTGATACCAGAGGGATTATTCATTATGAATTTGTACCCATTGGACAGTGAACCAAGTTTCCTATTTGGAAGTGCTGAAAAGGCTGCATGAGAAAGTTAGACGACCTGAACTTTTCACCAACAATTCATGGCTCTTACATCACGACAATGCACCAGCTTACACAGCACTGTCTGTGAGGGAGTTTTTAGCCAATAAACAAATAACTGTATTGGAACACCCTCCCTACTCACCTGATCTGGCCCCCAATGACTTCTTTCTTTACCCGAAGATAAAGGAAATATTGAAAGGAAGGCATTTGGATGACATTCAGGACATCAAGGGTAATACGATGACAACTCTGATGGCCATTCCAGGAAAAGAGTTCCAAAATTGCTTTGAAGGGTGGACTAGGTGCTGGCATCGGTGCATAGCTTCCCAAGGGGAGTACTTCGAAGGTGACCGTAGTGATATTCAGCAGTGAGGTATGAGCACTTTTTCAGTTCACGAAAGTCATTGTCAGAGCGCGCGCGCGCGTGTGTGTGTGTGTGTGTGTGTGTGTGTGTGTGTGTAAAATGTAGCAGGTTAGGTTCCCCAAAAGCAGACTCTGAGATGGAGTTTACGGTGCAAGATGTTTATTAGAGAAAGCCCTAGTACAAACCCCTGCAGAAGGGAAGGGGAAGAGCTGGATCTGGCAGAGGGAGGCCCCATCCCCACCCCCCAAGGAGGTCTGGAGTTGGCCCCACTTTCAGAATTCTACTAGTTTCCTATTCTGCTGGAGCAAATTACCACAAACTTACTGCTTTATACCACACATTTTTTCTAGAGGTCAGGAATCTAAGATCAAGGTGTCAGCAGGATTGTGTTTCTTCTGGAGGCTTCAGAAGAGAATCCATTTCCTTGCTTTTTCTAGCTTCCAGAGGCTGCCTGCATTCCTTGGCTCTTGGCTCCTTCCTCCATCTTCAGAGCCAGTAATCACATCACTCTAACCTCTTCTTCCATTGTCACATCTCCTTCTGTGACTCTGATCTCCTGCCTCCCTCTTATAAGGATACTTGTGATTATATTAGGCCCACCCAAGATCTTTAATTTAATCACATCTGCAAAGTCCCTTGTGTCATATAAAATGGCAAACATAGTCACAGGTTCTGAGAACTAGGATGTGGACATCCATGGGTTGGGGAGCATTATTCAGCCTACCACAGAGTTGTGCACAGGCGGAGCTGGTGCCTAGGCCTTTCTACCCCCATACTAAAAGGTCACTGGAAGAGCGTGACTTAGATCCAGGTGCTCTCTTTAGCTTAGGCAACGCCTAAAGGTACAGACAGCCAGAGGGTGCCCCTGAAAACATCACACAAACTGGGACAAGTCCTTTCTTGTGGTGTATCATGGTATCCACCACAACCTTCCACCCCCAAATCCTAGCACAGTAATGGGCACCAAGTAGGCTCTTAACCTTGACTTGAGGTACGTAAGTTGCCACCTAGAGGCTCACCTTCAGAGGAATCCCCAGGAATGGACAATAGTGACAATGGCACCCACTGATTAAGCACGTATCATCTGCCAAGCCCTGCAGGAAGCACTGGACTCACATTACCTCATTGCATGCCCACCCCTACCCTATTACTATTCCCATTTGTTCGTACAGAGAAGGAAACTGAGGCTCAGGAAGGGGAAGTCTTTTGTCTGAGGTCACACAGTTACAGTAAAGGCAGGACTCAAACCTATGTCCTTCTACTGTCTAGCAAAATGACATGGTCCAACTGAAGTGATACACCTGTGGTGGAATGAACTGGATGCTCAGAGACAAAAAAGTTCCTTTCAACTGTCACCAGGCCGCACCTGTAAGTCTGGGTGTGTCCTCACTTGACTCTGCCATAATCTCTCCATGGTGGGGTGGGGTCCTCATCCCATCTCCATCTCACTAGCTGGTGTGAAGAGCTATACCAAAGGATCTTTAAAGAGATTCTCATGTATTGTTGGAGGGAATATAAAATGGTACAGCTACTGTGGAAAACAGTATGGTGGTTCCTCAAGTTAAACATAGAGTTTCCATATGAACCGACAATTCTACTCCTAGGTATACACCCCAAAGAATTGAAAGCACAGACTTGAATAGATATTTGCACACCCATGTGCATAGCAGCTTCACACAACAGCCAAAAAGTGGAGGCAACCCAAATGCCCATGAAAAAAATGTGGTACGAGGTCATACCATTAAGTTCACGAACTCATCCTAGAAAAAGTGCTACATACCTCATTGCTGAATATCACTACGGTCACCTTCGAAGTACTCCTCTTGGGAAGCTATGCACTGATGCCAGCGCCTAGTCCACCCTTCAAAGCAATTTTGGAACTCTTTTTCTGCAATGGCCATTGAGCTGTCATCGTATTCCCCTTGATGTCCTGAATGTCATCAAAATGTCTTCCTTTCAGTATTTCCTTTATCTTCGGGTAAAGAAAGAAGTCATTGGGGGCCAGATCAGGTGAGTAGGGAGGGTGTTCCAGTATTGTTATTTGTTTACTGGCTAAAAACTCCCTCACAGACAGTGCCGTGTTAGCTGGTGCACTGTCGTGATGCAAGAGCCATGAATTGTTGGTGAAAAGTTCAGGTTGTCTAACCTTTTCATGCAGCCTGTTCAGCACTTCCAAATAGTAAACCTGGTGAACTGTTTATCCAGTTGGTACGAATTCATAATGAATAATGCCTCTGATGTCAAAAAAAGGTTAGCAACATCGTTGCAACAAGTTCGTGAACTTACCGTGTTTCCCCGAAAATAAGACCTAGCAAGACCATCAGCTCTCATGCGTCTTTTGGAGCAAAAATTAATATAAGACCCAGTCTTATTTTACTATAATATATAATATAATATAATATAATATAATACAATATAATACCAGATCTTATATTAATTTTTGCTCCAAAAGATGCATTAGAGCTGATGGTCTGGCTAGGTCTTATTTTCGGGGAAACACGGTACTTGTCACACCTTGTATATCCATACAATAGAATATTATTCAGTCTTAAAAAGGAATAAAATTCTGACATATGCTATAACATGGATGAACCTTGAAGACATTGTGCTAAGTAAAAGAAGCCAGACACAAAAAGACAAATACTAAATGATTCCACTGTGAACCCTGAGAAGAAAGATCCATTTGATGTGAACCCCAAGGAGGAATTTATCTGCTGAGATGGACTCCCCATGGTCAACCAAGGGTCCAAATTGTATAAATAATAAGAGTCTAGTGGCCATTTGCTGAAAGGAGCTTCTCACATACTCTGTACTGAAGCAGGGCCTGGTTGGCAACCCCATAGTAGAGGCCTCTCCACGTGTTGGCCTCTTGTTTCAGTAAGAACCTGGGAAGAACCTCAGACTGAACTCTTGGCTTCCCGCACTATACCCTGCTCCTTTATGCCAGCTGAGTCAACTATTATAAGAGAGTTCGCAGTTTGTCTTCAACCAATGGACTGAGACCAGCCCCAACCAATCAGAATTGCTCCTTTATGACCAGTTAGGATGCATAATGCTGACCAATCAGGACCACACGATTTGGACCAATCAGAACTGCAGGAATTTACAGACCTCATTTACATAAAACGGACTTAATTGGGAACCTAGGTGGGAACTTTCTCTATAAAAGGCGGCCTCCCCTTTGTCTCAGTGGAGCACAATTTAGGTTGCTACCTAAATCTGTGTCTCCTAGGCTGTAGCTCTTTTTGCTCGAATAAGTGCTTTTTATTCTTTATTACAGTCTAAAATTAATTTTGGTTTACACCACTTATATGAATTCAGATCTTGTCACTCCTTTGCTCAAAACTCTGCAGTAGCTCCCCATTTTACTCAAAATAAAGCTAAGGTCCGGACAACGGCCTCCAACAGGGTTCAAGAATCTGCCCTTCCCCGTCACATCTCTTATTTTGTCGCTTTCTCTGCCCAGCCACATTGGCTTCCTTCCTGCTGCTAAACACTCCAGACGATCATACCTCAGGACCTTTGCACTGGCTGTTTCTTCCGGCTGGAATGCCTTTTCCCCTGATATTATGACCCAGCTTACTCCTTCACCTCCTTTGAGCCTTTGCTTCAATGTCACCTTCTTGATGAAGCTCCCTGACCACTGTAGGGGAGGAAAAATAATTTCCCCTCTGCCCTTCTAGGTTTTGGTTGAGACACCCCCATCCCCCCACGTAATAAAAGACAGATTAACGGGAGAGAAACAAAGAAGTTTAATAACATGCATACTTCCTGTATACATGGGAGAAACCCAGGAAAACCGAGTAACTTGCCAAAATAGCTCAAGTTACCACCTTAAACACTATCTTCAGCTAAAGACAAAAGAAGATGTTGGGGATGGGAGGAGGCAGTTATGGGAGATGACCAGGAAAAGCACAGTGAACAAGGGGAAGTCATGCAAAAGTCATTGTGTTCTCCATTGATAAGAGTTTCTAGAGATTTAGTCATCCTTCTCTTCCTGGTACAGAGAGGAAGACACCCTTACAAATGGAGATTTCCGCTATAAATGTAAATGTCTCTTTCAAAAGGGTAACTTCTACTTGGTTTTCAGAGATTCTCCAGTGTCTGCTGTTTCTTAAAAATACCAGCTTAAAATAGTCCTTATGCCTCAGAGGCATATTTTGGGGTGTCTGCTCCCCTTCACCACCCTATTCAATTCAGCCACCCCATTTCATAGTCCCAATCCCCCTTCTCCCCTTTTACATTTTTCCATAGCACTTCTCTCCTTATTGAGACAAGATCATTTGTTCACCTATTATGTTTATTGTTTGTCTTTCCCAATTCCTAGAATGTCAACTCCACAAGAGGTAGAAAGTTTTGTCCATTTTGTTTACTGATCTATCCCCAGTACCTAGACAAGCTCCTGGCACATGGCAGGCACTCATTCAATCTTTGTTGAATAAACAAACCTAGGTTGTCAATCCCCCTTGGATTAGAAAAAGCAGCTACCCCAAGGCTGGTCCTGCTGAAGGTAAAAGCATAAAAGCAGCAGGGCAGGGACCTCCCTCCTCCCTGGAAATTCCCCCAGAACTGCTCTTCTACTTAGCCCCTACAACTGTTTTCATTTGACAAGGAAGTTCACCCCTCACAGGCACCCAGGTGCCCTGCACACCATCGACTTTCTGAGCAGAGCTCACACCGGAGGGACAGACAAGAGCTCCAGGAGCAGGCCAGCAGAGGCCCCCATGGCCTGTGTTGGTGACACGGAAACCTGACCACAGTGGCCTGTCTTGCAATGTGACCAGAGGCCTAACACATGCCTGTCTCCTAGTTTTGGGGCCTAGCAGCATGAATGGCCTGAGGAGGAGCTCGTAAGTGGCAGAGGGTACATTTCGAGCACTCACAACACAACATGTCAAAGCCATTTCTCAAGTTTTAAGGAAAATCCCACAGGTTCTCCACACTTACAGGAATTTCTACTCTTTTCAAAGGAAAAAGAAAAAAACACTCATAATGATTCCTCCTTTCACTGGGCCAAGTTCTGGGCGACCAGGCAGGATCTGCATCTAATTAGATACCCGGAGAGGCAGGCATGATTCACCCGCCCATCATTTACAAGCATATCAAGATTTCAGGTTTTGCAACTGAGGCTTAAAATGAAACCATTTGGGTTTCGAAGACCTGCTGCAGCGTGCTGGCTTCAACTTCCAACTGGTGATTTAGTCACCAACCTGGAGGGGAAAACCCAGCTCCTCCTCAACAGGTAAGACTCACCCAGCCTAGCGCAGGCTGCTGAGGCAGCAGCTTGATAAGAACAGGAGTGAAAGCAGGGAGAGATTTCTGAGTTGAGAGGAGAGTAGGGGTGGTGGGAGTGATTGGGGTGGGGGTGCGTTCAAGGGATCAGAGGGCCCCCTCAGGCCAAACCTGAGGAGAGTGCCTTGATCTCCTAATCACATCTATTTATCTTGAGTCCAGCCTGAGACAAAAGAACCACCGGGAGGACCAGCTTTTGAGGGCAAGCCGGCCTCTTCCCAGGCTTCTGAGGGCCACTCCAATGACTTGCTTCTCTGCGGGTACTGGGGACTTTGGGCAACCAAGAAGGCAGGCACTCCTGGGATCCCTGAGCCCCAGACGCACCTGGCTAACCCGGGCCCAGAGAGCTGCCAACAGGGAGATGGGGATAGAAACCACTGGGCTGTGACCTCAGAACTAAGTTTGGAAAATGAGAAGTGGTAGCCAGACCTGAAGTGGCAGCTAGTGTGTTGTTGTGGAAATAGGCGGGTTGGAAGGGGAGAGAAGCCAAGTTCTCAGTGGCCTTTCATTTGGCTCCCCTACATCTAATAACAACAGCAGTGACCACACCACTTACTTCGTGCCTGGCACTATTCCTCACACTTTCCCTTTATTAACCCATAGCTATACTACTATAGTCCCCATTTTAAGATGAAGAAACTGAGGCACAAAGAGTTTAAGTGGCTCACACAAGGTTATGAAATCTGCAAATGGTGGAGCAGGACACTTTGACCCAAGCTGACTGGCTCCACGGTCCACATGCTTCACTATGGAGCCCACAGCCTGTTCACCTTCAGTTTCTTTCCCTCTTGCCCTGATCTGGCTCTAGCAACCAGGCTTGTCATTCCAACCTCCCTGGGTCCTTTTCCTCATCTATTTTGTCAAATGCTGACAATAACCACCCCGCCCCCCAGACCTCCACAGGGGGGTTTTGAAGCTTTAGAGACACCAGGAATGCTGAAGTGTTAAAAAAAAAGAAACAAACAAACAAAAAAACCAACAACAAAATGATAGTGCTATGCAAATATGAGAGTCTATTGTTCTTTTCTCTTGCAACTCCTCTGGGCTTCCGGGGAGATCAAAGTTATGAAAGGTGTATAGTAGAAAGAGTTTGGGAAGCAGAGCTGTCTGGGAGAGGGGGTTGGGGGTCTTTTCCTGGCAGGAAAGGGCTCTGAAACTAGTCTTTTAAGGCCTACCACCAGAACCCTTTGTCTTATAACTCCAGGAGGCGCCATTTACATACGATACAGTGCTAATGGTGAACCCCGGAGTCATTCAACATGCCTACCAGACTGAGTGGGTGAAGCTTCTAGAAAGGGCACTTCTGTCTGGGGAACAACTCAGCCCTGACCACAGCCCCTGGGTTTGCGGAGCAGAAACTCAAAGGCCTGAGTTGTTGGGGGCAGGGGTTAGGCAAAGGGCAGAGGCCAAAAGAGGGATCTAAGTAGCCAGGGAAAGCAAAAGGGGGGCCGCCATTGAGAAAAGCTCAGGGAAGCCCCCGCCCCCGCCCCCGCCCCAGCCGGGCTGTGGGAGGGAGACCCTGACCACATCAGGGGTGTGCGGCGAGGAAATGAGGCCTCCTCAGGAACGAGCTGCAAATGAGAACCGTATGGAGTTTCGGGATCCCCGAAGGAACACAGGGAAAGGATACAGTTGTGTCCATGGGAAAGTTATTATCATCTCGGCTGAAGTTAAACATTCAGGAGGGTCTGCTTTCCATCTCCTCCGCCTGGGAGCCTGTGAAGGGGGAGGTGCAGTGAGGGCTTGTCAGGAGGGCCTAGTGGGTCACGTTTTCCGAGGGGAGCCAAGGACAGGGAGGGGCTGTGTGGGGGAGTGGGGGCTCTGAGCCAGCAGCCTCTGCTCCTGCCCTGTGTCTACTCACTCTTTCTCCAGTGCTCAGGAAGCCATTTTGCCAAGGGCAGGCTCTCTCTGGAGTGGAGGGGGGTGTCAGAGGCTGTATTTCACCTCTGCAAGTCCCTGGGAAGATGGAGGGGAGGAGGAATGAGGCCCTGGTCCCTGAAGAGAAAAACACATAATGTAGAACTCAGGGAGATCTGCAGGAAGGAAGGTAAGGGCTTCGGGCTTCTGGACAGTTCTGCCTTCCTTCCACTTACTAGGAATAGAAGTGAGTCAGGTTAAGAGGTCCACGAAAGGATGAGGACCAGCCTCCAGGTTCCAGGCCTCCACCAGCATCTATTAGTGACCTTTGGGATAATAAAGCTGCCTCAGAAAATGGTCCACCTGCTGCAGCTGTCCTCAGAGATCAGGGGGAAGCTAGGCTTTCAGGCTTCAGAGGAACAAGTGTGTGAGCAGAAGACCTAGGAGCCTCCAAGCCTGTGAAGCCCTAGCACCTTCTCAGGTGCCTCAGATGCATTCACCTCAGAGATGGCTTCCTCCCTGCTCCCCCTCTGCCCAGAGATTTTCAATTCCCTGAGCTTGGAGGGCAAAGGCTGCCTGCTACTGCCTCATAGCTCTTCCCCATCCTCTGGCCCATAGCTCTACTGAGGTTTTCTAGGTTTTTCTCTTGAGAGTAACAATGGGGAAAGATGAGATTCTTAAGGGCTCCTTTCTGACATACACATACCTCTCCTTTCTGGACAGGCAGATGCCTGCCTGGGTGCCAGTGAGAATCTGCAAAGGCCACAGTCAAGCCAACAATTCCCAGCCACGGAGGACCTCCCTGGCACCCCTCCCACCCAGGGGTGGGAGCAAGAAGGGGACCCCAGTCCTTCCTGCACTGACTGAGAAGTATGGTGAAGCAGGAATGGGTTCTGGAGTCTGTAAGACCCAGGACTTGGCCCCAGTTCTGCAACCGGTCAAGCCATATCACCTCTCAGACCAGTTTTCTCACCTGTCAAAACAAGGAAAGTTAACACCAGTGGCTAGAATGGTTTTAAGGATTAGCTGATAAAACACATCTAGCCCATGGAAGGCACACACCAAATGAAGTTTCCTTTCTCCTTCGCATCCTGATTCTGAACCTGCCCTAAGGAGACGTGGAATGGAACTGAAATGAGTTAGCAATCAAATTCAGATGCTAATAACAGAGTCCTAACTATAGAGGCATACATGAATTTGAAGTTTATAAAACTCATACAACTCTCATGGAAAGAGTCTAGCAGTGGGCAATGTGGAGCTGGTATGGCAACTCTGTAGTCATCAGGCTCCCAGGCTCTTTCTATATTCCTGTTCTGTTTCCTTTAGCACAGGGTTCCCATCTTCAAGGTCACAAGATGGCTGCGGGAGCTCCAGTCATCAACATTCCAGGTAGGACAGGTTTAGGAAGAAGGAGACGGGCCAAAGGCAAAGGGGACTCCTCCCAGCTACATGAGCCCCTTTGAAGACTTGACCTTATATACTATCAGCCACCTCTAAGCTTCAAGTAAAGCTGGGACGTAGTCTTTTAGCTGGGCACAATGCTGCCCTTAATAAAATCCAAGGAAGATGGGGAGAATACAGAATTGATATTTATGGGTACAGCAGCACTGTTCTTAAAATATTGAACTATCTCCATACTGATGATAAAAGGTCTCTTCCCCAAGCCTGGCCCTCAGTGTTCCTCCTTGTGGCCCTGACGCCTCCTCTATCTCCCCATGACCCAGCAACAGAAGGGTCAATGCCTGGCCCAATAGAGAACCTTCAAAAGTGTCCTTCAGCACTGAGCAGGCAACTGCTCTGATTGGTTGTTGCCTAGACTGTGTGGTGGTGAAATATTTCAAACATCACCCTTGGACGAATGGGTGCTAGGTAGGTGAATAGCCTAAATGAAGGTTATTAAGCAGCTGCACAAGATAAGAACAAGGAAATGAGTGACAGCTCAAAGGACACAGAGCGCTTCTACTGAAAAAGACTCGGTCTGCTCTCTAGGACAAGAAGTGCCTTAGAACTGGGCAATCAAGGACCAGGCCTGGGTCCCATGCTCTAGAGAACTCTGCTCTGGCCACAACCCTGCCCATGGGACAAGGAGTCCACAAGACCAAAGGGACACTCATCTGAAGCCTGTTCTCCCTTTCTGGACACTCTGGGATCCTGGGCCCTAAGCCCACTACCAGGGACTGCCCAGACCTCCTCCCCTTGTCTACCCTCCCAAGAGCACACATCACCATCTGTTCACAGCCTTAGGTAGCCAAGGAGCGACTGGCTGTTTGCAGAGGGAACATGTTGGGGGCTGGGGGGGGGGTGAGTAGACAGAGCTGGAGCATATGTACAGACCAGGCCCCCTCCCCCCAGTGTGAGACCAAGCCCCACAGGTGGGAACAGAAAGGGCCAACAGGGCCCGGGAGCCAGCTGTGCTCCAGTGGGGAACTCTGAGGAATCCAAGAATTCTGAATCCATACCTGGCTTTTCACATCACTGTGAATTTACAGTGGTCAACATACTTTATATAATGGCCAGTAAGTTTGATTTTCATTTTTAAATATTTAGAGATGTGGTATGTGGGCCTCTGTGTGTACTTTTGTATTGGATCCTAACAAAGTTAGAGGTGAGTATGTCCACACTGATCACCCATTAGTAAGTCTGGTCTCCATGTCTTTGGGAGGAGGTAATCAGAGTGGGGAGCAGACCCGGACAGAGCGAGCCAGCAGTGAGGTCCGGGAAATAGACCTGAGCAGTACCATCAACGTAGCCACGGCCTAAAGCCCCCCACCTGTATATCCCTGTCTGCTGTGGGGTCCCTGTGTGTCCCGCACAGTATCATGAAATAGGGTTGTGACTCTGTCTGAGGTCTGGCAGCGTGTTGTTTGATGAGCGTCCCGGTCAATATGGATCCCTGCACGGGTCATTTCGCGAGCATTTTCTAGGGGCCAGGCTGTGCAGATGCAGGCAGAAGCAGCAGAAAGGTGACGCTCCCGGTGAAGGAGGTGGGGCTGTAACAGTGACCCCATATCTTCTATATTTGAAATTTAAACCTCTGATGTAATTCAATTTGACAGTTGTTTGGCTTAGGACTTCTTGAAAGCTTTTTTCTTCCTTTCTTTGCTTGCCTCTCCTCCCCTCCCCAAAACTAGATGACTCTGTTAACTGCGCATTTACTATGCATACCAGTTTCAATGGTTCTGTTTACTTCGGACCAGTCTGCACACATGGCCGGGTAATTTCGGAGGGTTTTATTTCTTTTTCTTTTTCTTTCTTTCTTTTTTTTTTTTTTTGCATGTGTATGGGGTTCATTCCTGACCCTGGAGCAGAATAGCCTTTAGGAAGCACCTTTTCCTGAAATTACCTGGCCAACTACTCCTTCCTTTGTTCTGCCCCTCCTTACATGTCTATGAATCCTTTTGGTGTATTAAGAGTGAGAAGGCAGTCTTTGTGACAGGGAGTCCACTGTCTTCCTTTAACACTGGCATTTCGGAACAAAACCTGCTTTTCTTTCCATCAACCTCACCTTTCGTGCAGCGAGCAGCCGGACCTTCTGCACGGTGACAGGGTAACCCATCAATGTCATTCTCAAGCCCATGGAAAACTGCAGCTGGAAGAAGCCGTGTATGTGGTTACTGCTGACGGACCAGACAGATGCCACCACAGGCAGGGTGGCCCTGTGGAAAGTCAGCAGATGGAAAGACCCCAGCTCCATCTCTGGAGGAACTCCCCTTCTCCAGTGAAAAAAACCAAGAGCCTTGGGAATGGTCTCAGACCTGCCCCTTTCCCCACAGCCCTGCCAGAGGTAATAGTTTTGGCCCTTCTTTCTAGGCAGTGACTGACAGACTCGGTGCAGAGCACACTGCTTGTGACAGGGTTCTGACCTGCTCCTTGATCTTGCCTCCAGCCTGCAACCCAGTCCCCATTTCCCAGGCTTCCTAGGTGCAGGTACCCTGTCTCCCTGAAGTTCCTTCACTGCCCTCGCCCCCCCCCCCCCCCCGCCCCTTTCCCTGGAGCCAACTGCCACTGTGCTTGGGCTTCTGGAGACTGGTCACAGCTGAGACCAGCCACACCTGTTGGCCAGCCTGGGGTATCTGGTTCCTGGGGACCAAGAGTCACTCCTTTAAAACGCTATGACAGATTCAGTGTGTGGACACATCTGGGCACTCTTTGGGGCAGGGAATCCCTAGTTTTCATGTGTCTCCCAGCAAAAACTCCCAGTGGTTTCTAGTTTCTTGTGAGTAAATGCTTCTTAGTATATATGTATGTCCAGCTATCATTTCCAGTGGAAAATCTTGTTTTGCTAACTTTTAAAAGTGCGTTATAAAACATTTCATGGCTTTGAAGAAATAAGTAAGTTTAGGAAAGCAAAGGAGAGAGGGAGAGAGGGAGGGAGGGAGGGAGGGAGGGAGGGAGGGAGGGAGGGAGGGAGGGAGGGAGGGAGGGAGAGATCTCAATTCCTGCAAAAGTCTTCGCCAACACCCCAAACAATATTCACATCCTCTATTATACTCTCTCTTGGCATCCAGTATTCTTCCTTCAGAGCATTTATCTCGATTTGTAATTATATATTTACTCATAAGGTCATTTGTTTTCTGTCTGAAGTTAGGCACCATGCCTGTTTTATTTTCAAATGTATACTCATTGCCTAGCATAGTTTAGGCACTCAAAAAATATGTGTAGGGCCGGCCCGGTGGCTCAGGCAGTTAGAGCTCCATGCACCTAACACCGAAGGCTGCTGGTTTGATTCCCACATGGGCCAGTGCCAGATGGCTCAGTTGGTTGGAGCACGGGCTCTCAACCACAAGGTTACCGGTTCGACTCCTCGACTCCCGCAAGGGATGGTGGGCTGCGCCCTCTACAACTAACAATGGGACCTGGAGCTGAGCTGCGCCGTCTACAGCTAAGATTGAAAGGACAACAACTTGACTTGGAAAAAGTCCTAGAAGTACACACTGTTCCCCAATAAAAAAGTCCTGTTCACCTTCCCCCAAAAAATAAAAAATAAATAAATAAATAAATAAAAGACACAGGAAAAAAATACACGTGTAAAATGAATTAAGGAATTATTCAATGGAATGGGTCCAGAAACAAGGATTTAAGAATTTGCAGAAGAGTGAGACCAGCTTCCATGTGCTCTCAAGCCAATTCCAATTATTGGTTGGGATTCTGTCCCAAAAGAGAAGATCTGAGAGGAGGCTGATACTGCCCTGAGCCCGAAATATGCACCTGAACTCTTCCTGTCCCTCTCCCCAGCTGTCCGAGTTACAATAGTCACATGACAAATTTTCCCAAGATGTAGTAGCAAAAAATAAAATAATTACGCTCACAGATTCTGCAGGTCATAAGTTCGGACGGGGGGCAGCTTGTCTCTGCTCCATGATATCTGGGGCCTCAGCTGAAGACTTGGAAACTGGGAGGTTGGAGGATAATGTTGGTCATCAGCTGGGACCTCAGTTTCTCTCCCCAGGAGTCTCTCCATGTGGGCTCTCTACTTGCTCACAGCATGGCCGCTGGGTTCTAAGGGAGAGCTCCCAAGAGCCAGAGCCCGCCAGGTGGAAGTTGTATGGGCTTGAATAACCTAGCCTCAGAAATCACTTAGCATCACTTCTGTCCCATTTGATTCACGGAGGTCATTACAAAGTCCTACTCAGGATGAAGGAGGGGGATTCAGACTCTATCAGATGGAAGAGTGTCATGATTCTAAAAGAACATGTAGGACCAGATATATTGTTGTGGCCATTTTTGGAAAATAAAATCTGCCACATGCCCAATACCAGCATGCCAGTCCTAGGCCTGGTGCCCTCAGATGCCCCCTCCCCACCCCTTCCTCTGCTCTGCTTTGTCTGCATGTTTCTTGGAGTCCATGGAAGGCACTGGAAGGAGACTGGAGGACAGAAGGAAGGAAGAAACCAGGGATTTCTCCTCGTTTTTAGCCTCAACAGCTGGAACTCCTCTGTGGCTGCAGATCCCAGAGGACAGGCCCACCACAGCTCTGGCTTCTGCCTGACAACCCCACTTCCAGGCTCTAGTGACCTGGCTTTTCCCTATATCTCTCCAGCTTTAGGGGTGATAAAGGCTTCCAGCCTTTGCTTATCTCTGGATTGCCTCACCTTCTCCTGTTTGGCTTCTGAGTTTTTCCATCACATGTGTAAACAATTTTGGGCATTAAATTCCATCTTCTCCAAACACCTAGAAACACAAAGTCCACCTGTTTTCTTGAGTGGACTTTGACCAATATAACTGACAGGAACCAGTGAGTGAGCGCAGGAGAGCAGAGAAAGTCATGGAGTTTGTGTCAGAAACACTGGGATCAAGTCTTGGGCCCCATCGTTACTCTAGTTGATTCATTTTGAAAAGCTTGTCTTTCTCCTGGCTTCTAAAACAGCAAAATTAAATAAGAGCCTTTGGGGCCCATATGTCCACACCCAGAATTTCCAGTTTCCTTTTTAGACAGAGCAGTTGTCTGACTTTGATAGCTTTTTATTTTCTTGAGTGTATTTTGGACCCACAGGGTCCAACCACAGGGCAAGGAACCACAGAGCCAAGAATGTTGGCCAGACAATGCATGTAGTAGCCCATTTCCAACATGGCCTCCAATGATCCCCACCTCCTATTATTGATGCCCTTGTATATCCCTTCTCTGATCAATAGGACATTGTGGGAATGACAGAGTGTGCCTTCTGAGGCTAGATTAGATTATCAAAGACATTGTGACTTCTGGCCCATTCTTTTGGATCAACCTATCTGGGAGATACCAGCTGCCATGCAGTGAGGACACCCTATGGAGAGGTCCATATGTTGAGGATCTGAGGCCTCCTGCCAATAGCCATGCAAGTGAGCCATCCTGGAAGCAGATCCTTCGGCCCCAGTCAAGCCTTCAGATGACTGCAGCCCCAGCCAACGCTTTGACTAAAACTTCATGAGTCCCTGAGCCACAACCACCTAGCTAAGCTGCTCCTGAATTTCTGACTCATAGCAACTGTGAGATAATAAATGTTTGTGTTTGTTTTAAGCCAGTAAGTTGTGGTATAATTTGTTATGCAGCAATAGATAACTAATACAGTACAGTAACACTATACTCTGAGAGCAGCTCCAAGAATTGAAACTCTGCTGTTGCTCTGTGAGAGGTGGGCATCCCCACCTCCAAAAGTGTGTTCCGGGTGGATAAGGAGCCAAACATTAAAAATCTCTGAAAGTACTAGAAGAAAACATAAACTGATTTTTTACATGATTAGAGTGAGGAAAGCCTTCCTAGGCAAGCCATAAAATCCAGAAATCATGGAAAAGATGGACAGATTTGATTGTGTAAAAAATCAAACCTCATGTATGAAAAGACAGACATCATAAACAATGTCTAAGATAAATGACAGACTGGGAGAAAATATGTGGAGAAAAAGGGGAAGGCAAAAACCACAATGCCATGTGGAAGGGGTACAAGATACTGGTTTTATTGAGAAACTTTTCAAGTAAATGCTTAGCAAGATGAGGCACATGGACCCTGATCTCTTGTCAGCCCATGGTGAGGAGCAGGGGCTCTGGATGCTGGATGCACAGCCCCTCCCCACCCTGTACACTACCTTTTAATTGTGGAAGTTCAGAGTAGCTTTACATATAGGGAATAAAGAGTCAAGATTTGTGGGTATGCATGCTGGAGGAAGGGGAGCCCTAAACTCAATGCAAACTTGGGTTCAGTCATAGCCAATCCCACTAGGGGGAAAGCAGGGGTCCTCAGCCTAAGCAGACAACAAGAGAAGGGTTCCCGGAGTCATCATTGGACCACTCTGCTTATCACTTCACAAAATGTTTGCAACATACATAAGAGACAAAATGTTAACATCTCTGATATATGATAAGCAAAGAGTTTCTATAAATTAATTAGAAAAAATAATCCAATAGAAATAAAGCAAAATATAGGAACACAAATCTCAGATGAAGTGTGGTTACATGGGTGGTGGTTACATTGGTTAGTTTTTTCAAAACTCATCAATCTGTACACTTAAAGTGGGTTATTTTATTATATGTAAATTATACATTGATAAAGTAGGTTAAAAGGAAATATGTGGGTGGATTCTTGTTATATATGGCATAATCCCACCCATGAAACCTCCTGGAGACAAGAACATGGCTTCTTCCCTCACGGCCAGCAAATAGGGCACAAAGTGCTATGCTAGAATGTGTGAGAGACACTGAACTCCACAGTCACACAGATGAGGACACAAAGGGACACCTGTCAGGAAGTCCTCGATCTCGCTCAGTAAGTGCAAAATAGTGTTTTGATCAGAGGCAGCAGATGTGAACTGAAATAGTACTGCTCTATGATGCTAGGGACTCATTGCCTTGAAGCTGAATCCAGGATTTTAAAAATATACCTAATTTTGCGATAACGTGGGTGGACCTAGAGGGTATTGTGCTAAGTGAAATAAGTCAGACAGAGAAAGACAAATGGATGATTTCACTTATATGTGGACTCTAAGAAAACAAAACAAATGAACAAACAAAATAAAACAAAAACAGACCCATAGATACAGAGAACAAGCTGATGGTTGCCAAAGGGGAGGGGTGGGGGATGGATGAAAAAAATAATAAATATATACCTAATTATGTGTCACCCTATGGTTCATGTGTCTAACCAAAGTTGCTATTGTCCTGGGTATCTATTGCCGCATGGTGCCCCCAAACCTAGTGGCCCCAGTACAATTTATTATTATCTATCACAGTTCTGTGAGTTGACTGGGCTCAGCTGGGGGGTTATCATTCAAGGTCTCTCATGTGGCTATAGTCAGGTGTCCATTGAAGACTTAACCAAGCTGGACATCCAAAATGGCACATACACAGGCCTGGCAGTTAACGTTGGCTGCTGGCTGGGAACTTAACTGGGGCTTCAACTGGAATGCCTTATAGGTGTTCTCTCCATGTAGTTCCGGCTTATAACAGCATGGTGGCTAGGTTCCAAGAGGGAGTGTCCCAAAAGCAAGCATTCTAGTAGGCCCAGATAAAAGCTACAAAGCTTTCTGTGACCTCATCCTGAAAAATCACACAGCGTCACTTCTACCTCAGTCTATCAGTAAAAGCAGTCACAGGGCCCACCCAAGTTCAAGTGGATAGAGAAATAGACCCCTCTACTTGATGGGGAAGTGGCAGGTCACACTGCAGAAAAGCATGTGAAATATTTTTGTAGCCATCTTTTGAAAATGCAACCCATTCCAACTATATAGTGAGACCTCTTTTTTCCTTTCTTTCCAATGTAGAGTTTTTAAATGGGCTCCAACAACTTTGACTAAGGACAAAGATTTGAGAAAGGCAGAATTACATTGGTGGTCAGCCCAGTGGTATGCTGGGCTTTGTTATATATACTGTAGTAATGTTAGGCATTGCAGAAGTTAGTGTCCCCAAATAACTGTTTATTTTTCCTCTGCAGCCCTTAGGACACTTAGTAGTGTCTCTTTTTCTCCAGGACTCCCCTCTGCTACTAGCCCTCCCCCTTCCTTCAGGATCAACCTAAACTAAAAGATTTTTGGGGGACCCACACCTGACTCTACATTCTCATCTCCCAGCTTTTCAATCTCCACTCACTTTCCTCCAGGCATTTACGTCTTGTAGAGCTGGGCTGTAATGCCTCATTTCACCAATAGGTGACAACATAACATTTGACTCAGGCCTGTATTTTAGGGAAAGGGGATGTGGGAAAGGGTTGGGGAGAAAGGAAGGCTGCAGAGGATGTATCTCACATATTCCTGTGCCCCAGCCTGATGTTTTCAAGTTTGAACTTTTAACTGTTCTAAAATACCCTTTGTAACAGGCTTTGAAGTTTGATAATACTGGCTTCCTCTCAAACAAAGGACATCTATGATAGCTGTAGCAAATGTGCCAGAAGGAGCCTTGATAATATAAGATTTGATCCAACATCTCAACTCATTTTGGAGCCAGTCAACAGGTTTGTTGGGTAAGCCACTCTGTCAAGGGCATGCTGTTAGGCCCTGAAAGTGGGCCATAATAAGGACTAAATCAAGTCCCTACTTTCAAGGCGCCTACATGGTTACTTTCAAGGCGCTTACAAGACTGATAGTGTGTAATCAACTTAAATGTGGCAACTGCAGAACGCAGGTGTGAGACAGTTGAAGCCCATGATTGTCCTAGCAGAGGAGGAGAGGAGGGAGCAATAAGCAGAGGGTCAGCGTGGGAGAACCAAAATAAAACTGGTTGTTGATACCCACAGGATACAACTGGGCAAAGTGTCAGAGGAAAATGGGGAAAGAAGAAAACTGAAAAGAGTGTTGTAAGAAGACGGAGTTGACTTAAATGGAGGATGCAGTTTTGAATTATAAGATGTTAGTACCAACAGGGACCCCAAACTAATGACCAGTAGGGCCACTGGCAGTTAGAGGCATGCCTGGACTAAAATGCGCCATCCTGACTTCTGCGTTAGGGCTCTTTCCAAGTGGTGAGCGAGGATGATGTAACACAAGCAAAGAAAACAGTTATTAGTCAGAATTTCCAAGAGGCAATAACCTCGCATTTTTTCATCGAGTCCAACTCAGTTTGGCAACGCCCTGAATGGCCTTGGGGAGGTTGCTTCTCCTCGCTGAGCCTCATTTCCTATCAAGCACTTACTGTACGCTTTGCGCTATTCTTGGTGCTTTATATATGTTCATTCATTTCCTCACCACTACAATCCTGTAAGGTCGGTACTATTATTACTATCCTTGTTTTACAGATGAGGAAACTGAGGCCGAGATTAGTAACTTGTCCAAGGTCACAGAGCTAGTAAGTGGTGGAGTCAGGTTCAAACTGGGGTTGTCTGGCTCCAAATCTGTGCTCTCAATCACTATGTAATCCTGCCTCTCAGCTGGCGGAGCTGGGCAAGATGCCCTCCAAGGTCCCTTCCAGAGCTGACATGTTAAGGTTTTACCCACATGCTTCCTCCAGGATTGGTCAGGGTGAACCCAGTTAAATTCTCTTAGGTAGTGACTAACAAGAGTGACAGAATTCACCCAGTGCCTAAGCAAATCCCCCCCGAATGACCATGTATGTTTCTGCTTTTTGGTGCATTTCACAACTCTAGACATCATGGAAAAGGCTAACGGGGATGATCAAACTCCAGAAAAGAGAGAAAAATGTAGCAGGTGATGGTAGAACTTGACTTTTTCAATCCATCTATCTCTGTTGTTCCTCTCAGTGGTTGTTCTTATGCACAGAGGGTCTACTTTTCCAAAAGTGATTTTTAAACTACAGCAGAGAGAAAGCTAAATAAACAAAGAATGGTCGGCCGAGGGCCTGCACTTTGTATTCCCCGGTTACAAAGTAAAATTAGCTAGCTGGTGGCCAGAGCTGGGAGATTTATTTTGGTCTTAAGTCAACCCACAGATTAACAATATTGGCAAGAACTATACAGGAGGGGGAAATATTTTGGACAAGGCTGCATATGTTTGCAGATACATCATTCCCCCTCTGCACCAAGGTGGCCAAGGGTGAAGAGAATGGGAGTCAGGAGCAGGCTGCCTTGTCTCCTTTCTGTGAACTGTCATTTTCTCCCGCACAATGACAGCTCATGTCCTCTGTGAACAGTTGTGCCATACTCTGCAGGACAGAGGGATGGTGGACAGGAAAGCACACTCCCCATCTGGTAGAAGATGGGCTTGGTCACCTTTTTAGCTCCTTTCCTTCCAAGACCCACATTCCATTCTGAGAGTAATTCTCCGGCAACAGCTATTTCTGGATTCTCAAGGACGAACCAAGGGTAGTGTCAGAAAAAATTATCCAAAATTGGAAATAGGTGAAAGAGATTATTGGGTGTTATTTGAGCGCAGTGCTGGGCTGGCACCTTTGATTGATTTCCTATTGACTGGGCTATTTGACAATCCTGTAGAGACAGAGGTTGGTTAACTTTCAGGTTTTTGTCTGGTAGAGATGCAAATAATTTTTAACCTAACTACCACACCTTAACATTCTTCCATTAAATTGCCTATAAACAGCTAGCTCCTCACATCCTCCTCGGAACGGTTTTAACATCTTAGAGGTTCCCTCACTAATGAATAAATTAAATCAAATCTTTGACACCTGATCATTTTATATTTGCATGAGAGTCAAGTGTTTTAACCTTTTGAAAATTCCACTTTAACAAAGGAATGCTTGCATCTGTTGATATGACATTTTTCTTTGGCCTCCTTGTCATTCCAGCTCAACCCCATGGGCCAATACCCCACACTCCTAAGGGTGGACTCCACACAGTGCGTCGACAGCAGGCAGCCATCCCGGGCCCCTTCATGGTGATGGGGCTGCAGGTGAGACCCTGAGCTCTGGCCCAGCTCATCTCCACCCTGCACTGGAGTGTGCTGAGCCTTCAAGGAACAGCTTTGGGTAGGGAAAAGCATCCAGGACACACAGGAGTCACAAGCTCTCTAGATAGCTCATGAGTAGCAAAAGAAGTCACCAATTCCCTAAGGAAGTTTTCTTATCCTCAAAATGAGACTAGCCATTTCCATATTGCAGATTTCACAGGGTTGGGGGGGGTTGGGGGGACTGCGGGGTTCTAAAGTGCTTCTCAAACTGTAATGTGTATATGACTCACCTGGGGAGGGGCCTTAAAATACAAATTCTGATTCGGCAGGTCTGGGGGCCTCTGAGGGTCTGCCTTTCTAACAGCCTCCCGGGTATTGCTGCCGCTGCCAGTCCGCAGGCCCTACTTTGAGTAGCAAGGCTCTGGGGCTGATGTGAGAACTTGACCTTTGAAAACCACAAAGCGCAGCAGAAATATACCAGGAGGCCTTTGAGGCATTATGATTTACACTCAGGGCTCCATTCCCTCGAGGCATGGGGCCACAGGTCTGAATAAATCCCAGGAGCCACCATCTCCTAAACCCACGGTGTAGCCCACGAGCCATCCTAAACCTGTTACATGCCTGATATCCCTTAATCCCCACAACCACCAGTGAGAGAAGGAACTGCCATGATCCTGATTTTTACCAAAGGGGAAACTGAGGCCCGTACCAGTTCTGCAGCAGCGCTGGCTTTTGGAGCCGGGTCTGTTGAGCTCTAACCACATTACACACAGCTTCCTTCTGCCTCCACAACCTCACAGGCTGGTCTCCTTGGCCAGATCTGCATGGGTGTTTGAAAGGAAGAGGGGAGAACGTTCCTTCCTACCACATGGCATTGCCCTCACATTCCCTGGATAATTCCTCCACACTCTCCCACTGCAGCTGTCAGAGGGAGGGAGGACAAGACTTCCTAGTAATTCCAGAGCAGACCTATGGTTCACAAAGCTTGGCTCTTGGCCCTGGGTGGGAATATGGAGAAATTCAAAGAACTGAAAACATACCCTTGCCCTCAAGGAGGTTGTAATCCACCGGAGAAGCTATCATGGATATACATTACTGCCATACAAATTCACGTTGTCACTGCCAGGCCTTTTGTTTTGGGAGCCCCTCTCTTCCCTGGGAAGGGCCCCTGTTTATCAGCAGAACTTTTGGCCTGCGAAGATAACCCTTCTGAGCTTTTTTTTAAAATGGACTGGGAATGGGGGAAGGACAAGGCAGGTGGCAGATGGGGGAAGGGGTGGCAATTAGAGTCTGTTTCAGTTGACGGTGTGTGCTCCCAGGGACCTAGGGACTGGGTGCTCCTTTGCCAAATGTAAATATCAAACCAATAAATGCTAATGTAGCATGAAAAAGTGCTGATTTGGGAGAAAGTTCCAATCATTTAGAGAGCTTGTCACAGAAAGCATTTAGGTATTCCAGCTACAAGGGTAGCTGGGGAAGGGATTAAGGGGATAGAATCCATAGCTCCCTCCTGGGAACTGGCACTACTCTGGCCACCCATACCAGGAATAGGGGACCAGCAGAGAGGGACACGGTGCAATGGGGGGCAGGAAGAGGACAATAAACAAGACAAAACCAGGAAAGAGGGTCAAGTTCCTGAACATCTGGCACCAGATGAGGGAGCGAGCAAAGAGCTGTTATCAAGATCCTGGTGAACTTGACACCTACCTGATGGGCCTTTCCCCAAGGTCATTGTCATTCTGAGGGATTTCCTGAAGCTGGCCCCAGACACATTAGCCTGAGGGGAACCCCTATCTGATTGATGCCTCTGATCTGTCTGTCCCTCACCCCCCCTACTCCTATCCCACAATATACCCACACTTCTAACACTGCTATCAGGATCCCTCACCCTAAAAAAACAGACACACTTGCAGCCCCAACCCAAACCTGACAAACCTACCCCTCTCACAGAGGCCTTGGGGGAATTACAAATACTCGTGAACTTGATTCAGTATAAGTGGCTGTTAAGAGAGCTGTGAGAGGAGAAAGCAGGGATGTATGTTAGGACAACTGGGCTCTAGGCCTGGCTCTGCCACCTCTTTGACCTTAAAAATGATGCCACGCCTCTCTGAACCTTGAAGCCTAGGTTCATCTGTAGAATGGGAATCACAATTCCCACTGGGACAGTTAAATGAGGCAAAGGTATATGTGCAAGTGCTTGGTAACCTGCAAATCTAGACGGTCATTACTACATGTTTCTCAGCAGAATAGGTTGCCTGGGAGACAAGCAGCAGTGGGGGCCTCACCCCAGACAGGCTGCAGCCAGACCCCCTGTGTGAATGACATCATGGCCCGAACTCTGCCAGGCCCCAGGCTTTCTGGGTCTCCTGCTGGTCCCAGGACACTGAGTAAACACCTTAAGCCTCCTATAGCACTGCTGCCTCCAAACATTCAGAGGGAAAACCCTCATCCACCATCCCCACTTCCTCCCCTCTAAACTTGTCATCTAATCCAGTCAAGTTTACATTTAAATATTTCTGGCACCTGCCTCTCTCCTTTCCTTCCATCCTGTTCCCAGGGTTGCAGCCTTGGTTCAGACCCTTGTGACTTTTGCCCAGAACCTTGCAGTCTCCCCACTTCATTCTCTCCAGCCCAGCCTCCCTCTTCCTTCCTCATGGCTGCCTCAATCATACCATTGCTCTGCGATTTGGCTTTAATCCTGTGTGGCAACCTCATCTGGTCCTGCCTTCCCAGTCCAGCCCTCCTGCCTCAGAACCGGCTCCACATCTTCCCACCTCAGGGCCTTTGTATCTGCTACTTAACCAGAACAACAACTTTGACTCGTCCTTTTTGGCCCAGCTGGAACACGAGGCCCCTGGGCTCCCCTCAGCAGGATGTGAACTTCTTCCCATGCGCTTTCTTCCCTTTCTCAGGGCCTGACAGCTCTTAGCATTGTAGGCAGTTATTTGGGTTTCTGTGAACATGGACTCCCTTAGAACACACTCAGAAGCCCAAGGTTGAGCTCTGGAAGGAGAATTTCCAGTAAGGAGGGGCAGCTGGGCACTGAGCTTTGGCAGCTATCTCTCCTTGATGTTTCCTTTCCCACAACCTTGGAATCCTCTTCAAAACCTTGAGCCCACTGCCCACTATGCAGAGATGAAAAGACCTTGCAGGAGAATGTGAAGGACCTAGGGCAGAATAGCTAAGGCAGCGCTCAGTCTCTCAACCCCCCCCCCCCCCCCCCCGAATGCTCTGAGCCAGGCATTAAGCCAGGTTCTGGGGATACAGCAGGGACCAAGACAGAGCCAGATTCTGCCCTCCTGGAGAAACCTACTCTAGGGGGTGTCAGCCACCACGCCATGAGGACACTGAAGCAGCCCTGTAGAGACCCACGTGGAGAGAACTGAGACCCCTAGCGAGCCTCCAGTACCAACTTGCCAGCCATGTGAATGAACTACCTTGGAAGTGGATCCTCCAATCCCAGCCGAGCCTTTAGATGAATGCAGCCTGGGCTGACATCTGATGGCAACCTCTTAAGAGATGCTGAGCCATACCGCCTCGCCAAACTCCAGGTTTCAGTGCCAGAGAAACCAGGCGAGTAAAAAAAAAGAAAAAAACAACTTTTGTTATTCTAAGCCACTAAGTTTGGGGTGATTTTGTTATCCAGCAATATACAGTTGTCCCTTTGTATCCATGGGTTTTATAACCACAGATTCCACCAACCACGGATCAAAAATATTTGGGGGGAAAATCCGGCAAGTCCCAAAAGCAAAACTTGAATTTGCCATGCACCAAGCACTATGCTGAATATACACAAGTGATGTGTAGGTGTACCCTGCTGTAGCTTATATGCAAATATAGGTTTAATGCAAATACTATACCATTTTACGGAAGGACCTTGAGCATCCTCAGATTTTGGTATCCATGGGGGGTCCTGGAACCAATCTCCCACAGATACTGAAGGATGACTGTATAACTCATACTGTGCGACAGACGATTGAACTCAGGTTGGATAAGGAGCGGGGAAATAAATACGACATCATTATAGCAGCTCCCATCTGTTGAATACCCACTATGTGCCAGGCACCCTGCCACAATTCTGCACACCTTACCTAGTCTGCTCGCCATCATGATCCCAACACAGGGATTATTATCCTCAATTTAGAGATAAGGCCCAAAAATGTTAAGATGCTTGTCTAAGACCACACAGTCAGCAAGCAGTAGAGCTCTCTTTGTCCCACCTCCACCCCGGATGCTGTCCTATGGGTCCCTGTGAAGATCCCTCCTCCTGGGTTCATCTCGTCCTCCTTGTGTGTTCCATTCAGCTCAGACTTGGGCCAGTGGCCTATGATCAGGAAGGAACAAGCTCTGTCTAACAAAAATGCCTATATGGGGTTCCTCAGCCCCAAATTTCCCCAGCCCCCATTGCTGCCACCCATCAAAAACAAAAGCCTTGGGAAACTGGTGTGTGTAGCAGACTGTCTTTTCCCAGAATGGCTCTAACAAGCTCATCCATTCCACATGCTCTTTCACAATGTGACATTGACACTGCCCACTGAGAGACTGGATCTGTGCTCCCTTCCCTTGAATCCAGGCAAGCTTGTGACTGCTTCAATTAATAAAGTACAATAGAAGAGATGTTGGGTGACTCCCCAGGACGAATCATAAAAGCCCATGCAGCTTCCACTTTGTTTGCTGGAACAATTCCATTTGAAGCACTGAGCCAATACGTAAGAAGTCCCACTATGCTGAGGCCACCACGTGGTGAGGAAGCCTAAACTATTAATACATGGAGAGGCTACTGGTAGGTGCTCCAGTCCACAGTCCAAGTCTCTGAGTCTTCCCAGCCCAGGCACTAGACATGTCCATGATTGAACCTACAGAGGACTCTAGCCCCAACTATCATCCCTGAGCTTTGAGTCTTTCCAGCTGAGGCCCCAGACATTGTGGAGCACAGACAAGCCATCCGCTACTGCACCCTGTCTGAATTCCTGACCCATAGAGTCCGTGAGCATAATGGTTGCTTGAAGTCACTAAATTTTGGAGTGACTTGTTAAGTAGCAATGCTAACTGGAACAACATGCCATAAGAAGGTGAGTGGAAGGCTGGGTCAGCCAGCAGTGTCCCCCCTCCCTGACATATACAGACCTGCCATAGTTGTGTCTCAGCTCTGAAACATAGGAACCTCTGCATCGACTTTATATACCACTGCCCCCCACTTACCGCTGAGAACTGAAACCACACAACTCCCTCTCCCTGTGGTTCTCACCCCCTGATGTAAACTCCCCTGCATGGTCACCTCCCATGTTGAATAAGGCTGAACAGTATAACCAATAGGTTATCTTGGAAATGATTAAGTGAGCTTCTAAAGTTAGGTCATAAAAGACACTCTGGGTTCTGCCTGCCTCTCTTTTGAATCACTTGCTCTGGGGGAAGCCAGCTACCATACCATGAGGATTCTCAAGCACCTCCAATGGAGGAACCCACATGGCAAGGAACTGAGCCCTCCTGTCAACAGCCACCACCATTTCACCAGCCATGTGAGTGAGCCCCCTTGAAAGTTGGTCCTCCAGCCCCAGAAAAGCTTTCAGATGACTGTTGGTAACCCCAGCCAACATCCTGGTTGCAACCTCATGAGAAACCCCAAGTCAGGACCACCCAGCTCAGACACTCCCATATTCCTGACCCTCAGAAATTGTGACATAATAAATGTTTATTGTTTTAAGTCCCTAAGTTTTGGTGTAATTTGTTATTCCCTGTCCCTATGTTAAACAATACGAGGACCAGGCATACTTCCTGTCCCCATGTTTAAATAATACTTAGAATAAGCAAAAATAACGTAGCTATTTGCTTTAAGAAATACTTGCTCCTGGAAGATAAGACTGAACCAACTAAAATAGCTCATAATCAAGACCAACAGCTAAGAGAGATCCAAGATGGTGAAGTAGAAAAACACTGTGCCTGTTTCCTTCCATGGACACATTAAAATTACAACTAAATAATAGAATAATCAACCTGGAGAACCATGGGAAGACTAGTGGAACAGAGTTTTACAACTAAGGGTATAAAGAAGAAGCTACATCAAGACTGGTAGGAGGAGCGGAGATGTCAAACAGGCCAGCCCCAAACCTCCGTGTGGTGGTTGAGAATCAGGGTGGATATCTTGTCCACAGAGGTTCCCCCCAGAGGAGCGAAGGGTCCCAGCCCCACATGGGCCTCCCCAGCCCAGAGTACTGGTGCCAAGAAGAGGAGCTCTCACAACCTCTGGCTGTGAAAAAAGTGGGGATTCTGACCATCCAAGTAGGATGGAAGGCTGCAGGAAACCTAGACATCCTCTCAAATGGCCCGTACACAGACTCACTCACTTGTAGGCACTTACCTTGGGCGCCAATGGAGGGACAGTGACTCAGGGGACATCAGAGGCATACAGAAGCAGACTGAGATGTGTGGCCTCAGGGGGAGGCTTGGAAAACAGTGGCCATTTTCCCTGTGAGGGGCCTTCTCTTGTGCAGCCAGGAGATGGGCACCATCTTTCCTGTGCTGAGTTCTCCTCCTCCAGCCAAATCTGAATCTGATTGGCCTAGTGAGCTCCACTGCTCTGCCCAGCTGACTCATTGGGACCCTGCCCCACCCAACTTCCCCAACACCAGAGGCACTTTCTTTGCAAGCAGGGAGCTCTGCCCACATTGCACTCTTTCTTGAAAAACTACTGGAATCCACAGGTCCCAAGCAGGTGGGGACTGGCCTCTGTGTGCTCTGAGACTTTTGCTGAGTAGCTCCAAGCTCAGCAGTGGCACCAAACCACAATCTACATTAATCTGGTGACAACTCTTCCCACCCTAGTGACTCCCTGAAACCCTGCCTCACCCAACTTGAGTACTACAGGAGGCTTTATCAGTGGCTGAAACTTAAGGGAGCTGGCAGATAGCAGCAGGCCTCAGATTGACCTGGCTTTTGACACAGCTACCCCAGGCTCAGTGCTGGTGACAGACGTACTCAGATTTAAATGTGGCCTCTCATACACGCCTACAACTTTAGCACAGGCAGTGAAGAACCACAGATTGCCTTGTAGCTCCTACCAGGTAGTCCCTGGCAGGTCACAGGCAGTGAGTGGCCTGGGCCTTCAGCAAAGCCCCTCCTAAGAGTCCCCAGAACCAACATACTTGGAGGCTGGCTTCTGACCACAGCAGAGCACTGCCCAACTAGCCCCATAAGCAGCACACCCAAAGGATGGTCTCAACAGGCACCAGAGCCCTCTTGGGTGAATCTCACTCAATGGGGTAAGCCCCACACAGCAGCCCATAAGCTGTGGATGTGGCTAAACCCCACAACCAGTCACCCTGAGTGTCAGTCCCACCCATTGATGTGCCAATAGCAATCAAAGCTCAGCTATAACAGGAGGGCACACACAACCCACACAGGGGACACTACTGGAGCACTGGAGCAGGTAACCCCTGCGACTGTGCCACGGCTCCACAGGGCACCTACTACATAAGGCCACCTGGCCATGACTGGGAGACACAGCAGATCTACCTAATACATAGAAACAAACACAGAGAGGCAGCCAAAATGAAGAAACATAGAAGTACATCCCAAAAAAAGGAAACAGGAGAAAACTCCAGAAAAAGAACTAAACAAAATAGAGGCAAGCAACTTACCAGATACAGAGTTCAAAACACTGGTTATAAGGATGCTCAAGGAACTTAGTGAACATTTCAACAAAGATATAGTAGGCATAAAAAAGGACACAGAAACCATAAAAAAGAACCAGTCAGAAGTAAAGAATACAATAAATGAAATGAAGAATGCATTAGAAAGAAAGACCAGCAGAATAGATGAAGCAGAGGATCAAATCAGCGATTTGGAAGACAAGGTAGCAGAAAACACCCAGTCAGAACAGCAAAAAGAAAAAAGAATCCAAAAAATGATGATAGTTTAAGAGACCTCTGGGACAACATCAAGCATAATAACATTCACATCACAGAGGTACCAGAAGGAGAAGAGAGAAAGCAAGGGACTGAGGACCTATTTAAAGAAATAATCACTGAAAACTTTCCTAACCTGGTGAAGGAAACAGATGTACAAGTCCAGGAAGTGCAGAGAGTCCCAAACAAGAATAACCCAAACAGGTTCACACCAAGACACATTATAATTAAAATGGTAAAGTTTAAAGACAAAGAGAGAATCCTAAAAGCTGCAAGAGAAAGGCAACTAGTAACTTACGAGGGAACTCCCATAATAGTGTCAGCTGATTTCTCAACAGAAACTTTGAAGGCCAGAAGGGATTGGCACAAAATATTCAATGCAATGAAAAGCAAGGACCTACAACTAAGGGTACTCTACACAGCAAGGCTATAATTTAAAATAGAAGGACAGATAAAGAGCTTCCCAGACAAGAAAAAGCTAAAGTTCATCAAAATTATAAAATGGCAATAGCTACACATCTATCAACAATTACTTTCAATGCAAATGGATTAAATGTTCCAATCAAAAGACATAGTAGGGCCGAATGGATAAGAAAACAAAACCCTTATATATGCTGCCTACAAGAGACTCACTTCAGATCGAAAGACACACAGAGACGGAAAGTAAAGGGATGGAAAAAGATATTTCACGAAAGTGAAAATGGAAAAAAAAAAAAAAAAGTCTGGGGTAGCAATACTTATACCACACAAAATAGACTCAAAAACAAAGGCTGTAACAGACAAAGAGGGACCGAATAATCCCACTTCTGGGTATTTATTTGAAGAAACCCAAAACACTACTCTGAGGGGACATGTGCATCCAGGAGTTCATTGCAGCACTGTTTACAATAGCCAAGATGTGGAGGCAGCCTGGTTGTCCATGATGGATGAATAGATAAAGAGTAGGAGGTACATATATATAATGGAATATTGCTCAGCCATGGAAGGGAATGGGTTCTTGCCATTTGTGGTGGCATGGATGGACCTGGAGGGTATTGTGCTGAGTGGAATGTCAGTCTAAGAAAGAAAGATGCAATGTGATTTCACTTATATATGGAATCTAAAGAACAAAATAAACAAAAAACAAAACAGAAACAAACTTATAGCTACAGAGACCATTTTGATGGTTGCTAGATGGAAGAGGGTATAGGGGTGTGGGTGAAAAAGGGGAAGGGATTAAGTACAAATTGGTTGTTACAAAGTAGTCATGGGGATATAGGGTATAGCATAAGGAATATAGTCAATAATATTGTAATAACTATGTATGGTGTCAAATGGGTACTAGATTTGTTGAGGTAATAGATGGAAGGGGAGTTGGGAGGCTGGGTGGAAATGGGGAAGGGATTAATAGTACATTGGTAGTTACAAAATAGTCATGAGGATGTAAAGTATAGCATAAGGAATATAGTCAATAATATGATAATAACTATGTAAAGTACCAGGTGGGTACTAGACTAGTCAGGGGGATCACTTCTTAAATTATATAAATGTCTAACCATTATGATGTACACCTAAAATTAATATAAAATAACACTGAATGTCAACTGTAATTGAAAAATTTAAAAGGGAGGGGAAGTGAAGGGGGATAAGAGGTCCAAATTGCTAGGTATAAAACAAATAAGTCACAGGGATGTAATATACAGCATAGGGAATATAGTCAATAATATTGTGATAGTAAGGACGGTGTCAGATGGTTGCTGGACTTATGTTGGTGATCACTTCTTTACATATATAAATGTTGAATAACTATAGTGTACCCCTGAAACTAATATAATATTGTATGTTAGCTATATTTTTAATAAACATCTTTTTAAAAAACGAAAAAGACCAACAGCTAGTTCATCAAGACTTAATCACAAGACCTTTGCTTTGCTGTGTCCACCAATGCCCCGACCAGCGGGGCATTCAACAGGGACCGAAGGGAGACACCCTGAAAAGAGAAAATAGGAGGCGCGAAGAAATGGAGGCAAGACAAAGTTCTGATCAAGCCTCAAATTTTTTATTGCAGCTACAAGATTATATGGGTTAGGGTAAACTGGGCGGGGAGTGAATGAGGAAGGAGAGAGCGGAATGAGGAAGGGGCTTTACTTATCAGAGACGTGACCTTCTAAGGGCAAACTGACGGTTCCAGGAATTAGGTCATGTGCTGCCGGATAGCATAGTTTCTCTGAGTCAGGCTCCTACACACCAATCCAAAACTACTTTGTCATAAACTCTCCCCAATCCCAGTCGGTTTCTTGCCTTGAAAGACCCAACTTCAAAGTCGCCCACTCTGGGCTCTAAAATGCTATATAAATACCCTTCCATGGTGTCCCCACTTGGAGACATTACTAGCATTCTGTTACAGCATATTCTCCTTTACTGAAATAGGTCTAATGAAGTTAGCTTTGCTCGATGGAGAAGTTTTCCTGATAATCTTCTTGGGAAGTCAATAGTCAATACAATATACCCCCCCAAACTGGGCATCCGCTCTTGGGTTTTATTTGATCATCTATTCTTATGCTGTCCAATAGGGTAGTTGCTAGCCACATGTGGCTATTTAAATTAAATAAACTTAAATATAATAAAATTTAAACTTCACTTCCTCAGTCACACCAGCCACATCTCAAGTCCTCAGTAGCCACATGTGTCTAGTGGCTGCCCTACTGGACAGCACAAACAGAACATTTCCATCCTCGAAGAAAGTTCCACTGGACAGGGCTGCTCTAGGGGAAAGTGGGTCATTTGCTTCAGAGATAGCTACCCCTGAGGAAGCTCACAGAAGCAGATGAGTTGGGATGTGGCAGCAAACTAGAGGCAGGTCATTGCCCAGAGCAAAGCAGACAGCCACACTGGCTCCTCGTGGGCTCGATAAATGCCCACGTAGGCCGCAGGCACGACCCCACCAGGCAGGCTCCTCTGTGGGCTGCAGCAAGTCATCAAGCTTTCGACCCACAGTGCACACAGGTTTGCTGATCTCTGGAACCATGTGTGATTTCTGCAGAGCAGCCAGGCTCAGCCAGGAAGGAAGACAGATGATCTCCCATCAACACCCAGCCTCCCTCACCAACTCACCAGCCTGCAGTGGGGCTTGTTTTCTTGCTTCAGGCCTGACAGCGCTCTGCGGACCGTCAGAACCTCCTAACCAGGTCTCCTGGGTCCTTATCATCCCCTAGGTCGGGGACCTGAGGAGAAGTTTGAGAGGAAACAATGGCCTCATATGTGGCCCTTGCAGAATAAAAACAAGGCAAAAGGGCAAATATAGAGATTAAGCAAATCCTCAGGCTTATTTTGCCTTTTCTTTTTTTGGCTTTGAGAATTTTTTTCTTCCATGGTAACTCTTCCTGGTTGGGGAATGACATTTAAAATAATTCTGTCTTTAAAACTGGTATGAAGGGAAGGAAAAAGTCACCTCCAACCAGGTCCTCACCATGCAAATCAAGGACATTTCAAAATGCTGGCAATCTGCTTGCTTGGGGACTTCAAAGGTGTCCAGGTCCAATTACATTTCATTTGGGGTGTGAATTGAGGAACTCCGGGGAGGAGGGGTGGCCTGGGTGGAATGTGTCAGGGTCGATACTGTGGTAATGAACCTAGGCCTTTGTTCCTGGGAGCCCAGCTGCTGACAAGTGGGCTGTTTCCTGAAGGGCGGAGACTGCGCTGTATCCCCCACCAGGTGCAGGAAGCAGAGTAGAGACATAGCTGCCAGTTAAAAAAAATCATTGTAGGGTGGGCTTTTATTTTTCTTTACTTTTAAAAATCAAAGGTTTACAACAATTGAAAAAAAGGCCTGCAACCTAGGTCAACATCTAAATCTTGTCATGTCCTAGAAATAGCCATGCTATGCATCTCACATGATTTGATTAAATTGGGGTCTAGGAAATGACTCTTGTCTAACTTATGGCTTAGGCACCACTTTGATTTCTGTGGCTGAGTATCTTGGGTGGGCATTGGGAAAGACCCGAGGGGAAGAAGATCCTTAGCATTCATTCTTCAATGCTTTAAAAATAATTTTATTTTATTTTTTAATAATTTCGGTTTTGCTGGTTTGGAAAACTCAGCCTTCTGTGGGCAAGGTTCATGTCTTAAGGGCATTCAAAATGATTCATTCAAGTTCTTCTAGCCCCAAAATCCCCTCCAAAAGACACAGTATATTTGGAAATCTCAGCTGGAACTGCTGGGTAGATTCCTAGCAGGATGTGTGACAGCAATAAATCTACTGCAAGTGGGAGAAACGAGATCAAAAGCTGGTCTCTCCCACTTGCTAAGATGCTTATGCAATTCATTATTTTATGTCCTTGGTTCTTTTTTCAAATGCAGATACCCTGAGAAAGGTAACACATTCAGCTACTAACACCTTAGTGCAAATGCATTCATCAGAAACATTTTGAATAGCAGAGGAATCCGGGTAAGACTGCCTGTGGCTAAGAAATAAAAAGTGCTGGAGTCACACCCCAGAGATTCAGTTTCCTAGGGTGGAGCCCTGACAGCAACATTATTTTTTAAAGCACCCCAGGTGATGTCACTATGCAGCCAAGTAAAGAACCTCCAGGACTAAAGATCAAGACTGAAAGGAGGTAGAGGGGTGAGGACGAAGACAGAGGGAGTGGAAGAGACGAAAGAAAAAAATAGCTTAATGCAAGACCTGGGTTTGAGTCCTGGCAACCCACTTATTGGCCACATCCTGGGAGAGTTATTTATCCCTTCTGCACTTCATTTGTTAAATGAGGATAATAAACTTCACAAAGCAGTGGCTCTCAACCTTGAACTTGAAAGGGCATCAGAATAACTTGGAGGGCTTGTTAAAACAGATCCCCAGGTACCACCCCACCCCCAAAGATTCTAACTCAGCAGGTTTGGGGTGAGCCCGAAAATTCTCATTTCTAACCAGTTCTCAGGTGATGCTGAAACTGCTGGTCTGGCCTCACTTTGAGATCCACTGATAACGGGGTGGGGGTGGGGGTGGGGGGCAACTGAGCTGGTTAGTATTTATTTTGCAAATTTCATCCACAAGGAGACCTGAAACCAAAGGCAACACCCATAGGGGTTGAATTTGCACACGAATATTCGCATCGTTTCAGCATTTTTGTTAAGATACAGCCCACATTCAAACCTGAGGCCTGAAGCCACCAATGGACCATCATGGAGAGGACTGCTCTGGGAGTAGAATTGTAAAGGGCCACAGAGAGGCCACATTTTAAGCAACACCCCACCTCCCTCCAGAAAGCATCCTTGACATATGTCATCCCAAAGAGGCCTGGGCTGATATCTCTGGAACTCAAGGGGCATAGTCCCCAAAGTCTGCTATAACTGATTCAAACTGCCATGCTCCCTGAGGGGGTGGGCCCCCAGGCCTCCTGGAACACAGTTCGCACCATGAAACCACTGAGTGGAGGACTACATTTCCTCTTTAAAATGCTCAGTGGCTTTCAGGGGCTGGAAGAGGAGCTGAGGGGTTCTTACCTTAGCTGACCCTCAGAGCACGTCTGGCAAGGCCAGGCTTTGAAGTAGGGAAGATCACTACTCATCATTGATGTGTTCCTTCCATCTAGGAAGGAACCCTGCTTTTTCTGTCTCAGAGCCCAGCCTCCTATGTTTCCAGCCTGGGTTTGCTGCCTCTCTCTGCCCCAGACTTCCCCTACCTCCTCCTACCAGAAAGTTGCTGTGGGGACAGAGGCAGGAGTGCAGTTTCCAGGCTCTCGACCTCACGTGGAAAGGTGCTGGCTCGGGTAGTAGATGGCCATCAGCTGTGGCTAGTTAGCCATTAGCCACTAATATAACTGCAGTGGCTACATGGGCGAGGGGGTTGGTTGTGAACTCAGTCACAGCTGGGTTGCCGGCAGCAATGTCCCCACGGCCCAAAGGTTGCTCATGCTTCACCTTTTGCTGCACAATGGGCCGGGCATGGGGGTTGGGAGCTACATCGCTTCCACTCGCGGTGTCCACCTCTGCCTCGGAGTCTCCACTATGGGGCCCCTCGCCTAACAGATGGACCCGAACTTCCAGCGCCTCCCACGGGGATGCTGGTCCCGCACCTGGGCTATTTCATTAAGTGCTTCTTCTGTGTCACGAGTCGCATCGCCGTGAGGCACATCCAGCCCACACGGCCAGCTGTACCCTTTGCATCCTCCGGCAACCGCTCAGCCAGAGCCTGCAGGACCCTCTCCACGCTGGCCGGAGAGCCATCCATGTCCTCCCACCCTCCTTGGGGGTCCAACTCCTGAGAACAGTGGCCACCGGGCACCACACACTGTGTGGGGGCCACCTGTCCTCCTGCCCAGAGTCAGACTCCATTCCTACCTGGCTGGAATCCTGCTCGCCGAGCCAGGTGTCTGAGTGGGTGGAGTCCTCCGTGTAAGATGTCCGCAACCCTCAGAACCTAAGGCCGCAGCAGATCACCAAAAGGAAGGCAACCCCTTCTATGGCCTAGAGGGTGGTGTGCCATCCGGAGGCTCAAGTCTCCCAGGCAGAATGCACCTCCCATTCCTGGCGCCGCTCCTCATGGGCCTCCTGAAGCTGAGCTTTCACACATATAAACTGCTCCATTACTCTCTTGGGGATTCTGGCCGGCGCAGCACCCTACTCGCTGCGCAGTGAGTCATGCGGGGTCCCCGACCGGCGTAGGCCGGAGACCCTGCATGGCAGTTGCCAACTCAAACTTCCAAGGTGCCAGTGACCAGATAGATGATAAAAGAACCCAATTTTCACATATTTGGGGAAGGTAGGTTGAGGCACTTCCCATTAATCTTAATGTTTTCCCTGGGGACTCTCAAATGGTGGGATCTCTAGCACAGGGGTTCACAGGGGATATTGCAAGCCATGGAGTGACTACTCCAAGATCAAAATAAATGCCAGAACATGTCAGGTCAGCTCCAGAAGGAGACCTTCCGTTGAGAAAAGGGAAATTGAACCAAGAAATTGGAACTTTGCTCACATGGGTTGCATGTTCCACTTGCGAATCGCTCACCCTGAGTCCCACAATCACCAGTTAACTAGGCATAAAGAACCTGAGATACACCAGATCATTCTGGCTCACCAGGGCCTCACGCCCATCTGACCACAGCTGGGACACATGCCCTGCTCCCTGGACCCTGCAGCCTGCACCCATCCCACCCCAGTCTGTGATATCACCCCCACAAAATGGTGCCAATTTGAGAGTACCTGCTTCCCTGGGCTCCAGGCTTTGGGGGTTTAAATTATCACACCCTGAAGTTATTATTTTTTAATTCATCTTATTTACTTGTTAATTGTGTCAGCTGTTAAAATGTTGTAAGCGCCATAGAGCAGTCACTGGAAGTTTTGTTCACCATTAAAGCACCAGCCTTACTTAGCCTAGTGGTTGAAACATCTTGATTGGATGTATGGGTGGAAGGTGAGTGGGTAGATGAATGCAAGGATGGATGGATGGAAGAATGGGTGGAAGGAAGGAAGGAAAGAGGGAGAAGGAAAGAAGGATAGAAAACGGGATGGATGGATAGAAGGGTAGACAGAAGGATGGATGGATGGATGGATGGATGGATGGATGGATGGATGGGTGGGTGGGTGTGTGAATAGGTGGGTAGGTGGATGAGTAGGTGGGTGGACTGACCTCCACATGTTACCAAGGCACTTCTCCTATAGATACCATAACCCTAAACCAGCAGTTTTCAAACCTTTGGGTTTTGGGACCCCTTTACTTTTTTCTTTATTGAGGACTCCAAAAAGTGTTTGTTTATATCAACTATATCTATCAGTATTTCCCATATTAAAAATGAAAACTGAGAAGTTTTAAATATTTATTGATATAAAAATAACAATAGCGAGCTTAGTACATGCATAGCAGACAGCCTCTAAGATAGTGCCCATAATCCCCCACCTTCTGTCTTCCATGCCCCACCCTTGAGTTATCCCCTTAAATGTGGGCTAGACTTATTGACTCACCTCTAATAGACAAAAGTGATGAGATATCTCTTCCAAAGTTAGATTATAAAATGACTGTGGCTTCTGTCTTGGGTGCTCTCTTTCACTCTCTTTGGGGGAAGCTAGCTGCCATGTCATGAGGCAGCCCTGTGGAGAGGACCCCGTGGCAAGGACTTGAAGCCTGCCAACAGCCATGTGAGTGAGATTGGAAGTGGATCCTTTCTTTCCACAGTTGAGCTTTATGATGCCTGCAGCCCTGGACCACACCTCATGAGAAACCCTGAGCCACACTCACCCAGCTACACTAGCTGCTCCCGGAATCCTGACCCACAAAAACGGAGAGATAATAAATATTTGTTGTTTTCAGCCACTAAGTTTTTGGGTAATTTGTTACACAGCAATAGATAACTGACATACATATTATCATCAATAGCACAATGTGATGAAAAAATAACCATATTTTCTGAAGCAAGTAGTGTGAAAAGTGGCACTGTTTTACATTCTTGCAAACCTCTTTACTATCTGGTTGAATAGAAGACAGCTGTTTTCTCATAGCTGCTTCAGCATCCAATCTGTTTTGATATGTTGTTTTGATTGAAGTATATGAAGAAAATCCAGACTCGTGGAGGTTTACAGTTAGAAAAGACAGTTTGAAAAGGTTTCAGGAACCCCTAGGGGTCCTCTGGATCACACTTTGGGAACTGTTGAAATAGACAATCATGGCCTCCAAAGACTACCTTCTAGGGCCCTCACCCCCAATCTTGGTTTCCTGTTTGGAACATTTGCTCCGTTTCTCCAGGTGCTGGGATGACCATGGTAACTGATATCACTCAGCACGTCTTGTCCTTTGCCAGTAAGGATAAGGCCTCCTCTGAAGCCAAACAGCAGAAAATACTGATGAATAAATCCCCAGTCTTGACTGGGTCATGCTCAAGATGTCACACAGAAGGGAAAGGATGTTCCACCTCTGAGAGCCAAGGTTAAGGAGGAGGCATCTGGGACTGGACAGCAAAGGGGTTGTTCTGCGTAGTGAGAGCTTCTGGAAAATGCAGTCTGCTGGATCCTCAAAGATTTCCCCTTCTTCGCCCCTTTCCTGCACACCTCCCACTCCTGTAACCGCCCTGCCCCACCCACAAGTTTAGGACCTGTTTTCAGTGGGAGCCAGTCTAATTTTCCCTGCCTAGTTGGTCAGAGAAACACACGCAGCTGTAGCAAAAAATAAAAATAGCAGCCTCCGTGACCAATTTCTTCCCACTTCCCTTTCTTTCTCTGTCCATGTTCTCTTCTCCTGGTCCCTACTTTCCGTGGAGACAGGACGATCCCTGGAGGGTGAGAGCGTCACTGAGATAATGCCAGGCGCCAGAGTTTCCCTCCCAAGCAGCACATATTCCTGGTTCTATTTTGCTGTGGCCCCACAGGCTGGCACAGGCTTCCCGGGGGATAGGGCATTGTCACATGGGTCCCTGCCGGCCCAGCGTCGGTCCACTTAGCCGGGCACCTTGCTCTCCTGCACACAAGCGCAACAGGCACTGGCACATGCAGTGCCCGCCGGCAGCTCTCGGATCTGGGGTGCCCAGCCTCGCTAAAGGCCTGCCGGCGAGCGTTGCGATCTTCTGGCATCTTAGAGGTTAATCGAGGAGCCTCAAGCTGGGAGGGAAAAAAAAACCGCCCCGGTGCTATGCGCGGAGGCTCCAGGCGGTGTCCCCAGCGTCCTGGGCTTCCTCCGCGCGGGGCGACTGCGCGTCCCGGAGGCAGCCGTGGCTGAAGATGGAATCCGAAAGTGGGCATTCGGCTTTCTAGTTTGGAAGCAGGAACAGAGAATCAAACCTGCTGCCGCAGCTCAACTCCCTGACGCGAAGGCCTCGCCTGCCTGGGGTGAGAGCGTTTCTGCAACCGTCTACACCTCGCCATTGGCAAGAACCAGGGTTATGGCCTGGACACTCCCAGCCTCTCTTACTGGAACCTGTAGGAGGGTGCGTTAGGCCACCTATCTAATTTCTGGGGTGGCTTGTGGAGTCCAGGGCGATTTGCCTCTCTTTGCTGCAGTTTGGAAACAGAGTAAACCGCCCCAGCACAGCCCAGCGAACTTGTCCAAACCACACAAAAGTTCAAACCACACAAACGTTGGCTCCAACTGGGCTTGGAGCGCAGAGCTGGCTTTATCTGTCCCTGGAGGCTTCGTCCTGCCTTGCAGTTGATTAGGGCGCCTGAAAACCACTGAAACGGTTTATCTTGCCCACTCAGCCTCAAACCCCCTCATGTGCTGGAGCGGAGCCTGGATTGTTCTGGCAGCCAACACGAGCCCAGCTTCCACCCAACTTCATGGCCCCCAGGACCACCTGCCTGGCCCCTCACATCACAGAGTGTCCACATTTTGTGACAAGGCATAGGATGAAGGGCACTGGAGGGTGAGGGGTTTGTATCTATGAGCAGAGAAAACAACCTGTTCGCTGAACAGAGTGGGGGTCTCCTCAAGGTCCCCCATCACTTACGTGCCCTTTTTTCCAATCCTCTGTTCCTCTCCTACCTCAGCACCCAGCGCCCTTGTGCTGGAGTTGCCCAGTCTCCCCAACCCCAGCTTTCAGCCTCCCTGTGTTTTGAACGTCTTCCCAAGCAACCCCAAAGAATTTACATTCTTTTCATTCTTGTCTCTGGAAAATCTTACCCAAATGGGCCAATGCCATGGCCATGAGAATGTTATTCACAGTAAGGGAGATCCTTCAAACCTGATGGGAGAGGAGGGGGAGGTTTTATAAATACAGAGATTTAACTGAGAGGAGGTAAGGAATTAAAGTGGTGTTAATGGCAGACCCCAGGCACTAGCAGGGGAGAATTCTGTGGTAGCTGACCTGGTGGGCTCACACCAGGAAGCCTGTCACCTTTCCCAGATGTCCAGGCACACCTGTGGGGACAGCCATTGCTCTAACAGCAGACAGGGAGGTGGAATTCTCTCTGAATACGCAGGAAAACCCTTTCAGTCTCTGAAAGCAGGTGACTCACCCAAATTACCTGAATTCTTTCAGGTTGTCTTCTGCCCTGGCAGCTCTATGAACAGAACTAAGTGTGGGCGTTTAAACTTGGAGTGGTTCATCACACAGATTTGTATTACATTTAGTCTCCCCTGACATGGAGACTAACATTCCTAAAGGGCTTTAGTTTGCAAAGCTACCATCTCACCTCATTCCAACAACTGTGTGAGCAATGGATGTTACCCTTATCATAGTTAGGGTTCAGTTGTAGGAAACAAAAAACCTTTCCAGCTATTTTAAGCAAGAAGAGATTTAATGTAGATTTTCGGTAAAGATATATTATGTTGGTGCAAATGTAAATGTGGTTTTTGCATTGTTGAAATTTGCCATTTGATATTGGAATACATTCTTAAATAAATATGGTTATGTTATACATCATTTTAATGCGCATTTCTCGCTTTATGTTTTTTGCTAATGACTTATTACTTGCTGTTTAATTTATATTTATTTTTAGACTATGGAAATGATGTTAGACAAAAAGCAAATTCGAGCAATTTTCTTATTCGAGTTCAAAATGGGTCGTAAAGCAGCGGAGACAACTCGCAACATCAACAACGCATTTGGCCCAGGAACATACAGTGTAGTGGTGGTTCAAAAAGTTTTGCAAAGTAGACGAGAGCCTTGAAGATGAAGAGCATAGTGGCCAGCCATTGGAAGTTGACAACAACCAACTGAGAGCAATCTTCAAAGCTATCCTCTTACAACTACATGAGAAGGTGCCGAAGAACTCAACATCGACCAGTCTACGGTCATTCGGCATTTGAAGCAAATTGGAAAGGTGAAAAAGCTCAGTAAGTGGGTGCCTCATGAGCTGACTGAAAACAAAACAAAAAAAAATCGTCATTTTGAAATGTTATCTTCTTTTATTCTTTGCAACAACAATGAACCATTTCTGTACCGGATTGTGACATGCGACAAAAAGTGGATTTTATACGACAACCGGCGAGGACCAGCTCAGTGGTTGGACCCAGAAGAAGCTCCACAGCTCTTCCCAAAGCCAAACTTACACCAAAAAAGGGTTATGGTCACTGTTTGGTGGTGTGCTGCCAGTCTGATCCACTATAGCTTTCTGAATCCCCGTGAAACTATTACATCTGAGAAATATGCTCTGCAAATCGATGAGATGCACTCAAAACTGCAATGTCTGCAGCCAGCATTGTTCAACAGAAAGGGCCCAATTCTTCTCTACGACAACGCCCGACTGCAGGTCACACAAGCAATGTTTCAAAAGTTGAACGAATTGGGCTACGAAGTTTTGCCTCATCCACCATATTCACCTGACCTCTCGCCAACCAATTGCCACTTCAAGCATCTTGAGAACTTTTTGCAGGGAATATGCTTCCACAACTAGCAGGATGCAGAAAATGCTTTCCAAGACTTCATCGAATCCCAAAGCATGGATTTTTACACTACAGGAATAAACAAACGTATTTCTCGTTGGCAAAAATGTGTTGATTGTAGTGGTTCCTATTTTGATTAATAAAAATGTGTTTGAACCTAGTTATAACGATTTAAAATTTGTGGTCCAAAACCGCACTTACTTGTGCACCAATCTAATATGTACCCCTATGTTCACTGCAGCATCATTCACAGTGGCCAAGACATGGAAACAACCAAAATGTCCTTTGATAGATGATTGGATAAAGAAGATGTGGTACATAGACACAATAGAATATTACTTGGCCATAAAAAAAGATGAAATACTGCCATTTTAGACAACATGGATGAATCTTGAGATTATCATGCTAAGCGAAATAAGTCAGAAAAAGTCGAGAACCATATGATTCCACTGATGTGTAGGATATAAAACTGAAAGCAACAAACAAACAAAAACTCATAGACACAGACAACAGTTTAGTGGTTACCAGAGGGTAAGCGGGGAGAGGGTGGTACAAGAGGGTAAAGGGATAAAATGTTTGGTGATGGAAGGAGAACTGACTTTGGGTGGTGAACACACAATGCAATATATAGAAGATGTATTATAGAACTGTACCCTTGAAACTATATAATTTTACTAACCAATGTCACCCCAATGAATTAAATTAAATTAAAAGATAAAAATAAAGTTTGAAAAAATAGAATTAGAAAATAAAAAAAGGAAGAGATTTAATACAGGAAATTAGGTGCTTGGAAGGGCCAGAGGAGCAAGCTCTAGACTCCCATAACACCACTGAGTTGGGCCACCAAGATTGCTGCCATCTCTGCCACCATCAGGAAGGTGGGGAGAGAGGGGGCCACCCACAGAGATGTTAATTTCAAGAGTACAGCAAGCAGGTCTTCGAATAACTTGGTTTCGTTCAATGTTGTTTTGTTATAATGTTGATGAGGTGCCAAAGGAACTTAATGCTTGTTTATATCAATTAGCCTATGGTAAAGTTGGTTTCATTACACAATATTTGGCTTAAAGTCGCAGAATCTATGATGACGTTAAGTGAGGACCTACTGTACACTAGTTGTAGCTGCCATCCAGGGGTCAGGAAGCCACTACCACCACAATACCTCTCAATACCCACAAAGCTGGTGACTGATCAAACACTAGAATGTACACACACACACAGTGTCTCCAGCAGCAACAGCCAGAGTAGCAAGCAAGTAGTCTCTGCCTCACCATGCCTTCCTAACCTCACACAAGTGCATCTAATTGTGAGAATCTAATTGTCATCCCTAGCCCCAGCTGCAAAGGTGTCTGGGAACTGTAGTTTTTAGCCTTCCAACCTCTGCAGAATGTAGAGGCACAATAGGACCAGGTTCGAATGGAGGCCGAGTTCCTGTCAGCTCATCTCCATTTGGCAGGTAAGGAAGCTAAGGTTCAGAGAAGTTAAAGAACATATGCAAGGTCACATGGCTGATAAACTCTGATCTCTCTGACTCCAAAACCTGCACTCTCATTTGTTACAAGGAACTGACAGCCCCATTCCATTTGGGGCTTTGGCAGTTGTAACGCAGGGTCTCTGCTCCCACTCCCCACATAAGAACGCAGGACATGGTGAGGCCAAAAAGGAACACCCACGGAGCCATAGGTAGAGGAGTCATACCACTATAGTCTCACTGGCAGCTGGGTTGGAGACACAGGAAGCAGGAGCCACACAAACTGCCATCCGCCATCTGTTTCTCTGCCAACCAACCAACCAACCTTGCTAGCTGCAATCCACACTTGCTAGCTTAGCCACAGCAGTTATATCAGTGGCTAATGGCTCACCGGTAACAGCTGATGGCCAACTAATCACAGCTGATGGCCATCTACTACCCGAGCCAGCACCTTTGCATGTGAGGCTGAGAGCCTGGAAGCTGCTCTCTGGGACACTGTCCCCACAGCAGTCTTTGGGCATCTTTTGGCCCAATGGCCCAGATGACAGCAGAAGCTACCACCCAACTTCTACATGCTCAAGGACTAGGCAGCAGGTGGTGAAATAGAACTGCGGCCCCAAGACTGAGAACAGCTAGCTTGTCTAAAGTCAAAAGGCAGAGGGGACTCAGGATCAAACCCAGGGTTCCTGACGTCACGTCATGTAATGTGTTCCTGTCCTTAAACACACACTCACTTCCATCACCATCTGGAGGAAGGGAAGATGAGCTCAGGCTGTCCCTGGAGGCATACAATTACCTAGCACTCACTGGGGACAGCTGCTCCACATTTTTCCAGGTGAGGTAGGTGTATGGCTGACCTGATTCCAACCTCCACTACCACGTTTGACAAATTCTCCATGTTCCTGGTTGCCTCCCACCAGAGAAGCTAAACATGCCAGATGTTCACTTTCCCAGCTGCCATTGAAGTAAGCATGAGCTCCTAACTTAGGCTCAACCAATCAGATGCCTCCATCAAAGACTCAGCGTCAGAAGGTGGGGATAAAGAGATGCAGGAAGCACAGAGGTCCCTTCTGGTGGAAGATGTCAGTCACCATGGCAATGACACTCCATTCTGGGGATAGCAGGCACCATATCCATGTCCAGAGGTGGCAGCATAAGTCTGGGCATCCTAGACTTGGCAGTGGGGTTGTCACTGGATTGGCCTGACTTTCGCTGTGGTTCTGACTGCTGCACAGCCTCCTTTGTTTGGCCTGCTTTCCAAACCTGGTTCTCCAGCCCTCCTGGTTATTTTGTGAACTCCCCAAGATCTTTTTGATAAAGTCATTTTCAGCTTCAATAGACCAGAATTGCTTCCTGTTGCTCGGAGCCAAGAGCCCTGGCCATTACAGCTCAGTTGCCAGATTTTGCCTGGCTTTCCTCAGTGAGACCACACAGGACACCACCAACTCCCAGATACCTCATGCATCCCAGTCCACTTCCTGGGAGCTCTACATCCCAGGGCCTCGACCTGTTGATCTTACATCAGGAGAACTGGCCTGGTCTGACAGAGGGTCCTGTATCCATCTCTAACAGCTGCATGATGATATTCCTGGTCTCCATCTCAGACTCTTTCCCATCAAAGTTTTTCTCACTGACCATGACTTTTCTTTGGGCACAAGTATAAGGCCTCCCACACACACATACCTCACAAGGTCATCAATGCAGCATGCAGAAAACATTTCCTCTTTCTCCAAAGGCTTTGATTTTTGTTAGCCTTCACTCCATGCTGAGGCAGAACATCTGTGGGCCCTGCTCAGACCCCCAAAAATGCAGACTGGGGACACTGGGGTTCCTGTAAGAATAATGGCTCGAGATGGTGCCGCAGGTTCAAGACCCCAGCTCTGCCATCTTCTCATGATAAGATGTTGAACAAACGGCTTACCCTCTTGGGGCCTTAAGAAGAAGGAAGAGTGAGAGTCCAGCCATAGGAAAATGTGCAATGCTCACAGCCAACACGAACTGGAAACAGGAAAAGGGCATTCTTTACCTAAGTGCAGGCCTTGGGGTCAGACTGGTGGGGGGAATTGACCGGGATCTGACTCAGTTAGAGGAAGGCAGGAGTCAGAAGGGGCTGGGTTCTCACAGTCATCACTGTAGAGCCAGCTCAAATTAGCCTCTGGCTGAGTGTAGACAGGAGTCAAGGTAGGGGGGCCTATCTCAGGGCATGGACTGGAAGTCCACTGGGATGACGACAGTATGCTATTAACTTGGGCTTCTCTCCATGAGATTGTTTTTGTTCCCGTGATCCTTGCTTTCCTAATAAGAGTACACCTGAAAATAGAGCTGAGGTCCAGAGAGGTGTGTGTGCCTTGAGGCTTGAGGGCAGCCAGAGCCAGAATGCTGCTGTAGCGGGAGAGGCTAGAAGTGATAGGGCCGCTGTTGTCCTAGCTGGAACTCTGGAGGAAGCAGGAACAGCTTTCTATAGTTGATATGGGAGAGAGAAGGGAGGAGGGGTGCCCAGCCGGAAAAGGGGAACTTTCTCCCCTCTGTCACATAAGCAGGAGAGGTTTAAGGACATCATGGAGTACTGGGATGGAGGTAGACTGGAGGCAAGATGGAAAATCACCTCACCATCAGACTGTGGTGGTGGGGCCACAAATGCCAGCCTGCCATAGAGCCACCCTCAGCTATGCCTTAAGGGAAGAGCATGGATTTTGGAGTCAGATAGAACTGGGTTCAAATCCCAGCTATGCCATTCAATAGCCATGTGATCCTAGCAAGCCGTTTTTGGTACACTGTTATGTGGGTAGCCCCTGATGAGTCATGCTACCCAGTATATGTGCGTTCATGTTGTCGCCTCCCACATTGACTCTGGGTTTGGCCATGTGATTTTTTTTGGCCAACATGACATTAACAAGACATCTCCCTTTGTCTTGATGTTAAACAGGGACTTGGTAAGTGCTTTCACACTAAGGCTTGTCCTCTTGGGAAATCTTCCTCCTGGAAACCAACTGCCATGCTTGGGGAAGCCCAAGCTAGCCTGGTGAAAAAGGTCATAAGAAAGAGAATTGAGGCAGCCCAGCCAACAGCCAGCACCAGGACCCCAAGCACGTGAGAGGCCTTCTTTGACCTTCCAGCACAATCTAGCTGCTAACTGATTGTATCAACATAAGAGACACCAGCTGACACCACCTAGAGCCCAAGAACCACCCAATTAATCCACAAAATCATAAGAAATTATCATTCATTCGTTATCACACTGTTATTTTAAGCCACTAGTTTGGGGATGGTTTGTACACAGTAATAAATAACTGAAACACTGTTTCACATTTCTGAGCTTCAGCTGCTCCTTCCATACAATGGGTTGATAATATTTTTTTTGCCAAAAGTTATGAGGAGTAAATTTAACACACAATAACAATGGTGATTTTTTGAGCACCTGCTGTGTGTTGGGCACTATAGTAGATGCCTTATGTATGGACTTTAAAGCCTCTGATCTGCAGAGCATCTCTGTGAAGTAAGTACTGTTAGGCCCATTTTACCAGCCAGGAGACTGAACTCAGAGGGGCTGAGTAACTTGCCCAAGGTGGCATGGCTAGGATCAGAGCTGGGACTCTAACCCAGATCCCCCTTGTTCTAACTACTATGGCCTAGCAGGGCCTCCTCCACTGGCACCAATGAATGGCTGGCCTTCCAGGGAGGTACCAAACCTTCCTATATTTCTAGAACTTTGTTTTTATCAGGTGGTTGGAGGAGGGAGGCAGGGGCATACTCACAGGGCTGGCATCCAGCCCATGTCCCCTTGAGGGTGGCCAGTCTTATGCTCTTGGTGCTGCTTCCATGAGCCCTAGGTCACAAGGGATGATATAACTCAGAGCAAATCCATTTTCACTTCTAGGAAAACAGTAAATGGGGTCAGCAGCATCACAGTCACAGTCAAAAGGTGGCTTATTTCTCAAGAGGCAGGAAGTGCCTTGACTATGAGCCCCCTGCCCCCACCACTGGAGTGCCTCAAGAAACCAGAAGCCAGCCCATTTGTTCCTCCATGAGACAGCCCCCCTCAAGACAGGCAGACAGACAGACAGACACACACACACACACACACACACTGAACCATGGTGGAGGGGGTAGCTGTGGGGACCTGGCTTACAATGGAGTGGGTGGGGCATGACCAGTGGCCCCTGCTAGCCCAGGCAGATGCTGCTAGGAAGCTCCCTATCTTCTCAATGTCATTTCCTACTGGTGAGTGACATTGAAGAAGGTGGCAGAAGGATCTTTCCTTGCCCTCATCCTAAGCTGATGGCATCACTCTCCACCCCAGAGGCCCAGGAGCAACTGTGTCCTGGGTGGGGTAGGGAACCCCCCCATCTGAAAAAGACCCACACCTCCCCTTTCCTTGATTCCACCCATAATACCCAGAAAACCTTTGCCTTCATGGTCCCCTTTTCAGAAGTGTCCACATATGTGTGGAAAGAGCTGATCTAAAAGTATATTGCTAGAATAATCTCAACTTCGCTTAAAAATTATATATATTTGAAATTTATATATAGGTATACATGAAAAATATATGAAAACAAGTGGCAGGAGCCATCTGAAAATGTTGACGATGATTATCTCCAGGTGGTAAAATGAGGTTTTCTTTATACCTTTCCGTATATTCAGCTTCTCCACAGAGGGCATGATTGCTTTCAGAATCAGAAAATAAACTATATTGTCTATGCTGCTTTTTGTGAATGTGTGCAGCCTGGAAAAGTCGCACCTTAAAACTCTTCCCTTTTCAGGTGTACAATTCTGTATTACATCATCTATAAATCCCATTGTGTGTTCACCACCCAGAGTCAGTTCTCCTTCCATCACCACAATTGTCACCCCAATAAATTAAAAAAAACAACAACCTCTACCCATCGAGAGCACCTTCATTATTAGTTCATACCTGCGTTATTTTTATTTTTTTTATTGGGGAATATTGGGGAACAGTGTGTTTCTCCAGGGCCCATCAGCTCCAAGTCGTTGTCCTTCAACCTAGTTGTGGAGGGCGCAGCTCAGCTCCAAGTCCAGTTGCCGTTTTCAATCTTTAGTTGCAGGGGGCGCAGCCCACCATCCCAGGCAGGAATTGAACTGGCAACCTTGTTGTTTAGAGCTTGCGCTCTAACCAGCTGAGCCATCTGGCTGCCCCTCTAGCAACTCAGTGGCAGCTCATTGTCTTCAATCTAGTCATGGAGGGCGCAGCTCATTCTCCTATGTGGGAATCGAGCCGGCAACCCTGTTGTTCAGAGCTCACGCTCTAACCAACTGAGCCATCTGGCTGCCCTCATACCTGCGTTATTAGCTAACGTCTCAGGACACCTTAGTCTTCAACCAGGGGAGAGATGGGAAGGGAGCAGCACCAAAGTGCAAGGCAAAAGGAAGGGGGTGGGCACTGAGGCAAAGCAGAAGGGGGTGGGGTCAGTGAGCCTGGAGCCTGCGTGGTCAGTACCTAGGACCACTTCCAAACACCTGTGGGCTGGAGACCCAGGACCCACAGCATTGCATGGCTAGGCTGGAGAGATTGCTAGAACGGAGGGCTGCCCTTGCCTGGCCTGGGGTTGGAAGGGCAGGAGGTCCTGGGCTGGAAGTAGAATTCTGAAGCCTGGATCATGCATGCCACCTGATTCACACTGGACTCCATCACTTAGAGTAATGACCCCACCTCACAGGCTGAGTGTGGATTAAAGGAGGTGAGGCGGCACATATACAGAGCTCAGCACAGATTCTAGCACACACTAGACACTCAATAAGTGCACTTACGATTATTAGTAATAAATGTATGCCCATCAGTACCGACTCTCCCGGGTAAGCCCAGCATCTCAATCATCCAGTGCTAGAAAAAGAATGAGCCATGCCCCACCCTCAGCTGGTGGTCCCATTTTATCCCTTGTTGGGTCCTGCTGTCTATGCAGCCAGACATTTTTTCTACCCCCAGAGCAGTTTCCAGATATGCAGCCTTGACCAAAGTAAGCTGCTAATTAACATGAGTGAGAAAGCCCAGATGATACCACCAAAGGTCATTAAGGTATCCTAGATCATTGGGGGTATTTGCTTTACTTCCTGTTAACTGCTTGGAGCAATCCCAGTACCCCCAGCCAGAGTGGGAGTTAAGTGGTGCAGGGAGTGTCTGGGAAAGGCAAACACAATTGGGAATGGTGACGTTCCCTCAGGCAGGGGAGTGGGGCTCAAGATGAGCTCCTCTATCCTCCTGCACTTTCAGGCTTGCAGTGCCCAGCTGCTCGCTTCCTGCTCTGACTTGCACACTTGCTCCCAGAAAGGAGCTTGAAGTAAGTCATTCACATTTTAGTATGAATTTCAGTATTCCCAGGGACCTCTGGTTTCATTGTGGAATAAAACACTTTATTCTCTCCCCTTGAAGTCCCATGGTGTGTGTGTGTGGTGGGGTGGGGGTGGGGGTCCTTGTGCTTAAATAAGAAAATGGGAAAGAGTTCTAATTTTGGCATTTTAGCCCCCCCCAGCCCCCCACATCCCCAAGGTCAGGACCTCCTCTAATCTCTGAGTCCAGTAACATAGTATTCACCTTTATTTCTCATTAAGGAGACTTGAATAAAAGCATGAAAATCTTCTCTCTGTACCCTTAAAAGAGAAGGATTTAAAGAGTTAAAAAAAAAACACGGGGCGGCCGGATGGCTCAGTTGGTTAGAGCATGAGCTCTTAACAACAGGGTTGCCCGTTCGATTCCCACGTGGGCCAGTGAGCTGCCCCCTCCACAACTAGATGGAAGACAACGAGCTGCCGCTGAGCTGCCAGAGGGATGACCGGATGTCTCAGTTGGTTAGAGCGGAGCTCTCAACAAGGTTGCCGGTTCAATTCCCACATGGGATGGTGGGCTTAGCCCCCTGCAACTAAAGATTGAAAACAGGGACTGGACTTGGAGCTGAGCTGCGCCCTCCACAACTAGATTGAAGGACAACGACTGATGGGCCCTGGAGAAACACACTGTTCCCCAATAAAAAATTTTAAAAAAAAGTTTAAAAATGTGTTAAACTGATTAAAAGAAAAAAATATGACACAGAAATCATAAAAGAAAAGATGGACAGATGGACAAACAAAACCTCCTTTGCAAAACCTCCTTTGCAGAGAAATACAGCATCAACCAGAGGTTGCAAACTAGTGTCCTACAGATCCCACCCAGCCCAAACATGTGTTGTCTCATAGCACTTAAAATTTTTTGAGCAAGTTGCTAGCATGTTAAAATTGGAAGTTTTCCCACAAAAATGCATATTTCCAGCATCTCCTGTAGAATCAGAAGATCTAGCACACTGGTTCCCACCTTCCCACCGGCAACACATGGCCAGAGCCCAGCAGAGGGATGCATGCTCCAGGCCTGCCACAGCCCTCCCAGCCCCATGAGGCCCCTGAGATGTGCCATACACAAGTGAAAAGACAAAAGGTGCTCTAGGAGAACATGTTTGCAACACATCCAACAAAAAGTTAATGTCTGTTTTATATAAATAAGAACCAAAGAGTTCCATAGAAAAATGGGGAAAGCCTAACAGGTAATTCATAGAAAAAGACATTCAAAGGGCCAATAAGCATGAAAGATACTCAACTTACTGGTGATTAGGAACATGCAAATGCAAAGGTTTTTGGTTTTTTTTCAAAAGCCATCAAATTGGCAAAAAATCAAAAAGCCTTCTAGCATCACTGTTGGCAAGGATGTGGGGAAAGAAGAACTCATGTGTGTTATTGGTGAGTGTGCAAATTGGTGCAACCATTTGGGAGGGCAATTTGGCAGTTCCAGTCACTATTTTAAATACATGTACCTTTAAAGTAATGTAGGTAAATGTTTATTGAAGCAGAGCATGCCTATATAAAAGTACACAAATCGTGTGTGGCCCGGACACTGAATACACCTGTGTAACCATTGCATAGATCAAAGAAAGAGAAATTATCAGTACCCAGGAGTCCCCGTGTCCTCTCTCCATCAGTAAACCTCCCCAAAGGTAACCACTATCCTGACTTCTAACAAGATTTGCCTGTTTTTGAACATTCCATGAATGGAATTACTATATATAGTGTATATTCTTTTGTGTTTGGTGTCTTTCACCAAATATTTTTAGCCTTCATCTGTGCTGTTCTATGAAGCAAGCACACTCATTTTTGTTGCTGTATAGAGTTCCAGTGCATGACTAGACCAAACTTGATTATTCTGTTGTGTGATGAAGAACAATTAGGCTGTTTCCAGTTTGGGGCTATTGCAAATAGTGCAGTTATGAACATTCTTGTATGTGTTTCTGGTGCTCATAGAAACGCATACCTATTAGATTTATACCTCTTGACAACACTTTCACTCTAGGAATCAATCTTACAGAGACTCCGGAGAGAACAAGACTGCATGTTCAAGGATGTTTACTGTAACATTAAAAATTAGTGGTGTCAACCTCTGTGTTTACTAATGATGATATGATTTAAAAAATAATATAATGTTTCATCCTGACTTGGAATAGAATGCAGCTGATAAAAAGAGAACGAGCTACATGTGTGTGTCCTGATATGTAGGCTGCCCACACGTCATCAAGTGAAAAGAAGCATCCTGCAAAAAAAAAATAAAAAAAAAATTGTGCAATATACGAAGCATATCCAGTGTTAGAAGAGCTGTGTGGGCTCCTGAGAGGCGGGTAAGAAGAGCGGAGGCTGTGTCCCACAGACTCTGGCATCATGAACATATGTGATCAGAAGATCAACTTTGATATGCTCTTAAAATTTCCCCATATAGCCCCCTTGACACAGCAGCAACTGAAGAAGGTCTGTGCCAGTTTTGCCCTCTGTGTGTTTGCGGCGGCTGCAGGGGCCTGGGCTCCCTGGAGTTGATGTTTTGGCTGATGGCAACACCTCATAACCATGAAACTGAGCAAAAAAGACTGGGACTTCTTGCTGGATTTGCTTTCCTTACAGGAGCTGGCTTGGACCCTGCTCTGGAGTTGTGCATTGTCATAAACCCCAGCATCCTTCTCACTGCCTTTATGGGCACACCTGCTTCACCCTGAGAGCATTCTATGCCAGGCACCATAGCTACCTTTCTCTGGGAGGCATCTTGATATCAGCCATGAGCTTGATGCTCTTGTATTCCCTGGGGAATCTTTTCTTTGAATCCATTTGGCTTTTCCCGGCAAACCTGTATGTGGGGCTGGTGCCCATGTGTGGCTTTGTCTTTTTTGATACTCAACTCATTATTGAAAAAGGCTGAAAATGGAGATAAGAATTATATCTGGCACTGCGTTCACCTCTTCTTAGATTTCATTACTCTCTTCTGGAAACTCATAAAGACCATGATTGTGAATGAGAAGGACGAGAAGAAAAAGAAGAAGTGAAATGACCATCCAGCCTTTCCCAATTGGGCTGTCTCTCCCTCCACCCCTCATTTCCTCTTTGCACACACATTATAGGTGGTGTGTTCTGTACTAATGAAAAGAATCAGAAAAAAAATAGTATGATATATTATTATCTGTATATGTATATATATACTATATATGCTAGCAGTACCTAACAGTATGACATGCTAATTGAAAATTGAATAGTATGATTTCACTTTCTTAACAAACAAAAGATAAAAGTTATCACCTTATATGTGATAAAACATGAGATTTGTGTGCATTAAATATCCGGAAGGATTTTTCATTTATGAACCAGGGAAGAAGAATGCAGTGGGAGAGGAAAAGGGTTGAGATTTTACGTACATTCTCTATATCTCCAATTCATCTACTTTTCTCCATCCTCATTGCCATCCTACCTAAGTCACCATGACCTCTGTTGTTGAAAACACAATGGTTTCCTTACTGGTCCACCTCTCAAGTCATCTCTGCCACCATCAGGAAGGTGGGTGCTCAGAAATGCTGGTCTCAAGAGTACATTATCGTAGTGGCAATCCAGGGGTCAGGCAGGCGGCCACTGTAAGACGGCCTGTGATACTGCCCGTCAAGTGAAAAAAAGTATCTTGCAAAAAAGTAGGCAGAGTATAATCCCATTTTTAAAATAAAAATCTTGACGTTAACACAGTACTTTACAAGTAAATATATATATATATATATATATATATATATATATATATATATGCATTCAAGTATTTGGAAGTCACAGGTAACACAATATCTCATTATCCACAGAGCAGGTGTCCCCCTAGGAACAGCTCCACCAGGGTGCCCTGGTGACCTGACACATGTCCACCTGGGCCACAAAGACAAGGTTTGAACCACAGCTGAATCTGATTCCGGGCAGAGCATGAGACGATGGGGAGGCCTGTGAGGAATTGCTCTGAGTCCATCTTCCACTCTCCTCTTGTATTAGTCTGCTTGGGCTGCCATAACAAAGCATCACAGACTGAATGGCTTAAACAACAGAAATTTAATTTGTCACAGTTCTGAAGGCCGGAAGTCCAAGATCAAGGTGTCAGCAAGTTTGGTTCCTTCTGAAGATAGAGAGGGAAGGATCTGTTTCAGGCCTCTCTCTTTGGCTTGCAGATAGCCAGCTTTTCTGTCTTTATGTCATCTTTCCTCTGCATGTCTGCGTCCTAATCTCCTCTTCTCATAAAGACACCAGTCAGATTGGATTAGGGCCCACCCATGTGATCTTATTTTAATTTTATTACCTCTTTACAGGCCCTGTCTCCAAATGCAGATGCCCCTCAACTCACGATGAAATTATATCCCAATAAATCCATCATAAATTGAAAATATCGTAAGTCAAAAATGCATTTAATACACCTAAACTACTGAACATCATAGCTTAGCCTAGCCTACCTTAAACGTGCTCAGAACACCTTTAGCTGGGCAAAATCATCTCATTGCCACTGCCCAGCATCATGAGAGAATCATAGCACATATCACTAGCAGGGGAAAAAAATCAAGATTCAAAATTCAAAGTATGGTTTCTACTGAATGTGTATTGCTTTCACACTATCGTAAAGTTGAAATATTGTAAGTCGAATGATCATTAAGTCAGAGGCCATCTGTACAATCACATTCTGAGGTACTGGGGGTCAGGACCTCAACATTATGAATGTTGGGGGGGGTGACATAATTCAGCCCGTAACACCCCCCTATCTTCCTGGGAGGCTTTCAGGAGATCGGTTCTCATCACCTCCTGGGTTCTGATGAGGTATGAGACTTTCATACGCACCCCACTCAGGATAGAGCTGCAGACAGGAACTGCCTAGTTTTATACTGCCAGTAGAAAATTAGCTCATCCGGCCTCATTCGTTTCAGTGTCATCCGTCTTGGTGTGGAACAAGGACCCAGGGAGCTAGTACCTTTAGCTAATCTTCTTTTCACTGTTTATGTAAGCAATAAACTGTCCAAATCTAAAAGTGGCTCACTGCATCTTTACCAGCCAAACCAGCCGGGCCTTGGCCTTGGCTTTCCTGGAAAGTCTTGTGTGTGCTTAACAACAGACACTGGAATGTGTTGCAAAAACAAAACCAAAAATCTTGCTAACAGAGGTTCCAGGAGAAAGGGAAACATGACATATGGTCCTCAATTCTGCATTCCTTCCTCCCCCTCATCCAGCACCCAATGCTCTTATGCTGGGATTACCCAGGTTTCCTCACCCCAGCCCTTGGGTCCCCTGCATATGAACTTGCTTGCCATTTAAAAAATGAATTAACACTGGGGCGGCCGCGTGGCACAGTTGGTTAGAGCGTGAGCTCTGAACAACAGGGTTGCCAGTTCAATTCCCACATGGGATGGTGGGCTGTGCCCCCTGCAACTAAAGATTGAAAACGGCGACTGGACTTGGAGCTGAGCTGCACCCTCCACAACTAGACTGAAAGACAACGACCTGGACCTGATGGGCCCTGGAGAAACACTGTTCCCCAATATTCCCCAATAAAAAATTTTTAAAAAACCAATCTAGTCAAAACAATGAATTAACAAAAGATTAAACACAACTAGACATGCACATCTGCGTGCACTTAAATATTTAGAAGAACTTTTTACATATGAACTGATAGCACTGATCCTCCTTAGGAAAGGAGGATGAGGTGTGGGTAAGTGATGTTAACATTTTGTACATATTTTATGCAACAGGCCCCAGAGGAAATGGGTAAGTTGCCAGAGGTGGGAAGGCTGGCCACTAACGGGCAAAGTTGAGTCCACTCACAGTTAATGTCCTGTACAGGAATCATTACTCTCAACTCCTTCCCCAACAAATAAAAGCGTAGCTAAAGAAATCAAAATGACAATTAGAGAATACCTCACACCCATTAGGATGGCTATTATTTAAAAAAAAACACACAGAAAATAACAAGTGTTGGTGATTACATGGAGAAATCTGAACCCTTGTGCACGGCTGGCGAAAATGTAAAATGGTGCAGCTGCTGTAGAAAACAGTAAGCCAGACACGAAAGGTCAAATGTTGTATAATTTTACTTATATGAGGTCCCTAGAGTAGTCGAATTCATAGAGACAGAAAGAATGGTGGCTGTCAGGGGCTGGGGGGAGGGGGACAGGAGAAGTTATTGTTTAAGGGCTACAGAGTTTCAGTTTGGGAAGATGAAAAAGTTCCAGAGATGGATGGTGGTGATGGTTGCATAACAACGTGCACACACTTAATGCCACTCAACTGTAGACTTAAAAATGGTTAAGATGGTGAATTTTATGTTATGTATATTCCACTACAATAAAAAAATAGTATAGTGCTTGCTTCAGCAGCACATATACTAAAATTGGAACAATACAGAGAAGATTAGCATGGCCCCTGAGCAAGAATGACTTCACAAATTCGTGAAGTATTCCATATTTCTTTTTTAATGCAGAAAAAAATATGAAGGCTAAAATAAAAATGTCCTAGTATCCTACCACCTATTTCACCACACCCACACAAAAATAGTATAAAAAATGATCTCTTCTAAAGTAAACTTTATATTCCACACACACTCAAAAAGTTTGGCTAAAGATTTGAGAGGTTTTGCTGCCTGGAGATGGAATTTAATAAAGACACCAGTTCCCTTGCTGCAGTTGTTCACCTGTTGAGAGCAGGATTGAGCTCACCCACCTATGAGCTCATGGCCAGAGGAACTCCCCATGTGGGGACAGTCTCAAGCCAGAGAAGAGGATATACTGTGAGCACATCATACACCTTTTCTCTCTTCTCTGTCTACAGCCTGGTGAGAGGACACAGGGTGAAAAGCTGAGACACGCAAACCCTTCCTCAAATCCCCTTTCTACCCTCTCTGTGTCACCTACCCCCATCCCATCACACTTTCTCTGTCAAACCCTCCACGAACTCGTCCTGTCTCATAACTATTGCAACAGTTATTCATTCCGTATGTGTCTTTCAGAGTGTTTCATAGTATTAGCTGACTTTGCATGGTGTGTGTCTTCCCTCCCCGTCTAGACTAGAAGTTTCTCGAAGGTAAAGACTCATTCTTCACTCCCTTTGGATCTCTTTAGCTCTCACATCATTGTCTAGTATATAATAAGGTGTATGTAGATCCACACAATAGAATACCATTCAGTGCTAAAACGAAATGAGCTATCAAGCCATGAAAAGACACGGAGGAAACTGAAATGCACATTATGAAGTGAAAGAAGCCAGTCTGAAAAGGCTGTATGCTATGAGCCAACTGCATGACATTCCGGAAAAGGCAAGACTATGGAGAAGTAACAAGATCAGTGATTGCCCAGGGTTCAGGAGAGAGAGGGAAGGAGGTATGAATAGGTGGAGCACAGGAGATGTTCAGGGTGATGGAACTATTCTGGATGACACTGTAATGGCGGATACATGACATTATGCATTTGACAAAACCATACAATGTACAACACCGAGAGTGAACCCCAATGTAGACTATGGAGGTTGGTTAACAATCATTGACTAACATTAATTCATCAACACTGAACCAATATTCTACTGCAAGATATTAATAATAGGGGAAACTGGGAGGTAATCTGGGAACTCTACACCATCTGCCCAGTTTTCCTGTAAACCTAAATGCTCTAAAAATAAAATCTATTTCATATATGTATATGTGTATATATATATATATATATATGCGCAAAAAAATGTATACACATTTTAAGAGATGTTACCTTAAAATGTGTATACATTTTCGTGGCACCCTCTGCGCACACACACACACACACACACACACACACACACACACACAAATTGGTTAATTGAGTGAATATTGTACCATCCACATGGACACACCCAGTTAGGAGGGAGCTGGGGAAATTTATCCAGGCCTGACATTTTTCAAACTGCAGTGAAACATGGTTGGAAGTAAATTAAAGGTTCACCTTGAAGCCAAAGAGGAAAAATTAGAAGATGACTAAGCATTTATTTGTGAGTTAAAATTTACACAGAAAGTTGCTAGACTTGTCCCTAGGTGTTTGTGTTTCTTTACATTTTCCCCTAGTGCATCATATTTTGTATTAAAATAACAAGTAATTTTTATAGAGAATCAAAGTGTCCTTGATTGTATTTAAGGCCCCTTTCCAGGCTTTCTCCAGCCCTCGTCTCTGAAGGAAAGAAACAGGCCACATATCAAACAGCTTTGTTTGGAGAAGAAAGGGAGTTAAAAACTAAATGCACAACATTACAGCAGTATCACCTGCCTATCAGATAGTTTCTGGAAAGACAGTATTCAGGGAATTGCACTGCACAGACAAACACAAAGGCCAGCTAATGTCAACAGATATTTGTCAAGAAATTGCTCAACCAAAAGGCAGTGGGCAGAACAACCATTCCTGGTAGCCATTTTGTTTCTATAATAGACCAGGGCAGGTCCATGTCAGTGGCCTGTATGAACTTCCAGCACCTTCCTTCCCCTCCAAATCTCCAATGCAATGACATAAACAGGTTTAACACTCTCTTCTGTCTTTCCAATGTATCCAGTCTTCACTGTGTTAGGTTTAATATGTATCTGCAGCAAGTGGCACTAATGTTTTGTTGGCGTTTGGGCTCCTGATCACAGGACGCAAAAGTGCAGAAAAGGAGAGGCAAATTCATGCCTCCAGCCAGTGGATTTAACACTCCATTTTGAGTGGGACCTTCCCACAGTTCGTGGCTCCCAGGTGACTGCGTTTCTCAGCTTCACACTGCACCACGGCTCCCTCTTTCATTTATCATACTTCCCCCCATGCCAGCTTCTGATTAGAGGTTAAGAAACAGGTCCTGGGAGGGAACTAATTACTTAAGTGGGGGACAGAGAGGCCAAAGGATGGCTTGGTAAGTCCCTGTGCACTGTGAGCATTATTACCGTAGACTATGGTGGCCAGCAGTGTCTTAAGTCAGATTCCCTGAAAGCAAGCCCCAGACACAGATTCTTGTGCAGGTGAATTATTGAGGGAGGGCTCTCAGGAGAAAAAGGTAAGAACAGGAGGGAAGCAGAGTAGGGCAGGGGAAGAAGCCAAGCAAAGATGGAGGTTTGGCCAAAGTCTAGCCTCAGCCTGTTCTGGGGCAGGGGGTGTAGCATCATAGAATCAATCACAGCCATACTTGGCACAAGGGGCCAGGCCTTTACATCCCCCATATCAGTCTGTCATTGACTGCAGGCCACCTCTTTGGGGGCAGGAAGGCACATACGAGGTCTGACAATTAAGTTCGCAAACTTGTTGCAATGATGTTGCTAACCTTTTTTGATACCAGAAGGGTCATTCGTTATGAATTTGTACCAACTGGACAAACAGTTCACCAAGTTTACTATTTGAAAGTGTTGAAAAGGCTGCAGGAAAAAGTTAGATGACCTGAACTTTTCACCAACAATTCATGGTTCTTGCATCACAACAATGCACCAGCTCACACGACACTGTCTGTGAGGGAGTTTTTAGCCAGTAAACAAATCATTGTATTGGAACACCCTCCCTCCTCACCTGATCTGGCCCCCAATGACTTCTTTCTTTACCCGAAGATAAAGGAAATATTTATAGGAAGACATTCTGATGGCATTCAGGACACCAAGGGTAATACAACGACAGCTTTGATGGCCATTCCAGAAAAATAGTTCCAAAATCGCTTTGAAGGGTGGAGTAGTCGCTGGTGTCAGTGTATAGCTTCCCAAGCGTAGTATTTCGAAGGTGACCATAGTGGTATTCAGCAATGAGGGATGTAGCTCTTTTTCTAGGATGAGTTCGTGAACTTAATTGTCCTACCTCGTAAGCCCCAAGCCATCAGCTCTGAGCAACTTTCTGTAGACAGAGAGCAATTCTCCAGATAAGGCCAAAGCTGTGAGCCACTTGGCTAGAGACAAGCACTAGAGTCAATGCAAGGAATCTGGCTGGACCCCAACAGCACCCATGAAGGGCCGCTTCTAAAACAACGGCAGGAGACAAGTAGATTAGACACAAGAGAAAGCCTCTTGAGGTGGCTAGACGCTTTGGAGCTCCTTCTAGCTGCCTGTCACTAGAGTGGATCGACAGGAAGTGGCCTCATCCCAAGCGGATCTTCCTAGGCAGACCCAAGCAGAATGTTTGAGCAGGTGCCCTCAGAAAAAACCCAGTCTGAGAATGTCACTGAGAACCACAACGTGTGACCCTGCTGTCAAACGCTGGCCGAGAGGCCTAAGGAGCTCCCCAGAAAGCTTCCAGAATACTTTGATTCTAACAACAGCGGCAACTTTTACAGGTGTTACTCTGTATGTCTGTTACACTTTATGTCTATTAACGTCATTTAATCCTCACAACAACCCTATGAGTGAGGCATTATTATCTACCATCCCCATTTTATAAATGAAGAGACTGAGATCCAGAGAGACCCAAGTTAACAGTTGGAAGCAGAGCCAGGTTTTGAACCTATGTAACCTGGCTCAGGAGAGTTATACCACCACTCCACTGCCCCCAACTATCTCCACTGCCCCCAGCTATCGCTCTAGCTGGCACAGACAGGTGCTGGAAAACAGGAGACCACCCCGGATGCCTTCAGAGGAGCGTGTTTATAAACCTCGGCATACATCAGAATCACTCATGGGTGATTGTGACCCTACAGAACCCGAAGCCTCATCCTGAACCTACTGAATCAGAACCCAGGGCTGAGGGGCAGGTGGAAGCCTATTCATTTAGCAGCCTTCCCAGGTGTTCTGGCACAGGTGGTCTGGAGACAACTCTGTAAACCCCACAATGATTCAGATGAAAGAGCAGAGGCCAGGTTCATAATCCTGCCTCTTTTATTTCCCACCTGTGTGACCTTGGAAAAGTTAATTCACTCTCTTAGCCTCGATTTTTCTCAAATCTAAAATAAAAATAATAATACTTCTTAAGATTTTGTGAAACTTAAACTGTGTTATTGTACATATGGTATAATTCTATTTATATATATATATTTTAAACTATTTGTATGTATATTTTATATATGTATATTAGCCACTGGGATAAAATATATATGTATATTATATGTATATATATATATAATATATATATATTATACGTATATTAGACAAAGTTCAGGTAGACCAAACTATTAATGGTGGTTTTCTCTAGGCAGGGAATTAAGGGGGTCGGATGGAGGGGGTGGAAGTGGAATGGGAGAGGTTTTTTTACTCTATGTATAAAATATTCACTTTTATAAATAGAACATGTTAAAGTATTGCATATGTAAAATGTATTCAATCAAAACCAAAAAGGTTAAATAGAATCATCTAGATAAGATGCCTATCACACAGTAGGTGCTCAATTAATGGTAGCTCTTAGTATTATTATCATATCCACAAACATTTCTGGAGTGCCTATTATGTGTATGTCAGCATATTTAGACTCCATCGGGAGGCAGAGAAGTACAAAACAAAGTCCCTGCTCTGACATGCACAAAAAATCCCCCAAACATCCAATGGCAGTGTTTACTTTGGGTCCAATGAGTGCTATAGAAAATAAAGCCTTTAAGGAGTTGAAATGACAGAGAGATCATTTCCAGCTGGCCTCTTCAGGGGAGGTGGGACTTACATGAGGCACCGGGGAAAGGGGGAGATTTCAATAGGCCGAGAAAAGGGGAAAGAACATTCCAGTGGCAGAAAAGAGCTTGGTTCAAAGGGCAAAGGGACTTGGTAGACATGCACAGAAGACGTTGAGTGGACATTTGGCTTGGTGTGGCTGGTCTGCAGGATACAGTCATGCCAGATCCCAGGCAGGCAATAGAGGGCCTCCTGTCCCTCCACTGAAATAACACAATCTCTGGCCCCAACCCTTCCGGAGCTTGGAGTGGGGCCAGGATCAGCTTTCTTAAACAATTCTTGACCCTTGTGGACTAAGGCTAGAATGGGAAGCAAAGCAGCCATAGGGATTAAGAAAAAAAAAAAATCAATCCTCTCTTCTAACCTCTGGGGCCCAAGTGTATGCAGGGCATGTGCAGTGAATTGTGGGTGCAGAATGGAGGGTGCGTGGTAACATGTGTCTGGGTGCAATGTGGGTACGTGCGCGCTGCGACATGTGGCATGTGTGAGGACTGACGCGTGAGCATGCACGTTGTAATGACATGCGGTATTTCCTGTGATTGTGTGCTGTGATAGACTGGCTTGAGTTATGAGTGCAGCGTGTGCTAACCACATTCCTGAAGGCTAATCTTTCCGAGTGACTAAGAAGGGGGCAGAGGAAAACCAGCAGCCGGCCAAGTACAGATCTACCCACAGAGCACGTCCTCTGCCTTCAGTGGTCAGAACTAGGGCCCCTGGGGAGGGTGTGGTGGCACCGAGAGGTTCGCATTAGGGCACTGAAGTGATCAGGAGTAAAGCTGGAGGCAGTTAGATTCCTGACAGCACCAGAGTTGCCCCTTCATCAGCAAGGTTCCACACTGTGGGTGTGCATTTGGCTGCCTATAAAGCACCCCAACACCTTTCAAGATCTGGTGCCTGTGTGTATATTTACATGGTGTGTATACAGCGAGCAAGAGATAAACACTTTTTTTTAAAGTTAAAGCTTGATTAGCTGAACACCACGAGGCCCTGGAAAATTGAGTTTAAGAAAAATTTGGATAATTGGAACAGCATATAACATCAAGAATGTTAAATACACAAGTCAGCTGAGCACACTGAGTTTATGGCAAGCTCTGATTAAAATAAAGTTTCTGATAATCAAAGTTTTAATGGCAGAGGCTCATTTGAATTCCTTCTGTCTTAAAGACAGATTAGCTATCGTGTGCACAGAATATCTTGTGATATTTCCCATTCTTCCCAACTCCAGTTGGGTCACATACATGCTTTTTATGTATGTATTTATTTTGTAAAAAGTACTCTATCCTTTGGTTTGCCCCAAACTACCCCAAACAGGACTTGCCACAGATGTGTTTATCAGATTGCACTGCAAATGCAAGGAGAGGAAAGTCTGCCTATCGTCTCAGAGATTTCCAGAGCAAAGCCCTCCCAGGCACACCAGAAGCCTAAAGCAGCCAAGAGATAGGCCAAGTTTATAAACATCCATAATATGTTTATTGCAAGGATGGCAATTACCCAATATCCCTGCCCTCCTGGGTCTTAGATCAGAATATTTCCACAAAAAGAAATCTGTGTTTGACTGCATCTAACCAGTCATAATTCCAGATGTCCGGAATATTCCAACACCAGGCGTGTGGGTGGGGAGGAAGAAAGGAAGCTGCCGATCATTCTCTTACAGTCTCGCCGTTGTCCTCTGTGGTGGTGTGTCTAGTGTGGCTGCTTGTACCTCCTACTCTTTCTCCTCTCCCCACTGGCCAGATGTCTCAGGAGCAGTCATTGTATTCAGAGAAAATGGCTGTCCCTAGCCACAGGCAAGCTTTTCTGTCCATCTCTGGAAACCTGACACATCACATCAGAGACTTAATTTCTTAATGAAATGGCTACAGTGTACCTAATTTACACCAGGACAGAAAACGCTGACAGGGCAGAAAAGACACTTGTTTCTGCTGTCGCAGGGAGCACAGATGGGCCACGTCACTCAGGAATGAATCAGACCAGCGTTACCGGGCAGCCGGCTAAGGGAATTGCCTCCTTGCGCACTCCTAGAAAGTGTTAAAGATATTTACTGTGTGCGTACATGTTGGTCCATTCTGCCCTGTTCATTGGAATGCAAACTTGTGTGAGTTCCATCATTTGTCCCAGATCCCTTCCTGGACATGAATAAGAAAAGCAGGGTTATTTTACAGAATCGTCAGAGGGATTTATTCTGCCCTTTCCTCTGGGCTCTTCTGGCAAACATTAAGCATCACAACACCCCACTAAAGGGAGGCGATGTAGTCATTTCAAGTATAGTCATTTCATGACTAACACACCAGTTTTGCCTCCTTGACACCTTATAGCCAATAGGATAAATTCCCCTCACCCCAGCAAACTGAGTGTGAGATGTGTTGGTGAACTTCACCTAAGGCTTGGGTATGGTATGGCCAAAGAGGTCAGGGCTTCTCCTGATTGTCCTGGAGCCAAGGGTGGGGTTTTAAATTCTAGAGCCTCTGTCCTCTGCTCAACACTGGGCCAAAAGGTGTCAGTCACAGCCAGGTGCAAGAGAAACTTCTCCACTTGTCTCTATGGCATAAAGTCTCCAAATTGGGGGAACATACACCCTGAGTGGTACACAAGACAATCCTTTCAGAGGTAGTGTTAATGGGATGAATTGTGTCCCCCCAAAAGTCACATATTGAAGTCCTAACCTCCAGTACCTCAGAATGCGATCTTATTTGGAGATAGGATTTTTAAAGACATAATCAAGTTGAAGTGAGGTCATTAGGGTGGGCTCTAAAAAATATGACTGATGTCCTTATAAAAGGGGAAATTTGGACATAGATATGCATAGAGAGAAGACAATGTAAAGAGACACAGGGAAAAGGTGAGCCAAGGAGAGAGGCCAGGAACAGATCCTTCCCTCACAGCTGTCAGAAGGAACCGATCCTGCCGACACGTTGATCTTGAACCTCCAAAACTAGGAGACAATACATTTCTGTTGTGTAAGCCTCCAAGTTTGTGGTACTTTGTTATGGCAGCTCTAACGAACTAATACAAATAGGAAGAAGATGTCAGAACTTTAGAACTTCCATTTATATCACTGTGGTAGTTTGGCTTACTGATCCAATTTCAATACTCATGTGCAATAGAATGAATAGCTTTTTCATGTAACTTTGCAGTGTCTCCCACTGTGGGTGGATTATACTTTCCCCACCCTAGTAAAGTTGGGTGTGAACACTTGCCTTGCTTTGACCAGACGTGGCTTGTGAATAGGCACTTTAAATGTGTTGCGTGGTCTGGCTTGCCCTCTGGAGCTTCTGCTGTCACCAGCAGAACAGGTCCTAGCTGGCTGCAGTAATATCAGCCTGAGTTCCAGACCTGCACAAAACCTGCAACTGGAACAAACACCAGCCAACCTGCAGCCTGAAATAGCCCACCTCAGCCAAGATCAGCCCACCCTCCACAGCTCTGCAGGACCATGCGAAATAAAAATAAATGTGTATAATTAAAGCCACTGAGTTTTTGGAATGTTTGTTCTGCAGCATTATTGAAGGAAGAACTGACTATTACAATGATCAATATGCACCAAGCAGATTGACCCTCGCGCCTCATTTGGGCTGGATGTCAGCATCCAATGTGGCAGGCAAGGAATGCCGAGGGAAGAGGGGCAGTCCCATCACTTCAACAGCATCCCTTGCTTGATGTTTCACCTTCAGTAAATAGCCTGGTACAAGTACCATGTTGAGTGGATTTACAGATTGATATTACCTAGCTCTAGCTAAACTAATCATCACAAAATGGGCAAAGGGCTTCATATGGCTCCTTGAAAGAAATTGTGGCTTGAAGATAGTACTGTAAATGCAAGCTTAAGCTAGGAAGAAACTGTCAAAGCTCACAGTTCTCCTAGTTGGAGAGCCCTGCCAGCCACATTAGGAAAAAACAACAGCAATCTTATCATATTTGACAAGGAGTATGTCTTTAAAACTTCAAGCTTAATAGGAAGATAATTTGAAATGTGGATTTTCAACTTCTATTGTTAATAATGGACCTCACACACATACATACAGCCTTGTGATCTTGGCAAAAAAAAACATTAGCTCATGAGTGTAATTTATAAGTAAATAAACATACACATAGTGGAGGGTGTGTTAAAAATGTTTCACTGTTGGGGTTGAGACCTCTTGAAAGTCACCTGAAAGTGAGCTCACCATATCAAACTGATTTATTAACTTGTTGGGTGAGTTAATTTTTTTTAATGTTAAGGAATTATTATGGTGCTGTCATTGAACAGAGGAGAGACCTGTCCCCTCGAAGTGCAGTGTGCAGAACCATGGGCTTTGCAGTGTTTTGTTGTGTTCACACTGTTTCAAAAGCCTGGGGGAGAGAATGATGTCACGGAAAAAGTGAGGACACACCTAAGTGCTGGGCCTAATGAGAACCATCCAGAGCCAGGAGTTGAAGCGCTCTGTGGCAGAGAGGGTGCCTGGGGCCCTCACAGAGGGAGCAAAGGCTCCTCCCAGCTTCACACAGTCCTCTGCGGCCTGCCCCAACTCCAACACCACCATTTGGGATGTGAAGACAGCAAGACGTGCCCCACTCTCAACCAGAAGCTGTGTTCTTGAACCCATTGCTTTCCTCTCTCTCCATTGTTGCAAACCTTGTTCTGGGCACAGCCACTGAGCAGCCAGACTTTATGCCCAACTGTGATTAAATGATAGTGTCAGATCCTGACCATGGCCTCCACTGCATAAAAGACTTTCCTCCATTGAGTCCCTGAGCTCCGTTGGTTCTATCTCCCCTACAATGCTAACCCCATTTTGTCTTTAAGTACTGTTACTTAGAGTTATGTGTGTGCATGTCCTAGCTCAAGGACGTGGGCCAGGCCTCAAGGAGGTGAGGATCTCTGTTGGCCCTGAGGTCTCCATTATGAATAATTCTCACCAAATTCATGGGATGCTGCCCATGCGAGGGCATAACTATGAAGAGAATGGGACAGAGAAGATAAGGAGCGTTGGACCAGTCAGGGCTGGAGCAGGACTCAAACATGATGAGCATTATGACGTAAAGGCTTCATAATGGAGCAAGACCTGACCCAACTGGGAGAGAGTCTGGGAAAGAAATAACCCGAAGGGAAAGTTAGAGGGTCAGAGAAGAGTCACTAACCAGACTTCCTGCCCCAGGCACGCCCAGCTGCCAGACTGGGGCCATGAAGGAGAACCTGGGGTGAAGCTCACGGAAGACGTGTCTGTATGTCTGGTGGTGGGCCTGGCATGGTATGGCTGTAGCTGAGCAGGGCCAGCAGTCAGGAAGCAAAGCTGCATGCACAGCAGGAGAGAACAAGAATAAGCTGGCACTTTCCAGCACCTTCTGTCTTTCACTGCATCTAACCATGATGACAAGAGAGGAGTGGCAGCTGCTTCTCCTCCACCTTCCAAATTTTGTGCAAATTTCTCTTCTGACCAGTTATTATCTGGAACCATAAAAGGAAGCGGATTCTGGGAATGTCACCCCAGCTTAGCCAAGGTGACACTATATGAAACCACCACAGAGGTCAAGATTTCAACTAATTGGCACAGGGTTGCTGTTGCTCTTCACAGCTAGTTGGGCTGCCTTATTGTTATCTCACAGCTCTGGAGACCAGAGAAGTCCAAGACCCAGGGGTCGGTAGGTTTGGTTTCTGCTGAGGCCTCTGTCCTTGGCTTGTGGCTAGCCACCTGCTATTATGTTGGTAGTCCTCAAAACATTTCTGTGCTCCAGACTTAGCAGGTGGACTTGGCTCACGAAGGGAAAGACCTTTACAGGGCAGCATCTTCCAAACCTCACCTGCACATCAGACTCAATACTGTCCTTTTGGCCCTCTTATCCCTCGAGAAAAATGACTTCACCTTGAGAAATTCAGAGAGAGAAAGGAAAACAGCTAAGGGCCTGAGGCAGAGTGTATGTTCCAAAGATGAACTGCTATGAACTGAACTGTGTTCCTCCCCAAATTCATATGTTAAAGCCCTAACCCGCAGTGTGACTATATTTGGAAGTAGGGCCTTTAAAGAGACAATTAAGGTTAAATAAGATCATAAGGGTGAGCCCTAATCCAATAGGACTAGTGTCCTGATAAGAAGAGGAATAGATGCCAGGTATGTGCGTGCACATCGGAAAAGGCCATGTGAGGACACAACGAAAAGGCAGCCATTTACAAGCCAAGGAGAGAGGCCTCTGGAGAATCTAACCCTGCCGACACCTTGGTCTTGGACTTCCAGTCTCCAGAACTATGAGAAAATAAATCTCTGTTGTTCAAGCCACCCAGTCTATGGTATTTTGTTAAACGGCAGTCTGAGCAGACAAATATAGCCACCACAATATCTCCCAAGCGACAGCCTCTTCTTCAATGTGATAATGACAATGACAGTTTCAGTGGTGGGGTCTGCAGCCTCTTCCCTTGAACCTGTTCAGGCCTTCGTGACTGCCTCAACCATTAGAAGACAGCAAAAGTGAAGGTGTGTGACTTCCGAGGCTAGGTCATAAAAACGCCATGTACTTCTGCCTTACTCCCTCAGGACACACACCCTTAGAACACAGCCACCATGCTATGGGGCAGCCAAGAAGCCAGACGGAGGGGGCCACAATTAACAACCGCAGCTGAAGTCCCAGCAGCCAGCCAGCATTGACACTAGACCTGGGAGAGAACCTTCAGCCAATCAGTCACCCCCATCCTTTAAGCCAACCCAGAGGACATTGTATGGAGCAGAGACAAGCTGTCCCCACTGGCCTTGCCCAGACTGCAGATTTGTGAGCAAAATAAATGACTGTTGTTGTTTTGCACCACTCATTTTGGGGTGGTTTATTATGTAGCAATAAATGACAAGAACAGAGGTCTTCAGAACAAATGCTTCCGGAAGACCACCTGGGAGAAAATGGAGCCAGGTCAATATATAGGCTTTACCCACCTTGGGGGGTATTGTAGAGATTTCAGACAATCAAACTATGCAAACCTTGGGCATCAATCCAGGTGAGCGTTTCCTAAGATTACACCCGCTTTTATGATTCCTATTCATTTTCAGGCGGCTCTGAAAGTCTTTCCAAGGTGATTTTTCTTATTAATGGTGATCAAGCTCCGGACAGAGTTTAAAGAGGGCATATGTGCAGAAAGAAAATGGTGGAATCAGGAGGTGGAGCTGGAAGCTAGAATAATTAAAGGTTAAACTCCAGGTTTGCATTGGTATTTATAGCATTTTCCATGCTTGGTGTGAGGGGTTTAAAACCAGGCTGAGCAGGGAAGCTCCTGTTAGCTCTTAAAGGCAGGAAAGGATTTTAACACAAGGAACCAAGCCTCCCTAGTTCAAAGTTTTCAAAGGCAGCATAATTAAGCTGCTTTGTTGCTTCAAGTGATGCTGTAAAGGTGACCAGGGCTGGGAGAGGAGGCTCTATGAACAAAACAGTCAAAGTACTTTCTTTCCCTACCAGGTACCCAGGGCTGTCAGCAGCGGGTCCCTGGGTCCTTGAAAGCCTTTTTCTGCCTCTGTTACTCCTTCCTTATGCTCTGGAGGAGCATGAGGGCTCCTTAGATGATTTGACACGAGCCAAGGCAAGTATGAGAGGTCAGCGTTCTGGTGTGTTACGGGGATTACCAAAGGATGCGTACGAAGGATGCAGAATGCAGGTGAAGGCAGAAGTAGCAAGCAAGGACCTAGCACCTGGCTGGTGTTGGCTGAGCTCAGCTGCACACGCAGGCTGAATGCAAGCTCATCAGAGTGCACTTCTGCTCTGCTTTCAGCTTCTTCTCTCCTCCTTTTTCTGCTCCTATTTCCTGCATAGAACTTCAGAGAAGCTCCTCTCTGTCTTTCAGCTTGTTGTTGTCTGTTTTCAGGACATGGTTGTCTCCTTTTGTTTCCTGAGGCTTTGATGGGGGTGGTGAAAGGAAGAGAGGCGAGAGGTATGCGTGCTATAGGCTCCAACTGCTTCTCCCAGGGAGAGTTTTCCAAATGTGTCTTGCTCCAAACCTTCAAAAGATCCGTGATGGGAAGGCTTGCAAGGACTTGTCTAAACTGGCGTTGCATTTCTTTGTGAAAATCGAGTTACTTAGACAGACTATTATGTAGCTATTGAGGAGATGATTATAAAGACCATGTGGCAACATAGAAAAAAGGCAGGTGTAATATAATGTTAAAGGAAATATCAGAAAGTCAAACTGTGCCTCTGGTACCATTGTAACTATGTTAAAAGTGGATTAGGAGCAGTGGTTCAAACAGATAGGTACACCCACATTCATAGTAGCAGCACTATTCACAATTGCCAAAAGGTGGAAACAAGCCAAGTGTCCATGGATGAATGAATGGATAAGCAAAATGTGGTATATATACACACGATGGACTATTACTTGACCTTACAAAGGAATGAAATTCTGACACATGCTACAACATGAACCTTGAAGACATTATGCCAGACACAAAAGGACAAATACTGGATGATTCCACTTATATGAGGTCCCTAGAGTAGTCAGTGTCAGAGAGACAGAAAGCAGAATGGTGGTCGCCAGGGGCTGAGGGGAGAGGGGAGTGAGGAGTTAGTGTTTCATGGGTCTAGAGTTTCAGTTTGGGAAGATGAAAAGGTTCTGGAGATGGATGGTGGTGATGGTTGCACAACAATGTGAATGTATTTAATGCCACTGAACTGTACACTTAAAAATGGTTTAAATGGTAAATTTTGTTATGTATATTTCACAGTGAAAAAATTAACTTTTTCAAAAGTTGAAATAGGTAGATTGGTGATTACCAGGGGCTGAGAAGAGGAGGGAATAGGAAGTAAGTGCTTAATGGGTTTTATTCAGAGATGATGAAAATGTTTTGGAACTGGATAGAGGTGATGGTTGTACAACATTGCGAGTGTACTAAATGCCACCAAATTGTTTGCTTTAAAATGGTTAATTTTATGTTATGGGAATTTTACCTCAATTTTTTAAAAAGTGGATTAGGAGGACATTGAAAGGAAACATGAAAATAATAAACTGTTTAATGCATTAGGATGATAAGACTATTAGTGGATTCATTTTGATTGCCGAAAAAATTGTTTATCCAGTGTATTTTTTTAAAGATTTTATTGGGGTAGGGGAACAGGACTTTATTGTTGGGGAACAGTATGTACTCCCGGGACTTTTCCAAGTCAAGTTGTTGTCCTTTCAGTCTTAGTTGTGGAGGGCACAGCTCAGCTCCAGGTCCAGTTGCCATTGTTATTTGCAGCGGGCGCAGCCATGCACCATCCCTTGTGAGAGTCGAGGAGTCGAACCGGCAACCTTGTGGTTGAGAGCCCGCGCTCCAACCAACTGAGCCGTCTGGCCACCCAGGAGCTGAGCAGCAGCTCATTGACTTCATTCTAGTTGTGGAGGGCGCAGCTCGCTGGCCCATGTGGGAATCAAACCGGCAGCCCCGTTGCCCAGAGCTCACGCTCTAACCAACTGAGCCACCCGTCCGCCCTATCCAATGTATTTTTAAATGTATTTTAGAGAAACCTGTCAGGTAGAAATTCTGTTGTACAAAACAGACTGTTTATCAATTGCAGCCAAACTTCTTACCTTTTCTTAAGACTTGTGGGGCAAGATTATACAAAGAGAAAAACCACAGGAAAGAGAATTTGAGGACTGAGGTAAGATATTGCTTGTCACTTTTTGATATATATTAATATATATTGTGTGTCATATGTATTAGTATATTATTAACAAAGAATATAAATTAATAATGAAAACTATAAGAGGTGAGCATATTATGTCCTCACCAATTAATAAAAAATATACACTTAACATCCCCTGTGTCCCAGGCATGATGCTGGCCCCGTGGGAGGCCCAGAAGATGGGTCAGAGTATCCTCGTGAAATTGATACCGTCGGTCTACCTTGTGTGATGCTGATGACAAGGGGGTGAGGTCAGACAAGGAAGAGAAGATGAAACACGCAGACAGGCTACGTAAAGGGAGAGGGGGCACCTCAGCTAGACTCTGAAGGATGGCGGGATTTGCACAGGCAAAGGAGATAGAAGGGCTCTTCAAGGTGTGAGGGGACGGGCCAGGGTAGGAATGCCAGTGTCTGTGCTCAGTGGAAGGGAGGGGAAAGTAGAGAGGTGTGCCAGGCGAGCGGAATGAAGCACAGTCAAGGCAAGCCTTAGTCACCTCCCTTGAGGGATAAACACTGCAGGCAGTAAGGAGTGGGAAGCCGTAGTTGGCTCCTGAGAGGGATGGACGCCATATTTTCAGAGTGTTCTCTGCCAGAATAACAGTAGGCCCTGGATCCCCTTTTCTTTTTACCCAGGGGGCCCAGAGACACCAAAACACAGCCAGACTCACAGCCCTGACATGGATTACAGTGGCGGCAGCAGGGAGCAATTTTGGAAACCCTGTGCTCTCATTGATGGTTTACAGTTCCTCATCCCCAAAGGGAATACTTTTAGAGAATAATGGTATGCCTAGTTAAAGATGGAAGATTGAACACATGCATTTATTCCTCTGCTTCATTCCAAAACTTCATGAAAATGGTAGTAAAGGGATTTTCAAACGGCATTCACCTGAAAGTATAAAAAGAACAGGAAAGGAGAAAATGGCCAAGAGTTTTAGAAGCTGGAAAGCAGAAGGTTGTCTGGTGGCTAACTTCTAGCAGAGCTGAGAAAGCTGAATCTTGAACTGGCAGTGGAAAACTGAGAAACTACCTGAATAGCACTGCAGAACCTCTCCCTCCTCCAACAACTCAGAAATGGCAACGCTAGGTGCTTCTGGAAGGGGAGATGAAACTGAGACTAAGAACAGGGGTTTTAATTAAAAGTCCATTTAAGAAGCAGTCAGGGGATATCTGAATGCCATCCCCTATCCTGTACACCTAAGAGACTGTCCCTCACCTCCCTATCCCTCAACTTCAGACTGAAGACTGGACTTTTATTATCTGGAGAGGGTTAAAAAAGGGGGAACGGGATCTCTGGATAGAGCTACCAGGCGTAGTTGAAAGTAGGATGCCCAGTTGAAAACAGAGAGATTGGGTGTAAGTTTTCTCATGAATATTGTACCCCCCAGCCAAGCTCTCCTGCCCATTCAACTCCTATAACCTTGACACTCAGACTTAGACCCTCTAGGAAGGAGACTGAATACTGACAACAGAGATTTCCCAATTTGAAAAGGTCTAGTCAGATCACCATATAATGCTGGTTATCAAACTAGCTTGCATCAGAATCCCCTGGAGGGTTTGTTAAAACATAAACTGCCAGGGTTTCAAATTCAGGAAAACTGGAGGGGGACTAAGAATGTGCATGTCTTAGAGGTTCCCAGGTGAGGCTGCTGCTGCTGGTCCAGGAAGTAGACTTTGAAAACTATGTTCTAGAGCAGGGGTGTCCAAACTGTGGCCCGCGGGCCAACTGCGGCCCGCGATCCATTTTTTATTGGCCCGCAGCAAATTCCAAAAATATATTTAGTTTACTTAAATAAACCAGGTGAGGCAATACGTACTTCACCTCGAGTGAGTGGCCCGGCTGTTTGTGTATTTTACCATATATGGCCCTTGATGAAAAACGTTGAAAAAAGTTTGGACACCCCTGTTCTAGAGTGAAATCTTCAATTAGCAAACAACATTCATACACATGGAGGGTCCCAGCAGCTTATTAGTGCCCTGCTGTCAATGTGGACACATAACAGGTGATCACAGACATCTAAGGAAAACCTCTAACAGAACAACCAAGACCAAAAATAAATAAATAAATAAATAAATAAATAAATAAATAAATAAATAAATAAATAAATAAATAAATAAATAAATAGATGAAGTAAATTAAAGGAAACAGACTATGCTGAGAAATTAAACCACACACACACATGCATGCTTACCTATCAATAATGTCCCAGAAGAGACATTATGTTAATAGCTTTAAAAAGAAGCATTCAGGGAATTAAAAAAAAAAAAACTTTCAGAGAATAAAAATTGAGGTATTGGAAATTTAAAATATGACAGCAGAAATGAAAAATTAAGTAGAAGGATTGGAATATAAAGTTAGGAACGTTTTCCAGAAGATAGAGAAAAGACGAGGAGATGGGAAATAGAAAAAAAATGTTAATGATTGGTTCAAAAGTCTAAATAAAAGGAGTTTTAGAAAGACAGAGGAGAAGAAAACATCAAAGAAATAATTCAAAGAAATTTCTCATACCTACCCTGTTTCCCCGAAAATAAGACTTAGGCAGATAATCAGCTCTAATGCATCTTTTGGAGCAAAAATTAATATAAGACCGGGTATTATATTATATTATATTATACCGGGTCTTATATTTTATTATATAAGACCCGGTCTTATAGTAAAATAAGACCGGGTCTTATGTTAATTTTTGCTCCAAAAGATGCATTAGAGGGGTTGGCCCAGTGGCTCCATGCTCCTAACTCCGAAGATTGCCGGTTTGATTCCCACATGGGCCAGTGGGCTCTCAACCACAAGGTTGCCCGTTCAATTCCTCGAATCCCGCAAGGGATGGTGGGCTCTGCCCCCTGCAACTAAGATTGAACATGGCACCTTGAGCTGAGCTGCCGCTGAGCTCCCAGATGGCTCAGTTGGTTGGAGCACGTCCTCTCAACCACCAGGTTGCCGGTTCGACTCCCGCAAGGGATGGTGAGCTGCGCCCCCTGCAACTAGCAATGGCAACTGGACCTGGAGCTGAGCTGCGTCCTCCACAACTAAGACTGAAAGGACAACTTGAGGCTGAACTGCACCCTCCACAACTAAGATTGAAAGGACAACAACTTGACTTGGAAAAAAAGTCCTAGAAGTACACACTGTTCCCCAATAAAAATTCAAAAAAAAAAAAAAAAAAAAAGATGCATTAGAGCTGATTGTCCACTATGTCTTATTTTCGGGGAAACACGGTAAAAGACATGAGTTTATAGATTGAAAGGACCATTGGAGTGCCTAATACAATGGATGAAAATAGACCCACACAAATATATATCATTATGAACTTTCAGGACACTGGAGACAAAGACCCTAAATTCTTCTAAAAAGAAAATACATACTATGTACAAAAAATTGAGAATCAGACTATCTTTGGACTTCTCAATAACAACACTGGAATTTGGAAGAAAATGAAAAAACTCCCTTTCAAAATTCAAAGAGAAAACGATCCAACTTAGAATTCTATATCCAGCCAAACTATTAGTTAAGTGTGAGCGTAGAAAAAGAATTCTCTGACATGCAAGGTCACAAAATATCACTGCCCATGTATCCTTTCTCAGGAAGCTAAGAGAGGAGATGATCCACCAAAATGTTGGGAAAAAATCAAGAAAGAGGAAAGCATGGAATCCAGGAAACTGGGGATGCTATCCAAGAGAGAGTCAGAGGGAATGTCCATGATGACGGAGAGTAACCCCAGGATGACAGCTGAGCCCCAAGTACAAGGAGCAAGCAGCCTAGACAGGAGCTGCTCAGAAACCTTCTGATGAGCCATGACCAAGAAGAGAGACTTGAGCTGTTTGAACACTGTGAGACATCTAGTAAACCGACAAAGACTTTGGGCTGCAGCAACCTTCTTAACCCGGAGGCGTCCAGAAGGTGCTAATAAAGCTCAGTGACTACAGCCTGGCCTCAATTTCTATTTGCCATGCAAAGATGAAAAGCCTGGCTCCTGCTTCTGCCTTCCTCCACCAGCAGCCACATCCCCATGCATATTTGGGAAGGCAAAAATATCTAGGCCAATTTTGTCATACTAAAAAGGGAAAAGAATCATCAAAGTTCAAAGTCTCCATCATCAAATGATCTCAGAGCCTCTCCAGTGTGAAATTCCAAATGTCAGGGTCCAGGCGCTGTCATGTGTGGAAGGGAAACTGGTGATTGGCAATGTTCATTGTTTTATTGAACAAGAACTTGTTAGGGTATAATTAGATGACACAGATTCTTTTTTCATTTTTTATAGGGAAGTATTTTGCCGTTACCTTGGAGTATGGCATGATATGTTTTATGGCCAGGGATGCTCACTCATACAGTATCTCTTTCAGTGGGTTATTTAAAGTCCAAATGACACCAAAATGGAGAGCAAGCGGTTCAACTGTTCCCTCCCTACCCCCACTCCAGAACTGCAGTGCAGGTGTCTGTCACCTTATACATTTCCCTTCAGTGCAATTGGCTGCCTTTAGAGATTTGCCTTAGGTATCAGAGTCTCATTCTACAGTCCTGCATAAAATGTAGGACTAATCAGAATGGGAAAAATCTCAACAGATTGAAATAACAAGTCCTGCCAAAAAAAACCCAAGAAAACACTGCACCCAAAAAAGTCCATCCCATTACTCTACGATATAATCAAGAGTCCTCCAAAGGCGGACAAAGCCCTGTGGCCCAGGCTTTGTCGCCACCCTCCTGCCTGTCACTCATCCATATGCCCACCAGCCAACACTTACTGTGAGCTCCTGCTGGGAGTCTGGCAGACCCTTTCCAACTTCCCTACTCCACCCCAACATATCTCTTCTATCCAGACCAGGGGTCACTTCCGGACAGCCCATGCACAGGTGGCAGTCCTTCTGGTCCCTGTGCCCCCACCCTCTACCCAACGACATGAGCACCTTTGTCCCAGGACTGTTCACTGCCCATCTCCCCTTGGACTGTGGCCAGGGAGGGTAGAGAATGTAGATTATTCATATTTGAATCTGAGCACTTAGCAGAATCTGACATGGACCAGTGCTTAATAAATACTTATTGAATGAATGAATAAATGAATGAAGGAACAAAATGAATGCATGGATGAATATGACTTAAGGGCTTTAGTAAATACCACCTGAACTTTTTATGTCATTTGACTGCCAAAAAATGCTAATACCAAAGGCTCATGCTGTAGAGTCACGGTCTTTGACACTCCACTGGAGTGTGTTGACAACTTTACAACTTCCATTTCTCTCTTACTTTTTTAGGATAAAAAATATACATAAAGTCGTAATGTAAATATTAATGGAAATTAATTTCCTTTCTATTTGCAGATTAAAATCAATGTGACTAGTCTCTTGGTTTACCATGCAGAATGCCCTTACCTGGCCAGTACAACTGTGAGTCGTGGTCACGGGTAGCACCCGCGTGACTTCAGGAGAAGAGCAGGAGGCTCACTCCCTCCTCCACTGTCAGCATATGGTGACGCATTGCAGCTTACAGGTGCCTAGTGATGTGGATTTACTGATCATATGACCTAGTTTTAACTTAACTCCCAAATGAGCCATAGGGCTTAAAAAGATTCCTGCAAAGAAACCATGTGTTAAAAATAATACTAATAATACAAGCACGCCTGAACAAGATGGAGGTAGAGCAGATGTTTCTTCTAGTATGAGCTCTTTGTCAGCCACATCATGAGGCAAAAACAACCATAATCTAATCAGATCTGAGATGAAGTCGGCCTCCAAATTGAAAATATCAAGAGACAATTTGAAACAGGAGTTTCTAGTCACTGCCATTTTAATGAAAAGCCTGGCCTTGAGTGTACATCGTATATCGGGACTATTTGGTGAACAGCAGAAGCTTCCAGAACAGAAGTACTAAACCATAAATAAACACATAGACTTACCAGGGAAACTAACGACACTGAAATCATCATCAAATTACTAAAACAAATTTGTGATATAGATATTTCTGTGCTTCTTAAATCATTAAGTAACAAGATCCAGTGGCAGATCTAAAATGCCCATCATTTCATAGTATTAATGAGCACATGTGATATTTCAAGATAGCTGCAACAATGGGAATGTGATCTCAGTTGGTGACAAAGTTGCAGCTACTGCTAACACTACTGAGGTTTCTTGCCTACATTTGTAATTTGAAGGAAATGGTAAATTTTAGTCAGAGGCTAGTGAAAAATAGAGATGTCTTCTCCCCCCCCCCCCCCCCGACTACCACCACCACCATCAAATTCATGGATCCTGTGAATTCTATCCTTGAACTTAAGGTTAAGAGCCCTGGTCTAAAGCAAAGTTTACTGAGGTCCTGTCTCTCACAACCTCACTATCAGGTGTTCTGTTAAGAATCATTTAAAAAAAAATAATAGCCTCCAACTGAATCAGAATTCACAGATAAAAACATTTATTACAAGCAGACACAAAAACCAGTTATGCAATCTGCTCTTGTAACTCATTGAAGTGCCAACTCTCTGCCCTTAGGCACGCCAACAAGTACCTTGGCTGAAAGGTACACTGAGTATAGAAGTGACGATATTTAAGTGGCAGGATTCAAGTACCCCTCCAGTTAGAACAAAAACAATGTACTCTGTTAGGCGACAGGCCACAGGGGTAAACACAGTTCACAGCCTGGGATGCCACACTGTCGTGCGGGGGACCCTGCTCGCTGCGCCATTTGTCATGCAGGGCGTCTGGCGGGGTCTCTGGTCCCGCTCCCCATACAAGAATGCAGGATATGGTGAGACCAAAAAAGAACACCCACGGAGCCATAGGTAGGGGAGTCATACCACTATATTCTCTCTGGCGGCACTATACTCTCACTGGAGGCTGGATCCACACTGTCCGCAAACCGCCATCCACACTTGCCAGCCCAGCCACCATCTTCTTGCTAGCCCCCATTCTTTCTCTCTCTTCCCTCTGCTAGCGTAGCCACAGCAGTTATATTAGTGGCCAATGGCTCATTGGTTACAGCTGACGGCCAACTAGCCACAGCTGATGGCCATCCAATCACATTGATGGCCATTTACTACCTGAGCCAGGCACCTGTCTATGTGAGGCCGAGAGCCTGGAAACTACTTTCTGGGGCTCTGCCCCCACAACCATTTACTACCTGAGCCAACACCTTTCTATGTGAGGCCGAGAGCCTGGAAACTACTTTCTGGGGCTCTGCCCCCCCACACACCCAAAGGTGTTCAGCCCCACTGCTCATCAGATTCATAGAACCCATTTGGGCAATGGCAGAGGTGCTGGTACCATATTTACAGCCAGTCCCCATGTCTTAAACACCACTTGTTTTATCAATTAAATTTACTTCTAACATTTTTAATGCTAATTGGTGAACCCTCTCCTATAGATACAGATAGCCAATATGCTCAGGGTAGCTGTCTTAATCTGATTAAGGTTTTTCAAAGGCTAACTAACAATCCCTGAGTTGTGTATTCCTCGTTAGTATACTTCAAATGTAGAACTACCTCTTCTATAGCATAGATTAAAAACAACAAAGATACACATATATGTCACACTGTCTGTACTGAAGTACTGAAGTATGGACTGAATTGTGTCCCCCCAAATTCATAGGTTGAAGCCTTAACCACCAATGTGACTGTATTTGGAGATAAGGCCTTTAGGGAGATAATTCAAGTTAAAGGAGGTCATAAGGGTGGGGCCCTAATCCAATAAGACTGGTGTCCTTATAAGAAGATCAAAAGATATCAGAGCTCTCTCTCTGCATGCACAGAGGAAAGATTGTGTAAGGACATAGTGAGAAAGCAGCCATTTGTAAACCAGAAAGAGAGGCCTCACCAGGAATCAAATTTGCCAGCACCTTGATCTTGGACTTCCATTCTCTAGAATTGTGAGAAAACAATGTTTGTTGTTTAAGCCACCCAGTCTGTGTTATTGTGTTATGGCATCCTGAGCTGACTAGGACAACTGCCTTTGATGGATGGGCTCTATTTCGACCAACAGCAGAAGTAACAATGTGACTTCCAAAGCTGGATAAGAAAAATCCACATAGGTACTGGCTTTTGGGGGGAAGGGGGACATTTCCTCTTAGAGTCTGAATCATCATCTAAGAAGTATTTTGTTATGGGTTAAATTGTGTCCCCCCCAAAAAAAAAGATGTGTTGGACTCTTAACCCCCAGGAGCTCAGAATGTGACCTTATTCGGAAATAGGATCATTGCAACTGTGATTAGCTAAGTTAAGATGAGGTTATACCGGTGTAGGGTGGACCCTGATGGAATATGACTGGTGTCCTTATAAGAAGAGGGAAATTTGGACACGGACACACAGAAAGAAAGGAGAACACATGCAGAGACACGGAGAATGCTATGCAAAGGTACAATCAGAGATTGAAGTGACCCATCTACAAGCCAAGGAATACCTGAAGTTACCAGAAGCAGAAAGAGGCAAAGAAGGATCCTCGCTTAGAGCCTTCAGAGGGAGCATGGCCCTTCCAACACCTTGATTTCAGACTTTTGGCCTCCAGAACTATGAGACGATTAATTTCTGTAGTTTAAACCACCCAGTGTACGGCGCTTTCTTATGACAGCCCTGGGAAACTAACATACTTTTTTCACCTGAGACTGCCATCTTGGTGGTCCATCAATAGTCATAACTGAGTCTGACCTTCAGCCATTCACTCCCAGGTGCCAGATATGCAAGGAAAGAAGCCATCTGGGAAGTGGATCCTTCAGCCCCAGCTCTTAGACTCTTCCCAGCTGAGGTCTCAGACATCATAGAGCAGAGACAAGCGGCGCCACCCCCCCAATCCCGTGCCAAATTCATGATAGAATCCATGAACTGTTATTTGGCTATTTTATGCCACTAAGTTTTAGGGTAGTTTGTTTCTCAGAGATAGATCAGTGAAAGGAATAATGTTATCAAAGGGAGGGGGAATGGATGTTGGACTGGCAAAAGCAATAGTACTAAGCATATTTTTCGTTTGTTTCCACAGAAGGTACTCTGAAAGATGTGACCTATGGCCACATGCTGTTGCCACAATTGTCCTTGTTCCTTCCTCCTTTCTGGCTGGAAAGGAGAGCTGGCTCCATGGGCAGCTACACAGGGTCCCACACTCAGACAGGCCCTGGTTTAATGCATTGGGTTTAATGCTGTGCTGTGGGTGTCTGGAAATTCTGAATAATCTTTTGAACAAGGGACCCTGCATTTTCATTTTGCACCAGGCTCCATAAATTATGTAGTAAATCCTGGCTGGAGCTTGATTAGCCATGTTGAACCACAAGATGACTTTAGAAATGGAGGACACACACCGCAGATAAGATAAAGGTGTCAGAGGAGTCTGGATCCAGGAGCATTTCATAGAGAAGAGCTACCATACTGGTCTTAGATTGCCTTCCTCCAGACTTTTACATGACTAGACTTCTTTCTTTTTTTAAGCCACTGTTATTTAAGGTTTTCAATCACACTCAGTTGAAATGAACCCTTACTGAAACAATGTGGGAATATGAACTTTGAGTCCCCTAATATCCAATCTGGAAATACAGCTATTGAAGCAAAGTCTACACATCTACACATCTCTTGCAGCTAGATATGACCATGAGACTAAATTCTGGCCAATGGGATATAAGCAGAAATGTGATTTCTGCGTTCAGGTACAATTTCCAGAAAGTATCCTTAAATAGAGATCAGGTGTCCTTTTTCATTCCTTCCTTTTTCCTGCTGGCTGGAATGCAAACATAATGACTGGAGCTCCTGCAGCCATCTTGGGCCATGAAATACAATCCATGCTGAGAATGTCAGAGCCACAAGACTGAAGGAGGTTGAATCTCTGACAACTTTATGAAGTTACCCTATGAGCTCTGGACTTCCTACTGTGGACTTCTTTTATGTGTGAAAGAAATAAACACTAGTACACCACCATTGTTTAAACTTTCCAGTCTCTTATATCCAAACCTAATCCTAACAGATACAAACTCAAATCCAGGGCCTTGTTCTCCTGAGACTTAATTATGAATTCATTCTCAAGTACCTTCGGGTTTTCTTATTTAGACAATATCTTAAAACCTCGTGTAAAAGTTGAATTTTTAAAAAAGTAAACTTAAAATCTTTTAAAAGTAGGCCTAAATACCATGATAATGGGAATTTATTCAGGGGGAATAAATGGACCTTTGTGACCTCCCCCTGTCTGACTGGAGGCTGTGAGACATGTCCCCTCCAGATATGGCATTAACCTCTGTGAGCACAGTCAGCTCTGACTGAGCTCTGAGGGAACACACCCCCATATTAGTTATCTAATGCTGCATAGCAAGTAGCCCCAAAATGTAGTGGCTTAAAACAGTAACAACTTATTACATCTCTTGATTTCTGTGGGTCAGGAATTCAAATAAGGCTCAGTGGAGATAGCTTGCCTCTGCTCCATAATGTCTGGAGCTCCGGCTCGAAGACTTGAAGTCAGACACCTGGAAGATACACGTCCATGGTAGCTCACTCAACATGGCTGGGAAGGTGGTGCTGGCAAGAGGGTTCCTCTCCATGTCGATCTCTCCACAAGGCTGCTTGAATGTCCTTACAACATGGCGGCTGGCTTCCCCCAGAGTGAGCAATCCAAGTGGGTAAGGTAATAGCTGCAATGCTTTTTATAACTGACCTCAGAAGTCACACTCCAGCACGTCTGCAAGAGTCTGTCAGTCACAGTAAATTCCGAATAGATTCACCCTGATTCAGTGTCAGAGGGGATTGCACAGCGACAGGAACACTAGAAGGCAGGGATCGTTGGGGCCATCTGGGAGACCGGGTGCCACACCCCTCATCGTCTCTACACGTGGATAATAATACATAATAATAACAAGAACAGTAGATCAGATGATCACGGGCTCTTCTACTCATGGCTTTTGAGAAAGATGCTAGCCAAGAAATATCATCTTAAAAGACTCAGGATGTGTCTTCCCTTTTCATATTCATTTACCAGCGACCTGGCCACATCATGTTACCATGATAACAACCATCATTTTTGTCATTGTTTTCAATTACTGAGCATCAAACTGCATGCCAGCCATTGTGCTAAGTGTTCTCCAAACATTGCCTCTTTCAATCTTGTCAAAATCTTGGAAAAGAAGGTATGATTAGCCCCATTTACTGATGAAGAAGGTAGGACTGAAAGGTGAAGCAACTTCATAGCTAGATAATAATGGAACCAGAATTTGAATATGAGGTGCTCTGGGTCTTTGTCCTCCGTCACACGCCTCCCTACTGTATTAGTCAGAGTTCCCCAGAGAAACAGAATCAATAGGGTGTGTGGGGAGAGAGAGAGAGAGATTGAGAGAGAGAGAGAGAGAGAGAGAGAGAGAGAGAGAGAGAGAGAGTATAAGGAATTGGCTGACACGATTATGGAGGCTTAGACATCCCAAAATCTCCAGTCAGCAGGCTGGAGACCCAGTAGGTAGTGTAGTTCCAGTCTGAATGCCTTTGGGTTCCAGACCCAGGGACAGTCAATATTTCAGACCAAGTTCAAAGGTAGTCAAGCAGGAGGAGTTCCCCCTTACTCCCAGGATAATGAGCCTTTTTGTTTTATTGAGGCCTCCAACTGATTGGATGAGGCCCACCCACATTGGGGAGGGCAACTTCTTTACTCAGTTTACCATTCAAATGTTAATCTCATCAAGAAATACCTTCACAGACACACCCAGAATAAATTTGGCCAAACATCTGGGCATCTGTGACTCAGTCAAGTTGACACCTACAATTAACCATCACACTGTCCTACATGAACTCACTGTGTTTATCCTTGGACATTTTTAGCTTGTAGTACCAGTTTTGCTCTTGCTTGGCCTAAATTTTATGCTTTAAGGAGTCCTGTCCTCACATGAAAATTACCTTAATAGAAAAAAATGGGTAAACACTTTAATAGTATAGGCCAGTGGTTCGTAAACCATAAAGTACATCAGAATCACCCATAGGCTTGTTAAAACACAGAAGGCTGGACCCCACTCCTAGAGTTTCTGGCCCAGTAAGTTTGGGATAGGGCCTGAGAATTTGCATTTCTAACAAGTTCCTAGATGATCCTGACTGCTTGTCTGAGACCACATTTTGAGTAAAAAAAGGGCTAAGGGGAAAAGTCTGCCCATAATCTGCCCAGAACTGATATGGCACTGAGAGACCTATGTTTCTTCTGTCTTGGTGCTTGACCATTCTATGCCACCTCACTGTCCAAGATGGCTGCCTGAGCTCCAGCCATCAGGACTAGATTCCAAGCAAACGTTAGAAGGAACAGGGAAAAGTGGGCACGACCACTTCTTTTAAGTTCACTTCCTACTTCCCAGAAGTTGCATGCAAGACTTCTACTTACATTTCATTGACAGGAACTTAGTCACATAGCCACACCTAGCTGCAAAGAGACTGGGAAAAAAACTTTTTTTTCCTCTCCAGGAGGCTATGTGTCCAGCTAAAATACTATTACTTAAAAATAGTGGGGGAAAGAGCTATTTAGGAACAAATAATGGTCTCTGCCATGGGGACCTTACAGCTTTTTTGGCAAAGAAAAGAATTCATTCCCTATGTCAGTGTACAACCTGGGCCTAGATTCCCTTCTGAGTTAGAGGTGCAGTCCATGCAGCTTAATAAATAGGGCTTAGAACCTTGCAAAGCCTAGTAACTAATTACCAGCATGGCGTAAGTCACTTATTCTCCCAGCTAACTGCTGGAAGGATGAAGATGAAACTCTAAAGCTAGACACAGGCATTTTCATGTTCCTTCTCACTGGTTTAGTTAATTGGTTATCCTGTTAACTGGCAGAGGTTTCTGTTTCCTCTAAATCACTTGCCTCCTGAAATCCAGTAAGGACCAGACGTCACCAATTTTGGAAGGGGGGCATGTCCTGTGAAGGAAAGACCTGGAACTTCAGCAATGCACATAATTACACTCGTTCAGTTCTAGAGAGGAGATAGAATGAATAAGCTTTTAACAATCCCCGTACCCATGCCAGATGACTGAGGTTTTCTCACACACACCTCCAACCCCCAATTCTGGGCTCCAACGTGAAGGATGGGCCTTCAAGGTCTCCGCTGCTAAGAGAAAAGGAGGCGTGGGAAACAAAATGCTGCCAGAGTCTAAGCCCAAACAAATATTTTCTTCAAAGGCTTGAGTCAGTAGTTTAATTTTTAAATCTGGCTATGGTTGGTAGAACAGAGATGCAAAAAAAATTGCTGCTCTCTGATTAACCCTTCTAGCCACTGGGTGCCACTATTGATTTGTTTGGTTAACCAAACTATAAAAAAGCTTTACTATAGGGGAAAGCTTCTCAATGTAGATTACTTTGGTAAAGTAGGAAGTGAAATTTCGACCAAAAAAGAGTGTGAGTGTATATATATTCCTTTAGATGTGTGTTGGTTATTTTTTCTCCTGACTTCCTTTCACAAGACAAGGACATACTTTTATTTCTCTGTAGTGTCTCGTCCTTGATCTTTCTCTCATAATGAATTTCAGAGTAACACTTTAAGAACCACTTCAAAAATTATAATATTATGCTTCCTAAAGTCTCTTACAACTCTTAAAAAAAGAAATATGTACAAACTCTGCTGTTCCATGATGTTTGTAATTTACATGTTATCGGCATCAATAACAAATGTTTAGAAAGTGCCTACTATCTGCCTGGGGCTGGGGAATAGAAAAATCAACAGAGTTCCTGCCAGCAAGGGTTTATATTCTCTCAATTAATGGAAATGTGACATACAGTGAAGAATAAAAAGGTAGGTAGGTAGGTAGGTAGGTGGGTAGGTAGGTAGGTCGGTCAGTAACTGTGGCCAAAGCTATGGGTTACCTCTCCAAGGCAAAGTTCTTCCCATCTGTGCCCACGATGGCCAAGCCCAAATTTTGTTTTGGTATTTATCCTTGAATGTGGTGAGGGAAAGTGTCCCCCTCCCCAGTGCTAGGGGTGTGCATCATGCTTGGTCTAAGCCAACCATGGTGGCGTCATTTCCCTTACCAAAGTTTGGTTGAGCGTGGCCATGTGACCCAGTCCTAGACAATGGGACTAGAAGTAAAATTTACTAATAAAATACTCACAGAGAAGGAGATGTCAGTCTCTTTAAGCTGAACATGTGATGATGGAATTGTTTTAGTCCTCTTTAGACCATGAGGAGAATCATCCCCAACAAGCCAAGGATAGTAGAGCAGAGAGATGGAAAGCCTTGCAGTTGCTAGACCCAGCCGGGAACAAGCCTGCCTCATGTGTTCTTCTCTTGTGAGATCCAGCCCTCTTTTGTTAAGCCACTTTTAGCTAGGTATGTTGTTCCTTGCAGCTAAAGGCACCCCCATCTGATGCAATGGCCATATCTACTGACTGCTTTATATACATTAGCTCATCCATCTTCCATCTGCCTACGAGGAAGACATTATTAAGCCCATTTTAGAGATGAGTCAAAGGAGTCTTAGAGATTAACATCCAATGTCACACTGGTGGGGCCCTGTTTTAAACACAATCAGTGCCCAATAAAGTTGCGATGCGTGAATAAATGTTCTAGCAGGAGGTGCAGCTGAGTGGCTGAAGGGCATCAGCCCTTCTGGGGGATGTATCCTGTCCCAGTCTTCAGACCATTCCTTGACCCTCCAGCCTAAGTGTCTTCAAATTCATCCCAAACAACCATTTTCTGTATTTCATTGAAAAGCCTCTAATCAAAATCCAGATTGAAGACTAGACTTCTGGCCAGGAAGTCCTTCCTAAAGTCTGACTTTAGACTCCCATGTGGGAAAACAGTTTTGTTCCTTACCTCAGCACAAAACAGCCCTGCCCTCTTCCTTCTCTTTAGCAGGAGGAAGAAACGGTGCCCTTGGATTTAGCACCCCACCCTCCAGGCAGAGCCAGGAATAAGAAAAGAAATCTCATTCGAGACAAAGGCTGCCCGGCACCGCGTAGCTGTCTGCACCGACAGCCTGGGAGCTCTGTTTCAAATGTCCTTCACACTCCCTAGCCAAATGGAAAGCCCACACAGCAAAGTGATGCCTATGTCTTCCTTTCTTTTGTTCAGCGTCCATTACAGGATGGCGATGACTGTTTAGCAGGCACATTTCTCTCTGGCCCGCCACCCAGCTCGTGAGCCGGGACTCGAGGGCTGTCCTTCACCCGGCGCCACACCGCAGCAGATCACCGGCAGCTTCCTGAGGGCGGTGTTCTAGGCGAGGAAAATTGCTCCCGAGATTGCTTAAGGCCCCTGGGGAAATGACAAGGAGAAATTAATCTTCCATTGCTAATCTTCCTACGAGGCTGGATCAGAACTGTTGCCTGCAGGAGCTCGTCGCCTGGCTCCGGTGGGGGCCCCAGGCCCTTCCATGGCTATGGGCAGGATGCCAGGCAGAGGTCAAAACGAGGCCCGGCATGTGATTCTCACACACCCTTCCCTGGGTCTACAGGACAGAATTCCCCACCAGTTTGGTCCAAACCACAGATATTTGACATTGAGCGTTTGCCTACAGCCAACAGTCCAGGCCTCGAGAACTAGACCCACTCCAGCCTCTGGTTACATCTACCTGCTCTGGGCTCCAGCAGCCCCCATCACAAGGCCTGGACCTCTGTTGGGCCCTCTGCCTCGAACACTTAGTTGTCACAGATGTAATGACTTTCACATCGTGTCCCTGCTAGACCAGAAGGGCAGGTCCCTTATCTGTCTGCTTTGCCACTGTACCTCTAGCGCTAAGCACAGTGCCTGGTGTGCGCTGAGTACTCATAAATAGGTGTTGGAGGAAGGAAACCTTCCTGCGGCTTAGGATGTGCAGATCATTGCTGTGGGTATTGTGGAGATGAAGAACGAACACATAATTTTCATCATCATCGCAGCTAATTTATTTTATCTGCACCAATGACCCCAAGGATTAGGTACAATTACTCTCTCCATTTTACAGAGGAAGAAACTGAGGCAGGAAGGTGGGGGATGGGGGGGAACTGGGGCAGCACCAAAAATATCTGTTCCTTTTGTGAAGACGTGAAAGCTTTCCAAGAAATCTTTCATAAGACTTCAGCTTATGAGCCAATAGCTGGCAATGGGTCACATGGCCATCTGACTGCAAAGGGAGCAGGGAAAGTGAACATTCAGCCCTTCCACCTAAGATAGCAGGAAAGGGGGTTGGGAATGGGAGTTAGTTGAGGTTCCCCCAAAAGCAGAGCCCTGAGATGAGGACTTAGGTGTGGGTAGCTTATTTGGAAGGTGACCCTAGAAAACTCAGCGAGGGAGCAGGGAAGTAACACTGACAGAGAAGCCAATTGAGGGGTTTTGATGAGCAAGTTGCCATTAGGCATAACTGAGGCTTGATCCCACTGGTGGCCCCCTGTGAGACTGTGTGGGACATGCCTCAGAACACATCCCCAGCCCAAACACCCATCTTGAGGCAACCAGGACTTGTACCACAGATTCCCATTCCCTATTGGTCAAGGGTTTCCCCAGAATGCTAACTTCGTGACATTTCCATGTTGCCTTCTTACAGCAAGGCCCCTGGTGCCAAAGAAAGCCCATAGGCCGAGAAGAAAAGAGAGGCAAGCACTATAGGCATTCCAGAAACAGCTCACCGAAGCTACAGGTAAATGTAGAGGCTGGCTGAGGGGACAGAGATGGGCATTAATGGTGCCTGTTATGGCCACTGACACATTGTCAGAATGACTCAGTGGCAGTCCCCTGCTGTCCCTCCTCGACTCCACCCCTCAAGGCCCAGTGCTCAGTGACCCTGCCAGCACCCCTCCCTTCAGCTCTCTCCCTGCCGGGCCTTTCTCTATATCCATAGTCTACTCTACCCCACCTACCTTCAGAAAGGCCTTTTGGTAGCCCAGAAAGAATGTGATAAACTAATGTATAGCAAAATCGTAGTGATACATCAGTAGTAATAACATGTATAGGCTCCTTAGAGTTCACCATGAACCTTTACATGCATTATTTTGTTTAAAATTCCTAACATTGCATATCGAGGAAGCTGAGGCTCAGAGAAGTTAAGCAACTTGCCCAGGGATACTCAGGTAATAAATTGACTGAACTGGGTACCTTCTAAAGGCTCATCTCCAAATAGCAAGCTAATCCCACCTTCCCACAATGCCTTCTGTTTTTCTGTCTTGAGTAGGCACTCAATAAATATTTGTGTTGAATAGATTTTTCACCAAAAAAGAAAAAAATACAACTTGTGAGAATTTTAGACATTGAAAAGTCTGTTAGGAAACATGTTCTAGAATAAAAATCCAACCTCCTTATCCTAGCCAACATGGCCCTTCATGATCTAGTACTTGCCCACCTTTCCTTTCATCTCATCTCGCTCCTTCTGTCTATCTGCCCTCACTTGCACAAGTCACATCCTTCACTAACTGCACTCCTATTACTTGAACAGGCTACTCTCTTTCCTGCCTCTGAGCCTTTGTTTTTGTTGTTCTCTCTGCCTAAAACACTCTTCCCCTGGTTCTAGAATTACTGGCTCTGACTCACCCTGAAGCTCTCAGGTTAAATGTTACTTCTTGTTGTCAAGAAAAGAGTTTTCCCTAAAAATCTATTCTTTTTTTCCTTTGATAAATAACTTACTATTTTTCACTGAATACGTGGTTTGCCAGTCTATACTACCCAGTTAGATGTAGTCATGTGACAAAGTTCTAGCCAATAAGGTATAAAATGGAGAAGTGTACACAATTCGCAATAAGTGTCCTTAATGAGGAGCCTGCTTTCAGCAGTGTTGCTTCCCTGCCAGCTGGAATGGTTACCAGAAGGCTAGAACTCAAGCTGAGGGGATCAGGGATGGTTGCAAGCTACACAGAGAAGCCTCACGTCCAACATGGTGCAAGAGCCACAGGGCAGCTATGGCCCCAGAGGCATGAAGGCCAACAGCATTCTTAAGCATGGGTAAATAGAACTCTAAAAATGTCCTCCATCCCCAGGATGGGCTCAGACATGGCTGTAATACTAGAACACCAAGAGGCCTCTGGGTAGCAGTGAGGGAATCAGAGTGGACTTAATGAACCAGAGACCATGGCAGTTCTAAAAAGGTCAGGAGTGAATGCATCAAGAAGAGAGAGTGGAGTGAATTGCATTTTGAAAGTGGCCTCACCAATATTTATGATCTCACGTACTGTTCCAGAAGCTTGCCATTCCCTTATGAAGAGATGGAACCTATTTCTCTCTTCTCTTGAAGTTGGGTAGGACTTTGTGACCACCTTGATAAATGGAATGTGATGAAAGTGATGCCACACGATTTCTAAGGACTCATGAAAGGCAAATTGGCCTCTCTCTCTCTCTCTCTCTCTCTCTCTCTCTCTCTCTCTCTCTCTCTCTCTGTCTCTTCCTCTCTCTCTCCTCACTCTGATGATAACCCAGCTGCTGAGAACCCAGCTGCCACACTGTGAGGAAGCCCAGGCCACAAGTGAGGCCATGTGTAGGTGTTTCCCCTGACAGCCTCAGATGAGGTCCCAGATGACACCCAGTTGTCTGAGGGGGCCTTCGGGTGATTCCCAACCCCTAGCCTTCAAGCCACCCCAGCTGACACTAAGTGGAGCAGAAATAGGTGTTTCTGCCAAGCCCTGCTCGAATCACAGATTTTATGGGAAAAATCAATGTGCTTGTTTTGAGTTTTGGTGTGGTTTGCTATATAGCTGGAGATAGATAGCCCAAAGGGCAGAAGTCAGTGAGTACCAGTGATAGCACGTGGGCTCTTCATGCCAGGACCAGGAGTCAGCCCTTGATTACCCCTGGGGTGAAGGGCAGAAGGAGGTGGGGATGAGGGAGAACCTCATTTACCCTAAAAGGGACCACCTTTAAACTGGAAGTGCCTGAGCTGGTTTTAATTGGCACGCTGATGTTTTCCACCAGCAGTGGAAATTAGATCTCTAGAGCCAAGGTAATTTTAGTTTCAGGAAAATAAAGAGCATTAGTCTGTGCACACCAGACTTTGTGACCAAGCAAAAAATTCCTACCCACTTTACAATTTGGGGCTGGGGTGCTTCCAACCACAGCTCTGATTCTAGCTGTTCCTACCTCCTGCGCAGCCACTAAATTCGCACGCACAAACACTAAGGCTGCACGGGCCTTTCCAGCAGGAAATCATGATTTATTGGTGTAAAGTCATGGGCCCTGGAAACAAGTGTGTCTCCAAGTTCATTCCTCTACTACCCCAGCCCATCTGAGGCTTCCAGCAATGGGAGAGAAGGTAAGAATTAGTGCGGGTAGAGAGCCCCAACCGGCTCCATTCTCAGGGGGCACTCATGGTGAACTGCAGCCCCACCTGTTTACATTCCCTCTTTTTGGCCTCTGCTCAGAGGGTCACATACTGGCCTAACCCCTTTGTGGACAATCCAGGCACAAGGCGCCTCCAGCCATCCCCAGCCTTCCCTTCAGAGACAGATGTTTTATAACTCAAGAGTTTCGAGAAGGCAGTCCTGCTTCAAGTATTCCTATTATAATCTACGTCTGAAGTTTTTACAAGATATATTTTTGTGTTTTGAGAGACCTGAAACAGCTGTCTGTCCCCAAACATGCCTTTGGAACTCTTTGGCTAACTCCATGTACAAGTTGAGCAGCGCTGTATTTTTTTTCCCTCCTCAAACAAATTAGGTGCATATTCTCAGGAATAACACATGGTTGCCATTAACGCTCGTGATGTTTGGGGTTTGGTGTAAACCCACATTTTATCCATTGAACTATTTCTTTTTTCCAAAATAGTGAAAAGAACTACAAAACACAAAAGCAATTACATGACTTAACTTTCCATCTTTGTCAAGCCGTGATTAAAAGTGGAAAATAATACCAGCACTTAGGTTTCTTTCTGGAAAGGCAAGAAGAGAAGGAAATTTGTTGTGATCGCTGTTTTTTAATGCCATAAACTACCCGCAAAGAGAAATGGAGAGAAGGATGGGGATTCCTGAAAGTGCAAGAGGCTAAAACAAGGCCTTTCTCCTGAGGGACAAGGGCTTGGTGACCACTCAGGTCCTAGAGAAATGTGAGATGCTCGTGATCATGATGCTTGGGATTATTATTTAGCCTCTGATGGCTCACTCACCCCTGGTAGAATCCAGGGAGACTGACTCACTGTAATATTGTCATTTATAATAAGAAATATACATTTGCACTCCGCTTCCTTTCTGGCAAAGTTTTAAGTAATGACAGTGATAAAGGTATTTTGTTATGTTAATGAGCTGAATTTTAGAATAAGAATAGGGGCTGGTCACCTGAGGAAACAACCTAGAGATTAGAGGGCTGGAACTTTCCGTCCCACCCCCAATCTCCGGGGAGGGGAGAGGGGCTGGAGGCTGAGTCAATCACCAATGGCCAATGAGTTAATCAATCATGCTTACTTAATGAAACCTCCATAACAACCTGAAAGGACAAGGTTTGGAGAGCTTCCAGGTTGGTGAATGTGTGACGATTTGGGGAGAGGGGTATGCCCCTTCCCCATACCTTGCGCTATGTATCTCTTCCATCTGGCTGTTCCTGAGTCATATCCTTTTATAATAAGCCACTGATCTAGTAAGTAAAATGCTTCTCTGAGTTCTGTGAGCCGCTCTAGAAAAGTAATCTAACCCAAGGAAAGGGGGGGGTGTTGTGTGAACCTCTGATTTATAGCCATTAGATAAAAAAACACAGGTGACGACCTAGACTTGTGCCTGAAGTTGGGGGAGGGGGAGTCTTGTGGGACTGAGCCCTGAACCTGTGGGATTTGATGCTATCTCCAGGTAGATAGTGAGAATTGAGTTGAATTTTACGAGGCCCTGCTGGTGTCTGGAGCATTACTTGTTGGTGTGGAGAAACTCCCCATCCCCCACTATTTGGAATTGGAACCTGGACACTTTTAGTCACCAATCGTTTACATCAATGAGCGGAAAGAACTGGCTCCTGATTCACCAGCCAACCCTGTATGATCTCCCCTGGAGTCCCTGAAGATTTTAAAAATAAGCTCTCATAGGTCCCCCCACAGTCATTTAGCATTCCTATGCTCACTTTGTCCTGATTTGGAGCTGTAGCCCTGGCCACAGTTTAGGCCTTCTGATCTCCCCCACCTGCCCACAATCCTTTGGAAGGTGATAAAGGAACATCCTGGTAAAAGTAAGGAGGCTTACAGAATTCTGTGTCACACAGGACTGCATTCAGCTGCCCCTCATAGAAACTCGACAAATGTGGTGGCTTAACGGAAAAGGAACTGATTTGTCTCAGGCAGGAAGAAGTCAGTGTACTACAGTCCAGGTCTGGAAGGGTGGCCCATGACGGCCAAGAAGGAGTCAGGGCCTATCTGTTTCCCCCTCCGTCGGCCTTGGCAATGGCACTGCATCTCCAACTCCAGGCCTTACTTAGCTCCAGCAAAAGGAGAAAGCAGCCAAAGAAGCAATGCCAGATGACTTCTGATTGATTGTGTCCCACTAGTTAGAACGGAACCACATGGCCACCCGTACTGCACAGATATCTGGAAAAGTGGGTTCTTGGCTCTAGACTGTCAGAGAAAAGGCAGTTGAAATCAGTGTTTAGGGAGCCAACCTACCATACCTGTCCTGGTCTCTTTTAGATGGAAGGTGTGTTTTATATGGAGATGTAATTGACATATCACATTATTAGTTTCAGGTGTACAACATAATGATTTGATATTTGTATATATTGCAAAATGATCACCACAATAAGTCTAGTTAACATCTGTCATCATAATAGTTACATTTTTTTCTTGTGATGAAAACCTTTAAGATTTACTCTCCTAGCAACTTTCAAATATGCAATACAGTATTATTAATTATAGTCACCATGCTATACATTACGTCCCCGTGACTTATTTTATAACTGGAAGTTTGTACCTTTTGACTCCCTTCGCCCATTTTGCCCATTCCCTGCCTATGGGCAACCACTGCAATCTCTGTATTTATGAGCTCTGTTTTTTGTTTGGTTTGTTGTTGTTTTTTTTAGATTCCACTTATAAGTGAGATCATTGAGTATTTGTCTTTCTTTTCTCACTTACTACACTTAATATAATGCCCTCAAGGTCCATCCATGTTGCCACAAATGGCAGGATTTCCTTCTTTTTTATAGCTGAATAATATGCCATTGTGTGTAAACACACACACACACACACACACACACACTCACACACACACACCACCTGTTCTTTAATGATTGTGTGGTTTCTGTTTACACTTTGCTTCAGCTGATAGGCTGGGCCTTTCAGTGACCAGACTGCCATGTGCAATTGCCAAAATCAGTTCTCATAGTAAGAATATTCAGCATCCAAAGAATTCTGGGATAATTAATCAGTTTAATTCCTAGAGCAATAAAAACGGTTTTCTGTTACAAGACAGAACCCTCTGCTGAAACTGGCTTAAGTACTGATTGGGGAATGTATTGGTTCACACAACCTTAAAGTCCAGAGGTAGCGCTAGCTTCAGGCAAGCCTTGATCCAGCAATACCGTAATATCTCCAATGCCCTAGTACCTCCCCATTTCACTGTTCTCCCTTTTGACGTGCAGGCTTCCTCCTCAAGTTTGCTCCCTGGGGCAGACACTATCAGTGCCCCGTTCATTATCCTCTCAGCTTTGGGAGACAATTCACCAGACTGTGACAACTTTCTTCCTCCAGCATCCACATATCTCAGATTCTCTGCCTGGATACCCTCTCCTGCAACAGTCGAGCTGGTGCTACTGCGTACCAGGAATTGATGCTGGGGGGAAAAAATCTCCTCCTCCTGCAGCTACAAATGTGGCTTGCTTTGTATTTTGATTGGATAGTGCTGCTATAGATTCTATAGCAAACTAAGCCTGGATGCCAAGTCTGGCCATCCACCTGCTTTTGTAAATAAAGTTTTATTGGAATCCAGCCACACCCATTTGCTTATAGATTGTCTGTGGTTGTTTTTGCTGCAATGGTAGGTGAAGACTTCCAACAGAAACCTTATGGCTCTCAAAGCCTAAAGTATTTCTTCTTTGGTCCTGTACAAAAAAGTTTGCCTATCTCTGGTAGAGAATATTGACCCTAGAAATAGTTCAAATTTTAGTGTATGTGCTGCCAAAGCAAGCACTAGGAATATTTTTAGGCTGCAAAAATATTGCTGGCTTTCAGAAAAGAAGAACAGTTTGGTTATTTTTGGAATACATGAAAAATATATATTTAATGTGTGTGTGCACGTCATATGTGACTGCTACATATGCGTGTATATTTTGGAGTGAAAAAGGGAAGATGGTTGTCATGTGGAAATTAATGCATACAACAACATGGACACTTCCCCAAGACGTGGCTTCCAAGTGATGACTGACCTAACGTGAATTTTGACTAGAATGGAAAGTGTTTCTGACAAGCTCTTAGCAACTTGCCGGAGAAGTATAAACAATATCCTTCGTAGGCTCATGGTAGCAAAGTAACTTGCCCAGAGTCACACAGCTTGTGGGTAACAGAGCCTGTTCTCCAGTCTTCTTTTAAAGGAAACTATCTTGAACCTTAAAAAAAAAAAAAAGTTACAGAATAAAGGAAAGGTGATAGAATGTAGCTATTACCTCAGTGTGCCCAGAACACAGTCTCATCCCCCTTTTTCTGATACTAGCGCCCCGGCCTTTGGTCAATAACTCCAGCCATGGGCCTCTGGCATAGCTGGCAGTAATGACATCCCCACCTACTCCCCAAGAATTAACACATAAGCTAGGCTAGACCTACTCTACTTTCTCCCAAACAGAGCCATTGGCTCTAGGAGTAGGCATGTGACCCAAGCCTGGCCAACCCGAGACCTTTCCCAGAATTTTCTAAAGTTGAAGTGTCAGGATGTAATTCTGGGCTCCTTATTCTATTTAGCATTGCTGTGTAGCAAATTATGTCAATGCACAACAGCATAAAACAACCATTTTATCGTGCTGACAGATTCTGTGGGTCAAGAATCCTGACAGTGCACAGTGGGAGGACTTGTCTCTGCTCCCCAGTATCTGGGGCCTCAACAGGGAGGATTCAAAGGCCAGGAGTAATTTGATGACTGGGGGCCAGACTCATTGGAGGCATTTTCACTCACATGTGGTGGTGATGCTGGCTGTTAGCTGGGACCTCAGCTGGGGCTCTTAGCCAAAACACTTTTGTGTGGCCTTTCCATGTAGCTTGAGCTTCCTGACAGCATGGCAGCCTCAGACTTCTGACATGGCAACTCAGGACTCCAAAGGCAATGTTCCAGCGAAAAAGGCAGAAGCTGTATTGTCCTTTATGACCTAATTTTGGAAGGCACATAGTGTCACTTCCACTGTAGTCACGGGCCCATCCAAATTCAAGGGGAGAAAACATAGATCCCATCTCTCGATGAGAGGAATGTCAAAGTAACATTGTAAGATGAGTGTCACCTTATAAGATGAGCACCTGGGATGGGAGATATCATTGCTGCCATTTTTTGAAAATGTGATCTGCAAGAATAAAGTCAAGTGCCTCAGTGACAGAGTATGTAGAGAGGATCTGGCAGGTGTGTGGTCCCCTGTGCCAAAACCTGAGGCCCTGGTTCTTGGAATCACTTTTTAGACGTTAGAAGCTACTCCCGTCATTTGACCAAAAAGATTTCCTTTTTGCTTAAACAACTGTAAGTGGGTTTCTAACACTTGCAACCATGAGTTCTGGTTGATAAAATAAATAATTATTGATTTTGAAACTGAGAGAAGATTTCATTCATTCACCAAATAGACATAAATATGTACACAAAGTAATGTGGGAAGTACTGTGGCTGAACAACACAATGAGTAAGACACAGCTTTGAGTCACCCACAGGGGTTTACAGGCTTTATTAGTCCATTCCAGGTGCCATAACAAAATACCACAGACTGGGTGGCTTAAACAACAGAAATTTATTTCTCACAGTTCTGGAGGTTGGAAGCCCAAGATAAAGGCGTCAGCAGGGTTGGTTTCTTCCGAGGCCTCTCTCCTTGGTTTGCAGATGGCCGCCTTCTCACTGTGTCCTCTCTCACATGGCCTCTCCTCTGTGTCCCACATGATCCTGGTGTCTCTCTGTGTCCAAAGTTATCCCTCACATGACGACACCAGTCGAACTGGATTAGGGCCCACCTCAACAGCCTCATTTTAACTTAATCACCTCTTCAAAGGCTTTATTTCCAAATGCAGTCACATTCTGAGGTTTTGGGGGTCAAGGCTTCAACATATGAATTTAGCCCATAACACAGGCTATTAGGGATGGTAACTGTGGGAGATTGGAGTCTTATTCAGCAAATGTTCACTCACCTCCCCCTCCCTCTTAGGACGATGTGCTCCCTTGCCCAATGACTTTGGACTTGACACTGTAACTTGCTTTAGCCAATGGAATATGAGCAATATGATGCCAGCAAAGGCTTTAAATGTACTTGCACCATTTGGCCTGCCTTTTCTTCTCTGGTGAGCTGCAATAAGACAAGAATGTCCCAGGAAGCTGCTGGGCCAAGGAGAATGAGGAGATACGTGGAGCAGGCCTGGATGCAAGTCAGAAAGTGCAGCCAAATTCAGCTGAGATCAACAGAACCTCCGCCAGCCCACCCTCCTGTGAGCAGGAAATAAACATTTTAAGTCACTGAGTTTTGGTGTGTTTAAAACTTTTGTTACACAGCATTACTGCAGCAATAGCTGACTAATGTGATACATAATAAAGTAAATTACTATGTAGACAAAAAGCTTTTTCTCTATGCTGAATTTTATTTTACCAAAGATTTTGAATAGAGATAACTCCTTTTTTCTAATGGTTACACAGAAGAGCCATAAATTATTTTGATTATCTAACAATGTACTTGACAGAGAATGGAAGTTTTGCCCAAACACATTGCATGTGCTTTTACTTTACAGAGGAGTATTACTATTTTGTGAGCGTCAGCAATGTGCTAAGTGCTGGCCCGGGCTTCCAGACAGTACAGTTCATGCCCAGAAACTTCAATACTGAAGTCATCTAAGGACCATCAGATAGATGAGGTCATAAGCTAAGAATTTCTTAAATATGTGAAAGGATTGTGAGTAATTCTGTAATTATGCTGGTAATTAGAAGCCCAAGTTCACCTACCATCAATCTCAGGTATGACCCTACATATTTCCAAATTGAAATTTCTCAAAACTTGCGACTCTGGTATGTCCGGTTTCTTATTTCGAATCCTATGAATCTTCTCCCAAAGTTGGCGGCATGTCTCACACCCAACAGGGTTCAAACACTAGTAGCGCCATTTATCCACTCTCATTTTTCTGATAACCTGCCATGAATCAAGATTTATCATCAACTGCATTAGACTTTGAACATTAGTTGAAATTACACTTTATATGATCCCAGCTCATCTGTTTTATTTCATTTGGACTCACCCATTTCCATTGCATCTAGAAGCAAAGGTCATGACCTTTTTTGAAAAGGGCTCAATGGAAGGGAAAATGGCAAGTCTACGTGTTGAAGTAAAAGAATTTGGTTCATAAAATAAAACTAAGGCAACAGAAGGCAAAGGGAGTTTCCGCTGTTTAAAAAGGGGCTTTCTCAGCACAAGCTTGGAAAAAAAATGTTGATGATTTATGCAAATTAGAGAGGAAATGTGCCCCGAGGGATCTTGGCACAGAAGTGCAAGTCGGAATTCTGGATTTGAGGCTGGCGGTGTCTCTGATTCACTCTGTGACTGGGGCTGAGCCATTTAACCTCTCTGTTTCTAAATACCCTCATCTATAAACGCAGGCTAACAACACCATTCTTCCTGCCCCTGAAGGGGAGGCAGTAAAAATGAATGAAATGTCGGGGAATTACTTCTAAGAGCCATCGATTAGAAATACAGCATATGGTCTTAATGAGAGCTTGTTTCTGCCACAAATTTTTCCCTGCTCACTATGATCACTCCAGCTAGAGTGCCACCAAAATCAACTTCTCTCTTCAGCTATCTTCACATGCCGCTCTTAAAATCACAGAGCTCTTTAAAACAGAACTCCTGCCTGCTCTGGGTATGCATTACGAGGCCATGGATCCTGGCTCTGTTCTACAGAGCCATGCAGCCCGGATTTTTGGAGATGGTGGTGATTTAAAATATTCCATCCTATTGTCAGACCATGTGTGAGAACATGTGTCAGATCACATGTCCTGATCATTGCTTCAAAAAATATGGTCGCTCACACCTTCACGGGAAAGGAAGCACCTGCTTGTTGCCTAAAGTCCTCTTTGGAAATAAATGGGGAAACAAATAAAGTTATAGAGACATCAATTGATTGAGCAGTGGATATATAAACGGGAGGGGGAGAGTGCTAATTTTTTTTTGGGGGGAAGGGGAACAGGACTTTATTGGGGAATAGTGTGTACTTCCAGGACTTTTTCCCAAGTCAAGTTGTTGTCCTTTCAATCTTAGTTGTGGAGGGTGCCGTTCAGCTTCAAGTTGTTGTCCTTTCAGTCTTAGTTGTGGAGGGTGCAGCTCAGCTCCAGGTCCAGTTGCCATTGCTAGTTGCAGGGGGCGCAGCTCACCATCCCTTAGGGGAGTCGAACCGACAACCTTGTGGTTGAGAGGGCCCGCCCCAACCAACTGAGCCATCTGGGAGCTCAGTAGCAGCTCAGCTCAAGGTGCCGTGTTCAATCTTAGTTGCAGGGGGCACCGCCCACCATCCCTTGTGGGACTCGAGGAATTGAACTGACAACTTTGTGGTTGAGAGCCTACTGGCCCATGTGGGAGTCGAACCGGCAGCCTTTGGAGTTAGGAGCATGGAGCTCTAACCGCCTGAGCCACCAGGCCGGCCCCGGAGAGTGCTAATTTGAGTCGACCATTACTACATGCCAGGTGGGGTAGGGTGAGTTACCTATTTATTAAGTAGCTAAGCTGGTGCTTGGTACTGGGCTAAACACTGGTTACAGAAAGTAATAGACAACATCCCTGGCCTTGGCAGCTTGCAGTCCAGAGCGGGAACAAGCCGAGGGCATACTTTGGGAATGTAATGAGAGCAGGGACTGTTTGTGGGAAGGCAGGGAGGGCTTTACAGAGGTGGTGACACCATAGCTGAGCATTGAAGGATGAGCAGAAGTTCAGCAGAGGGGCTAAGAAGGAACAAGCCTTCCCAGCAGGAGGGAAGAGCCCTGCAAGGACCTTGTATGAAGTTCCATTGGTGCCCCAACCATTTCTCTCCACCTACCCCAGAAGGCACCTGGAAAGACTTCCGAAATACAATGAGAACTTCCTGAAACTCCATCAGAGGGTGTTCTCTGTCCTCTGAAGCCTGCTCAGCTGGCCACCAGGTGTGCAGGCAGATCTTAAGTGCCTAGCTTTCCAGAAATAACCCTCAACTAATGAGGAATGAGCAGGGGTGTGCTGGAGCAGTGGTACTAGCTCTGGAGATTCTGACTGCTACATATTCAGAAAATTCACAAACCAATTGTGAAATCATTGGTAGCTTAGAATCAGCCATGGTGGGAATATTTATATCGTGGCAATTGTCAAACACTACAAATTGGGACATCCTTGGTTCTCCCAGAAAGCTGGTTTACCAGCACATTACTGGATGGGAGTTGCTACATAAATACTCAAGCTTCCGAACCCCGCACTGGAGCAGTTCTGAGGAGTGTGCTACACAGGGTCCCAGAGAGGCACCAGAAGGATTGAGCCCCAGTTGCCTATATTGGCAACCTGCTCACTATTGTACACTTAATTGGCCTTCCTCCCTTCCCTGTCTTGATTCCCACTCCCTCAGTATGCTTCTTGGAATCACCTCTCTTATGCCCAAAAATCTTTGGCTTGGGGTCAGCTTTTGGAGGTACCCAAATTTAGACAGGCATGGAAGCCAGAGAGAGCATGCATGGTGCAGATCATGGAGGGCTATTGCACCATGCAGAGGATGCTGAACTTAACCAAGGTGTTTCAAGGTCTTGAAAGAATTTAAATAGGAAAAAGATGGCAAGATCGAGTTTGCATCGTAGAAAGGTCACCCCAGGGGCTGTGTAACAGATGATGCAAAGGGAGCAAAAGCAGAGGCAGGAGGATGGTGTTGATGATTGCACAACAATATGAATGTACTTAATACCACTGAACTTTATACTTAGAATGGTTAGAATAGTAAGTTTTATGTTATGTGTATTTTACCACAATAAAAACTAGGGGGTGGGGGGGGAAGATTGAAGGCAGGAAAGCCAGAGACTAGGTCAGTGAGAAAGTCCAGGGAAGAAATGATGGCGTTGTCAGACAACCATGGGAAGTGCCATCCACATAGAACGTGATGGAGGTATGCTCACCACAGAACTACTTGTGGACAGAACCCTAAGCACAGCTGATATTATAGGAGCAGATACCAAAAGAGGAGGCTGGGAGAGAAATCCAGAGAGAGAAGGGGACAGGACACAAAGGGGGATAGTGTCAAGGAAGCCATGGTAAAGGAAATGTCAAAAAGGAAATGTCACCAGTGCCACAGGCCAAAGAGAGGTTGTCATGAGACTTAAATAGGTAAGGATTTAGTATTTGACATAAGATTCTCATTGAATCCTCACAAGAGCCCTACATTAAATTCAGTGACCTTGCTGAATTCCCTTATTAATTCTAATAGTTGGATTGTAGGTTCCTTTGGGTTTTCTGTGTGCACAGCCATGTCATCTACGAATAATGACAGTTTCATTTCTTCCTTTCCAATCTGGATGCTTTTTATTTCTTTTTCTTGCTTTATTGCACTGACTATGACCTCCACTATAAGAATCAATGAAAGAGTAATAGTAGGCATCTTTCTGTAGTCCTGATCTCGGGGGAAAGCTTTCACTATTTTACTATTGAACATAATGTTTGTTGTAAGTTTTGTTTGTACATATTCTTTATCAGATGAAGAAACTCTCTTCTAAGTTTGCTAAGCACTTTTACGCTTACCATGAATGGGTATTGAATTATATTTCTGGTTTCTCTGGGTGACCCTAGGAAAGTTACTTAAACTGTAAACTGTAAAATGACCTACTACCTTGGCATTAGATATATCTGGGTTCAAATTCCAGCCATAACATTTTCTAGCTGTGATTCTGAGCAATTTAATTAAGTTTCCTCATATGGAAAATGGAGATAATTATAGTAACTCCCTCATAGGAATCTGAGAATTTTTTTGGTAAGCTCAAGAGCCCAAGAGGCTGGTTTTAAAGCAGGACTGGGGTTTAACGTCCAAAGTAGCTTTCAGATACTCTGTAGGGGCTGATGTCCCCAAGAACATTTCCATCTCCTACTCCTTGCTCAAAATGTCCTGTAACCTTTCTGATGATACATGGGGATGAATCTGAACTCTTCCATCCATGTACTCATACTTTGCCCCCTCAGGACTAAGGGCACAAACATGAGAGTGGTTGGTCCACTGTGATAGATAATCTCCAAAGATGCCCCCCATGGCCCATGCCTCCTGGTATTTACACCCTTGTGTAGTCCCCTGCTTTTGAATCTGGGTGAGCTTGTGACTCTCTTGTAACTAAATGAATCAGTAGAAGTGATATTGCATGATGTCCAAGGCTAGGTCAGAAGAGGCTTTCTAGATTTGTCTTGGTCTTTTGGAACACTCTTTCTGCAAGACCTGGGCCACCATGTAAGAAGTACTACTACCTAAAGACCACTATACTGGAGAGGCCACACACAAGAGCCACACTCTACAGTCCCAGCTGAGGCCAGCCTTCCAGCCATCCCCACCAAAATGCCACACATGTGCATGAAGCCAACTTGGACCCTCCAGACCAGTACATCCACCACCAGAGTACCACCGAGGGATCCTAGTCGATCCCACATGGAACAGAAGAATCACCCATCCTAGACCTGACCCAATTCCTGAAACACAAGATCATGAGATATAGTAGTAACATGGTTGTTATTTTAAATCACTAAGTTTTGGGGCTGTTCACTGTGCAGCAATAGATAACTGGAATATCTACCTTATGGGTTTTGTCTTCAGTCATGGAAATGTGCTAATCAAACCTCCTCAGTGCTCAAACCTATGACATTCATCTTGTTTGACCCTATTCTAACCATTTGAGTTAACCAGATTCAAATAAGCAGTACTTAAGTACTGAGAAAACAATGAGAGAAGGAAGTCGTTTCACTCTAAATTTCCTGCATGGCTTTGTGCCTTAAGTCCTTCTATTAGTGAGAAGGGGCACAAACAGATAATCCTCATAGCCACCTCCAATGTTGGTACTAGTCATTTCTTAAGGTTGAGGAAACGAAGGCTCAGACAGAATAAATAACTTGCTTAATATCACACAGCTAGTTCAATGGCAAAGTTGGGACAGAAGCCCAATACTATGAACTGCAAACTGAGCTCTTTTTTTTGGTCTTGGTTGGGAACTCTGAGTTGGCAATCAGAAAAATCCATTCATCGTAGCACAAGGAACAGAAGGGACTTGATTAGAAGAACACAGGAACAAAAGTGCAGCCAGGCTTCTCCAGGGGGCAGGACCTGGGCACTGAACCCCCTTCAGGAACCCATCTCTGCCCTCTCTGGGGCCCCACATTTCCGAAGGCGCTCTGCTACTTGCTGCACTTTACTCTCTGCCTTCTTACAGTCTGATTTTCCCTGGCCTGGTATACACAGGCTCAAACACAATGGCCCCACGGTCAGGCAGGGCCAACTACATAATTTGCAGGGCCCAGAACAAAATTAAAACGCAGGGCCCTAGCCAGGATTAGGGAAGTCAGTTTCTCTTTCCCACACGCCTACTGCCTCAACCCATGGCAGTAGGTAGCCTCCAAGGAATCACAGCCTCCATGCTGGGACACATTCAGTGCCTGGATCCATGGTGCATGAGAGGCCTCTGCTAAGTGGCCAGCTACATGTGCTGGGGTCCTGCCACACCAGCAGGGAAGGCTGCCACATTGCCCCATCCCAAGATGGCATGAGACACACCTGACCCCAACTCTGACCTTCCCAAAGTTAGCAACCAGGCCCCTGCCAGGGGTGGAAGGCAGCAACAATCCCAAGACCAGGGTGGTGTGTGGAAGGCCAGGCAGGGCCCGGGACACCAAGAGGTGGGAAGTAGGCACTTGAGAACCCATCTCAGGGAGGTAAGCAAGGAGGCAGCAGGAGGTGGGACCATGCAGGAGCTGAGGCTCCAAGGCCCTGGTACATGCCCCATTGTTCCATCAGCCTTCACCTACCAAACACAAATTTGAAGGTATGATTCAGAATGTCAAGATGGCGACTGCAGAGCATTAAACCCCAAGCATGGGGCCTTTCGGAGCACTGAGCTGTGTGACTACACTAGTCAGATGCCATGGAGCCAGCACAGCTCTAATTGACTGGCTTTCTCTCTCCCCATCCTTCCTCCGTTCCCAGGAAAAAGAACAGAAGTGGCTCAGCTAGGGGCAGGCTCCACCTGCAGCTACAGCAACATAGAGGCTTCTGGAATCCCGACTCCAGGGAGGAGATGAAGGCAGTTCTCAGGGAACAGGGATGTGAGGCCAGAATAGACCCCAAAAGGTTTCTACTGACTCGTCTCGTAGACCTACAAAGTATTTTCATATTGTCCATTACATACTCTCTGTGAGAATATGAGCAGAAGTGGCTGGTTGCCTACCCTCCCTAATAGCCACCCCTCCCCCTCCTTAGTAATTTGAAGCAGCCATGTACCCAAGCTTAAAGGTAACATTTCTCAGCCTCTCTGGAAGCAAGAAGTGGCCAGTAAGACATAAGTGGAAATCATTGGTGAGACTTCTGAGAAATCTTTATAAAGGAAGCTGACTCAGCTGGAAGGGGGTGCCCCTTTTGCCTCTTGTCCCTCCCCTTCTTGCTGCTTGGAGGATTTACAGCAGTGGGTGGCATGAGCAGATGGAGGAGGGGAGTTTGGGGAGGGTGGGTTCAATTGTTCCTTGAAGAATCCTCGAGGATGTCAATTAAGGCAATTGGATGAAGAAGAGCACAGGAGAGATGTTAAGAAGGTAGGACCTACAGAATTTGATGGTTGGGACCATATCTTGAATCTTCTGTGTGCCAAGCAAAGTAGAATGCAAGCTCCATGAGGGCAAGGACCATGTCTTTGGCTTACCATTGCATATACCCAGGCCTAGCACAGTGCCTGGCACAAAGTGGGTAATCTCTAAATGTTGTCCGATGAATGAATGAAGAATGAATGAGAAGTGCTCCACAAGTCCCTTGGGGCCCTTACTCCTAATGAGAAGCAGGCTCAAGGGTTAGAAGTATCCATCCCCCCCGGGAGACCCTTGTACCCAGGGGATGATTCCCAGGTATGGCTTCTCTTGATTTTTGCCAACCATGTGCGTGCGCGTGCCATCCCCACATTCAGACCCAGGGTGGGGTTCCTTGGAGCCTGGAGGAAGAGGACCATAGGAATGCCACTCTGCACCAAGCTTTTCTTTTCCCAGCTCTGTCTCTGATGTGGTTCACAGGCCGAGTTAATGCCACAACATCACTTCCTCCGCAGCGTGAGAAAAGAGGAAGAAATCTCGCTATGTGACGCTCCTCTTCCCCCAGGGAGAGCACAAAGCTGTTGGAAACAATAAAAGCAGCCTGTGTAAAGGGGAGACTTTTGTCTGTGCAGTCAGGGATTGCTGCACCCGTGACTTCCTGCAGGGACATTCAGCAGCTTTGCAGATAAATAAATGCTCACATTCAGAATGACCAGCCTAGAACACTTTTATGAGCCTTTTCTCCTCCCCAGGCTATACACAGATAATAAATCAAATTAGCATCCTGAACCTCCAGTGCAGCATCACTGGTCTCCAGGCCGCCCTGAACAAGAGGTACATGAGTTTCGGCAAGGCTGTTCTCAGCTACTATCAAGCCAAGTCGGATTGAGGCCTGTGGCCTCCTTGGAAATCATTTGATGCTTCTAACCTTGGCTAGCCACACGCTGAGGCCACAGGGTCCTGCTGGTCATTCCAGACCAGACTGTAATAGAGGCGGCCAAAACCCCAGCCTTATAATCAGGATTGGATTGTTACTTAGAGAGGAAATAAACATCTTCATTTCTTGATTAATAATGGTAGGAACATGAGCAAAATAGACAACTGTCAGAGAGAGAGAGAGAGAGAGAGAGAGAGAGAGAGAGAGAGAGAGAGAGAAAAGAAGAGGGGGGAAAGGAAGGAGGACAGATTATATTAATAATCAGAAACAGAGACCAGACATTTTTCCTCCTCTATATTCTGCCTAATGTCATGACTTATATCACAGAGGCATTCATTCAACAGATGTTGGAGGAATCAAATTGGAAAGGAAAAAGTTTACTTTCAGGTAACCTGAAGTGAAATTTGTCTTCATTTCAGATTGTTCAATTAGTGACAGAAGGAACAACTGATTAGGTTTGGAAAATGAAGGGGGAAAAGATAACAATACAGTATACCGTGTTTCCCCCAAAATAAGACCTAGCCGGACAATCAGCTCTAATGCGTCTTTTGGAGCAAATATTAATATAAGACTCAGTATTACATTATATTATATTATTACATTATATTACAGACCCATAAGATCCATACTATAAGATCCGGTCTTATAGTAAAATAAGACAGGGTCTTATTATAATTTTTGCTCCAAAAAATGCATTAGAGCTGATTGTTTGGCTAGGTCTTATTTTCAGGGAAACACGGTAGATGTACATTCTATTAGATTATCTAAATGCACAATTTTTTAAAATTGCACCCTCCCTTGAGCCACCAGCAGGGTTGGGACAGTACACAGCACAACGGCGGCTCTCCAAATTGTAGCTGTGGTCCCACTGACCAGCATCTCAGAGCTGTTGGTTAAAGGTAGATGACTGCTTTCTGAGAGATGTGACCTCACAGCTGGTCAGGGCTGTAACTCCGAAGCAAGCTGCAGGGATGGTGATGTTCCTTATGTAGTCCCTTAAAAACTAACCACTGAGTTGCAAGCGATGCTCTCCCCACCCCACCCAGAAGCCAATGAGCCATGTTTGGTGTGGGTACACTACTCTCTTCCTGCTGTATGTTCAGAATCACTTCAAATGCAGTTCCAGTCTGCCTGACCCTGAACAGAAGCCCTATAGAGAACGAACAGGGCTGGGGGGAAATGGCTGAGACCAAGTAAAAGCTGCTTTGGGTACCTGCCTCAGCAAGTTCAAGTGCTGCCATGCTGATTGGCTGGGGCGTAGAGATGGGAGGTTAATACGTATTTTGACTAAGTTTCCTGTTACCTGCAAACCTTCAAAAAACAGCTAGAGATTGTATTAACTTAAAACAATCCTCTTAGAAGAACAATGGTTGGGGCTGTTTTCTATAAAACCACTTGCCATCAATGATTCTCTCAATTATTTATTCATACACCTACTCATTCCACCAATATTTGTTGAGTGCCTACTATGTGCTAGCCACAATGCAACATGGAAAATATATAGCTCTCAAGTGAATACTAAGTTTTGTAGATGGGTCTGTACTTTGATCCAAGGTGAGCACTTTGGGCATAATGTTTAACCACCCTGGACCCTGGGAGACCTGGGTTCAAATTCCCACTAAGTCATTTCACTAGCTGGGTGACTCTGAGTTACTTAACTGACCTTTCTCGATGCCTCAGTTTCTTGATCTGCAGAGTACTTGCAAAGTACTCAACAAAGAGCGCGGAAGTAAGAGTCACTGTTGTGTAGTGCCATCCCTCTACCCCAGCACAGCTCTGTTCCGGTGCCACAGTCCACCGCTTGGTGGTATTTACGAAACTGGCCAGGCCCCCTGGCGCTGTGACCCTGGAAATCGGTCAAACACTAGTCAAGGCGGCGCGCGCGCGCGCGCGCGCGTTGAGGGTGTAGGGGGGGTCTTTGCGCGCTGCTGCCAGAGTTTCCCCATGACCTCCGGGTAGTCTAAAAACTCACTTCGAAGGAGAGGAAGGACTGTGAAGCGACTCTTTCGATCTGAAACACCCCCCCCCGGAGAAAGCACCCCTCCCCCCAGCCCAGCGTGGAGTGAAATCTTAGAAGCTGCCGCTGCCGGGTTTGAACGGAATGCCGGAGTCGGTGGAAGCCGGAGCTGGTCGGCCCGAAGGTCAGGGAGTTGTTTTGAGTTCTCGTACCCGGAAGGGGGGGCAGGGAGGAGAGGACGCCAGGGCCCGAGAGACCCCGCGCCAGAGCAGAAATTGTTTGTGCTCCGGAACAGGCAGCTCAGCGGAAGCCGCGACGGGGGCGGGTCACGTGCGGCGGTGGCGGCGGCACAGCTGGCGGGGGAGCGGGGCTGGGACAAGGGCTGGACCGGGCGGGGGTGGCGCGAGGCGGTGGCTTTCGCAGCCGAGGGTGGAACCGGCGTACTGGGGGTGCTGAAAGCGAGCGGCGCCCCGAACCTGGGACGAGGGAGGCGCGCTTATGGAGGGGCTGGGGTAGAAGCCAGAAAGCTCGGCGCTCCGCGTGGTGCGACACTGGCGGGACGAGGAATTGCTGGTGGGTGGCGTGGGGATACGGAAGTGGGCCTCCCAGGCCAGAGTGGCGATAGCGGGGCCGACCCGCAGACTGCGCGGGCGTCTGAACCCCAAGAATGAAGGCGCCGCTCTTGTAGTCGCCGGCCTTGTTTTCGTCTTAAACGCAAATCCCGGAACGACCGGAACCGCCATCCCTCTGCCAACGTCCCACGGGAGCCCCTTTACGCTTGGGGGAGGCTGCATCCCGTATGGCGACTTCGGGTGGGGATCGGCCGAGGCCAGGGAGGGCTGCCAAAGTGACTCCGTGGAGGCTGCGGGCGGGAGCCGTGGTGCATGCACACGACACGCACGCCTCCCCCGGAATCGAGGGAAGGCGCGGGCCACCTCTGGGGTCTCCCCGGGGTTGTGGGGCCGTGCGGGGGCTGCAGAGTGGGAGAGGATACTGTACAGAAACCGTTGCTCCCACGTAGAAGACAGGAGTGGCCTTGTGGCCGGGGGTGAGGATCTAACGCTTCCCTAAAGTGGAGCACTTCTACTCCATCGTGGGAGGGAAAGGACACAAACTTAGCCACCACGCCTGAGCCCTTGAGGAGGCGTGACTTTGGTGTCCCCCCCTTCCATAGCCCACGAGATTCAGTTCCGAGGCCTGGAAGAGTGGGGGGGGGGTGTGGCCAGGCTTCGGACGGCAAATCCACCAACGTTCCTCTTCCGTGCCACGCGGGGAAGGCGCAGAACAGTTGTCTTGCAGTTTCCTTCGGCCCCGCCCCCCCCGTCGGAGAAGGGCAGCTCTTCCGGAGGTGGGGGCAGGGGAATGGCGTCGGAACGGGGAGTGGTGCTAGTTCCTTTTCACGCGCGCGACCCTGGCGCAGGAGAGGAGCACGGGCTTCCAGAGTGTTCGCGACCCGAGTGGTAGCGCTTGGCCCGCTGCGACGTTGTCTCGGAGTCGCGGCACTGGGAGCTGTGCAGACTCTGCGACGACGCCAGACTCCATTTACATCCCCCCTCCCTCCTGCAGGTTGGCGGGGGCGGGGGTGTCGCCCGCCGCGGAAGCGTATTCCTGGCAGTGACACTGATTAGATGCTGTGTCGGTACGTGCACAGAATCCGGGTGGGCCTTCACCTCTCCTGTGCTCGTACACTTTCAGTTGGAAAAGTTGTGGTGTTCCACCCCCCACCCAGCCATACAGCTGCTGTCTCCAGGGCGGAATTAGGCGAGCACGTTTGCTCTGCCGGTGCAGAGACGATCGCGCCGGCGCGGACAGGGCGCCGGGCCCGGGCTGCGAAAATCCAGCCCTGGCTTTACGTCGAGCTGCCGAACGCGGCGCTTACGCGGGCCGGGCCAGCCGAGGCCTGGTTTCCATCTGCCCCTTGTGCCTCCGTGTTAAGTTCGCCGGGGAAAACCCAATGATCCGTGCAGAGTCCCTCGGAGGAGAACCCCCGCCCCCCCGCAGCCCGATTCTGACCGATGGAAAAAATGACAGTATAGGTCAGGGCAGGCTCCCCGCGACTATTAAATGCAGCCTCCTTCGTTCCCGGTGCTTGGGGAGGATGGGCGCCTCGCCAGGAAACCGAAGGAGGAGCCACAAGGGCCGCCTGCCCCTTCCCAGGCTAGAAAACCTGGATTCTTAGAGAGACCAGACAAATGTGGTCAGACAGCTGCCCATCTAAATACGGGTTGTCTATCTTTCAAGCAAGATCAATCTTTTTTTTTTTTTTTTTTTTTAAGTCAAGTACACGTTGAGTCAATTACGAATACTGCGAGAACTGGTGAATAGGTAGATGAGGACCTTGCCCTCTGCCTGATATTCAACGTGTGTGCCTGAGATGCCGGTCTGAGCGCGATGCATCTTGGCACCGCCCACGTGTCTTAAGAAGACGCGGTCCTCTTTGCACTCCACCTTCGAGGTCTTTTAACATAATTTAAAAAGAGGATTTATTTTAGTTATATTTCGGGGGTTGCTTACTTCTTGCAAACTCATCCTGGGGTTGTTTGTACTTAGTAGTAGATGGTGCTGGGTATCAGTTTTTGTAGCCCGCGTTTTTCTCTTGGCTTTTTCTTTTCCTGCATACGTGCTGCTGGGTGCAGAAAGCCTTCCTCCCCACCCCCCACGTGTGCTGCGGCCGCCCTCCGACTCTCGCTGGCGCGCACCACGCGGCCCTTAAATAAAGGAAATGTAAATTCTCCGGGTGGCGCTCGAGAACTGGAGTTCTTAGAGCAGCGGGTTTGTTCCGGAGGCTGACCGGCAGCAGCTTAGGGGCCAGAGGCTGTGAAGGGGAAGCCCCGGAGGTGACCCTGAGGCTTCAGGAGCAAACCTTTTCGCGAGGCTGGCAGCCTGGCACGCACAGTTCCGATAAGGATCAAGGGAGCGAGAGCGCTCCGCCAGCACATTTCAATGATTGGGCGAACTCCGACAGGGACGTTAGGAAAAGGCCATTTGCGTTGTCTTTGAAAAGGAAAAGGCTATCCCACCTAATGAATTATGAGTGAGGTGGGAAGGCCAGGCCCGGAGTGAGTGGCGCCCAGGCTTCCTTAGGCCCTTCTTTGCTCAGACTCCTCCCCATTGCACAGGGGAGCCCATTTCAAAGGAAATGGGAAGCTTTTTGACATTAGAAATCTGATGTATTCTATTTACATAAGTAATGGTGCATTTTTGTGTCCCTAAAATGAGGCCCACCAACAGCCCAGACACTAGGCCTGCCACATGCCGGCCCCAGACCAGTGTTAAACTCTGGCTATAGTGTACCCCCCAGAGGATGTGGCTTTTGCTCAGTGCCTCCAAGAACTGATTTATAGATGGCCTCGAGCCATCAAAAAGCTTGGCCTGGGAGAGTCAAGTAGAGGTCCTCTACACCAGTGCTGTTCACCCAAGGCCTCAGGGAGAGGATGGGTAATGGTGCCTGAGCCCTGGCAGGAGCTTCCCATTAATCCAGTCTAAATGAGCGCCATTAAAGCATACATTCCCTTCTACACCACCACCTGCGCAGGCCTTTTAGGGAAAGGCTAGCAGAGAGTGTGAGCCCATTTTGCTTTAACATTTCTTGTGGGTGATAGTGCCCTTCCCCCCTGCTTAAACCCCTGACTCTACTGGCCTAAGAGCATAAACCTAGACAGATGTTTTTTTTTATCCTCTGTGCACGCAAAGGTGAGAGTACCAGATCCTAACAACAAACACATTGTAGCACTGTATGCAAGGCAAAGTTCTAGGCACTTTATGTATTAACTCATTATCTTCAAAACAACCCTGAATTAGACGCTATTATGGGCCTCGTTTTACTGATGAAGACATTGAGGCCCAGAGCTGTTAAGCAGCTAGCCCAAAGTTGCATAGCTTGGGATAGGGCAGGGATTGCACCAAGGAGAGAAGTAGGGTTGTGTTGCCGCTCCAGTGTTGTGTAGTGAAGGCTAGCTGTTTGGGGGTGTTGGGAGAGGACTGTCTGGACCCCCACCTTCCAAAGTTAAACATAGGAAAAGACGAAAAGGCCCAACATTTGGCTCTTATTTTGCAAAGGAAATTTCCGGAGCGTCGTACAGAAGCACGTTGTTGTGGCTCCGCGGCGGAGAAGGGGTCAGGGAAGGCAGTGCAGAGGCCCCTTGCCCCACCTCGCCGCATAGCATCCGGCGGTCATGTCCGCCGGAGGTGACTGGAGACTGGGGACAGCGATTGCCGAGGAACTCCTTATCGCCGAGTGTCAGTGGTCCCGGGAGGCGGATCTAAACGGCCGCCTGCAGGGGCGGCTGGTTCACACCGGTCCCCCGGCGCCGGACGCACCCCCCGGGCTCCTCCCGCGGATCTGGCCAGACGCCTGGTAGCGCCTTCCGCAGCTGCGGGCTTCCCTCCGCTGGAGCCGCAAGCCCTGAGCACGGAGCCTCAGGGCCCAGGAGAGGCCAGTCAGCTCCGGTTGGGGCGGCTGCTCACGGGTTGCTCCCAATTACCCTGCCTCCCCTAAATACTTGTCTCCCTTTCCGGGGGCACGCGCGCGCACACACACACATCCTCTTTCCCTCCCCCCACCCTTGTTCCCAGCGCTCAGCCGGCCTCTGGGCCTCCGCCTTCCCTTCCTCCTCCCCGCTCTGGCACTTCGGAAACCCGTGGCGGTTGTGCGCCGCTCGAGGGTAGAGTCGGGGTGGATGGGCCGGGCTGCCCTGCTCCCCAGCATTCCTGCGCAAGCCGGCATCCTTGAGGCGTGCAGCGAGGCCTGAGGATCCCACCCCCACTCTGGGAAGTGGCCGCGGCTGGCGGGGACCTGGGCTCTGTTTCCTGATGGCCCTGATGACCTTGGGGTCAAAGGGGAGGTCCAGGCAGTGGGGCCTGCGAGTGGATGGGGTGGCGATAAACCCCTTCTCCCGCGAAGGCTGGCTCAGCCTTCTGGCCACGTCTAGCTGGAGTTAAGCCGGCAGGTTTTGTATTGGCCGCAGCTTGTCACCCTGTGTGCCCGGATCGAGTGTGGGTGTATGGGGGAGTGGGGGTTCGTGATCCGAGATGGCGCTGGACGATCAGCTCCCCATTTCGCCGAGCCTTTACTTTTAGCTCTCGAAGATCCAAGGAATCCGCTGCCCTTGCCACCGCCGGGGCCCGCAGAGGGGCAGCCGGCGGGCCTAACTGCAGTTGTGGGCGTTGAGAGGGGCTCGGTGAGCCGGGCGGGCCGCCCAGCCGAGGGAAGGAGGGAGGGAGCGAGCGCAGCAGCCCGCGCGCCTCCAGGCAGAACACACGCCTTTCCCGGAACCTTGAAACCCAGGGGAGCCGCTGCCATCTTCGCGTGACGAGCAGCGAGACGCCGGTGATTAAGTGTTTCTTTCCGGCTCCCTCCCCGGGTTGCGGCGCTCCTCCTTTCTACAGGGCTGGAAGAATAAAACCTGGGGAAAAAACACACAACTGCGCTCTCCACTCGAACTCCATGTCCATACTGATCTCCCCGGGTGCGTCCACGCGGGGCGCGTCGTCCTCCGTCCCCCTACACGCGGAGGATCGAGGCTTTGGGGGTCCAGGGCCACATGCCTCAGTTTCCATCTACTTCGGCTTAAATCTGGGAGCTTAATAGAGAGGGGGCACATATTGCCGAAGCCACCCGACCCCCATCTCTTAAAGGGATTAAACCTTAACACGGGAATCCCCCACCCGCACCAGGGACTAATCCTGCCGCCCCTCCTGGGATTAACTCGGCTCACAGGTCCATAAAACACTTCCGGCGCGGCCAGAGGGTCTGTCTGCAGAAACACTTTAAAATTGTCCTCCCGGGCCTGGAGTCGGAATTGACCCGCTGGAGGGAAGTGAGTAAACAGACGGTTGTAAGAGACGCTTGGGGCCTCCGTGCGGTTTGCAGGCTGTGGAAGGAGCTGCCTAAAATGTGGGCGGTGGGGGCTGCCTCAACTCAGGGTGGCTCGGGCCCCACTAGGTACATCTCAGAAAAGGATGCAGCATTTACAAAGGACTTTAAACTGGAGGGCAGATGCGGGAAGAAGCAAGCGGGTTTCACCGGGCTCTGGCCCCAGTTCAATGAGGACTAGATTCGTGAAATTTGGAGCCGAGGAGGTGCTCAGTCCCTCCCCTCATCTCTACAATGGGAACAATAACACTTACCTGCCCCCCTCAGGTGGGATTCTGAAAACTAAACTGTTAAAACACTTTGTAAGCGGGGCATGACCTTTCCACTTTACTGTGATTAATGTTCAGTCTCACCCTAGAAAACACAGCGATTTGCTGATTAAAAAAAAAAAGTGAAAACCAGCCCTTCCTCAAAATCCATGCAGAGTGAACCAGATAAAGGGAATACAAAAGCAACTTAATATTTTGAATCTCCTTTTCTTTTATATCACTTCAAATTAAGTTTCTGAAGTAATGGGAGAATCTTTGGAATGTTCTTAAACAAAAAAACCTCCCTGTCAAAAATTGGGGGTTAAAGGAAAAGAAAAAGGACCTCTCAATTGGGCCAAACGACATTTTAAGGAGAAGGAAATCAGATTAAAAATATATAAATTCGAAGTAGCTTTCTGGCTATGTACCCTTCTGTTAGTCTGAAGAGCAGATGCCCTAGATAGCCACTCCACCCGACCCCAGGACCCCGGAAGTAGGCCCTGACTCAGGCTTGGTCAGCTAAGTGCGAGGTGAGGCGCTCAGGGTGGAGACAGTGAGGAAGGGCAATAATTTGCTTAAAATGCACATCAGAAGAAAGACGTAGGCCTGCTTCTGCGTCCTAAAGGCCCAGAGCTGCTAAAACTGTGTGGGAGGGAGCGCCCCGTGACCTCCTTCCCCGCAGATGGACTCACCGCAGCGTGACCGGCCCCAGGTGGCGGCCAGGCGCGCTGGGGATAGAGGCCCAGGCAGCGCCTTCACCCTGCCTCGCAGATTGCGAGCGGGGACCTCTAGCTGGACCGCCCACCGACCTTCCTGGCCCCAAAGCCTCCGGGCAGGGTCTACTCGCCTCCACCACACTGCTCCTCGTGCTGTGCCCTCCCCTCCCTGGCACCCAGCCCGGATCCCGAGGCCTTCCCCGCCCCGCAGTGCCCGTTCCTCCCTTCCTGATTCAAGTACCTAGCAGCGGTGCAGAAAGCCTGTTTACCTCTGCAGCCCAGGGCGACTCGATCTGCGTAAAAAGCCCAAACGCCGGCGCCGACCAGTAGGGGGGGATTGTCCTATAGATTATTTCTCCTCCTGGGCTTTTTTTTTTTTTTAAACGCAATGGCTCGGTTGGAGAGGGGGTGGGGTGGCGCGTTGCTGCTGTTTTTTTAGAACACAGTATTTGAAAGAGAAACAAAAGCCGTTTCGGAGGTAGCAAGGCTGTTTTTACATATAAAAGTGCAGCGAATACCTCGGGGTCCCCAGCAATGATAAACTTAAATGGTTGGCCTTTTTAGACAATTAGCAGTTAATCTGTTATCTGCGATCTGCAAACAAGTTTTGAGGCTCGAAGGACAATGGATTCCGGTTCTAGTCGATAGCGGTGTGGTCGGATCTGTGGGATACCTCCGAAGCTCCTAGTTTCTCCAAATGCGAATCCAGCTTCCGCAAACAAGGGTTTCTCGAGTTGGAGGACAGGCTTGAGCCACAGAAAATTCACTTGGGCAGCCGAGCAGTCCCCGCAAGCATCGCCCCCGCCCGCCCGCCCCCCCCCCGGGGGCCCGAGCTTGTATGGTTCCTATTTTTTCCAAATTGGTTTTTACCCCACCCCCAGTTTCTCAAACCTCCTAATTTTGCACGTAGTAGGCCTCCAACAAATGTAGACTGAATGGCAGAAACTAAAGTGAGGCGCTCCGCCTGGAAGGCAGCCTCGTGAGCGACCTCGCCCTCGGAAACCCCATTCCTGTGCTCAGAGCCCCCAGGCCGCGACAGCCTGCGCACAGCGTCGCCCTGCGCGGGCCCGGGCGGGCGGGGGAGGCCGGGAGGCACGAAGCGCCTGGAGCCTGCACGATGATAAATATTGCGCAGACAGCCCATAAATAATTTGCATTATGTTCAGCTGACAACGCAGGGCGATTAATTTTAATAGCTACATATTTGCCTGGGCTGCTGCTTTCGTAGGCCCGGTAATGAAAGGCGAGAGGCCGCCCTGGCTCCGTGCTCGCGGTCCCGGAAGGCTGCCGGGAGGTGCGGGAGGGCGGGACGCGGCGTCTCCTCTAGGCAGCCCCCAGGGGAGCCCCAGCCCCTAGGCCCCTCTTTCGCTTTCCGCGCCATATAAGGGTGGGGTGCGCCCGCAGTGCCGGAGCACCCCCGGGGCCTCGAGCAACAGGAGCCACCATAATGACACTGCATATTTGTCTGTTTGGGGAGAGCCACTTGTGGGCCAGGAGACCCTCCCTGAGGCAATACTCCCCCCGCCCTGGGACCAAGTCCTAAGTGAACTCCAGAGAGGATTTCACGTTTCAGTTTGGTGCGGGTGGGGGGGATGCTGGTGTCAGCTGCCGCCAACTCGCCGGTGGGCTCCTGCGCGATCGAGGCTTTTCCGCCCTCGGGACTCCGTCAAGGGGCCGAACAAAGCCCAGTTGCCCACGCATCCTGAGTTCTGCTGCCCCGCGCCCCGCGGGAGGTCCCCCCAAAATGCTTTCCGAGCTCCTCGATTAAAAGGATCGTACATATAAAGGACGGAAAAATGGGTTTGGAGGAGCTCTTAAAAAGAAGGGGCGGAGAGAGCAGTGCGGCGAGGAAGGACACGGCGCGGTAGTCGCCGCGGTCCCGTGGTGGCCGGGTGCGCGCGTGTGCGTGTCTGTGTGTGCGTTGGGATGACAAAGCCCCGCCGCCGCCAGCAAGCTCCAGGCTGCTGGAGCACTGGAAAGGGAGGGGGATGGGGAAGAGGAGGAGGGGAGCCAGCGCTTGCATAGGTAGCGGGGAATCGAAGGTTCCCTGGAGAAAGAGTTCATTCATGAGCTGGAGGAGGCCTCCTGGCCGGTCCAGGTGGAGCCACCTGAAGCCAACACCTGTGTATTTTCTTTTTTGGAAAAGGCCGAGCGCATCGATTATTACTATATTTTAATTGCCTTTCGCAAAGGTCGTCTCTAATTATGGGTTAGGAGGAGTGTTGGCCAGGGGTGTGTAGCCTTTTAGAGTGTGTGTGTGTGTGTGTGTGTGTGTGTGGCCGCTGAGACAATGCGCCCAGCTTTTATCGAAATGCCAATCCGAGGGTGTCCATGCGCGCCTGCGAGGCGGTCGCGACGTGCTGGGTCCACGCAGACAGACAAGGCTGCGTACACAATAAAAGCCGAGCAGGCGGTGAAGGGCCGCGCAGACCCACGGGTTTTCTTTTTAGAAACGGTGGTGCTAAGAGACTTGACAATAATAACACGCAGCAGGATCAAATCAGGGAGGGAATAAGCAAATGCATTTTCGTTTGTAGAACCGTAGACTGTGTTTAACCCATCCGATCCCCAAGAGCTTTTGGTGCCCATGTGGACTCACACGCAGGAACAGGTGCCGGGGGTGGGGGCTGAGCGGCTCCGGACTCCCTGATGACATTCTGGGATAGCCACTTTATTTTAATATTAATTTCTTCCTTTAATTCAGCATGGTGGAGGCCGCCGGTTAGCTCAGTTGGTTAGAGCGCGGTGCTCTTAACAAGGTTGCCTGTTCGATCCCCACATGGGCCACTGTGAGCTGCGCCCTCCACAACTAGATTGAAACAACTACTTGACTTGGAGCTGATGGGTCCTGGAAAAACACACTTAAAATAAAAAATAAAAATTTCTTTAAAAAGTTTAAAAAAAAATAATTCAGCATGGTTGTCAGCTACAGTGACGTGGAATCCTTGAGGAGGTCTGTTTTATGGGAAACGATACCCCGTGGTTGAAAAAGAAAATGTTGAGGGTTTTTAAATTTTAAAAGTCTGCATTTCCTTACTTTTCATCACTTGCGAAAACCCTTGAGGCAGAAAAAGCCTATTTTAATTTGGTCTGAGGAAGAAGAGCAGTCAGGAAGGTTGTTGGTGGGTCAGGGTTCTTGGGAGGATATTTTGGAGATGAGGGGGTGGAGATTAGTGAAGAGCTGTGGGTCAGGGGTGGGCAGTAGACACTCTGAACTTGACTTTCTCAAAGGAGTCTGGCATCTCTGAGCCACCATGCTGTTTCTGGGTGTCCCACGTGGCAGAGCTAGAGGCTGAGGTCAGGAGCCTTAGAGAGTTGGAGGATTTTGTATTGGCTCTGCTTCCTGCCTGCCCCCCACACCTGGCCTCCTGGCCTCGCCAGCAGCCAGCTCTGACCCTAGGAAGGCAAAGCCAAATGACTGGTCCAACCCCCAAGAGACCGCCTGGCTTTCTCCTCCCCTGTAATCAAAACCAGATGCACTTAAGCGCCTTTCATCAGAGGAAGCCCAAAGCCCTTTAACAGGCTTCAATAAAAGCCTTGCTAGGGCCTACCAGCTTGCTCAGTGTTCTGCCTCTGTGCCCATTTCCCAGCTGAGGAAGCCTGGGGCTGCAGTCAGGCTCTCTCTCCCCTGGGGCTCCAGAAGCCAAGGACATCTACCAGACCAAGGCAGCCTTTCCAGGCAAGTAGGGTGCCAGGATCTCTGCCAGGTGTGTGGGTACAAACCCCACTGACAGGAAAAAAGAGAGGCATGGGAGGGAAGTCAGCTTCTAGTGCCTAAGGAACGGCTAGTGGGGCTAAGTGAGTAGAGGTCGGGTGGGAGGGCAATGATGATCAAGATATTCTGAACGGTACTCAGAGCCCCTTTCCCACTGTATTGCAGTGTTTGTCTCCAACACTAGCCTATGAACTCCCCAAGGGCAGAAACCGTTTATAAGCCTGGCACAGGACCTGCCACAAAATACATGATCAAATGTTTGGAAGATCACAGGTAGGGTAGAAAGCTCTGGAGCAAGACACATTTGGGCTTAAGATGGGAACTCTGCCTCCAGTGGTTGTGTAAACTTTCTGAGCCTCAATTTCCTTGTCTGTAAAATGGGCATGAGAACGGGAAAGAGTAGATGAAGTCATTGCATGTACAGCACCAGGAAGGTCATAATCATATTTTAATAAATGTTATACCCTTGTCCTTGAAGGAACAAGGGAAGGTTTGGCCTGAAGTATAGGAAGGAAGGTTCGTACAAGGCCCCAGATGGAGACAGGTCTTACTGGCCTGGGATTTGGGTCAGAAGAGAGAATAGCTTCTAAGATGTGTGTTCCTGTTGTCCTGGAAATTGGAGCCACAGGACCCCACTGTCTAGCGGATACAAGCAGCCCTAGGGGATACAAGCATACCTAGGTGGTGAGCTTGGGGAACTGTGCCAGCCTTTGGACTCAGACTCTGGGGAAGGGGCAGGTCCCAGGCCCTTATCCCAGTTGGTGCTGGCTTTCTGTGGTAAGGGGGAGAACTCCCTTTGGCTTGACCTCTGTTCCTGTTTCATGGCTATATCTTTGGCAAGTTCATCCCTTGGCATTTGGTGGTACAGGGAGGGAGTGTTGCCTATTTCTCTTTGCTGCTGGTCCCATTCTGGCCTGTTCAGTAGCTCCCCCCTTTTCCTCACCCCACCCCCACCACACACACAGTTTGGCCTATTTTTCTCCTGCTCCCTGGCTGCCTTGCTTTTTTGGATGGGGGCTAGGACCTGGGCTCCCCACATCCCTCTCCTCAGTACTCCACATTCCAAATGTCTTGCAGCCCCTCCCCAGGTCACCCCAGAGTTCAGCACCTCCTCCCCCCCGCCCCAGGACAGGCTATGAGTTCAGGTCTGGGGTTGCCTGGGCAGCAAGGGCCTGTGCATGCTTCCTTCAGGGAAGGGAGGATGGAGGAAAGGGGGAAAGGAAAGGCCAACAGCTCTGCTGGGTGATTCTGTGGGTATGGCCTAGCAAGTGTGACTGAGTATTGTGAATGAAAATGCGTATGTCTGGAGTGTGACACAAGTGGGATAGTTGGGGTCAGGGAATGCAAAGATGTGGAGTTTGCGGGGGAATTGGGAAGAAAATGAAGTAAGCTGACAGTCCTTCCATATTCCATCCCTCCCCATCCCTGACATGAGAACCTTCAAGAAGCAGCAAGGAAAATGCAGGGAGAGAAGAGAATAAATGGGAGAGCTAAGCTAGCCCTCTGGAAATGCTTGGTTCCTCCCTTCTGCCCAGTGAACTGGCTCCTTTGTGCAGCCAGTGTAGATCAAGAGGGAACAACAAATAGGGTCCTTACAACCAGATCCTTTAGGGGAAATGTGAGCTCAGATTTGAGAAGGAGACAGGTCACTGTCCTACAGGGATTCCATAAAGAACAAAGTGTTGTTATCAGAGGTGGAAGATTTGAGTAGTGATCAAAAATGTCCTGCCCACCATACTTTGGTTTTTAATCCAGCTCACTTTCTTCCATGGATTTAGCAACATGTTATAAAACTGTTCTCCCTTACTATCACGAAAAGAAGGGTCATAGCATGTCAGCAGCAAGGGAGCTAGCTGGAAAACAATTGCATTCTGCTCGTGAATTCTGTGGGTCCGGAATTTTTGGTGGAAAGACTCAAGAGCTGGGGGCTGGAATCATCTGGAGGCGGCCTCATCCACAAGGCTAGCTGCTAGTTGGGACCTCAGCTGTGTCCCACAGCACAAACATGGGCCCTCCCTCTGGCCTGGGCTTCCTCAGTATGGTGGCTTAAGGGCCCTAGGACTTGAAGTTACTGGCAGCTCAAGACTTTAAAAAGAAAGCATGGCAGCAAACAAGATGCAAGCTGTATCACCTCTTCTGACCCACCCTCAGAAGTCACACAGCAACTTTGTGCTATATTCTACTGGTTACAATGACTCACAAATCCAGTCAGATTCAAGGGGAAGGGACATAGATCCTACCTCTCAATGGGAAGAGTGTCAAAGAACTTGTGGCCATTGGGGAAAAAAAGAAAAAGGAAGGGAGGGAAGGAAGGAAGGAAGGAAGGAAGGAAGGAAGGAAGGCCGGAAGGAAGGCCGTGCTAGGCACTCTTGAGAACTAAGCTTAATTAGCAGTGGCTCTAAACAGAATAGTCTATGTTATAATAGGAGCTTGTACCCTCTAGAGGCTGCATAAATTATATGGGGGGAGGGGTGGGTAGAGAGCTAAAATTAGGCCAGGGTAAAAGAAATAGAGCCACAAAGCAAACATAGATTTTATGAAAAATAAAAGATATCAAAGGACAGCTCTTTCTGTGAGCTTGTGAAGTGTGGGAAGGACTGAAGAAGAATTGGGTGGTGAGATCGGATGGTTTTAGGCCCTTCAGCATTGAAAGGGAAAGCAGGTAGGGGACAGGACGTGCAATTTGGCTGTCACCATCCTTCGCCCATTTTGGGGAGAATCTGTGGTAACCCTTCATTACTCTAGGTAATATTATTTTCACTATTTGCTTACAAATCACTTTATTTCTACACACAGATATCTTTATGTGGTACAAAGCTGGAAATGTAGTCAATGCATTTCCTAAAGAAAGTGTGGAAAAAATAATACATTATTCTAATAATAATACTTAATGTATTATTAATGTTTGTCCTTTACCCCCAGGTGTGGTTTTAAATATCCAGCATGGATACTGTTGTGACAAAGGGGGCTGGGTACATCTCTGGGGCCCCAGGTTCCCATTATCCTTGTCTCTAACCCCTGAATGGAGAGTTTGACTTCTAATTTCATGCTAGGGGTTTTGCAGGCAACATAATTGTATTTGTCTCTGCCTTTGATCTGCTATTTCATTGTGGCTTAACTAGGAGACATAGATAGAAACATGGTGGGAAAACATGATTCTGTTTTGCTTGAGAATCAGCAGTTATTATTTTCTCTGGCTCCCTCAACATGACACACCTTCCCGAAATCTGAAATCTAATCATTTTTCCATTTCTGAAAATCCAAAAGGCATGTGCACCCTCTGGCCTGCTTTCCTTTTGGCTCATGAAGATTTCATTTTCAGCCAGGCTTTGGGGCATGAGGCTCATGTTTTAGATCTCAATGAAAATAGAAGTCCCAGAGTTAGTGGAAAGCTCCTGGGTGAACTCTGACCTACGTGCCCCTTTCCTGACCTCACCCGGACTTCCCAGGATGTGCCCGGTTCACCCCAGCCTCCCTTCAGGTGATTTGAGTCTGTAGGGCTGGGCTAACTGTTTCTATGCTGGAAACCAAAGAAACCCAGATTCAGCAGGAACCTTGTGGGTCACAAATAAGCAATGTTCAGGGTGGCCTCTGAAAATAAGCTGGCTTCTTGGGCAGGACCAACGCATCAGGTTGTGCAGTTTGTGCACTGCACAAAGGTCTCCAGCCAAGACAGGGAGTGAGGGCTGGAATTCAGGCCCATGTGTACCTTTCTCCAATTCTCACAAAGTCACTCAGTAGGCTAGTGGAAGTTTTGTTCTTGGGGCAGAGGATAAACAGATTCTCTCTCTGATCAGAAAGAAAAGAGATGGTGACACAGGGTAGGATGGGGGTCAAAAGGGCATCTTGGGAGTAGAGTGGGCCAGCCTAAGGCTGTAGACCAAGCCAGTGTTGACCCAGCAGGTTGGAGCAATAGGCCCATTGACTCACTTTGTTTAGTCACCTTTCATCTGCAGGGTCCAGCATTCATAAATTAGTGGGTCTCTCCTAGGCTTTATTTAGAGTTAAAAAAAAAAAAAAAAAAAAAAGACTGGGGTGTCACCCTACCTAAGTGTCTTATTTAGCCAGCAAGGTGGGATTTGGGCGGGGGTGGGGGGTGAGGGGGGTGGGGGGGAGGGATATGTTTTCTTTGGTTTTGAATGTGAAGCCTTTAGCCTTTTAAGGGATGTTGTTAACTGTAGGCCTTTATGTGATGGATGTAAGGCTGTTGAGTGTAAGACCCTAACAGGTGGTGCAATAGAGTTTGACATCTTAACAAGTTACCTGTGAACTAAAATTCACACTAGTGTGTAATGGATGAAGAGAATTTGCATTTAAAAGTGGAGGATCATCCGGAAAAAGCAATTCCTAATCAAAATTAACTCCAAAGAGGGACTCTCCTGGTGTCAGCAACAGGCCGGTAGTGGAAGCCTCTGGAAGCCTTGTACATAAGCAGTGAAAAGCTTACTCTTGTTCACTCTATAGTGGGTGGTGTTGCTATTTGGAATTCCATTAATACTTGGAAAGGTATTTTCACAGTAAAGCCATAAATGGCATGTCTCCTGGGACTGGCAAATTGAAATGATTTGCTCTTCCTGATAACCAGGAATGTACAGGCCAGGGGCCCCAAATCCATTTACCTCTCTGCCTGTTTCTTTCCACACTTTGGGTGGGTAATTTGAGTTGTGTATGTTGAAGGAAGATAGTTTCAAAGGACATCAGTTACATCATTGTGACTGTTTGGGAGTTCTCAGAGTTTTATTTTTCTAAGTCTTTGTGTGTTTAATTAAAAAAATTAATTTGTATTTTTCACAAAGGAATATTTGCTCAAAGTTTATGAAGCCAAATAATATGTGAAGGAGGCTTGGTGCAAAAAAGCAGTTCCCTGCCCGTTTCTTCTGGAAGACATAATTCTAAGTAATATGTAGATGTGGCCTTCTCTTAAATAATCCACGGTAACTGTCATCTGTTGACTTCCTAGTATGGTAGAGGAGGATTCTCATTTTCTGCATCATACTTCCCCTCCCCCATTCTCACAGTAGTGCTATATTGTAATTTGTTATTAAATTCATAGCCAGTGTTTACTTTGTGAGCACATATGTATTGTTTATTGATGAGGCAAATGAGCTTCGGTGATTGCATTTCCTTTCTTGTACTGATTTTTTTTCCCCTAGAGTTAATAATTGCCTCATTTTTTTATTTGCTTAATTTTCTTTGACCTGTGACTAATTTCCCCACACTCTCCAACCTCTGTACAAATCATCTTGGGACAGTGTTCTGCATGTTCACATCTTGGAGACCATTTGCAAGTAAGCTCTTTTTGGTTTTGGGTGTTTCTTTTTTTAATTCCCATTTTTCTTTAAGTCTAAAACATTTTTAGAAGTTTCTACTCTTACCTTTAGTTTCATTTTCTAAAACTCTTCTTTTTATGAAGTGTGGTGGGAGTTTTACTGATTTCAAATGGGGGTATTACGTGTTGATGGAAAATTGCATCTCTACCACCCTGCTAATGTCAGGAGCTGAGAAAGGAATCCACGTTTCTGATTCTTGGTATTTTGCTTAGTTTAAATAAACTTTCACCATTTTTCCTAAACATCAACCTTTCAGAAGTGATGACTGTTATTCCTTGGAATCCTGGAACTATCCAGTGTTAGTAAATTTCTATCCTCCCTTCTCCTCCCAGAACAGATTCTACATTTTTAGAAGTAAAGGTTATTTTTAAAATAATTAATTGGCCCTTCCCCAGGCCATGTACTGCAGGATTCATGCCCATAGTTTACATTCATTTCATGATGCTTTTTGTTTTTGTTTAGTTATTTACAAGTCTGCCTTCCCAGCTAGACTGTACATGACTTGAGGGTCAGGGGTGTCTTTTTAAAAAATTCACTTTTGTACATTTGGATTCTCTTAGGATCTAACATAGTGCCTTGCCCTTAGCAAGCTCTCCAATAAACGCATGCCCAAAAATGGACGAATAGAGTAACGGTCTTCTCCAATCAAGATCCCTTAAAGAGAGGTAACTTTCAAATCCTCTCTTGCCCAGAGACTTAGAAACAGTTTGCACGGTGCGGGACTGAGCTGCAGGCCTCGCCCTACCCCCATGCTGCCTCCGCAGGTGGCAGTTGGGGACAGCTGCCCAAGTTCCGGAGTACGTGGACAGGCCGCTGTGCACGGAGAGATGATAACGTGTGGACCTGTGCAGGAGTCCGGGCACAAGAGGTCATTTCTCGGGGTTGAAATCTGCTCTGGTGTTGCAGCAACGACAAGCCGCGCTTCAACTAGGAGTGGCCACCCGGGGCCGGGGTCCGCCGTGAGCCGCCTTGCGAGGGGGCTTCCAAGCGAGCGAGCGCGGCTGCGGCTCTGCGGTCCCACCACCGGGGGCAGCACCGCCTGCGCCAAGATGGCGGCCGGCGTGCAGCCGCGCCGACCGCCCACTCCCGGGGGACAGGGAGGCGGCAGCTCCGGGGGACCAGTGCACTCAGCTGTGCCCTCCACCATGGGGGCAGGCCGCTCCTCCTTGACCCACAGAGACCCCCGAGGACCTGATCCTATGTTTTCCCCAGACGAGCGACCTACCTGGATGGTCCCTAAAGGCATGTTTATCACCCAACTCTCCCAGACTCCTGTACAAGGAGGTAGGGACAGGCCTTGGCTGAGATAAAGACTGCGAGGAGGATGGCTGCCTGACTACACACGGTGGACAAAGGACCGGCGGGTACCAACGGGGTGCAGGCCTCACCCCAAGCCGTTTTCTCCCTTACTTGGCAGCCTGGCAAGTAAGCTTTGAGATACTTTTGGTGCACAGTTCCACAACACCAGTGACCGCAGGTGGGGGATCATGCCCACTTAGGACATAGGGCTCAGAGCTCTTGAAATCAGGAATGTCTTGGAAAATCTGGTACATCTGGTTGTGAAATCCATAACATTATCTAGTAAAGGCTATAGAATGTGTGCCGCCCATCACATTTGCTCTGACATCGGTATGCGCATTGTGTAGGCTGCTTTCCTCCTAGGACACTCCAAAACCTGAGGTCCAATTTACCAGAAATGGCATTGATGAATGCGGTGCATTCTGAGTGATCTCGCCTGGGGCTCTCAGGTTGGGAGGTCAGAAGGGGCCCCCTAGGGAGCAGCTGCTGCAGGTAGAATCACAATGGTGGGAAGAGAGAAGTACCCAGAAAAGCTTCCCATTGCCCTTTGTAAACTGCAGCTTACACTTCCCTTTGGTTCAAGATTCCTTTCAAAGTTTGCATGTTGCTTATCTCAGCATGAGGCTGAATGTGAACTTTTTGGTTTTGTTTTGGTGAAATTAATTCTTTCTGCATAACGTTTGCACAGGCTTGTTATTCTTAGGGAAAACACTTCCTCCACCCTTCTAGGCAGCAGCCACGCCAGCCTTTCTTTCCTTCTGCAGCCCCTCTTTTAATTACCTCTCTGTTGCCCCAGTTTAGGCAGCCCCCGGTGCTTTATTCAAGTACAGCAATAAACCCAAGACTGGGCCTAATCCCCCCTGGTCCTGACCTTCTAGTGAGCCTGGAGCCTGGTGGGCCCTCCTGGCCCTCAACTGATTAGGGCCAAAAATGCTGCTTGTTCTGTTTATGTAGTTTCTCCCCTCTGCACACTTGGTACTTTTCAGACAGACTGCTTCACCAAACAATAAATCGTATACAAGAAAAAGTTCAAAGCGGCCTTTTGGAGCCAGACGTTCGCAAGGTGTGTGTGTGGGGTCATCCTGCCACCAAGCCAACCATCTGATTTCTAAACCGTAGCCAGCGCCAAAGGGTTACTGCTGACCTTGCGTCCACCGAATTCCTCTACTACCGCTAGGTCGGGTGGCCCAGGTGTACCCACCTCCATCCAGCCCGGTTCAGCCCCCTTGCCCTTCCCGGGAGGCGTAGTAACCATAAACTGCACGACATGCGGCCGGCTGAGCTGGTTCGGTGACGACTCCTAGGAGACCGCCGCCTCGAGCGGCAGGCCCCATCTGCAGTGCAGCTGAACAAGTTAAGCTGCCCCGACCGTGAGCGACCCGGGGTGAGGCCTGGACAGGAGAGAACCGGTGGGAGCTTGGGCAGCCTGGGCCTCAGGATCCCCCCGTTACTGAACTGGGTGGACCTGACTCCGAAGGGCTGTGTGGGAGGGCCGGAAAACCCGGGTCAGGGTCTGGGGAGGCGGCCTTGGAGCTGGGTCCAGTGTCAGGCTAGACTGGGGACCTTGGAGACGCAGGCGAGACCGTCCTCAAGGGTCCCCCGGGCGGGGAAGGCACTTCTATGCCGAACTGGCAGCGAGGAGCTTCAGCTACCGACCCTCAGGCTCCTGCGACCGAGATGTGCTCCACAATACAGGCGGGCAAGGGAGGCGCAGCTCTCCGTCCGCGCAGCCCCAGGTGCGCTAAGGTTACTCGCCGGCACCTCCGGGATGCCCGCCCCCGCTGTGCCGCCCCTGTCCTCCGCCCTCGGGCCACAGTCCTGGGACGGCCAGGCTCTGCTGCGAGCGACCCCGCCTCGGCCTCACAAAGGCCGCGTGCGACTGGGGCAGTTGAGAAGCGGCCACCACTCTCAGATCTTTAATTACGGCCCTACCCTTCCCCCCACCCCATCATCGGCTTCCAGCCCTTTAATCAATTTCACGATATTAAATATTAATTTCCCGCCAGCCAGGCTTTCTTGGAGGAGGGGGGATACAGGCAGGGTAGCTCTGAAGAAGGGACAGCTTTGTGGGGTGTGACCGCATAGTAGGGTGCGGAGGACGCGCGGGCTCCTTAGTGACCTGCGCGGGGAACTCGGAGCCACCGGGTCTGCGCTCTGCGACTGGGGAACTTGGAGTTATGAACGTCAGGATGCAGGCCTCCGGGGGGGGGGGTGGTGGCAGCGAGGTGCGCGGAGATTCCCAGTACACTGGGCGACCGCCTTCTGCTCCAAGCCCCCCCCCGTCGGCCCCCAGCCCCGAGTCAGCCTCACGCGGGCCCGCGGCGCGCAGCGATGATGGATCGCGCCTGGCGGGGGTGATTTGGTGTTGATCGCACATTATCACTGGCAGGTTGGACTGGTTGCTGATGGACGACTTCTAGCGGCGGCAGCAGCAGCGTCTTCAGACACCACGCGGGGACTCGCTTGCTCTGCAAGGGTCTCTCTTCTCCCCCCACCAACCACCTCCTGCCCCACTTCCCGGCGTCAGGAGGACCTGAGAGTCCGAGCGGGATCTTGCCGCACCCAAGGCCGCCCGCCCCCGTCCGGGTCCCATTGTGGGCCGTGGGCCGTGGGCCGGGCGAGGAGGGGAGCCAGGACGCCTCTCCCACTTCCTCCCATTCCTTTTTCCCTTGCCGCCTGCTCCCCCCGCTTCCTTCCTGCTTCCCCATCGAAACCGGGAGTGCCTGGGTCACTTGCCGGGTGGTTTCCCCGCCGCCGAGGTGGTGGTGGGGCGAGCTCTCTCGCCCCAGGCCCCAGGCCCCAGGCCCTCTCCCAGGGCTCGCAGCACCGCGGCGCTGCGGCGCGCCCCTCCTCGCGTCTTTTTCTAAAGTGCCTGCAGATACAAAAGCAGTTTCGTAATGCCTTCCGTCTGGGAGAGCCGGAGGACCTTGGCTGACCTTTCGGAAACTGATTGCAACTGCCTGTTAACAGCCCTTACTGACCGCACCGAGCGGAGCGGAGGACAATCATTTAAGTGACAGACGGCGAGGTGGCCTCGGCTCAGTTGAGCGGCCTGGTTAAGCCCGCCCCGCCCCTCCCCCCGAACCCCCCCTTCAGCTTCGGGCGCACTGCGGGCTGTGGCGGGCGCTCCAGCGGGCAGGGAGGGCGCGCCACGCGCGTGTGTGCCCGCGATTACCGGCCTACGGGTTAACCCTTAGCCGAGCGGTCGGCCCCTTTGAGTCCGGACGCTGCCGGCTTAATCTGCCATCTGTAAAAATGGAATAAAAGGGCCGACTTTCCCTAATGGGTAAACTGTCCCCTCTCTGCGTGACCGGGGCTGCGCCCCTGCTGCTGCCGGGGAAATATCCCGAACCTCGGCTCTTTCGGCATGTCCTGGCCCCCTTCCTTTCCCGCACGGACACCGACATAGGGAACAGCACGCGGACAACGTGAGGGGTCCAAAGGCTCCGGAAGACTAGCGGTGCAATGGATGTGGGTGTTCCGGCTGTTTTCTGTTTTGGAAACTGGAGAAAGGTGGGGGGTGGGCCCACAAGGAGAAGGCGAAGTGGGGGAGGGGAGGCTGGTGACAGGGCACCTCGGGCTGCGCTCGTTCCCTCTCTCGGGAGAGATCGCCAGCTGCTCTCCAACAGGCAGCGCCCTGAAATCTATTTAAAGAGAGGGAAAGGGGAGGAGAACAAAGGGGGAGGAGGGGGGCGGCGAGCGGAGCCTGGGCGAGAGCGAGCGAGCAGGGAGGATCCGCCGCTCCGCGGGCACATCAAGCGCTCACATCTGTACACTCCGCGATCGATGGGGAGAATGGATAATATTTGTCAGCTGCAGACCTTTCTCTTCCCGGTTCCAGAGGAGGGGAGGGGGCGAGCAAGGGGGAGGGGCGGGCAGACCAAGCGAGAGAGTCCGCCTCAAGGACAGCGCGCTTCCCACTGCAGCCACACGGAAACCCAGAGCCATGAAAGCCTGGGGATTTTTCTCTTATTATCATTATTAATTATTTTTTATTATTCCACGGCAGCCAGCGAACGCTCGGCTGCGCCCCTCCCCCGCTCACCCGCCGCCTGTCTTTGTTGATTCTCAGCTGCGAGCGCGGCGTGCCCGAGCCGCCACCGCCGCGGCTGCCACCGCCGCCGAACACGATCTGCTCTTGCGCCCTCGGCCGCAGCTGAGGCCCAGGAAGCCGGGGCAGCGTTCCCGCCCCCCGCCCCCCACGGCGCGGCAGCTCCCGCACCCCCGCCCCGCTGCCGGCCACGAGGCTAGACCAGGCGCTTCGCCGCTTCTCGCCGCGGTCCCGCGTCCCCAATGCCAAGCAGAGGCGCTGGCTGCTGTCGCCCCGAGCCTCGGGCCGCGCGGGGGCCTTCGCCCCCCCCCCAACCCGGCGGCTGCACTCTGATGCCGCCGTCCCCACACATGGTCTTCATTTCGCACACTAGCGGCGTGCTTCCTCTCGGCTCCTCTCCTCGGGGCTTTTCGGAGCGAGGAGGGAGGTTTAGAGGAAGTTAGAAACCCAGCGAGCCCAGGGGGAAGGGGGAAAACCCTCGCTCGGTCTGAGCTTCCGAGGCGGAGGGGAGCGCCCCGCGGGGGTGGGGCAAGAGCCCCTTCCTTAGGTGCTGAAAGGGCGAATGAGGGGTGGCGGCCGGGGGAGGACAGGGAACTGGAAAGAGAGCGAGCTCCAGGTTTGCCTTCGCTCGCCCCCTTGCCCGCTCCTACCAGCCTGGGTAGAACTGACTCGCCCCCTCAGAAAGGCACAGCCGGCCTGGGAGCTGAACGGATTAGCGATCATCAAATGAGACCAGACACTTAAAGACTGCCCCCCACCTTCCGCGCGGGGGAGCTCCCTGGGCCTTTGCCCCCTTTCTCCTCCAAGGTTGAACGCCCCGAGCCTACGCCCCACAGGCCCGGGGTTCAGGCCCACTCTGAGGGTGGGGTGGGGGTGCAGAAAGTTCTAGTCTGGGTTTACTTGTGGCTTCGCGCCCCCACCCCACCCGCCCTGCGATTCCCGGCCAGCTTGCGGCGGCGTCCCCGACTGCTCCGCGGTCCTGGGCAGGGCAGGAAGCTGGCACGGCCGCTGGCTGGGCCGGCGCCACTTGGCTGGGCCGGCTGCTCGCTGGAACTCGCGCGGCACCTTCGCGCCGAGTCGGGTTCCCGGGTCTCCCGCCGGGTCACCCTGAGCGGCTTTCTACCCCACTGTTTGTCGTCCCCTGTCCGGAGTCTGCCTGCCTCCACCCGCCCTCTCAGCTTTTCCCCTCCTCGGTCTGTCTCGGGAGCCCCGTAGCGCAGTCAACCGCCCTTCCCGAGATTCAAAAAGAAGTTTTGTGTTTCCCCGGGGGCAGCAGCCTAATGCTTCCCTTGTTTTCCGGAACAAAGCAGACATTCAGTGGGGAGGGGGCAGGCGCTTACTCCTTCCCCTCCCCACAGCACCCCGCACCCCTGCTGGTTCAGAACGCTCGCTCCCGGGCCCCGGTGGCCTGGGGGTGGGGTGGGGGCTTTCTTTCCACAGATTCAGCAACAAAAGCCTCGCCCTCCGCGCCCTCCTCCCCCCCCCCAGCCTCAGCTGGGAGCAGGAGAGAAGGCGACAGGGTGTTTGGGTGAGGTTCCCAGCCCGAGCGGGGAGGGCGCGCACGCAGCTGTTTACGGTGTGCCTGTGCTGCTGCGAGCTCACCCGCCGCCGCCAGACTGCGTGGGGCACCCGCGCGCTGCCAGCTCGGAGGAGGCGTGCAGTGGCAAGCACTCCGCTGGAGGCCTCCGCAGCCCTGGGGTCGGGGCGCGCAGGGAAGCTCGAGGTCTCCAATCGCACGTTCCTCATCTAGCCCACAGACCGCCCCCCCCCCATCAATGGCCTGGATCGGGTAGTATATCAAAGGCACTGGGGGGAAGAGGGGCGGAGCTCACAAGGGGCTCTCAGAGCAGACGTTGCGCTAAGGTTCTGAACAGTCCTTCCTCTCCCAGGGGTAAATTCTCTGGTCGGGGTGAGCAAAGCACTCCACTCTTGCGACTCGGATTTGCTTCGCCCACCAGATCGCGCCCCACCTGCCCCTGCCTACTCTGCCGGATGGGCTTCCCCTCGCCCCACTCCCAGGGTCCGCTGCACTAGCTGTGCCCACGCGCGCCAGGCCTTCTTGTCCGCGCAGCGCTGCCTTAGATCCCGCTCCAGCTCTTCCCCTCTCCCGGGCCTGTGGCCGGCCCCCGGCGCCTCCAGCGCGGCCTGAAACTTGATCCGGTGTCGGAAGGACAGTGTGTAAACACCAGGCGCGCTCCGAGAGCCCGCGGGTGGGGCCGGGCGAGGGCCGCCCCGGCAGATCCGAGGCCCCGCGCCCCCTCCCGCCTGCTCGCCCCGGGCACGATCGGCGGGGCCGCCGCCTTGCTCTCTGCTTTCCCAGTTGGCTCAGCTAATTGGAGCCGCCGCCGCTACCATCGCGGCGGCCTCTTGTTGAATTTTCTAGATCGCAACCGTTCAGTCGTGGCTGCCTGCGGCTCCCCTCCCCCTCCCACAGCTGTTAACTCGACCAGCAACTTGTTGGTAGTGGAGACCGTCCCTCCGCTGACCCTGGCCTCAGGTTCAGTGTTCATCCCAGCAGTTCGGGGTTGTTTTTAGGCTTGGGGGGTGTGCTTGGGACAGAAGGTAGCGTCTTATCGGAACTGTGAGGTTTCGCGCCAGAATCTGAGGCTCCTTGTGGTGAATACTATCTAGGGGATCTCTCTACAGAAAGCCATCGTCCTCGCTGCCTTGCTTCAGGAGGTAGTGACAGTCCCCGAGAAGCTTCAGGAACAACTCCACTAGCAACTTCAGTTCCTTCCAGGAAAACCTTATTGAAGGGTGGGGTGGTGGGAGGGGAAAGGATACCTCCTCTCTCCTGCTCTGTCCCCATTCCCTCTTGGTATTTGGGATTTGATGTGTAGGTCTTTAATATAGCAGCACTCGACTACACCTTGGGACTAGCCACCCAAATGGGACAAGGCAGGCCACTTTCCCTGTAGGTTTGAAGTACCAGGTGGGCCTAGGGGGGGGATGGTTGTGTAGGCCTCAGTGGTTTCTGGAGGTTCACCTCCCCCAGGCTGGGTCAGCCCTAAGCTTGTTGTGCCAGGAGGCCCTTCTGGGCCTTGGGTCCCCCCAGCTGAGCCTCTCTTCTCTCTTGGCCAGTCATCTCATACCCTAGTCACATGTCCTGGCTAGGTGCAAATTGTCAGGCCTGCATGGGTCTGTAAGAGGCCCAGAGCCTGGCCCCATGGCCAAGGTAGAAGTAAGGCAGTTTGGTAGTGCTGAAGGACTCAAGGAGACGTTGCTGATGCTGCTGGAGCAGTTGCTCTGTATCCAACATCCACCTGAGAACATCTTTTCCTCTGAGGAGAACTTTTGCTAGTGGGTTTCACAGGCCTAGGGCCCAATGTTATAAAAGTGGCTGCACCCTCAGCCCAGAAACGCATAAATACACACAGACAAACTCCCAGAGGGCTGGGGCTTGGAACCACCACCCAGAGGATCTGTAGCAGCCAGAGTGTCAGCTTTTCCTGTGAGGGTTCTAAGAAAGGTGCCTTTTCCCTCCCTTTGATGGTTAGGGAACCAAAAGGCAAGGCCACTGGCTTATTAACTGTCATTTTCCAACACCTCTTTCATTCTCTTCTTTTGCCCAGATTGCCACTTTGGGGTTTTCCTGAGGTGTTCTCTCAATTTATTTATAACCAGAGCAAAATTTCCAACTCTATCCATATTGAGTTAAGCTGTGATAAAAAGGGAATCTGTAAAATTAATATTGTAACTTGGTGTCTAGAATGGTACTTCTGTAGGTCAAGTTCACCTAGTTCTTTGGCATCTAAAAGCCTCCAGGCCCATCCAATCAGATAACCTAAGAGTGTCTCTTCTCTTTCTGTAGTGGAAAAAAAGAATCTTCTCAACGATGTTTATTCTCCTTCATCCCTACCTGACCAGTCTGTGAGAACCTTGTTTATGTGTAGGGTAAAGTGTATTGATAAAGAAGAGAGTAATTTGTGTTCCTCCTCAGGCCTGAAAGATAATTGTATACAGGGAGCTTGCTCTTCTCCTGGCTCTTTAAACAGACAATCTGGATTCTCATTCTGGAGCAGGAGTGCTTCAATGTCCCAGCCTCCTTCATATAGTAGTGGTTCCCTTCCCTCTATCAGTACCCACCCATCGCCAGGCCCTTGGGCAGGTCACTTGGCCTGAGGGTTTGTCTTGAATGCTGGTGGTGCCTCAGAAGACCCTGTATCTCCGAGCCTGGTATCAGGCATTCACATTTTACTGTGCAAAGAATATTATGAGCCATTGGAATTCTTGTTCCATCTCCCTGAAAGCTTATGCCAAGAGCTCCCCATGGGGCCTATGGTGATGGATGTCTTGAGGCCCGGGGAAGGAGCCATCACGGTGGGAAGAGTTGGGTGCTCGCCTGTAGGACCCAGACCTGAATCAAACCAAAGTATAAACTGCAACAACAAAAAAGGCAGCTCCATCCACCTGGTAGCTTGTTCCGGAAATAAATCCTACCCACCCCCCAACTAGTAAAGCCTGGGGGCATATCCTTGCTTTGGCCTCCCTTTAGCTGGGCTTAGAAATGGTGCAGTTAAGCATATCAGGAAGCTGAGAGGCATCCACTACTCCTCACTTCCCCTGGTGCTGGGCTCAGCTTAGCTGAACTTGCCACCCCTGTCTTTTTAGAGGAGCTGGTTGTGTTCCCGAAGCAGGATCGCACTGTGCTGCCTCCCCAGGGGTCCTCAGCTATTGATTTTTAATATCCGTATTCAATATTGTGTATTAAATATTGAATCCATGCACGAGAGGATGTGATGCAAATCACCAGCCGTGCCTGAGACTTTAATAGTTGTTTTATTGCCCGGAAACCACAGTTGGACGCAAGGCATCCTGCAGCCGAGGCTGGGGGCGGGGATGACAGGCAGAGAGGAGAGCTGAGCAGACAAGCAGAGCCCGGCCTCCCAAAGATACAAGACCTCTGGAATAGCCACTGCAGAAGGCACAGCCAGGCACTGACAACTCACCCCTGGGTTGGCAGCACAGTGTTCCCGGGCTGCTATGGAAAGTGCAGGGGCTGTTGTGTGAGACCTGGATAAAGGAAGAGGTGTGGGGCTGTGTCCTTCCTTCCTGAACTTCCCTAACTGGACTGTTCATTCCTATCTGGCCATCCCCTTCCCCTCCACACAGATCTGCGGGGGGTGGGGGAACGCGCACCACACTATTGAACAGGAAAGTGAACTTGGGGGCAGGAAGCCCCAGGCCTCAGGCCTCCTCCACCACTCTTAGCTCTACCACTTTGGTACAGACCTCTCAACCTCTCTGGGCCCATTTCCCTCCTCTGCCAATGGGGGTAATGCTATCTGCCCTACCTCCCTCACAGCCCGGTGGTGAGGCTGGTGCAAATGAGATAATGTTCAGGGGAAAGGCTTTTGTAAACTGTCAGGCCCCAAATAGGCAAGCTGAGGGATTAGTGTTGGCTTTCTCTTTATACTTTCCCTCTCCAGCGGGCTGTCTCCGGCTGGCCTCTTTCTTTCTCAGGCATGATGAGCCCCCCCCACCCCGCCTCCATTACAGGCCCTATCCTCTCCCTTGGCCACCTCCACTCGGTCTTCCAGGCTCCCCGCTCAGCCGGGACTCCGCACTCAAGCTAGGCAGTCAGGTTTCGAGGACGCCCAGCAGGGAGACAGGAAGGGCGAGAACGAGTGTGAGTGAGTGTGTGTGTGTGCGCGCGCGCGCTCGCGGTGGGGATGGGTGCAGCGAGTGTGCGCAAAGCCGAGAGCCGCGGGAAAGCTCTCGGCTTCATTCCAGGGAAGAGAGGCGCGCTCCACGGTGGCTGCCCGGGGCTGCGGAGCCCGGGGGGTGGGGGGTGGGGGAGAAACAGTGAGAGGGGGGCGCTGCTGCTGGGCCCAGTGTGCGGGCGGTGGGAGGCAGCGGCGGAGAACCTGAGGCTGGGGGGGGTCTCTTCCCACATTGCACTGTTCCTCCTTGCGGGAAGTCCAGTCTCGATTCCTGATTGTTGGAAAGTCAGGGCGTGGGCTGTGCCGTAAGCGTCTCGCGGTCGGGAAGCTCAAATGTTAATTCGGTGGAGGGTGGCGGCCCTCCAACTCTTCCAAGTCAGATAAACAGTTGCCCGAGGCTCCGCAGATCGGAGACACGAGCTCTCCGCGGGCCGTGCACCTCTAACCCACTACCTTTGTCCAGGGCTCAGGGAGGGGTGGAGACCAGAGGGATCCCTATTGGTTAAGACCACCCCAGGGACCCCGCCATCTGCTGGGGGAGACCCAAACTGACTCGTCAAGCCGGCCGAGGCCCAACAGGGACCAGCTTTGGCAGTAGGCCCCCCCTGGAATCTGCGTCGTTGTCCCTAGGGGCCCGAACCGGGGTATGCCAGGCAGGGCCTATCTGCACACGCTTCCGCGTCGGGGCCCGGGCGTCTGCTGCTGCCTGCCTTTCTGGGTCTGCCGCGGAGCCTCCCCGTCTCTTTCCTCCTGCTTTGTCTCGCTGCCAGTTTCTCGAGAGCCTGCCCTCACCAGTCTCCTGGGTCGGCGGGTCGCGCTCTACCTCTCCGAGAGCGTCGCGGCTTTTACGCTTTTTACGCTATTTGCGCACGTGCGGCCGCCTTCCCTCCACCCGGGCTTCGCTCGGCCTGTTCCCGCCGGCGATTTAGCATTGTCTTAGGATCAATACGAGTACCCACCCCTCCTGACCCCCGCTCTAGGCTGACACATGGGGTGTGGGGGGCTCGATGACCTCCGAGGCTGAAACGTCTCTCAGGTTCTGGTTTAGCAAACCCAGCAGGGCTCTGAGCATCCCTCGCTGCGTTTACCCTTGCTCCCAGCCCTAGGCAGCAGCTGGGGTGAGGTGGGGGGTTGCTTTTATGAGACCTACTTTGCAGAGTTGAAGGGCAACACTTCTATGGCCAACCTCGCGCCGCCTGTGGCGTTCTCTGAACTGTACAGACTGTAATCCGCCGAGAATTTGAGTACATGGTTCTGCCGCTGCCCCAAAAGTTGGCCAGACGTGTGGGTCAGGGGTGTGTGTGTGTGCCCGGAGTGCATGTGCCGATTGCAGGGACTCTCAGTGGATGAGCCGCTACAAAGGGGGAGTAGGGGGCGCCGGGCTCAGGCGCTCGAGTTTGGGGCCAGCCCAGGGGCCTGCGTACACCCTAGGTATCCGGGTATTCCGAGACTGCCCCCTCTCTCTGGGCCGGCATAAGGCCGGCCTTTGAGGTGGAAACCCTGTCCAACTCCTTGAAAGTAAACTTGTCGCGGGGGGAGCGCAGGAAGGAGGGGACTGGCTGGGGTGTCTGCGTCGGGAAGGCTTGTGTCAAGTTTCTGCCCCTGACACTCGGTGGCAAGGTGCCAAGGCCCTGGGAACGGCGGTGGGGCACAGGGCGGCGGGAGTCGGGGTGAGACTGACCGCGCAGCGGGGCTGGACTAGCGAACCCCGAGGCGCACGGCGCGCGCTCTGGCCGTAGGCGGGCGGGGGGCGGGGGCGGCGGGCGGGGAGGGGGCGCTGGGAGAGCCGCCGGAGCCGAAAGGAGCGCAGGCATCTTCCGCAATCCATTCATGCACTGGAGCGCGTGCAGAGCTGCTGATCGCTGCCATTGTTACTCGCGGGCGGTGTGGGAGCCGAGCCTCCACTCTGGCGAGAGATAAATGGCCTCTGACAGCCCCTCCTCGCCAAGAGAGCTCCTTGGATTTCACCGCGCCGCGGCTCTCAGGTCTGTGCCTTGCTCGCTTCCCGGTGAGAACCTTTAAATCAGCCTCCCAGCCCTCCCTCCTCCCGGACGCTGCCCCCCCCACCCCCACCCCCCTCCTGCTCAGGCTCCGGCAGGGCCCCTGGCGTGCTGCGCGCAGTCTCCGGCCTCCTCTCCACCCGGAGGGGACAAGGTGGGGAGCGCTGGGGGCGGCGGGGGGAGGCGGCTGGCGCCCCCCGCCCCGGTTCCTCACCTCCTCGGGAGAGGAGCCCCGCGCCCCGCCTCCGCGCCCACAAAATGGATCAGGCTACCGTGCGGAGAGCGGGCTGTAAATATTTAAAAAGTCTCTCGCGCGCCGGCGGTAATGGCTTTCGCAGTCGGAATGTGTGCTAGGAGAAGCGAGGAAGGGCGATGTGTGTTCACTGTGTTGCAATGTGGGGGAATTGTACCTGTGCCTTCCCCCACCCAGTCCCGGGTGGGCTGCGCGTTCCGCCTTCCCGATTTCCCGCCCTCCGCCTCGGCCACCGCGTCCCACCGTAGCGTCGAGAACGCCAACCGATAAGGAACTTAAGCATGGCAGGGCGACCGGGGCCTGGGCGAGGTGACCTAGAGCCACTCTCCCCTTCGGGGTTTCCCAAGGTCCTAGGCTGGGCCTGGCCCGAGACTCCTGGTCCAGGTCCACTTCTCGCACAGGGGAGGGCGGGAGATGCACAGGTTGAAGCCCCCTGAGTTTGGGTGGTCGCTGAAGCCTGCGCTAGGATTTCCGTAGCGGGAACCTGGGCCCAGTTTGTGCCTTTGCTCTCCTCCCCATGCCTCGATCCACTCTGAAGGAGAGCCCTCCCCACCGCCCTCCCCTTCTGAATCTGAAAGTAGCTTTGTGGCTGCTGTGACCGAAACCTGGGAGTAGGCAACACAGAGAGATGGGGAGGGGGGGTGCCTAGCACCCAGACTTAGTGGAGGTCACACGTGGATGTGGAGGGGGATCATTTGGTTCTCTGGCCGGTGTGGGCCTAGGATCTTTAAGGCCGAGCTCAGCAGAATGGAAGAGGTGGGGGAGGGGGTTCCAGCCTTCACGGCTGGGAGAGGCTTAATGGGCCCACCACAGGGTGTGTGCGGGTGAGGCTGTCGCCTTTGCCATTGGCCCCTCCCTGGCGGGGCAGGGGCTCCGAGTTGCCCAGAGCTGGGGCGGGCCGGGCGCTGCGGGTTCGCGCGGAAGGTTGGAGGCGGTGTGGGTCCAGGCTGGGGCTGTTCCCCTGCACTCCTTCGGCCCGCCCACTCGGGGACTGGCCAAATTGTGGGTGCTGGCGGCGTGTCAGGGCGCGCCAAGGCTGCTGTCCGCGTTTGAGCGCGTGGAGCTCCCGACTCCTGGCAGCTCCGCGCACTCGGCTTTCAGGGACTTGTGCTGCGCCTTACTCGCTTGTTTGTCTCGTGTGAGTCTCGTAAACCTCCCTGATTTATTACCCAGACTAAATGCTTAATTTGTGAATATGAAACAGATTAAAAGGGGCGGGGGGTAGGGGGCTTGAGGTCGGCATATTTTAGCAATCAGACCAAAGCAGCCCGGCAGATGTTTCAAATTTGTCGACATTTTCAGGCTCATGTGGAAAGCCAGCCAGAATGGTCAAGAGGTCTTTTCTCCTTCCTTCAACCTGAGAACTTGGCAATGATCAAAAGGAGGTGATTAGTAGCTACAGAGAAAAGACACCAGCAGGCAAGGAGTTAACCGAGGCTGAGCCCTTCACCTCCAGGGTTGGGATGGGAGTGTGTGTGAGAGCTGGTCACAAAGGCTAGAGGGGTCCTGGCTAAAAAGGCCCAAGTCCTAGAAGCCAACTTTAAAGGACAAAGTAGAGGATCCATTAAAAGTTAATTTAGTAAATAAACTTCATTGGCGATAAAACAAACAAGAAAGATGGAAATGCCAACTTAAAATAGCTGAAAGATATAAAAATAAATAGTTTTGATGTGGCATAAACATGTGCGCACTCCTTTTGGCAGGCAGGTCCCTACTGTGCTCCGCCTGACACAGGCCTCTCAGGAGCACCCTCTCCCTTTGAAAAGCCCCCATGTATACAGGCAATGTTTTTTGGCATTTGTCATTTTTAGGCAACTTCACACATCAAAGGCGAGCTCAGTGTTCTTTTCAGCTCCCTGGTTCCAGCCGCCCAGTAAAGCAGATACAATTTCTATAAATTGGCCTTCTCCTCTGGGTTTTGATTGATCATCACCATATGAGATTATTGAAAGTCTAATGTCTTATTTCACTTTCTCCAAGGGGTTAGGAGGGGAACAGTTTATTGGAAGTCAGGCCACGTGAAGACTCTGGTGTTGTGCAATAGTAATTTCCATTAGCCTGTGTAGATCAGCCTCCGGAAACTCCCATGTATCTCCTGCTGGGTCCTTGTACAACCCTCCCCTACCCCCTCCAGGTCTCAGCTTTAGTCGTTGTTAACAGGTACAGGACAAACTAGAGCCTTCTGGAGCCTTTGTAGTTGGAAGGAGAAAATTGTTGATTAAAAATAAGGCAACAAAAGATTCATTTTAAAAAATATATTTATAACTCCAGAATCTCCTCTTGAGGATTGTTTCCCACTCCAAACTTTTTTGTTCCCCTTTTGCCTTGATACTGTATTTCATTTTATTAAAGTTGATTATGGTTCCCCTGTCTTGTCCTCAGCTAGACAAAGGCTTAGGGAAAGTCAAAGAACGTGTTAATTATATGTTTCTTGTAAACTGACTTTTCATTTTCCCCTAACACATTTAGTTGGCTTGGTGTTTAGTTTAACACTCAATTGCTGCAAATATACTGCTTAAAAATGCTGTCCTTATTAAAACAAATAAATGAATGCAAAGACCTTTCTAATTTCAACTCGCGTGGGCTAGAAACAGAAGAGAAAACTGAAAGCGGGGAGGGGAGAGAAGAGACCAGGAAACTCACGCGCGTGCACACACACACACACACACACACACACACACACGCAGCATTCCTTCTGCCAGCCCTCCCCCCAGCTGTGTTAAACTGGTCCATACAATTGTCCCTGGCTGCGCCCTGCAGCTCGCCAGCCCTCCTGGATTTTCCATCATTTGATGCCTAAGGCAATCATTAGCTGAGAATGGACAACCTCTACCTCCTGGCAGCCCATCACTTACCAGCCAGGAGAGGTTGGTTGCAGACTCCTGCGCTGGGGCTGGGCCCCATTTGTTCAACCTGAGAGGGGTCCTTACTTTTTGCCCCTGGGTGCATTGGTGCCTAATTAAACTCTATCCAGGGCAACGTGCACTAAATATAAGGAGGCTGAGAGGCAGCTGGGAGGAAAAGGCTGTCATTACCTGGGCAGAGAAAGTGACTTTTCTAAGAGAGGAGGAAGGGATTCCTCTGATGGCACTTTCTGTTTACCCGCAGTCGAGCCCCTGAGTGCAGATTAACTCCCTTGCGGAAATCAAGGAGAAATGGAAATTAGGAAGGAAAAAACCCCACAGCGCACACTTAACTAAACAGGGCCTGTGTCACCACCAGGCAGGAGGGAGGTCTACCAGAGCTCCAAACAGACAATGGTGGCTGCAGAAAAATGTCTCAGGTGCCCTTGTGGCATTGGAGTTATTGCTCATGTGCCACAGCCCCGTCACATGCAGGAGCCAGAGCTGTATAAATGGCTGTGAGGACAGAAGGGAGCAGATGCGTCAGGAGCCCAAGGACCAGGTGTGTTGTGAAGCTAAACAGACACCATGGAAAAGCAGGGAGAGGATCTTCCTCTGAAGGCCAGGGACCTCACTAAGACCGGGGTGTGGGCAGGATTGAAATGGCCCGACCTGGGGATAAAATGACAGCTGGCATACAGGAGTGTGTAGAGATCTCGGAGAACGGCTGCCAGTGCTTTAATTGAGCCTCCATTTAACCCAGCTGAGGAAATTGGTTCAGAGGGTGAGAACACTAGCTCAAGGTGACAAGTTAGTGGCATAAGTAAGACCAAACCCAGAGCTCTCTACTTTGAGTAACGAATCAAAGGAGGAAAGTGACTTCTGGTTAGAGAAAGATCCAGGGTGCTCTTGGTCACTGAAGAAGGCTCGTGTTTTAGTCATTGAGCATTTATTAAGCACTTGCTGTGTGCAAAGCACTATGCCGGACATATGAAGCCACAGTGCTATGAGCCCTCAAAGGACTGAGCAGGGGTGACTAGGTGCTTCTGTGCCTGGTAAAAAAGACCATGAAGGACAGTGGGTAAGAGAGCTGGAGAAGGGAAGGAGGAAGCCGACCACTTTCAGGGTTCTGCTTTTAAACAAAGCCCACTGTGAGGTTTATAGGAGGGCAGCCTGGACATGAGACTGTTCTCCCAGGGGTGGAGGTACGAGAGAGGCCATCTGGGTGGGCCAGGGCCCTTTGTGCCACTTTCTTTGGAGGGCTTGACTGTTTCTCAAGGCCAGCCAGGAAAATGAGTCGAATGCGAATAGAGGAGGCCACTTGTCTAGCTTGAGTACTCATTGCAGTCTTCTCTCTTGCCCTGGACAAACAGAAGAGTGTAGCTTATCCCCAAAGCTCCTGGACAAATGCAGGCTCTCCGGGGGAGCTGGTAAGGGAATACTGCCTCCCTCAACAAAACAAACCCAAGACTCTCCAAGGTTTAGCACTGGAAACGGAGTCTCCCAGCAGAGAATGGGGGCTGGCTTCATTGCTCCCTGCTCTGTGCCCCCCCAGATTCCACCTGCCCCTTGGGGCACTCGCAGTGTGATCACAGGTACCCTCCCTGCAGCCATCTGGCCTCAGCCCAGCCTCTGCTCTTGGTTTCCCTAAGCAGAGGCGAAATGCTGGAACCTTCAAAGCACATTCCTAAACACTAAGGGAGAGCTGTGGGGAAGTGAAAACAAAGAGGCCAAGGAGCGCTGGAGCAGTTCAGCTTACAGAGTCTGTGGGCCAACAGGGCTGGCCCACGTTCAGTCAGACTTCCTGGCTGTGGGCCAGCCTTAGCTGGCAGCATGCCCTTCCAGCCCACCACTCAGGCCCGTGCTGCCCCCCAGTCCTAGGCACACCCTTGTACTCAGCCAAGGCCCCAGGAAGCCCTGCTGCCCCTAAGTCCCCCTCTCCCTGTTTAGGTTACTAGTTGCAGAGCCAGAATGGCCCCTGCAGTCACTTAACCCAGCGCTTCCTAAGACTGAGTGGGTTGCCAGTGTGCCAGCCCCTCAGGGTGGCCTGGTGTGTGTGTGTGGGGGGGTGGCCCAAGTCCCCTGACTGGTAGCTTCAGGCCTTGAGCAGCCATGTTGGGCAATTGTTAACACTTGGTCACTGTTTACCGTGTGTGCCATAAAGATATTATCACCTTCTCTGTGTGTCAAGACAGAGAAGCACTGCTAACTTGTGATAAGTGTGACATAGGCCCCCAGAGGTAACCACACGTATAATGCGGAGAGTATCAGGCCACATGGCCCTTTACGGAGCGTATCAGGCCACATGGCCCTTTACGGCTCAGTCATTCATTGAACAAGCATCTGATCCAGCCCCCTTGTCTGTTGGGCACTGTGCTTGCAGCCTGGGGAGACCCCAGGCTACCAGGCCCCGGGCCCCTCCTTATAGAATTTAGTCTCACGGAAAGAGATAAGCTCCACAGGGCTGAGAACCTCCATGTGCTCACATTAACTAAAGCCAGGAGAAACAGCCGCCCTCGCTTTCTTCCTCAGGCATATATTTTTCAAGCCAAAGGGCGGATGGTGTGTTTCTGCCCACTTTCCACTTACAACTGGATAACCAAAGAGTCCCCCAAACTCTTGAGTGCTCACTACTGAATAGGGATTTGGGAACTGGGAGTTCTGTGCTTTCTTTCTTGAGGTTCCACCCAGAAGACATCACATTAATGGCAGATGTTATGAGTAACACCTGCGTGTGGCACACCGTTCTAAGGATATCAGAGGGAGTGCCAAGGAGGAAGCCTCTCCAACTCCTTCTTCAGTCACCCAGTTTGCCTCTCTATGGCCAATCACTGTCGCTGGATTCTGGCTTACCCTCCCCAAGATAGTCTATTAAGGCGATTTCTCAAAAAATACATATTTCTTTTATTTTGAAAACTCCCAATCCCACAAAAAAATCGAAAGGACAGTACATTGAGCACCCAGTTAAGAAGGCTAACTTTCGAAAGTACTATATTTATTCAACATGCCTACCCTTGGAAAGAATTCAAAACCCCTTCCAAGATCTGATTTAATTTAACTTTATCTTAACATGTTACTTAAGAATACTTTGCCCTCGTAGATATGTTCCTTGTTCATACTCCCTCCCCTCAGCCCCCAGCACCTTATCAGTGTGCCTTGTTCACAGTAGGCATTTAATAAAGGTTGTGCATTCAGTAGCAAAGACTGCACAGTAGTTCGTAGGGTGGAGTCAGACTGCCCAGGTTGGGAACCTCGCTCTGCCACTTGACTAGCTATGTGGCCTCAGGCAGTGACTCTCGGTGTCTCACTTTGCCCCTCTATAAAATGGAGGGTAATAATACCACAGATTCCAAAATGTTGGGAGAATTAAATTAGTTGATGGACATAAAGCACTTAAAATTGTGCCTGGCATATGAAAGGTCCTTTATAGGTACTAGGGAGACAAATACATTTGGTATCAACCTTGCTTTAGTGATTGCACGTGAGTCATTTGGCCCTGAGTTCATGGCTTCCAAGTTTTCTTTGGTAACCGCAAGAGAGGCCTGAGGAAACCAGGAATGTGGCTTCATAATCCTTCCCCGCCTGAGAGAACTGTCTGCCCTCAGCTCCGCTCAGAGCTGAGGCAGAGTGGCATCTAAGTGGCAGGGGCTTCCTGGGGATAGTTTCCACACTCATGGAGAGTTTCTAGCCGTGCTTATTAAAAAGACATTTGGAGGGAAAGTTTTTTGTTCCTTCCCATTTTCTAGCCTGGTTAGTTGCTGTCCTGCTGATAGAACCATCTTTGAAGAAAGAACTAGCATTTACTTTAGGGACAGAGCCAGGAATGAATAGTCCTCCCTCAGCGAGATCCAAGCTCACAAAGGCCATTTTCAGGCTTGAGTAGAGGGTCAGACGAGCAAGTGGGTGTGGTCCCAGGAGCCTGCCTGTCTGACAAGCTAGAGAGGGTCTTATGAACTCCCCAGACAAAGTAATCTGGAATGCTTTTCACACAGGAATGGTAGAATGGATGTTTTAAGAGCCAGAGGCAAGAGAGGACACAGGAAAGATAAAGAAATTTGTTTAAAGGTATACTTTGCTCTGTGCTATAAAATACTGCTCCTAATGTTAGGTTTTGACTGCTGTAATATCTGACCTTGACATTGTGGTGTTTCTGCCATATAATTTAATTAACGTGTGATGCTGGCGTGATGCCAGAGAGTCAAACGTTCTGACAGTTCTTGGAAGCCACATAAGTCCCTTTGAAGTTCCCCCCAGTGAACTGACACATGGAGAAACCTCCTAAGGTTGAGGACAGTCCCTGATACAGGGTACAGAAATTTTGCTGTGTTGCAGTTACACTGGACGGCACTGGCTAAGTCACCTGCTGACTTGTCACAGTTCTGGAGACCTGCTGTAGTTTCTGAGGGCCCTAACCACTGTGAGTGGCTCCTTGAGGAAGAATAAGTCATCCCTCATCAGGGACAACATGCGGAGGTCTCCTGTTTACAGATTTTTCTCCACAAAATGTTTTCTTCTTCCCCAACTTTGCCTTTCGCCACGTGTCGAGCTACACACAGGAACATAAATTAGATGAGACATATTAACTAAAGATCTAAAGGACTATATACATTCAGTCCACACATTAGTATTTAACACCCACTACGTGCAGCTACCAAGGCTTTGGGCATTTATAGCAGAGGACAAAACAGTGTCTCAGCCATCATAAAACTTCATTTTACTGGAAATAGAAAGAGAATAAATACATGTGCCACATATATATAATATATATATGTATATTATGTAATAATGTATATACAGAAGGTGCCCAAAAAATGTATACACACTTTAAGAAAGGAAAAACTATTAAAATTGTAATACTCAATATATACCGATAACAAAAGATGAATACAAGTCATGTGTATACATTTTTGTGGCACCCCTGGGGTGTGTGTGTGTACACACACACACTATTTCAGGTTGCAATAAATGCTTTGAAGAATTAAGAAGGGTAAGGGGTTGGAGAGAGATGGAAAATCCTTTTAAATGGTAGATAGTGCATCATGAGTCTTGGGTTGATGGAATAAAGTGCTTAGGTGGTTATCAGTCAGTGCTTGCCACAATAAGGCTGTATAACAAACCACCCCAAAACTGAGTAGCTTATATCAATAAGCATTTATTTCTCACATATGTATTGTGGGTCACCTGTGGTTAGTTGATGTAGTAGTCTGTGCTCAGCTGGGCTTGACTCTAAGTGTGGGTTGGGTCCAGTCTGCTCCATGTGTTTCTCATCCTCTGTGGACAAATGGTGGGACATGTTCTTTTCATGGTGATGGCAAAGTGCAAGAGAGTAGAGTGGAAACATAATGACTCTTAAGTCCTAGGCTTAGAACTTTCACGCTGTTACTTCTGCTTACATTCCGTTAGCCAAAAGACGTCCTGTGGCCTGACATCAATGGAATGGGATGGGGAGATACACTCCACCTCTAGCTGGATGAATTGCAAAGTCACATGGCAAAGGGCATAGATATAGGGCAGGGTGAAGAATTGGGAACAGTAATGCAATCTGAAACAGATGGTTCAAACCAAAACTATGTATTTAGCTGTGACATTTATATATACAAATACATATATCAAATGATAAAACCACCTTCGCTGGAATCTTCTGTTTTAGATTATTTTAAATAAATCCATGCAATAATTACACATTAGCATCCCTAAGGTGGTTTATTATGGGACCAGAGGCTTCTGGGGTCATGGCCACCAACTTCAGGAAACCTGGGAAGATGGACCACAGGCCATCCCAATGCTGAGAGAGAAGAAGGCCATGATGGAGACCTTTCTTCCTGTATGGACTTCCCATTCAGGGATGTTGCAGGTGGGAGAAACCAGAGGAGACCCCAGACCCAGCAAGTGTCCTTGCTGGCCTCTGAGCAGGTCTTGGACTGACACAAATCTAGAATAGGACCCAGGAGGTGTCACCACTGGCCCTCACTCTACTGCCAACTAGACCTATGGCTAGTTTCATTGGCTGTCTAGGACATACCTTTCATGCATTGTATAAGGGTGTAGGTCGAAGATTCCAGCTCTTTCTTGCAGCTCCTTACCCCCTAGTCCTACTCTACCTTTCTCATGCCGTCCTTGGGTAATGTGGGTGGGATCCATAAGTGCCTCTTCAGAAAGTGATGATATTTAAAATCTGGCCTCCCTTCCATGAATTCCTCCAGGGCTATGCAGTCAGCCAAGTTCTGGAACCTGGCCCTTTCCTTTGGGAAGGAAAGCTTGCTGTTCAATTGATTCCAGTGGCTAATGGATTCTAATCACCTTTGCCCAGAGTGATTCCAATCAAAGGAATCTACCATATAAAAATTAAACGTGGCAGCATCTTGTAAGCAGAGAGAATGGAGCGCTGGGCCAAACGTTTAATGTGGGGCCCCATGGGGATTTAGACCATCTCTTATTTGGGAGAATTCTGGCTCCTGTCTCCAAAGGTGTTCAAGGTGATTTATCTTCTGGAACTAATCCTAGCCTAGAACTGGAAGGGGGACCCCTTAGACCTGCCGCCACTATGGAGTGCGTTGGGCAATTCCTGAAACTGCAACTTCGTCTCTGATTTCACTGGTGACTTGACTTGATTCACTGGGTCCATCTTGAACTTCTCCATGTTTGAACTTCCCTCAGCTTTGTTTCTTTGTCACTCTCAGTGTAAATCTCTTCACAACTCGCCCAGAGGCCTTTCTGTGCTTTGCCTTCATTCCCCATTAGATGATGATGATGATGATGATGATTTACTTTTTACCGAAGCAAAATAGCTGTACAGAAAAGCGCACACATCGTAAGTGTAGGGCTTGATGAACACACCCATATAGCCAGTACCCAGATCAGGAAACAATACTCACTAGCACCCCGAAAATCAACTCATGCCCCCTTCCTAGTACCGTGGCCCCAAAGAAAACTGCTATCCTAACTTCTAATAGCATTGATTTGCGTGGCCCGATTTGGTACTTTATAGAAACGGAATCTACAATGTGAACTATTTGTGTGACTGGCTTCTTTTGGTCCACATTGTGCTTATGAGATCCATGCATATTGTGTGCTATGTAGCCCATTCATTCTCTGCTGTGTAGTATCACACTGTGTGAATACACCACATTTTATTCTACTGTTGATGGGCGTTTGGGCAGTTTTGCTTTGGGGCGATTACTAATGTTGCTGCTATGAACACTTGTGTACATGCCTTCTGGTAAAGAGATGGATACATTCCTGCTGTGTGTATGTATAACCATGAGTTGAATTGCGGGCCATAGGTTGGGCCTGTGTTCAGCTTTAATAGATAGTGCCAAAGTTTTCCAAAGTGGTTGTGCCAATTTATATTTCCACAGCCGAGTATGAGAATGCTCCTTGCCAGCACTTGAAATTTTCTTTTCTTCCTTTTAGGCATTCTGGTGGACCCTGTTAGATTTCAAGCTCTTAAAGGGCAGAAACAAAGTATTTTCCTTCCTTAAAAATTCTCCCACGTGTCTTCTGGGGAAAATGCTAGCTGACACCCTGGGAAATAAAAGCCTGTGGTTTTCTTTTCATTTTCAGGAAAATCTGAAATTTGGCCCTTGATCTTTAATGACAGTAGCTTTTGGAAACTGAGAAAAATAAAAATTTGGATCCAGCTTCAAGACGCCCCCCCTTCCCCCTCCCCCACCATCTGGTCCTACTCTGGTTTTCACAATCCACAAGCATACTCACTGGGCAGCCCAAGGCTTCCTGGTATCCACCCATGCCCTCCTGCCTGCTCTGCCCTTCTGGGTCCCCATCTGGAGTGACATCCTTGCTCTCACCCTGACGCCCAGGTCCAGGCACACCTCCTTCATGGAGCCACTCCCAAACTACTGGTTGAAGTCTATTTCTTTGTAATTATTGTCACAGCCACAAAACTTATCATTTAGTTGCTCTGAAATGAGTGATACCTTATCTCCTGTGTTCAGTTGTAAGTTCTTAATGGGCAGGGACCACAGAGCCTCGCAAGGTGTCAACACACACCTTGCCTACAGCATTGCCCATGCCGTACTTATTGATCTATTGATCGGATACGCTACCATTAGGTTCTGTCACTTAGTTGTGTGGGGCTGGAAAAGACTTCTCAGATGTCAGGGTCAGGAAAGTCCAAATTTAATTAGATGAGCACATACCATGAGTGATTTCCTGACACTGGGTATATTTTAAAGAAAAGCTGGCTGGTCCCTTCTAATTGTCTGCAATAACCTGGCTGAGCAGCAGGGTCCTCTAGCTGGTTCACTCACTGACTGTCTCATTGTCACCTGGGATGTCAGTATAGAATGCAGAATCCTGGCCCCACGCCTGAAAAATCTGACTCAATAGGTCTGGGTGGGGCCTGGCAATCTCTATCTTTAACACTCGCCACAGCTGACTCTGAGGCACAGCCAGGTTTGGAAACTAGTTTAGTCTGAAAAGAATGTTCTCTTCTAGGAAGTGAGAAAACATCAGGGGGCACAGTGAAAAGGGGCTGTGAAATAATGTTTTGGATTTAGAGAAGCTGTGTTTGCATCTCAGCTCTTCCACTTCTGAGGTGTGTGACCATGGGCAAGTCACTCAACCCCTCTGAGCCTTCGTTTCCTCTTCTGTGACATGGAAACAACACAATGGATCTGTTTCGTTGCAACAAATTACCCCAGATTTGTTGGTAATTTACCAACAAATTACTTCTCCACTTAAAACAACTGCTTTATTTTCTTCACAATTCTGTGGGTCAGGAATTCTGAGAAGGGCTCAGCCGGGTGGTTCTGTCCTGGGTTTTCAGTTCAATGTCAACAGGGGCTGCAGCCATCTGAAGGATGTCCAAGATGGAGCACTCACTTGGCTGTCAGTTGATGCTGGCCATTTTCTGGGAGCTTGGCTGGACTGCCAACTGGGGTATCTACCTGTGACTCCCCAGCATGGCAGTTGACTTGTTTCGGACTTCTCCTAGAATAGGTGCCCCAGGAAAGCCAGGGGGAAGCTGCGTGGCCTTTTTCTGACTTAGCCTTAGAAATCTCACAGGATCATTTCTGTTGTGTTCAAAGTGGTCACAAGACCACTCAGATTTCTAGGAATGGGGACATTGACCCCACATCTTGGTGGGAAGAGTGTTCTATAACCCTCAGACATGTTTAAAACTGTCACAGTATCTCATTGGGTTGTTGAGGATTAAGTGAGATGATTTCTTTGAAGTGCTAGACAAATGTGAACTTCCCCTTTAGTATGAGGCCTGGGACCTCACAGGGCAAAGTCAGTGCCAGATGCCAGGCTTCTAGTTGCATTTGGTCATGTCTGTAGGGATGGAGTGAATTTTTCTCAGTTTGTAGTCATTTCTAGTCCCTTTGGATAGTTTGTACAGGGCAGCAGTGGGGCACCTTCTCATTTCCCAATGGAGGTTGTTGGGTACACAAGGTCTCCCATGATTTTCTGCCACCCCATGTCAACCCTGCCACATGCCTGGAAGCTCTTTGGGCTCCGAATGGGAACACCCAGGTGAGGACACAATGTCAACACATTCAGGACACCCTGGTATGGGGCCCTCATGGCAAAGTGTTGGGATGATAAACTGAATGGCCGCTGGAGAAAAGGCAGTTGGAGCGCTGCTTTTGTGGGCATGGCTCTTCCACCTCACTTTCAGGACTGAGTCCTTTCTCTGGCCTTGTTTTCTTTACCCCAGGTCTGGAGAGAGTCGGGGATCTGAGGAAAAATCAAAGGGAGACCATTCAGACCAACTTCTGGGCTCCCAAGGGAAGGTGGGGGATAGGTTGCCTCAGGATGAGGCAGCATTCAAAGGGAGGCTGCACTCCAGTTGGTGCCAGAGTGGGTGGGATTTGCACAGTAGGCTGCCTTGGGAAGGCAGTACAGAACAGGGAGGCGCCATTATGTGTCTGCTACAATTTGCTGTCATTTGGGAAGGGGGTGCTTGAGAGCTCTCTCTGAGAAGAGGGCCCATTTGCCCCTCTCTCTCACACTTATTCCGGAAAAAGGCAGTGAGGCCTGTGTTTGGCAGTCTAAAGAAGCTGCTGTCTCTGGTCCTCCTGCTTTTCCTTCTGGGGCTCTTTCACCTTCCCCATCACCACCATTAGCCTCACGTTGGGCAACTGTGTTATTCAGAGTAGGGTGGGGTGAGGCTCCTAGCCACACAGGAATGTAACAGTTTAGCTACCAGAGCTCACAGTCTGGGGCTCCTGACACCGTGCTGAGGGTGAGAAATGGTCCGTAGACCTCTATGGTGCCAGGCAAGGAGCATACCCCACGTGCCCAAGTGAGTGATATACTATGTGAGCACCTCAGGAATGTATGGCAGGGCAGGTCTCGGAGGACTGGGGAGGCTAAGGGAAGACTCCTACACGGAGTAAGTAGGCAAGGCCATGCTGCAGGCTGCCCATCCTCTCACAGCTCCGTGCCTTAGTTTCCCCATCTGAAAAATGGAGGTAACAAGGTACCCACCTCAAAGTGTCTCCATGAGGATGAAATGAGGGGGTACTGATAAACACTCAGCAGGGGCCCAGCATAGTCAGCCCTTAATCAGGGTGTTCTTCACTTGTCAGGGATTTGCATAAACAGGAGGGGAGAAAAGGCCTAGGGGTGCCTGGGGAGTTGCTGGGAAGGGTGGAGTCCTTGAGAAGCCAGGAGGCCAGAGGGAAGGTGAGGGAGGGACAGCCTGCTCCAGGGGTGGGTTCTGTACATCTGGCTGCTTCTGCCCTCACCCCGACCCACACCTCCCCAAGGCCTCCCAAGGCCTCCCAAGGCCTCCCAAGGCCTCCCTCCCTCCCTTCAGACTGGTTCACCTCCCCGAGGCATTTCCTGGCAGCCCCACCCAAGGTTCTGCCTTCTCACAGACCTGGCCTGGCTCCAGCCCCACCACTGAGGCTTGGTCCTACCTTTATATGACCAGCTCCTCAAATTTCTCCTCACTGGGGCAAAAATCTCCATTCTCCTTATATCACCCCCCCCCCCTTAATTGTCAAACCTTGGGGTAGAGGAAAGACCATCAGTTTGGGAGTCTAGACCCAGGAGCTTTGTGATCTTAGGAGAGCGAGCTACTTAACCTCTGAGCCTCAGTTTCTTCATGTACAAAAGAGGGTAATAATTGACTAGTGACTTGTTTTTGACCAGTGTATTAAATATATACTTTGTACTTAGTGAGTGCTTACTAAATGGTGCCTCTTTCCATAGTGATTCTATAACTGTGTATCCAGAAGGTATTTGATTGACATGTGGGGATTTGACTGGTATAGGTGGCCACTTGTTCTAGAGGGCAGATAAAGACATGAAGATCTTCTCTCTTGACCATTCAGGGAGAGTGCTCCCTGCCTCCTTTCCCTCCTTGGAGGTACCCCATGCTGTGCCCCAGAATTAGAAAGAGCAGGCTCAGTCACAGTGGGGGGCCAACCCAAAGGTAGCTGGAAAGCCCTGAATGGAGAAATAATTCTAGGTAAACGTTTTTCCCATTTAATGGATGGCTTTGCCCAATATTCACAAAAACATACTTCTAAAACTTTTGGATGGAAACCTTTCTGCAGGATGTTTCAATGAGGTGTATCAATTTGTTATTGCTATGTAACAAACCATCCTAAAACATGGCTTGAACAACAATAGTTTCTTTTTGGTTGCTGTTAGGTGGGTTGGCTAGCTCACTCCTGCAGCTGCAGTCAGCTAGAGGACAGCAGGGCAGGCCCAAGATGGCCTCATGCACAGTTTTGCAGTTGTTGCCAGCTCTTGGCTGGAGTGAACTACGGCTCTTCTCCCTGCCACCTTGCATCCTCTAGCACTCAAGACTGGCTCCCTTACGTGGCAGTTTCAGCACTGCTTGAGAGGGTGAAGCAGAGAGCTATTATACAAGGCTTTGCCTCAGAAGTTACACAGTGTCACTTCTGCCACATTCTGTTGTTCTGAGCAAGTTACCAGGCCAACCCAGATTCTAGGGGAGGGGACACAGATTCCACCTTGTATTAGCTTGCTCGGGCTGCCATAAGAAAGTACAGAAATGTACTGCCTTATAGTTCGAGGCTGGAAGTCTGAAATCAAAGTGTCCTCAGGGTTGGTTTCTTCTGAGGCCTCTCCCCTTGACTTGTAGATGGCCACTTTCTTCCTGGGTCTTCACATGGTCTTTCTTCTGTGTGTGTCTCTGTGTCCTTATTTCCTCTTATAAGGACACCAGACATAGGATTAGGGGCCACCCTGATGACACCCGTTTAACTTAATTACCTCTTTGAAGATCCTATCTCCATATACAGCCACATTATGAGGTAGGACTTCAACCTAGGGGTTGACTTCAACATATGGATTTGGGGGGGAAGGGGACACAATTCATGCCATAACACACTCCCTTGGTGGAAGGAGCTTCAAGGAAATTGTGGCCATGTTTACTATGGAAGATTATACAGTGCCCGACCATAGTAAGTACTCAAACATGCCAGCTGCAAGTGTTACTATTTCTGCTATTTTATTACACTGTGGGGTCAGTGAGGAAAAACTCCAATTCTAGGTCTTCAACCCTCCAGACTTACTCTCCAGGAAACACACACCTTCCCCAGGGCAGCTGCCCGGACCACACCATTACTGGGCACACAGCAGGCTGTAGGGACCTCACCTGCCTTTGCCACCTGTCTTCCCGTTCGCTCAGCTGGCCTTGAGTGGACTGTGGGGTACCCTCTCAGAACAGGACAAGCCAGGCTGGCCCCACCTGCCTTTATCACCCCCTTGCCTCCACCCCCATGCCTCCACCCCCATGCAAACCCCTCTATCTTCTGTTTGACCTGACATTGCCCACAAGGAGGCTGAGTGTCTCTTCCAGGGCAGTCTCCCTTCTGAGCACACATACTCGTTCCTATAGCACCTGACGTATACATAGGGAGTGCTTAATAAGCATTGGTAGAATAGGATTGATTTCAGAGTTTTCGTGGTCCTCTTAAGCTCCTAGCTCAACAATTCCCCCCAAGGCCTCAAATCCCAAAGTCACAAAGAGCCCAGTGGGGATTCAGCAGGTTTCTCCTAGCACAGCTTCTCTGGTGCTTATTACCCCACCCATGAGTCCATTCCACAGCTGCCTTTCCTCACCACGTGGCACCCTCGAAGACATGGAGTTTTGACATTGAACCTAACTTGTATCTGCTATGGATTGGTGGAACCATGGTGCTGAGAGAGGGGAAGCGTTTCTGCTCCCCAGCCCCCCTTACACACACACACACACACACACACACACGCACACACACACCAGGGAGCTGTCCCCTTCTCCATCTCGCACTTCCAAAGCTGTGGCCCTACAGTTCCAGAGCCAGAGAAGTGAAGGAAAGAAAGACACAGCTGCAGGTACAGCCAACCCAGGAGAAATGAGAAAGTGGGGGTAGAAAACAAGAAGAAATGGAATGGAGTTGGGAGAAGTCAAGTGCCACACTATTGGCAGCTCGGATGGCTGCACAGTGCAGCTCAGGGACACAGCGGGGGTGGCAGCCCAACAACAGGCTGACAGAGCCAATACCCACTGCCAAAGCCTCGGCTCTGCAGCGCAGTCAGGCTAGGTCTATCTCTGGACACCATTATGAACTGATGATGAATATGCAGAAACCGTCCCCCCAAAATGCACTTAACTGACTGCAACCCCCTTACTGACTCTACACAGCCATCCCCGCCCATGATGCGCTGGTGGAAGGTCCCCAAGACCCTCTTTCAATCCCCATCCCCACCCCGGCCACTGCATATAGCTTGGTGGCAGGCCAAACATGACATTGCTTGAGAGTGGGAGAAGTAGGTTCATTGAGGAGGGGGATTCTCCCAAGGATTGATTTCAGCAAAGGGCCAAAATGTGGATTTCTGATCCCCATGGCCCCCTTTTTTTGTAATCACTGTTTGCCCCACAGGGGATGTATTGAAACCTCTATAAAGGAAGGTTAGCAAGTGTCCCAGACTCTCAGGCCTCAGAGTTGCCCCAGGGCGTAGGAAAGAGGTCAGACATGCTAACTGCCATGCTGTGGCCAAAAGGTCCTGCGGCATGGAGCAGTTCTGCTAAGCCAGACCATGTTTTCCAAGCAGTTTGGCTGGCTAGTCAGGCCCAGGGCAGCACTGGGCAGCAACAGGCTAAGTGTGACACTGGGCTGTGGTCCTTTCAAACAAGCTTCGCTCAGCTTCACTCTGTATTTTGAGTTGCCTTCTTGGATAGTGAGAACATCTCTGGCCTGGTGGTGAGGGATCTAAGCCCTGGTGACAGGGGAGTTGAAATTCTCAGGACGGTTGGCCAAAGGCTGCTAAGAATATCCAGCCACAGGCCTGACCACAAGCCAGTTAACGCCCCACATGGCAGCTTCTGTGGTCCTTGGGCATGGGAGAAAGGAGCTTACTGGGCTGCCAGTGCTCGTGGAGTCCCTCAATTGGAAGTGTGTTGACACGGAAGTAAAGAATCAGGTAAAGTAACATTAAAAAAACCCAACAAGCGCATCCCGCCCTCAAGGAATATATAAACTGAGGAGGGAGGACATCCCTGCCATGAGGGACTTACTATACATTACAGATAAAAGCAAGGACAGTCATACAGAAGGGGCCAGAGGTGCGCCACCTCCCTTGAGGCTGTGAGGCTGCAAATGCTAATGACAGAGCCCACACTAGCTTCTTGCAGCTAGAGCAAGTGGATCTTGCGGCCTAGCAGCTGGTGGCTTGATGGGCGGCTAGGGATATGCAGTCCCTCCTCCAGACCTCAATTTGTGCATCTGTAAAGTGAGGGCTTTGGATCACTGTTGCATAAACTTTTTTGAGGGTCAGGTCTCAGACCCTCTGGAACACTGATGCGTGCACCCCCAGGAACATGGACACAGGTACCGAGGCCACCATTTTCACGCCATTTCAAGGGGTGGCCCAGGCCCACGCAGACCAGCCACAGATCTCAGGTGAAGGCTCTGAGGTTTTGGTTTAGGGGAGGAAGTGTTCTTGGAGGTCTGGAGAGAGAGGGCTTGGGAAGAGTTCACAGAGAAAGTGGGATTGAAGGAAGGGCAGAACTAAAATATCAACTCCTTTACTCAACAAATGCAATGAGTGTCAACCATGAGCCAACACAGTGGGTGCAGCTGCAAAGAAAACACAAGGGGTCTTGGGTCTTGTGGGACTGTCATTCTAGCTGGACAGACAGCTGTCATGCCGGAGACCCTGCTCGCTGCGCCACTTGTCGTGCGGGGCGGCCTGCGGGGCCTCTGGTCCCACTCCCCACATAAGAATGCAGGACATGGTGAGGCCAAAAAGGAACACCCACGGAGCCATAGGTAGGGGAGTCACACCACTATACTCTCTCTGGCGGCCGGGCGAGACACACACAGTAGTAGCCACACGATGGGCAGTCCGCCATTCACACTCTGCCTGCCAACCAACCAACCAATCAACGCAGCCCCGCAGTTACATCAGTAGCCAATTGGCTAACTGGTTACAGCTGACGGCCAACCAGTCATAGCCGATGGTCATTCACTACCCGAGCCAGCACCTCCCCACCCGAGGCCGAGAGCCTGGAAACTGCTCTCTGGGACTCTGTCCCCACACAGCCCATTCGGCTCCAGCCATACAGGCCATCCTTCTTTTCCTCAAATAGTTTGTCAGTCCGACTTCAGGGCCTGTTCACTTGCGCCTCAGCTGCCTGAAGCACCCTTTCCTTCATACTCATACAGCTGGCTTCTTCTCAGCTCAAAAACTCATCCTCTGAATGAGACCTCCCTGGCCATCCTGGCTAAAGGTGCCCCTCGCAGCCACACTGCCCTGTTTCATCTTCTTTGTAGCGCATAGCATCATCTGATGTTATCTTCTTTATTTGCTTTCTGTTTATGGTCCATCTCCCATAGGATAGGGACCTTGTCGGTCCTGTTCTCCATGGTGCCCTGGCACCCAGGGCAGTGTTTGGCACAGAGTAAACACCTGTCATAAATGTGATGAACCAAATGAACTAATTATAGACTTAATGATAGATTGCTGTGAACTGGTAAGGCCTGTGGTGTAGGGGAAGGGCAGGGTGGTTTGAGAGGGTGAAGCTGGGGGACTAACCTGGTTTGGAAAAGGTATCTTGGAGGAAGTGCTGTTTGAATAGAGTTCTGAATGACTAAGCAAAGGGGGTGGAGTGCATTCAGGGCCGGTTCCTGGCAAGGCCCTAATGTGGGAAGGGGCTGGAAACAGACTCCAAGAGCAAAGGTGCCAAGGGCAGGGCCTGGTGAGCTGGCTGAGGGTTTTCGTCTGAGCTATCTTGAGAGTGACAGTTGCAGGAGCACGATTGCTCTGGCTGCAGGAACTACCCTCCATGACTTCTCTGATCCATCCTCCTCTTTTACACTCTGGAATCCTGGTTGTGTCTTACTCACTGTAGGCACTCTCCCCCTACAGAGCCTGGGCACTGGCTATGCCTCACTCCCTCACCTCCTCGGAGTCTTTGCTTACATCTCACCTTCCCAAAGAGACCTCTCCTTATTACCCCTGAATCCTGCAAACTTCTCCCCACCCCCTGCCCTCCTGATGCCCCTTACTGCTTCCATTCTTCTTTCCATGGTACTGTCGTGCAGGGCGACCTTGGGGGTCTCTGCTCCCGCTCCCCACACAAGAACGCAGGATATGGTGAGGCCAAAAAGGAACACCCACGGAGCCATAGGTAGGGGAGTCATACCACTATATTCTCTCTGGCGGCACTATACTCTCACTGGAGGCTGGATCCACACTGTCCGCAAACCGCCATCCACGCTTGCCAGCCCAGCCGCCATCCTCTTGCTAGCCCCCATTCTTCTTTCTCTCTTCTCTCTGCTAGCATAGCCACAGCAGTTATATTGTGGCCAATGGCTCACTGGTTACAGCTGACGGCCAACTAGCCACAGCTGATGGCCATGCAATCACAGTTGGCCATTTACTACCTGAGCCAACACCTTGCTATGTGAGGCCGAGAGCCTGGAAACTTCTTTCTGGGGCTCCGCCCCCACAGGTACATATCACTATCTACCTGCCGAGGTAACTTTATGACCTATTACCTTTATTGTTTATTATCTGTCTCTCTCCTGCTGCAATATAAGGGTCTTGGGGGCACGCACCGTTCTGTTCCCCAGGGTGCGCCGAGGGCCTGGAAGGGTGCCTGGCACCTAGTAGCAGTAGATCTTTGCAGGGATAGTTGCTGCTGTGCGGGAAATGGACTGCAGAGGGGCAGGAGTGGATGGAGGGGTAACAGTTTGGAAGTCAAGGCCATGGCTTACGCAAGAGGGAGAGGTCATGCTAGGCAGGCAATGGAGACAACGGAATGCATGACTCCTGGAGCTGCATGGAGGAAAGAAAACAGGATTTGGGAATGGGTCAGGTTGGAGGGGTGAGGTGGTCAGAGAGGTCAAAGGTGACCCCCAGGTCTCTGAATGATATTTTATACATAACTGCATACCGTGTTTCCCCAAAAATAAGACCTAGCCAGACCGTCAGCTCTAATGCATCTTTTGGAGCAAAAATTAATATAAGACCTGGTATTTTATATTATATTATATTACATTACATTATATTATTATGTAAGATCGGGTCTTATATTAATTTTTGCTCCAAAAGACGCATTAGAGCTGATGGTCTGGCTAGGTCTTATTTTTGGGGAAACATGGTGTACAGCTTGATGAATTTTTACAAACTGAGCCTACCCGTGCAGCCAGCATCTAGATCAAGATGCAGAATATTCCCAGCCCCCCAGAAGTCCCTGGTGTGCCTCCTTCCAAGGGGTATGCCCCACCCTGTTGTCCCCCTTCCTCCACAGCGCCCCCTCTACTCACTTCTGACACCTCACATTGGCTTTGCCCATTTTAAAACTCAATGTAAATGGAATCAACTTGTGCATTTTTTTTTCACTTACTAGATCACCGGTTTATTATAAAAGGATATGACTCAGGAAGAGGCAGATGGAAGAGATGCTTAGGGCCAGGTATGGAGAAAGGGTGAGGAGCTTCCATGCCCTCGCCAGGACTGCCATTCTCCCCAAATCTCCAACCCGGAAGCTCCTCTTGTGCATGTTTTTTGAGGCGGCCTTCCTCTGTGTAATTTCATTGGTGGAATGTGTCCATGTTCTTGCATGTGCTTGCATTTAGAAACTGTCTTCCCAGCATCCTTCCATTTGAGGTAAGTGCTAAGCACTAAGCCTCCAGAGCCCTTCTGGCTGGTGGAATTCTTCAAGAAAATTTTGGAGAAGCCCTAGTAGAAGGCAGTAGAGGAGCAATGGAGTCTTTGAGTTGGGGGTAGGATAATGTGGGTATTTGAAGCTGATTATATGCTAAGCATTGTGCTGGGAGCTGCAAGGGGGGGGAAAATGTGGCAGATGTGGTTAGGAGATAAGGAGAAGGGAAGATGAGACTGGATCAAGAGAGTTGAGCCAGGTTATAAGAGGGTTTTGAACTGCAAGAGGAGGAAAGAAAGTAACTCACACCTGAGGGAGGGAGAGAGAGAAGGTCTGCAGGGGCATGACTCCCTGCCTCCCAAATAGCTACCCCTCTGCTCTCCTGGAAGATTGGAAGGAGTGGGGTCCTTGCCGTGGGGGAAGAGGCAATTCAGGTTCCATTCTCCCAGTGTCTGGGAAGATTTATCTGTCTGTCTGTCTGTCTGTCTCTCTCTTTCTCTCTCTCTCTCTCTCTCTCTCTCTCTCTCTCTCTCTCTCTCTCTCTCTGGGGGAGGGGTGCAAGGGAGGGAGAGAGCATTTGCTTCCTGGGAACCCATTTCTCTAAACAGTAATTCCTAGGGGGCCTCATGCCAGATGGGCAGTGCTGGCTTGCACCTGTGTGATGGTGAGAGTGAAAGAGAGGGAGGAGGGGGCCTCAGAGATTGGGAGAGACATTTGAGAATTTCAGAATCCAAAGTCCAGAGAGGGTGAGTGACTTGCCCAAGGTCACACACTGCAGGAGCCAGCGTTAGAAACCAGATCGCTTGTCCCCTCCAGGGTTCTTTCCATTACTATGTACCACCCCCTCACTTTACAAAGAGCCTAGTGTTGCCATCAAAAGAGCTGAATTACCTCATTTTTGAAAGGCGTTATGAATTCAGTTCTATTATGTGGACTGGGGCATGTTGTGAGTAGGCATGACATTGTAATTCATGTCCCACTTCTTCCATTTCTCTTTGCTGGGTTTTGTGTATCATTGGAAGCAGCCTTAAATCATTATGGGAACAAAGTAGGGAGAAAAATAATAATATATAATTACAAACGAGGAATAGACCATGGAATAGATCCTATTAATTGCCTTCCGTGCAATCCTTATTTTTGGTATTTGCAGAATAATTAAAAGATCACGCTTCCATTGATGGAGATGGTGGGTTAGCACAGAACCCTAAACAGTCACATCACCTACTGCAGGAATGGCCTGGTGCCACCTGCCGCCTGCGATGCTTTCTGACTAACACCAAGGGCTGTGCTCCAGTCTGAGTATTTCCTCTCTTCTGAGGAGAAACTCTGGCAACGGCTGTAAAATAAACTCCAGAGCAAGGAAGAAGCTGAAGAGAGGAAATACTCAGTTGTGCATTAATCATAGTCGTCAGGCCTAGAGCAGAGGACAGAGGCTGGTTCGAGGAAAGACAGAACCTAAATTATCTTGGAGATTGATCTTCCCTCCTCCGCACTCCCTGTGCCAGCAAGCAGGTCAGAAAGGTCCCTGCACAGCCAGTGGCATTGAACGGATGAGGGCGTCCACTGACTGACCAGCATGCTTTGTCAAAGAGAGCAGGGCAGGGATGTCCACACTCTGTCGTGGGGATCATACCAGAGCTTCCACTTGCCCAGAATGGGCTATATCTTGGAAAGCTACCGAAGAGACCTGTGGGACAAATTCACTGCTGTCATGTCCTCAGGGGACATCACTTGTATGCAGGATGCAGTGAAGGCCATTTCCTCCGGATCCGAATAAAGCACCCAATTACAATGAGCCTGTGAATTGGCAGACTCATGAAGCTGACCACAGTTGTCTGGAAAGTCTGAAAGACTTCTGTAGATAAATGTTTGGGCTCTAGGAATCGGGCAATGAGTGTCCAGGCAAGAAGGCAAGTTAATTATCCTCCAAGCCTCAGTTTCCTCATTTGTGAGATGGAGACAATAAGAGTACCTTTATTATAGTGTCGTTTTCTATATGAAATGAAATTATTAACACATATAAAGTGTTTAGAACTGTGCCTGGCTGATAAAGCCCTTATTAATTCTAGCTATTGTTCTTCAAAGAGCTGCAAAAAGCTAGTGACCCTCCACTCCCCCCATCTCAAGAGCTGTCCAGCTTCAGAAAGTCTGTGTGGTGGGTTCTTCCCATAGCATCTCTTCCCTGCTCTAGCTCTCCCCGTGGTAAGAGCATAGTAACCTTTATCAAAGCTCAAAAGCAAGGAAAAACGTTGCCCAGAAGTATGAAAGGGCAGGTGGTTTATATTCTTGCCAAAGTCTGAGCCATAATTTAGTATTGGTGGAGGTGCAGAACTTTCCAAACAGAGATAGAGAATCAACATGTTCTGGGGAGGAAGTCCTTCCCTTGAACTTGGCCCCACACTTTTTCAAAGCTTAACTGGGAGGAAGGCAACTCTTCATTCAGATGATAAATTCTTAAGTTCCCATGGTGAACACAACAGATCAGTTGAGACCTGCTACCAGAAAGAAACAAACTCCTTTCTCGATAGTTACTGCAGTTGGTGAGTTGCCAGGACAATCCTGGAGGGACATGATTCAAGAAGCTCTGTAGGATCTGATCCCAGAAATATTTAAGGTTTGGGGGAACAGTGCATGTGTGTGGGAGGCAAACAATATACTTGACTGGAAAGAGCCCAGGTTTGGAGTCAGAATCTCCATAGCCAAACTCGGCTAGATTACATATGTATTTTAGGAGGGCAATTGTAAGACCTTCAGTTTTCTCAACTATAAAATTAGAATTATAATACCTTACCTATAGGGTGATTTGGGGGCTTATGTGAGGTAACTTGAAAATGGACAAAATAAAGTAACTGAAAAGAGCAAAGGCCCTCAATAAACAGTAGCTATTTTTCTCATGTAGGAATTATTCGTTAAAAGACTTGCTCTGCTATCAAATGTTTCATAGTGACACAGTTGCTGTTACAAGTCAAATGTCATAGAATTGAGAGAACTCCAACTGTCCAAGGTTAACTGTGGCCAGAACCCACTCTTCTGGTTTTAAAGGGTCTCCAGAAGAAAGACGGTCTCACTCCTTTGCCACCAAGTAAGGACCAAATAGTTGGCAAAAGGCAGGTACTCTAGGTTCTGGTTTTAGCTCTGTCTTGCTCTTGGCTAGGATGTCCCTCTCTCATATCCTGGGGATGATATTCTGTGGCACTTAGCAAGGATAGGATGACCAATGCCTCCCCCCAACATACACATCCAGGAACCTTGGCTCCTCTGACAAAGCCCTGTATACATGCGTCCCACGCTTCAATGGGCCTCCCTTGGACCTCCTCAGATGATAGTGGCACCCAGCTTCATACTTTCCTAATTTCTTCTGCTTCAGTCCTCACCAGAACTACAGAGCCAATCCCTGCAAGCCCAGGCACTCCCCTTTTCCTTTAGCACACACCCATAATTGTCTTGCTGTCTTGAACTTGATTTCTTCTCTGGCCATGGTATAGAATGTTGATTCAGTTAGCAAAAATGTATTAAGCATTCAGTCATTCATTTATTGTTTATCAAGTTTTTTTTTTTAATTTTTTATTGAGGAATATTGGGGAACAGTGTGTTTCTCCAGGGCCTATCACCTCCAAGTCGTTGTCCTTCAATCTAGTTGTGGAGGGCGCAGCTCAGCTCCAAGTCCAGTGGCTGTTTTCAATCTTAGCTGCAGGGAGCGCAGCCCACCCTCCCATGTGGGAATTGAACTTGCAACCTCGTTATTAAGAGTTCTCCCTCTAACCAACTGAGCCACCCGGCTGCCCCTCCTTTTTTTTTTTTTTTTTTTTTTTAGCAGCTGTATGTGTCAGGTACCATGCTAGGCAGTATGGGATACAGCCAAGAACATTGTATTTATTCATGTTCATTGCTGGACATTGATGCAAACTTAGTTCACAGTGATGATGTACCCTGTTCTTACAGAGTGTACAGTCTTGTTGGGGAGATGACAGGCCAGGGAGGGACACTCAGAGCCTATTAAGGAGCTGACAACAGGCCTCTATGCTAGCCCTCAGAGGGTGAGGTAGACAGTGGCGAGCGATGATGTGGCAAGGATGGTAAACCTTGTTAAGGAGTTTGAGTTTTGTTGTAAGTGCAGTGGGAACTAGTGGGGTAGTGTCCTGTGACATGTTTTCAAAAGACCTTTCTAGCTGCCGTGTTGGAATGGGATGGGTTGGAATGGGGTGAGCATAACAGCACAGACACCAGAAAGGATAATAATCCTGTATACTAATCCAGGCAAGAGAAGATGGTGGCTGGGCCTCAGGGGGATGTGGGAGAATGGGAAGGAGTAGGTTTATTGCATAGAAGATTTGGAAGTAGAATGAGTTAGCCTCGCCATTGGACTGGAGGAAGGTGAGGTGCCAGATGAAGGAGACAGGTCAAGAATGACTCCCCGCCTGTCAGGATTCTGCTTTAAGTGGCTGAGACATTTTCTCTGACAGGGAAGAGAGCTGGGACAAAGGGCAGGTTCCAAAGAAAGAGCTCTTTCTTTGTTTTGTTTTGTTTTGGAGGGCGCAGCTCACAGTGGCTCATGGGGGGATCTAACCGGCAACCTTGGTGTTATTAGCACCGCGCTCTAACCAACTGAGTCAACTGGCCACCCTGACTTTCCTTTTTAAGGGTCAGTTTGTCCTGCTTTTGACTGTTTCCCCAGGGCCTGGCATTTAGTAAATACCCAAATATTTGTATATGAACTCATTCTTTTAGGAATTCAATTTTAGGGATGCTCTGTGGCAGTGAAGCAGTGTGGCTAAGAATATGGCTTTGGAGCTACCGTGTTTCCCCAAAAATAAGACCTAACTGGAAAATAAGTCCTAGTGTTTTTCAGGATGACATCCCCTGAACATAAGCCCTAATGCATATTTTGGAGCAAAAATTAATATAACACCGGGTCTTATTTTCGAGGAAACACAGTAGGACTGCCTAGGTTTGAATCCTAGCTCCACCATTTTCCGAGTGACTTTGGAATGTTCCGTAACCTCTCTGTCTCAATTTCCTCACCTGTAAAATGTAGATAATAATTCTACCTTCCTTATAGGGTTATTGTAAGGATTAATAGTTAATTATAGTGCTTAGAAGAGTGCTGCCAGCACTCTGCAAACGTTAGCTATTATTATTAAAGTGGACACAGATTGCCAAGTTGAGATGTCAGGTCTGCAGTTTGATGTGGGGGTCTGGAACTGGAAAAAAAATTAAGCGTCATCAGCAAATAGGTGGTATTCAAAGCCACGGGCCTGGATGAGATTGAGGGGAGGAGACTGAGGATGCAAGTCCAAGGCCACTAGTAGAGCACAGAGAAGAACCTAGAAAGAGGCTCAGATGTAGGATGAAAACCATGTGTATGCAGCATCTGGGAAGCCAAGAGCAGCTCAAGGAGGGAGTGGCCAGGGGGTGTTGATGCTTCCAAGACTAAAAGACTAAAAAACACCCCCCCCCTCACTTATGGCAAGAAGAAGTGATTGGTGATCTTGAGCGCTTTCTGCAGAATGGCTGGGGAGGATGGAGGTGTGGGTTGAAGTGTGATAATGTAGCTATACAGTGGAATTCCAGGAGCCTTGGCACAAACAAGGCCCATCTCCATGTGCTGATAGAAAATGATCTGTAAGATGTAGCAATATGTTTCAGAGGTGAGGTACAGAACAGCTTGTGCAGTGAGTTCCCATTTCTGAAAGTAAAAGGGAGGATGTGCATACGCAAAGAAAGTGATGGTGGTGGGGGGGTGCTCCCCAGCAGTGTAGATGTTTAATGCACATAGGAATAAACATGTGTCTCCATTCTCCCCTATTTTGTTTTTACATAAACTGTAACATACCCAAATTGTAACAGACTATACATACCAGTTCATTCTGCACCTTATGTCTTTCCCTTAATAATAATAGAGCTTAGGGGTCAATCACAGAGCAGATCTTTATTTTTCAAATAGCTACAGAATATTCCATTATGTGCATGTACCATCAACGCCATTGCCAGACATTTAGGTTGTTTCTAATTTTATGCTGTTGCAACGCTGCATTTATCCGAATATCTTAGAATAACTTCAAAACTAGCTGATTTTTAGAGTGCACACAGGTAAGGAAATGGAGGTGCCACATGGATGTAGACGCCTCTTTCCAGAAGTACAGATGTGCAGGGGAGCAGACAAATAGGGAGCTGGGGGAGGAGATGTGCGGTCAAGGAAGGGCATTCTAAAGAAGGGAGATTCAAGGGAATGAATACACAGGGTAATTCAGTAATTCAGCCAGGAAAAGCCTCTACATGATATTTTAGCAGATGTAGGAAAAAGACAAAATGGTTTGAGGCCCTGTGCTGGGTGCTGTGGGAATACCAGCATGGATGATGAACACAGGCCTTCAGCAAGGTTCCACTCCAGCAGGGAAGCTATGATGTTTCACAAATCAGTGGCAATACTGTTAGAAAGTGGTTGATTCTGTTACTGAGGTACGAAGATCTACAAACTTCCCATTGGGGTGCTTGCTGGTGGAGTTCACTCACATTTTCACTGGTTCCTTGGGTTCTCCATCCAATCGCTGGGGGAGAGAATGACACTTTGCCTGAAATTTGTATCTTTTCCCAATGGGATTAAATGACATGCGTGCCCTGGAAGGCTAAAAAAAATCGGAAATAAATAAAAATCCTAAGAATTTATATTCCTCATGGCTTTGCTTCTGGTCTTGTAAATTGTATATTTAGTTAAAGGTACTCCACTGTCTTTTTTTTTTTTTTTTAAACTATTGAAGAGCCATTTAAATGTCAACATAAGTGATTCCCTCCCAAATAGTGCTGTTTATACATTACTTCCCCTAATAGACCATAATGATTCATAAGGAGGCATTTTGCGCCTCTAAATTGTAGGCCTATTGAAATATAAATTAAGATGATAAATAATTTGACCTTACCTGAGAGTACTGAGTATTTACATGTGTCAAATACGAAATTACCCTGGATATCAGGGTCCCTAAAAGGCAGCCTTCCACCCCTGGCTTAATTTAATACATAAAACGGTTTAGAAATTTCCTTTAGAGTGTGGAGGAAAGACAAGGGGCATACACAAAAGATCGGGCCCGGGCACCGGCCATCCCCGCCCTCCCGACTTCCCATTAGGCTGCGGGGGACGCTGACCTGTCTCCCGGGGAGTGACAGGCGGGTGCGAGCAGCCCCGGTGCGTCCCCGGAGCTCCCCCCCCAACTCCTCCCGCAACGCGGCTGGAGTTTCTAAACATGGAGTTTTCACGGGAACTTTGCCAGGCCGAGTTCGCAGCCCTCCCGGGTCCCCGCAGCGGGATTCGCCAAGTTACCGGCGCCGCGCGGCCTCCGCCCCTCCTCCCCCCACAGGGAGCCTCTGACCTGGCGGCCTCCTGCAGCTCTGCAAAGCCGCTCTGCCGGGTTCTGCACCCAAGAGAGCGCGGAGCCTCCCGCGCTCAGCACCCCCGCCCGACCCCAGAGGGTGGCAGCTGGGCGCCCTCAGCCGGCCCGAGCCAAGCCGGCCCGCGGGGCCTGTTTGTTTGCCGCCGCCGGCGCTCGGAGCCTGGGGCTCGGCGAGCTCCCCGCTCCCAGGGCCGCGACCGAGACGCGGGGGTCGCCGAGGAGGAGGAGGGGCGAAGGCAGCGGCGGGCCCTGGCTGGGTGTGTAGGCTGCTGGCGCTGGGTTTTTGTTTTGTTTTGAAGCTGGGTGTGGGGGAGGGGCAGCACCTTGTCAATGAGAAATTTCCTGTTCGCAAGACTATTTCTGCTTCCAGAGTTTCTGTCCTGCCCTTGAACTGACAAGTAGATCTCGGCAGCACCGGCCCCCAACAGTCCAGCCGGGCGCGCGCGGGGGTGGGAGCGGGGTCACCCGCGCCGCGGTGCCCAGGCCCGGGGAGCCCGGCTAAGCGGGGCCGACTCCTGCTCTCCCGGTTCCCGGGCGCACTCGTGAGCGCCGAGCAGAGCGGTGACTAATCTGCGGCTCCGGGCTTCTTGGCGCGCAGCCCGGGCTCGCCTTCCGCCCCTCGTCCCTCCCCCTCTCCGCTGTCTTCTCGGCCCCGCAGCGCGTAGCTCCGCCGAGAGAATCGCGCGGGCCAGCGCCGCCGCCGCCGCGTACCCTGGAGTGTGGGAAGCGGGTCGAGGCGGGCGGCTCCGAGTCAGCCTTCTTAGACCCAGGCCCAAGTGTGCGTGTGTGTTTCCTTCCCCGTAAGCACTTTAATCTGCGCTTCCTCTGCGCAGCGGAGGAGCCAGGACGAACCAGTATTTTTAACCCCCTGCGTGCCGCCCCACGGTCGGCTCCGTGGGGAGGGCGGCGTTGGAAGACTGGTCGACACGGGGGCAATCAGTTTGGTTTGGCAAGCCGGAGTCTGTTGGAGCCCGACCGGATCCGAGGAGCTTGCCCAAGCGCGGCAGGCTCTCCCGGGGAGAGCAGGCCGCGAGGCCCGGGGCGTCTCGTTAATGTTCAAGCCCGCCCCGGGGCCGCGCAGTAACTCGACCTGCCCGGCGAGGCGAGGTGCGGGCTTGAAAGGCCGGGCTGGCGAAGGCTTCTGGAGGGGATCGGGAGGCCCCGGGGGGATCGGCCTTCACGCACCCTGTCCACTGGTGCGTGAACCGCTCCCAGCCCCGGGAGGGGGCCTGGCGCCCGCCCCGCAGTCTCGCCTCTGGCCACGGCTCCCTCCCCTGGCCTGGTCTCGCTGGGGAGTTAATGATTGATTTACTGGCTCCGCACGGCCGGCGCCCTCCCAGCTATTTGTCCAAGCTGAGGAGTTGCTGGCGAGCAGCGCAAAGGCCGGGAGAGCGGGGGTCGCGGGAACGAGAGGCCACTTGATCAGCCCCCCACTGAGCGGCTCTAGCCGTGTCCTGGGCGAACCCGCTGGAGGCCCGGGCTGGGCGAAGGGAGCATTGGGAAGCGTCACACGTAAACGGGTTGGCAGCTGGTGATTAGGCCGCCCGGTTTTATGAGTCATAATGGGCCGCCCGCCTGGCCCTCAACCTGCTCGCAGTGGACCCGGCGCTCCGGGGTCCACGGGGTTGACTGTTCCGCGCTGCGCAGAAGGGGATGCTCTGGGGGGCCCGGGCCGCCGAAGGCGTTGCGCAGGATTTCCTCATTTTTCGCAGAAGGCAACACAAACACCCTAAATCAAACCGCTCCGACAGCCGAGGGCTCCACACAGACACATCAATAAGGATTTTCGCCTCCCGCGTTCGAACGCACTGAAACACTTGTCCTATTTTTATGCAAATGACACCACACAAATAGATCTCGCAGGCCTGGGAGTGGGGCGAGAGGAGGAGGGGCGCCGCCGCCCCAGCCTGGGGGCTGCCAGGGGGGAGGGAGTCCCAAGCCTGCACCCTGGGGCCCGCGCCGGCTCGGGCGCAGCGGGGGCTGGTACTGGCCAGGCGGCCCGCCCCGCGCGCGGTGGCTCCCTGCCAGCGCCAAGTCGGCCGCGTCCCCAGGCTGCCTGCAGAGGCGGATTAGGGAAGGAGCGAAGCGAGCCTGTGACTAATCGCGGGGCCTCGGACCGGAGCACCAAGGCCATGTGCGACTGACAGGATCGACACTAGCAGAGGACACGGCGACGCCTCGCTTAATTGCAGGCTTAAAAAATTGCCGCCTGAGCAGCTCAGGTGCGGGAGCCACGGCGTGCGCGCTGAACTGGGGAGCGCGCCAGGGGGGACCTGCGCTCCCGCTCCGGAGAGGGAGATTTGGCGTCTCCTGGATTCAGGGACCTGTCCCTCCTGTCCTACACTCTGTAGGAGTGTTGCTGAACAGGCCAGTAGAGTACGGTCCAGCTCCCAGGCCTAGGATTCTGACCCTTTCCCCCATGGAGCCTACGGTCGCACTTTCTCGCCCTAGATCCTATAAAGGAGGCTGTGCAGTTGCGGGTGAGAGATTGTAACAAACTGAATATAAAAACCACACACGAACCACTTCTCTTCCCTTCCTTCTCCACCGGCTGATACAAAGCCCGGAATGACCAAGGGGAGAGGTAAGTCAGGACTGCCAGGAGCCAGGTCACCACCAAGTGCCCAAAACTTGGGGCTCACAGACATGCACCTTAGGCTCTTCACCCCTGGTTACAGTCCCTCTGGCCCAGACCTTCTTGAAGCGCTTAGGCCTCGGGGGAGAAAGGGGAAGCGTCGATAGGCCGCCTGGCACGCGCGCGCGCGCGCGCGCAGGCGCGCGCGCGTGTGTGTAGAGTGTTAGGCGGGGTGGCGGGGAACCCAGTGAGAGAAGTTTCCACCACGCTCTGGTCGGTTGCTGCCAAAATCCCCGGGCCCCTCCCCGCCCGCACCGCCTTCCGTTGCCACCACAAGTTTGGTTTAACGAGAGCTTGGGACAAAAGCAAACGTTTTCTATAGATCCCGAAAACAAAGGCGAAAGACGCGCGGGGCCGCGGAGGAGCGGCTGCTAGCGTAATGGTGCTGGGCCGACAGCAGAGCATTAGAACTGCAAAAGCCGCGCGGGCGGGAGGAAGTGCGAGGCGGGAGGCGGGAGGCGGGAGCGCGGGGAGCGCGGGGAGGGCGGACGGGGGAGGGGCGCTGCGCCATGTTTCCGTGTCACCCGCCGAGTCGCCGGCGCTGGGCTCGGCCGCCGACTCCCGCCTGCCTCCGTAACAGCAGAAAGCGTGCGATTAGCAGCCAGCCAGACAGGCGGGGACTCCGGGCCCGCGGGGCCGCCGCACACGCCGCCCGCGGCCGGGGCCCGCGCCCCCCCCCGCACCCGCCCGCCGGGTAATCATCCTCCTCGCTGCAGCGCTGTGTGCACTCTCATTAGAGCAGGGAGGCTTTTCTCTGCGCACTCGCTCGGCTCCCGCTGGCAAAACAACGCCTTCCCCGGCCGGGCCCTGCGCCAGGACTGCTGGGGAGGGCCGGACGGGGGAGGGGGTGGTGAAGCAGGGCGAGCGGCGCAGGTCATTTGGGCCGCCCGATCTCCTCCGAGCACGGAGGAGATGGGTAGAGTCCTTATGCCCTCCCCACGTGGGGTGGTAAAGCCCGAACCCCGTACCAGACCTTTCGTGGGGGAGGGGAGTTGCCGGTGCCGCCATGACCTACTCTCGTCCCCAGCCCGAGGCTAGAGTGGGGGCCATGGGGAGATGAGTGTGTCTGGTTTAGAGAGCGGGGGAGGACACCGGGAAGGCTCCCAAAACAGGTTTTGCCCCATCTGTCTTGCGAACGACCTCTTAAGGCCAGGAGCCCCATCCCACGGGAGGTGACCGTTCAACCCTCAGGAGACCCCAGTTCCTAGGATTCAGGCTTGATCGCACAGAAGGGGTGAGAGATGGGGGCGGCTGAGGGGCTACTCCTGACCCTGAGCTTCGGAGCCCCATTTTCTCCGCGATCTCTACACACTACAGTAGGCTGCCTCTCCCGGCACCACGCGCCCAGCTGCAGGGCCCGGGAGCAGGTGTTCCTGCCCGGCCGGAGTGGCGGCTCCGCGCGCCTCCCGTCCCAGCTGCGGGGCTGGTGGGTGGGTGGGTGGGGGGGCTTATGGCGGTTGGTGTAGAGGGAGGTCTGACTGGAGCACGAGAAGGGTCCTGAGGGCTTTAATGGGGATGCCCCAGGGCGAGTGCGGCCGCTGGGGCCAGGAGGGATCGAGGATGAAGTGCGGCTGGCCCACGTCAGGAACAGCCCTGGGGGCCAACGGACGCTGCTCTGGGTGGCGCAAGGGCTTCCGGTCCCGGTGACTGCGGCGGCGGCGAGGCGGCTGGGAAGTTCCCGGGGCGGCCGCGAGGAGCACCCTCCCCTGGCTGCCGCCGCCTCGCAGCTTTCGGAGCGGCGCCCTAGGAGCCTTTCCGAGTCTGGCAGCGCCAGTCTGGGCTGGCGCGGGGCTGGGGGCTGCGAGATGGTCCCAGCCCAGCCCCCAGCGGGGAGGAGGAGGCCGGGGCCAGAGACCCCGCGGGAGCTGCGGCGCTCCTCCCTGCCCCTCCCCTCGCCGCCGCCGCTGATATGGCGGGCACGTGAAGCGCAGCTCGGCGTCTCGGCGCCAGCCAGGGAGCGGCCTGCCCCGCCGGCTCAGCTTACCCGCGGGCCCAGGAACGCGGAACCGAGCCTGGCCGGGCCCCGCAGAGCCCGCGCCCCCGCCCCACTCCCAGCTCGCTGCGGCCCCGCACCCCTCTGCGCCCAACCTTGGGGCCGCGCCAGACGACTCGCCCGAGGGGAACTCAGGCTGACTAATGGGTCGCTTGTGGGCCTTACGTGAGGCCCGGCTGTCAGCGGATGCCCGCTAGCTCGGCGCCTACGCCGCGCGGTCTGGCTCTTCGGGGAAGGGCGAGAGGAGGGGTTTCCCCGCTCGGCGGTTTCTGCTCCCCGGGGACAATCCGGCCGGCCGAGGCTGGCCTCGAGCTTTAGATTGTGCAGCCCGGCCCAGAGAGGGCAAACTCAGTGTGTGCCCGGCGCCAAGGTGCGAACCTGGGATGGGGGATGAGGTGGGAGCTTTGGAGCTCTGAGCCGGAGGTTCGCGCAGAGGCTCATCAACTTGGTCTGGGGCGCCCGCCTTGATGTTAGCGATCGGGGCCAGCCTCTGGGGCTAGGGGTAATTTACTGGCCGCCCTGCGGGCTTGGAGTTCAATACCGAAACCTCCTTCAATACAAACTCATCCGGAAACCCCTTCGTGAGATTTTTGTGCGGAAAAAGAATTTTTATAAAACTCCCCGAGAGTCCAGTTCGGCTAAGTTAGCAGGTTCTGGAACGTGTGATGCCTTCTTCCTTTCTAGGGGCCTGTAAAAATCAGTTTCTTATTATTTCGCATTAACAACCACTTCGTGTTGACATAGGACTCTCCCAAATATAACTACCTGTTTAGTTTCAACACACGAGCGCGATGGTGAAACACAAACACGTAAGAGTAGGAAAACCCAGCTGCGAGCTTGGGGCTGGATGCAGGATAAATCCTCATCACGCATCCCTGGTTTTATTCAGCCTAATTACACTAGTAATCCTGCCCCCCACGAGAAAGCCTGAAACCCTGGAGTCGAGGTGCGACTTTTCCTGGAGAGCCCCGCCAATGGGAGGAGGGCTGCAGGCGTAGAGGTGGGTTTTAAATGTCACTTCCAAATGAAAATGCTTCCCTTCAGCCTTTTTCTTTTTTTGATGCAGTTTTTGAAAGGAGCATTTTGGCGAGATAAGAAGTGACCGATCAAAATCGCTGAGGGGAGGTTGTAAGCAGCCGCTTTGCCCCAGCTTAACGTTATCTTATCTTTCGCACTTGCATGGCGGAAAAAAAATTGGCTTATCTTCATCCCCACCCCCTTCTCGCCTTAATTGCTAAAAAACACTGGTGTGTTAAACCGGGAGGAAAGAGGTCTCTGGATCGTCTGTGGAAAAGGAAGATTCAAAAATGTGGGCGCCTGATGGAAGCAAGGATGGCAGGATTTATTCTTTTCCCCAGGCCTTTCCTAGTACATCGTAGAGTTGCCAGTCTGGGGTGGAAGGCTCGATGGCCAGATTTGGGGGGGGGGATTCTGGGGGTGGCCTTGGGTCCTTTGGCTTCCCTAGGCCTCGCTTTCTCGCGCTGCGTTTCCCAACCTTTCCTCCCCTTCTCCTCTCGAAAGCTGGCGGTGGGTTTCGGATTGAGGCCTCTCACTCTGCCTTCATCTTCCCTCACCATACATCCTCCTTTTGGGGAGAGGGATGCAAGACTGGGATGCATGGCCTGCTGGAAATCATTAAAATATATGCGAGTGTCTGCAAACACACTTTTAAATCATGGCGTTTCCCCTCCACGCTGGTATATTTAAACTCCAGAGCGAGCTGGATCTCCTCCCTCTCAGTCGTTTGTCTGTGTCACCGACAGGCCGCTAATGGCCGGGCTTCCAGGCGCTGTGCATTATGCATTAGCCTCCTCCCTCCGCCGCACACAGAAGGTTCTGTCAGGCCTCGCAACACAAACCACCCCGCGTGCCCCCACCCTCCGCACTTGCGGCCGGTGGCTGCGCGGCTGCTAACGCACTGGAGACACAGGGATGGGGAAGCATCATGCGGGGGGGCGGGGGGGACGGGACGAAGGCAGAGCAGAGTGGTCCCAGAGGGGGAATGGGAGCGGGTAAAAGTGCCGCGGATTAGGCCGCTTGGATTCCTCACCCTTGCGCCAGCCCCCAGCTTTGCTCCTGGCTGCGACCTTCCTGAGACACAACCACCCCGCGCCACTCACCTCTGTGCCTGACTTGGTGGGGACCTCAGAGGTATTTAGAGACAGATCAGCGCAGCGTTTCCATTTGCTAGGCCGTACTCCCTTCCTGCCCCGAGCGAGGAGTTAGCGGGGCTTTCTAGATGCCTCCGGTCTCCCGGGTGGTGCGCCTCCTCAGGGGTCCCGCGGAAGTGGAGGAGTTAAACGGGATCCAAGATGACTGGGACGGAAGGCCGGCGTGCTGGGTCCGCGGCCGAGTAGTTTGATGGTTCTCGGCCCCTCGCCGCCGTTTCCCCCCACTGTCCCAGGGCGGGTAAAAATAGGAGCTGGGGGCGCCTTGCTAAATAAGCAGCCAGGGCGGGACGCGGCGGCCGGGTTTATCTGCAGAAGCGCGGCGGCTTCGAGGGCTCTTAAGCTGGTACCAGGTGGAGTGCAAGACCGGACCTCCCCGAAGCCGTCTGCATTTATGCTTATTCCGCTGAAACCCATCTACCCAGCGGGCCCCTCAGTGTAAACAGCAGTTCACCCACTGGTCTCTGGGTTTGGGGAGCTCAGAGCCTGACACTAATGGAGCCCAGACCAGAAATTCCGAGAGGCAGTTGCTGCTACCCCGTTGGGCCTGCCTTTTGGACCCTCCTACCCAAATAGCCCAATAACCCTTCAAAAGCTAGGCAGAAAGAGCCGCCATATTCAAGCTGGCCATCCCTAAGTCTAGAGGTCTCCTGCCATGGAAGGCAGCTACCCTGAGATGTCCCGGATAACTGAAATTCCTATGACAAGGATGCCGTATGTTTGGAGCGTGGGCCAGCTGCTCTTTTAAGGACCACTGGGTAAGCCCTGAGTTCTTTTACAAAGTGACCAGAGAAGATTGTTAGTGTGGGTGTTTGTGTGTTTCTTAAAATAGTTAACATTAATAGGCTGGCTCACAGTATGTAAAGTAAAAATACATTATCTGTAATCGCCCAACTCCCATCTATTCCAATAACTAGTGTCATAAATGAAAGAACAGCCTCTGAAGGGCACCATTGGGGGTCTACAGAGCTTTTATCATTTAGATCCTACACATGTTACAAACAATACCCCCCCACACACACACATAATGTTGGGATTCCAGGGTCCCCAAACACTAGGTAAGGTCCTCACCATGGGATGCATGGCCATTTCCCTAGGCCTGGACAGTGATTCAAAGTGTGGAAAGAGGCCTTGGCAGGCCTTGCACAGTCAGCCTGGCCTGAAAACGGCGGCCGGGCTTCAGGCCTGCTCCCTGAAGTGCCTACCTGCTTGTCCAGTTGCAGAGCCTGGATAGAATCTAGCAGGAGAGTGCCTGAGAACCTGAGGTTGAGCCCTAAGTTTTAACCTGGTAGACCCTTCCAAGGGGACCAGAGGTGGGTGGGGGAAGGGTGGCCCACCACGGCTTAATTCAAGCACCTTTCCTTTCGGAGCCTGTTTCTTTATTTCTCTACTGCCTGTGCCGCCCCCCTTCCCTTGCTGGTACTCGCTGACTCTCTCCGCCTCCTCTGCTTTCATTGAAATCCTCCCCTTGCTGAGTGCCTGGTATGGCAGCCTGACCCTCAGGTCAGCTCCTGAGGGGCTCATAGGAGATCTGGGAAGGAGGGAGCAGGGTAAGGCCCTGGCTGCCAGAACACGCTGCAGGCTCCTCAGTGTCCCAAGTTCCCAGAGCCCCTTCCTGAGTGGGACCTAAGACAGGACTGCCCTTCATGAGAGTTCTGCTTCTCCCTGGAACAATTCCAACTAACTGGACCAATAGGTATAAACTACCTCCCTTCCCCTCTCCCCTCTGTCTTGGAGCACCTCGGGAAAAATCTCACATTTTAATTCCCAGTGAGTCATGAGCACCCCCCCACACACACACACACAAACACACACACACTCATGCCTCTTAGAATTCCCTTAATAAGATATTTTTAAAATCCCACAGAGTTGGAAAATGTGTCCCTCGGAGATGGAAGAGAAACCCCTTAATCCCACCAGCCTGTACGAGTATACCTTGGAGGCGAGACTCCTTTAAAAAAGTGTGTGAATGCTGCAAATTACGTCAAAGGCAAATTTACTGGCCTGTTTGTCTCCAGCATCAAATTTCTCCCACAGTCAGCCTTCCTCTATGCCCCTTCGCATTTACAGTGTGCCCCCTTCCTATTCATTTTAACCTTAGGACTTTTAAAGTTAGACAAACTAGCCCCTTTGTCAGCAGCCCCGGGAGGCCACAGGACTCCAAGAGACTGCAGGCTCCGAGCTCTCGCTTGGTTCGGGGATTTTTCCAAAAGTTTTGTACGGTTATATGCAATTCTTAACTCCGGGATAACCCTGTTCCTGGGGGGAGAGTTGGGGAGGCATGGGAGGGGGAGAGAAGGTGGCCGGGCACAGGGCCAGGGTCTCTGTGGCAGCCTAACCAAGCCGGAAGAGCCTGGCACGGCTCCCCACTCGCCCAGGCCAGCTCTCCCGAGCGGCTCACAGTGGCACAAGGGGCCTTCTTGCCTGGAACCACATTCAAGAGAGTTTCCCCACAAATACCAAACTTCAGCCTTCCCGGTTATTTTAGATTTGTTTTGAATAAAAGGAGTCGCTTCAAAAAGAAATGCTGCTACAACACATAACCAAAGGCCTTTTCTCCAGCTGCGTCTGTAACTCGCATGCGTTCAGTCTAATAACTTTTAATGTCTGGCCCTAAAATGTCTTTATAAAAAATAGCTTTACAGCATAATAGTCCAGGTGTCTTTCTGCTTGTTACCGGAGATTAAAAAAATGTGTGGGTTAGCTTTCAGAGACATCCACCTCCAGAAGGACGGGAAGGAAAAGGCGTGCATTCCATCATGCAGGCGCAGGTCCTGCAAGTGGTGGTGGCCCAGCAGGGCTGGGCACTGCTCGCAAGCGCACTTTCCTGCCTGTCTGTCTTTTGCATCAGTTGTTATAAGCAGCTCTGGAGTATAAAGATTTAATTCTGCTCAAAGTTTCAGGTTTCAAACGGTAGAGATGTTTCACTTCTGCTTTGAAAGGGGCTGTTTTTATAACTATGTGCTGAGAACTAAAACAGAATAAATAAAATCGCACCTAACACCAGTCCTGCAGTCAGTATTAAGTCTAATTTTTAAAAGGGATCAGCTAGCTAGAGCTGTCTTGGCCTTGACCTTGACTTAGTAATCAACTTGAGATGCTTTTGATTATTTTTGGCATGGAGACACTCCAGGATATTTTAAAACTTTCCGTGTGGATTTACAAGCCACCTCCATTTCGGATTGATGTTCTCATCGAGCCTGCACCATCTTGTTCTTAGGCAGAAAGAGACTCCCCATCCCCAGCTGAAAAGACCCTAGCGAGGAGCCTGATGGGGTCACCTTTTGCCGCGACGTCCGGGTCCGCCGTTTGGGTGCGGTTAGGCCGGAACACCCCTCCCCCACTCCCACCCCTTCCCGCCAGCTTCTAGAACTGGGCCTTCTCGGCTCTCCCCAGAGGCTCTGCGCTCCGGGGAGGCCGGAACCTCGCCTCTTTGCTCCCCCTCCCGTCTGCCTGCCCCTGTCCTCCCCCCGCGCCCAGCGCCGCGCCGGGTGCGCTGGAGAAGCTCAATACGTGTCAATTGAATTAACTGCTGCGGGCGCGGGCTGTACGATCAGCACGACGTTACCAAGTGGAAATTTATGGGGCGAATGGTGTAAGCCAAAAGTTGCTCCAGGTCAAGGAAAATAAAACGCGGGAGATAATCTCCCGAGGCGGAGGTTAGGGGCCAGGACAGACCCTCCAGCCATCTGAGGTGCACACTGTGAAATGCCCGCGAACCAGCAGACACTCGGGCAGATCTCCGCTCCCCTACCGTCCCAACCCCTCCACCCCCGCCTCCTCGGGCCCCAAGGGCTGCCTCTTCCACCCCCCATCCCCGCCTTTCCAAACAATTCCCATAGAATTGAAACGTCCGGGGAACTCGGGTGCGGAGTTCGGACGGAACGGCCACTGGTGCCGGTGGCGGTGTTTTCAGGTAGTTCTTGACGCCGAAATGGGAAAAGGCTCCTCCGGGAGGAAGGGGCACCCCAGGCAGGGAGTGGGCGCCGGCGGGCTCTCGCCAGACTCTGCTTGGTCTCGGAAGGGACGCGCGGCCGGGAGAGCGCAGCGCTGGTGGCGAGAGGAGGCAGAGGCGGCTGCCACTGGGGTTTGACAGCTTTGGCTGAGCAGAGTGCGAGGCGCTTTATGGTAATTGCGGTCCTCCACTGGCCTTCTGGGTAGCGAGGGGAGTCTCGGCGCGCGGCTGGGAGAGCCACCCCCGCCGCCCCCCATCTCCTGGGCTCGGGATCTTCGGGCCAGCCTCGCCGCCGCCGCCGCCCGCGTCGGTTTGGGGCTCGCCCGGGACGCGCGCCCGGACCGGGTGTGCGCAGCCAACTCGGTTCGAGCGGGGGCGGAGAGGGCCAGGGGCTTGGGAGCCACCACCCAAGTGGTCCGGGGTTCGGACCCCGAGAGGCGAAACGCGCCAGGCCGGGAATCGGTGACGTCTGGGGCAACTCAGGAAAACCTTTCCTGAGGAATCACCCCTTCGAAAGCCGACAGCCTAGGCGCCGCAGCGGAGGGTGAGCCGAGGCTGGGGGAGCTCAAACTTGCGAGAGCTGGAGGAGGCGGCGGGCGGGCGGCTGTCGCCCGAGCGCTGCGCCTGAGGGGGGAGGGGAGGCGGCTGCTGGGAGGGAGGGAGAAAGGGCGGGCGGAGGGAGGAGGAGGAGGAAGAGGAGGGAACGGGGAGGGGGGACGCGTTGGGATCGCGGCGTGCGGCGGCAGTCGGAGCCCCGGCTCCCAGCGGCAAGGTGAGGCAAAGCTACGCTCCTGGTTGAACGCCGGCCGAGCTCAGCGGCTGCGGAGGAGACGCGCCGGAACCCAGACCGCGACCGAGAGCGGGAGCGAGGCGGGCGGCGGCGGCGGAGGGGGAGCCCGCGAGCCGCCGGGCGGGGAGCCCAAGCCGCGCTGTCGCCGCGCAGGGACGACTTGGCCAACACACACACACACTCTCACACACACTCACACACACCCAGCCCGAGCGGGCGCTCGCGGCGATCCATCAACATGGCGCTGGGGCTCCTGCCCGAGAGCGGGCGGCAGCAGCACTGGCGCGGGAGCTGCTGAGCCCGACCGAGCCCGGCTTAGCCGCGGGAGCCCGGAGGATCGCTGGGGGCCGTCGCCACCTGCCCGGAGGCTTTGAGCCCGCCCCGCCCCGCCCCCACCCCGCTCCCACCCCGCTCAGAGCCCACCCCTCCGCGGGGCCGACCCCGAGGGCAGCCGGCTGGCAGCAGACGGCGAGGGAGGCGAGCGAGCCAGGCGCCGCGAGCAGGCTGCGAGCAGCCGGGGACGGCAAACTTTGCTGCTCGCCCCGCTTCCCCGGCCCGGCTCCATCTCCGCTCGCTACTGTAGCCACCCCACTTTGCCCCCACCTCGCACACCTACCCAGCCGCCCCTGGCTCCTTGCCGCCTCGACTCTGCTCGGGGGGGTAAACTTCAAAGCGCCGGATCGCGGGCTCTCTGCTTACTCCCCGGCCAGGGATTTCAGGTCAGTGCCCGGAACACCTTTCCCCGGGGAGGGCGGGAGGGCGGGCACGTCGCGGGTTGCAATCGGCCCCCTTCCGCGGGGCCCCCACCCGCCGCCGGCTGCTCCTCCGACTCTCTCGCGTACCCCACGAAGCTTTCGTCTTGCATTTCCCTTTAGCTGCTGTGCTCGCTTTCGTTTTTATTTCTTAGGTCTAAGTTATTTAAAATGCAGCCAAGTTAAGCGGCCCCGCGTGGGCACCAGGCTAGGGGCGCGGCGGGGGGCCTGCCGCCTCCCGGGGGGCCGGGAAGAGAGCAGGGAGTTCGGCGAGTGGAAGTTTGCAGCCTGTATGTCTGCGTGCGCGGGAGCGCGGTCGCCGCTGAGTGCTGCGAATTAGGCGCGGGAGGGAGGGGGGAGAGCTGGGCTGGAAACTGGGAAGCTCGGCACAGCGTTAGCTCGCGAGCAGGAAGGGGAGGGCGGCGGGCACCCGTCTGCTTTCTTTTTCGACTCGGGAAAGAACTGTAAAAATCCCCAGCCGCTGCCGCTTCGTCTCGCCTCTCCGGGGGCCGCTCGTTCCTCCTAGTGGAACGCGGCGTGTGCGGGCGCCCCCGCCGAGCCGAACTCGACCTGCCGCCACCGCCGCTCAACTCGAGAGGGGAGTCCCGGGCGTTTTGGGTTTTTTTTGTTGTGTTTTTTGGTTCGCCCAAAAACGCAAATCACGTGGATTTTAAAAAAGAAAAAACTACTAGGAAATCGACCAGAGCGAGGGGTTCCGACTCGGCCAGTCCACCCGCCCGCCAGGTCAGACGCTTTGTTTTGTAAATGTTTTTGTAAAATCTCTATCCGCGACCCCCTTCCACCTTCTCTCCGCTTCGGGGTAGGTTTTAAGTTCTGAGCCCTCGGGGTTGGGGGTAGGATGTGCGGGGGCGGTGGAGGGGAGGGAGAACAGGGTGGTGTGGGGGGGGGGGGCGAGACCTGAGCCCTCCGCTGGGCCGCGGAGATGGTGGGAAGCCCTGTAGGGCATGTGCGAGTCTGTGACCGAAGGAAGTTGGTCCCACTTCGAGGGCGTGCGGCGCTGAGGCGGATGGCGAAGAGGAACTTGCGCACCCAAGCGCGATCCTCGGCCGCGGCGGGGAGGGCGAGGCGCCGCGGGGCCCGCGCTGGGAGCAGGCAGGCGGCTGCGCTGCAGAGCCTCCGCCAACTCGGGGGCTCCGGGCGGCGGCGACGTGCGCCTGCTGTTTACGAAGCAAGCCCTGGGGCGCCGTGTTAGGAGCCCGGCGGCTCGCGGCACGCGGGGTGCCGGCGGGCTTCCCGGCGGCTCGCACACTCGTGTGGGCACATCCCCGGGTCCCCGAGATGGCAGAGTCTGGTCGCGTGTAGGCCGAAGCCGGGCGACGCTTAATTTGCTGTTAATGAATCTTTTCCAGAAAGTCCGTGATCTCCAGCTAGAGGCTGTGAGAGTGCCTGCGCGCGAGGGCGCGCGCTGCCGGCGTCTGAAGGGTGGGGGGTTGGGGAATGGCAGAGCGAAGGAAGGGGGAGGGTTATGTGTATTTAAAAACAAACCTTAAAAAGAAACCAGCGCTCTTCAAATAGGTATTCGCACAGCCTCGCTGTGTCTAGACTAGACAGCTCAGGGTTTTAGCTGGGGTTTTTTCTTCCCTTTTTTTTTTTTTTTCTTGGGTGAAGGTTAGAGGAGAGGTTCTGGTTTTAGGTTTTCTGGGTAGCCTCTTGGAGAAAAATCCTTAAAATTAAAACGTCCTGGGAGTAAACCTGGGGAGGAAATGGCCCACCCCAGAAGGTGGTGGTGGGTGGTGAACGCAGACAGACTTGGGTATTTCTAGCCGTCTGACACTTCCTGTGGCACTGGAAACGGACACCACGGGCCGAAATCAATCCTTACGAGGTGTTGGATTCGGTTTTGCCAATAGAATTGCTTGTGGAAGGCATTTTGATTGTCGGCCTCGGAGACTCCTTCCTATACGTGGACACTTGGAGAATACCTTTGCTTCTCGACCCTTTCCACTCCACTGCCGACCTGTTATCTGGTCTGGGCTTTACAGTATTGGTTCTTGTGTTTATTTAGGGCATGATTTCACCGCAAAGAGGAAGAGGGGAGATGGCGGTGATTAATATGCCGTCCAGGTTTAAACCGAAGCTCGCCTTCAGTGTGCGGGTATATGCCGCCGCTTACCAGGATCGCCTGGGGTAGTTAGAGGAGCGTGTGGGGTTCGGGCGCCAGGCGTTCGGCGGGCTGATCCGGGCTGGGGCTCGGACGGCCCCAGCGCTGTCCTTTGAGGCGCTGTCACCAGTAGGTGACTGAGAGTTAATTAGGAAGTGTTCTCCGGATCAATGGGCCGCACAGCTCATTAGCGATTCTCTCCAGCTCTTTGCAGGGCCGGCCGGGCCTCTGCCTCCCACACAGGCCGGGGCCCTGCGTCCCGGGCTGCGGAGAGTGCCACTGGGAAGTGGGGAGGGCCGGGCAGCCAGGGGCGACAAGGAAGCCGAGTGTAACTTCGCCGGTGGCGTGTTGCGTGCGGTGCCGCGAGGCCCACGCAGCCCGCTCTTTCTTCCTGCTCTTGGTCGCCTCGACTGTGTCTTTAACTCGCTCCGGCTCGCGTCGCTGCCTGGCTGCTCCTCCCCGCCTCCCTCGCCTATCTCTTGTTCTCTAAGCTCGACGCCTGTGCTCCCCGCCCAGTTTGGGATTAGACAAGATAAAAATAGGACTGCCCAGCGCGCCGAGCTGTGACTGTGCCCCGGCAGCCGGGCTGGCGGCAGCTCGGGGGGCCGGGGAGGACCTGCGGTGCGCTCGGGGCGGCCCGCGCCAGTAGGCTGCCCCTTCCACCCCGCAGGCGCGGTCACGCTTCCCAGGCTCTGTCCGCCGGGAACCGTGCGGGCAGGGGGACCTGGGCAGGGTCTCCGCGCTCTCGCGGGTGTTGTTGGTGTGCCTGTGATAGATCGGTCTAGACAGGCATGCAGGCTCCCTCCCGGCTGAAGGACGGGAAAGGGGGGGCGGGCCGCGGAGGCGGTGGCTGACTCCCGTGAGCAGCGAGTGAGCGAGCCAGCCTGCGGGCCCAGCGAACAGGGTGGAGGGAAGGCTGCGAGGGTTTCTCTTAACCCTTTAAAGGCGGTGGGGAGAGTGTATTGGGTGAGGGCAAAAAACCTAGCAGAAGAAATTCCTGGAGGCATAGTAGCGGCTTGTGAGGGGGGGTGCAGGAGTCTGGGCCTAGGGTTTTCCTTTCTCCTCTGCTTGCACGCTCACATCCTGGTGCACTGGTCTCGATTCTTCGACAAACCAAATGCAGCTGCTAGATGATCTAGTTTGACCCGGTACTTCTCAGTGGGTGTGTGTGTGTGAACACAATGGGCACCCTCCCTTAAAGGAACTGAGTTTGGGAGATGGCAGATGTAGACCCTAATGAAGTGGGAGATCCAGTATGGGAAGGTCTGCTCAGAGCTCTAGTCAGTCGGGTGGGGCCTCTGACCAAGACTGCTGCAGACAGAAGAACCTAGCCTGAAATGCCAGGCCACTGTACAGGTATGCATTGGAGGGAGCAAAGAGGTCCTTGAGTTGTCTTTATAAATACACACTTTTGACCATGAACTTGTGGGGAGCTAGAATCAAATGTGTGCTGGGAGACCACCTCCAAACAGGAGTTGCACAGTGATGTGTGTACAGGATCTATCATTTGTATATACATACATGGGATCAATATTGAATTGGCCTAAAAATTTCATACAGCTCTTCAGTCATTGGTTTAGTTCTTTCCAGGGGTTGAAATTAGTGGGTGGGTTACCCTATGTATGAATAATTAGTAGCACTCTTGTGTCCTTCCCCTTCCTCTCAGGGTTTGTGGTCTAGGGGATCTTCTGCTTACATTTACACTATTGGTCTGGCTTGAAAATGAGTTACCCTATAGGCAACGCAAGAATGTAAGTCGTGAGGAGGTGTGTGTGTTAGACAGGAATGCTCAGATTAAGATGTGTACCTGGATGACATGTACTGAGACAAATCAAGACACTTGGGCTCTGGTGCCCACAAGGAACAGGAGATACATGAGAGATAAAGAACTGGTCAAAAGAAATGTAAACATGGATTTGCACGTACAGAGACCTACATAGCGATATTCTAAGAGAAAATCCCAGATTTTGTTGAGCTGGAAACTAGGGCAGAATTTCTGTAACTGATCCAGAGACAAAAGCCCATTTAAAGGTGTGAAGAGGGTCCCTTGGAAACAGAAAAAGTATTTATTTGCATATATGCTTAGAAACACCAGCTGAATGACAAAAACTCAGTTCCTGAGGAGGACTTTCCTGAGGAGTGAGAACGTCTTGGGCATGGAAGTGTGGGCCACACCACCACTTTCGCACCCTCATTCACAAGGAAATAATGTGTCTTTGGCTAGAAGGAACCTGAAGGCAAAGCAGCCTAGCTAAGCAGCCTAGCATTCGCTTAAGGGTGAATGGCCCTCGATTATTAAGATACTTCTGGTTATAGTTTCTTCCCGTCTAGAGGGGAGAGGGAATGTGTTGTGCAGGTAGGAGGATTTCTAAGAGATTTTGAGTTCTTGACCTTGAATGGATGGAGGGTGGAGGAAAGAGAAGAGGAGCTTTCTACTTTGGGTCAGGAGAGAGGAATGGAAGTCGCACTGCTAAACTGTTTGCTAAGGTGGTGTAGGGCCTAGTGGACTGATAAAGACAGACCATAAAGACAGAACCTGGAGAAGTGTGAAGTTTCTTTCATTTTGGTGTGCTTTCTTTTTTTTTTTCCCCTGGAGGAGACCTTGCAGGGACAGCCTGCATAGCGTGGATTAGCAGGCATCTCTGTGACCCCAGACGCACACGTGTAAAGTAGACTAGGGTTTGGTTTGCCCGTGGTGTTGATTTGCCGCGGTCCCTCTTTGTCTGAGCCCAGCCAGGAATTCCAGCTTTTATTGGGAAGACTGCACTCGGGTGGAGCCCTCGAAAGGTCGGGCGGGGCAGGGCCGGGCGGCCGGCTGGGCGGGAGGCTCGCAGGCAGCACCGAACCCCAGGACTGTCAGGACAGCCCTCTGGAGCGCCCGGCAGCCCTGACAAAGCCATCTTAATGGTTTCCTCGAGGGCGCCGGGAGGCCCGGCGGGGTTGGGGACCGCGCGCGTCCACTTCGGCCGCCGCGCCTCACCCCTCCCCCGCCAGCCAGAGGCCTAAAGAGATCAGATGGCCCTTTGTTAGGCCCCAGGGTCACACCCGTGCCCTGGGGGCCGCAGAGGGGCGGGAGGCCGGTGCTCCAGACGAGAAAGGACCTTTTTGCTTGCAGGCCTCAGCCTCGCCCAGTTCGGGGAGGCAGAGGCCGGCCCCAGCTGCTTTGCCAGTGTGCACCGCCCGTAGGATCCGTCTGTGTGCAAAGACGGCTTCGCTGCTGGGGCCTGGGTGGCGGCAGCCGAGTTGAGAAGCAGCAGGGTCAGAAGTGGATGGCCTCCTCAGGCCGCCTTCCGGGGTGGCCAAGCCACCTTCGTGGCCTGCACTTGGCCCAGGATGTCCACCGACTTCCTGCCTGGCCCGACGGCTTTCGCTAGTTGTTCCCAGTGTATTCCTCAGGAGGGGAGATCTGACTTGGTATTGAATGGAAATTAGTGAATGATGCTTTTTACCGTATTTCTGTAGACGGCCCCCCCCTTCCCAGCACAAGCTCATCTCCGCCTGCCCTCAATGGAGGGTCTCAGAAATGGGGGTTCCCACTTGATATATCTCTCCAGCCAACAGCACCTGTCAGCATCCACGGACTCGTATCCCCGCGATTAGACTAGCGGGGAAGTCCGCTAGGAGAAGATCCTGACAGCATAAAATATAATTTGTGATCTAAAAGACAGTTTCCAGTATAATCTCATTATGCACCACAGACTCCCGGTGTTATTTTGTGGAAGGCGGACAATGATCAATTTACATTGACCCGGGGCTGGGCGAGCTTTTAGATGGTAATTGCCATATTGATTTGCATGCAAAAAGGAGACCTGCTAAAATTAAAGACCGGAAGCTAAATTAAACTAAATTTATTGTCTAGGTGCAAACCAGAGGAACTATTGGGGGAGGAGGATGGATGAGTCAGGTGTGGGGGGGAGAGCAGGTGAGAGGCCCCAGAGTTTCAGGTCACAAATTTGGGAGCAATGTTTGCCCTTGTGGTTTCATAATGTGAGGAGGGGACTTGTTTAGGGTGTGGGGACCCAGCGGGAAAAAGTTATAAACAGGCACTATTGCATTTAAGGCACTGAGGTCTTTTAATACTAATAGTAACTGCGAGGGGGAGGAGAGGTTTATAGGGTTATAGGGGTCTTCCTGCACCATTTCCGGCACCCCCCCATTTCTATTGTTCTACCCGATCGCTCGCAATCATGCCAGGGACACCCAGAACTCTTCCATCTGAAGAGTTAAATTTTTTAAAAAGCCTCCCATAACCCTTGCCGTCTCACTCCCTCCTGCTCCCTCCCTTTCCTCCCCCTTCCTTCCCGAGCGCGAGGTCCTTCGGGGAACGCGTGAGTGTGGGGTGTACTGCACGCGCGTCGCGGGCAGGCTTGGAGCGTCAGAGGCTGCAGAGTTCCTCCCCGGACGCAGCCATCCCTGGCTCGGCGGGACGCCGATCTCTTGGAGAAGCCGTCCGCTCCAGGTGGCCAAAGTGGGGGAGGGGGCGTCTGCCCGGGCCACAATCTCGCGGTGCCGGGGGTGGGGGGTGGAGGGTGTCGCCTCCCTTAAGGTTGGAAGGGCCTGCACCGAGCTGGGGGGTGGGGGCCGGAGGCGGGGCTGGAAACCCGGTCCCGATCTCCGAGGCAGAAAACTTTGGAAAAGAGCGAAAGCAAGCCACTCCCAAGCCGGGAGCCGGGGGAATCCGGGCCGCGGGGGCTTGTTCGGCGAGCTAGCAGGGTGAGAATCCGGCGCCGCCATCGCCTCGGTCCCTCCTGCTGCGCCCAGGCCCTTGCCCGTTCAGTCGCTCCTGGAGCCATTTCGCACATCCGGAGCCTCAGCCTCTAGAGGAGCAACCGGTCGGATGCCCCTGCGGGTCCCCGTCCCCAGCGAGCCGAGCTGGAGACAGCCGTCGGGTGTGGGTAGTTCCCGGAGCATCTGAAAGCCTGGGGCAGACCTGGAAATTGGGGATAGGCACCGACACCTTGCTTGTGGGACGAGAAATTGGGGAAAGGAAAGGCCTTTTTTTGTGGGGCCCCCCCGGGGTCCAGTAAGGCCCGGCATCTTGCAAGCCACTTGCATCTTAATTCGGTCCCCCACCACACTTGGGCCCCAGGAGTTTTTCTTTAAAATCCTAGGAAAGGTAGGAAGGTGTAGGCACTCTTTACAAAGGGCTCTTGCTCTATCTAGATATTTTCACTAACTGCTTTATGTGGCAAAACTAGGGTGGCAAGGTGAGTTCTAGTGCCAAGGAGCCAGCACTTTTTGCAGAGACCTGAGAGTAGTTACCCTGCCTATTCTGGGCTCCTGGAGGAGGAGAAAGTGGAGCCTTGTTGGTTCCAATGTAGGGAGATGGGGGGGGGGGGAGTGTTGCATAAGACTTAAAATGGCCTGAAAGGTGACTAGGTGTAGGAGCATCTGGGTTCCAGGCTCCTTGTGGACCAAGTTGCCTAGGTGTTAAAGGTTATCCTTTTACCCTGGAGTTGAGTAACAAGGCCTAAGGAAGCCTTCCGATCTTGTAGGGGATTTCAAATGGCACAATTAGACCAATAATTGGCTCCTCTCCGCAACTCCAGGACTGAGTTTGACCGTGGCCCATTTTTACTAGCTGTGTGACCTTGGGGGCAAGTTATTTATGGCCTCTGAGCCTCAGTAAGTTTCTTCATTTGTAAGACTGGGAATAATTATCCACCTTAGGATCAAAGAAGAATGCTTGGCACATAGTAGGCCCCCGAGGATTAGTGACTGCTTTGAATGACTGGTCAATGTTCCTATGGGTTGCTCTTCCAGTCCCCTCTGCCCCTGAGACCACAGTCTGGGGACCGAGGAGGCAGGTTAAGTTCCCCTCCCAGGGTATCCCCAAGGATATTTCTCCAGCTCCACCTCCATGAGTTCTCTCTCCCTTTGTTACAGTTCTTTGCATTCTGCATTTTAAAGGGTTCCATATGAAAGGACTTGGATTTTTTTCCCCCTAAGTGGGATCATTAGATGGTTAGGAATTGATTCCAGAACCGGTATCTGGGTGCTCTTTGGCGAGTCTTTCCATCCTTTTGGGGGAGGAAACAGCAGTGGCTGGAAGGGAGAGACCTGGTTGGAAGAGGTGAAAGGGGGTGGCCTGCTGCAAAGGCCAGAGGTGCTGTGGTTTGTTTGATAGGGATTAAGTCCGGATGTTATGAGGGCTCAGTGTGGTTTTCAATAAAGTCTGCCAGGGATTGCTTCTTTTATATCGATATGTATTTAAAAAAATTACTAGCATGAGAAGAAAACCAGACCTGTATGGATCCAGGCCGGTAGTAAGCTACTGTGATCAGGTTTCCTACTCAACTCCCAGAGGGGAAGTCAGCGTTTGATTGAAGCTACACTTGGTTCTTGACTCTCAGGGGATGCCTGCTCTGAAACAGGAGCCCTCCCTTTCTCTCCTCCTCCCCCCCCTTTCCCTTCTTCCCCTAAAAGCCTTTGTGCTGAAAGAGCTTCAGTAGGCACGAATCCCTGGTCCCTCTCTAAAGAATGCCTTCCAGCCTTTGCTGACATTGTTTCGTGAACAGTGGGTTTTACCAGGCCAGCAGTTTTACCCCCATCTTAGCTCACTATTTTAGAGGTATAGCATGTCCAGGATGTGCCTAACTGTGGTGCTTTCCACAGTGTGTAACCAGGGCCTTGCCTGTCACCTGAAGACACCTTAACCTTTGCCCTGGGTGCCCCCAGAGTGGGGTGAAGGTGGAGAGAGCCAGGACAGGGGGTTGTTGTTGAGGGTCTGTTTGTTTTTTCAAGCAACAGAGGCTGAGGTGGAATGAGGCAAGTCTGAGAGTATGTATGTTCCAGCTTTGGTGTAAAACTTGGTTTAATTGGAGAAACTCTTGGGCATTTAACAGTTCTGTACAAATGCAAACTTGAAATAGCTCTAGGCCTAGGTCATTTAGGAAAGAATAAATGAAGTACAGAAATCTCCAAACTATGTAATTCCTCGAATTGTCTGCCCTTCCATAAACACATGACAAGTGCCAAGGCATTGCCAGTCAAAACACCCATGGAACCAACAGCCTCCACCCTTTGTATTTATTATTTTATTAACAGCATTTTACACAGCATTTAACAAGCACAGCCTGCTTGCTTTGCACCCAGACTCTTAGCAGACTAAGGGGTAGAAAACGTCTGGGGGTGGAGAGGAGTGGTCTCTAGGGGAGTTTTCTAGCTGGAGAAATCTATCAGATGGGGGAAGGAAAAGTAGCATTTGGGGGTGGTTTCTGCTGGCCCCCAAGAGAAGACAAAAGTAATGCTTTGGAGGAAGACATCCCCTCTCTCTTCTCAGGAGGAAAGTTGTGCAGATGTGGTATATCTGGGCAACCACAGATTCCAGAAGGTGAAACCAGGTCTGTTTCATGATACTCTGCCCATCAGTTATTGGTGATTTTCAAAGAATAAGTATTTGTCTGCTATCGTTATTCTATATCCTGGTGGAAAGTTTATAACGAAAAGTAATGCCTTTCTTAAGTCATAAAATGAGCCTTGTATGATTATTTAATTAAAATCTATTTAAGGACCGATTAGGCGTGTAATTTGCGCTAATAATGACGATTATGGAAATGTTCGACTTAACCAAAAATCATAAAGGAGACATTTTGATCAGTGGGGCGGCCAGTAAGTATTCAGGGAGTTGGACAATTTCCGAAACACAAGGGGCTACAGAAAGCGCAAAGCTGCTTGAACGCTGTGACATGGCAAGAGAGCTGCAGGCCTCCCTGCCTAGACCCCAAGCATGGCCTGGGCAGGCCAGCCCATGCTTGCTGAGCATGGAAACCGACCCTGGGAGTCTGAACAACCTTTATTCCCAGCTGAGGAATTGGGGGAGGGGCGCTTTCCCAAGCCACCAGGAAGAGAAAACTATGGGAGCAGGCTGATAAACCACACCAAAACCTCGGTGAAATGGCTGTGCTCTTTTGCTTTGACAATAGTCAGCGACAACCGCATACTGCCTTGGCTAGCCTTGGCTGAGCATGGAGGGGTGGGGGGAGGGGGGGTCCCTTGTTCCGGAGAAACCTGCCAGCTGCTGGGCTTGGTGCGAAGGCCGACGAGGCAGACACAATGCTGCTGTTGTTGGTTTGATCTCGAACTGTGGATTGTTAGTCTGGCTTTAACTATGTGGTAAGGGGGGAATGTGAAGGCTGTTTACAGCGAGTGCAAATAATGTGACAGCTGTTGGTGCACGAGCAGCGCTGCGCCTCCTCGGCACTTACACAAAGCGCACACTATGCAGGCCCTCCGAGAGCTGCAGAGGTGGCCACCACTTTCTGGCCAGAGAGCGTCCTCAGATGAGAGAAAGCTCAGCAGCAAACCTCCCCTCCCCCGCCCCAACACACACCTCTGGCTCCCAGGATTGGGGTGGAGGTGCAGGATGGTTTGTGTGTTGTGCTTTAGGGAATTTGTTAGGCAGAGGAACTTGTTAAGAGGGAGAAGGCTCTTGGGGTCATGAGTGTCCCTGTCTGGAGGGGTTTGGCCAGGATCTGTGGACCTAGGTCCTTAGACGCTTATGACAGGATTTTTAAGATTTGGGGAAATAACTTTCAGTAAGCTTGTTGGGAAGAATGTATTATTAACTGAAGGCTTTCTGGAAATTGCAGAGGCTCTGAAGACCGTTGTTCCCCTCTGAAATAGCCCCGTTATTTGACAAATTAGAAAGACAGGCAGGCGCTATGTGGACCGTTTCCCCAGATTGGAAATCTAAGTCTGTGGGTTTGGGACCCAGAGGGGGTGTACTGAGTAGTAGAGGTGCAGGTTGGGTTCTGATTACCCACATCCCCTTAACCTTCCCTCCCAAGCCTGCCCAGTTTCAAGAGGGCATTTGCCTTTAGCTGCAGGACTCAGAGGTGGAGTCCTGAGGTCTGCCCACAGCGCCACCCCCTCTGTGACTTAATCAGCTAGAAGTCCACAGCCATGGGCCTTTTCTGAGTTCCTGGTCCCCTGCCAGGCACTCCAGGGAGGTGCCAGGGTGGGAGGGAGAGCAGTTGGTGGCAACAGTCACCCACCTGGGCCAATCCTGGAAATGCCTGGATGACCAGGAAGGTGGGTCTGCCTCTTGGCTGTCCTGGGGCAAGCTGGGTGTAAAAATAGTTCTCTACCCCCCACCCCATCCCAAAGTTGAAGGCTTCGCAGCTCTGGCCCCTAGGGTTTGGGGGGAAGGGTCTTTTAGAGCTGACTTAATTCTATATCCTAACCTTTTCTATGTGACTTTGCTTGGTTCTTGGGTGTACAGCCTACAGGATGTCTGCAAATTGAATCTCCCCCTCCCCCCCCATCATGCCCCACCAGGTCTCCACTCCGAGTTTTAATATGGACTTCTACATCTAGTTGGGTTCCCTAGTGGGGAGCTGGGAGATGCTTCTGGAGTGATACATGAACTTCGGTGCCAGTTCTATAAATTGGTCTCTTTTTATGACGTGTGCCATTTTCTGTAGGAATGTTGCTTGCAAAACGAGTTTCGCCTTGGAGGAAAGGCGGAAAGATAAACAAGCCTGCAACGCCAAAACACTGGCAGTCTTTCCCTCCTTCCAGCTCTCTTAAAGCAGCCGGGCTGTATTTCCAGGATTAGACTCCGTGCTTGTGAGGAGGGACTCTGGTTGGCTTTTTTTTCCCCAAGCAAATGCAAATTAGAGAAAAATAATTTTCTTTCAACGATATGCAATGTATTAGTCACTTGTTATCGCGCTCCGAGGCAGGCCTCATTTGCGCGTCTGCCAGCTCGCTCACATCTGCTTGGCGCTGTTCGGGGCATTTTAACCTTGGCGGTGTCGTGTCTAGTCCCATGGATCAAGGAGGAGTAATTAAGCTCTGAACAGCCAAAAAAATTCACGGGCCCTCATTTATGCCGCACTTGTTCCACACCTTTGTTTGGGGTGTTCTGAGTTCCAAGATTGAGTAGCAGACATGGGGTTCCCATTGTTCCTTGTAAAGAAAGTGGGTGCCCCTCTCCTCCTCTGACCCTTATCCCCAGCCTTCCCAAGACCCCCACGCCGCTCACAATCAGCAAGGAACGCGGGTGCAGACCACAGGGGCCTGTGTTTTATGTATCTTTTATTCATAAAAAGTTCCTTTGTGCTTCCTGTGTGTACTAATGATAGCTGTTGTTAATAGCCTTATGGTATAGCTTGTTCCTTGGGGGGGGCATTAAGTGTGTTTTATAACTGCAAAGCTTTGGTGGACACTCCTTCTGGAGTTGTGTGGATCGTTTATTCTGGATTTGCCCCCAGGTTGTGTAGATGCCAAGTAGGAACCCAGCTCTGTAGAGACTAGACAGAAGAGGGTGTGGGGCTTTGGGGGGAGAAGGAGGGGAGTGAGGGTGATTAATTGTATTCAACCTAGATTTCCTGTCCTGGGCCTCCTCCTGTTGGGGACACCAGCTTCCAAATGGGCCCCCCTCTTGCCATTCACACATAGTTGTGTGTGGCACAACCATAAAAGAAAGTGAAAGGAACAAAAAGCATGAGCAGTGGCCTGGACTGGTCGGGTGTCTGGGGGGAAGGGAAGGGGAAGTGTCCAGGCGCTGGTCCCTGAGCTGACCCGAGGCCCTAGCTCTGCCTGGGGGTGGGGGGGGGTTGCATGGCGGCCAGCCCAGGTTGGGCAAGAAGTCTCTTGCTTGGTCGATGGTCAATCCTTGCTGGTGCCCCCCCTCCCTCTTTACAGCTGATTACACTTGGCTTGCATTGTGGGGGCAGGGAGCATCCACGGAGAGCAACACTCCAGTCTGGTCGGAAGGGAGCCCAGGATGATTGTGGGAGGGGTGTGCAGTACCCGTTCCCTGGGTGGGCTTGGCTGGCAGTACACCTGGTTCTCCATGCGTCCACCCAAAGTTGCTTTTTGTCAGAGACACTAGCTGGGACAGAAGGTGTGGCGGGGGCTCGGGAAGGGCACCCACAGAGGAGGGGGTGGGACTGGGGAACTAGTGGTTAACCTGGGTCAGGGGATTGCCGGGTTTCTGGAAGGCCAGTTCCAGCGCTGCGGCGGCAGCGAGGAGGGGCGGGCCCCGGAGCCACCCGGGTGTGTGTGGTGGGAGAGAAAATCCCTTTGTTGCTGACTGATCCGCGCTGGGGCTGAGGCGGGGGAGGGGGTGCCCCTCCTCTGCTCTCACTGCCACTGCTGCCCAGAGCCAAGTTCACTCCCGAAGGACCTGAGTGGCTCTCTACTCTGACCCAGGCTCCCTGGGAGGAGGCAGGGAAGGTGCTGGTTGCTCAAAAAGGTCAGGACCTTGCGAGTTCCCCGTCGTCCTCTCCGTCCCTCCCTCTCTCTCCCTCAACCCCCCTTGCTCTGCAGCTCAGTCTGTTACTAATGCAAAACTTGGGACATCGGTGGGGATGCCCCCAGAAGCAATGGCATGGCTTGGAGTGTGCCAAGAGACAGTGCTTGGACTAGCTGGATCATTCCTCCCAACGCCCATGTATTGCAGGGGGAGAGACCTCCCTCAGCCATGCTCCTGGAAGCCTGTGGCCCTGCCCAGACTGGGGTATAGGGGGGCAGCCTTGGGGTCCTCCACTCCCTAATGCTATGCACGCAGGAAAAGCAGCTCAGGAGGACCTGCCCCAACATACATCCGGAAGAGCTTTTCTCATCTCCCACCCCCTTCCTAAAATAACTTCTTCACCACCACCCTCTACATACACACACAGACACACACACACACACACACAGACACACACACACACTTCTTTGACACCAGTAGAGAAGTGCCGCTGTGTGTGACTCAGTCTGCACTTGGAGCAGCCCCAAGAAGGACTCCCGCGTGGTTAGCTTTGGGCTTCGATGAAATCCACACAACTCTGCTGAAGGTCACTCCTCCCTGGCCTGGCCCCCTCTATGTCCTTGCCTCAGCCTTCTCACTGCCACAAAGAAACTATGCAGCAATTCTGGGGTTTATTACACAGTATGTTTAGTGGAGTCAGATGCTGTTTAATGGGGTTTAACGTGACCTGTACCAGCTATTGCCAGGCGAAACTCAAGTCCATAGTGCAGTTTAATCCTCTGGAAAACATGGTGCCAAATATTTACAGATGGGAGAACCAAGGTTGAAGAGGTTCGGCCACCTGCCCAGAGACACACCGTGCGAGAGAGTGAGAGCTGTCAGGATGTGGTGACCACATTTTCGCATGTTCTCCAGAGAACCAGCTATGCAGTGAGGGAGACCCCTTTCCTCAAAGAGGTCCCCAGCCCCCTGTGCACTGGCTGGGATCCCTGATGCCTGCTCTGCCTTCTGAGCCAGAAGCTTCCATAAACCTGTCCAGGTCTTCTTGGTCACTAACTAGATAATTGTGTGACTGGGCAAGGGTTCCTAGTGAGAGAAACCGGAGGAGAGCACCATTAGTGCTTGTGTGCAGCATGGGGGTTGGGATGGTTTGGTGGTGATGCTTTCCATTTTGTCTGTGCCATTTGACAAGTGTGATGTGCAGACTTGAACCGATTGGCACCCTAAGGGTGGAGGCAGTAGAAAGTGGCTTGGTGCCAGGAAGAGCCGGGGTGGAGAGAAAGGAGAGGTGCCAACAGTGGCCTGGTGCTGCCTCCCCTCCCTTCACTCATCCCAGCCTCTCAGAGTCAGTGCGCCTTCCTTTTCAACCTGCTCTTTGTTGTCTGCCAGGCTAACTCGCCTTTAAAGAGAAAAACATTCTCACCTTTTCCTCAGTCCATAATGGTATATTCCTGCCATGAGGAATAAGCGAAATGATGGTGGTGGGTGCTGCTTGGGGCCCATGTGCCCCCTCATGTCTTCACAAAAGGTGGAAGTACCCCTTCTCAGGCATGCTAAGGTTGAGGTGACAGCTCCTAATCTTGGTCCCTCTGGCCTCTTTCTGCCAATCAGGCCCTTTTCCCCAGTGTCCAGGCCAAGCTCAGATACTAATCATAGCTCTTGGCTTCCAGAGCAGATGTCTGTCCAGGGAGACCCAAGTTCTCCTGTGCTTTCAATTACCGCCAAACTGAGAGTTAGAGACCCCCGGTGTGTGTCCGCATTTTTCTAGCCAGATCTCTCCCCGGAACTGGTGTTTTAGCAGGCAGCCAGTACAATTCCTATCTGTGCTATAGAAACCAGACACTCGTCCGTTTCCCTGTCTGACCTCTTCTCTCAGCCACCTTCCCTCTTTATCCTGATCCCACATCCTAGCCCCCTTCTTACTGGAAAAAAGGGTTAAACCCCAGAGCCAAGGTATAGCTACAGAGCTCACACTGCAAACAGGTTGGTGCTTGTAAAGTGCTTTTCATGAGTGACTTCACACATCTTGGCACTTCTAGAAGCATAGCCTGCCTGTGGAAGAAGTGGCGGGGGGGGGGGGATGTGTGTTGAGAAATAAGGGCAAATGAGTCTCTTACATATATCAGCAAAGTGCCTGCTCTGTTTGTCATCCAAATCACATCATTGCCCTCTCTACTGTGTCCCACGGCCAAGGGTCAGAGAAGCCAGTTTTGAAGCACTTCCCCTTAGAGGTTAAAAAAAAAAAGCCCCCCATTATTTCAACAGCCGCTTCTAGAAGTGGAGTGGGATGAGTGTCACCAGTTCTCTGCCTCTCCGTCTCTTCATTTCGTACCCCCACTGTCCTGTTTAGTAATACATCCCGGAGAGATGGGGGAGGGGAATCCCCAATCTTCAGTAATGGTGGGGTGTACATAGTGTGGCCTTTGCTTGAGGATGTCACTGCCAGGGATTTGGGCTGCTCTTGTTTGTCGCCCTGGAGAAGGGCCTCGTGCCAGGCAGGGCCGTTGCTCATTGGCCCTTTCCACTCAGCTCCATCTTTGGCCAGGAACCTGAAGAGTTAAAAGTCTTTAGCTTGTTGCAATGAAATTATGGCTGGCAGTGGCGCCGCTGTTTGTTCAACAGACCTCCACTTTTAAACAGTTCACAAAAAGTTCATGGGGCAGCTAAAGATTATAAGTGTGCGTGTGCGTGTTTGTAGTCAGCAGGATCCAACAACGTACACCCCCCACCTTTCTGCTGCTTCGTGTTCAGCCCTGCCTATCCCCCTGCTTCCCCCCCCCCCCCCCCCCCCCCGCAACACACACGCAGATGACACTGAATGGAGCTCTGGGCCTCAACACTCCATCTGACCCTGTGCATGTGAGAACACTTCATTCTGACGCCTGGTGTCATTTATCTGTGCAGCATTAATATTGAAAACCCCACAGGATAAGCCCTGGAGAAGGAGAGAAGCTTTGAAAGCACCCAGTGGTTCCAGATGTCTCTAAACTACATTTCACCTTTCCGCTCAGTCCAGGCTGCCCTTTCTAATGAAAAGCCCTTTTAAAGAAAGGGTGCTCAGTAGGGTGATTGAGGCAGCACCCTTCCTATTTCCTCAGGTGCTTGGAGATCCTTGTCACAAAGTGACTACTAAAGGAGTCATGTAGGAAGGGCTTGTTTAAGGGGAAGCCAGTTTTGAAGACTGGGACACCAGGAGATGGAGGTTTTGTAGGCACACACTTTTTTTTTTCCCCTCTTCCTTTTCTTAGAGGTTGGATTGAATGACCCTTTTGGTCCTCATGTAATTTCTATATTTCATCATGATACACAGCTCGGGGATGGTACAGTATGGTCCCACTGCTGCAGCCAAGGACCAGGACACTTGCACCAAGGAATGGTGCTCTACCTTCTACATTAGGACACCCAGAATGTCTTCCTTTTGTTAGAAGGGGTGGCAGGTTAGGGAGGGGACACTCCCTTGAGCGTGCCATGTGGTCGACCCAGCACAAGTAGTGGCTTGCCCTCAACTTGATCTGTATATTTGGAAGATGGAAGAAAAGGCCACGAGTCCCCACAGAACCTTCCTCGACACCCAAGTCTGTCTTTTGGGGGCACTGTGGCTCTCGCATTGGAAACACCCCAGTCTGTGTAAGAAAGATGCTTCCCAGAGAAATAGTTCCTTCAGAATCCCACCAGGCCTGCCACACTCTGCAGATGTCTGCCTCTTCTTTCGTTCTGTAGCTTCATTTGTGAGCTCTGATTGTGCGCAGTGTGTCTGTCCGTGTGGCTCTTGATTACCAGGCGGTATTCTACGTATAGGGTCTGATGGGGGATGCTGGTGGACAAAAGGCCTAGTTAGGACAAAGAAATGCCCAAGGACGGCCTGGCTTTTGGATTCAGGTCTCTCAGGTGTTCCCCCCACCCTTTACTCCAAGATTCTCAGAAAAAGACTCCCTGGACCCGATGCCTCCAACCCAGGAAGGCCTGGCAGTCTGCTTTTGTGCTAAAGTGTAAAAAACGAGCATTTGCATATTTTTTCTTGCTAACAAAGGAAATGTGTCGACTTAGGGAACATTTGGGTTTTCGGAAACTGTGGGTGGGTGTGTGAGGGAGGAGGAGAAAGAAAAGTTCCCCTGATGAGCTGCACGCCAATGATTTCACACTCAGGTTCGGGTCCCCTGGTAAAGACGCTGTGGCCAGTCCAGACAAGGGAGCTGGCGATGTGATTGTGAGCAGGGAATTGCCCAGGGCCATCGGTCCCAGGCATTAAAGGCTCCCCTACTTATTAACCCAGCATTTAACAGCAGGATATGGGCTGAAGCGCAGTCAAAAGAAACGGCTCAACCTCCAAAGAGCAATTAAAATCCTGCACGAGGATAAATCACGCGCCGTGATAATCCTGTTAATAAAATGCAGCTTGTCCTGACCCTTCACTCATGCAGCAAACTAGAATGTGATGTGGGTGGGGGGGTGGGCAGAGAAGGTAAGGAAGTATGTGTGGGTGGGGGAGAGGTACTCTCCCCTCTTCTGCCTGGCAGCCTCTGCCTCCTGCCTCCTAGTACGTGGAATATGGGTGGCTTTTGGCCACTCCCAGAGTGCCAGTGTGCCAGCGGCTGGCAGCCCAGCAGACTGGGCTGCTAAGACTTCTGCGCTCGCTAATGATTTCTTGTCCCTAGCGAGCAGGCGTCATTGAATTACTCAGCCGCCTCCCTCTGCAGCTCCCAGGCCAAACCACCCTGGTTCTGTGCTTAATCTAATCTAGGGCTGGGGTGGGGCTGCTCACCAGCCCACCAACTCTTTTTAACCCTAGAACTGTAAGTTGCACATACCACAGCCCTGGAAATGCATGATGGTGTGGGCCACACCTGACTGTGATGCTTTCTACCCGCTCTGATCCTTTCAACCCCAAGAAGTATCAGTGGGGCTCCCTGGGATCCAGCACCGTTCCTTCCAAGTATAGTTTCTCCAAAGGCTGGGAAAGGGGAAGGGAGGCCCACCAGTGGGCAGGGGGCTATATCTCGGATGGTGTGGGGGTTGGCGCTTTAACCCTCTCGCCTCCCCAGACCTTCAGGTCAGGTATGTGCCTTCATTCGTGGCCATCTGTAGAACATTGAGCACAACCTGCCTCCCCGAGTCTGTTCTATGTGAATTGCCTAGAAAGAGGGCTTCTCTCCTTTCCTGTTTGGCTCTTCTTTATTCAACCTCCTGGGATTTTGTTGTTGTTGTTTTTTTCAACAGACTAGACGCTTGAAGAAAAGCTGCCATCCAAGAAGACGACATGCTTTCAGCAACCCCCCTGTATGGGAACGTTCACAGCTGGATGAACAGCGAGAGGGTCCGCATGTGTGGGATCAACGAAGACAGGTGAATGCGCCTGTCTGGCAGAGGCCTGGGAAGAGAGCACAAGGGTCTCTCCCCCTCGCCCCCCTAGCAGAGCCAAGTTCCCCCTCACCTTCTCACAGCCAGAATGGGCACAAAGGGGGTGGGGGAGAGATCTCCTGCCTCGCTGGCGGCCCTTGATTTACAGTTTTAACAGGCAACCCAGCTCAGCGAAGCATTGCCGCCCTTTAAAAGATTAGCCCCTAAAGCGGCCTTTCAGTGCACTTTCGTCCTTAATTTATTATTTCATATTTATGAAGGAGAATTAATCCCAGTCTATATGCTGCTTTAACTCTAAATGTCAAGAGTGTGGGCCCAGGTGGATCGGCATTCGATGTGCTTTTAAAACAAATAGTTTGCTCAGTAATAACTGGGGAGATAGCCACCCTTTACTTCGTTTAAGCCCAGGGTTTCTCGGCGTCCTCTGCCGCCTATTCGGCAAGGCTATTGGCTCCTGGTTTCAGTCACCTGACAGCTCTGTTAGGTTTCCTAATCAGTAATTTTGCAGTGTGGGGTAGGGGCAGCTAAGCAGTAGATGATTGAAGCTGCTCTTCGGGGTAATGATGAAACTTTTCCTCTGCTGCTTGTCAGCGATTTTATCCTGGGCATTTGGAAGTTGGCACCAGGCGCTTTCTTTATCGATGCTCTCTGATAACAAGTCCCAGGGCAGCCGCAGCAGCCTGGCACAGATGTGTGGCTTCCTCTGGAGCCTGGAGAGACTGACATTTGTATGATATTAGTGTGTATCCCCCATCGTTTTGATAAAGGAAGTCAAATATGGCTTCATTATCACCATGGAAACCAGTTTCAGAGGACATGGTACCTTACTTTGGGAAAAAGTTTGGAAAACCTGCCCTTGTAGGTAACAGAAGTGGTTGATGTGACCAGCCAGTGGACTCCAGCTTTGTGTCCCCTAGTGACTGGTGGGATATGTGCTTTGGTCTTTGGCCATTGTATTATTTAATGTCTGTCTTCGGTAGAAGTTATAAGCGTCATCTAGGACAGCAGAGTCCAGTTCGGCCTACTTGGCATTCTGGAAAAAAAGATTGTGCTAGAGGAATGGTGCCTAATTTCTGGTTTACCCAAATCAGGGGACATATTTGTGATTTCATGTCCCTGTTGGCCTTCCTTTGTTTCTCCCAGTCCAGTTGAATCACCATTTGGGGACAACTTTCAATATGGGCCATTGGGGAGGAATTTCTTTTTAAGGGCAGTTGAAAAAAATGGAGTTGTTAGAAACTAGTCTGTTGTGGGGGTGATCTATGAAAGATGGATTAAGTGAGGAATGCTTTCATGAAGTTGGTGTGTCCTTTTAAATAGGAAAATTCCTGTAAATGATGGTGACGCTTCAAAGGCCAGACTGGAACTAAGGGAAGAAAATCCCTTGAACCACAACGTGGTAAGAGATTAATGGCTTCTGTTGATGTGCTATCTGAATCTCAGTGATCTGTAATCAATCGTGTATTAATTTGCATACCATTAGAGGGCTTTTCAGGGGCAGGGCAGGGGTGTTTCAGGACACGGCTGAGAGGAAAGCCCCTGTCTGTTGCAGGACAAGGCCCTCACCTAAGCTTTTCCTACCTCAGGTTCTTAGCCACGTACTCCTTTGGACACCTTGCCATTTATGTCCGCGTCCCCTAGTAACTGGTGGGATATGTGCCTTCTTTTCTTCGCTAAGCTACATGCCACATCAGTGCTCCCAGCTGGATAAATTTCCAACCTCCAAGTAGATCCTTAGGGTTTACCTTTCCTGTAAAATATGAAACACAGAACCTTCTTCAGACACCAGGGAGAGGAAGTCAAAAGACGCAACCACAGTTTGACCCATGACCTCTTTATTGATTTAGAAATGAGACAGCTAAAGTCCTCTGTTCCTCCGGTCCCACTGAAGATTGTTTCTTGTTATGTTAAATACATCCAGGAAAACCCCAGTGAACACTGCCCCCACCCCCAACCCAACAGGCCGAGGGAGAGTTAGTGTTCATTCTGGATCCCCATACGGGGGGTGCTTGAAAGCAGTGGAGTTGGTGTGTCTCAGTTGTAGCAAAGAATTTTTGATGAGAAGGTGAATTTTCCAGAGTGAATAGATGACTGAATTAATGTGTGGGCCTCAAGTCTAAAGGGATCAACATTTTCCAGGCTTTCAGGGTAGTTGAACAGAGGGGAGAAAGGTGGGCAGCAAAGGAAGGGTTTTGGATGAGGTGGGAGGGGCCAGAGACCCTGTGAATCCTCTTTAATTCTTTCTGCTCAGATGTTAAGGTTGATGTCATTTTGAGCTAGTTTGAGGTTTCTTTTCGGGACGGGCCCGGCGCTTTGAAGGAATGTCCTAAGTAACACCCGTGTTCTTCTGCAAAGGTGGATGCGACCGCGGCCCATCGGATCGATGGCCTTGCAGCGCTGAGCATGGACCGCACTGGCCTGATCCGGGAAGGGCTGCGTGTCCCAGGCAACATCGTCTATTCTAGCTTGTGTGGACTGGGCTCCGAGAAAGGTCGGGAGGCTGCCACAAGCACTCTAGGTGGTCTTGGGTTTTCTTCTGAAAGAAACCCAGAGGTGCAGTTCAAACCGAATACACCTGAGACGGTGGAGGCCTCCGCTGTCTCTGGAAAACCCCCAAATGGCTTCAGTGCTATATACAAAACACCACCTGGAATACAAAAAAGTGCTGTGCCCACAGCAGAAACACTGGGCTTGGACAGGCCTACCAGCGACAAACAGAGCCCTCTCAACATCAATGGTGCTAGTTACCTGCGGCTGCCCTGGGTCAATCCTTACATGGAGGGTGCCACGCCAGCTATCTACCCTTTCCTTGACTCGCCAAATAAGTATTCACTGAACATGTACAAGGCCTTGCTACCTCAGCAGTCCTACAGCTTGGCCCAGCCGCTGTATTCTCCAGTCTGCACCAATGGGGAGCGTTTTCTCTACCTGCCACCACCTCACTATGTCAGTCCCCACATCCCGTCGTCCCTGGCTTCGCCCATGAGGCTCTCGACGCCTTCGGCTTCTCCAGCCATCCCACCTCTGGTCCACTGCGCAGACAAAAGCTTGCCCTGGAAGATGGGCGTCAGTCCTGGGAACCCAGTTGATTCCCATGCCTATCCCCACATCCAGAACAGTAAACAGCCTAGGGTGCCCTCTGCCAAGCCAGTCACCAGTGGCCTGCCGGGGGATGCAGCTCTCCTGTTGCCCCCCTCGCCTCGGCCTTCACCCCGAGTCCACCTTCCCTCCCAGCCCCCTGCAGACACCTACTCCGAATTCCACAAGCATTATGCCAGGATCTCCACCTCGCCCTCTGTCACCCTGTCAAAGCCATACATGTCGGTCAGCAGTGACTTCCCCGTGGTGAGGCTTTCTAATAGCAAGTATCCTAAGGCTCCGGAAGGGACTGAAAGTGCCCAGCCAGTTCCTGGGCACACTCGGAAAACAGTGGGTCAAGACAGGAAAGATGGTGGCTCACCTCCTCTCTTGGAGAAGCAGACGATTACCAAAGACGTCACTGATAAACCACTGGACTTGTCTTCTAAAGTGGTGGACGTAGACGCTTCCAAAGCAGAGCACGTCAAAAAGGTGGCTCCCACAGTCCTGGTGCACAGCAGAGCTGCCAGTGGCTTAGTGCTCTCTGGAAGTGAGATTCCAAAAGAAACCTTATCTCCTCCAGGAAACAGCTGTGCTATCTATAGATCTGAAATCATTAGCACGGCTCCCTCGTCCTGGGTGGTGCCCGGGCCCAGTCCCAACGAAGAGAACAATGGCAAAGCCATGCCGCTGAAAAACAAGGCCTTGGACTGGGCCATACCACAGCAGCGGAGCTCTTCGTGTCCCCGGATGGGCGGCACAGATGCCGTGGTCACTAGCGTTTCGGGGGCAGTATCCAGCGCGGGCCGCCCAGCTTCCGCGTCACCAGCCCCAAATGCCAATGCAGATGGCAGCAAGACCAGCAGGAGCTCTGTGGACACCACGCCATCCGTCATTCAGCACGTGGGCCAGCCCCCAACCACGCCTGCCAAGCACAGCGGTAGCACCAGCAGCAAGGGCGCCAAAGCCAGCAACCCAGAACCGAGCTTCAAAGCAAGCGAGAATGGCCTCCCGCCAAGCTCAATATTTCTCTCTCCAAATGAGGCGTTCAGGTCCCCACCAATTCACTACCCCAGGAGTTACCTCCCTTACCCAGCGCCTGAGGGCATTGCTATAAGTCCCCTCTCCTTACATGGCAAGGGACCTGTCTACCCTCACCCAGTTTTGTTGCCCAATGGCAGTCTCTTTCCTGGACACCTTGCCCCCAAGCCTGGACTGCCCTACGGGCTGCCCACAGGCCGGCCAGAGTTTGTGACTTACCAAGATGCACTGGGGTTGGGTATGGTGCATCCTATGTTGATACCTCACACTCCCATAGAGATCACGAAAGAGGAGAAACCAGACAGGAGGTCCCGCTCTCACGAGAGAGCCCGCTATGAGGACCCAACCCTCCGTAACCGCTTTTCCGAGATGTTGGACGCTAACAGCACCAAGTTACATTCAGACATCCCCACCGACAAGAACCTAAAGCCGAGCCCCAGCTGGAATCAAGGGAAAACGGTTGTCAAAAGTGACAAGCTTGTCTATGTAGACCTCCGGGAAGAGCCAGATGCTAAAACTGACGCAAACGTTTCCAAACCTGGCTTTGCAGCTGAGAGTGTTGGCCAGAGCGCTGAGCCCACCAAGCCCCCCGCTGACCCAGCCCTGCAGCCACACCGTGATTTCATTGCCCTGAGAGACGAGTTGGGGCGCATCAGTGACTTCCACGAAGCTTATACTTTCAAACAGGCTCCAGGCCAGTCAGTCTTCAGCCTAAGCAAGGAGAACATTCCGGCAGGAACCAACAAGGAGAACCTGGGGATGCCAGTCTCCACTCCATTCCTGGAGCCAACTCTGGCGAGCGATGGCCCTGCTGTAACTTTTGGTAAAGCCCAAGAGGATCCCAAACCATTTTGTGTTGGCGGTGCCCCACCGAGTGTGGACGTCACCCCCACCTATACCAAAGATGGAGCTGACGAGGCAGAATCAAATGATGGCAAAGTGCTGAAACCGAAGCCATCTAAGCTGGCAAAGAGAATCGCCAACTCCGCTGGTTACGTGGGTGACAGATTCAAGTGTGTCACTACTGAACTGTATGCAGATTCCAGTCAGCTCAGCCGGGAGCAGCGGGCATTGCAGGTGAGCCCCCCACCCAAATGTCAGTCATTTTACCAGGTGTCAGTTTTTTTAATGTGTAAAGAGGACTGGGGGAGTATGGTAGGGAAGGACACTGAGCAGATATGGTTAATGAAGCTTATGGTAATTTAAATGTATGAAATGTGGCCAGTAAGGGGATATGAGTGGTAGCACTTAGGAGGTTCATGTGTCTGATTATTTTAAGTTATTCTGTAGATTTTAAGAGAGCTCCACTCAAATACTGATGAACGGAAGTTTTAATTATTGTGAAGGCTATCTAAAGACTGCATGACATGTACCTATCAATTGCTTTGATTTCTCTGCCGTTACTGTACGTTAACAAATATACCTAGAAGTGCTGCTTAGAATGCCTTACGTGATACTTGGTAGAGGTGTGTAGCAGCCGCATGTCTGTGGGATTCGTGCAATTTTTTTTCACCAAAAAAAAAAAAAGAAAGAAACTCGCTTAAAGGGATAGAGTATGTATTTAACTTGCTAGTGAATGATAGATGTTGTATAGGAATTTCCTTAAGATATTTTACTTTTAATTAAAAGATAAATAAAGCCAAATTGTTTTTGCAATGTTAAGAAAAAAATTTAGTTTATGCTTATAAAAATGGATGAAGTTATCTAAATGATCCATTGAGTGCCCATTTTAATTACATAGATGGAAGGATTACAAGAGGACAGTATTTTATGTCTACCCGCTGCTTACTGTGAGGTCAGTTCTTCAAATTTTTATTACTAGAATCTTACATAAACCTTTTGAGTTAAATTTCATTTCCAAATATACAAAGGGAAGTTTGTGGGCCATGGTCGTCTTTATTCATTGTGCATTTTGTTTTCTTTTCTGTTGTGTTTTTGTTTTGTTTTCTTTGCGTTGTGTTTTTGTTTTGTTTTATTTACCTTCAAAAGAGAATGTCTGTCTCTATGCAATAGTGTATGTATGGATATACATACACACCGCATATATATCTATACATATGGCTTTATGAATAAAGAATGTGTGACTACTTATATATAGATACTTTTAAATTTTTATCTGTTAAATTTAAAAATATCTCAGTTGTATCATAAATTGTGGTTGGTTTTGGGCAAACTTTTCTTTGAAAATACTTTCCTTTAAGGTAAGACAAATGAACTAGCTTTTATGGTAAGGTGTTGTTTTTTTTTTTTTTTCCATCTCCGTTCTCTTTCTAGCGTGCAATGATGCGCTTCTCAGAGTTGGAGATGAAAGAGAGAGAAGGTGGCCACCCAACAACCAAAGACTCCGAGGTGTGCAAATTCAGCCCTGCTGACTGGGAAAGGCTGAAAGGAAATCAGGACAAAAAGCCAAAGTCGGTCGCCCTGGAGGAGGCCATTGCTGACCAGAATGACAATGAGAGATGTAAGTAAACCCAAGCAGCTTGTGTGTGGTACCACATTGGTGAAAATGGGCGACTGGTGAAAAATGAGCTGAGGGAAGTGAGAGGAAGCAATTCATTTACGATGCCCTGATGTCTAGTTGGTGACAATTCACTTACTATGGCCCAATGTCTAGTTAGTGGCTGCTCAGAGGAACAGGCCACTCTTGCCGTCCATGGAGGGAAGGGCTGATTGTCCTTTGGAACATTGTAGCATCCAGTAAGGAGGCTCCTATGAAAAATTATTTCCTGGGACACATCTTCTTTCCCAGATTAAAATTGGTTCTGTGGTTATTAACAGTCTAATACAATATAGCAGAGGAATGGCAGTGGAAACTAAGTGTAAGTGTGGCACATGTATGTTCTATTTTGTAGCGGGTACAGATACATTTTTTTTGTAGCAGTGGAATGACACTTCCAGCCAGCGGTTATCCCCACCCCCCCCACAGTGACAGTCTACTCTGGAATGGAGAGTACTTATAGTCTCCCTCCAAATGCAGAGGTTTTGTTTAAGTGGATGAAGGATGATAAAGGCACCGCAAAGATGAGCGTAATTATTTTCTGTGGCGGATTTGTTTGTCATCATTGGGAGTTGACAACACAATCCAAGGATGTTGTATAAATGAAAGGGGTTCTTCCCACCAGACAGAGTGTATTGTGTTTTGGAGGCAGTATGTTATAAGAAAGCTTGTGCTTTCCTCAAGTCAGTTTTCAGGCCCAACAGCTGTTCCCCCACTGTGGTGAACTTTGGGGTTTGCTCATGACCCCTCCCTGCCTGATAAGATGTGTTGGCAACAAGTGGAGAAGGTCTTTCTCGTCATTTCTTAAATGCATGCTCTGGCCCTCAGAAATGGTGGTGGTGATGGTGAATTAGGGCGTCTGGGTGAACACTGAGAGAGTGGGTGCGAAATCCTCCTGAGACGGGACAGTCAAGGATGATGGGTGTGTTTGCAAGCTCTGGGCCATTGGATGTCATAGGTTTGACCTTCCCACGCACACTTGGTTCATCGGTGCCTGATCAAGTTTGGGAGAATTTGTGGTCTGGGAGAGCATGCTTCTTGCTGCTTAGAGCACAACCCCCTTCCCCACCAGCCCACTCCCAGCTCATCTTAAGTCAGACAAATGCCTGTGGCCAGGATTCTGGGTTGGCCACACCAGGACCAGTTTGTTCTATTAGTCACGAAGAAGAGAGCTTCTGTTGCTAGTCAGTGGTAGCCTTACCTGAGTGGCAAGGATTCTTTTCTTTTTTCTTTTTTTTTTAACTTTTTATTTATTTAAGTGTGTTTTTCTAGGACCCGTCAGTTCCAAGTCAAGTGGTTGTTTCAATCTAGTTGTGGAGGGCACAGCTCACAGTGGCCCATGTGGGGATGGAACTGGCAACCTTGTTGTTAAGAGCACTGTGCTCTAACCAACTGAGCTAACTGGCAGCCCCGAGGGATTCTTGATGTACCTGAAGTAAAGGTGTCCTTACTCCTCCACGCCATGGGATTGACATGGGAAAATGGAGAATCCAGGCTGCTCTTGAGTTAAGCAGCAAAGAAAGCTTTCCTCCTCCCTGATGGCCACCACAGGCATGTAGCCCTTGCCTTCTGGGTGCGTCAGAGTGCCAGCACTTGGGGAAGTCTCTTGGGAAGACCTGGTAGATGTGGGCAAGGCCAAGTTAAAGGGTAGGTGCTTCTCTGAGGAATGGGAACTGCCTGCGAGGTAGATGCCCTCTCTGTTCTGGGTAGATGGTGAGGGAGGCTGGAGGAAGGGAGCAAGAGGCTAGGCAGCCTCAAGTCTTCTTGCCTTTTCTCTGGTTTTCCAGTGATATGGCCAGACCCAAGGTGGCCCATGTCCTTCACGTCTCAGTGGCCTCACTGCAACTTCCCTCCTAGAGAAGTCTGTGTCCTTCCCCATCTTTCCTGCTGAGACGAGAACTCAGTGTGGCAGGTGGGGCGTGAGCCCGAGCCCTAGATGAGTCGGAAAGCCCTTCTCTCAGCTTCAACAAGCCATAAATGGCCACTGAGGGCAGGAGAAGGGTTGGGGAAGGTGAGAGGCTCGGTTTTAATTAAAGACTGGGACAACAAAGGAGGTGAGTCACCATCCCCCATTTCCTGGGGGCTTGTGGCTTGTGGTTGGTTAAGAGGAGTAACCTAGAGGAGCCTTTGTCCTTGCTGCCACCTCCTCATCTAGGGAACAGCAGGGGCTGGATCCATTCAGCTGCAAATCAAATGGACCTTGTTTTTTTGGCCCTTGTGTCTTGAGCCCACATGGGCTTGGACCCCGCTGCATATTGGTCCCCTTCTCAAGTTCTCTTCTCATGAGTGTCAGTGTGGCCAAGAGTCGAGCTTTGAGCACATGGGAGCTGAGGCAGGCAGGGTTCACAAAGAGTGTACAGGACGCCTTCCAGATGCCGTGCCTCTTCCAAGGCAGCCTTCCACTCCTGGAGGCACCAGGAGCACCTAGGATAGTGGGTGCATCTTGTTGGGAGGGACTGGCTTAAGAAAAGCGAATTGACTTGAAAACACAATGTCCAGGATTTTCATTTATTCTTTGTGATAGGAGTGGCTGAATGAAATTTTTATTTTACAAGTTCAACAAATGAGTCAAGAGGCTCCTCAGACTTGGAAGGTTATTAATAAGAACCATCAGTGGCATTTTGAAGATGGGGAGGGACAAGGAGGCATGAATCAATCCCTTCTTTCTCAGGCATGGAGTGACTGACCGTCTTCCTTGCCAGCCACTTGGCTGGGGCAGACCCAGGACCTGCTCAATGGCAATGCCTGGGCAGGAACTGGAGGAAGCCTGGGTCAAAGGGCTTCACAGAACCTCTTAGTTCAGGAAACTTCTTTTCTGGCCAAGCAACCTGCGTGTACTTTGAGTTTGGAAGACATTGCCTGGGCCTCTTCTGTAGAGGGTGTAGGTTTTAAGAAGGTTAGCCTTTGCTGGGAGGTGCTACAGTTAGTTACCTGTGATGGAGTGACTTTCAATCGTGAGTAACCCTCCCACCTTGTTTAGAACTCACTGGGCCAGTGGTAAGGGTGCTTTGTTGCCACGGTGACTTGTAAACGTTGCCATAGCAATGCTTCTGTGAAGTAATGCCACGGCATAACCATGATAAATTATGGGGTGTATGTGCTGAGTCATATGACCACGCTGCAGGGAGCAAGTGTTAAACCACGAATAGCATGGCCACAGTCACATCTGCTTAGATTGAGTGACCAAGGGCACATGGCTTCCCGCTTTTAGAAAGACTGAAAGTAGCAACAATGGCAGAGTATGATGGTTAGGACTCTGTTTATCTATCTGCATCTCCCTTGCTCTCAAGGGTATTCCTGTGGGTAGCGGTTGGGATAGCCTCATCCAGGAGTTCCACGTCTGATGTGATGTGCAGGAATGTGACCTGGAGTCTCTCCCCCATAGCAGGTGGCCCTGTGTATCTTGGGCAGTCAGGGTGGGTGTTCTTCAGGATTACTACTGGTCTGAGTCAGGTCTTGGGGACGTCACTGAGTGGAATTGGGATCTTTGCCCTGAGAGAGGTTTGGGGGCTGGGGAAAGACTGGATGGACATAGTTTGGGAAAACATCCTCAGGAGAAATGGGGAAGACAGCAACTAAACTATGTGGGTGGGTGATTTCAGTCTGGGATGAGGAACTACAGACATCATGCTGCTGAGCCCCTGGTGACAAGGCAGGAGTGGACCACCTGGAAGGTTAGGCATAAGAGCGCCATCCCTGGCTGAGCTGGAATGGCAGGGGTGTGTGTGTGTGTGTGTGTGTGTGTGTGTGTGTGTGTGTGTGTGTGTGTGGCGCGCTCTCCATCCTGGAAGGTGAAGGGGTGCCCTCCACACCCAGGCAGCTTTACCAGATGGGAGGCCCAGAGGAGACAGGGCTCATCTTGTAGGGGTGCTCTTGTTCCGCCAGGAGCAGGGAGACAAGGTCCCTAGTCAGTCACTGCCTGCCAACACCTGTGAAATAAGTCACTGTAAGTCTTCCGGGTGGTTTTCTGTGGTGGGCACTGTGGGCCCTGTGGCAAAAAGTCAGGTGGGTGAGATATAAAGTAATTTCACTGTTAGAAAGGAAGTTTGCCGTGAGGGGGAAAACCGTCTCCTTGAGAAAGATGCCTCTTTCTCAGGGTCGGGACTGTTACAGGCTCAGGTGACTCCAAGACCTGGAGCTAAAACATAAAATGGAAGTGATTTTTAATCGTAGTGGGAGACATCTCAGGTGTGGGCAGAGGTGGCCGGGCAGAGCAGCCCCATTCTAGGTGGGGCCCCATGCCAGCCAAGCTGCTGCCTATTTGTGACCCTGGAAGGCACTGTCATCTTTCCTACCTATGTGGGGGTGTTGATGGGAGACTACACTTTGCAATTAGTTCTAGAATTGCACGTGGTGGTTCATAAGATAGCCCTTACATTTGGACACTGATCCCCAGCCTCTCCCAACAGGGCTTTCTGGGACAGCTGATTGGACCAGAGAAGTCAAATGGTATAACTAGAAGGGCTCACATCTTAAAATTTCATATACATGGGGGCTAAAATTCCAGCTGCTCTGAGAGTCTTGGCGTCCTTTTGTTAAAGCGATTTCTCCCACTTTGCCTTTGCCGGCTGGACCTGTGTTTATGAAGCCCACCCTGGGAGGTGGCTTGCAGTAATATTTCCCACTTTACAACTGAAGGGGCCGAGTTGTAAAGTGGTGCTGTTACTGCCAGAGCTGTTAAGAGGGTCACAGAGCAGCCGGAGTGAGAGTTGCAGCCGCTCCCCGCACAGGCCAGAGGTTTGGGCGAGCTACAGGTTTCTTCTGGCTACCCACCTGCTTTGTGTTGGAACGCTGCCATGACGGAAGGCCCGCATAGTTGGGGCAACTCCACGAATCCTTTTGCAAGAACAGACGTGGCCCCATTTGTCCCATATGAAGGTCCCTTTGGAAAGGAGGTGAATGCTCTCCTTCCACCATTAAGAACACACGCTAGCCAAGGGCCAGGATGACACTTGTCCCCAAAACTGACTGCCACTCAAAGCTGGGAAAGCCCCCAAGTGAAGGCTGACCAGGGGTTCAGCAGGGCTGGTCAGAAGGGGGGGATGATATTTGAAGTGGACTGGGGAAAGGAGGAGAAATGGAATTAGCGTATAAGGAGTGTGTTTATGATTTCATCTGGAAATGGACTTGGGCAGCTTACTTAGCTCAGTGTTACTGCAACACGAAACTCCTTCCCCTGGTGATGTGCAGAGTTACCTTGGGGGAACACCTGTACATCACCATGATGGCTATGGAATTCTTTGTGTATTAGAAAAAAATGCAAGCAGCATAGCAGTCGATGAGCTGTTTCTTAGGCCAGAGCAAAGTAAGGAGAGATGTTGGGCTGAGGCGATTTAAGGAAAGGCCCCAAGTGGATATCAGGTTGAGCGGAAGGAGCAGAAGTGGCACAGGTGGTGTTGGAGTGAACAGTTTAGCAAATGCTGGCCTAGTGTGGAAAGACATACCGGTACCTGACAGTGAAGGGGGAGGTCTCTTGTCTTTGGAATGTCCTTAGATGCTTGCATACGAAGGAGTGTCAGGTGGGGTGATTCCGTACTTGTGGGTGTGCGTGGTGTTACCGGGGTACCAAGGCCTTGAGGGCTTTCTGCCTGAACAGGACATAGGAATATCCCCTTGGTTGCAGTCATATGCTTCCCCCACCCCCACGAGCGTGAGAAAGAGGACAGAGGGGTGTGCAGGGATCAGGTTGAGTTCTTTGCCATTGCCACCGACCCTGTGAATGCACCGAGCTCCTCTTCCAAGTGCCCTTGGCCTCCCAGCTTCCCTGCCTCCCAACACCCTCCTGTCGCTCTTCCTTTATCATCTCCCCTGTTGCCCACGTGAACATTGGTGTTAACCCCTTCTATAGATGACATTTAGGGGACATTTGGTCTCTATTACACCAGCCTGCCTTTTATTTCAAAGTAATGACCTCAGCCAATGTTGCCAGAGAGGGTCAGCCCTGGCTTGGTTGGATCTTGTTGTGGGGTCACCCATCCTCTGGGAAAGGGCCCTGGAGGGGATCCAAGCACCATCAAAGTTGACCGACTAGGATGTAGCAGGTGGGGGGAATTCTTTCATCATATTTTTTTTTAAAAAAAGATAGTGTCGATGCCTCATTTCAATTGTCTCGTGCCCCAACTTTAATAAGGTATTGAAAGTTGTGACTCATAAACACCGCACTGTCTGCTTTTACTACTGATTGTCTTCATCTGACCTTCCTGTGGGACATGCTGTTTCTGAGGTGTTTGTTCTTCCAGTGTGTGAGACCCTCAGTCTCCACAGGACGGCCTGTTGGTAGCAAATTACCTTGGGCATGGAGGGCCCACCTGCTCCCCAAATCCTGCCTTTCTTGTGGTGAACTTTGGACCTTAATTTCTGTGTTGCTGTCTCCCCTCCCCCAGGTGAGTATAGTGCTGGAAACAAACACGACCCCTTTGAAACCCCGGAGGACAAAGACCTGCCTGTGGAGAAGTACTTCGTGGACAGGCAGCCGGTCATCGAGCCACCCATGGAGCAGGCTGCTGTGGACATGCCGCCTAGCCCCACCCTCCGGCTGGACAGAAAGCGCAAAGTCTCAGGTGACAGCACCCATACTGAGACCACTGTGGAGGAGCTGCCAGAGGATCCTTTGCTGAAAGCCAAGCGGAGACGGGTCTCCAAAGGTGAGCTTGGTCGACTTTGGCTGTCTGCTTAGCGGCCGAAGGTGGACAGGCGAGCACCCACCCTCACCCCAGGGCTCCCTGGGGATGTCACAGGGTGGGGCAGTGGATGTTTCCAGTCCCACCCTAGAACCCTGGGGAAGCCCTCACACCTCCCTCCCCCCAAAACCAGAGTCAGGAAAGATCTTGTGGCCCATATGGCCAAAGACGAATAGGCGCCTCCCAAGACTTGGTGAGACTCTCCAACCAAGACCATGACCACACCCCACCCCTACCCCACCCCCCATTAGTGATGGGTAAGACAGTTTGTTACCCCCTCCCCGGGGGCTTTTTGATTAATTTGTAGTTATTTCTCCATTAGATGACTGGCCTGAGAGGGAAATGACAAACAATTCCTCTAACCACTTAGAAGACCCACATTATAATGAGCTGACCAACCTGAAGGTGTGCATTGAATTAACAGGGCTCCATCCTAAAAAACAACGCCACTTGCTGCACCTTAGAGAACGGTGGGAGCAGCAGGTATCAGCAGCAGAGAGCAAACCTGGCCGGCAGGGCAGGAAGGAAGTGACCCAGGCTATTGAGCCTGAGGTCACTGCCCAAGGCAATAACATCTCTGAAGAGAAACCCGGCAGGAAAAGGGCAGAGGCCAAAGGCAACAGAAGCTGGTCAGAAGAGTCCCTCAAGTCCAGTGACAATGAACAAGGTACACAGAGGCCACTCTGACTGCCTGCCCTACTCCTAGAGGGTGGGGGTCAACCGCCCATGGGAAAAGGCCCTTGAGGGGACCTTAGAAGTGCCATAGAAGTTGAGTGACTACAAGGTGGCAGGCAGCGAGTTCTTTCATGATGCCCTTCCAACCTCCATACTTACTTCTGGAATGAACGGTGAGGAGGGCAGCTGAGAAGAAGGAGCTTGACTTCCTGGGCTGTTTGTCACCCAGCCTATGGCTGGGCAGGACGTCTGGGTGACCCTGGGGGCTTGCCAGTGCACTCATTTCTGCTTCAGGCTGTGTCTGTTCACCAGGTCCTGAGTGCCCAGGACCATCCTTGGGAACGTCCTAAGTACCCAGGGCCAGTGGGGTGGGGATGAGAGAGCACAAGGGGCTGGCTTCTGCCCTCCTGTCCCGGGCCTTTGAAGAAACTTGCCACTTGGTATTTTGTGGGTTAACCTATTTGCCATTTGAATGTGGGATAATTAAAATATTAATGCTTTGAAAACATAATTGGTATATCTTTAAAAACTGAAGCCGCTCCAGTGATCAGTGCTAACAATGGGCTTTTCTCTCCACACTGGCTACAACTGTGTAACGCCTGCTTCTCCCCCTCCCTTCCTCCCCTCACCCACCACCCCCTCTGGATTTAGGCTTGCCTGTGTTCTCGGGCTCTCCGCCCATGAAGAGCCTTTCATCCACCAATGCAAGCGGCAAAAAGCAGACTCAGCCAAGCTGCACACCAGCCTCGAGGCCGCCTGCCAAACATCAGAAAATTAAAGAAAGCCAGAAGACAGATGTGCTGTGCACAGACGAAGAAGAGGATTGCCAGGCTGCCTCCCTGCTGCAGAAATACACCGACAACAGCGAGAAACCATCCGGGAAGAGACTGTGCAAAACCAAGCATTTGATCCCCCAGGAGCCCAGGCGGGGCTTGTCGCTGACAGGGGACTACTACGTGGAGAATGCTGATGGCAAGGTACCTCTGGGCCTGGGCACATCCTGCCTGCCTGCTACTCTGCTTCTGGGGACAAAGCTTTCCTTTTCCTGGACTCCTCCCCCAAATGTCACTCCTCCGTCCTAGGGGGGAACATCTCCTGGGTGGTGGTAAAGTTTCAAACCTGTAAGAAGAAACCTCTACCCCCAACCCCTCATCCCCAAAAGAAGGGAAAACGTGCCTCCCTCCACTGGGTTTGTAGCTGGGGTAAGAGGCGGCTATGAAAGGTGGCCTTAAATGTGTACACTGCCTGATTTTGTGATAGGTGACCGTCCGGAGATTCCGAAAGCGGCTTGAACCCAGTTCCAACTATGATCTGTCACCAGCGAAGCAGGAGCAGAAACCCTTTGACCGTTTGCAGCAACTGCTACCAAGTTCCCAGTCCTCACAGCTGCCACGCTCAAGCTCCCCTCCAGAGGCCACCCAGTCGCGCCCGATGCCCCCAGAAGCACGGAGACTTATTGTCAATAAAAATGCCGGCGAGACCCTCCTGCAGCGTGCTGCCCGGCTTGGCTATGAGGTGAGTGTCCTTGGGGGTGCCCTGGATTCAGAAACCACAGGCCATTGCTCCTTGAGGTTGAGGGGGGCACTGGGCAGAGACGAGACTCAGAGCCCAGCCCCCTCCACTTGAGGGGGCTGGGCTGGGTATCCCACAGGATGTTTGTGTTAGCCCCACTCCATTGCCTTCTCTTTGGTGGCTTGTTCAATCGCGGTGTGAAAAGAAAGGCCTCTCTGATGTTCAGTTCGTGTTCAGGCAGGTAGGCTGCTTGGCACCCTCCCATCTCGCTCACTTATCTCTGATATAAAATCTGACATAACCCAGGGCTTGGCGACTGGGGGAATTTTAATGAGCCCTTTGGATTCTGATTAGCAAGGGGGAGAGAAGTTGTTAGCTCTATTTTGGGTTGTGGACAGGAAATGTCTGTGCAGGTAGGAAGGGGTCGGGGGAAGGACCTGAGCCGTCTTTTTCTGCGAGGGCAAGGGAACCTGAGGACTGGGGGAGGCGGTGGGGACTCAGGCTTTGCCCCAAACTCACTGCCCTTGGCCACATATCCCCACCGAGCATTGCCGATAACAATAGCCTATATTGCTGTAGCAATATAGATGGAAAGATCGCTTATATTTTTCTAAGCCTGTATGATCTAATGTAACTCATTTCACCCTTTCCACATCTTCGTGTGGTAATAACTAGTATTATCCCACTTTCAGATGAGGAAACTGAGCACCAGAGGGGTTAAATGATGACTTGTACAGGTAGCAATCCAGCAGTCTGGCTCCAAAGCCCAGCCCCCCCACCTTCCCACCCCTCCTCCACCCCACTCCTCTCCCAGACTGGCTCACATTGCAATTGCCCTTTGTACAGTTCCAAACCTCTGTGAGATAGATTACTCCCTCTGCCCCGTGCAGCTCCCCCACCACGCTTGTCAGTTGAAATTGTGATGTAATAGCCCATAGGGCAAAGGCATTTTTTTATGCTGGCATCAGCCCTCTGGGAGTTGAATGGTGAAAATAAAATGCGGCTGAGCAGGCTGAGTGTGGAGGTGTGGATGAGTGCCTGGGTGGCAGGACTCATGCTGGCACGGGCTCGGCTGAGGGCTCATAGGATTTGTCCAGAGCGCTGGCTCCCACAGCCTGGCCAGCACTGTGCCACTGTCCATTATGCAGTAAGCCTTTCATGGTGTGACTGCCTCCACCCCTGAGGCATGACTGTGTGGGTGGGAAGTTGGAAGCCCGAGTGCTTTCTTAGTTTGGGAGTATTTTTGTTTGTTGGTGGTGCTGTTTTGTGTCAACGTGTCCCTTCTGGAGATCTCTGGATTACCTGAAGAGAACTCTGGAAGATTTGGTAGTTAACTCATGAAATCCAAGTGGCAGCCGGTTGGCTTCCCATGACCTAAGAGCAGTAGATGTTGCATGTGGCACTGAGCTAGACCCCTCATGCCAAGCGTTCGCTAGTCGTGGTTTGCTAGTCATGGTTGAGAAAATGGACTGTGCTTCCAGGAGACACTGGAGATGAGGGGATGGGGGGCCAGGAGGGTGGACTGTGGGGTTCCTGGCCTCACCATTGATCGTGGCATCTTTTCCACCCATGTCTCTTTGGGACCAGAGATCTCAACAGATTCTTGTCGGCCCTCTCAGGGAGTTTCCCTTTTGGTTTGCATAGAGCCAGTGGGTCTGAGGCCTGGACCAAGGAGCACTTGATCCATCTTTTTATAGGCTACCAGGCCTTTCGTGGCGCACAGGAAGCCTTAGGAATGTTTATGTCAGGACAACTGCTTTTTTCCCCCCCTTCAAATGTAAAGTTTAATACACAAATTGCACAGGTCACCAGTTTTGATGCTGAACATTTAACTACTGAATGAAAGCTTTCAATTTTGAACCCAACTTTCTAGGATTTCTTTAGGCAGAATTTAAACTGTCAGGATGATGGCCGGTCAGGAGATGTGGCAATTTAAACCTTTTAAAGTTGAAGGACAATTTGCTTAACCCGGTGAAGGGGTAAAGGTGTGGCTTGAATGCACACGTCTGGGAGGGCTCTCCTAAAGTTAGTCTTTCCTTGTTATTTTCTGCTTAGCTAACGATACCATGTGCAGTAAAAAGGCTGTCTGAGCTTTACGTCGTGTTAATCTGATTCTTGAGGTTTAGAAACACCCTCTGTGTTAAATGGATGACTTGCATGGCCAGAGACACGCAAACCTTTCCCTTCCAGTAAAAAGGCTTCTGTTTCTTAGGCTAAAAGGCCAGTCTGCAACCACATGCTTGTGCGTTTAGTGGTGATGGTTAAATTTTCTATGAATTGAATAAATCATGTTTTAAAAAAGTTAATGAGGCATTTAATTAATTAACAATGTCGGGTTTATGGCCTTTATGGTTACATTTTGTGGTTAATGGCATTCGGCTTATAGCCGCTTAACAGAGAACTGTCCAACAAAAACAGTTTGATTTTGTTTGGGAATGGGTGGGCTGCCCTTCAAACACTCCCATTTCTAGCGTAGAAAATAAACCCAGAAATGTATTGGGTAGACAGACTTGGCTGGCCCCTTAACCATTCTGTCCAACTGTTGGTGACAGTGATTGCCATCCGTTTAGAGGCCATCGCCCTCACAGCCAGGAGAGCCTAGTTAGCCCACTTGACTCCAACAGAGAGGGCCGGTGGGGTACTTGTCACAGCTGGATTGCATCTCTAGCTGTGGCCCTCTAGGGCCTTTTGAATCTTTCCAGCTGCCCAGGTACCAAAAGACTTGAGTTCTAGGTCTAGTGCTTCACGTTAATTGAACTTGGGCTTAACCTCTCTGGGCCTCAGTTTCCCCAGGTGTTGAATGAGAACGGTACCACCTTCCCTTCCTGATATCTCATAGGTTACTGTGGGATAACAGAAGACATACTCATTTGGGAAAATGAGAAGTGCTATGTAAATAGTGGTATCAACGTGGCTGAGTTAGCACAGCCCATGGCAAAATGTCTGACCTGGCTGTGGGTTGCTACTGCCTCTGTCACCGTCCTCCAGGAAAAGAGTTGGCTTACCCATCAGCTTTGCCGTCCTTTCATTTCTAGGTACCCTCTAATCAGCCCTAGTAGCGATGAAGGTTTCCAGGTGAAGGCCATAATTGTCAGCAAATAAACCCTGGGTTGACAGGACACCAGGCAGGCCGCTGGGACCCGGGTAAATTGATCTGTGCACAGCAATCGGTGGTGCTCAGACCTGATCCCAGAGCCACGTGATGGGGCCTCTCCCGGGCTGGGGTACACAACTCATTAGCTTGCAGCCATCCACTCGAGTCTGGCTAGTGAGGGCCTGCTAAAAGAGCAGCAGCTTCATGCGGTATCCTGGATACCAGGGCTTGGGGCAGGTGGCCTGGGAGCCCAGAGGATTGTGGGCTTTCTGGCAGGTTAGGATCTGAACGAAGAAACACATCTGTGGGCATGCCTTCTCCCTTCCTCCTGTTTCAGAAGGGAACTGCCCCAGTGACCTGAAGCAACAGGGCACCGATGGCCAAGTTGACTAGCATGCAACATTAGGTTCACAGGGTGAGTGTATGGAACATTCTAGTTAGCTCTCAAGTGAGTGGTCATCTGTGATTGACGTGTCCTCGAAAGATCATTAAAAGGTTTTTCAGAACCCACCTCAACATCTGTGGGTAAATAGAATGACCCCTATTTTAGGTGTAACAGGTTGAGTTATTTAAGAGTTGTCACAGGGCTGCCTGCTCTGACCCTCTGCAGCTTTCCCTGACCAAGTGGAGTTTGTGTTGGGCCACCTGCAGACTCTGCCTACCCCGGTTCTCAGAACCTGACAGCTCTGCTGGGCATGACTTGTAGGAAAAGAGAAAAGCGTGTTTTTTGGTGGCAAATGCTGTTCTATGTGTTTGAAAATTTTCTTAATCAACGTAATAAAACATTGAATAAAATACTGCTCTGCTTAGTGAGAGCATTTCATATTAATATTTTTACACGCCAAAGAAGTAAGATTAATACAGTGACTGTAATGCAACCTGTTGACACAGAACACCTTCCAAAAAGGGGCAAGAGTGGACTTCTTTTATTTAGTTTTTGAAATGTGTAGGTTGAAGTATCTGGTATATCAGATCCCTGTCATTAACTTAAGTAAATATGAAAATGTTACTGATTGGGGGGGGATGAGGAAAAAATAGAGGGTGGGGTTATTTGAAGCGTTTTGTGTCGTTTCTTGTTGATGTATGTGGTTCAAAGAGAGAACCTCTCTTTTACTCTACTTAACAAACTCTACTGTACAAACAGGAGCATTTGTGCCCCAGGCTCTATTTTGGGGTCTTCACAAGGGTGTGAGGACCTGGGTATCCCTCCCTCCCTAAGTTCAGGAATGTTCTCCAGCTGATTTAATCTCTCCTTATGCATCAGTCATCCATACTTGTATCTAAACTCACGTTGTCATCCACTACCACCTGCTGAATGGACCCATCGAGTGAGAATGTTCTCTGTACTTGTCTGTGTTATCTAAGATGTTAGCAGCCGGACACCTCTGTGCTGGCCATGCCCGGCTCTGGGCTGAGGGCTTTTCTATCTAATTTGCATCCGCTCAGCCACCTTATAGAGCTTCTGTTATTCTCCAGTCTCACAGAAGAAGAAAATGGACACTTGGAGAAGTTCAAGGGTAACTGACCCAGGGCCAGACTGCTGGGGCAGCAGAGCCAGGTTTCACATATAGTCACCAGCTTGTGGAGCCCAGATGACACTGTCTCCATCAACAAGCCACTCACACATGCTCTTGCCCTCTCACCAAGACATCCACCACCTGCCTGTGCCATAGTGCGCTCTCAGGCCCAAGGATGTAGGTCTTCGGAAGGCGCTATGGAGTGGTCACAATTAAAAGGTTCATTGTGTGGTAGTCTGATGGCATCCCTCTCATCCCCTGCCCACAGGAGGTGGTCTTGTACTGCCTGGAGAATAAGATTTGTGACGTGAACCATCGAGACAACGCCGGATACTGTGCTCTGCATGAAGCTTGTGCTAGGGGGTGGCTGAACATCGTACGACACCTTCTTGAATATGGCGCTGACGTCAACTGCAGTGCCCAAGATGGAACCAGGTCAGTGGTGGGTCTTGGCTGTCAGCCTCACCCTGCTGACAGGTAGTGGTTCTCTGGGTATGTGGGAAACCCCAGAAGGAAGAACAGAGTGACATGAAAGCACATTGATGGTGGAGTCCTCTAAAATGGAATCGACCAGACCTTTCTGGCAAATTTAGACAGAACTTTAAACATTTGCAATGCTCCCAGGGACAGAAGTCCCTGAAAATGTTGAGCCTGCCTGAATAATTGAGGATGTTGCCTTTTAAGACCCTGGACTCCTCACCAGCATCTATTAAGTCACAGTATTTAAAATATATGGGAGCCAACAGGACCAACTGCAGCTGACTTGGTAGGGCCTGCCTTGCCCACCCACATCCCCTGGGCCTGGCCCCACCCTGTCCTTGACCTCGGTTTGCGGATCAGAGGCTGGGTCTGAGTTAGCCAGATGTCTTCCGGGTTGTGTGGGTGGGGTGCTACCAGGAGGCGGGATGTTAGGCCTTACCTGACAGTCATACCATTAGTAACACTGTGGTTCTGGTCCAGAGGGTTGATCATTGATCTCTAAGCACTGGGGTCTGGCTTTCAGGAGCGGCCCCACTTCGCACCTAGTTTCTTTTTAAAATGGAGTAGGCGCTTTTTTTTTTTTTTTTTTTAATTGGCTTCCATAATGGTGGGGGTTTTCCCCTTGTAAGTTATCTTACCTACTCCAGTTCATTGAAAACGATTTCATTTTGGCTTGTGTTCCTCTGTAGGCCCTGGATTAAGATAAATATGCACTTGAGAATTAGGCCTGAAATAGTAAACACTTAGGTGTTGCTTGACCTTGGGCCATTCACTGCCTCAGTTTCCCTATCTGGAATGACAGTGACCGTACCTGCCTCCTCAGTGAAACATTACTCCTAGGCGGCTTGGCATGCACATGCCTAATTCTGCCTATTGTTAGACGTAAGCATTTTGTGCACAAGTTGAATCCCTCTGTGTGTGTCTCCTAGGCCTCTCCACGATGCTGTCGAGAACGATCACTTGGAAATTGTCCGCTTGCTCCTCTCCTATGGTGCTGACCCTACTTTGGCTACATACTCAGGTAGAACCATCATGAAAATGACCCACAGCGAACTTATGGAAAAGTTTTTAACAGGTATGACAAAGTTCAAGAAACAGTCTTATTCAAACATCTAGATGGTGACTTCGCACACTTCCCAGCCAAAGAATGCCACAACTCACTGGGCCCACTCTTGTTTACCTTAAGTTCCACTGACTGGGAAAAGCAGCGTAAAGTTAGTCTATCAAAGAAGAGATCCATACTTTTTTTTGCCTGTGAGGACTGAAAAGACTCATAGTTTGCCAGTCTAGATTTTGTTTTGGTGGGCTAGGGTGGTTCCTCCATCAAGAGGGCAGGCGAACAGCTATGTAGGTTTTGGTCAGATATGGCAGAGAATGGTGTTGGAAAATGCACAAAGGGAGTGTCATGGGGTGAACAGGAAGTGAGATGCCCCCTAACTCTGCCAGCATTAGATTCTCACTAGCAGGTTTTATTTTGTTTTTGTCTTTCTAGATTACTTAAATGACCTACAGGGTCGCAGTGACGATGACTCCGGTGGCTTCTGGGAGTTCTACGGCAGTTCCGTGTGTGGTGAGCACCATTGCTCTTTTAGTTGAAGGGGAAGTGAATGAGTTACAGAATATGTTATAGAATGTATCTCCCTGGTGTGGGTGAGGCATGGCGGGTGGTGGCTCTGGAAGTGGGGCTCAGTTGGGCAAGAATCTTTAAAGGGTCCTTTTCAAGATTTTTGGGGGCGGGGGAACAGGACTTTATTGGGGAACAGTGTGTACTTCCAGGACTTTTTTTCCAAGTCAAGTTGTTGTCCTTTCAGTCTTAGTTGTGGAGGGCGCAGCTCAGCTCCAGGTCCAGTTTCTGTTGCTAGTTGCAGGGGGCACAGCCCACCATCCCTTGCGGGAGTCGAACCGGCAACCTTGTGGTTGAGAGCCCGTGCTCCAACCAACTGAGCCATCTGGGAGCTCAGCGGCAGCTCAGCTCAAGGTGCCGTGTTCAATCTTAGTTGCAGGGGGCGAAGCCCACCATCCCTTGCGGGACTCGGAGAGCCCACTGGCCCATGTGGGAATCGAACCGGCAGCCTTCGGAGCTAGGAGCATGGAGGAGCTCCAAACGCCTGAGCCACCGGGCCAACCCAAGGGTCCTTTTTTGACAACAGCTAACGTCTTGCTGTGGCTTACTGATTCCTTTCTCTCTTCCTTGTTTGCCTTCCATTAGAACCAGATGATGAAAGCGGATATGATGTGTTAGCAAACCCCCCAGGGCCAGAGGACCAGGATGACGACGATGAGGCATACAGCGATGTGTTTGAATTTGAATTTTCAGAAACCCCTCTCTTACCATGTTACAACATCCAAGTGTCCGTTGCTCAGGGGTGAGTTTGGCTGTCATGTGGTTGAGAACTAACTCAGCTGCTCTTGGGGTGGCAGAAGTTAGAAATCCCTTGAAGTAGATGAGGATGGGCGGGTGAATGAATGCCTGTGTGTCCATGGAATGCAGTGGATCTTTTCCAGAAAAGGTGTAAAGAGTTCGCAGCTTGGATCCTTCAGTCACTAACATCTTTGGGAAGGGGTCCTTCCTAGGAGCCTCTTCCCCACAGGCCACCACAGGAGCCTTCCAAGGCACTTGAGGTCTGTTGGACTATATTGATAGTATAACCCCTTCTCGTAGAAGATTAAGAAAAGCATTACATGGCACCTGGAATCTTCTGTGTTGTCAGATTTGGTTAGATCCAGTCTGGCTCCATGGTTGGGCCACTGCGCCCCTGTGACCAAGGCCTTGAGGTATACATGTCAGGAGACCGGGTTGTGCTGTGTTGACCACAGCGCTTAATGAGTAACATCCTCCTTGGGCTCTGAGGCTATAAACGTGGGTGTCGTCACTGTGACATTTTATTAGTGATAGACACCGTCGAGTGTGGCAAGGGTGTATGTCAGGAATGTAATGCCTTGTCAAAATCATTGAGGGCTTGGGGTGGAGGTGTGGGAAAGGAAAAGAGCCAGCTAGCCTTCTGTGTTTATAATCCTCTATTAGTGAGCTGCGGAGAAGAAAAGAGATAAAAGAGGTGATTGTGATGACTGGCTGGGCTGCAGACTGGCTTTCCCCAGTGACTAGAGTGGGGCACTCACTTGGAGAGGGGTGGCTCGAGCCGAGTGGGCAAGTCATTACCTGTCGGTTTCCGTCAGCACCGGCAGCACTGAGGGCAGCCTGTAATGTGTCTCGTTCAGAGGTGTTACTTCTGCTTCTGGCTAAGGTGGTTGGTCCTCCCTAGGTGGATGGTTTCTTAATAAGTCCAGATGAGTCCACAGTTCCCACCGCTAGAAGCAGATTGCTCTAGGTATGGTGAGAAATGGTGGGGGGAGGCGTGTCAAAGCAGAAGTAAATGGCCCTTGTTTCAGCCGGGGACAGCTTTAGCTTGTTGGAGTGGAATTTAATAGTCAGGAGCACTTTTAATTTTCCCAGAAACTTGAACCACTTTCCTTTTATCTTTTGTAGGCCTCGAAACTGGCTGTTGCTTTCAGATGTGCTTAAGAAATTGAAAATGTCCTCCCGTATATTCCGCTGCAATTTCCCAAATGTGGAAATTGTCACCATTGCAGAGGCGGAGTTTTACCGGCAAGTTTCAGCAAGTCTCTTGTTCTCTTGCTCCAAAGACCTGGAAGCCTTTAACCCTGAAAGCAAGGAGCTTTTGGATCTGGTAGAGTTCACTAGTGAGCTTCAGACTCTGCTGGGCTCGACCGTGGAGTGGCTACACCCCAGTGACGTGGTCACCGACGACTACTGGTGAGCTCACCAGGCCCACCATGTATAGTGTGTTATACTGTTAATCCTTGTGCATATGTGTCATAATACGGCTATTTCTGTAAAGAAAGGACACTATTACATATGAAAATATCTCTTCTTTATATAAGAGAAATGACTCCAGTCGGAAGGACTTAGAAACATGTTTTTGTTTTTTTTTCTTTTTAAACTTTTAAGTCAGTTTTTACGAAGTTGTTATAATGTTTCTTTACTTTTCAGTGCACACACGCTTCGGGATATGTTTGTTTTTACTTGGAATATTTGTTTCTTTTCTTTTTTTAAGGAAAAAAATGAGGAAAAGGAGCTCCACACTTTGACTTAATTTCATACAAAGCTCTGATGACAGAGACCGTAACTATTTAGAGTGTGGTCGGTCGGAACTGTGTGGTTGGTTTCGGGGAGTGAATTCGGTGAAGGCACTTGGCGACGTTGTAACTTTATGTTTTGTTTACAGAGTACCTGCTCTGGCCAGGTAAATGCTATTGGATGTAATCCAGTAGCGTGTAATATAAATTCAAACCATATCCACACACAACAACTAATTGTATGAAACTTTTATATCCTAATTTAAAGCTGTGAAATTAGTTTTCACGCATCAACCCGGATTGTTTATATGTTTAAACATTTTATGCTCTTATTTAAAGAAGACTTTGAGCTATTTTTTTCTGTACCCTGTAAAATATTGAAAACTAACATAATATGTTGAGGTTGCTTGAAAATGTACATAAAACTAAAATTTTCTGAACTGTGTGTTTATGTTTGAAATCTGTGTTTTAACTTTGTAAGTAAATTCTCTGCCTTTGTATTTATATTTTACAAAAATTTTCTTAAAAGGCAATAAACCTGTTGAGGAAAGGAGAATATCGAAGTACGTTGTATCCTATGTATTCCTAAAACATTGTCACTCATTTCTTTAAAGTGATGTTGATGGTCATAGTCGCTATGAACCAAAGCAGATGGAGGATTTCAGGGGAATTGTACTCAAAATACAATTTGGAGTGCCATCTTGAAAGCTCCATTTGTGGACGTGTATAGTGATGTCTCTCAGATCCTGCCTGATCTTCCTTCCCCATCTCCTTTGAAGCCCTAATAGGCTGTCACATTGCATTTGGCCTTGACGGACTGCAATAGCTCCATTATGGCCAACCCTATCTTTAGGAGTGCTTTTCCAGAAACGAGGTTTTCATTGTGTCACCTCTCCTTCCAGACCCCCTATTTTTGTGTTACTTTTTAGGTCAAGTCCAAACTTACCTGACCCAATAGTCAAGGCCTGTACCTTTGACCACTTTGCTTCTCCACTGCTTTTATTTTCCAGCAGTATCCATGTCACTGTCAGTTGGCCCTTAATTTCTGTGCCACATCCTTTTATGTCCTTCCTTCATTGCAGAGGCTAGAAAGCTGAAAACTACTAGATTCCCTTGCAGCTAGGAATCTGAGTGTCTGTTCAGTTTGGAAGTCAGAGTGAGGTAGAGGCATCTTCTTGCTCTAGTGGCTGCTGATAAGACAGGTCAGGGAAACATCCTGGCCAGTTGGAGTGACTAGACCAGACTTCCAACTTTGGTTCTTTAGCTTTGTGGGTGATGAGAAGCAGTAGTGGTCATGGCAACAGCATTCTGATGCCTGAATGACAACCTCAGCTGATTGCTCTTGAACCCAGTGGTTGCAGTGTCTAATTTTTTGTATCAAATTCATTTGTGCTCAGAATGCATTGAGTGCTTTCCACACCTGCATTGTACCCTGAGTACACCAAGGCAGAGTAGATGGAAGGGGACTCTGGGGTCAGGGAAGAGGCTGTGGTGACAGTGTACTTGAGTGGGGTCTTGAAGTATGTGGAGGGGAGGGGTCAGCAAACTATGGCCTGGCAGGTGGAAAAGCCAGGCATAGTTGGGAATGGGAAAATCCAGCAGTCAGATAACCTGGTATGTGGAATGAGAGAGGGAGGCCGTTTTGGGGGAAGATTTGGGGGTTAACCAAATGAAGTTTGGGATATATTCTAAAACACAAAAGGCAGCCAACAAGTGTTTTTGAACTATTGATTTATCCTATTGTAAAAAGAGTACACTTTTACTGTAAAAATCACAAAACAAAAAATGAATTCAAGCATTTGGAAATAGAGGCTCGTTGCCATCCCAAGCCAACCTTTCCTCCCACCTCCACTCTGGAGTGAAAACCACGGTTTATAGTTTGCTGAATTTTTGTTTTTTAGGCAGTCACCTCAGGTAGCAGGTGGGAGTGATGGAATAAACAAAGCAAATAGGAAGACCGGTAAAACAGATCTGCGAAAATGATTTAAGCAAAAGAGGCCAGGTGAGGCTAAATTACTATGTAGACAACAAGTAGAGCCCAAATTAAAGCAAAGACTCACTCCAAGATATTCAGCTCTTTGTATTTGTATTTGGGCTGGAGGCAAAGGGAGGGCCCAAGGCCAACTGAGGTTTCATCCTGGGTGAAGGTTCTTTGAATTCAGCCAAGAAAACAGGTGGACGCCACAGGTTTAAGGGGTGCAGGCAGAGTAATGAGCTTGGTTTAGGAGACCTTTAAGGTTGTGGCTCATGCAGTTGGAGGAGCTTTTAGAGTTAGAAAGAACGTTTATTGTAAGCGTCATCAGGATGTTTGAAAACATGGATAAAGAAGAACTAAAGAACTGACTGACTCAGGGTATAGATAAGATGACCATGACCTAGAGAAGTTTGTGTGTCATGGAACTCCCTATGGGTAGAGACGAGATACCACTGGTGTACAAGCACCCCCACCCCCACAGTGGGAATAAAGGGAGCGCAGGTAGATCACTTCACTCCATTGTGAAGAGACCATGTAAATGAGATCACACTGGCTATAGGAGGGGTCACTGTATAGATTCACTCATACTGCTCACTATAGCTAGAGCAGAGCGTGGTTCATTCAGCTTCTAAAGGGGTCCCTAAAGATCAAGGACATGCCCTTTGTCTTTGTCCTGTCCCCTCTCTCTCTCTCCTGGCTGGAATGTGGCTGTGACAGCTATTGCCAGAGCAGCCACCCTGGACCATGAAGTATGGAAGTCAAGCACTCAACGTGTTTAGAGGAGCCTGGGTCCCTGAGGACCTAGTGCAACAGAGCCACCTGCCCTGCCCGCCTTTTATTTTTGAGAAAAAGAAACAATTATGTTGAAGCCACTGTTACTTTGAATTTTTCTAGTACTCCAGCCAAATCTAATCTTAATACGTTTGCCTAATCTTTGTGAAGTTGGCCACGTTACTCTTTTAACCTTGTTCTTCCTCTTTTGTCAAATCAACCAAACAGTTGTAATAGCACAAGACTGAAAACACCCAAATCTCCATTAGCCAGGTCCTGGTTGAATTAATAATGATCTGCTCACACGGGGGGTACTATGCAACTGTACAAGGAATTGAAAAGCAGCTTTCTAAATTGCTTTAGAGTGTTCTTCAGAGTATATCATTAAAAGAAAAACAAGGAGAAGAAAAGTATGCATGGTTTCCTGCTATTTAAGAAGGGGATAGGGAGTTAAGCATATACATAGATCTGCTTTTTAAAAATGAAAGAATAAACACCTCTTTAAAAATGGTTACCTCTGGGGAAAGAACAGGCTGCAAGGGAAAGGGATGAAAGCTACACTTCTCTGAATGTCCTTACAGACTTGACTTTAGAGTTTACATAATTATAAACCTAAAGCGATGCCTACAAATCAAAAGGCAGAATGAAACAAACCTAACTATGTATCCAGTTGGTAGCATGACCACACAGAAAGGAACTGTTTCTAGTAACTTTAAAACAATAAATTGATTATATATAATCCCTAGTGGATCTACTCTCAGGAGAGAAAAATGCAAAAACATTCTAAATTGTTTTCAGTAATTCTTGATGGTCGTGTCAGCATTGTTATACTGAGGTTATCTGTTTTGTGTTGCGAGATAAAGCAAAAGATATTTGGTATTGCTGGAAACGGGGATTCTCAGCATGGGAGAAAGGAGATGCAAATGTAGGAGTGGGATGGTTGGATAAAAATTATGTGGTCCTGAACTTCAATTAGAAGTATCATTATTGGAGCTTCTGGGTTGGTGAACATGGGAAGATTCAAGGAAAGTGGTGCCTTCAGAGCGGATGTAGAAGCTCCGGGCCCTTTCCTCATGCCTTGCCCTTTGCATCTCTTCCATCTGGCTGTTCCGAAATCATATTCTTTTATAATAAACTGGTGCTCTAGTGAGTGAAAAAAAAAGGTATTTACTACCGTGTTTCCCTGAAAATAACACCTATCCAGACAATCAGCTCTAATGTGTCTTTTGGAGCAAAAATTAACATAATACCCAGTCTTATTTTAACATAAGACCAGATATTTAACATATAATAATATAATACTGGATCTTATAATAATATAATATATATATTATATATAAGACCGGGTCTTATATTAATATTTGTTCCAAAAGACGCATTAGAGCTGATTGTCCAGCTAGGTCTTATTTTCTGGGCAACAGGGTATGAACTCATGATGAATTTTATCTTAAAAAATATTTCAACTTTATTAACAATTGTCACCCCAATAAACTTTAAAATATATATATCTCATAGCTCTGTCCACTGAGAAGGCCTAGAAACAATGACCAATGGAAATGAGCACCACTATGTCCAGGCTGTGTTTTCTAAATACCTTTTCCCATTAAAATGAGATTCCTTCGAGAAATGGTTGATTCCAGATTGAAGAGGGCGAAAGTTAGAGGGGAGTTCGGATATTCAATAAGCTGGTAGGGCTGAGTCAAAAAGACTGGGCAGCCAACGTGGAGATGTCCTCATTGGGTAAATATGGGCTGCTTTGAGCATCAGTGAGAATAACTGCAATAACTATAAATAAACACAAAATACGTTCAAATCCATGAGCTCGTAAAGGTACACAAAACAAACTTACTGATTGCCTTTGGAGGGATGTTGGGGGAAACCTCATCATTTGGAAACTGACAAATGACAGAATCAAGCATTTTCCTTGCCTTTCCTATATGAAAGGAAATGTTATGCTTTACAACAGTTTTCCAGCCGGTATACAAAGAAATAATAGAATGTTACCTTAGATCTATTTACAATTTACAGGAAATACAGGGGACAGATGAACATGTTAGGACACCGGATAGATATTCAACAAAAGTCAGAGAGGCTCTATAAAGCACATGACTTGCTTTCTTCCAATACATTGTAAGGGGGAAAACAGATGGAGGGAGAACCTATAGACTAAAAGAGACTTAAGAAAAATATCAAGAGATGGAAAACATGGATCTTTTAGACTGATTTGAATAAAAAATATTTGTGAAAACCAGGTAAATAGGAAAACTGAACTTTTTTTTGGTAGAGTCCTTATCTTTTATATGCTGAAATATGGATACATTTATGGATGAAATGATAAGGTTGCTGGGATTTGCAGCAATCATCCAGGAAGAGGGGGAAGGAGGAGGTATAGACTAAGCAAGTTTGATCATCAGTTGGTAATTGTTGAAGCAAATGATGGGCACATGGGGGTTTATTTGCACTGTACTTTTCTCTACTTTTGGGTACATTTAAAAATTTCCACAATAAACATTTTTTTCAATGAACATCGATACCTAGCTTTTAGAGTTCTGAAGGTTAAATGAGACTATGGTATGTAGAGCACCAAGCACAACGCCCAGCAGGTAGTAGGCACTAGGTTAAGTGTGTGTAGCTTCCTCCTTTAAAAAAAAGTTGTGTACTTTAAAAAAAAAAAAATTGGATCCTGAAATGAGCCTGCCCCTTCACACACAGTTTGCAAGTTCCTGCAAACTAGATTTGTGGTTTTTTTTAATCTCTACCATCTGCTAATGACCTATTCACTGGGAAAACTGGAAGAGAAAGACACTATGGCAAATGCCAGCTCTCAATGGCAAAGGCTAGAGGGGTCAGGGATGGGGCAAGACTTAATCTGTGTATGCCAATTATATCATTTTTAATGGTTTAAAGATCCAAAAACAAAAATAGATGAATAGGGCAAATGCTGAATTTGAATATAAACAAGAACAAGTGAACCTTTGTATCATTGACCACACAGAGAAAAAAATAGACTAAGTAAATTTTCAACATACCGTGTTTCCCCGAAACTAAGACCTAGCCGAACAACCAGCTCTAATGCATCTTTTGGAACAAAACTCAATATAAGACCCAGTCTTCTTTTACTGTAATATAAGACTGGGTCATAATATATCATATATATCATATATAATACTGGGTCTTATATTAATTTTTATTCCAAAAGACACATTAGAGTTGATTGTCCGGCTAGGTCTTATTTTCGGGGAAACAAGGTAGTACACAGAATGTACATCCTTAGTGGAATATATTCTAAGGACAAAAATAACTGAAGATAGTTGAAATCAGCAGGTCTCTTATAATACTATTTGCATTGTAACTGAAAGCATTTTATATGCATTGTAAGAGCAAACGATAGGTACATTGATAATGTTGGAAACGATAGGAATATGCAATGTGGGGAAGCGAGAAAGATCCTTGTGGTATTGAGTTTGAATTGTCAAGATTTAAACAAACCAAATACAATGTGGATTTCCAAGCTCTGCCCACTAAAAGGGCCTAAGAGACACTGAAACCCCAGTAGCAATGAGCACATCTAGCACCAAATTCTTGGTTTCTAAACACCATTCATTGTCAAGAACCAGGGGCTACTTGAAGAAATGGCTAACCCCGAGTCTGTAACGGGATGTACAAGATGAGCCTCGCCAGTAGGGGGACAGACTGGTACCATATACCTCCCGATGTGAAGAACAAGAATCACCTCTGCAGTATTTTTTTAATAAATTCTTTTGGGGAACAGTGTGTTTCTCCAGGGCCATCAGCTCCAGTTCATTGTCCTTCAATCTAGTTGTGGAGGGCACAGCTCAGCTCCAAGTCAAGTCACCGTTTTCAGTCTTTAGTTGCAGGGGGGTGCAGCCCACCATCCCATGCGGGAATTGAACCAGCAACCTTGTTGTTGAGAGCTTACGCTCTAACCAACTGAGCCATTCGGCCTCCGTCTGCAGTATTCTCGTCAAAAATGTGTAACCTCGGTGGCCAGATGGCTCAGTTGGTTAGAGAGCGAGCTCTCAAAAACAAGGTTGCCAGTTCAATTGCCGCATGGGATGGTGGGCTGCGCCCCCTGCAACTAAGATTGAAAACGGTGACTGGGCTTGGAGCTGAGCTGCGCCCTCCACAACTAGATTGAAGGACAATGACTTGGAGCTGATGGGCCCTGGAGAAACACACTGTTCCCCAATAAAAAGTTTTTTAAAAAGTACAAATTGTTAGTTACAAAACAGTCAAGGGGATATAAAGTATAGATAGCATAAGGAATATAGTCAATGATATGGTAATAACTATATATGGTGTCAGATGGGTATTAGATTTATCTGGGTGATCACTTTGTAAGTTATATAAATGTGTGATCACTATGTTGTATACCTGAAACGAATATAATATTGAATGTCTGAAAAAATACTTAAAACAAAGAAACTGGTCCAGATAACAAAAGCATGGCAAAATATTAATAATTGGTGAATTTAGGTAAAAGGTACGTTAAATTATTCTTTTGACTTTTCTGTAGGTTTGAAATTTTTCAAAATAAGTTGATGGGGGAAAAAAGTAAAAAAGTATAATTTTCATTTGAGACTCTTTTCAATGACTCTCATAACTGCTTCCTCAGAGAAAGATGAAACAAAGACAAGTTAAAACATTTACTACTTTGTCACACTTCTCCCTTTTCTAAAAGGTATAGGATCCTGGCAAACACGGAAGGACCAAGAGGTCACAGCCCCTCCCCAACCAAGACCCTTCCTGAAGCCCAGGTTCAGAGTTTGGGGTTTGGATTTGGGTTTGGCATGGGGGAGGGGCTGTCTCTCCTCCTCACACAGAAGTCACCCCCTGTCTTAGTCAACTCGGGCTGCTATAACAAAGTACCATAGACTGGGTGGCTTATAAACAACAGACATTTCTTTCTCACGTTGCTGGAGCGTGGAAGTCCAAGATCAGGGTGCTAGCATGGCTGAGTGCTGGTGAGAATCCTCTTCGGGGTTGCAGCCTTCTTGTATCTTCACGTGGTGGTAAAGGAGCCAGCTAGCTCTCTGGCCTCTCTTTATAAGGGTACTAATCACATTCATGAGGGCTCCACTCTCATGAGCTCATCACCTTCCAAGGGCCCCACCTCCTAATAAATACCAACACGTCGGGGATTAAGAGTTCAATATATGAAACTAGGGGGTGAGGGCACAAACATTCAGTCCGTAACATCTTCCCGGAGCCCTCTGGTTTGGACAAACGGAAGGATTGATCAGTCAGGTCTTAACCTGAGCAGGTAGGTCCTCATGAAGCACCTGCAAGCATGCAGCCAGAACCAAGCTGCTGGCAAGAGGCGCTGTGTCGGTCATGAGAACATATTTGTTCAGACGTGACTTGGGGAGTATATTTCATGGAAGACCCCAGTTACCTTCCTGCTGCGGATGCACTACCGCGGTCAGGCTAAGGCCACGCTTCTCATGGACCGTTCTCAGCTAGTGACTGAGTATAGCAGCAGTGCTCAGGCTGGCTGATTCCGGCAAGATGTGGGGCTCCTCCAGTGGGAGACTTTTTCTTAAGACCTCTCATGACCTGGACCTATATTGGAACTACGCTGCAGTCCTAGAGTCTTCCTACCTACACCCTTCCCTTCTCCTTCCACAAGTGTCAGACCTGATCAAGGTCTGAAGACTCTCGTTACCTTTTCCTGCTTTCTTCTCCAATGACTCATTTTCCTGTCTAATCCCATCTTGGCATCCACTTCTTGGCCGAACCAAATATACACACTTACCCTCTATCACACATGCTGTAAAAGACTAGGGCCAGAGTTACCATGTTACCCCAAAAATAAGACCGGGTCTTGTATTAAGGTTGACTCCAAAAGACGCATTAGGGCTTATGTTCAGGAGATGTCACCCTGAAAAATCATGCTACGGCTTATTTTCCGGTTAGGCCTTACTTTCAGGAAAACACAGTAGTAGGGGCCAGATTTGCTTCTGAAAGCTGGTCTTTTTCCTCAGTTTGCATATATTAAGGAGGAAGAGGAGGAAGAAGAAAGAAAAAGGGCTGCATTAGATGAGTGGTCAGGTCAGAGAAAGCCACTCTGGGGAGGTGATGTTTGAGCAGGCAAGTGGATAAATAAATTGGCTCATCAACCAAACCAACGAGATGGAGGTCCTAGCTACACCGACCAAGGCAGATGCACATCACAAACAATACTGACCAAACTAGAAGGCAAATTACAGAAGCGTGTGTATAGTGTGACTCATTTATATAACATTTACAAATAAGCAAAATACTATGCTATACACTTAATGGGTTTCTGATAGTAGAGGTATGAAAACAAGAACAGAAGCGATGCATAGATATGTTACCTCTGGATGTGGAGGCAGTGGAAAGAGGGAAATGGTTACCAGAAAAAGGAGGAAGAGGGGTAGGAAAGGGAAGGAAGGAAGGAAGGGAGGGAGGGAGGAAGGGAGGGAGGGGGATGGAAGGTGGGGGAGAAAAGAAACAGAAAAAGAGAGAAAGGGATAGAGGGAGGGAAGGGGAGAGAGAGAGAGAGAGAGAGAGAGAGAGAGAGAGAGAGAGAGAGAGAGAGAGAGAGAATGCCAAGGATACGAACTTTGGAAGCAGAAGTATCTTTTGACTGAAGCCTGTGTGGTGCTTAAAATAACAGAAGTAAACAGTTTCTGGTATTCAGGCACATCCTATGTCCAACCCTGGAAGGGAAATCACAAGAGTTTGCAAAGATTCTCTATCTGCCTGGATTTCCTCTACAGATTAATCTTGCTAGCTAGCTGGTGGGAGCATGATCCTGAACACGTTTTGGAGGCAACTGTGAGCCTGGCTGATTGGCCCAAGGCTTAACTTCTGCCTTAGCCACCCCCACCCCCAACTCTTAGAGATTTGCAAGCTCTATACAAGTTCTAACAGTGTCCCCAACCAAAGGCTTCAGGCTAAAAGGGTGGGACCAAGAAGGACAAGTTTAAAACCTTTCCAAGTTGGCCTAGTTATTCTGCTATGCCACTAGATTTCAGTGCTCAAGAAATGAGCAGTCCTCATGGCCCGTTCCCTGAGGTGAGAAGATGGCTGCTTATGCATGTGCAAGGAGGACATTTTTAGGGTATAAAATTCAAGCCAAGAATAGGATTAAGAAGACTCATAACAATTGTCACCCCAATAAATTTAATTAAAAAAAAAAAAAAAAAAAAAAGACTCATAAAGGAGCAAGGACGTTCTCTCCTTCCTTCAGCCTTTCTCCTTCTCCATCTTTTATTTAATCTCTTCCATCCACTCTCCTCTCCCTGCTGCCTCCCTGTTCCACTTATGATGGCTGCATAAAAGTCACCCCCAAACTTCATGGCTTATACTGGCATAAGGACACACATATAGACCAACAGAATAGAATAGAACACAATAGAATAGAATAGAATAGAATAGAATAGAATAGAATAGAATAGAATAGAATAGAATAGAATAGAATAGAATAGAATAGGAGAGCCCAGAAATAAACCCTTACAGATGGTCAACTGACTTTTGACAAGGGTGACAAGACAATGCAATGGGGAAAGGACAGTCTTTAACAAATGATGCTGGGAAAACTGGATCCACATGCAAAGGATGAAGTTGGACCCTACCTCATATCATACCCCCAAATTAACTCAGAATGGAGCAATGGCCTAAATGTAAGAACTGAAACAAACTCTTAGGAGCAAACATGGGAGCAAATCTTGGTGAGGCAAATCTTGGTGAGGTTTTTTAGATATGACACCATAAGCATAAGCAACCAAAGAAAAAATAAATTGGACTTTTTCAAAATTAAAAACTTCTGTGCTACAAATAATACCATTAAGAGTGTGAAAAGACAATCTACAGCCTGGGAGAAAATATTTACAAATCATAGAGGTCAGACGATTAAATTTGCAAACTTGTTGCAACTATGTTTCTAAACTTTTTTGATATCAGAGGGATTATTCATTATGAATTTGCACCAACTGGACAAACAGTGAACCAAGTTTCCTATTTGGAAGTGCTGAAAAGACTGCATGAAAAAGTCAGACGACCTGAACTTTTTGCCAACAATTCATGGCTCTTGCATCATGACAATGCACCAGCTCACACAGCACTGCCTGTGAGGGAGTTTTTAGCCTGTAAACAAATAACTGTACTGGAACACCCTCCCTACTCACCTGATCTGGCCCCCAGTGACTTCTTTCTTTACCTGAAGATAAAGGAAATATTGAAAGGAAGACGTTTTGATGACATTCAGGACATCAAGGGTAATATGACGACAGCTCTGATGGCCACTCCAGAAAGAGTTCCATAATTGCTTTGAAGGGTGGACTAGGTGCTGGCATCAGTGCATGGCTTCTCAAGGGGAGTACTTCAAAGGTGACCATAGTGATATTCAGCACTCATTTTCTAGGATGAGTTCACGAACTTAATTGTCCAACCTCGTATATTTGATAGGGGACTTATATCCAGAATATATAAAGAACTGTCATGACTCAATAACAAAAAGACAAATTAAATTACCCATTTTAAAAAAATGGGTAAAAAATTTGAATAGACATTTCTCCAAATAAGATATATAAATGGCCAACAAGTACAAGAAAATATGTTCAATATCATTCGCCATCAGGGAAATCAAAACCAAAATGAGAGATGACTTCACACTTGTTAGGATGGCTCTAATCAAAACACAGACGATAACAAGTGTTGGTGAAACTGTGGAGAAACTGAAACCCTGTGCACTGCTGGAGGGAATGCAAATGGTGCAGCCACTGTAGAAAACAATTTGGAAGTACTTCAAAAGGTTAAGTAGAGAATTTTCCAAATGCTCCAGCAACTCCACTCCTAGGTATACGCCGGGGATGCCAAAAAAATACATACACATTTTAAGAGATGTTATCTATATATTGCTTTTTGAAGTTGAATTGAATTATGGTAACAATGTGTAGCATGACGTTCGCTTAAAAGATAGCATTAATCAAATGAATGCTATAGTCACCATGCGGCAGGCAGGACAGTCAAAGAAAATGGTGGGAGCATGGTTGTCGTTTGAGGAGCAAAAGACCATTTTGAAGTGGTATTTGAAATTAGAGAACGTTCTCCTGACTTAACACCCCTTGATTTCTACCTATAGGGGACCTTAAAGGATGTGGTGTACCGTAGAAAACTGGCTACACAGGCAGTACTTTGGGAAGAAATTGAAACGGCATTAGCAGTGATGCAAGTAGACACTTTGGTCAACGTTGCCCAAGCAGTAGCTCACCGTAATCAGAAGTGTCTGGATGCTGATGGTAACCACTTTGAGCACCTCTTGTGATTGCAGAAGTCAAACGTGACTTGTATTCATCTTTTGTTATTGGCATATATTATTACAATTTTAATACAATTTTTTCCTTTCATAAAATGTGTATACATTTTTTGGCACCCTCTGTATATATACCTAAGAGATATGAAAACATATGTCCACAAAAAAACTTGTACACAAGTATTCATAGCAGCATATTCATAAGAGCCAAAAAGTGGATAGAAACCAAATGCCCATCAACTGGTGAATGAATGTAAAATTGTGGTCTACCCATACAATGGAATATTACTTAGCAATAAAAAGGAATGAAGTATTGACACATGCTACAACATGGATGAATCTTAAAAGCATTATGCTGAGTGAAAGCCAGACACAAAAGGCTACATATTACATGATTCCATATGTATGAAATGTCCAAAATACAGTGGTACCTCGGTTTTCTAACGTAATCCCTTCCGGAAGACCGTTCGAGTTCTGAAACGTTCGAGAACAGCCGACAGCTAGGCCTCAGGGTCTTGCACTCAGCGGAAGCCGCGTGACATGTTCGACTTCCAAGGCGTGTTCGAAAATCGAAGCATTTACTTCCAGGTTTACAGCGTTCGTAAACCGAAATGTTTATCAACAGAGACATTCGAAAACCGGGGTACTACTGTAGGCAAATCCACAGAGGAAGAAATTAGGTTAGCTGTTGCCAGGGCCTGGGGGAGGGTGGACGGTGGAGGGAGGGGAGTATGAGGCTTTTTGGAGGGGTGATGAAAATGTTCTAAAATTGTAGTGATGGTTGTACGACTCTGAATACACTAAAACCATTGACTTATACACTTTAAATGAGTGCATTTTATGGTCTGTGAATTATATTTCAATAAAAACGTAAAAAAGAAACTTTTGTTTCAAAACAATAACATTTATTTTGCTCATGAATCCATAACTTGAGTAGGCCTCCTTTGGGACAGCTCACCTATGCTCCACTTGGCATTACTGGGGTGGCTCAAAGGCTGGGGCTTGAATCGTCTGGAGACTCTCCTTCACTCACATGTCTGGTTTGGCAGTTGATGTTGGCTGTTGGCTGGGACTCCAGCTGGGGCTGTCAGCTGGAACACCTACACTCTCTGCATGTAGCCTGGGACGCTTCCCTACATGGTGGCTAGGTTCCACGGGCAAGCATCCCTAAAAGAGAGGGGACCATTCAGAAGTTGTCTTTCCTTTTATGACCTACCTCTGAAAGTCACACTTTGTCACTCTCACCACAATCTATGTGTTAGAAGCTAGTAACTGAGGCCAACCTGTATTCAAGAAGAGACCGATCAGACTCCATCTTCTGCAGGAAGAGTGTCAGAGAATTTGAAGGCCTGTTTTAAAGCCATCACACTCCCTTTGCCCCACACATGTTCCAAATCTTTACAGACAGGAAACCATTCCACGAGTGTAAACTGAGGGACCCCACTGAAATGTCTGCGGAGACCACAAGGCCACCTAAAGGAGAGGTTTGGGCCAGATGCTCACACATGCCTGTCTTGGGGTTACCCCAGAAAATGGCAAGGGCTGTGCAACCTGAGCAGTGTCCTGTCCATTGCTGCACTGGGGCTCTGGGTTGCCGGCTTTCCTGACTTTTCAGAAGAGAAGCCAGAAATCTGGATTTTTATGTGAATTCTTACAATCATTCATGACCTTGATAAAGCATTGTGTAGGCTAACCAAAACCATCCCTGTTAGGCCCAGGCCCACCAGTTTGCAAGCTCTGGTTTTTCACTCACACAGAAATACGGAATACAAGTTTTCAGAATTGTGCTCCCCCTTGGTCCCCATGATTCATCCCCTCTGTAGGGACAAATACACCATTTCAAGAGGCTTGGCTGAAAACACTCCCCAGAGAAACAGTGTTGTGGGGCCACTGAGCTTGGGGTCCTGGTTAATTTCCTGATAACTAAATAAGTTAAGCCAGTGTAGAGCATGAACTTAAAAAATTCTTTTAATTTAAAAAATTTTAATTTTTTATTACACAAATGAACTGTAAGCCCATGGGAGTAGGAAAGGCAAGGTTTTGGTGACTATCTTTTCAACTTTCTTTTTGTGTGCATATATCTGTGTTGTTTTGTTTTTTTCATATCATACAGGTATGAAAAAGTATGAAAAGTTTTATAGGTAGCTTTTTACATATAATAAACCGTGAATATCGTTCTACATTAATAAGTATACTTCTCTGTTATTATTTTTGATGGTTAACATGGTAATTTACTGTACTATGATTTATTTAATCAATGCCTTACTGTACCAGTCAGGAATAGGTTTGGATTTGAGGGCCAAAACCAAAAAAGTGAACAACCACACATGAATGAACTAACAGTGGCTTACATCAGATAGAAGTTTAAATCTCATTCACACCAGGGAAGTCTGGAGGTGCCACGTTGGCATACCATCTCTTGGCTCTGCCTCTCTCAACACACTGCTTTCATCTCATGGGTCTTTAAAGGGGGGTGGTAGCTGTTCTGAGCAAACTGGATGTCCAGGAGCCCTTAGGTGAGGCACCGAGTCTGACCTTAAGGAACTCTCTGGAGACTGGAAGAACACCATTTTCCACACCCTAGTTCCAGTCTCAGCCTACTTTCCCACTACCAACTCTAGCCTCTCCTTGACTGAGATGCATGTGATGCTTTGGAGTCCTCAGCTCAACCTGGCCTCTCTGTTGAGACCCCCCAGTCAGATACCTCTCTCCCCCATAGGGTCCACCTAACTCCAGTCCCACTTGTCAGCTCATGTTCACAGCTCTTCCTTCTCTGAGGACCTCCAGGTCATCCCCTAATACAACCTGTGTTTGGCTGCAATGTCCCTCAGGACCACTCTCCTCTTATTCCCCCAGGCCCAAGGCCAGAACCCAGGCCACTCAGTTCCCAGCAGCAAGGCTGGGTGGCCTCAAATACAGGAGCCCTCGCACCATCCTTCCTTCTCTCCCTTTAAAGCTTCCAGGACTTCTCATTCCCCATTCCTCTGTTAGACCATCACCACCACCCCTTCTGCACCAAACTTTCCAAATCTTCCCTCCTCCCAGAGGTGTAGCTTCACCCTCACACCTGCCCCCCCTTTCAGAAACTTTCCCCAACAGTTGCACTTCTATAAAGAAATAACACAAAACGAGGTCAAATGTAAACCACTACCCTAAATCCATGCTTAAAATGAAACTTCCGGAAAGTTAGGAGGGGCTCATTTCTTTTCTGGTCAGGCACAGGGACACTATATTTCTGCCCTGGGGTAGTGTAAATTCCTTGAAGACAGCCACCAAGGTTTTTGGCACCCTCTTGAGTACGGAGTCTCCCCAGGCGTCAGCACACAATGGCCCCTCCATGAGGCTCACTCTGAAGATAGCAGCCACTTTGGATTCAGGAGCTCTACCTGTAAGAATTTGCATTGTCACTAAATTGCAAAACCTTTGAGGCTGGAGAGTGTTTTCTTTGTATTCCCTCAGCCTTAGCACCAGGCCCAAGTTAAAGCTGGCCTTAACTGAATACATAGAATTATACCTCCCTCAGGGAAGCCTAAAGCAGGGAGGCCTGTACTTTTATTTATTTGTCTGTTTCTTTGTTTGCTAGTTAATTAAACTATCTAGAGTCCACAAGAGGTCCACCCTCATGGCCGTCAGACTTTTGAAGGAAGCCTCCTGCTACGTTCTCCATTTCCTTCCTGCCCATTTGCATGCTCCCCCTATTTTGTCCTGTTCCCTGTTTCCTATCTTTTGAATGGGCAACCTGCAAAGCAGACAGGTCTTTTCTCCAAAGGTACAGTAGCACCAAAATAAACAAACAAACAAAACAACAACAACTCCCACCCCCAGGTTTTCTTGGATTTTATTGCTTGATTTTAAAACAGCTAAAAAAGTACTACTTCTTTTGCATTGGAGGGTGTTAATTATAGTTTTTAATTACAAAAAGGAAAAATATTACCTCAAACACTACTACCTCAAACATAGCCCAACTCCTGGGGTTTGGGGCACTTTTGTGGCCTGGCCAAATTCACAAATATCTCTGAATTACCCAGTACCAGGCAAGGGTCACTACACACTGTAGGACCCATAGTACTTCTTTCTCAAGAACTCACATACAGAACTAGGACAGACAGGCCCTGCCCAAGCGCATTTCACAACCTGCTCCAGAGAGTGTGAAGAAAAGATCTCTGGGAACCCGGAGACCAGAGTCTCAACTGCTTGGTATGAGATGCTATATTACTTTCCTAGGGCTGCCATAACATAACAAAGGGCCATATCTGCTGTACTTTGTTATTGTCTCACAGGTCTGGAGGACAGAAGTCTGAGATCAAGGTGTCGGCAGGGTTGGTTCCATCTGAGGCTGTGAGGGAGAATCTGTTCCGGGCCTTTCCCTTAGCTTCTGGTGATTTGCTGGCAATCTTTGGTGTTCCTTGGCTTCTAGAAGCATCACCTCCATCTCTGCCCTCATGTTCACACAGTATTCTCCTTGTGTGCATCTGTCTGTCTCCAATTTCCCCTTTATAGAAGGACATCAGTCATACTACATTAGGGCCCACCCTACTCCAGTTTGACCTTATCTTAACTAATTATATCTACAAGGACCTAATTCTGAAACATTCTGAGGTACTAGGGGCTGGAACTTGAACAGATACATTTGGGGGTGGAGCACAATTCAATTCATAACAGATGCATTCTAAAAGAGGTGACGAAATACCTGGGTCCTGAAGGACAATGACATTTCAAAGGCACAGCCTGGGAGCAGAGGCAGGAGGCAAGAGACAGAGGCAGGAACACAATACAAATCACAGAACTTCTTGGAGTCTGATATTCACTTTATTCAATAATTAGTTATTGAGCACTTACTATGGATCAGGCACCATGTCAGGAGCATACCAATGGCAAACAGACAATTCCCAACTTCTTGGTGCTTACAGTCTAGTGGGAAAGCAGATCCCAGAAGACGCTGGGTTTGAGAGCAAGTGGAAAGAGACAGAAGTGGCACAGTAAGACCTTCTTTTCCTTCCTTCCTGCTGGTGGGAATGCAAGTATGATGGGTAGAGTTTGAGCAGCTGTATCTTGCCTTAGATACTGAAGAAACAAGATAGAAGGAGACCGGATCTCGGACATCGAGCGCCATACCAGCCCTATGTATGAGTATCTTTCAATGAAAGAAAAATAAGCAGCTCTCTTGTCAAGCAACTATTATTATAGCCTCTTTGCACCACGTAACAAACCTTAATACTAACTGATATAGCAATCTACCTTACTTAAGAGCGAGTAGTAGAAAAAAGAAGTAAAGAGAATATGGTCAGATCTACCTCTCAACTTGGATCTGAGTTCAAATCAGTTGCCATCTCTGTAAACTAGAATAATAACTAGAGTTGCTATGAGGATTAAATGAGATCATACAAGTAAATTCCTTAGGATGATGCTTAGCACTGTTAAATGCATGACAAAGTATTCAGTTCTAAATACATGATAGTTGCAGTTATGATTGCTATTATTTTCACAGGTATCTCACACTCAAACTGTTCAACATTGTCCTCATGATATTTCCTCAAGGGCTCCTCCTCCAGGGCTCCCTGTCTGATACACGGCCCGCACCAGCTTCCCGGTTGTCCATACCAGAAAACAGGGGGTCATAGTCTCCCATAGATAATCGGTCCCTACCAGACCTTACCAACTCTCCTTCTTAAACACAATCACTCCTGTCTCTTCTGGACACCTGTGCAACTCCCTCAGCTTCATCCATTCTCCATCTACCCTGCTTCCTGAGAGGTCTTTTCAAAGGCAGATTCCATCCATTCACTCTTGCTCTCAACTCTCTAGAGCTTTCTATGGTTTTTACAGAGAAGTGGGCCCTAAGACCTGCACGGTTCTGCTCTTGTCCACTTCTCTTCACTCATCCTGGCCCCCTTTCTGTCCCTGGAGACCTTCATACATGTAGTTCCTTCAGCCTAGAAACACGCCCTCCCACTCCCATCACCCCAGTTTTCTCACAGAACTTCAAGTCTCAGCTTAAGTTTCCTTTTCCAGGGAAGCTGTGCCCGACTCCACTATTTCTCTTTATAAACTCTCTTGACCCTGCATATATTTCTTTTTAAATAAGTCAATTATCATGGACACGATTTCATAGAAACACGTGTAGTTGTATGTTTATTATCTGCCCACCCTGTGTGACAGAAAGCCCTGGGAAGACAGTGATCACCTCATCTCCTTTACACTGTATCTCTTTCACCTAAGTACCACAAAGCCATATTTTCACTCAGAAAAAAGGAAGTTACCTTAAAGTTTTTTCATACAAACTGTTTTATTGAAATGTAACATACAAAAAAGTACACAGATCATAAATATACATCTTGATGAATATATGAATTTTCACCAACTGAGCACACCATGCCACTAGTACCTAGATGAACCAGAACACGACCAGCACCAAGAAGACCCCTTGTGTCCCTTTCTAGTCACCTCCCCACCAAAGGTAGCACCTAACTTGTCTTCTAACATGATAGATTAGTTTGACCAGGTTTTATAATTTGTATGAATGGAATGGAATCCTACTGGGCATATCCTTTTGTGCTTGGCTCCTTTTGCTCAACATTTAATTTATGAGATTCACCCATGTGGTCATGCGTGGTTGTGGTTGGTTCACTCTCATTGCTACGTACTATTCCATTCTGTGAACAGCCCACTACATATTGACCCATTTGAGTCCCAACAAAATCACTTGCTTTGGAGGACACTCTCAATGACTTGATATTGAACAACAAAGTGGTATTTGGGGAAGACCTATGAACTGAAAATGGCCTCAATCAATGCTAGTTTGCAATGTTTAGAGAGGTCACCTAATAGAATTGGTTTACAAAAAGGAAAAGAAAGAAAAAGGAAGGAAAGAAAAGAAACGAGGCTGTCTTTCTCTGTCCAGGCTGCTATCGCAGAATACCATAGACTAAGTGGCTTATAAACAGACATTTATTTCTCATAATCCTGGAAGTTGGGAAATCCAAGATCAAGGCACCGGCAGATTTGGTGTCTGGTGAGAACCCACTTTCTGGTTCTTAGATGGCCGTCTTTTTGGTATGTCTTCACATAGTAGCAGGGACCAGATTACTCTTTGGTGTCTCTTATAATGGCACTAATCTCATTCATGATCACCCCACCCTCATCACCTCATCACCTCCCAAAGGACCCACCTCCTAATATCATCATTTTGGGAATTGGGATTTCAACATATGAATTGGGGGGAGGCAAAAACATTCAGTCCATTGCAGAGACAAAGGAAGAGAGCTAAGATTCAGTCATTCCTGGTTACAGACACAAATATTGAATTGTGTTGTGAATAAGCCCTTTAATGTTTGCTTTCAAAAGCAAGTCAGCGGTTCTATTGTGGAGATCACAAATGCTCACAGAGAGAAGGCATGAAAGAGACAGCCTAATGGCAGGGAAATGAGTACTTACAGCATTGGATAAAATTTCCACACAGAAAGTATAAGGTTTCAAACTCCTCAGTGAGCAGGGCAGGCAACATGCTCTGGAAAGCTATGTCCAGTGACAGATGCGATATAATGCTGATGAAATCACTAATGTCAAAGATTTGTGGGAAGTTTAATAAAATAACTTTGGTCTGTGACAGTGGAAAACACAATATAATCTCAACTAATATGTTGTTTTAATAATAATTGGGGAAGGGGAACAGGATTTTATTGCGGAACAGTGTGTACTTCCAGGACTTTTTCCAAGTCAAGTTGCTGTTCTTTCAATCTTAGTTGTGGAGGGTGCCACAACTAAGCTCCTTCCGTTCAGCTCTAGGTCCAGTTGCCGTTGTTAGTTGCAGGGGGCGCAGCCCACCATCCCTTGTGGGAGTTGAACCGGCAACCTTGTGGTTGAGAGGACGCACTCCAACCAACTGAGCCATCCGGGAGCTTAGTGGCAGTTCAGCTCAAGGTGCCGTGTTCAATCTTAGTTGCAGGGGGCGGAGTCTACCATGCCTTGAGGGAGTTGAGGAGTCGAACCTGCAACCTTGTGGTCGAGCGCCCACTGGCTCAGGTGGGAATCAAACCGGCAGCCTGCGGTGTTAGGAGCACGGAGCTCCAACTGCCAGAGCCACCGAGCTGACCCTAGTAATATGTACTTTTAAATACATATAGGTAACTGTGATGGTTTAAAAAATATGTCCACACATTCTTTAACACTTTTCCCTTCAAGAGGTGGAGCCAAATTCTCTTTCCCTTGTCGGTGGGCTGGACCTGGTGGCTGGCTTCTAATGAATAGAGTAAAGGGGACATGATGGGATGTGACTCTGAAGGCTAGGTCATAAGGCACTGTGGGCATCTGGTTATTCCTTCTCTTGCTTTCTCTTAGATTGCTCTGTCTGGGGAAAGCCAACTGCCATGTTGGTAGCTGCCCTATGGAGAAGCCCATGTGGTGACTGAGTGAGGGAGGCCTCCAGTCACCTCCAGTGAGGAACTGAGGCTTGCCAACAACTGCGTGATTCTCCAGCCCCTTCAGCCTTGCAGCCCTGGTCTGCATCTAATATTCTTGGCCTAAAATTTCAAGGTAGACACAAAAGGTATTTGGGAGCCTTCTCATTAGAAAAACATGGGATCATTTTACATTTGGTCATATAAGACATTTCATTTGTTGACTGGACGGATGGATGGATGGGTAGATGGATCTCAGCTTAAGAAAGAATAGACTTTGGAAGAAGAATTTGAGATAGAAGAGCCCAACGGCAGAAGCCAATGAGGGTGCCATTGTAGTGGTCCAGCAAGAAAGGATGGGAGCCTGGGTCAAGGCTGAGGCTGTGGGGAGTGCATGGAGGAAGATGCTTATAATCAGAGGGACATTTTGGAGCAAAGGTCCTCCATCACGGACCCCTGTGGCAGTCTGATAAAGTTTATGAACCCCTTCTCAGAATAGTGTTTTATAAGGCATATAATAAAACAATAGGATTACAAAGGAAACCAATTATATTGAAATACATTATCAAAATACCAAAACTCCACAAATCTCTGATATAGTCATGTGTCCACAAATTCTTTGACACTTCCCCCATTGAGAGGTGGGGTCTATGTCCCCTCCATTTGTATACAGACTGACCTAAAGAAGAGATTTGCTTGACCAGTAGAATGTGGCAGAAGTGACATTCTGGAACTTCTAAGGCTAGCTAGGTCAGAAAAGTCCTGGTAGCTTCTCTGAGTACTTTGGCGCTACAAGCCACAATGTACAAAGTCCCACTACTCAGGGGTCGCCATAACGGAGAGTTCACTTTGAACAGATGACATGGACAGGCTAGGAGACTGCCTAGAGGAACAGAGAGATGGAGATACCTAAGGATTCGCCAGTCATTTGGGTCATCCCACCCGAGGCCTCTGACATTGCCAGGAGACCAGAGGAGACAGCCCGCCAAGCCCTGCCCAAATTTCAGGCTCAAGAACAAAAGAAATTATTATTTTCAGTCACTAAATTTTGAGATAATTTGTTACATAGTATAGATAACTAGAACACTAATGGATGTGCCGTTTTAATTACAGATTAAATAATAAGATCTAGCAGCAGACTTAACAAATACGATAATTTCGAATTAGTGATGAATGTGATCAATATATTGAAAGATTGGCATTATCTGTAATATGATATGAAATTATCTGTGATTTTGATTGGTAACCAAGTCATTGGTGCTGCTAATACAATTGCAGTTATTTGCCTACATGCATGACCGAAGGACATGCTAAATTTCAGTTGAAGGTTAGTGAAAAGAAAAATAAGGGGCGGTAGGATGGCTCAGTTGGTTAGAGCACGAGCTCTCAGCAACAAGGTTGCCAGTTCAATTCCCACATGGGATGATGGGCTGCGCCCCCTGCAACTAAAGATTGAAAACGGCAGCTGGACTTGGGGCTGAGCTGCGCCCTCCACAACTAGATTGAAGGACATTGAAGGACAACGACTTGGAGCTGATGGGCCCTGGAGAAACACACTATTCCCCAATATTCCCCAATTAAAAAAAAAAAAAAAAGGGTTGGCCCGGTGGTTGGAGCACCGTGCTCCTAACGCCAAGGTCACCGGTTGGATTCCCACATGGTCCAGTGAGCTGCGCCCTCTACAGCTAAGATTGTGAAGCTAAGATTGTGAGCAATGGCTCTCCCAGGAGCTGGGCTGCCATGAGCAGCCGGAGATCGGCATGAGTGGCCGGCAGCCAGCATGAGCGACCGGCAGCTGGCGAGAGCTGCCGTGAGGTGCTGTGAGCAGCCGACCGAGGACCGGAGTCTGACTGCCTCAGCCTGGGGGGTGCAAGGCTCATAATACCAGCATGGGCCAGGGAGCTGTGTCCTACCAACTGAGAAACAATGGCTTGAACCAGAGTGGGGGCGGGGAGGCGCCAAGAAGTGTGGGGGGGGGAAGAGTTAAGATGGTAAATTAAAAGAAAAAAAAGAAAAAAAAAAGATTTTCCATCCCAGTTCACAAGTCCCGTGAATTCTATCGCAAGTTAAGAAGCCCTATTTTAGAGAGAAATCGGGGCATCCCTTTGATGACTGATTCTGCCCTTAAGAATTCAGTGAAGCCACTTCTATAGACAGCTGAACAGACTGTATTTTTAAATGTGTTTTACTGAAAGCTTTAAAAATACCTCTCCTTTCATTCTTCTCCTTACTCTCTGATGTTCTTTCTCATTTTTCTTCTACTGCAGCTCTTGCCTATCTCTTAGTGTTCTCTGCTCCTCTCCGTCCCCAGAATCCAGAGGGTTGGGCCCCTATGTCCCTGGCCTGGACAACACAGAAGGTTCTCTCAACCTTCAGTCATGCCTGTTGCCACCCACCAACTGCCGTGCTGCCAGAGGAGCTTCCTAGAATACAAATGTCATCTAGTCCTCACCATCTCCAGCTCCCAAGGCCACATTGGTGAGCAAAAGAGAGAAAAGCTTCTATGATAAAGACATTTCAGAAGCAGGCCCCTCTCTCCTGGCCACTATGATTTTGCGACATTTCCCTTATAGTTCCCCAGTGCTCAGGCTGCTTCCACCCTCTCTATGTTTGCTTTTGCAATTCTGCCCTCTCTGAACACCTTCCCACATTCATCCCCAAGGTTAAGGCAGACTTACTGGTGAAGACAAGGCCGGCATCACCTCCTCCAGGAAGTTTTACCTAAGCTCCCCACCCTAAGATTAACTAACTACTCCTTCCTCATTGGCCCACCCACTCTGTGGAAGGGTGGGTTTTTTCCCTTACACATTTTATTGAAGGAAAGCACACATACAGAACAGTACATATAAGTGTATTGTTCAATGGATTTTCGTAAACTGAAGGGATTTGTTCTACTTGCACATAAGCAGCACCCAGAATAAGGAACAGAACCTTCCCGGTCTCCCAGTGGTCCCCCATGCCTCTGCCCAATCACTACACTCCTTCCCCCAAAGGGTAACTATTGTCCTCACCTCTAACTGCAAAGACTAGTTTGGCCTGGTTTTAAACTTCAGATACATGGAATTATACAGTACGAGCCTTTTGATGTCTGGCTTTCCTTGCTCAAGATTATGTTTGTGAGATCCCTTCGTATTGTTATGTGTGATTACAGAATGCTTATTCTCACTGCTGTATAGTATTCACTGTGTGAAGACACCACAGTTTCTTTTCCCATTCTGCTGTTGATGAGCATTTGGGTAGTTTCCAGTTTGGGCCCATTACCAAAAAAGCACTGCTTTTTGGTGAACATGGGTGTATAATTCTGGTTGCATGTATAGCTAGTAACTTACAAGACGTCTTGAAGCAACTACAACATTTTATTGCATATCACTATAATTTGTGTCCCTGTTTCCTTCTCCTAGACTGGGAGCGTCTTTAACAATGGGCTATGTTTTACGTATTTTTTAGCATCACCATCTAGCTTATAGTAGCTGTTCAATATATATTGCTTAAATGAATGAATACTGACAAATGGCTAGAAAAAAAGTATGCCTCCTATGGCCTTCATATTGTCTCATCCTTCTATTGTTAGTTTCTCCTAGATTCTGGTTATTTACTATTTATATTTTTCTAGCAGTTTGTTACATTTTTATTACAAATTTACTCAAATCCTTTGTGGAAGAATGTGAGATACACACACACACACACACACACACACACACACACATACACACACACGCAGCTTCCCTTTTTCCATCTAAGCTCACAGAAAGGAGTGGGACTTGGGACTAAGTAATTTGAATATGTGATGGTCTCTCTACCTACTCTTTTCCAGGAGGAGAGTCTTAGCTACACTACCAACTCCCTGTTCCTGGGACAGGAAACTACCTGAGTCATTTAGATCACACTGCAAATGTTTCCTCATTTCAGTTGTTGAAAGACACCATGCACATAGAAAGGAAGTTATTTTACCTTTAAGTGGCACTTCGGGGCATGCCTATAGGAGATTCGCTTCTCCAGAACTTAATCATTCCAGTTTTGCTTTTCACACTTTTGGTGGCTTCTTGTAAGGTATGAATGTCTGTTTTGTTTCGTTTTGACTCTATCTCCCAGAATAGTTCCTCTCTGTAATGAATTCTTATAAAGATCTGACTTTCAACTGCAAAGCGATCAAAAGAACTATTTGAAACTATTTTACTTCTCCTGCTAGTTTATCATCACTGTTATTGCCGGGAACATTATTTTGCCATACATATTTAGTTTACTCTTTTCTCTTACTCCCAGCAATGTGATTTAAATTATTCCTCATGGCTTTTAGAAAATGGTTTTCAAGGGTGAGAAAAATTAGTGGGCATCTTCCTTTGGGGGTTGAAAGAGGCACAGACACCTATCTAGACAAAATAGAAAGGTGTTTAGTGTTATTAGAATGGTTTAGAGGTATGTCCAAATGCAAGATTGACTCATGTATTTGTTATTTATGGCTGCATAACCAATCACCCCACAATTTAGTAGCTTAAAACAACAAACATTTATTATCTCAGAGTTTCTGTGGGTCAGGAATTCAGGAGCCGTTGAGCTGAATGGTTGTGGCTCTGTGACTCTCATGAGGTTGCAGTCAAGTTGTTGGCTGGGGCTGCAGTCATGTGAAGGTTTCACTGGGGCCACAGGATCATCTTCCAAGATGGCTCACTCACATGGCTGCTGGCAGGAGACCTCAGTTCTTCAACACATGGCTCATCCCATAGGGCTGCTTGAATGTCCCCAGGACATGGCAGCTGACTCCCCCCCATAGCAATGAGGAAGCCACAGTGCCTTTTATATCCTAATCATGGATGTTAAGAACAGTCACTTCTGTCACATTCTATTCATTAGAAGTGAGTCACTAAGCACCACCCACAATGAAGGGAAGGAAAATCAGGCTCCACCTTTTAAAGGGAGGACATTTAAAGAATTTGTGGACATATATACCGTGTTTCCCCCAAAATAAGACCTAGCCGGACCATCAGCTCTTATGCGTCTTTTGTAGCAAAAATTAATATAAGACCCAGTATTATATCATATTATGTTATACCCGGTCTTATATTAAAATAAAACCCGGTATTATATTATATTATACCCGGTCTTATATTAAAATAAGACCTGGTCTTATATTAATTTTTGCTTCAAAATATGCATTAGAGCTGATGGTCTGGGTAGGTCTTATTTTCGGGGAAACACAGTATTTAAAAACCACCACAGGTGGTAAATAGGTTAATTGAATCCAATCAAGTGTTGGGGCAATGTGGGTGGTAGCTACAAATTTCCCTCCCCTCCAATCAGATGACAAAGTGGAGAGAGGTAAGAGGTTAGAAAAGAATCAGGGTAAGATTTACCTTGAACTTGGAACCTGAGGTTCAGAAAAAAATTCCACCAGAAGGGTATGGCCTTGGATCTTCAGTTATCATAGCAACTATAAATGGGGATTTAAAAGGGCACTGTGGGTATGTCTCGGGTGTAAGCAAATTCTCCCTGGAGATTTCTAGGGCCCATATCCTGCATCCTGGTCTCCAATTTCTAGCTGGCCACAAATATGATCTATATAGTGTGGTGGCTCGTTGACCAATGTTAAAGGGTAATTCTCAAAAGAAGGCAAAATCATGACTCTTGTACAAATTTACATTGAACACATGACAAAGGTTTTATTTAATTCATTGATTAAGTGAAGGAATGGGTAAGATATTACAACTGGTTTAAAGGAAGGAGAATTCCAAGAACAGAAACATTTCTAGATCAGAAATATTGAAATAAATTTGCAAATGACTGCAAAAATGGCTTTTGGGGTGGGGGTGGGGGTGGTCCCTTCCCCAGAGGGAAATTAGTTCCTTGCCTAAAGGCAAGAAGCATTCACATTGCTATTAGATATCCGCACCTTATAGAGTTGTAAAATAGCCTAGGCACAGATAATGGGTGGTATTACTGTAGGTTCTGACAATCCCACCCAACCCTCAGGCTCCACTAGTCCATTGAAATAACAGCTAGTAATCTCTTTTGCTTGTTACAAAGCCTTAAATTTTTCCTTACATCAAGTAACCTCAACTCCCTTGAGATGGCAAAACACATTCCTCAGAGGGTGTCCTTTTAACCTTGGGAAGGTTGAGAATTGAATATGGAGAAGATGAAATCAATCAAATATGCTGTGGTGATATTTTGGTGTTAAGTTCAAGAATAATCTATTATATAATTTAATTTGTAGTGTTTATGAAAACTTGAGGGTAGTGAAGAATCAGACAGGTTAGCCTTATAATTCCAACTTAAAATTGTATAATAGACTTTAGACTTGTAATTTTAGGTAAAAGGAATTAAAATTTGACTTGGAAAGCAGAGCTGCAATATTTAAGTCAATGGGATATTCACAAATTTAATTTATTTGATTTACAAATGTTTTAAGACCTTGGGAAAGTTTTCTTGTTAGGGTCATAAGTTTGTCCTTTCAGTAATTTGAATGCTTAAAAAAAAAATAAAACAAATTCAATGTACATATTACAGTCTAAAATGTTTAGGAAAATTTAGCTAAATTTATAAATGGGTGGGACAGTTTAAGAGCATTTAGTCTGTTCAACTTGTCTTGACTGAGCCCTCTCCAAAAATGATTGCTCAAATTTTATATAAAAATAAAAAGGTTAATAAGCGGAAGTTAGAGACTTGTGAAAGTCTAGATTTCAAAATCTGGGATTTAACAAATTAATAATAATTTAAAACCCAAATGTCAATGGTCTTTTCTATATACATTCACATAAATTTACTGGGATACCAAATACTTCCCACTGATGGCTGGTAGGAAAGATGTGGAAACAGATAAAGGTGAATGGGACAGAAAACAAAAAATTAAGCTACATATTCTGTTTTCTTTTAAAATGGATATGTGGCAGTTTTAAAACATAGCTCCAAGATTCTTTGACATACCTCCCATTGACATATAAGGGTCGATGTCCTGTCCTCCTTAAATTGGGGCTCTGTGACTGCTTGACCCATAGAATGTGGTGGAACTGACACTGCTAGTTTCCATGGTCAGGCCTTAAGTAAATGGCGGCTTCCCTTTCCTCTCTTTTGGGTGCTTGCTCTTGGCACCTAGCCACCATGCTGTGAGGAAGCCCAAGCCATCCTGTGGAGAGGCCCTCATGGAGAAGAACCAGAGCCAGCACCAACTTGCCTACCACATGTACGAGCCATCGTGAAAATGGATCCCGACGTCCCAGTTGAGCTGCCCCAGCTGACATAGTGTGGAACGGAGGTGAGATGTCTCTGCCAACCAAGCCTTGCCCAGATTGCAGATTCTTGAGAAAAATAAATGATTATTGTTGTTTATACCACTAAGCTTTGAGGTGACTTTACACAGTAACAGATAATCAGATATAACTTACATAGTAACGAGTACAAATCTTAAAGTGTACAGCCTGATGAATTTTTACATTTTGTATATTATTACCATGTAGCCATCAATCAGGTTAGATATAGAATATTTGCATCTCCCCAGAAGTTTCCTTAGTTGAACAGCTTCTTGAGATACTACCCAGATACCTGAATTATTAGCCCACAGCTCTGGGCAGCTCAGCATTTATTTTTTCTTAGAGATGTTTCCAAACTTAACTGGATTAGAAACATTCTCTCCAGTTTCCATCGATGAAATAAAAACAGGTTCTGATGTGTGGGCCAGAAATAAGCAAAGCCTCAAAAGGAAGACAACCAGGTTTCAGTCTGTAACCTCTGGGAAGCAGGTCGGCAGGAAAATGAGCTGATATTCTCTTAAACCTCCTATCAGCAGAATCACCTCATAAAATGCAAGCGCATAGGGTGCTGTCTTAATACCTGTGGTCAGGCCTCTGAGGCCTGATTTGGTACTTACAGTCCTAACTGTCCAAAGCAACTAAGGCCAAAAGGGCTTTGGGGAATCTTTAAGCTGGGAAGGGGAGATCCCCCCTCCCACACAAAAAAATCTGCTTTACCAACTGCTTTACTTCAAACTGTGGGCTGATTTCCATTTATCACACTTGGCCCTAATTACCCTGGAGCAGCCTTTCTTCCTTTGGCCTGGAGCAAGAATTTTAAGGGGCTCCTGACAAAGCTGGTCCCTGAAAACAAATAATAGTGGAGGTTCAGGGAAGACTGGGTGAGGAAGTGTCCATCCCCATCCCTCTCTTTCCTGGAGACCCAAGTTCCAGGCCGGCTTGGGATCTCCCCAAGTAGGAACTGGAGTTCCTTCACTAAATAGATTTTCCTTTTGTTGTCACATTAATTTGCAACTCATTAATAGTGACAGAAGTGAGGTACTGCACTGAGTTAATTTGCATATTCATGAGTGACTTATTATTAAACAAATAAGATTTTCCTATCTTCGTAAGCACCCAAAGTAAGGCTGAACAGTACATTACACCGGCCCCGATGCTCTATTCTCTCTTTAATATGTTAATAGATGCAGTTGATTTCTTTAAGTAAATACGCATCTATAAAACAACACGTACTTTATAAAAAAGAAATCATTTAAATAATAATCCATTAGCAAAGTTGGCAACAATTTAAGAGGAACAACCCATTAATACTAATGCGTGAAAATCAATTTGCGAATTTTAACTCGGTTGGGTGGTGGGTTGGGGACGACCGAGGAGGAAGACCTGGGAGAGTGTGTGCACTCTTAAAAAAATATTTTAATGAGTTTCTGGACACAAGCACTCTAAAAACTGCCTGCGTCCTGCCCCGGATCAACGTTTTTCCGGCGTCCGAAGGGCACTGGAATCGTCAGCTGAAAGCAGGCCTTAGCGCTACGACGACTCTGCCGCTTTCATGATGCCCAGCGGCCCCCCAGCAGCCCCCCGCAGCACCGGGTTAAGCAGGGTGGGGGCGGGGCATGGCCTGGTCTCCGGGCGAGGTTCCCCCACCAGATTGGGACGGGTGGCCTCCCCACCAATTCACCCTGCTCCTGCACACTTTCGTCACAGCCGGTTCTGTCCTACCGGGGTCAGGGCGGGCTCCCCCCGCGGCGGCGCGGAGCGCGGGGCCAACCGCGCACCCTTATCTCGGCGGAGTCAGACACTCGCCTCGCGGAATCTGTTGACATTTACTATTGTTCGCAGGAGTCCGGGGCACGGGGCGGGGGCGGGCAGGCGGGCCGGGGCGAGAAGGAGGGCGGCGAGTGTGGGGCCTGCGGTCGGCCCGGGTGTGTGTGTGAGCTTGCCAAGGAGGCGGGGTGAGTCGTCTCCACGGAAAATAAAAAAGTGGCTCGCGGGCCCGGAAGCTTCCAAACCCGCTCTCTGGCCTAGGCCCGGAGTCGAGGTGTGTGTGTGTGTGGGGGGGGGCAGGTTCACAGAAAGGAAGATTGGGCGGCCGGTGGTGGGGTCCGCGGATGCAGGGGGTCGGCTCCAGCCGCCCGGCCCCCAGTGACCGGCAGGACACAAGTGCATTTGTGCCGAGCCGTGGCGGGGATTAAAGTGCCATACGGCCCGAGCTAGGGGGGCGAGTCGGGTGGAAAACAACTCCCCGCGCGCACAAAGCGCGCATTGTTCCAGCCACCTCCATTATGCCGCGCTGCAGCCAAGAGCCCGTTTCGCAACTGCCTGTCCGCCCGGCGCGCGCGCGAGCGCGCGCGCGCACACACACACACACGAATTCTCCCCGGCAGAGGCCCGGGGTGGGTGCGCTCCGCCGGGACTGGGAGAGGCTGCTGGTGTGGTGGTGGTGGTGGTGGTGGTGGTGATGGTGGTGAGGGGGTGGTAAGGGATACTCGCAGGCGTCTTTTTCACGCCGGGTGCTTGTCAATTCAGGGCTGGGCTTTTTCATGTTTTTTCTCCCAAATCTCCTTCTCGGCTCTTTTTCTCCGACTCCCCGAGCCAGCTCCGAGCGCACCCCGGAGCGTGGAGCTCCCTGGCAGAGGCGGCGACGGCGGGGATGGGGGGTGGGGCGGGAGCACTCCCAGCCGCTGTCACCCGCATATCGCAGCCCGAGGCGCGCAGCGTTTGCCTGCACTGCTGAGGACACGTGCTCAGGAGGAACAGGAGAAGCATTCCGCCTTCCAAGGAGAGGCTCTCGGAGCGCCCCTGTCCCGTGCTCTTCAGGACTTCCCCAGGCCCTGAGAAGGAGCTGCGGAATCCCCAGCCGCACTGCTGGCCTGCCCGCCGGTGCGTGCCAAGTGGGACAGCTCGGCCGCCCCACCCTCACCACGGCGGTGCCCGGGCCCAGCCCTCCGCCATCTCCGGCTTTCACGGCACCGGATAGGAATTTAAGGCTTGCCAGCCTCTTAGGACCCTACCCTGTTCTCCCCTGGGAGCGGAATAGGAGTTAAGGGGAGGTAGAGAACCAAGGCGGCCCCTCGCCTCCTGCCGCGCCCTCCCTGGTGGGCAGGTGGGGAGCGTAGGAGCCGGAGCGCTGCGAGCCAGCGCGGTCTGGTTTCCTTTACGTTTACAAGCTATAAATAAACTTCCCCTTGGGCGGATGCGCGCTGCGTCCAAGAGCGGCTTCCCGCCGAATCGGGAGGGTGGTTTACGATCAGGGCCCGGAGCTGGTCCTAAGCGCGTCCTGAGCCCAGGGTGGGGCGTTGGCTCCGGGAGAGCTCAGAGGTCGGCCAGGAGTGGACGAGTGACCCTCCATCCCCCGCGGGGCTGGGGCGCCACAGCGGTGAGGCCCGAGGGTGGGGCTGGGTGATTTATGAGCCGTCACCCCACCCAGCCCCTCCCATTTCACTTGTTTTCCTCGCCTTCTTCATTTCAAACCGGGTTCCCAAGGCCTCGCCCCCAACCCTGCCCAGCGACGATTTGGCAATCAGGCTGCTGGAGTGCCAACACCGGCCCAGGTGGGGCGCGTGTCCGCAGGGCGTGGGCGAAGCCCTCGATGCTTTTCACCTCGGTGCCCCCGCTCCGAGCGCTACGAGACTAGGCGGCCGGGGGCGGCCTTGGCCTGAGAGGCGGGGAGGAAGGGCTGACCGCGCGACTCCGGAAATCGCGGGCCTGCCTGGTGGATCACTGACCTTCAAGGTCACCGGGTGCGGGGAAACCACCGGCCCACGCCAGAGCAGAGGCCACCGCTCAAGTCGGAACCCTACTGGGGACGAGGGGTGCGCAGCTCCGCAAGAAAGCCGAGAGGACACGATACAAGACATAGTTTGGAGGCCACCACAAGTTCCAACACTGCCCTCCATCAAAGGGGCGCCGTTTTACTTGGCCTTAGTGCGCACACTACGAGACCTGGGGCCTGGCCTCCTCAAATCTACAGCATACGTGTGTGTGTGTGGGGGGGGGGGGCAGTAGGGGTCTATGGAGACTGTAAAAGGAGTGGGGTGACTAGCAGCAGCCACGTTCGTTTCCGCTGAAATTCAGGAGGACGCGCAGGAGATACGGCCAGCCGAGTGGGCGAGAGCCTGGCTTGGGAATGGGGAGGCGTCTTCCCTCCGGGAGGTTCCGTAACCAGCGCCCCCAGCGTCCCCTTCCCTCCGCCTCCGCGCCCCAGGCTCTCTCCTCTGCCGTGTGTTTGTTTAACCCTCAACCCCCTCTGCCGCAGCCGCGGGTAGAGGGATTCCTGGCCGCGCTAATCCTGGGGCTGGACCCCAACCTCGGGCTGCCGGGAGCGCCCTTCCTCCTTCGAACACGGAGGCCGAAGGTACCAATGGGCTAGCACCTTCACCACTTAAATGGGCCTGGGGGCCTTCAGGGATCGACAGAAGGGGACCCTTGGCAAGGTCCCCATTGTTCCCCGGGAGCTGGGAAGCTGATTCACGCTCTGAGAACAGAGTGCTGGCGAGTGTTTTCTCGGCAGCCCTTACCAGAGTGCTTTATTTAGACAGGCTTTATTTACAGTACACATGTTTTCGGCTCGTTATTCTGGAGGCGGGAATGGAAACTGGGCAGAGCAGTTCTCCCTGTGAGCCTCATGTTGGGAAGGGACTGAGGCTCAGCGCAGTCGAAGGATCCCACTCCCGCTTTGCTATGTTCCCTCGTGAGGAAGAAAACTGAACGAGTGGACGTGGAGGGCACATACAAGGATCATCCCCTCCCACAGTGTGTGCTCTTCCAAGTATATGGAAAAAGGCCGGACTTCTGTATGCCCATTTTACAGACTTCAGGGAGGGTGAGGGCAGCATCATACAGACACCAGCTTAGTGAGAAAAGCATCTTTAACTCCTTTTCCTGGGCTTCTTCCTTACAGGTTTGGGTTTGTAGTTCCCAGGGTTACCCAAGTCCTCGTCTCTCTGGATGCTGTGAAGGGCCTTGTCCTGACTCCAGAGTGGAGGGTACAGGCGGGCCAGGCGGCTAGAAGGCCTCTGGTGGCCAGCCTGCAGTCAAGCATGCTTTTTGGCAGCAGCTCAGTAAGGGGGGTGGTCCAGTTAGGGACTGCAGGAAATTGTCTGAGCTAGATTAAATATTTTACAAAACCTTCGGGGGGCCTACGGTTGACTTGAAGCTGGCAATGTTAAACCAAACAAAAGTTAACGAGTTCTCTCTCCTGACTTTTTAGGTACAGTTCAGAGAAAACTCAAGGTAGCACTGACTCTGTAGAGGAAGCAAGTTTAATGGTGTTTCCTCTCATTTTTCTCCACCTCGAGAAGTTGCAGTTGTCCCCACCGCTGCTTGCATAGCTCAGTAGCCCCTCTGGGGTTGGGGGTGCAGAAAAGCCTCTTGGGATCCCTTTTTCAGGGATGGTAGCTGACTTGATCTCCCGTGGCCACTGAATTCTAAATCTTAGCCCTTTTGCTTGCTTCTGACTCCTCTTTGGAGTGAAGAGCAGTCTCACCGGAAGTGCTCCTGGCTAGAAACTGCATAGGACACAGTGCAGACACCAGGGCCCCTTCGCTTGGCCTTCCCCTAGGCAGCCCTTGAGGGAGAAAAGCTTCCTCTGCAGGAGTCAAGGCCTAACACCCTTTGCCTGGTTTTCTCTCCCTCCCTTGAGTCTCTGGCTGCAAATTCTGAACTGCTTTCTGGGGTTTGTCTGCAGTGTTTCCTGAATCCCACATCCTTTGGTCCCTACCCCCTGGTCTAGGGGTGACCTCTCCCCTGCTTGGATGTCCACCCCATCCCCATATCCATGCTGCAGGGTACGATCTCAGCAGGCCAGAACAGAACTGTGGCCCTGTGAGACAGGGAGCTGGCTTGACCTTTGCAGAAAGGGAAGAGAAGGCCAATTCACAGCTCGCGCGCTGCAGGGAGACCCAGGGCTGCACAGGGAGCCGCAGGCATTGCCACAGCCCCAGCAGCTCTGACGGGAGCCTGTAAGAGGAAACCAGCTCTGGGAAGCAGAGAGCTTCTGTGCGGGGTGTGTGTGTGTGTGTGTGTGTGTGTGTGTGTGTGCCCAGAACGAGATGCACAAGCAGCTCGGCAAGAGAGGAACAGCCTGTGGGGGCTGCGGCTGCTGCCAGTGTAGTGCAGTGGGGGGGGGGCTCACAGAGGCTGGGGGCCAAGGTTGGGGCTGCCACGGAGGATGGGGCCTCTGGAGAAGACAATCGCTAAAGGACACTGCTTTTAAGAGGCCCAGCCACGTGGAGACTGGCTCAGCAGTGGAGGTGGGGGGCTCCACACAGCATAGGAAAGTACAGCTTAGGAAGGGAGTAAGGGCAGAATTGCCAAAGGATGGAGCCTAGGTCTGGTTTTAAGCATTAATACTTGGGGTGGCTCTTTGAGACAGCACCTTCTCAGGGAAAAATAGCAAAACCATTACTTTAGGTCCCCAGAGACCTCAGGCACAGTGATCTCAGAGCCAGCACTCCAGGCCTACGTAGGGATGTGTGTCTCAGGAAGGGGTTGCAGAAAAGTGCAGCCTACGCTAGTTGCTTCCCAAGCTCAGGGGGAGGGGTTGGCAGTTATGGGGTGTGCTGCTGCCATTTGGGGGTGAGGTGGAGAAGGTGCTGCCTGAACTTTGATGCTGGAAACCATTGTTTCAGTCTGCACCCAGCGCTTCTCCAGCCGGGCTAATTCTCCATGTGTCCAATTTTCATGTCTGAAAAAAAGCAGCAGCACAGAAACAAAACCATATGACAGGACTGGGCTGCAAACCTGGAAGAATCGAGAGGGTGGGGGAGGTGGCGGCTGGAAAGAGGGAGGGGAAATTATATGTGTGTGGGGGTATGTGGGGGGCGGCGGTGCACCGCTCAAAGTTTCGGCTATTTCCTACCCAATCTCACCTCCCGGTGTGCTCATCTGATGCCGTTCCAACTCCCTCAAACGGTTCTGCAGCCCCAGCGCCCGCGGGAGGGTGGAATTACAGTTGGGAGGCGAGGCGCTGCGGCTAGAGGCAACGCGCAGAGCCGTGGAGCGCGGAAGCACAGGCCCGCAGCCGCCAGACACCGGGCTGGCTCGGGCCAGCCGTCAGTCCCCTGTGGCTCTGTCCTCCTCCCGGTCCGCAGCGGGGAGATTGGTCACCACACACCCTCTGTTGGCTGGAGGGGCGGGGGAGAAGGGGTACAGGGCTTCTCCCACCTACCTCTCCGGGGCGAGATGCCGCCCCGCCCCCCTTCTGAGAACCATTTCCTTAAAAAATAATCTAAGCACCAAACATTGAGCTACGGGTTCAGCTTTTCCCCACCCCCTGTGCCTTCTCTACGTTCTCTAAACCAGCGAGGGCGCTTTAGGCCCGGCTTCTCCCCCTCCCCCCCGCTTCCGCCTGTGCACGAGCCGGTGGCGGTCACTTCTGCGACTCTGGAGGCCGACGGCCTGGAGCTTTGTTCTCCCAGGGCTTCCCCCTCCCCCCTCTAAGTCATCCCCATCTCCACAGTTTATCTGCCCTCCTTCCACGTCCGCGCACACAAACAACCCCGGTTGATAATCTCATTAGCATAGGCCTGGGTCTGGGTGACCGCCAGGTTCCCCGCGCGCCCCGGCGCCGCGCTAGGCTTCGCAGCGAGCCGGAGGTTCCAGCAGGCGTGCGCCCTGGGCGAGGGGCGGGAAGGTCGCGGGGGGACAGTGTTGGCTTTGGGGCAAGATTGGGGCCGGCCGGGAAGAGGAGGCCTCCCGGGGCAGCGGGAGCCGCGGGAGGAAGGCCCCTCCCAGCGCCCAGTTGCCGTGGTCCCCGGAGCAGATGGCAACTTTGTCTCCTGGTGTGCGCGTAGCGACTTTCAACACATTCAAAAGGCTGCGCTTAGCCTGTCGGGGAAGACTCGCTGACATTCAGAACCGATTAAAGACCCGAGACGGTGCCAGGCGCAGTGGAGAGTTATGAATTAATCATGGGGGTTACCGATATCTGAGGCTCCCCAGGGCAGCCCCTCTATTATTAAGCAGCCCCCACTGCCCACTCCTGACCCCCCCCCCGCACCTCCCCCCCGCCACAAAGGAGTAGGCTCAGCGTCTTTTGCACTGCCCCAATTAACAGCCGCCGGGTAATGTGAAAAGTGTTTGCCCTGCCACCCTCGGTGCGGGCTCAGGCCGCGACGCTGGGCCTGCCAGACGCTCGCCAGGCGGAAAACTCAGCCTCTGGGATAGGCCCCGGGTGAGCACTGCGCTTAGGCTCGGGGGCGGGGTGGAGTGAGGCACGTTCTCAGGCTCTGTGCCCCAGGCCCGGCTCCCTTCACGTCCGCAGCGGGGGAGACCATGGCTAGTGGGGGGTCGCCGGGGGCCACCCACTGCCGGGTACATGTTCTGGGTCCCGGGAGTAGCGGTAGGCTCGAGGTTTCACTGGTGGTTCTGGTTATGTTCCAGGCACGGAAAAGAGCGGTTTATGTGGGCTGTGAAACCCCGCACAGTCCCTGGGCCTCCTAGGAGGCCCACTGGCTGGAACCCTCATGCCTCAAGTAGCCCAGAGTCACCCGAAATAACCGGCACCCCTGGGAACCCAAGCACACATCTCGAACACTGAACCCTCTGCCTGCATGTTAAATCACGCACACCCTTCTAATCTTCCCTATTTATTTCCCCGGCCTGCCTGGCCACAGATTTCTGCAAGACAGAGCAGTCTTCGGGTTCCTCCTGCTTCCAGAGGGGCCATAAAAAACAGATGGTCTCATTAGGAACAATTTATGCATATATATTTCGAAGAGTTCAGCAGAGCTGGGGTAGGTTTGCAGCCCCTGCGTCAGGCAGGAGCAAAATATCACCACTTGCAAATGTTTCCAGTTTGCAAAATAATGGCCTATCCAAAGTAGCTAAGCAACGAATTACTCAAACACTAGAAGGTTAGATGCCAATATTATCACATTCCTCGTGTTCCTTAAATCGTCCTCCTCCGCGGTCATTGGATTTCCAAGGAAGGCTCGCGGCCCTCACACCCCTACGCCCGTGGCTTCCTTTCAACGACCATTTCCAATCTCCAAGTCAAATCACTTATTAATTATAGAGGCAACTCGAGCAAACCCAATTACCCGTAGGCAGCCCTTCCCAGATGGGAAGTCTGTCTCGCAGCTCCCACGGTGGCCCAATTTCTGGGGAGCCTTTTTTTTGCGTCCAATTTCTTTTTGTCAGTGGTCCGCCAGCGGCCCTGAGTGTTTCCTCTCCTGATTCTTCTTCCCAGAGGCAACTCCATTTTCTTACCCAGTTCGCTTTCCTTCCTCTAAGGAGACATCCCCGCCCCTTAGGAGGCGCTGCCTTCAGGCTAAATTTACCTCCGCGCCAGGTTTCAGCCTTAGGCGTTGCAGACCTGGCCAGGAATGGCGGAAGCCGGAGACAGAGCCCTATTCATTTGCAAAGGCGGAAGGCTGAGTGATTCGCTTGCTTGGCTAACCCTCGACTCCTCTGTCCTCCCTTCAGGCCTAGCCTGTGGCTTGGGCTCACCTCGATTTGTGAGATGTGGCCCTGGGCTCCGCGGGAGCTGCTAGGAAAAAGGCCTCCTTACTTTCAATGCCGCCACAGTTCTGGCCATATGGTAATAGCGATGCTAACCGCCAGGACTTGGTGCCAAGCAGTTTACATATACATGTGTCTTCTTTAAACCTAGCAGCCACGCGCATTTACATGGGCCTCATTTCTCCCATTTTGCAGATAAGGAAACAGGTTAAGAAACTTGGCTCAAATCGCGCAGTTAGTTGGAAATGAAGCCCTTAATCCAAAACCAGAGTTTTCATCCACAGCTTCAAAGACACCTTCCGGGATAGCATAAACCGTAGGAGGCAGGAGGGGGGTGGTTTGCGTGCAGCAGAGGACGCCTGGCAGCTCAAAGACTTCGGAGGTTTCAGGCAAGTGGTCTAGGCGTCGAGCAGAGAAGTAATTGGAAAGCACACGGGCGGGACGCGAGAGAGACCTGGGAAACCGAGTCGCGCCTCGGATTTGAGGTGCTAGGGTGACTGCATTGGCTGGGGGCAGGGTTGCGGGGTAAAGCGCGGCTGCAAGTCTTGCAGCGCTTGCAGAACGGTCCAGTCGCTCCTTCGGGACCACGACAGCCACTTCCAGGGCTGTGGCGCGCGTGGGACGCGTTGCCGGTTGCGGAGGGCTCGCCCCGGCAACCTGGGGGTCGCGCAGCGTGCAGGAAGCCTGGAGGGGTCCCCAGAGGCAGTTGGCCTCGGCCGCCGCACTTCCCCGGCGCGCTCGCTAAGATGGAGACAGCAGCTCCGCGGAGGAGGGGCAGGGAGGAGAGGGGAAAGTAGAGAGGGATGCGCGGGCGAGCTGGTAACCGTCTGCAGCGAGGAGTGTAATTGCCCCTGTGACCGCGGGCGGCGAGGGCGGGGCGCAGGCCCAGCCTCCTCCCTCGCTCTGTGCTGCGGCCGCGGAGCTGGTTTTGGCTGGGAAGGCGCGGAGCACCTCCAGGGCCTGACCCACCGAGCGCGGGGCGAGGCAGTCCAAACCCTCGCCGCCTGGGGCCTTTCCCTAGTGCGCAGACGACTTCCTTTGGCCCTCAGGCCCTTCCAGACACCAGCCTCCCTTTTCCTTAGGGTCCGTCCTGGCTGGGGCCTGGGACAGTAAGCTGCACCCGCGTGAAGTCCTTCCCTGGAGAGCGGTCAGCCTCGGATGGCGGTTGACCTGTGAGACCCTCCACTGGGCCCTAGCGGGCTCTGAAGCCCGCGCGCTTCTGTTTGTCCCGGGCCACCCTAGCTCAGCAAGGGTCCCCGGGTCAGAAGGGAGACGGGACTTTGGGCGGTCCCTGGGCCACCCCTGGGCCACCCCTCCCCCATCTCCCCACGCCGTCGGCGGGTGTGCTTTGTCCTTTGGTGGGTACCTGACCCTGCGCGGAGCTGTGTGGCCGGATCCGAGGTGGGGAGGGGGCCCGGGACAGCCAGGGATTCCAGAGTTTGTAACCCGTATAGTTTCTGGCTTTCACGGCTCGTTTGAAATCCTCCCACAGGAAGATGTCTGCCAAGGAGGCCTGAGCGGCTCGAAGCCCCGCGCGGCCACCCCGATGTGTGAGTGTGCGGGGTGTGTGCCTGTGTGTGCGTGAGCGCGACCCGGAAAAGGAGGGATGGAGCCGGCCAGGCACTTTCTCCGCGGCGGTGCTGGGAGCGCGGCATGCGGCGCGGGGCCTGGCTCCCAGGGTTCCCCCTCATCCCAGCTGGATCCCGCAGACGCCCCCGCACCTCTCTCGCGCTTTCCTCCCTGCCCCAGCGGCAGGAACTGTTAACCCAGGCAGGTGACGGTGCCCCGGCGCCCGTCGTGCGTTGGTCTTTATACCTCGTGAGTTCAACACTAATGAGTTATGGGTTGGCCCACGAAAACATAATGTGTAAATTAGGAATTTAATGATGTGTAAGATTAAAAGCTGCGCAGGGTTGCATTTATTTAAGGCTGCCATCTTGTGTTCGCAGAGAAATTACTTGAACGACATTGACCCCCCTTGCCTGGAGGACTAAAAAGGCGCGGGGGGCAGGGTGGGTCCCGGGGGCTCTGGGCTCTGGGCGGTGGAACTTAACGCCCGAGGCTGTCTGTGGCTGCTGAGAGCCGACTCTGAGTGGAAGTCTGCAGAGGGGCTGATTAAACCCCTTTCTCCTTTTCAGGGTCCAGGATTGGTAAGGCCCAATTTCTGGGAAACTCACTGCTCCCTCCTGTTCTGGTGTACTCCTGCATTGTAGGGTTGTTTTCAGAATCCAGTGGCACCTTTTCTTTAAAGTAATGTTTGTTTTGCCCATTTCCCTTCTTGCCCAAGATACAAGTGTTGGCCCTGCTTTCATTGATCCGTCCAGTGGAGCATCCAGGGTCACCTAGACCAGGGCAGAACTGGACTCTGCATCCTGAACCCTCGAGTTTACACAGATTAAGCTCACTTTTTGTGGGTTTTGTTTTCTTTTCCTTTTTTCAAATGCTCAGGGAAATTGAAAGCAGAGACTCCCTGCCTTTATGCTCTGACATTGGGGCTCCCTGCTCTGTGCTAGCATGCCTGGGCACAGGCCAGCAGCTGCCTCAGTACTGCTAGTCTCTGCTGATGTCTGCAGAGCTAGGGAGATTTGTCTTTTGCAGTTTTCTTTTTTCCAGCAAAAGCCCTGATATATGTGGCTTGAGGCTCCCTCTCAGGTGCTCCTCAGACCCAGGTGGGGCATATGATGCCATCTTGGGAGGCTGTGCAGAACGGCCACCAGATCAAGCCTTCCATCTGGTTCTGCTACCTGGGTGACTGGTGGGTGGGAGGCCTCTTGGACAGTTTCTGCCCAGCCCGGTGGCAGCTGAGAAGGGAGTGAGGCAAGGCTGGGCGCTCCTGGGACCCAGTACAGAGCTCTCTGTTAACCCCCTAGGAAATGGGGGTGTCCCTCTCTAAGGAACTGCTTTCCACCTGGAAGAATGAGATGGCCTGGTATACCTGGAACCCTAGTGCTTTGAGGGATCTGGGAGGAGTGAAAGCAGATGAAGGATTGGTTCATGAACTTTTATTTAAGGAACAAGGGCTTGTCTTGGTAAATTATAGAGTACTAGAGTCCCGAGGGACATTGGAAGGCTTCCAGTGTGTTTTCTAGGCCTTGAAAGAGTTAATGGGAGAAATGTTGTTCCTGGTTTGTCTGTTTGCTAAAGCCCCACACTTATCTAACCAGTCCCTGAAAGGGTATAACTTTAGAAGTTTCTCTCTCCTGCTTGTCTGGGAGTTTCAGAAACCCCTTGCGTAAGTAATCATGATAATCCTTTCAAATTCCTTAGGGTCTGAGGCCATTTGGTGTTTCCACTTGAGTCCTGTAAAAAAAGATAAGGAGAGAAAAAGGCAGCCTGTCATAAAGAACATTGCAACATATCCCTCTGAAAACTTTCCTCCCTGACCTGGCTATATTGCCCAGATAAACTTACTAAGTGTGTCCCCACGTTTCTGAGAAATGGTACTGCCAAGCCTGGATGTTGACGGGGAAGGGAAAGATCAAAGGGAAGCCAGGTGAGGGGGCCATATTTTCCCTTTTGGTGGAAACATGAAGGGGACACCTGTCCTCCTTGGGGGGCCAGGGGAAGCATATTTCACTGTGGGGAGCAGGTCACAGTAGTAGGCCTTTGAGGTTCTGCTGATAAGACACCTGGCTATCGGAATCAGAAAGGTGTGTGGTTTCTTGGAACTCTTTCAGCCAACTTTCGTGTGTGTGTGTGTGTGTGTGTGTGTGTGTGTGTGTGTGTGTGTTTGTGTGTGTATTACGTGATGTCCCTAAGGGGTCCTTCAGCCCTGGACCAGCTCTCCACTGCCTAAATCAGCCTGTCATGGAAAAGTACCTCCCCTCCTCTGTCTCTAGCCACACTGTCCCTGATCCAGGCCCCAGGGCCAAGGACATCCTAGTCCTTTATGCAGCTTGGCCTTCTTTAGTCCAAGAGGATTTTTGCCCCCAGTGAAATTCTTCATTGAGCTATCAGAGTAGGCTGGCCAGGCCTGTTCCCATTTCTAGTGACATTCTCCAGGGGTCATTTAGTCCTTTATACAATAGTCCCAGAGAGTCTTTAGGAGGAAGTGAAAGAATGCGGGGCTGAATTTTTGTAGGTCTTTTCTAGTTCTCTTCTGCACCTGATCTAGCCCTACATGCTTAGGCAAGTCTCTTTCCCTCTCTGTGCCCTGATGTGGAGGGAGATGATTTTAAAGAGCCTTTTCACTTCGACATTCTGGCAATTTCTTTGACAAGGCTGAGTTCTAATCCTCAAGACTGGATACAGGGAAAAGGCAGTTTTTGATTGATTGGGAGGTTTTGGTGTTTATGGCTTTTTTTTGGCAGCTCCTCAGAACAGTGAGTGTGGTAGACAGTTTTGGCTTTGCCTATCCGACTTTTGGTCCCCCATCTAGATTCATAATGTTTGGGGGAACCACTCCTCTCGGATGCTCAGTCTGGTTGCTTTATGAGAGGGGACAGATTTATCTCCTGGCTGCAGAAGTGGGATGAATGGAACATTTGAACCTGCCCCCTCACCCTACTTTGGCCACTGTGATTGGTTCAGGGGTGGGTGTGTGATCAGAATAGGTCCCAGAGAGACAATTTCAGAACTTGCTGTTTCTAATGGAAAAGAGAATCACACTTTCTACTGGGGTTAGCAAAAAGATAGGCTATAAACCTGGGCTGGCTGGCAGCCTGATAATGGAACCAACAAAGAGCAGAGGCAGGTGATAGTCTGCATTGTTTCAGCCCCTGGGTTCTGTTGAACCTGAAGGCAGCCTTGCCCCAGGATATTTCAGTTATGTGCGCCAATAAATTCCCTTTCTTTGCTTAAATCACTTTAACCTAGGTTTTCTGTCACTTGCAGTTGAGAGAGTCTTGATTTACCAACATAGAAGTCACTACCCCCATTCAGGTTGAGAGAAGATAAATCCAGTAGGTATGAAAAGCAGGATGGGAAGGAACTCAGACCTCTCTTTCCACCCCGGTGCGTGGCTCAGGGAGCTTTGTCATCATTTTAGTTTTCTTTTTCTGGTCTCGTACATCTTTCCAAAGGACCCACCCAGAAGTGAACCTAGTGTGCTGGGACATCTTCATCTTGGTTGGTGCCAGGAGAGAGTGTTTGCTTTCATTTCTGGTGGAGCCTGTCCAGGATTTCACGCTTTGCTCTCAAACCCTCTCCTAAGCTGTCTTCCTAATGTTAACTTCCTTTCTTTTGGTTTTCTGCTTTGTTTTCTTGCTCTCATCCTAAATACATTTTCTTGAGTCCCATCCATTCCCTTAATCTGATCTTCTATATTCTACTTTAAAGATACTTTCCAGGCCTGGGTCTGGAAACAGTGCTTAGCAGGCAGTAGTAAGTGCCTGGTAATTGTTAGTTTGTTGTGGCATGAAGTGTATTGTTTTCTTCCCCTTGTCTACCAGACATTGATACACTGTCTCCCTTCTTTGGAGCAGTTCCTAGCCCCAAGTCTTTTCACAAGCCTTAACAATATCTGAAAAAGAAGTGGCCATCTTCCCTGGCTCTGGCCTGGATAAACGTGTGTGGCCTCCTCTCCTCCCTACCCCACGCAGCCAGCCCTGTTACAGTGTAAAATACCAAGAGCCCTGGACCAGGAGATAAGAGACCTGGTATCACGCAAATACTCTAGTTAGTCTCACTCACACCCATTCCAACTCCCTTCCACTTTCTCATTCTCTACCATAGAGTCTAGATAGTGAATTTCTCAAATTGCCAGGCTCCTTTAGAGCTAGCAATGGCCATGTGACTCCCAAATAGGGCAAAACCTTGAACAGAGAAGATTTTTAAGCCTTCTGTCTTCTTCCTGCCTGGAACACGGATACTGTGCCTAGAGGTGCAGCAGCCATCTTGGGACAATGAGGATGAAAACCACATGCAACGGACAGCAGAGCAGGAAGATCGAAAGGATCTGGGTCCTTGATAACTGGAGCAGATACACAAGCCCTAGATTCTGTATGTTCCTTTGGACTTCTTGTTACAAGAGAAAAATAACCCCCTTACTCAAGCCACTTACTCAAGTCAGGATTTCTGTTACTTGTAGAAGTCTTAACTGATATATCTGGGCTCTCTTCCCAGCTCTGCTTTAACTCACTGTGTGGTTGTGGGAAAGTGACTTCACCTCTCAGGGCCTCTGTTTCCTCATTTGTAGAATGAATATTTGTGACTACATGCTTTAGAAGATTTTTATAACTAACATTCTGATTTTATAAGTGTAGCTTGGTGTCTTTTTCTCTTGTCTGTCCCCATGTTTAGACCTTATTATTTCAGTCTGCCATCGGTCTCCTGACTTCCAGGTCTGCTCCACCTTCTAAATTTCACACACACACACACACACACACACACACACACACACACTACCCCCCGATTAACCCAAAATATAGGAAGACTGCTTTGTTATGCTTGAAGAGTCTAAAGTTTTTACCCACTAAATAGAATCCTGAATCTTTTTTTTTTTTTTTTTAATTTTCTACATATGTCAAGAAGTGAGTATACTTTTGTGGTAACCAACATCCTATGTAATTGTCTCTAAAGCAAAGAACTGATCAACTAAATACAAAAGATTTTAGAAGGAGATTTAAAACACTATGAGAACTTAATCCATGACAAACCAAAATAACCAAATAATAGCTAAAGGAATAATTATTTAATAAATGTCATTAGTGCAATTTACTGATGTAGAGAAGAACTAGCTTGGATTTGTATCTCACACCAGACCCTGTACCCCCCCCCCCCCAATTCTGGATGGGTTAGAATTAAATATAGAAACAAAGCAAAAACAACAACAACAAAAACTAGAAGAAAACAGAAGCATATTTATAACATCTACAAGAGGGTAAGGTGAACTTAATAGAAAATGACAAGGACAAAATTCTTTTTCGACATAAGAATAAAGACAACTTTCGCATGATAAAAGAATCTCTGGGTTCTGTATTCTTTTCCATTGATGTATGCCTCTGTCCTTCCATCAGTAATATCACACTGTCCTGATTACTGTTGCTATGTAGTAAGCCTTCACATCAGGTAGAATGACAATCCTGTCTTTTGACCTTGAAAGCCTCTGTGAGCTGCCTCAATTTGCCGTTCCCTCTAACTGGTCTGTGCTGGGCACTGTCCCTCACACCTTCTATGAGCACACTTGAACTCATTGGTGCCTGCCTGGAAGGTTGGGTCCCAGCCTGCATCTGAGACCTACTATTCCTTTAAGATTGACCCCAGTTTCTTCCTTTCCTGTGAAAACTTTCTTGGTTCCCACTGCTCCTCACTCCAAACCTCAAAGTGATCATTCTTTCCCTCTTGAATTCCCAGTACTCTTTATCTATACCATTCACTTGGGCTTTTAAATGTTAACCTTTTTATGTAAGTGCCTTCCCAAGTGTAACTGTAGCCTTCTTGATTACGGGTTCCTGGTACCTGACACAGTGTCTGGTATACAGCTGGCACTTTGCAAATGATTCATTGTGGGAGAAAAAGAATAGCAAACACGATTGGTAGTTCAGGAAGTCATATGTGTGTCGAATCACGGGTGGCCAGAAGTACACATGCATCTTTTTGGTACTGGAATACTTGGAAGTTGATTGCAAGAAGGTCTTTGACACCATATTGGTGGGAAGCCAAGTCTTCTGTAGAAACAAGTTGATAAAGGCTCTCCATTGAAACATAACCTGGAGTGGATGTAATAACTATCGCTGTAACCCAGCTGCATAACAAACGACCCCAAATCCCAGTGGCTTACCACAAACACTTATTTCTCACCCACGGCTGGTTGTGGCTTCTCTGCTTCAGGCTAGGGGTTGGATTTAGGTCAGCTCCAGGCATCTCTCATTCCAGGGTCCTAAGTCGAAGCAGCAGCAGCTGCCTAGAGATATATTCTTAGGGTGGTGGCAGGAGTGTAGGAGACCAGGCCAAACCAAGCAAGCACATTTAAAACCTCTGTATCACGTTTACTTATATTCCATTGAGCAAAGCGAGTCACGTGGCTGAAGCCAACATTAGTGGGGTCGGGAAGTGCACTCCTCCACAGAGGGGGTGCCTGCAGGGGCTGGAGTGAGGAGGAGGGAATGAATATTTGCTGAGCAATAATTCAGTTTACTGCAGTGCATACAGTGCATAAGCAAAGACTGAGGGCCCAGCTACAAAGGCCGGAAGCCAGAGGGGTTCAGCTGACCTGCTTAGGACCACCCAAGAAGATCTAGAAGGAAGTAGAACTGGGTAGGGACTATAACCGGATCCTCAGTGAGGAGGAGCTGGAAACTGGTATCACAGGCTGCCATGTGCCCTTTATGGCTTCACAGTAAAACTGCACAGTGCTCTGAAAAAATCCAATCTCTGGCAGAAGTGGAGGACTCATCCAGTTGCAGGGAAGGACACCCGACTGCCGTGGATATTGTAAATCAATTTTTCACCTTCAGTGATTTCTCCATCTCTCATTCCACTGTTCATCCTTAGTGGGGAAGAATTTTGATTCCCATTTTCTTATTATGAAATATTGGACTGTGGGAAGGCATAACCTTTTAAAAGAAATCACAATTAAGCTCTGGAGTGTGGAATCTTTTCTCTCAGGTGTCTACGGTTTGAGTCCTTGGCAAGCCACGAGAGAGAGAAGCCAGAAAGCTTCTCTAGGTTAGGAGGAATAGCTGAGGTTTTGCTGGAATATTTCCAGGTTCTCTTCACTGCTTCTCATGGGAACAGATTCAGGGGGTGGGGGGGCAAGGTGGCCCAGTGCATTCCCGTATCTCAAAGTCGGTATGGTGCAAGAGAAAAAGACTGGTCCCTCTGGCAGCTGATGAAGATACTCCCCCATCCCCTTTGCTTTAACCCCATGCTTTCATTTCAGGATTGCTTCTAAAGGTGGCTGCTGGAGCCGCTCTTCACCAGCCAATGAGAACCGATGACACATCTCTTCCCACCTCTGCAGTCAGTGATGTCAAGTTGGTAGCTTGAAATTGGCCGTGGTGGGAGGACTTACACCACAGACGTCGGCAAATGCTGCGAACAGGCATTTTCCCCCTGGATAATCAGTTGTTGTACAGTTACCAGCACGGCACTGCTGCTAAGGGACAAGTCCGTGCCATTGAAACCTTAGAAGAGTCTCCCTCGAGGTTTCTTGGAAGTCTACTATCCTTGTAAAGGCAAAATGAGAGTGTGTGAGATGGAGGGTGGAGGCGAATATAGGAGAACCAAGGGGTGTGAATGCGTGTGTGTGTGTGTGTGTGTGTGTGTGTGTGTGTGTAGGAATGAAGGAGTTGTACTATCCCATGTGTGTGCAGCTCTTACTATAGAAAAGAAGCCTTCAAACATTTTATTTTTTAATTCAGCAAGTCCTGCGTGAGGCTGATTGGCTGCCACTCGGACAGAGGAAGACCTCTGATGGGAAGGATGGGAGGAAGTGGCCGAATCTGCAGGGGCCGCCCATATCTATCCTTTTCTGTTGAGCACACTTTTATCATCCATCACCTGAAAAGGTTATAAATCTACCCAGTGTTGAAAAGCCCCCGAATGAATTGAATGGAATTAAATGTGCGCCATGTAAGAGGCTGTGCTGGCTGACTCCTCTACATCTCGCCTCAGATGTTTAGGGCTTTGCCAACACACAATGAGAGCTCAAGAAACATTTACTGAGTGAGTGAGTGAGTGAGTGAGTGAGTGAGTGAGTGAGTGAAGGTAGAAGTAGTGTTTTGTGCTTCTGCTTCTTTTCCTCTGTATTTTCATTCAGCAAATGTTTTTTGAGCACCTAAGTTGTGCGGGGCACCAAGCCCCCGTGACTCCCTGGGCCCAGCAGGGGAGCCTTGCCAGTTGTGGTTTGTAGCCTCAGTTCCGTGCCCCACAATCCAAGGGCAGGGTCTGGGTTGCCTGCCTCCCAATCCCCTGCCCACACAAAGCCCACCATTAATTCCTGCTGATGCTGCCACCACCCCCGTCAAGCCTTTGGCATGATGTTGGCAATCTCATAAGGAGAAAGGAATAATTTTGTCTCCTGTCACATAGCAAAATAAAAGCTCTTGGCAAGCACAAAGGCTGGGAGGCCTTTACTGCCACACGTATAACTAGAACTTTGGGCTAAACCCATCCCTGAGGAGCAAAACATTACATTGTAAAGCACATGCTTCTTGATTTATTTATTTTACAAATTAAAAAAAAAGCAGTTCCCTTCATTCCCTCTGATGATATCATGACTGAACACAGCACACAGTTTTTCGCCACTTTAAAGGCAGAACGTTCTGTGCGCTGTATTTTACTTCAAACCCTTATGAACCATGACTAGAGCATTCCAGACCTGCACTCAGAGCCCACAATGGGCATTTTTCTTCAGGTGCAAGGATCATTACAAGGAATGCATTCTTAAACCAGGCCTGTTCCCAGCACACCATTTCCACATATGGGTATTAATTTATGTGATCACTTGAATACAAACGCTCAGCTGTCTCCATAAGTTATAGAAGCAATCATCCCAGGGAGCATCGGCGACACCGAGAGTCAATTCTTGTGTAATAATTTCATATTCGAGCCAAGGATGCCAAATCACCGCCCCTTTGGATAAAATGTGAGCCTGTGGAAACACTCCCCTCCCCCTTTTTATTATTGTGCATTTTATTTCTCCATAAAATACGTTTATGCCCTGGAAAAACAAACCAACCCAGGGGGCCAGACTGACAGAGTGATGCAGGGGGTGCCTTCTCTGCGCTGCCCGAAGCTTCTGACTCAGCCAGGAGCAGGCACCACGATGGGAGAGTGTGTCTGGGGGCTGCTGAGAAAGGCCTCTGCGGCTGAACCTTGAGGAGGGAGGTGTTGGAAGGTCTCCAAGCCTTGGAATGGAAAGAGGTCATCTGGCCCTGGGTCCCATCTTGGTGGGAAGCTTCTATTCCTTTTTTTTTTTTTTTAATACATATACAGCTTTATTGAGATATAATTCACATACCATACAATTCAATGGCTTTTAGTACATTCACAGAGAAATGCAACCGTCACCACTTTATATCATCCCCAAAAGAAACCCCATACCCATTAGTGGTCACCTGCCATTTCCCTCCAACCACCCCCAGCCCATGCCAACCACTAATCTGCTTTCTGTTTCTATAGATGTGCCTATTGTGGAGCATTTCATATAAAGGGAATCATGCAATATGTAGTCTTTTGTGTCTGCCTCCTTTCACTCAGCATAATATTTCCAAGGTCCATCCATGTTGTAGCATGTGTCAGCACTTCGTTCCTTTTTATTGCTGAATGATATTCCACTGTGTGGATATACCACATTTTGTTTATCCACTCATCTGTTGGTGGACATTTGGGTTGTTTCAACCTTTTGGCTACTATGAATTATGCTGCTACGAACATTTGTGGACAAATGTTTTCATTTCTCTTGTGTATATACCTATGAGTGGAATTGCTGGGTCATATGATAACTTTATTAAGAAACTGCCAGATTGTTTTCCACAGTGGTTACACCATTTTATATCCCACTAGCAGTGTATGTGGGTTCTAATTCCCTTTTTGTTTTTTTGATTCTATAAGTTGTGGTGAAGTATACATAACATAAATTTACCATTTAAACCATTCCGTGGTACTAAGAACAATGACAATGTCGTATAACCATCACCACTATTTCCAGATATTTTTCATCTTCTCAAACAGAAACTGTACCCTTTAAACACTAACTCCTCATTCTTCTCTAGCCTAGTCCCTGGTGACCTTTATTTTACTTTCTATCTCTATGAATTTTTGTGTATTTATTTATTTATTTATTTATGTATGTATGTATGTATGTATGTATGTATGTATGTATTTATTAAGGAGGGCACAGCTCACAGTGGCCCATGTGGGGATCGAACCAGCAACCTTGGTGTTATTAGCACCATACTCTAACTAACTGAGCTAACCGGACACCCCTATTTTTATTTTTTAAATTAAATTTATTGGGTTGACAAAGGTTAGTAAAATTACAAAGGTTTCAGGTGTACAATTCTGTATTACATCATTTATATATCACATTGTGTGTTCACCACCCAGAGTCAGTTCTCCTTCCGTCACCATATCTCCATGAATTTACCTGTTCTCTGGTTCCACTTCCTTTTACAGTTTTCCTGACACATGTTTGTCTGGATTCCGCTTAAATACCTCCAGTGACAGAGGGTTCACTCCTTTGTCAAGCATCTCATTTCAGTATCAAAAACATCTATTGAGAAGTCTTATAGCTTCCGCCCCAATCAGTTCCCATCAGGCCCATCTACTGACCTTAGTACTGCCCTCTGGATAGAATACATCTCTGACAAGTTGACTTCCCCATATATAAGATAAACTGTAAGAGAAAACCTTATGCCTTTTTTCAAACAAAACCTAGGGCCTATAGGATCTAGCTCTGGAGAGACAATCCCTTAGTAGGCTGAGAAGTGAGTAGCTCTGACCTTGTGCCCCCCAGAACCCCCTTCTCTTGGGAGACTGTCATTTGAGGTCCACTGATACCACCACACTAGTCCCCAGTGTTGCCCCCGCTCCATTTTACCCGTGAGTCTCCTGCATAGACACACTCTTCTCCCACTTGACTCCTCTTGGCTCTGCTGAGACCTCTAAACACTAAGGGAGGACACAGAATACACAAAACATAAAGCAACCTGCTTACAGAGTGTAGGGTCACACAGAACCTACCTCTTCCAGCACAGTCCTAAGCCAAAGGGGTTGGAATGGTTTGCAGGCTCTTTCCCTCTGCCCTTTCTAGTCTTTCTTTCTGAGAATCCTGTTATTCCTCACCTGTTGGACCTCCCGGACTGATTCTACATGTCGCTTATCTTTTCTCTTGTGTTTTCTGTGTCTTTCGTTATGCTCTATGTTCTGGAAGAGTCTCTTGATTTTTTCTTTCAGATCTTTAGTTAATTTCTTTCACTCTGTTCCCATATTTTAAATTTCCAAGTGCTCTTACTTTCTCTAATTGTCAGTGCCCCCTTCTTACTTTATGGATGTAATAGCTTCTTGCATTGTTCTGAGGGTGCCATGTAAAGCTTCCACCTCTTCCTCTTCCTTTAAATTTTCCTCTGTTTGCTAAATTATCTCTGTTTCCTCCAGGATCAATTTTCCTGTTCTTTTTCTTTCTCTTGGATGTTGCATGCTTTCTTTAGATGAGCAACCGTGGAGGGCTTCTCTTTCTGCATTTCTGGGGAACATGGACCATAAGTGTTGTGTGCACGGGTGGGGATTGGTGGTAGGTGCACTCCATTTTAGGGGAGCAGGTGGGGAGCTGGGGTCTCCCAAATGATGGATCATGGGGTCTTTCTTCCAAGTCTCTAATATACACACAAGCTGCTCCAGTTCTCCTCAGAAAACGTGTTTCATTTCTTCAGAAAAGGGTCTTGCCCACTTTTGTTGACATAGTTGTGGGAAGTAGGCAGGAACTCCAGCGTCAACTCTAAGAAACCAAGAAGTTTGCTCCTAGCCCTCCTATCCCCGGCAGTGGGGATGATGGAGGGGGGCCAGCAAGTCTGGCTGCAGATCCTCAGTCAACCCCACTTCCAGCCGCATTTCCCACTCCTGCCTTCAGGGACCTTCCCTCCCCCCAGCCTCATGGAGTGGGGGAGCCTCTTCCTCACACCTCCCCTACGGGGAAGATTCCAGCTGTGGCTCACTCTGCTCTGCGTCACCTGTCACCACCCTTCCTTCTGCTCTCTGTCTTCCAGAAATGTGTTGAAATCCCTCATCTGCTGACACCCGCCCCCCCCTTCCTTATTGTGGGTTTATACCTTTTTTGTTCCTTCAGGATCATATTAAAGGGAACTTGGGAGGAAGGGGAGATAAGTACGTGTGCTCTGAGTATGTAAAATAGATAATCTACACAAAGAATTCTGCACAGTATCTGTTCAACAAATGTCAGCTCCTCTTAAAATTATCACCTGCCGTTGTTGTCGTGTCTTGGGGTATGTGGAGAGAGGTATGGGGGCAGGGGGACAGTGGGTGCTCAGGGCAAGGAGATAGGGAGGTAGGCTGTGGTCTCTTTCAGTAAGTCTTCTGGGTCTCCTAGCCATCGTTTTACCTCTTAAAAATTTACTATTTAAAATTGGTTTTCAATTGCATTAATAATAAATGAATACATCCCTTTGTTAAAAAATGTAAAACCTTGAAACAACCTCACGCTGATGCCAGTCCCCTGTGGCTTTCTGTCTCGGCTTGGTTCCCGGAAGCAGGCCTGACACAAGGATCTGAGGTCCAGTCCTTTATTGGGGAGGTGGCCCCAGGAAGCCCCAGTAGAGGAGTACACAGATGGGCCAGAGGAAGGAAGGAAAGGAAACCAATAAAGACATGGTTATCAAGCAAGTTATTACTGTGGGCCGCTGAAGCTCAGTCCTGCTGGGGGCGTTGGGAGTCAGTGGAGGTGACTCACCCAAGGAGCCAGAGCGCTGTGGGATCTAGCTGCCATGCTTGCTTCCTGGCTGGGCTCCATGATGGGGATCATTGCCGTGGCGCCTGAGACCACAGCTTGCATAGCTCACTTCACCTTGGACACTCTTCTTGGAGGCAAAAGGGTGCCAGTCGCTTCCACTTCTGGAGCACATATCATACTGTCTCCTCTACAGTCTTTTTGGGGCGAGAGTGGAGAGGCTCTTCATGTCTTTCTCCTTATAGCCTCCTCCTTCAGGTAATGTGTGCTGGAACTGGTTTGTCCTGGTTTGAATTGGTGGATGGTGTTCATCTCTTTCCAACTCTGAATTCAGGGATATCACACTGGTAGCTGAAATCGGCCAGGGTGGAAGTATTTACACCACAGAAATCGGCCAATTCCCCAAATCAAGGCTTTCCCCCTGGAGAGCCAGGTGTTAAACATGTGCCACCACACCAGTGTATAACTTCCAATTTAGAGGAAATACAGGGGCTGGAGAAACAAGCTAAATGACATCACGAGGAAGCCACCTGATAAATCCAGAAGATGGGACATTTTTGCAGAACAACCATTCTGCTCTTTTCAATACATCAGGATCATTTTTTTTTTTAAAAAGGACTTGACTAGCCAGAAAAGGACTTAGGTGACATAATCAGGTGCAATGTCGGGCCTGGACTGGATACTGGTTTGTAAAGACATTTCTGGGTCCACTGAGGAAATCTGAATATGTTCCGGGTATTCAATGAAATGAATATTTACTGAAATGGAAAGGTGGAGATCCTTGATTGGAAAAAGTAGGTTGCTTATTATATCTACAATATAAATATGTACGTGTGTGTGTGTGTGTGTGTACAGAGAAAGATCCAGAAAGATATTGTGGTAGGCAGAATTCTAAACACATGGCCCCTCAAGATTCCACACCCTCATGCTGGAACTTGTGAATGTGATGACATTTTACTCCTATAACTATCATGTGATATGGTCTTGTGAACCATAAAGTAGGGATTATTATGGTGGACCTAATCTAATCACACGAACCCTTTACAAGCAGAGCGTTTTCTCTGGTTGGTGGCAAAAGAGGAAAGCAGAAGGTGAACTCAGAGAGATTTGAAGCATGAGAAAGTTAGGTGTGTTGTTCCTGGCATGAAGATGTGCACGACCCAGAGAACGGCCAATAAGGGAATGGGGACCTCCATCCTACGGCCATAAGGACCTGAATTCCGGCAATGACCTGAGCGAGCTTGGAAGTGGATGTTCCCTCCGACCCTCCAGATAAAAACCCAGCCTGGCTGAAACTATGACTTTGGCCTTGTGAGACCCAGAGTGCAGAACCAAGTGCAGAACCTGGACCTCTGACCTGCAGAAGTGGCAGGAAATAAATGGGTGGTGTTTTAAGCTGCTAAAAAATTTGTGGTAATTTGCTATACAGCAGTAGAAAACCAAGACAGATGTGCACTTAGGTGTTAATGGTGGTCATATCTGGCAGGTGACAGTGCAAAATTTGTATTTTAACATTTTTGGTGATCTGTATTTTCTAATGTTCTACAGTATGCCTGTTCTTCCATTATATTAAAAGGATATATTTTAAAACCTTTTAGATTACTGGGGAGAAAGCCCTCCCCTTCATTTTCTCCCCTCCGAGACAACCCACCATAGCATTATTCTATACCTCCTCCATGATATTTGCTGTATTTTGTACCACTTATGTTATTATTAACATAATATTTTTTATTTAAATCATTTTTTTTCTGGAAAAAAAAAAGAAAAAGAAACCCTAAGTACTTTAGCCTCCTCCTGAGCAATAATATTCGTGAAGTCATGGGTTGGCTGTTTTGGTTCTTTGTTTTCCTAGTACATCAAAATACATAACCATAGTTATTAAAAAATACGAGTCTGTATACCTCCAGTGGTATACAAAACAGGCTCTGGGAACGGCTGATCCCATATAATCCTTTCACTACTTTGCCTTCAGTTGAAAACAAAAGCCTGGGAGGGGGTTTGCTCCTGGGTGCCTGGCAACTTCAGCCGTGGCCCTGCCCACAAAAATCCAAAAGCTGGGGACGCCAAGGCATGGCTACTAGTGTCTGGACAATGGAGAGGAAAGGAGCCTATGGCAAGAAGAGATAAAGACTAGGTTTGTACTTCTGGAAATTGCCCTGCCCATGGGTGGGTTGTCAGAACCCACGCTCAGCCCAGCCCATCCCACTCCTCAGCCCCGGCTCATGCCACTTTACCTCCCAAGGAAAAGACCAGAAGCGTGAGAAGTCCCAGAAGGAATCAGGCATCAACCCAAAGACCAGGGGACAAAACAAGGCTTTTTGTCCACTTTTGTTTTACTCAAAAGAAGGAGGAAACAGCAGAAAGAGGGAGTTAGGTAAATTTGGGTTTTAATACGGTTAGGCCTCATGGGAAATCTAGCCCCGAATTTTCCTGGTCAAAGTGCTTACAAACTGGATAATTTGAGTAAGTTACTTAACTTCTGTGTTTTTGTCATCTTTGAAATAGGAATAATGAAAAAGGTGGGTTTTGCAGAATGCTGGTGACGAAGTTAAAAACAATTCCTACTAAAGTTATATTTGTTACCTTTGTGGTTCTCAGTATCTGAATATGGAGAATCATTGCATGTGTAGTCTCTTCCCTGGTGTCCTCCCTTCTGCTCTCACCCCTCTACTGTCTGCTGTAGAAACAGCCGAGGGGTCCCCTAAGACACAAGTCAGTTCCTGTCCTTTTTGGCACAGAATCTTCCAGAGCCTTCCTATGTTGTCTGAGTGAAAGCTGAGCATGTCAAGAAGGCCCTGCCTGATCTGGTGCCCACTTCCCTCACTTCTTTGAGCTCATGGCCTGTTACCTCCCCTTCCTCCACTTTAGCCACCCTGGCCACTTTGCAGTTCCTGGAATATAGTGGGCCATTCGTACCTCAGGGCTTTTGCACTGGCTGTTCCCCTGGCCTGCTCTTTCTCCGTCATCCACAGGGCTCTCTCCCTTATTTCCTCAGGGTCTTTGGTGAAGTGTCAACTGCTCAGCAAGTACATCCCTGATCACTCTTGAAACCTGCAAACTTCCCCCTACCCCTGGTACCTATATTCCCTATTCCTTTCCCTGCCCTATTTTAATCCTTCCCTCTTCTCACCATAAAACACACTGCATGTTTTGCTTATTTGTTTTCTACCTTTCTCTCCCACAAGAATGTAAGCTCCATGACTACAGGGATTTAAAAAAATCTGTTTTGTTCACAACAGTTTCCTAGGGCCTAGAACAGCGAGTGACATATAGCAAGTACTTAGTGATTATTCGTTGCATAATGAATGAATGAGCGAGCAGCAAAGGATGGAAGGATTAAATGGGACCATGTGTGTGAGGCACGGAGTGGCCTGATTTTTAGAGGGTATCACCTCAGGCTCATGTCTGCCTTGGCCTGGGGAGCCTGTTTCTTTCCCAGGACCCCTTGTGGTTTGAACGCCAGTGGCCACGCTGTCTGCTTTTTAGCAGCCATCCGGAGCAGCCCTCAGTTGGCTATGCTTTTGCTGGATTTTCAATACGTGATTTCCCCGCGTGGACAGAATAAGAATCATTTAAAATCATTCATGAGAAACTCATGACTGTGTTTTCTGCAGGTAGCTTTGCAGGCCACAAGCACCTGGTAGGGGAGGTAAGAAGCAGAGAGGGAAAACCATTCTGCCCACGTTCCAGTCTCCTCTCTCCTCCCAGTTTTTCCTGAGTCCTAGGTCAAAGAGCTGCTGTTCTGGGCAGGGAAAGCTGCTTGGGTGACCACTGAGGACCAGACACGCTTAGATCTGAAGTGTACTGCACTTCAGGCATCTCAGCAGCTGGCGTGGTTGTGGTGGGCCCGCTCCCCAGGCTTGGAAGCTGCTCCCCTGAGGCTCAGCCTGGCGCCTTGGGCCTGTCCCAGCTCCTGGCCGACGCCACAGCCTGGGCCCCTCTTCTGCCCAGTGCCAGGGTTAGATCTTTCCCTAACCTCGCTTCCAGTGGCACACAGTGAGGAGGCCATGCCCTTGCTGGCTCCCTGGGTCTGATTCAAGTGGTTAGGGGCGAACCCTGGGGTTCATCTATATAGTTCCGTGTACCCCTCAGTTCTTTAGTGGCTAAAATTTTAGTGTGGGGTTGGAATTTTGTCATGGAACAGCTCTGCTCCTCCTGCTGGCTTGCTTTGACCTGCCTTTTGTAGCACACACTTAGGGTGCCCCACCCACCTGCCTGTAACCCTCACCTATACACTCAGAAGACTGCTTACTGCAGACACTTATGACTCTCTGCCTGAGGGAGTTTTTCTGGCTGCACACTCTTCCTGTGGCAGGGCACAGGGCTGGCTGGAAGTGCTGCACCAACAAGGGGGGGATCAGCGGATAAATACCCCAACACCTCATCCCTCGGTTGGGGAAACTGAGGCATGTTCTGCACTTCCCCCAGAGGTCCCCAGTGGGACTGAGCCCTACGCAGTTGTCCACAGTAACAAATGCTTTGATAGCATAAACTGTATGACTTCTTTCCCTTCCCTGCTCACTTCCTCATTTCCCTTCCTGTTATCATCACCGAGAATGTGGTGGATTAAAGATGGCTGCAAATTCTTTGTCATTTCCCCTACCCAGAGGTACAGTGTTGTTATGGATTGAATTGTGTCCCCCTCTCCCCAAAGATATGTTGAAGTCCCAACTCCCAGTACCTATGAATGTGGCCTTGTTTAGAAATAGGGTGATTACAGATATAATCACGTTAAGATGAGGTCATAGTGGATTAGGTGGGCTCCAAATCCAATGACAGGAGTCCTTTTAAGAAAAAGAGATGAAGACACAGAAACAGACACACAGATATGCTATGTCACAGCAGAGGCAGAGATCAGGGTGCTGCAGCAGAAGTCAATGAATGCCAAGGATTGCTGGCAACCCCCAGAAGCTAGGAGAGAGGCCTGGAATAGATTCTCCCTCTCAGCCCCCAAGAAGTAACCAACCCTGCCTACACGTTGATTTTGGACTTCTGGCCTCCAGACCTGTGAGAGAATGAATTTCCAAGCTGGCAGACAATAGCCTGCATCAACTTGCTGGCTCTTTAGGAAATGGGTCTTCCAGCCTCAGTGGAGCTGCCCCCAGCCAATGTTGAAATTGTAAAATTGTGAGCAAATCAATGATTGTTATTTTAAGCTGCCAAGTATGGGAGTGGTTCATTGACTAGCAATAGATAGCTGAAATACACATGAACTACTGGCCCTGGAATCTTTGTCTTAAAGTCTACCTCTGGGGGAACCACTCAAACTATCTACTAGGTTCCTTCTTGCAGAGTGAGGCCCACTTCAAACTCAGTCTGGTTCTTATTACCTGCTTTTCCAGGCCTGGCTCTTCTGGACAGTGCTCCTTCCCTCAAGGGCTGACATACTGACACCTGGCTCCATCGCCTCCCCTGGGTGTCCCCTGCAGGTCTTTTCCAGAGGTAGCAGTGGGACCCAGGGCTCCTGCCTCCCTCCCCCGATGTGTACCATCCTTAGCCTTCCAGGGGGCCACCATCCTGCCCCTTCCTGGTTTACAGCCCTTCTCAGCATGCCTCATCCCCACAGCACTGCATTCTCACTGGCTGGCCATTCTGGATCCCTCTTTTTTGCCACATCTAACCCTGTCACCTCTGCTGAAACCCCCACGGGATCAAATTTGCATTTCTTGGCTGACATCCATGATGATGGCCTGCCCTTGTAGGTTTATGGAGGTTATGGTGGCGTGCTCCCTGACAGCTCTCACTTCACTTGGGGGTCGAGCTATTTCTCTGGCTAAGGATTGGGTCAGGAATGGACCTGTGGCTCAGTCCTGGCCCATGAGGCATGAGGGGAGGTCTACTGGGGGCTTCTGGGGAATACTGACTTGCTCTTTAAAAAGGTGCTCAGAGTCTAGTCTTTTTTCTTCCAATGGACTTGTGTCTGCCTAGATGTGTCATCTGGGATGGCTGGAGCCCTTCACAGGCTCTGGAGAAACTAGTCTTAGCATGTGGCTTAGCAGGTGGCTGACGTGAACCCACCTGAGTAAGTAGATGAGGGCACCCACGTCCTGTGGATATCACTGAGCTGCTTAGTCTCCCCTACCCAGAGCCAGCCCCACCTCTGCATTCTTTGTGACTGACGTCATGCATTCCCTTTGTGTTTAAGCCAGGATTTTTCCAACTGTGGATCAGAACCCATTAGAGGGCCATGAAATCAATTGAGTGGGTCATAACCAACAATGAAAGAATGAGTTTGAATAAGGAAGAACAGAATAAAAAATATCAGGGTACATTACATGCAGTGGTGCTTTGTGAAACGCTGGTCTAGTGACATGGATATGCATTTACAGAGCCAAAGCGGAAAGAGCATTTCTTACTGTGGATCGTGGTCAAAGAGTTCTAAAGCTACTGGTTGAGGCCAGTTCAAATTGAGGTTTTTCTTTCTGTAACTTGTAGTCAAAAATATCTATAGCACCTTCTCTTTCCATCTCCTACTCGATGACACAAAATCTTTTCTTCCTGTCCTTCCCAATCAACCATGTAACCTTTGTTTCTGCCTTAAGTCATCTTTCACATTCCTGCCTCCACCTGCAAAGCCCTTTGCCTCTCTCCCCTCTCCCCACCCGCCCTATCTGATCCTTCAAGTCCTAGCTCAAGCCTGACTAGGTCCCTACCTTTTGTGAACCCCACAGCACGTATTATCTGCAGTGGTTGAGTGTGGTGTGTGGATTCGAATTCTGATTCTGCTACCTACTAGCTGTGACCTTGGACAAGCTAATCAATCTCTCTGAGCCTCCGTTGCTTCATCTGTAAAATAGGGAACATATCAGTATCTGTCGCAGAGGGTAGTTAGGAGATTAAATGAAGTAATATTTGTAAAGTGCCCAGTACAGACAAAGTACTTTATAAATGTCTGTGAAATAGATGACGTAATTGAAAGTTGTCATTGGGTAGGGCATTTGCTATTGCATGTGTCTGCACATGAAGCAGAGCCCACGCCGGGGCTCTTGCCTCTCCCCAGGGTTGGCCTTGGGTCTCCTGTTCCTGGATCTTGAGCTTGCCTTTAGGTTCCTGGCTGGTCTTATCCTCAGCCTGCCTACCCGGCCCTCTCCAATCTGGCTGCTCACTGGCCAAAGCTGCCCCTTCCACCCCCAGCCTCAACCCAGGTGCCCTTCTTGCCAACCTGGGTGGGAACCCCGGAGATGGCTTGCACAAGCTGCTTTGGTGTAGGCCTCATGTTTTGAGCCATAAGGGGAGAAAAGGGCCTACAAGAGCACTTGAGTCCCATTTTATTGCTAAGAAGGTGGCATGAGGGATTCTTCTGGCTGCTTAAGGTTTGAGAAATATGGTGGTAATACTAGTGCTAGGAAGAAAATGATAATGGTACCCATGGGTAGCCACCAAGTACGGCATGTGTGACGCCGACCTGGTAGCCCTGGCTGGAGGCTCTGTACACAGCTCCCTCACCAAAACTGCACAAAATCCTGGCAAAGGTGGGATCATTACCCCGGCTTTAAAGATGGCAGAACTGAAGCACAGAGTCACTTTTCCAAGATCACACAGCCAGGAAGAGGCTGGGACTAGAGAAGAAGCTGGAAAGGCTGGGAGGACACTCAGGTTTGACTTTTCCCAAAGCCCACTGATTTTCCTCCCCCTCCCTTAAGTGGACAGTGACTTTTCTTGTCCACCGGTCTGAATCCTCTGGAAAGTGGGAGCCTGCCATGGCATTCCAGACTCTCCTCACCCACACTGTAAGCCTGGCCTGGGCTGTCCCTCGCTATGCCATCTGGGTTTTGCTCGAGGAAATGTGATTAAAGTTGGTCTCTCCAGAGAAGGTCTGTTTTAAAGAATCAAAGGCTTGAAGCAAGAATGTACATAGTGTTCGGGGGGGGGGGGGTCTTTCCTGCTGGGTTTATTTCTAACTGGCCTTGTGCTTGGGTGGCCGTGGAAGTATTAGACCTCCTAGCAAAACCTGCACGTTTGTCAATTCAGAAGCAGAGAGGGGAATACGAGAGTTAAAACAAAACCCCATTTCCAGCAAATATCAGAATTCTGATGGCAGCTAGGTACCTGGAATTCATGTATTGTGAATTCAGAATGAAAAAAATATATATATATCTGTGAGATCAGGAGCTTCTCCATCCTGCTTTTAATTGTACCTGGAAAGAAGCTTAATATCTCAGCCAATTTCTCCATCATCTTTTGCAAATCTCGGGCTGCTCAGGTCCCTGGGGGGTTTGTGTAATAAAATGGGATGGTTAAAGGGCATGTTTCTGCATTAACGAATCTTTCTGCACTGGCTGGGCCCGAGCATTATGTAAATGTTTACTGTAATTAAGAGATGAAGTTGTCACGGTGCAGTGTTTTGGTGGTTGGTATGGAGTTCCTGCCATGCTTCAGCCATGAATAGTCACCCGAGAAAGAAAAGGAACAGGAAGAAACGGAGAGCAGAAAAGGTAGAAATGTATGCATTACACGTGGTTCACTCGGGGAATAATGGCTTGGTTTTACCATGCAAGCAAGAGCTGGCCCTACGTTGCGGGAAGGCAGGTCCAAGCTCGGTCACTTTGACTTGCCTTCCTGCCACTTCTGTACTGTGGTGGCCACCCTCATGTCACACTAGCTTGGGCTTAAAGTAGGATTTCTCTTGCTTGAATCCAAAGATGGGAGGATATGTGGAATTCCAGATCCCTGATTTGTTGTATGTGTTTGTTTGTTTGGAGGGGAGAGTGGTGGAGAATTCCAGCATTTAAAAAAAAAAGTGTAATTCAATTTTCATATAGTGAAACATGTATTTTTTTTTTTAAAAAAAACAGCTTTATTGACTTATAATTGACATACAATAAACTGCGCATATTTACATTATACAATTTGATCTGTTTTGACATATGCATACTCCTGTGGAATCATCACCGTAATCAAGATTGTGAATATATCCATTGCCCCCCAAGGTTTCCTCGGGTACCCTTATAATCCTTCTCACCTGTGTCTCCCTACCCCCATCCCCAGTCAACAACTGATCTGCTTTCTGTCATTGTAGAATAGTCGGTGTTTTCTAGAGTTTCCTATAAATGGAATCATGCAGTATGTACTCCCTGGCTTCTTTCACACAGCATGATTATTTCAAGATACATCCATGGTGCATGTATCAGGGGGTTTCTTCCCTTTATTGCTTAGTATTCCATTGTACGATATACCACAAATTGTTTATCCATTCATCTGTTGGTGGATGTTTGGGTTGTTTCCAGCTTAGGGCCCTTGCAAATAAAGCTACTGTGAATGTTCGTGTACATATACTTTTGTTTCTGTTGGGTAAATACCCAGGAGTGGAATGGCTAGGTTGCATGGTAGGTATCTGTTTAACTTTATAAGAAACTGCCAAACCATTTTCTAAAGTGGTGTACCATTTTCTACACCCCTGAGAGATGTATGGGAGTTCCTGTCACTCTACCACTGGCCAACATTGGGTGTTGTCATTCTTTTGCATTTTAGCTATTCCAGCTAGTATGTGGGTGTTTTAATTAAAAATTTTTTTTATCCGTCAACTTGTACACTTAAGATTTTTGCATGTTACTGGACGGAAATTATTTCTCAATAAAATCCTATAAAACCTTTATAAGGAGAAGATTCCCTTGAAATTAAATCATCTGCTATTTATATCCCTCCAAATGGCTTTCCCAACCAAGTCAGAGACCCAGCTCTGGTAACAGGCCCTTTAAGAATGCTTGTGAGTTGTTGGTGGCAGGTGAGGTTCGGGTCTGGGAGGTATGCTTCAAGTTGAGGTAGGTAAGCTGGGACCCTAGGCTGCTGCCAGCACAGGTGAGTCACCCAGGTTCCCGGATCCTGGAAAATTGTGCCTTGGGCTTTTTTGCCAGGTTATTCTTTGAAGTCGCAAAGATGAAAGCTTGCAAGCTGTGGCCACTCCCTGCCACAGTTGGAGATGACAGCCCATTTTCAGCTAGGAGGGTGGAGGTGCTGCCCTGGGGCAGGGGCGAGGTATGGGTGGGGTGGGTGTGAGGACAGAATCCTCGTTCTAGTCTGTGGAGGCAAGCCCCAGACCCTGCCGCCTGCCTTCCCGAAGGTCTCCGCTCTCAGCGGGAGGATGGTCGGGCTTTTCTGGCCTGGCCTGGCGCCTTGGTCGTTTCTGAGTTGGCCTTTATTCCTCTACGCCTACCAAAAACCCATGCCAGTGACCCAGTGCACCTGGATTGGTGCATTGTCCACCACCCAGGGGTGTTTGGAAATGAGTCAGCGTGTTGTTGATGGTCGTGTCAGGGGGCCACCTGAGGTGAGTGGGCAGGGACAGTGTGTGGGACAGCCCTGTGCAATGAAGGACTGCCCCTCCCCAAATGCTACCAGTGTGCCCCAGGTTGAGAAACAAGTTGGTTTTGATAGGTAAGAATTAGTTGATTGCTTAAGTGGTAGATATTCCTGTTCTTTCAATATATCGAATTCATCTTGGGGTGTTCATCAGATCCTTCAGATTTTGTTGGTTGCATTCATGCCACAGTGCTGGTGCTAATTAAGAAATACATCTGGAATATCAACAACACAGCAAACACTCTGCAGAGCAAAAATCTGCCCTATCTTAAAGGTGACACTTATGCCTTGCCTCATTTCTAAACTTTCTGGCATTCGATCACAGAGTATTAGAGACGTTTAAAGAGCAGGGTTGATTTAAAAAATAATGGAATCATTTCTTAATCTTATTTAATTTGAATTTTCTTTTTTTTTTCGAATTCATTTTGCACCTAGTATTTTTGGTAAACCTAAACTGCTCTGCCGGTCTTGGCATGTGGCTACAGCAGTGCTGAGATGGAAGGGTTCTGGTTGGCATGACCCATGCAGGTCTGGTGACGGTGCAGAGAAGGGAGCTACAGTTTTCTGACATTAAATATTAACACTGGGTATTAATAATGAAGGCTGACAGTTCCTTTCGCCGTGTTTTTGAGCATCTCTCTCTCTCCTCAGCCTGCAAGGCCAGCAGGCTTGGGCCCTTCCCCTGCCTGAGCAATATGGCCAGAGCCCCCTGCTCTCTGAGGTCAGGGGAGGTAAGAAAAACAACCCTCTGTCGTCACCCAGAGGCAGGATTGGCTGCCTGGCCCGCTGTGCACAGCTTCGGGGCTCATGTCCTCCCTTGAGACAGGAAAGCACTGGTGGCGGTGAAAGGGAAAGCAGGAGGTGGATGCCGGAAGTGGAATGGACCGCAGGGGCTGGAGAAGAGAAACTGCCTCTGGACAGAAGTGGCGGGGTAGGTGGGGGAGGCTTCTGGCCTAAAGAGAAGGGGGGCTGGGAGTCCTCCCAGGTGGACATATCCCCTGGGAGTGCTCAGATACAACCCAACACTTCCCCAGCGTGGCCCCCACTCCTGCCGCCTTACAGCTTTGTTATAAACTGAGCAGCATCTCCCTCTTCAGGGTCAGGAGGCCTCGGACTGGTTGAGGGGGTGGCTTGAGGGAGTATCAATGTTACGCAGACCCAGGCCATGCAGGCCCTGATCATGCAGACCTCGGCCATGTAAAACCTGGCCACACAGGCCAGCTTCCCTGCATGCTCCAGCGTCTCAGCCGTGCCAGCCGCCAGGCCTGCTTAGCTCTGGTGACCTGTGGACAAAGGAACGCTAAGGCAGCCTTGAACTTATGTCCAGACAGCTGGGCTGGCCGAAGCCTGTGCTTGGAGCTGGAAAATTAAACACCCAGTCATGTCTTATGTGATAAAATGTACAAGGACTCAAATGTGAAACAGTCCCCCATTTTCCACACTCCATTTATGGATGATCGTGCTTTCACTTCGCTTTGATAAAACCATGTCCTTCTGTATGTACAATTTCTCCTTTTCCTCCCTCCCTCTCCCCAAAGAGTGATGGTGGAGAGTGGAGGAGAAAAATAGAAGATAGGAGCACAAAACTAGATAGATGTCAGAATCTGCATGTAATTGTGGTGAGTTTAAATATGGCCCTTGGAGTAGTTGGCCCTTGCAGACATTCTCGAGGGATCTAGTCCACTTTGAAGCAGAGTCCAGAGTTTTAGGTAAGTGTCTCTGCTTGGCATTAGTACCTTGCTCTGAGGGAAAAGTCATATAATCTGAGGAATAAACTCAGACACTCTGAGGAATACAGCCATTTTCTCTGAGGAAAAAGGTCATTTCCAGAAAACCTCCAGTGACTGAGAGCTCAAGGCTCTCAGCCATGGGGAGCCGAGGCCCTTTCAGGATCTCCTGCTTGCTTCTTGCCTCTCAGTAGCCCCGTCAGCATTTACCTGACTTTGCCCTCCGATAGGCCAAGGCTGCTGAAATGAAAGATGGGGTGGGGGCCAGAAGGCTCCATCAATGGTGGTAATTGGGTTTGTGGTCACCTCACACCTCTCATTTGAGGCTATATAAATGCTTCACAGACATTAGTTAATTAGGCCTCCTGCACCTCCTGTGGGGTTTGGATAGATGTCTGATTCCAGAGGCCCTATCTTCCCTATATCAGAGCAGAGCATGAGGGGTTTGGTTGGACAGGGAGGAAAGCACCATCCCACCTGACCTGTCACTGCCAGGGAAGGCTGGGGAGATGGGGATTCACTCGTTAGGTGAGCTCGTGGGATTTCTATGGAAACACACTTGTTCAGTATTCCCAAGCCGAAGCTCCATTCCCAGATTCCTTCTCTGTGAAGTGCTACAACTAGGCCCCATCTAGTAACCACCCTCTGGCTTTGGCATCAGAATGGAGACTAATGTCTTCTTGGTCATCTACTCACCAATACAGAGAGAACATGGAGGGTTGAGTCCTTCCTTGGGTAGAAAGCCAGGCAGGAGAAGGAAAACGTTATTTTCACAAGCAAAAAAGGTAATGAGTAATGGTTTCTGGAATTTCTCCTCAGAGAATATAGCCTCGTCAGCTCTAGGCTTCCGGCTTCTGAATAATTGTTCTCAGTAATAATACAGAACACCATAATAATACATCCTTCTGTGTGATCAAGAAAGTAGCAATTTAGTCCAACACCAAAGAAGAAAAAAAGGTTGCCTTTATTCATCTTGGTGCCTGCCCACCCTATCAAGCAATAAGGAGGCCAATTAATAAGCTCAAGCTTTTTTGGAGGTCTTTGATGAGCACCTATAGTATGCCTGTAAGTGGGGGGAGTTGCCGTGAGGGAGATATAAAAAAGAAGCTGTAAGAGCTGAGACTATTTCTGGGAAGGTAAGCCCTAAATACATGCTGAACTTACTTTCCTTGAGTGCATTTTTGAGAAAGATATGGTGGATTGACATTCAGCACCCATTTTAACCTCTGCTAGTCAGCTAAATAGTACATTTCTCAGACTCTCTTGCAGCTAAGTTTCCAGGTATGATGAGATTCAACCAATCAGATGTTCTTGTGTGAAACTTGACTTTGGATCTAGTTAAAGAGGGAAAGAGGCATGCATTTTGCTGATGTGGATCATGGCTGAGGCAGTATGGTTCTCAAGCTGGTGGTGGTGGCTTTCGATTATGTAATGGTTTTCTGATCATGACAGCTCAGTTCTGTGGTGTGGCCTTCCGGGATTTTCCTGGAAGCTCAGCATTGAGTGGGTCTCTTCAACCATCCAAATAATTTTATTAGCCTCTTAATACCCTCCCTATAAGGAATCCTTTTCTGTTTAAACTAGCTGGAGTGAATTCTATTCTCTGTAACTGACCCCTGACCAATATAGCTCTGTCCACTCATTTCCACTCCTGCTGCCTCCAGTTTCTCCCCCATGCCTCTACCCTACCCCATCCCATCTGATCTCATTTTTTTCCCTTTCTTCCACCTCCTCACCACCCCACTCCGGTCCAAGCCGTTGTTTCTCAGCCTAGTTGTGTAGGACACAGCTCCCTGGCCCATGCTGGTATTATGAGCCTTGCGCTCTCCCCCGACTGAGGCAGTTGGTCATCAGTTGTTGGTAGGCCGCTCACAGCAGCTCATGGCAGCTCATGGCACCTCATGGCAGCTCTCGCCAGCTGCGCTCACTCTGGCTGCCAGCCACTCACGCTGGCAGCCCACGGCAGCTCACGTAGATCTCCGGTTGTTCATGGCAGCCCAGCTCCAGGAAGAGCTATTGTTCACAATCTTAGCTGTAGAGGGCGCAGCTCACTGGCCCATGTGGGAATCGAACCGGCAGCCTTTGGCATTAGAAGCACGGTGCTCCAACCACCTGATCTACTGGGCCGGCCCCATCTTATCTTTCTTATATAGGTAACTCCTACTCATTCTTCAAGACTCAGTTCAGATGTCATCTCCTCTATGAAGGTTACCCTGATATGTACGAGGTCAGACAATTAAGTTCGCGAACTCATTCTAGAAAAAGTGCTACTTACCTCATTGCTGAATATCACTACAGTCACCCTCGAAGTACTCCCCTTGGGAAGCTATGTACCAATGCCAGCTCCTAGTCCACCCTTCAAAGCACTTTTGGAACTCTTTTTCTGGAATGGCCATCAGAGCTGTCATCATATTACCCTTGATGTCCTAAATGTCATCAAAATGTCTTCCTTTCGGTATTTCCTTTATCTTCAGGAAAAGAAAGAAGTCATGGGGCAGCCGGTTAGCTCAGTTGGTTAGAGCACATGCTCTTAACAACAAGGTTGCCGGTTCGATTCCTGCATGGGATGGTGGGTTGAATTCTCCCCCACCCCCCACACCCCCGCAACTAGATTGAAAATGGCAACTGGACTTGGAGCTGAGCTGTACCCTCCACAACTAGATTGAAGGAGAACAACTTGATTTGGAACTGATGGGTCCTGGAAAAAACACACTGTTACCCAATAAAAATTTAAAAAAAGAAAAAAAAGAAGTAATTGTGGGCCAGATCAGGTGAGTAGGGAAGGGAGAGTGCTCCATTACTGGCTAAAATCTCCCTCACGGACAGTGCCGTGTGAGCTGGTGCATTGTCGTGATACAAGAGCCGTGAATTGTTGGTGAAAAGTTCAGGTCATCTAACTTTTTCATGCAGCCTTTTCAGTACTTACAAATAGTAAACCTGGTTAACTGTTTGTTCAGTTGGTACAAATTCATAATGACTAATCCCTCTGAGATCAAAAAAGGTTAGCAACATCATTGCAACAAGTTCGCGAACTTAATTGTCAGATCTCCTATGTCACCTCCCTGTCCTTTGTGCTTCATAGCACCCAGTTCTCCCCTTTACAGCACTTCTTACATTGTATGGGTCTCATATTAGTCACCATCTTTTTCTTTGCCTTCCTCCTCCACTAAACCGTGAGCTGCTTGAAGGTAAAGACTGTGTCTTCTTGGTACCTAGCATAGTTCCTTGCACATAGTAGGTACTCCACACACGTTCTTGTTGGATTAGAAAACAACTTATGGTAAATAGTCAAATGAGAAATAGACCAGAAATAGAACCTTTCTGGGTCTGGTTTCCTCATTATAAAATGAGGGGTGGGACTTCATTAGTGTTTACTGCTGTGCATTCCTCTGAAGATTACTTCCTTAAGATGTTACGTGAGAGACCAGTGATCTATGAGCAAATGAGTTTGGGAAAAGTTGGGTTCAGCAAAGTTAAATAAGTACTCTACTACAGAACTTCCCAGGGCCTTTAATATGCTAATGTGCATTGTGATTCTCCTCTGGAGAGTTCTAATATGCAGTGTTTTATCAGTTGTCTTTTGCTTCAACAATGCCGCAAAACTTCAAGGGCCTACAACATTACAAATTTATCACTCCTGTATCTAGAATCACGTGAGGGTTGGCTGGGCATGCTCTTGCTTATATATCTGACCGTGGTTGACTGGAGGTCCATCTAAGCTGGTCTTAGTTGGGCTGACTACAGCAGGTCTGCTCTGTTCCACCTGAATCTCATCCTTCAGCAGGCTACCTGGGTATGTTTCCATGGTGATGGCTGTGGCTCAAGAATGAAATCCCCAAAGTCCCAGCCACTGCAAGCCTCTGCTTCCCTCAGGTCTGCTAGCATCTTATTGGCCAACTGGCCAACGGCCAGACAGGTCACCCTGCCTGTGATGAGAGGGCACTGTAAAGCTCCATGACAAAGGGTGTGGATTCCTGGAGGGTCATCAAGAATTGGGGTCATCAAGGTACTTGACCACAGTATTTCCCAAAGTCACCTGGCTAGGAACTCCTTTGTATACCTGACTGGCTCTCACAACATATAGTTTGGGAAATACTAGCAATGCTTAATGTCTTTTGAAGTTCTGGTACTCTGGCTTCAGGAAGGAGTTGATAGCAAATCTGGATTAAGCAGATGGGATGGGATTTGACTAGAGGCCGCAGTAGGCGTAACTGGAGGCAGATAGTTGCGTACCACAGTCCATTGGGGAAGTCCCATTGAGAAGGATTCCCTACCAGCTGTTCCCATGATGGCCCTCTTCTTCACCCCCGCATCCTCTCATCACCAGTCTTTTGTCCAGCCATGGTTGGGGGTGGGCAGAACTCTCCCGGAAGCAAAACTTCCCAGAGAGGTGTAGTTCTAGGAACTGTATGACCTGGCCCGGAAATTCATTTTTCCTGTGTTCTGTTACTCCAGGAAGGCATTTTCCGGAGGCTGGAGTGTGGGACAGCCTTCCTTGGCATGGCTGTGGTGCCTCTGGCCTTTCCTTTGGCTCTAGGCTGGGGGCCAGTTTCCTGTCATTGAAGACAGGGCTTTGGGGGTTGAGGTTACTCTTGTTCCCAACATATATGGATGCCTGTGCTGTCCACCTATCTCCTGAGTTGGGGGAGCTGTCTGCCTGCTCCCACTCTGCCCACCAGCTGATGTGAGCATCATAATCCACCTGACTTCATCAGACTGCCAAGGACAGTAGCAATGACAACCGGAACTCCCTCAGGGTGAGAGTGCCATGACTGAGGTGGCCCTGAGCACTCACCCAGTGCCTCTTTATTTTTCAGACTCTAATCCATCCAGCAGCCCCAGCCAGCCTTCCACTAGGCGCGGTGGAAATGCTTCCTGTTTATGACTCCCTGTCTTGTGTCCCCAGAACTCAGAGGTGGAGTTTCCGACCTGACACCAGGGACTGCTTCAGTTTCATTAAAGCTCATCCGACCCCCTTGTAAACGTCCTGTGGCTTTGGGGAGGGTAGTGGGTGGGCTCCAGGCTGGGGAGGCTAGCAGCTCCGGCTCCCTTTAGGGCACATAAATTTGGCCTTGTTATGGAAAACTGCAGGGATGGGGGAACGAAGGCGATCAGGTTACAAAAGCACACCAGGCCCCCAGGGCTTCACTGGAGGCCCGGGGCACACAAAAGACCCTGGGGCCTGGGGCGGGTGGGGGTGAAGGTGGGGCTGAGGCCGAGCAAGCCACCTCTAGTGAGACCCTAACGGGCCCACCCACCCCAGGAACCCTGTACTTGAAGCAGCTTGGTAGGGCAGGGATCCAGGTAAAATCCCACCGGAAACATCCCTTTTGCCTCTGGGTGGAGAGCACCTGGAAATGTGTTATTGTTGTGATTTTATCAGAAATTAATGCAGTGAAATTTATGCATAAAAAATACTGAAAGGAAACACACGGCTGTGTTACCAGGGGGGAAATCCTTAGTTTGCAATTATAGGTAATTTACATTTCTTTTTAATCCTCTTTTGGTAATTTCCAAATTTTCTACAGTGGCTACATGGTATTGTTTAATCCGAAAAAATGTGACAGAGAAAATAGAGGGAATGGTACTTACGTTTTTTGAGAGATAATTGTTCTGTAATGCTTTGTACTGTATATTCAATAGACTCTCAGTTTAGTAAAACAAAAAGTATAAAAGATGGAAAGGAAAGAGATCAAATTGTTATCAGTACTTCTCCCTAGAAACATGGTTGATTTAACTTTCTTTCTTTTTTTTATATTTTCTAAAAGAATATTATTATTTTTTTAATTAGGAAAAAAAGGAATTGAAAATGGATTTATTTCTACCTTTAATCCCTCAATAAATATGTATTGGATACCTATCAGGTAAGAGACAGTGATTGGCACTGGGGCTACACAGATAAAACAAGTGCTTGGGCTCTTGGAACTGACAGCCTAAGGGAGACACAGTTACCAGGTGACCTACGAGTATATAAACTTGCTGTCTGTATATTTGCTGTCTGTCATGAGATTGTAACACTGGGATCATCTGAGAGGGTATAAGGGCCCTGACTTGGTCTGAGGCCTCTGAGAAGTCTGCAGAAGCCACATTTGAGTTGAAATCAGAAGAGTAAGATGGATAAGATGGGCTTAACTAGATGAGCACTACGTGAAGGGTTTTCCAGGCTGGAGGGGTGGTGCAAATGCCCTGAGGCAGGATGCAAAGGCCTAGAGAAAAACACTGGAGGAGGTGCAGCCTATCCTGAGGGGGTCTCAGGGCCCTTCTCAGTTTAGGGCTTTATCAGTGAGATGCCACCAAAAAGTTTTTAAGCGAGGAGGTGAGGTGATCAATTGTACATTTAAAAGGAATTGCAGGAAAACAGTTGGGGAAAAGAAGACAGAAAGCAGACAGGTCTGTTAGGAGGCCCGGACCAGGGTGGGGAGGGGAGGCAGAGGGAAGCTCTGGAGTCTAGAGACCCAGGTGCATTTCAATATGCAAAGGGGTTTCTGGGTGGCTGGTGGGGGTGTGCCTGGGGTTTCTTGTAGCTTGAGTGGTTGCCTGGTTCTCTCTTGCTGACTCAATGGCTAGGCGCAACTCAGCATCAGCTGATCTGAGCAGAAGAGGAAGAAGCCCTCTGTAGCATGGAAGCTTGTCTAAGCCGTAGGCCTTGAGAATGACCAAATCTAGAGAGGAGGGAAACCAAGACAGCCTGGCTTGCGAAGCACAAAGAGACAAGGTGGCTGTCCTGCCCAGAGTCGATGCCTCAAATTGCACAGTTTGGAAGGGCTGACTTGCCCCAGCAATCCCACTGATCTGGGAAAGTTAAAGGCATGGGGAAGGAGGGTGGGGAAAGAACAGAACATTTTTGAGAAGGGGATGTTTATTAATCAAGTGGATACAAAATGCTGCATGCCACAGCCTCATTATTTGGTTTCTGACCTTTTTTGACATATTAAGTGCAGTCTCACACCTCTCCTGAGAGGGCTTTTGGAGGACATTTTCTCCAACATGACGCCTCACTTGCAGCCTCCTCCTGATACAACGTTGGCTTCTCTCTGAGAGCCAATCTATCTTTCTCAGCTATTGCCCTCTGAGCCTTCTCCCTCCCTCAGCTCCCGGGATTCTGTGCCATCTGACTTCTGTTCCTCAATGTCTAGGCTGTCTGGGTAGAGCAAGTGGTCCTCTGATCCATATCTGGGCCAGGAAGTCTGCACGTTGTAGGCTGAATAAATATTCTGTCTTGCACGTAGTAATACCATTTTTCAAATATCTACAGTGCCACTGTGAGAAGTAAAATATGGTATTACTGAGCCTTACTGAATTCCTAGTTGCTTTATGCCATTATGTGTTGTTTTTAACTGATACTAAACGTGCTGCAAGGAGAACTTTTTGGACCTTATAAGAAGGAGGCATCGTGTGTGCGCAGGTTGGGAAGCAGTATTCTGAGAGCTGATCCCTTTGGGTTGGGGACCATGACATTTCTGTGGGCATGTGTGTCAGGTTAGCCAACAGCTGTGGTCTGGGAGGGTGTTCAGAGATGCCAGCTGGTTCTCTGGGGCTGGGGCCACTTCTGCTACAGCCCAGCACCTTCATATGTCCCCAGCTCTTGATTGGCATTTGCGGATTTTGGATGCTGTCCCAGGGTGTTGGCATGGGTTTCACAATGCCCCTGTAGGATCCAGAATCTCTGCTGGTGACCCCAGGCATGAAGGAGAGGAGCGGCTGGAATCAGATTCAAGGATGCTCATACTTATTTCTCCCACTCTCCAATCTAACCAGTGGTGGGGAAATTCTGGTATAGGGCTTAGAGCAATGACAGTGACTCAGGTGGGTGGGGATACACATGGGATCCCATGATTGTCTGAAATATTTTCTTCCACAAAATAAACTTGGACAAACATCAAATACCTGTTGGTACTGTGCTCGAAGTTTTTGGCCTATCTGACACAGCAGCCCTTATGGACTATGTATACACACTGCCTTCTCCCTTGCTTTCCTTTATTATAGAGGCTGGAAGGCACAAACATGTGGTCTCCCAGGCTCTGCTGGTGGTGCCCATGTAACCCAGATCTAGCCAATTGGACATAAGGGGAAGCATTTGATAAAGTGCCATCTCAGCTGGCATGCCTGTTTGGTCCTTTGTCCTCTCCCTGCTTCCCCCCGCCCCATTTTCCTATCTGGAATGCAGACTTTATGCCTAGAGGTACAGCAGCTATATTGTGATCATGAGAACAAAAACCGCATGCTGAGGATGCTGGAGAAGAAGACAGAAGAAACCTGGTCTTCAGAGATATTGTTGGGCTGCCATACTAGTCCTAGATAGCCATACGCTTCATTCCTTTTTTGTCTGAAGCAAACAAATCCCTTGCTCATTTAAGTCATGGCTTGTTGGGTTTTCTGTAACTTACCAAACGTTAATCTAAATGACACACATGATTTTATCCTCAGAACAGCTCAATGGGATAGAATTGATGCCTATTTTACATATAAGGAAACTGAGGCTCAGAGGGTTCAAATAATCAAGGTCAGATACCTAGTTAGTTGCTGAGTTAAGGTTTGAATGCAGGACTGTGTGACTTCAAAACCTTTTCATATTTTTTCTATACTGCCTGTTTCCATGCATAGAGAACTCATCACATCAGCCCAGTGGTGGAAACCCACCAAGGGTATGAAATGGGACACAGATGTTTGGTATGAGGCTCATGAATAGCAGTGAGAATTTTCTCTATTATTGTGATTGGTGTTTTTGCCATGATCACAAACATACTCTCAGTTACTGGTTGAATTGTGCCTCCCCAAATGCATATTTTAAAGTCCTAGCCCCCAAGACCTCCGAATGTGATCTTATTTGGAGATGAGGTCTTTACAGAGATAATCAAGTTAAAGTGAGGTCATTAGGGTGGGCCCTAATCCAATATGACTGATGTCCTTATAAAATGGGAAATTTGGACCCAGACACTCACAGAAGGCAGACAAAGTGAAGAGACACAGGGAGAAGAAGGTCATCTACGAGCCAAGGAGAGGCCTGGACAGATCGTCCCTCACTGCCCTCAGAAAGAACCAACCCTGCTGACATGTTGATCTTGGACTTCCTTGCAGCCTATAGACTGTGAGACAATACATTTCTGTTATTTAAGGCACGCAATCTGTGGTACCTTGTTATGGCGGCCTGAGGAAACTAATCTGCCCTCCTAAGTGAACTTCTGTTCTTATTGATCCTCCCTCTTGCCTTGTGTATCAGTCAGCTCTTGTTTCCATCATGATGTGTAAGAAGCCACTACCAGCATCCGTGACATATAACCACAAGTATTTACTTATACTCATGCATCTGCTGGTCAGCGGGGTTTGGCTCTAGGCTGCGGCTTGGATTCAGGCCTGCTCCATGTGCTTTTCATCCTCACCGGACCATCAGGTCACCTGAGGCACTTTCTTTTTACGGTGATGGCAGAAGGACATGGGGCCAAGCTCAGCCACACCAGAACATTTTAAGCCTTTGCTCGAACTAGAGTCTGCTAACATCTTGTTGGTCAAACTAGGTCCCATGGTCCAGCACAACAGTGTGGTGGGGGTGGGGGTGGGTAGGCAGCAGGATACTCTGACCCATAGACAGAAGAAGAAGGGGTGAACATTTACTACACTATAGCTCAAATTATCCCCCTTCTTTAAAGGTGCTTTGGCCTTGGAATGAACTCACATATTCTCTTTCCTATTTGACTTAACCTACGCCTTCTCACTTCTTCTCATCCTATATATGCTTTTGTGGCATTCCTCCTAGCTCCTCAAGGCTCTTTTCCTCCCAGCCTTCTGTACCAGTTAGAATGATTTCAACTGCATGTGACAAAATCCAGCTCAACCTGGCTTAAACAATAAAGGGATATAATGGCTTAAGTAAATTGAAAAAAATCCACCCATTGGGTGAGCTTCAGGTGTGGTGCGATCAGGGCTCCAACTCCATTTATCTGCCAATCTCTTGGCTCTTTTCTGCTCTATATGTTAACTTGCTTCTCAAGAAAGCTTCCCTCAGGGTCAATATATGACTACAGCACTACTTTTAAAACAAAGAAACAAACAAAATAACTTGAAAACTGTACCAGTGGTTATCAGCAGTAGAATGGATCAATAAATCGTTGCATATTCACATAATATAATAGTAGCCAACAAGGAAAATGAGCATACTCTGCTCCAAAACAACACAGAAACTTTCAGAAACATAGTGCTGAGCAAAAGAAGCCAGAGACAAAAGAACATAAGTTGCAGATTTCATTGATAAAAAGTTCAAAGCCAGGAAGAACTAATTTATGCTGTTGGAAGCTAGGACAATGGTTAACCTTGAGGACGCAAGGTAGTCATGGGAAGGTGCCCCAGGGGGCTTCTGGAGTGTTAGTCATGCTCCTTGGCTTCTTGATCTGGACACGGGTGACATGGGTGTAAGTCTACTTTGTAAAATGTCACCAAGTTGTACACTTATGACATGTGCACTGTTCTTGTACATTTTGCTTCAAGTGCAAGTTTATTTACAAAAATCCCTCAGGCAGCTGTATGGAGAATGGGTGTGGGGTAAGGGTAGAGGCCGGCAGCCTCGTGAGGAGGCTGATGCCATAGTCCAGGTAAGCAACAAAACAGTAAGGTGAAGGCAGTAGCTGCTCATCCGGGCTACAGGTGAGAAAAGAAGGGCAGAGGGAGTGAGGGGACGCAGGAAGGTGAGTTAAAAGCAGACTGCTTAGCCCCACTGATGAGTTGGCGGGGGTGTTCAGAGGTTCCGAGGGGAGTGGAAGAAGCCTCATGAGCACTAGGAAAGAGCTGAGGGAGAAGCCATGGATGGTGGCCTGCCCCTCATGTCCTTTGGGAACCTTGTGAGAGAGACGACACTGGGCTATTTAACTGACCCGGAATGGCATTTCTTAGGGAATTTATGCCCCTTATCAACAGTGGGTGAAAGTTCTACTTGCTCCTATCCTGTCAGTACTTGCTATTGTTGAAGGATCTTTTTGTTTGTTTGTTTTTGTTTCAATTTTATTGGGGAACAGTGTGTTTCTCCAGGGCCCATCAGCTCCAAGTTGTCTTCAATCTAGTTGTGGAGGGCGCAGCTCAACTCCAAGTCCAGCCACCATTTTTAATTTGTAGTTGCAGGGGGCGCAGCCCACCATCCCATGCGGGAATTGAACCGGCAACCTTGTTGTTAAGAACTCGCCCTCTAACCAACTGAGCCATCCGGCCGCCCCTGAAGGATCTTTTTAAAGCGTAAATCAGGTCATGTCTCTGCCTTGCTCAAAACCCTGCACTGGTTTCCTGTAACACTTAGAATAAAATACCTAACTCTTTACATGGCCTGTAAGGCCCTAGCTATATCTCAAGAGGCCAAGCTTGGTCCTGCCTCAGGACATTTGCACTCTCTCTGCTCTTCATGCCCAACTCTTTGCATGTCTGCCTTTTCTCATCATTCAAGACTCAGTGTGTTTTGGTTACTGTTGCTGCACAACAAGCCACTCCAAAACTTAGGGGCATAAAACAAGAGTTTTATTATGCTCATGGGCCTGGGAGTCAGGAGTTTAGACAGGGTATAGCAGATGGCGTGCTTGGAGCTGAGGCTGAGAAGACAAAGGCTGGGGGTGGCCTGCAGCTGGGCACTGGACTTTTCTGGAGGCTCCTGGCACCTGTGCTGGGAATACTCAAACCCTCAGTTCATCTGGGACAGCTGAACAGAGCACCTACTTATGGCCTGTCTTGTTGCTTGGGCTTCCTCACAGCATGGCAGCCTTATGCTAGTCACACTTCTCACATGGCAGCTCAGGGCTCCAGTGTGAGTGTTCTTAAGAACCAAGAAGAAGCCCCATGGCCTTTTGTCACCTTGCTTTGGAATTCTCTTGTTGTGACTTATGCCATATTCTCTTGGCTGAAGTAGTTACAAGCACGCCAGATTAAAGGGGAGGAGACATGGACCCTACTTCTCAATTCAAGGGAAGAATGTTATAGAATTCTGCGGCCATTAAAACAAAGACTACACAAATTAAATGTCCTTCCCTGGCCACACGACCTAAATGAGTGGTTCCTGTTCCATCTTTACCACATTACTCCATTTTATCTTCTTTGTCGCACTTATCAGAACCTGAAGTTACCTTATTTATTAGGTTGGTGCAAAAGTAATTGCGGTTTTTGCAACGATTTTTAACCTTTTAAACCACAATTACTTTTGCACCAACCTAATAATTTATGACAAGCTTATTTTCTGTCTTCCCCCACCGGAATAGAAGTTCTGAGGGGGCACATAGTTATTTCTATTTTTTTGCTTTACACTTTTATATCACTGGTGGCTAGAACAGTACCTGAAAGATAACAGGAGCTCAGTAAATCTTTGTTGAAAAAAATGATTCGGTGACAAGCAGTATAGGATGCTCTGTGAGCACAGGGGATGGCTCTTTTGGGGGAGTCCAGTAAAAGCTTCTTGGAGGAGGTGACAAAAGTTGAGCTTCGAAGGACCAGGTGTATAGTTGGTGGGAAGGGATTTGTGTATTCCAGACGGAGAGGTCAGTGGGTGTGAAAGGGACCAGACCTGGCACATGGGACCCAGCCAGGGCTCCTCTGTTGGTGCCTGGAGGGACCTGTTCAGTGTGTGTGTGGAGGCGCTGGGGAGAGATGAAGGTGGAGGGTAGACCGACAGAGCTGGAGCACACAAGACAAGTCTGGGCTCGCTCCTGAGGGCCGTGAAAAGCCCCAGGAATAATTTTAAGCTGATATTAAATGACAAGATCAGATGAGCTTTTTTCGAAAGGTCATTTCTTACAGATGGAGTGTTTTTCCCACCGGCAGCAGGGATCCAGGGGGGCACTTGCAGCAAGGCCTTGCATGCAGCCTTCCATCCCTGCTCCCCTCTCGGGCCCTCATTAAGTTGCAGATACGCCTTCTGTTCTTGCAGCAAAGGTCCAGGCTGCCCAGGTCTAGAAACCCACGTCTCAGGCCTCCTGGGGATTGGCTGGGCTGAAGTTCATCTCTTGGTTTCATCGAAGTGGAGAGGGAAGGCTACGGACAGAGGTCTTACCCGTTGACAATAATCCTCTACATTATTAACAAAATCCAGTATCGTGCAGTGAAGTCTGTGGTGTCTGGGACTTGCTTCAAAGCATCCTGGGATTGGGGTGAGAGTGGGGCAGGACTGGTTCTGGGTTGTGGGTTGTTGAAGGAGGTGTGGGCCCCAGCAGTTCCTAAGATACTTCTCAAGATTTTGCATATGTTTGAAATTCTCCATAATAAAAAGTTTAAAGAGACATCACACCCACCCCAATAAAATCTTAATCTCCTCTCCTCCATCTTCCCTTTCAAAAAACCATCTTGTTGGGCACATTTCGTCCCAATAACTTTAAAAGCAATATCTTTTGACCATATTGTTAGGGTAACAGCAAAGTTATTAGCAACTTGCACAGGATGTGAAAGCAGTAATCTTGTTTTTCAACTTATTGTAGTGACTTAATGGTCATATTTTTTATCCTGAAGTATGGAAAATGAATATTGAAAGTGTATACCCCAACACAGAAGCTATTATTTTTAATGTTCAACTTTATGTAGAGTACAAAAGTGTTGACTTTCATAAAGCAAGCAGGGAGACTGAACTTCATTATTTCCGAGGATTTAGGAACAGACTCTAAAGTCGAAGGCAGCACATTTCATACTCAGCTAAGTACACATGGGCTCCCTGAGACCGAGAGTTTGGAATTGTGAGGACAGAGAGTGGCAGCAGCTTTTCTACAAAGAGCTCCAGGTCTACAGTGATAAGACTTCAATGCCTGTTTTTGAATGTACCCTTTCCAACAGGGCCACTAGTTCTAAAAGGGCTGCCAGGTCCAAGATGGCTGCCAGTTCCAACATGGCTGCCAATTAGTGCTGAGCACTTACCAGGAATTGTGTTGTACTCAGAGTTCTGAGGGGAAATTGTTGTCCCAGGCTGTGAGGAGCCAGTCTTCTAAAAGAGTGGTCCAGTAGGTATGTGTACAGGGACACAGATATTGTGTGGAGGCCCAGAGACTGTGGGGAAGAGGTTAGGCTGAAGCTCGAGAATGAAATGCAGCCAGCCAAGGTGACAAGGTTGAATGCCCTGGCTCTGTGGGTTCCATAGCTGGTTGGAGGTTTGTGGAAGCCACAGCCTGGGCCTTCCCAGAGTAAAGACCCCTGTTCAAGTCTTCTGGGAAAGGAAAGGTCTTCAGGAGGCTCATACTTTGTACCATGGAATTGTGAGTGTGGGACTCAAGGGTCGTTTATGGACTGGGAGGCTCCTACTGTGTGCTGGCAAATCCCACTGCACTTGCGTACCCTGGCCGCTGTCATGGAAAAGACCCAAGGTACTCCTTGGCCCTGTCCCTGGCCCAATTGCTGTCAGGGAAGCCATCCCTCTCCCAGTATGTATACCCCAGTTGGGCCTCAGCAACAGTGGTTCCCACAGGAAGGCAGCTCACTACCGTGTTTCCCCGAAAATAAGGCCTAACCGGAAAATAAGCCCTAGCATGATTTTTCAGGATGACATCCCCTAAACATAAGCTCTAATGCGTCTTTTGGAGCAAACCTTAATATAAGACCTAGTCTCATTTTCGGGGGAACACGGTACTGCAGCTTTCCAATCTTCAGATTACTCACCTCCCTTCCTCAGTCACTATTCTTAGTAGGATCACATCACCTTACAGCTCAAAGCCCTCCTGTGGCTCCCCATTTCCTTTAGATAAAAGCTCAAGTCCTTAGTCTGACTGACAAGGCCCTCCCTGTTTCCCTGACCTCACGTCCTATCCATGCCCCTCCCTGACCCCATTCCAGCCACAATGGCCTGAGTGTCATCCTGGAACATCCCAGGCACGCTTCTACCTTAGAACCTTTGTACTGAGTATTCCCTTTACCTGGCAGGCTCTTCCTCCAGATGTCCTCAGGGCTTGCTTCCTCAGCTCCGCCTGTCTCCTTGCCAGCAAGGCCTTCCCCAACCACCCTACTGAAGTCACAACACCCCCTCCCCGCATTCCTGTTTCCTGCACTTTCGCCTCCACAGCTATTACCATCATCTGCAGTGCAACGTAGTCAATATATTTTTATTTCTTGCCTATCTTCCCTCATTCAAACAGAAGGTCTAAGCAGGTAGGGACATTTTACCTCTTTTATTTACTGTTCCAATCCCAGAGCTCAAAACAGTGCTTGGCACATACAGGCACCTGGTAAATACTTGTTGAGTGAATGAATGAATGAATTAATGAATAGACTCATTCTGGTACATTTGGGCCCTTGCTCTTCATTGTGCCCCTTCCCATAGGTTCAAATCTACTTTGTCCCTGAGAAAGCCTTCCCCTGCTGTCCTCATTTCTCTCTGCTCCCTGATGCCATATTGTGACCGCCAATGTGCTCCTGACGTTGCCGCCTGCAGGCTCTGACAGCCCCTGTGCCCAGTACCGCTGTTCTCCCCACCACGTCCTCTTGGCTCCTGCTCAGTTCTCAGGCCCTCCGTCTCTCGTGGTTCTTGTCCACACTCCTGTGTGGCCCCTCTTCACTTCCCTTCATGCCGCCTCCTATGGCTCAGACCTCCTACTGGCCCGAAGGTGTCCTCTGTCGCCTACTCTTTTCTCTGGGTGCTCTCTCCCTTTAGAAGTCTCCTCCATCAATCTCCTCAATCCAAAATCAATGACGAAAAGCCCAACAGCCAAGTGCATGGATTAATTAAAGGAAAAAAAAAGCGGAAAAAAAAAAAAAGAAAAGAAAAATAGAGCTTATCATCTCCTTTCCGTATCAACTTCTCTTCTGCTCTTCCTATCTCCGTTGGTGGCCCAGCCATTCCCCTGGGAGCTCCAGTTGAAGATCAGCTCCATCTTCGGTGCATGTATCCCATATCTCTGTGGGGTCCTGCTGCATCATCTCTTTGGGGGCTCTTTGAACATCTTCCCTTGCCAATTCTCATGCCACTGCCTTGCTTCAGGCCTTCCTTATCCTTCCTCACCCTTCTCCTCGGAGATTGCAAAAACTGTTACGGGGGCCCTCTGCAGCCAACGTGAGTGTTCTGAAGCCATACTGGATCCAATTACCCTGTATTAGTGAGGGTTTAGCCAAGAAAACAGAAACTACTCTAGGTACTTAAACACAGGGAATTTAACCCAGGGAACTGGCTTCACAGAAGCTGGAGGAGCCAAAAAGCCAAACGGCACAGTGAGATAACGCAGAGGTTAGTGACTCAGAGATTAGTAACAGCAGGAAGTTGCTAGTGTCCCTAGTGCTGGAGGGACAAAAGGAGAGGGAGTGTTATGAGAACCTGTAAGCCAGAGTCAGCCAACAGGAGCTGGAACCACAGAGAAGATACAGGAGAAGCAACTGATGCAGGAGATGCTGCCCAAGGCAAAGAGAGTGGAAAGAAATACCCTGGTTTCTCCTTCTTCCTGCCTTCCAATCTCCTACTGGTATCTTTCATTGGGTGAATCTAGATAGAGGCCAGTTGCAAAGCAGCCTGGGAAATGTAGTTCCTGGCTGTACCGAGCAGAATAAGACAGGGGCAAGGAATGGATCTGAGAGGAGACAGACAAATGACTATACACAGTCTGGCAAAGAAGCCTTCTGTAGTTCCCCTCTTCCCACTGAAAAAACTCCAAATTCCTTGGTTTTCCTATATGCTTTGGGTCCTCTTCTGTTCCCTTTGCTAGCCTTATCTGCTATTGCCCCTGCATACTCACCCTGAATGTGGATGATGTTTGGACCCCTGCTGCTAGCATCTGCCATCTCTGTACTCTTCCTCACTCCGTGTCCTCTGCCTAGAAGGCTTTCCCTTCCAGCAATGCTTGTGTAGCCTCACCTAGACTTTAACACTCAGTTGAAATGCCACCTCCTCCATGAAGCCTCCCTGTCCATCACTTCCAGCCCCAAACACACACAAATAAATGTTCTTTTTTTCTTCTGCAGCACTTCCTGCATTTATGCCTCGCCTCGTTTCTCCGTGTATCATAGTTATTAATGGGCTTGTCTCAGCTCCCCCATTAGACTGCAGGCTTCCTTAAAGCCTTGTTCAAAATGAAGCCTACACAGCCCCTACCATGCAGCGCCCTGCACCTAGGAAGGGCACACTGTATTTTAGTTTAATGAGTGAACAAATAAGTAGCAAGCAACACACCAGCAGGTAGCAATGCTTAGTCAATGCAGGTGAATTAATTTGGACTTTTTGGCAATGCATGCCTTGGGGGAGGGGATGTGACAAGGCCAGGGAGAAGTGAGCTGGAGAGTCGTTCAGGGCGGGGAGCAGATGGCCACATTTTGCCTTATTACTTCAGCTATTGTTCCAGGTTTTTTCTCTTAGAGAGAAAAGAATCCGCCCATGTTTTCATGTTGTTCTTATTGAAATACACCCACAGGCTTTGAAACGAACCCACTGGTGAAGTGCAAGGAGGGGGAGGGCAGCGGGTTTGTTTCTTCACTGGGGTTCAGTGCAGCAGCTCATGGGATGGGGCTCCTAGGGGCTCTCCGGGGCTCCCTGGGGCTCCAGCACAGGAACCCGAGGGCAGACTGCTGAGTGTGAGACAGCCGTGGGAACACTGACTTGGGTAAATCCAGGTGGGATGGGGGGAGGCTTGGGTGCTGGAGCATTGAAAATGTGTCGGTGAATTCATGTTTGTAGGAAGCATTTTTCAAGTGCTTACCTTTTCCGGGATGAGAGGCCCTCTGGGAGTTGCAGACAGAGAGAATTGATGTGGGTGTGAAGCTAGGTGCAATGCAGAGGTGGCTTGGGCTTGGGGCTTCTCTTGTAGGCTGCTTATTCATTAATGCATTTGTTCATTCATACATTTCATGAATATGAATCAAGGATCCAACAGAATGATCAGATTTTGGAGCTAGTTTAAGCCCCATACTTGGAAAATGAAGGTTCAGAAAGGTTAAGTGATTTGCTCAAAGTCACACAGCCAGTTAACCAGCAGTGTAAGATTTGAACCTTGGCCTCCTGCTTCCCAGTCTGGTGCTCCCAGGGCTTGTGGGGGCTGCTGAGAGGCACCCAGTCCACCCCTGTCTTCAGAGATGTTCCAGTCTTGTGGACATCAGGACTAAGGGTCATATGTGGAGTAGTTCTCAAGGATGGTGCCTACCTCTCCTGGCACTGGGAGGGACAGCTTTGCCTGGCACACTTTGCATCAAGTGGAGGGTCCTTCCAACTGGTGGAGAAGTGTCTCTCTCTGAGCAGAACTGGTCAGACCCCTCACACTTGAACCTGTCCCCAGCGCCCCACCCCGTCTGCAGCGTGGATCTCTGACCTGGTTACTTCACAGACTGCATTCCATGCTGTGTGTTTATAAAGCCGCGTCAGCTTGGGGTGTGGACAGAAATGACCTGCACTGTCTAAATAAACCCCGAGCTTCTAGCGGCTTGTTTGCCAGGGTGCGTGTGACGTCCTCTGGTGAGGTGGGCCCGGTTGGAACTCCTGGCTTTGCTCATTTTGAGAGCTTGGCAGCATGACTTCAGGTCTGCAATCTTTCGTACCCCAGAGTGAGCAGAGACTGGCTCTAATCTAAGATGCAAAGGTGGGTGGGGCCCCAGCTCCCTCCACCTCCCCCAAGCTGCTCCTTTCTTTTTCCCCAGTTTCTCTTCATCACTAAGGGACAAAGAGACCCGGAGGCACAAAAACAAAACAAAACAAAACAAAACAAACCCAAATTCAAGCAGATTTAAACTAAGAGAAACCACAGGAACAGGCCCATTTTAGTAAAATGAAGGCCTAGTTGCTTCTTTCAGAGACTGTGCCCCAAATAATGAAACTTCAGTTTCTTATCCTAGATGTATGTTTGAAAAACCAGGCTTAAGTCTGTCCTTTTAAACAGTTTTTCAAATGACACAGAAATTATACTATTTTTAGGTCAAACACCCTGCAGAAGTTGACATTTGAAGGTTGGGCTATGTGTGAAAACATCCAAAGAGAAACGTGTGATTTTTCCTTTTTTCCAGAAACAATAAACAGGAGTGGCTTTAGTTTATTTGTGGGCGTTCTTACCCCCCTTGTATTTGCATCTCCAGTGTTTATTGGTGTAATTCTTCAGGCACACAGTCAACATGGCAGATGTCACCTGAAGGCCGCCCTTTGGAGACGAGGTCCCTACAAATAAAAGCAGGTCGTTAGACTAGAACCGTCTTTGTTCCCTTAACTACGGCGGTTTCTCCCTCTGCACAGAGCACGCTCTATATAAAGCCATAACCATTCAGAGTCACACGTAGACTATATAAAGGCGCTGCTGAGAGATGAAAGATGTTTTTAACCCCTTCCTCTCATGCTTGCGTGGTAACTGCAACAGCTCAGTTCCAGAATGTGCAAAGTTCTGTTCTGGGCTCGTGTGGGGCTGGGAGAGAGAGAAGGGGTGTGCGTGAATGAAGCAGCAAGGTGGGAGAAGCCTCCACCCCAATCTTTGCCTCCCCCTTCCTGCCTCAGTTTAGAGCTGCTGGGAATCCCCCAGGGATGGGGGTGACAAAAAGAGAAGGAAGCTGTGAAAGCATTGGACAGGACTCAGGCCGTGGGGGCAGGAGGAGTAGCCACCCATTGGGGGCTTTCCTTTGTGATTTTAGTCTGCTGTCCCTGCACTCCAGTCTCTGCAGGGGTGTGGGGGCACTTGACACTGCAAGGTCAAGGTGGTGGTGCTTCCTGGAGGATCAATTGTATTTGATTTTGAGTGACTGTCAATGTTGCTTTTATATTAAAACAAGCACAGGGCTGTCTGATGGAATAGAATGCAGATGGGTATCAATGTCAAAGCTACACATGGAACACCAGACAAATGACCAGCTTGCTGAGGTGCCACTTTGAGCTTTAACTTGAGACCCTCAGGAGGCTGTTAGGGCCCTTCGGTGTCAAAGTTTAAGAAGCCCTGCCCTGAGTAATATGCTAAATGCAATGTAGAAATGGTTTAGTGCAAGAGTCATGGCTGGGCTTCAAGGCCTGGCTCTGCTACTTACTGGTTGTGTGATTTTGGACGAGTTCTTGAACCTCTCTGAGCTTTAGTTTCTTCTGTAAAATGAGACTGATACCAGCCCCTTCCTTATAGGACCAGGCTTACCTATTCTTGGGAACCCCTGAGATTCACGTGCCCCAACTCCGAACTGACATCCCCGTGGGGGCTGCCCCTGGCATAGAACCCATTCAGTCTGAGCCCAGTCGCTGGCAGGGCCCACTGTAGCCACCAGACAGTTTAACAGCCTTTCTCCTGTGAGAGTACAATCGTGGGTGCTGAAAGCATGGAGGACACCCAGATATGCAGTGCAAAAAGGCAGTCACAGCATGCCCTGGGTTATTAGACATCTGAGGCCCAGCAGTACCAACGCCTCAGGTAACCCTGGGCCACCACCCACAGTCTGCAGCACTCTGCTCTTCCCAGTTCTGCTGCGTGACCTATCTGGCCACTCCTGAGACAAGCCATGTCTGCTTCTGAAACGTGTTTTCATGGGTCATGTGACCCACGCACAGTGAGAGAGAGGTCAGGAACCCAGCTGGATAGGCGTGAAGGGCTGAGAGGAAACAGTTGGTAGAAACTCCATCCTGCACTGGACACTGGTGCTTTGAAAGATATGTCCACACATTCTTTGACACTCTTCCTCTCAGGAGGGAGGCCAGCTGCCATGTGGTGAGGACACTCAGCTGACTTACGGAGAGCCCAGTGTGGTGAGGACTGAGGCCTCCTGCCAACAGCCATTTTGGAAGCGGATCCTCCAGCCTGGGTTGAGTCTTTGGATGACGGCAGTCCCAGCCGACACCTTGACTGCAATCTCACAAGAGACCCTGGGTCAGAACCATTGAGTCTAGCTGCTCCCAAATTCCTGACCCACAAAACTCGGAGAGAATAAATGTGTGTTGTTTGAAGCCAATAAGTTTTGAGGTAATTGGTTATGTGGCAATAGATAACTTTACCCAGACACGTCTCTTTGTCCTTCAAAACATCATTTGAAAAATATCACGACTTCATGGGTACCTTTCTTTGTTCCCTGGCTTGTGAGGATGTTGGAAGATGGGAAAAGATGTGTGGTTTTGGAGTAGGGCAATACTACTGTGGGCATATGTGCTGAGTGTTTTCCATTGGCTATGTCATGGAATCATCTCAACCATCCTATGGGAAAGTATTATTAGTCCCATTTTATAAACGAGAACACTGAGGCTCAGAGAGGCTAAGACCTTTGCTCAAGATTACACAAGAAGCTTGGTTGTTGGGGTACCAAATCTGTGTTTCTTCATCAATAACAGGCTGCCTCTGCTTGGAAATAAAGCAGCTAGGTCAAGGTCCTGGCCTTGCTTCTGACTAATTACATCACCTTTGGCAAGTCACTCCTCTGTGGGGGCCTTTTTTCTTTGCAAAATGGCCCATGTCCCATTCCTTGTAGCACGAGGGACTGTCAATCATGGTGGCCCACTCTCCTGTGGTAATAGGAATGGAGCATGTGTCCTGGCCTAGCCAATCAGAGTGTCCTATTCCCTTTACCACAGTGATTAGTAAAAAAATGGGCACGTGATTCTAGCCAGGCCAATCAAAGTCTTCCTCAGGGCATCTCTGCCAGAGCCACTGGGGAGGGCAGCTCTTTCTTTCTGCTAGGGTTGCTAAGCCAGAAAGCTGTGGATCTAGTGCTCTGCCAGCGGGATTGGCAGGCCTGCCTATCTACAGAGTCAGGTCGAGTCATGACACGAAGGCGGGCAGAGCTCTGGATCTACTTCAGCTCCTGGATTCAGCTATGCCTGAAGCGATTCCTCTCCCTGGGCTCCCCACTTACAAAAAGTCAGTCAATTCCCATTTTTGGTCTCAGCTATTATCATTTGACTTGGGTCTGCGTTGCTTGCAGTGCAGTGAGTGAACTTGGGAGTTGTTCTAGCATCTTGGAGCAGTAGAGTGTAGCTCCTCTGTATGGCGACTAAATGTAGCAGGTGGTGATGGTGCCCTGCTGGCTCATGCTGGAGGTCATGGCAGACTGTTTCCTTACAGGCCAGTGGCTTCCTGCATCTCCTGCCTGAGGTGGCTTGAGGACCATGCTTGACCTGTGTGTGTTTGTGTGTGTGCATGCACACATGCGTGTGCATGGATGGGAAGGGGGAAACAATTCTAAAATGCCAAAGAATTAATGGCTCAGGAGTGACCGTCTTCCAAAGAGGTATAGAGGTGGATAGAGACATACGCTGGCTCCCTTGCCCTTAGAGAGGACAATCTAGAGGTGTCTTCCACACAGTTTCTCTGCGGGGCCCCAACAGGACTGAACCCCAATCGTCCACAGTGGGAACCTGCTCAGTAAAGCAGCCTTCCCTGGCTTTCCTCCCTGCCCTGCCTCCTTCCCCACTTTCTCACTCGTCATTCCTGGGCTCAGCTCCCAGAGAAACTACCTGTACCCAAATCCTTGTTTCAGGGTCTACTTTGGGGGAACTAAATATCTGAAACTAGGACAATGTATGGGATTTTGATTTTCTGAAAGTTGACAGATCTGGAGATACTAAGCATAATTGTAAAGACTGAAACTACAAGGTTCCCAGCCTTAGCAATTTTGTGAATTAAATATTCCCCACGTTGAATATGTGAGAACTGCATGAGGACTGGGCCAGCGGGGCGAAGACAGCAGGACAGGAATGACAGAATTCCGAGATGCCAAGAAATTGCAGCAGCCATTTTGCAATGGAAGTTGATGGGACAAATGGGATTAGAGCATTTGGGCAATTCAGGGTGGCCTCAATTTGTCCCTTTGCTGTGTCCCTGTATTCTCCCTGGAGCCCAGAGCCCAGAAGTGTCTTTGGACAGACAGGAGCACTTCAGATCACAGAAAGGAGGGCTCTGTTTCCAGCCTTTGGTCTTGTTTGCCTTCCCCTCTGCCTTTGTTCTCTCTTTCCTTTAGCTGCTCCCGTTTATTTATGTTTAAACACGTCCTATGTCGCCACCTCAGCTGAGTGGCTGGAGAGTCGACAACCGCCTGGATTCCACCTTGTCTTCCCTTGCGAGGCCTCTGGCTCCTCAGCTCCATGACAGTTTTCCCAGTCTCCAGGAAAAAGATACATCTGTGGATGTCGAAATATTTGGCTGGTGCAGCTCTACTTGTGTCTGCTTTCTCTTCTCCCTCCCAGCGGGCCTGCCAGTTCTCCCGCTGTTCTTCCTGGTCACTTCCGAAGTGGCATCTGGGCCACAGACATTGTTTTCCCCTAATTGCATTTCAGCCGAGGAAAGGCACACTAATAGAGGGACTACAGGAGAGAGGCTTGGCAGGGCTTGGCAAAGGGGCTGCTGCTTCTGCATAGGACTTTGATAAAAAGAAATAAAAAGGTTCATTTTGGATACCAATGCCTTTCTCCCCTCATAGCAGATCCTTCTTCTTTTTGTAGTTTTACTTTTTCCTTGATGTATAAAATAGATAAAGAGCGTCTGGTGCACTAATTGTGAAGCTAGATAGATTTTTACATATGTCTGTACCCTGCCACCAGCATCCAGATGAAGATACAGAACTTCCCCATCACTCCAGAAGGTTCTGTAGTACTCCTCCAAGTTAGTACCTACCTACCCACAGAGGCAACCACTCTCCTGGCCTTTATCACCAAAGATTGATTGACTGCTTTTCAACTGTAAAATAGAATCGTCCAGCATTGTCCTCTTCTGTGTCTGGCTTCTTTTACCCAACATCATGTCTATGAGTGTTAGCTGTGCTGTGTGTAGCAGCGGTCCCCCTCTGTTTTTTTGTTGATGTTTTGTTTTATTTGATTCCTTACTCTGCAGAAGTGTAAAGGCAGCAGCTTGCAGATCCAGTTTTGCCCCCATCCGCAGTCTGGGAGGTGGCATTCCCTGTGGGCATCTTCGCTCCCAACCGTGGCCTGCTGATTCTGCCAAAGGGCCAATGCAGCCTCAGGCATCAGGTTCGCCATTTATTCCAGGCTGCAGGGCCAGGAACCTCAGGTTGGAAACCTCACTGACTCTTTGGGATGCAGGAGGAACCTGGAGCAGCCCCAGATGTGGGGTGGGGCTCAGAAATAATAAGTTGCGATTTGCAAACATGCATTTGGCGGCACAAGAGAAACGTCACTGAGGTCTGGTGACTTCCAGCACAGGGCAGCCCTTTCCTCTCCTTGGATTCCTGTGGTGGCCTCTGACCAGCTGCCCCAGGCAAAGCCTCCCCTCCTCCCATTCATCAGCTTACTTCGGGCAGCTGAGCTTCCAGGGTCTGCTCTTCTCCTGCTACTCCTCTGCTCACAAACCTTCTGTGGCTCCCCACTGCCTGCTCAAGTCAGCATTCCTCTCCTGCCATTTAAGAAGCTCCACAGAATGAGCCATTTGACTTCCCTTTCCTACGATGCCACTACTCTCAGGCAGATGCTGCCTCCCTTTATGAACAGCTGGGACTCTGAGCTGGGGTTGTGTCAGCTAGTGTGACCTAGTTCTCTCTCTGCTCCTCTTAGCCTATAGATTTTAGGAGACACGACTTTCTATTCCACCTCCTCAGCCAAGCTCCTGGTAGCCCGGCCCACTGTGTATAGCCTTAGTTCCCAAAGCCACTTCATGGACCAATATGCCACCAGCTCCAGCTCCAGCCATCATGACTGCATTCCAGTCAGTAAGAAGGTGGAAAGAAAAGGAGTAGGGCATGCCACCTCTCTTTAGGATTAGTATTATAATAATGGTAATAGCAGCAAACAGTTATACATCATTTACCATATGTCAACCACTGTTCCAAGTATGTTTACTTTTCATAGAAACCTATGAAGTAATTACTATTATTAATCTCATTTTATAAATGAGAAAATGGAGACACAGAGAGGTTAAGTAACTTGTGCAAGGTCACACAGCTAAGAAGTGACTGAGCCAAGATTTGAACTCAGGCAGTCTCATTCCAGTTTCTGGGCTCCTAAGCCCTATGTTTTTGTACTTCTCACTACCGGGTCTTTGACCATCTTCCTCCACACCCACAGCAGCCTGAGGGCTTCATGAAGACAAGGCCTGGACTCATGGGGATCCATAAATAATGGGTGATGGGCCACACTACCCGGTAGGTCTCATGCTCTGGGACGGATGGGACCTTTGTTTTGGAAATTCTAGCCCTGAGCTCCTGCAGGCTGTGGGTGGGCTGGTAAGGGTGGGGGTGGGGGTCTGGAAGGCAAGTTGTTCCTCTAGTAGGGCTGCCTTGCCTCGGCAGGGGGCCTGGCCTTATTAGAATGCCTTCTTCATCCTGACTCCCACCGGAAGTTCCTCGTTCCTGCGTAATTACATTAAGCTTTTATGATGGAGATCTGGGCTGCTAGCAGCATTATTTCGCAGGGGCGGACTGCATTCCTGGTGTCTGGGTTTACCTTCCCTCTCTGTCGGTGCCCTGAAATGCTGGTGTATGGAAAGGTCCTCCAGCCAAGCCCGGGCCTAGCTATGGGGTCCCCTGGCAGCACGCTGGCGGGTAGGTGAGGAGCCAGAACTACAGCTCAGATTTCCTGAATCAATCCCTCGGGTCAGAAAACCCATCCTGCCCTGCAGGGCAGAAGGTGGAAGCCTGGGTCCGAAAGAAGGCTTTGGCTCCTTTTCTAGCTGACACCTGCTTGCTGGGGCTGCCCCAACTTGCAGAAGCCGCATGGGCTGAGCTCTGACTTGGGGGCCACAGGTTTCTTGGCCTGGACATACCACCCTGGGACCCGCTGCACTTTGCTCTCCAGATAATGACTAAGCTGGTTTTCTGCTTCACATACATAACTGGTATGTGTCTATGTGCATGGCCTTTTTGTTTTAAAAATAGCTACTTAAAAAATTATTTGTAAGCAATGCTAGCAAAAAATTAGGACCCAATCTCACACCATACACAAAAATAAATACCAGGCAGATTAAAAATGTAAACATTCCAAAAAAACGATAAAAACTCGAAGTGAAATCTCATAGTGGACTATTTAATAATGGTGGGGTAGGAAGGCCCCCACCCCAATAAAATAGCCAACAACACATGAGAAGATGCTTATATGCTCACTTATAATCAAAGAAATGCAAATCAGAGCAGCAAGGAGATGGTGTTTTCACCTGTCATGGTGGCAGCAACGAAAGAAGGATATTGAAGAGGGTTTTCAGCTGTGTAGCCAGGCTGGAGGTGACGGGTTCTTCGACGGAACGGAGGAGAGCAGTATCAGGAAGGAGGGTTGCACCTTTTTTCCTAAAAATTGGTTGAATTTTCATAAGCACGTAATTACTTTTTGAATTTGAACAAAACATTTTTTTTTTTGCAAATTTTAAAAAACAAGGCATACACCCCTTGTGAAAAGCTAAGGAAACAGGGAAAATAATTACTATATTGATTCTGTGACTATATATGCTTGGCCCTTCTCTAAGATCTTGATATGGGTAATCTCATTGACTCTTCACAACAACACACTGAGATATGTACTACTGTGACCCCATTTTAAAGATGAGTAAAGGGAGCATTGAGAGACTAGATAACTTCCCCTAAATCACACAGTTTGTCCAGGGAAGCTGGGATACAGAGGCAAATTGAAGTTCCCTATAACCCCATTTTACCTATATTTGACCACTGTGAAGATCTTAGATATTCCCTAATTTTGTTATGTGTGTGTTTGTGTGTGTGTGTATGTGTGTGTGTGTGGGTGGGTGGGTGGGTGTGGGTGTGTGTGTTTGTGTGTATGCACACGGGAGAGCCTTCAAATTCCAGATATGTGATGGAAACTTGTGTTCTGACAATTTCCTTCTTCATCCTTTCTCCTCTTCCTTGCTTTGGCTCTGATTTGGGACTTTTCCTCTACTTTTGGGGGACTTTCCAGGCCACATCTGGAGACTCTCCTCTGCCCAGGTCATGAAACCAAAGACTCTTGAGTAAAAGAGAAGGCCTCTGCATGCCTGGTTTTGCGTGCCAAAGCAGAGGAAATCAGAAAGACCTCTGGTGGCAGCGGCCTTGGAAAGAGACCCACAGGGGTGGCACTTGCTCTGTACGTGGGGAGAAGGCAGGTTGGCAGGCTGTGGAGCTCAGTGAGTGATGTGGCCACAGACTCAACCCTAGCTTCCCAAATGCCTGCAGAAACAGGGCCTGCGTCTGCTTGGGCTGAGTTGAACCCTGTAACCGATTTTTAGAAAGGGCTGTGGACAGTGTAATAGAGAAAATGTTCTGGATACAGAAGCCAGCTTTGAGGAGGGCTGGCCAGGAGTCAGGTTCAGCAGAGCGTTGGTCCAAGGCACGCAGAGCAACCAAGCCCTCACCCCACCCCACCCCACCCCAGCCCTGGCCCTCGGCCTCTCCCACCTTCCACAGCTGCACACTCCTCATTGTTCAGGAACAAAGGCAGTTCAGATTTGTGAAAAAGGAGAAAAAATAAACTCAGCCGAACTCATCTTTCTTGTAAGTGAGTGGTTGGCTCTGGCCCCTGAAGAGGGGAGTCTCGCAGGACCAGGACCGATGGCAATGGGGGTGGGGTGGGGCTGGGGACAGCTTGGCTGGAAGGGCGTGGGGGCAGGGAGGTGTAGCAGGATGCGAACAGTTGGTGATTTATGGCGCCAATAAGCACAATGGTTCAGTCTTGCAGTTTCCCCTCAAGATGTGTCTGAGTGCAGCCCCCTTGGAGCATCACCTGTGTGTGCTGTGGCGACGGCCACAGCCTGTCTGAGCTCAGGAGCCCAGCTCCTCTACACCCTGGTGATGGGTGCCCTTCCTCGCTGGGGGCCCAGGGACAACTCCCAACCCCCATTTCCTAGTCTTAAGGGCAGCAGGGAGGTGTGCCAGCAAGACCTGGAATGTGCTGCAATAAGGAAGGTGCAGGGGAGGAGGGGAGGGGACGAGTTGATGAGCAGGGCTTGGGCTTCCCCTTTGGGACAGAGCCTGGGATGCATAGACTCAGAGGGCCTTTTGGAAAATCAGCCAGTAAATAGAATTCGCTTTGGCAGCTGTCTTGCTGCTTTGAGCTTTAGCTAGCCTGCCCTGACTGTTCTAGGCCAGGATTCTGGGGAACTGGAGGTACTAACATTTCTTGAGGGCCTACTGTGTGCCAGGCACTGGGCTAAATTGCCAATGTTTCATTTATGTTCTTTAAACTTCACGATGCCACCCTGACATCAATATTATTACCATGTTTCCCCGAAAATAGGACCTAACCGGAAAATAAGCCCTAGCATGACTTTTCAGGATGACATCCCCTGAACATAAGCCCTCATGTGTCTTTTGGAGCAAACCTTAATATAAGACCCGGTCTTATTTTCAGGGAAACACGGTATTAGCTTCATTTTGCAGAAGAGGAAAGTGAAGCTCAGAGAGCTCAAATAACTTACTCAAAGACCACAGCTAGTAGCCCATCTTCAGAACCAAGGAACTCTAGCCTACTTCCATGCTTAAAGGGGTGCTTAAGGGGTGAGTTTGCTGAGGGGCAAGCCCAGGGTACCCCAAAGAGGGCACGGGAGCCAGGCCCCCAGAAGCCCTCCAGAGTGAACCGAGACCACTTTCTAGCAGCAAACTGTTTCTAAAGTCTGTGAAGTCTGAGGTCCACTAGGGCCTCTGAATCTTTTGCTATTAGGCAATCTGTATACACACCTTGAGGAATGAGAAGTTTTTCTTTCTGAAAGTTTGATTTCTGGACTAACTGCATCTGGCTTCAAGGCGTCCAGTGCTATTGCTGACTGCAGAAATTGAGAGAGAGAACAACATTGACCTGTAAGCTAGTGGGTGTCAATGTACTGGCTTCCCACCATGGATTTTGGCCCTGGCTGCTCTCAGCTGTTGGGGTCGCTTAGAAGCTCATCTTTGTTTGACCATTTGTTGGGCTAAGAGTGAACAGGCAGATGGTTCTTCTGTCCCTGGGTGGCCATCCTGCCACCCACCCCCAGTTGACTCCTGTGTGTCCTATCCCTTCCTCTGAAGGCAGGCACTGAACAGAGACATTTCTCTTTCCCGTAAGAACTCAGGTGCTGGAAACTGCGCAACTTTAGCTTGAGGCAAACAAAAAACCAGCCAAAATCGAAATGTTGTCTAGAATTCCAATGTCCTTTACTTCCCTTCTGCTAGTGCTGTTTTAACAGCTTGAGCTTTCCCCCATGGGCTTCCTGGGGCAGTCCAAGAGAGTCTCCTGCCAGTGCTGGGCCACCAGCTCCTGGCAGACTGGAGGAGACCTGGCACCGCTGTCAGGCTCCCTGGCCACCTGAGAAGGCAATTCCCCAGCCATGTGGGCCCCTCAACAGAGGATCAGCACACTTTCCCGTGGGCCCAGCCAGGTCCTCTGTGTGTGTGTGTGTGTGTGTGTGTGTGTGTGTATGGTGCAGGCAGGGACTGCTGATTTGGTGTCTCCTTTTCCCCATTCACCTGCTGCTCTCCGTATCCCAGGTCCACATGGAGCGAAACCTTGGCAGGATGGCGGGGGTTGGGGGTGGGGTGGCACAGCTACAGGTCCTTTTTGGGAGGGCCTGGCTGAGGACAAGTTGCTGGACACCCTGAAGTTTAGTCCATTCCTCCCTGGGGAGTTATGAGTTTTCTTCCAGGACTTCTGGAATGTTCTTGAGCAGGGCTACAGGGGGAGAGGAAACACAGCCTGGATTCTCTTCCTCCCACCCCCGCACACTCCCCATGCACCAAGATTGATTTCCTATTAGAGCTCAGTGATTTCCAAATGGCCAGCGGCATCCAGGCTGCTGGGAGAATGAGCGAGAGAGCTGTGGAAGAGGCCACCTACCTTCAGGTGATGGCTCAGAGGAGGAGAGCTCCCCAGGGCCTGGTCACCACCAAGTGCACTGGTCCAGACAGATTTATTTTCTATCTGTGACCAAGAGGCTTTAGGCCCCTTTGAGATGAAGATTTCCCTGGCGTTTGCTGAATCGGTGCTCTGGGGTGTGACAGACATAGAGATCTGGCATACACCAGGCAGGGGCTACACAGAACCACCTGGAGGGCCCCCCAGCAGGTGAGCCAGCAGGCTGGTCAACAGCATGAGTCTTGGAGTCAGATAGAAGTGAGTTCAAATGCTGGCTCCATGATGGGCACTGGAGTGAGTTATTTTCTTTCCCTGAGCCCTAGTTTCCTAGTCTGTAAATTGGGGACGATAATAGATTCCTTCCGGGGTTATTGAGAGCGTTCAATCAGGTAAGACTTGTAAGAGCTGGGTGCAATTCTTGTCGCACAGCAGGTGCTCAGTGATGTAGGTGCCATTATTATTCTTTAGTCCATGTCTCCCTCCTTCCTCGGGTGCCCAACCTCTTTCTTCAGGTGCTAGGTATTCTCAGGCAGCTAAAGGGGCCCCGACAAGAAGTTATCTCATAAACCCATTCCTACCTGGCGATATAGCCTGAAAGTGTTAGCTTTAGGACATTTTTGCATTTTAACCCATCTCAGTCTCACAGCATGAATTCATTCAATAAGTATTTATTGAGATACTAGCTAGCCTGTACTACACTGACCAGGCACATGTGTTATCTAACTCCATCTTTGTACCAGCATTATGAAGAAGCGATTAGTACCATTCCCATTTTATAAATGAGGAAACAGGTTCTGAAGGGTTAAGTCACTTGCCCAAGGTCCCACAGCTGTGTCCAAGCTTAACTGGCTCTAGCATCTACTTCTTAGGCGCAGGGACTGTGCTAGGCTCTGGGGCTGTAAAGAGCAATAAAACGCATACTCAACTGCAAGGAGAGCCTGTGCAGGGTTGGAGACCGGTAAAGACATCAAATCACCAGCATGTAGCAATGGCTGTAGGCACAAGGTCTCGTGGGGCACAGAGTAAGGACCCCTGGGGACATTTGGGAGCATGGGTTGGGCGCATTAACCCATGTTAATGCTGTCCTGTGTGGATTCGAAGCTACACAAAACAGCATGAAGTTGATTCTTCCACCTCCTGAGGGCCCAGCCCACCTGCCTGGGATCAACCCACTCCAGCCAGAGAGAACAGCCTCTTTAAAATGTCAAATGACTTCCAGGGCTAATGTTGGAATCAAGAGAGGCTCCCCGGTGCTGCCCCCAACTTCTTCCATATCCTTCCAGAGAAAGTCAAGGCATAGAGGAGGATAGATGTATATGACTGTAGATAAATATATTCCTTTCAAAAACTGCGAATGATGGCACAGTATAAGCAAACAGCATCACAGGCTATCCCTCTATCTATATATAAAAGCAAGTCACCCTCCTGATTCTGTTCCTGCTCCTGAAGGCCAGCTTCTGACACAAGGTTGCACATATTTATCCTTTTTAAAAAGACAAATGATGACATCCTATTAACAGACAATAAAGTTCCATACATCTTGTTTTTTTTCACTTAACAGTGTGTCTCACAGAGCATTCTGCATCAATACCTATAGCTCTATTGCGTTCTTTTTAATGGCAGCATAACATTCTATTATGAGGATGTGCCAGACTTTATTTAACCACTCTCTTATCAATGGATATTCATTCAGGTTGCTTCTGGTCCTTTACAGCTACAAATAAACTAGCTATGAATATCCTTTTGCATAGGTTTTTCTCACATGTGGTATATCTGTATACCTTTGCTGGAGAAAAGGGTATGCATTTCAACGTGGAATACCATTAAGGCATACTTAACTATGTAAAATCCATGCCTAAAATGTCATTCAAAGAAATGAATCACTAAGGGTAGAATTCGGCAAGGGACACCATTTCCCCGAACAGAGTCGACCTGCTCATCTTGAGAGTGGCCCTCCCCTCTTTCCAGCTCCGAAGCCCGAGTGCCAGGGAGCAGAGGCAGCTGTGGTGCCCTGGCTCCCGAACTCCTGAGGGGAGTGGCCCAGTGGTATTCTATGTGGACAGAAGTTCCCTTTCTAATCAGTTTTCCCACTGCATTGCTTTGGCGGCCAAGAGAGACTTTCATAACTCTTGCTATCTTTACAATATGTCGTTCAAATTTAAAACATGCTAAAAGGGAGAAAATATTTATAGAATTTTTCTCTGGAAGGAAAAAAGCCCCTACTTTTAAGCCTAGCCAATGACATTTCTGGAAACCACAGAGGGAAAACAGCAACAACTTGCAGAAGATAAAATGGACTAATTACACAACAGATCTCTAATTTAAGAAACTAGCTGCATTCTTCCGTGTTTTTTTTTTCCTTTTAAAGATGACAGAGAATAAAAATACTGGTTTACCAGCTTATTAAAACAATAATGCAACGACTCCTAACTTTCTCTTCTGCAAGACGACGTGGGTCTATGCGTGTATGCATACAGTGGGGGTCTACTAGCCCCAGCCAGGCCTGTAGACAGAGGTCCCTTTGGTGGGGTTTCTTGGCCTGTGGACCAGTTTCCCATGGGAAGGAACAGGGATCCTGCTGCCTGAGTTATTTAAATCTTGGAGTCATCCTCCCTTTTCCAAAGCTCTGGGAGTGTCTCCATGGCCACAGCTGTTGTGGACACTCAGCCCAGTGACCTGGCTTTGGGGTGGCTGAGGTAGGCCTGTGTTAACCTGTCATTTACTCTCTCTCCTCAGTCCAGCCCTTTGAGCTGCCATCAGAACCCCAGCTGGCCACCTTGAACAAGTACCCCAGGTTTCTAGGACAATTACTCAGCAGCAGGGTGGTCAGCAAAAAGAGTGGGGAGTTCTTCTCCCCTCCCTTGTTTCTGTGAATCCAAGTCAGAGCACTTCCAAACGGGCCACAAAGGGAATTCTTTCCCTGGCTAGAATTTCCAGAAGCCAAAAAGTGATTGCAGCCAAAACCTCCCTGTGAACTTCGTTTCTGTTTAGATTTTTATGGAAACTGTTTCTCCCAGACACACATCCTGTGGGACCTCGCTCCTTCCCCTTCCCTTATTTTTATGTATGAATGGATTATGTCGACTGTTTAATGGGTTTGCAGCAAATACAGGCCGCCGAACAGTTTTAATGAAGTCTCAGGCTAGCCGGTGTGGCTTTTGGAGGTCTTGTGAGACCAGAGACAGGGCTCCCTGGTGCCTGGATGGGATTTGCTCTCTGCTCCCTGCTTGGGAATCACAGCTACCCCAGCACTGCTCTGATTTGCTGGGGGATTTGGGGAAAGGTCTTTAATCTCCCAGGCTCACAGTGGAGACCAGAGCTAACACTGGCATGGGGACCTTGGCAGAACCAAGATGAGGAGTCCTAGAGGGGAACAAAGAATAATAGTGAGAAAGGAGTGAAGGGGGCCCTGAGAAGGGGGTGTGCTTGGTGGGAGGAGGTGGTTCTGCTCTGGGCCAGGGTCTAGATGAAAATTCTCAGCATTGAGTTCTGCTGAGGTGAACTCAGGCCTTGGTTTCCCTGGTCTGCCTTCTCTCACTCAGTAAGGTGCCAATATATTGATGTGGGAATGTATTGTTCATCTTCCCAGCACACAGAACCAGGAGGTGGGGGGGGGGGAAAGGAGTGCATACCCAGCGGGCTCTGGATAGTCCTTCTTCCCTTTGGGGACCAAGGTTTTAGTCTGGAATCAGGGTACTCTCTCCCTCCGCAGTGAACCACTCCTGTCACTAACTAACCTCCCTTCCCAATGGCTTCCATGATTGTTGGGCTAGTCAGAGGCAGAATTGAGAACCAGGGAAACTTCCTGCCTCAACTTTCAGCCTCCTGCTCGGCCTTGGGACCCCTTGTCACCAGTATTCCCAAGGGGCCCACTGTCAGCAGCTTCTGGGAGGGCTGATGGCCTTGGGACCCCTTGTCACCAACATTCCCAAGGGGCCCACTGTCAGCAGCTGCTGGGAAGGCTGACGGATAAGGCTTCTCCACAGTTGGTCCCCACCCCTTCTCCCCTAGGTCCCGTTTTATGACGTCTCTCCTGGGGCTCCCAGGTTGACAGTGGCTATGTGGGAGAAGGCCAGAGATTTCCGACCCATTGGATTCCACAAGAGGGGGTGAAGAGGGGAAGTCACTGATCCAGTTGGAGTCAAGTCACCCCCCCTTCCAGGCCTCTGTATTGTCTGCCCCATCCTTTTCAACTATGCTCTCCATAGAACTGCCTGAATGATCTCTTTAAAATGCACATTGGACTCTGTTATTCCCTCCTGAAAACCTTTTGCAGAGCTTCCAGCTCCTGGAGATGAAGGCCAAGTTTCTTTCGGTAGTTTATCCCTCCTCTCACATCCACTGCTCCAGCTTCAGTTCTCCTCGCCCTCTGCATCTCCACAGCCCCAAGCTACTGTGTGCCCAGCATGCATCACGCCGCAGCCCTCAGGACTTTGTTTTCTCTCTGTCTAGAATAATTCTCTCTAGCCCTCCTGGATCACCCCTGTTCTACTGTCAAGAGGCAGCTCGGGTGTCACCTCCTGAGTCTGTCTCTAAATTGCTAAGCCATAAATTCATCCATTTTATTGTTTTTTTTAGTCAATCAGAGACCTATGTAACTAGCAATTACCACTCCGGATCAGCCTTGAACAGCCTGTCTTAGTGCTCATGCCTCGCCTTAAGCCAGCCAATTGCGAAACCAGAAGGGGTCCTTTGTGCCAGGGGCTCAGCCCATCCCTCAGCGTCCTGTTCTATGCACACCACCAGATTCTTTGTCCCCTTGTTCCCCTCATCCCAGTATAAGGTGTCTTGTCTGCTAAGAGCTAAGTCTGCGGCTTGTTTCCCAGAAGTGCCAAAGACTGCACTTCCCCGTGAGCAGAGGCACTCTCTGACCTGTGGTCTTTTCCTTTAGCCTTGGCCTCCTAGACCATGAAGTCTGTCTACTCTTGGGGTCTGTGGTTTCTTGAGTGAGGCTGAGAGGTCTCAAAATGGGACTTTCTTGAAGCCTGTGGTCACCTGCTACAGTGTGGCTTGCAGCAGGCCTTTCTCAGACTCTTGGGTCTCTCCGCTTCTCTCTTCTTCCCTCACCTTCTCTCCCCTCCTTTTTTTTCTCATTCTGTTTTCTCATCTCATCTCAGTCTCATGGCTGTAAATGCCCCCATAAGCTGAAGACTCCTAAATGTATAACACCAGCTTGGGCCTCTCCCCTGAAACCCCTGACTTATTTACCCAACTGTCCCCTTCGCCTCTCCATGTAGATGTCTAGTAGACATCAGAAACTTACCAACCCTCCATACTTGTTCTTCCTGCAGCCCTGTCCAGCCCCAGCCGTCCTTGCGCGGTGCAGTCCAAAGGCCTAGTGTCATCCTGGAGTCCTATCTCTCACACCCACGTCCAATCCTTCAACAAATTCATAGATCGAGCTTTTAGGATAAGCCTAGGATCTCCGTACCTTCCCCGCCCTGGCCCCCACTGCTGCCACCCTAGTGCAATCTCTATTCTCTCACCTGGGTTATGGCAGTGGCCCTGCACTGATCTCCCTGCTTCTCCTTTCAGTACTTCTTCATTCTACTCTCAACACAACAGCTAGGTGATCTTGTTGAAACTTAAGTTAGATCATGGCACTCCGTGCTCCGAACCCTCCAGTGGCTTTGCACCATGTTCAAGGTGGCCTCAAGTCCTACTTGCCTACATCTATCTACAGAATGGTCCCCGTCACATCTCTGACCTCATCCCCTGCCACTTCTCCCTCACTCACTCCACCCCAGTCAACTCTCCTCCTTACCGTCCCTCCCATTCTCTGGACATACTCAGGCTCAGGCACTTTGCACTTGCTGTTCCCTCTGCCTGGAATGCTTTTCCCCTAGTCATATGCAGGGCTGCCTCCATCTCGTCCTTCCCATCTCCTGATCAGTGACACCTTCTCCCACTGCCCTGTTAAGAACTGAACTCTCTTTCCCTAGCTCCCCCTGTTTTATTTTCCTCCCTAGCACTTACTACCGAAGAGATTATATTATGCATCATTCTTATTGATCTTGATTATTGCCTATTCTTTCCCTGTCGGAATGTAAACCTCCATTAGAGCAGAGATTTCATTTGTTTGGTTCACTGCTGTGTCCTTAGTTCCTAGAATGATGCCTGGCACAAAGTAGGCATTTAATATTTGTTGGAGGAACTATGACTGAATGGATGGATGAAGTGGCAGTTACATAAATGTTCTATTGACTTCTGTCTAAAGGGAACATCTGAAGACCAAGGATGCTGGTTGGGCCCCAGTGGGAGACTTGCTCACCATTCCTAGATCTGGGAGTGAACAAACTCCAAAACCTCCGTGGTCACTAGTCCTGGAATTCGATGTCTTCCTCCCCAGCCAACTTCAGATGCTCCTGAGGGGACAGTAGAGTAACCATCTGTCATCTTCCTTTTCCTCAGTCTGCAAGTGAGCATTGGTGGCTTTCTCTTTGCTCTGCTATAGCTCATAACCGGCAGTGGTTCTACATGACTAACTGCCGGGATATTGCTCTCAGAAAGTTCTAGAAACCTCATGGGCCCTAGTGAGAGATGCAGGAGCTTTAACTGCACTGTTGGTGCCAGCAGTCCTTGGAGCCCCTTAGAGATGAAAACGACAGAGCCTCATTTTCCCATCAGCCCTTGCAGGCTGCCTTAGAGGGAACTTGCCTCACTGAGTGAGCATTGCAATTATAAGATGAAGTACTAATTTACCTGAAGGTATGGTCCTAGATGGCATTCACTGAGCTAGGGTGCTCAGTTTTCACATCCACAGAATGGAGTTGGTAACATTGACCTCGCATGGTCATTGTGTGGGAATAAATGAGCAACATAAATTGGGAAATCTATAAAAGTGTCTGGTTTTATTGTTCCTGGTGGGACAGACTCCCTAGGGAAAGCCTGCTACTCGGTAGGATGGGGAACATTTTTGGGGCCCTAGAAGAATTTGGTGCCTTTCTGGCAAGGTCCTACAGTTCACAAAAGCCTCCTCTGCACACATTTGGGGCCCGGGTGTGGCTCGACATGCAGCCTTGTGTGACTGAAGAGTGGCCTCTCTTTTCTGCTGAGCTCCTGGGGTCTCCATCTGGCTGCTTTGCAGGCGGAAACGGTATGTGTCGGGAAGGGAATGACCGCTGACCTTTCTTAGATTTTCTGTGTTGTTCATTTGCATTTTCTGGTGAGCTGAGAGTTTATTAGCCAGCAAAGGGACCATTAAATCCAAGCTGCTCTTGCTCAGTGAGAAAGAAAGGAACACGAGGAAGCAGCCTGTTGGCGTGGGGAGAGTGCTGGCCTGGGAGTTTGATGATTAGGGGGGGGTCCCCTTCCTATTTCTTTCCTCCATTTTGTCAACTTCAGGTCTGTCAGGTAACCTTGCTGGGCCACAACTGCCTGTCTGTGCAGCAAGGAGCTTGAAGTAGATGGTCCTGTTCTGATCTGATGTCATTTTTATAGTTGTGACTTTTCAATGAGAATCATTTCAAACCTGGAAATAAAAATCCTGTCAGTGTTATCTTTTCTTTTCAAGGTGGTTGCCCATTATTCAGAATTTCTGGGGAATCTCCCCTGCAGCCCGTTCCTGTATACACCGAAGGCCTCCCGTGGCTCGGCCTAAGGGTGTTCTCCAGTCATGCGAGAGCACTCGGCCTGGGAATGCCAGGGAGAAAATGCCTCCAGAAGTGAGCTATTTACCAGTGTGGAATCTGCTGGTGTCGATTTCTTGCCCTTTGGTGGGACAATTCTGTGGTGTACTCTCGGCACTCTCCCAGAGGTCCTGTGACGGCCTGTGCCCCAGTCACCCACAATACAAGCCTGCTCATCAATGCATCCTCTATTGACATCCTCCCTTTCCAGTCTCACTTTTCTGCCCCTCGCCATGCTTCCAGGGTCACCTCCTGTTAGGAGCTGAATTATGTCCCCCCATAAATTCATATGTTGGAGCCCTAACACCCATGACCTCAGAATGTGACTATATTTGGAGATAGATCTTTAAAGAAATGATTAAATTAAAATGAGGCTGTTAAGGTGGGCCCTCATCCAATCTGACTGGTGTTCTTATGAAAGGAAATTTGGACAGAAAAAGAGATATCGGGGCAGGCGCACAGAAGGATGACCACGTAAAGAGGAAGAAAGAGGGAGACCATCTGCAAGCCAAGGAGAGAAGCCTTAGAGGAATCCAACCTTGCTGATACCTTGATCTTGGACTTTCAGCTTCTAGAACTATGAGAAGTAAATCTGTGTTGCATAAGCCACCCAGCCTGCAGTGTTTTGTTATGGCAGCCTGAACAGACAGCTATACCTCCCAAATAAACTACCCACACCCAAATCCTTGGCTCAGGGTCTGCTGCTCAGTGGGAAAGAGTTTTATCTTGTAGGGACAGACAGTCAATGCTATCCTAAGGTCTATATGGTCTTACTCTGGGTGTTATAGACCTAGTCTCCACGGCGGAGTCGAGAGCTGTTTATAGAGAAGCCGGCTCATCCCCACTGGGCAGAAAAGGAGACAAAGTCAGAGACCTGGAATAAGTGAAAAACATCTTTATAGTCACCTTCTGATATTTGGATTTGGGGCTGGTTCACTGAAAAGAGCTGGACTCACGCGGAGAAGTATACACCAGGAGTTGGGGCTGAGATAATGCGCATTACACAGCATATGAATACAAATGCTTTCATTCACGTGAAATTGCTTCAGCATGAGGGGCTGCTCGAAACCTGACCCCCCAAATGGAGCATTTTGTGTTACAAAATAAAATTGCATCCCTTCGGCTCTGAGAAAAATGTATATTGCCCTCATCTGAAATGTGGTGATAATTATATGCCACATTATTCATCCTGTGTCATTTCTGGTCACATTCAGCATTTGGCACAGCGGCAATTTAGGGTGTGCTTGAAACAAAGGCAGTCACGCAAAAGGCACGGGGGACATATTCCAGGCAGCAAGGTAACTGGTACAGTGTATGGAACCTCATGGCTTGCTTTCTCCTGGGATGATGCAACTGCAATTTCGAATGTTCTCTGTGTAGGAGGACCAACATTGACATGCTTTTTAGGGAAAGGGGAAGAGAGAAAAATGGGAAAAGGAAACCAAGTCAAATATGCAAAGATATCAGAGGAGGAGGAGGGGCGTGTATGTGTGTGAATGTGTGTGTGTGTGTGTGTGTGTGTGTGCACGTGCGTGCGCCCGCGTGTGTCAGGCCAGCAAAATCAGGGTCACATGCTCTGGCCTGAGAAGACTTGGGGGTGAGGGGATATTAGTTATCAGTGCAGTAGCATGAAGGATTTAGTTATGAGCTGTATTATTTATCTGTTGCTGCATAACAAATTACCCCCAAACTTAGCAGCTTAAAACAACAAACATTTATTATTTCACAGTTTCTGAGGATCCAGAGCAGCTTAGCTGGGTGGTTCTGGCTCAGGGTCTGTCATGAAATGCAGTCAGGATGTCAGCTGGGGCTGCAGTCATCTCAAGACTTGACTGAGGCTGGATGACCCCTCTTCCAAAATGGCTCAGGCACGTGGCTGTTGGCAGGAGGCCTCAGAAGATTTGTTTCCAAGCTCACTCATGTGGTTGTTGTCAGGCCTCAGTTCCTCACCACATGGGTCTTTCCATAGGCTGTCAGAGTGTCCTCATGACATGTTAGCGGGTGAACGGAGGGAGAGAGAGTGAGGGAATCAGAGAGAGTCAAAGACGGAAGTCATAGACGTTTTGTAACCTAATCTCAGAAGTGACATTCTATCACTTTGCTCTATTCCATGTGTTAGAAGCTAGTCTCTCAGTCAGCCCACACTCAGAGGGTGTGAATACTAGGAGGTGGGGATCACAGAGCCGTCCTAGAGGCTGCCTGCTACAGGATCCGGCCCTTGGTCAGCCTCACCATTCTAGAAGGTGCTTGGGCCTGAGAAAGTTCCCGTCATCACAAACAAATGTGGCGAAAAGAGCTTCAAACGTGGGACTTGGAAGATCTGGGTTCTTGCCCTGACTCTGTTATTTCCTATTTGTGTCTTTCAGGGCAAAGACAAAAATCTCTCAAAGACTCACTTTCCCCATCTGTCGTATAGGGACAATAATACCAACCTCTCAAAGGTAGGCCTAGTTCAGGGGCCGGCCCGGTGGCTCAGGCGGTTGGAGCTCCGTGCTCCTAACTCCGAAGGCTGCCGGTTCGATTTCCACATGGGCCAGTGGGCTCTCAACCACAAGGTTGCCGGTTCAATTCCTTGAGTCCTGCAAGGCATGGTGGGCTCTGCCCCCTGCAACTAAGATTGAACATGGCACCTTGAGCTGAGCTGTGGCTGAGCTCCCAAATGGCTCAGTTGGTTGGAGCGCATCCTCTCAACCACAAGGTTGCCAGTTTGACTCCCACATGGGATGGTGGGCTGCACCCCCTGCAACTAGCAATGGCAACTGGACCTGGAGCTGAGCTGTGCCCTCCACAACTAAGACTGAAAGGACAACAACTTGAAGCTGAACGGCACCCTCCACAACTAAGATTGAAAGGACAACAACTTGACTTGGAAAAAAGTCCTGGAAGTGCACACTGTTCCCCAATAAAGTCCTGTTCCCCTTCCCCAATAAAATCTTTAAAAAAAAAAAAAAAAAAAGGTAGGGCTAGTTCAATGACATAAGCTGCAAAATGCTACAAGATGGAAAGAATTACATTGGTGGTCTAGAGAACATTCCCTGGTGTGCTGCTATCCTGCTAGGATTGGGGGACCTGGGGTTTTTGTGGGTGACAATTTCTACTGTGGTGGGCTATCTTGGCCACTCTAGCCTCTAGGGGCTTAAGGGCCAGAGTGACAAGGCTCGGACAGTCATTAAGTAGCTGACCACAGCCTGGGGATGCTCTGAGGACCTCGGTCTAAGGAGAAGGCAGACAGTAACCATCACATCCTCTCAAAGCCAATGCCTGGCCTTTCCCATAGGCTCCCGACTCCTATTTAGTTAGACCTCTCTCTGCCTTCTTCTTAACTCCAGAATGAGTAAGAAAATATTTTAATAGTTTGGCACTTTCCGAATAATATTCTTGTTTCTGGTCCTCAGTATTTTTTATTTTCTCTGCTCAGAAATACTACGAATTGAAATTTCCCTTTTGTGTGATGTCTGGGGGCCGGAAGGCTTCGGGAGAGGAGAGAAGGGCCTGGCAACCCTTGCAGGGTAGGAATGGCAGGCTCCCAGCCTGTGTTTCCTCACTGAAAGGCCATTCTGCACTGGGCAGCCTGCAGCACTTTGGAGGAAGGGCCTCTGGCCTCCGAGGCAGCTGCCTGCCAGCTCCCTGGAGCTCCCACCAGGCCCTGGGGTGTGCTGTCAGGGCAATGCTGAGAAAAGCTGGGAGTGACTTGGGAGGCAGAAGAATCTCAGTTTGCCCCCAGCTCTATCATTTATTAGCGCTGGGGCCAGACGGAAGCTCCCTCTGGACAGTGCTCTGCCTGCCCTGTTCACTATCATATCTCCAGCTCCTGGCACAAGCCGTGCCTGCGATTCTTTTTAATTTAATTTTTTAATTAAAGCCTAATTTGCATACATTGAAATGCACAGAAGGTGTACAGTTTGATGAGTTTTGGCAAATATATGCATCTGTGGAACTACCACCGCAGTCAAGATATAGGACATTTCTGTCGGTCCTCCCCTCAACCCTGTCAAAGTTCCCTTGTCCTGTCCCCAGTCAATCCTGTTGGTCACCAGAGGCAGCCCCTGTTCTGATTTCTGTCACAGTAAGTTAGTTTGGTGGTTTCTTGGACTTTATATAAATGGGTCATACAGTATGTGTTCAGCTTCATTTGTTCAACATGACATCCGTGAGAATCATTCATGTTGTTGCGAGTACCACTAGCACATTCCTTTATATTGCTGAGTAGTAGTCCATTATAAGGTCATACCATAATTTGTTTATCCACTCACTGACTGATGGATGTTTGAGTTGACTCCAGGTTGGAGCCATTATCAATAAAGTTTCTACGAACATTCCTGGGCAAGTATTTTTCTGGACGTAAGCTCTCATGTCTCGGATATATACCCGGAAGTGAAATTGTTGAATTGTAGGGTAGTTGTATGTCTAGTCTTGTGAGAAGCTGCCAGGCTATTGCTCAAAGTGGACCTGCCATTTTATACTCTTGCTCAGCATTTGAATTTTGAGCAGAAGGTTAGACATTGTTTGTCTCTGGTTCAGCCTTGGCCCCTGCCACGTCAAACTTTCTTTTCCAGACTTTTAATATATTATGCCAATCTGCAGTCATCTTCCAGTGAATTCTCTGTTGGCTGAGTTAGTCTGAATTTGTTTCTGTTGTTTGCAATCTGGAACTCCAGCTAACTGATACAGAGCCTGGCACATGGTAGGTGCTCAATGAATTGCAACCGCTCTGGTATTAGTAGTATCGAGTGTAGAGAATCAGAGGGACAGGAAGAGGGAGCAGGGCAAGGTTTCTAGATTGCGTGTGTGTGGGAGGGAGACGAGTGCAGCTCTAAAAGGGGAGGGAAGAGGAGGGGAGAGTTCTAAGATACCTGGACATGCAAATATCATTTTGTCAAGTCTGGGGAAAAGCCCCCTTTCATTTGACAATTTGGTCTCTTCTAGTATGAGGAGCTTCAAACGTTGCCTGTTCTTTGGGAAGGGAAGAGGGTTTCCGAGGCTCCCTGGACACTGGCTTGGTGATCTCATCACACAGCTGCAGCGAGGGGAGGCAGGCTCTCTGACAGGCCCCACTCCCTAATGTGGCCAGTTTGAAACCTGCCTTAACCTCGCCAGCTGGGATGTGTAGAAGCACCAGCTGCTGTTGATTCATGGTCAAGGAAAAGCCCCCACAACTTTTGAACGTCTTTATTTTTGTGACCTTCTGGCTCAGATGGACTGTAACCCATCTGAAGGGAAACCAGCTCCCACCATGAAATAATTTTTTTTGGTATATATTGTTAAGAGAAAACAAAGGAAAATAGGCTTTTTAGTTTTTGTTTATTTCAGTACCATTGGAAAGGTAGGTGGGAATGTACTGAGCAAGAGAGGAAGTTGTGGATATGTGAGCACTAGAGTGGGAGTCCAGGGACAGGGTGCTATTCTGGGCTCTGCCACTCAGCTCCTAGGTGACACTTGGTAAGGTCCTGTCCCTCTGGGTCTCAGTTTCCTTTTCTGTAAGATGGGAGCTGACTGGGAGGCCCTGTGGGAGCTGACATTGGCAGCGTCTACACTTGCTCCATCCTGGTCATGCTGGTGGTCTTTTCAAGGCTAAAGGGGTTGGAAAGTACATACCAGGGCAGTTTGTTACCAGCAGAGGAACCACATCCAGCAGAACTACGGCACCAAGATCTCAGGCAGCTCTGTTATTATCATTACTACTTGCATGTTGACAGGCTGGGGTTATCTTAGAACAGGCCCACAGTATATGACATCTGACAATTAAGTTCATGAACTTGTTGCAACGATGTTGCTAACCTTTTTTGATATCAGAGGGATTATTTATTATGAGTTTGTACCAACTGGACAAACAGTTAACCAAGTTTACTATTTGGAAGTGCTCAAAAGGCTGCATGAAAAAGTTAGACGACCTGAACTTTTCGCCAACAATTCATGGCTCTTGCATCATGACAATGCACCAGCTCACATGGCACTGTCAGTGAGGGAGTTTTTAGCCAGTAAACAAAGAACTGTATTGGAACACCCTCCCTACTCACCTGATCTGGCCCCCAGTGACTTCTTTCTTTACCCAAAGATAAAGGAAATATTGAAAGGAAGACATTTTGATGACATTCAGGACATCAAGGGTAATATGACCAGAGCTCTGATGGCCATTCCAGAAAAAGAGTTCCAAAATTGCTTTGAAGGGTGGACTAGGCGCTGGTGTCAAGGCATAGCTTCCCAAGGGGAGCACTTCGAAGGTGACCATAGTGATATTCAGCAAGGAGGTATGTAGCACTTTTTCTAGGGTGAGTTCGTAAACTTAATTGTCACGTTGAGTAACTCCCTTCCCTGGCCGACTTCAATAGCTCTCAGTTTGCCCTGAGCCAGCACTGAGCTTGGCCCTGCATGGAGGGCAGGCAGCTAGCTGGGGTTTGGTCTATGAGGTGCCAGCTCCTTCATTTTTGCTGGATCATTTGTTAAAGTTCGGTGTAACTTATATATAGTGAAATGCACTGATCTTAAGGTGCATTTGTGTAACTCAACCTCCCATTAAGATGTAGCTCATTTCCATCATCCCCAGAACATTCTCTCATGCTCCTTCTTTTTCCTTTTTCTTAAAAAAAAAAAAATTATTGGGGAATATTGGGGAACAGTATGTTTTTCCAGGGCCCATCAGCTCCAAGTCAAATCGCTGTCCTTCAATCTAGTTGTGGAGGGTGCAGTTCAGCTCCAAGTCCAATCACTGTTTTCAATCTTAGTTGCAGGGGGCGCAGCCCACCATCCCCCACAATCCCATGTGGGAATTGAACCCTCAACCTTGTTGTTAAGAGCTTGCACTCTAACCAACTGAGCCATCCGACTGCCCCTCTGGCAGCTCACCAGCAGCTCATTATCTTCAATCTAGTTGTGGAGGGCACAGCACACTGGCCCATGTGGGAATCGAACCAGCAACCCTTTCATTAAGAGCTCACACTCTAACCATCTGAGCCATCCGGCTGCCCCCACTCCTTCCTTTTTCTGATTTCTATCACCATAGCTTAATTTTGCCTGTTCTTGAATTTCAAAGAAATGGAATCATACTGTGTGTCTTCTCTCATACTTGGCTTTTTTCACATAGCACAATGCACTTGAGAATAGAAAAATTCTTGTATCTATCAATGGTTTGCTCCTTTTTATTGCTGAGTAGTTTTCCACTGTATGCATGTACTATAGTTTGTATATTCATTAACCTGCTGATGGACAGTTGGGTTGTTTCCAGTTTGGGGCTGCTGTGAGTAAAGCTGCTATGATCATTCATATTCAAATCTTTTTGCAGACAAATGCTTCTATGTTTCTTGCGTAGGTAATCAGGAGTGAGATAGCTGGGTCTTATGGCAAGTACATGTAATTTTATAAGAAATTGCCAAGCTGTTTTCCAAAGTGGCTCTATCATTTTACGTACCCATTAGCAATGGCTGACAGCTCCAGCTGTGTTTCATCCTTGTCAGCACTTGGTGTTGTCTGTCATTTTTATTTTAGCCATCCTAGTGGATGTGAAGTGTCATCTCATTGTGGTTTCAACCTTGGCCCATTTTTCAGTTCCAGAAAAAGCATGATTAATTCGAATAGTGTTGAGAAGGGCTCCATGCCTGTGTGCTTGTATCCTGGCATTTGAAATATCAACAGAGAAAAGCTCATTTGAAATTTCAATGAACACTATTTGCTGATTCTTGAAAACCCCAACGGGGTATCCCTCAGCATAACCCATGACACCAGCCCATTTCAGTTCCCTCCTTACCAACTCTCGTTTTGCATTAAGTCACTGAGGGAGAGTGAGATCCACACTCTGCCAGATGCTGGCATAGCAGTAGGATGACATTGCTCATGCACTGTTAAGGGAATGTGCTAGGGCTGTCTCGGCGCACTGCTTGTCCTCTCATAGGGACCCTGCCTAAAGGGTCTAAGTCCACATTGTTCATACACAAGAATAAGGTGAGTTCCTGGCTAGAGCTGCAGAGGTTCTTCATGTGACATCCATGAACTGCCTTCATAGGTGTCCACAAGTCCTCTGAAGTTGTATGCACAATTTTGCATGTACATGATTTCTTTTTTTTCTGTGAAAAGGTTAGTAGCCTTTTTTCCATTGCGTTATTGAAGACCAAGTTTGCTAGTTGACCCCAAACATCTATTTCTTTTCCTTTTTTCTTAGTAATAGAGCCCCCAAATTCTTTCTGGGCACATAAGCCATGTGAAATAAAGACTATATTTTCCAGCCGCCTTTGTAGGCTAGACATGACCTGTGATTAATTGCCGGCCAAGAGGATGTAAGCAGACATGTCATGTGCAAGTTCCAGGAAGTGTTCCTGAAGGGAAGGGGACCCTTTTACTTCCTGCTGGCTGGAGTGCAGATTTGATGGTTAGAGCTTGAGCAGCCATTTTGGACTTTGATGTGGCAAAGAAACAAGGTGGAAGAGGTCTGGATCCCTCATGAAGATGGAGCATTATACCAACTCCAGACTGCTTTTATAGACTTTATCTGTGAGAGAGGGAAACACATTTTTTCTCCTGTTTAAGCCATTAATCTCTTGAGTTTTGTTGTAGGCATCCTCTAAGATAGACCTCAATGATCCTGCCTCCTGGGATTCACACTTTTGTACTGTCCCCTCCCCATTGTTCCAGGGTTGTTTTGTATGATCAATAGCATATGGGCAGAAGAGATGGCATGTCACTTCTGAGATTTGGTTATAAAAAGACTGCTGTTTTGTCTGGGGTTCTCGCTTTCTCTCTGCTGGATCACTGGCTCTATGGGTAGCTATGTCATGAGTAGCCCTAAGAAGACGCCCATGTAGCAAGGAACTGAGGCCTCCTGCCAAAAACCACGTGAGTGAGCTTGGAAGCGGATCCTCCTGCCCCAGTGAAGTCTTGAGAGACTTCAGCCCCAGACAACAGCTTGACAGCAGCCTGAGTAAGAACCGCCCAGCCAGGCTGCTCCCAGATTCCTGACCCTCAGAAACTGTGTGAGATAATAAACATTTGCTGTTCTAAGTTGCTAAGTTTTAGAGCAATTTGTTACCAAGCAAAAGATAATGAATACAGGCTTCCTGTCACTGGAACAGCCAAAGCCAGTCCTGCACATACAACCTGCAGAATATTAAGAAGTACCAGGCTAAGTAACATCTAGGCATTTCTGCCCCTCGGTTCTAGCCCTAAATCTCCAGAAATGTGCTCCTTGGCATTGGACAAACCATGTCGCCAATCTGCGCCTTAGTGTCCCCATCTGTAAAGCAAAACAATTGCTTTAGCTGATGCTGGACTTTTTCCAGCTTAGTCTCAAATTGTGGAGAATAAGAAAGGCAGCAGAGGGTGCGATGGGCAGAGAAGAGAGTTTTTCTCTGGCTGGCGTCAAGCTATCGCAACACTTTTTAAAAAATTAAATTTATTGAGGTAACATTGGTTAATAACATTATATAAATTTCAGGTGTACAACATTATAATTCAATATCTGTATACACTACTTCGATGAGCCTCATTGGGCCTTTCTCCAGTCTGTGTGGGTGGGTGAGGCTAAGTGAGGACTGAATTGCTCTGCCTAATAAATTAGGAAGAATTTTCCAGGGCTGGTCTGCAAGTGGGGGAAAAAGGGGCGGGGAGAGAAGAGGGATCAAAAGAGGGAAGCCCGTGAACATGGCCCTGAATTGCGGCCAGTGAGAAATTCCCTCATGCCAGGAAATGATGATGAATTTTTAAAATAGTGGTGTCATTTAAGTTGTTACTTATATTGTACTGAAATCTATTTCTATGACTAGAACTCACACACGCACACACATATACACACGCATGTACCTACCGCATCTCCTTACCCTGGCGGCGTAGCATAGTGCAGGCTTTAAGGACCCGGAAACTGCATCAGACAGTCCCGGCTTTGAATCTGGGCTCTGCCTCTTACTAGCTGTGTGACCTTGAGTCTATCACCTCTCTCCCCTTTTTAGGCCTCAGTTTGCCCTTATATGATGAAGCTAAAATAATAAAGCAATGTTTATTGAAGTTGCTGTGAGGAGGAAAGGAACTTCTGCCCGGGAGGCCCTAGGCCAGGACTAAGCTTCCTGCCAGACCTCGGGAAACGTGGGCCTCTGCTGTGAGTCCTCATTGCCGTCCTTCCTCTGTTTCTGGCCGCAGCAGGTCAGTCATACTTCTGGACAGGGTGAACTGAAACCTCCTTTTCTGCTGGGCGTCCACCTGCCCAGCTCACCCTCCCCCAGCCATGGGAAGAGATTGCCCTGTGTGACACCATCTCTGAGTCGCCCATCCTCCCCTAACCTGGGAACCCAGGCCACCCTGTGTGGGTGGCTTCTGGTGGAAGCACAAGACCCCGGCTGATGGCTGGTGTCCTGTTTCTCAGCAGTAGGGCTCCTAGCAGGGTTGGCACCTTCTTCTTGGTGTTCTGCTTGTTTTTCTGGGTACAGAAACCTTAAACAAGTGACCCAAGCCCAGTGCGCGACAGTGGGACACGCTGACTGGGAGTCGGCCTGGGCAGAGGCAGAGCAGATGAGCTGGATCTGGCGTATGCATAGCTGCCTCACTCTGGAGAGGTGCCACTGCTGGAAATGACAGCAATAATAATCATCGCTGCCCTGGCAGTCATCTCCCGCTCCCTGGAACTCAAGGTCTCTTTGGACATCCCATCTTGGAGGCTATCATTTTCCCTTGGAGTCGAACAGCACCATCCTACATGGAGCGGGGAGAAACTGCAGCACAGAGCTGTGCAGGAGGCCGTGGAAGGTGCCAAGGAGACAAGCCGAAGAAGAGCTTGTTATGGTCTGCTTGACAAATATCTGTCATCCCTGGCAATGCCTAGACACCCTGAATGCTGGACGACAGACCCACATCCTTCATCTGTGTGGGGACGGAGCCCCAGAGAGCAGTTTCCAGGCTCTCGGCCTCACATAGAAAGGTGCTGGCTCGGGTAGTAGATGGTCATCAACTGTGATTGGATGGCCATCAGCTGTGGCTAGTTGGCCGTCAGCTGTAACCAGTGAGCCATTGGCCACTAATATAACTGCCATGGCTGCGCTGGGGAGTGGAGTCGAGTAGAGTCGTTGGTCAGTTGGCAGAAAAGCGGACAGCAGGTCGCACGTCATGTGAATCCAGCCTCCAGCAAGAATATAGTGGTATGACTCCCCTACCTATGGCTCCGTGGGTGTTCCTTTTTGGCCTCACCATGTCCTGTGTTCTTATGTGGGGAGCGGGAGCTGAGACCCCGCATGACACCCTGCATGACAATCTGTCCCTTCAGCCTCTTTCCAAAAGGGTCATGGGATCTTGGCCAAGGCCCAGCTGAGGCTGACTGCTCCTCCCCAGACTCCGGAATGCTGGATGAGGTGAGGACAGGTGAGCGTTGACTGGCTGCCTGCTCTGGGCTGCCGCACACCTTAATTGCACCTGGCTGGGCTCCCTAAAGGGCCTGGCTCAAGCCTCACCTTTGCAAGATCTGAACTTGATTCCTTGTTGCACTGCCCATTCTGTGAACTTTTTTTGTGTTAATCAAAGTCTTAAAGCAGCTGAGTAATAGACTTTGTACCAAATTCACTAGAGAGTGATACATACCAAAATGCCAATGTATTAATTACCTGGAGAAACTTTGCATTGGGCGGCCATAACAAAGAATACCAGACTGGATGGCTTAAACAACAGACATTAATTTTCTCATGATTCTGGAGGAGGGAAGCCCAAAATCAAGGTGTCAGAGGGTTGGTTTCTCCTGAGGCCTCTCTCCTTGGCTTACAGATGGCCGCCTTCTCACTGTGTCTTCCCTCACATGGCCTCTCCTCTGTGCTCATCCCTGGTGTCTCTCTGTATGTCCACATTTTCTCTTGTAAGGACACCAGTCAGACTGGAATAAGGCACCCTAATAGCCTCATCTTAAATGAATCACCTCTTTATGGATCCTATCTCCAAATGCAGTCATATTCTGAGGTCGTGGGGGTTAGAACTTCAACATATGAATTTGGGTTGGGGGGACACAGTTCAGCCCATAAGAAGCTCAATTTGGCATGAGTCATGGGACTGGTCTTGAGCACAGCGTTGCCTGGCAGGCAGACAGACCTACCCGGGAGCCCAGGCCCCAGGTCCAAAAGTCACTTGGTTCTGGCAGATCCGAGAGGACCATGGATGCTTTGATGCTTCTCTCATTGAGAGGTGGGGTCTGTCACCCCTTTCCTGAATCTGAGCCAGGCCCTTGGCTGCTTTGACTAATGGAGGTTGTCAGAGTGATGTTGTGCCACTGTCAGGCTTAGCCTTTATGAGGACTGGCAGCTTCTGTCTTAGTCCCTTGGGGCACTGAGCCACTGTCTCAGAAGTTGGGCCATACTTCTGGAGAGACCCCCTGGAGAGGTTGTGATGCCCCATGGCCAGGGAAGGAGGCCCAGCTGAGCCAGCCTCCCAGGTTCCTCTGTCAAGGCACCAGTCATGGGAGTGAAGCCATCTTGGATCCTTCAGACAGCATAGCCACTAAATGAATGCCACCAAGAGACCCCAGTTAATGTCAGGTGCTGCTGAAGAATTGCCCAGCTGAGCCCTGCCTGGATTCCTAACTGTGTGACATCATGACAGATGTAAAATGGTTGTTTTAAGCGATTAAGTTTTGGAGTCGTTTGTTACACAGCAAGAGATAACTGGACTATTTGGTGACTATAGAAATGGTGTAATGGGAGTTGGATGATAGTGAGGGACATTCTAGTCAGGCTGGGGGAGAGGGGCTGGTGGGTCACTTCCCATACTCCCACAGGGGACAGTGGTTAAGCAGGCTGGCTTTGCTACCTTCCCTAGCCAGGGCTGAGAGGGCAGTCATCCTCTTCCCTCCCAAGCTCCATTTTCTGGAATCCAGGAAAGCCCTGAGCTGAGTATTGCTGCCATTCCTGAGGCCATAGAGGATCAGGGAAAGGTGGATAAGAGGAACTGCCATTTATGAGCACCTCTAATTGCCTGGTGAGTCCTGCTCACCTGCCAGGAAGCCTCATGCCTTGGGTCATACCAACCTGAGCCTGTGTTTGGATTGACATCCAGCAGACCTCTCAGCAAGGGCTCTCTCCCTGACCCCACGCTGTCTAGGGCAGGGTGGAGAGGACGCTGGAGTGGTCCCATGGTTAAGTGGCCCTAGATGGGCTGACACGTGGAGGTCCAGGAAGGCTGACAGCAGGCCGGAGGGAGGGTAGGTTCCAGGGCAGGGGGAGGTGGGCCCTGGCCACTGGCCCCAGTCCAGCTCATACGTGGGAGGCAGGCAGGGACTAGGGCTTGGATCTGATGAAGCCCAGGCCTAAGAAACAAAGTCTGGGGAGACTGAGTCCAAGGATGGGACTAATGTTCCCCAAATGCCAAGATGGCACTGGCTCTGAGGACTGGGCAGGCCTAAGACCTCAGGCAGATAGATGTCAAGGGGCCCTCCCTCCCCCTCCATGGGGTGGAGGGGGACTCAGAGACTGTATTTACTGAACTGGCTCTGTGCCCTTGGACAGGGTGTGTACACATCTGAATCTTAGTTATCGCATTCTAAAATGGAAGAGTTAGAGTAGGTGATCCCCTCAGTAATTTCTAGCGTTTTTGTTATAAAACCCCTCCCTTCCCCTCTCTCTTCCTTACTCCCTCAGTCCTTCCTTTCCTTCTGCAGCATTTGTTTTTAGCACCATCTAATGCCACCTGTCCTCGTGGGTCGTATAGTCTAGTACAATGTGGCATTATGCTTACTAACAATGGCTGCATCAATACATGGCATTCCACAGGTTTGTCTTTCAACTGGCCGATAACACTCCTGTACTGAAATGTGGGGTCTGTGTTGCCTCCCTGGGAATTGGAGGATCTATGATTATAGTAGAAGTGATGCTGTATGGCATTTGAGGTGAAGCCATAAAAGGGACTAGAGCTTCTGCCTGGTCTTGGGGTGCTTCCCCTTAGAACCTGCCACTGTGTTGGGAGGGAGCCCAACAGCCACATGTAGAAGCTGTGTGTAGGGCTCTGGCTCCAGTCCCATCTAAGGTCCCAGCCAACGGCCAGTGTGAACTCCGAGACATGAGAGGGGCCTTCAGATGAGCCAGCACTACCTTCCAGATGCCTCACCTGATGCTGAGTGGAACAGAGATGAGCTGTCTCCACCAGATTGGAGAGCAAAATAAATGTCGCTGTTTTAAACCATTAAGGTGTGGGTAATTTGTTATGAAGCAATAGATAACTAGAACTGGGGATAGCCAGGTCAAAGAAAAAAGTGTAACACCATGTGGTACTCTCTTCAAGGTATATACATGCCACAGCCTGGGCATAAGGAAAGGAAGATAAACTTTAACTCGTGTGTGTGTGTGTGTGTGTGTGTGTGTGTGTGTGTGTGTGTGTGTGTGATTTCAGCAGATAAACTGCCATGAAGGAGCTGGAGCTGGAAATGGATTATTTCCAGGCAGACAAAATGGGGTGGGGAAGGTGCTCAGCAAAGAAAGAGCCCGTGCAAAGTCACATAGCTGCGAGGTCACAGAGGTGCAAGGTCAAAGATCTTTGAGGTCACAGAGTTGGATAGCAGCCCAGAGATGAAGCCACCTACTAGAGAGCCGCTTTTGCATGCCCGCGGCAGCACAGGTTCCAGCTTTCATTTACACATTATTTTCTCCTAACTGCATCTGAGGCTGGTGGATGCCAGCCAGGAGGGCTCTAGATCCCCATCAGGGAGCCATCTGCAAATCCTTGTGTGGGGGTGGGGCCCGAGGGTGGCTTTTCTGTGGGGAGCTAATCCCAGGCTGGCTCTGTAGCTCCTCAGTGGGGCAGGTGGGGGAGGGTTCATTTCCCCTCCCTTCCTCCCAGCCTGTCTTCCCTCACTGTTGGCCTGAGATTCAGGTCTGTCATCTGGATGGCAACTGACTTGGGGCCTCTGGTCTTGAATGCCCTGGCTGCTGAGGATTGGCCTACCCCTGATGTTCAATGCCCTTGTGTGACAGTTCAAGAGTCAGGCGGGGAGGGGGGAAGTAAGATAAAGCTGAGGTAGGGGGCTTGCGGGAGACGCTCTGGGGACCTGGCTATTCTACTGGGGCGAGGCAAGAAATGCCTCCCTTCCTAAGCCATTCCTGAAACCCTCATCCCTCCAGAGGCCCTGGCTCAAGGTCCTGTGCTCTCCACCATGCACCAATGCTGCCGCAAAGACTGAAGAGATGTCATTATTCCTTTTGTCTGGCCTGGTGGTTGAGGGCACAGAGTCTGGGAGCCAGGCCACTTGGGACAAATCCCACTCCACCTGTGTGACCTTGGGCAAGTTATTCAACGTCTCTCTGCTTCAGCTGCCTCATCTGTAAAAGGGGCGAGTACCTAGCAGCGCCTGCGTCTGAGCCTGGTAAGGAGGAAATGAGTGAAAGCATGTCGACCGCTTACAGCAGTGCCTGGGGCATGGTGAGTGCTATGTGATGATTTTCCCCACATGGCTTCTCCTGGGGTTATTAAGTACAGATGCCATTTATCCTCCATATCTGATTGCACCGAGGGTGCTTTTGACTCTATGTCTCCCCCTGTTAGACTGCGAACTCCTGGAGGGCAGGGGAGAGAATAATTTACAGCTGCGTGGTAGAGACCCTCACTCCACCCAACTCACTCGGCCCTGCCCTGTCCACACCCTCCTACTCCCCCGTCCATTAGAAGAAGTTCGCTGTGTTTGCAGAACGACATAGAAAGCACTAAAGCTGGCTCCTTCTGCCACACAGTCTTAGAAAACCAGGGAAGAGGGAGTCAGGCGGAAAGGACAGTGGGTAGGGTACTGAGGGGCGTGGTGCAGGCAGCCTCTGCTGGCAGCCTGGGCCTGCTCTGGGCCTGCCACCTCTGCCAGTTCCCAGAACCCTGACAAGCATCTCCTTGTCTTCCTGGGACTCCTGGTTCTGGGCGCCTTGTCCTGCCCTGTTCCCCGCAGCTCTGCACATAGCTGTTGGCAAGAGTGGCTGCGGCACTGGAGAGAGGCTAGTGGAAGTGCACTGCATTCTAATGAGGAACAGCCCCTGGCCGTGCCCTCCCCCCAGCCCCCCACCCCCGCCCGGTCCCCAGCCATTTGTTGTCTGCTGTTCCAGCTCTGCTCATCACCAGACTTCCAGAGAGACCACAGGCCGAGTCTCCCTCGGAGGGGTGCTCTGAGCCCTGGCTGGGCCTCTCGGGACACTGGTGGTAGCCCCAACACCCCTCTCCCCATCTGGCCCCACCAGGGGCGGGGGGAGGAGTTCAGGGCTGAGATGTAGGCAGGGGTGGAGAAGGACCCAAGCAGATGTACCTCTCAGAAGAATAAAGGGGTCTTGTGCCCACCTGGCTCTGTCCCAGGGCCTCGTGGTCTCTGCTGTCCCGGTCTGTTCGCCTTCCTGTCGGCTAGCCCTGGACACCTCAGGCCTGGTCACGTAATGGGCCCAAGTGAGAATGGTTCTGGGTCAGGGCTGGCAGAGTGTGGCTGATCCCAGCACACAGGCAGGCCTTCTGTCTGCTGCTGAGTCTGTTCACCATCTCTCCCGATAGTTGCTGTCAAGGAGAGTTCACTGGTCAGCCCTTGGCCTTACTTTCTTCTCCATGTCCCATAGCTCTCCCTGTCTTCCCTGGAGACTTCTAGAACTTCCAGGTTGAAAGGGACCTGAGATGTCATCTTGTCCAAACCCCTGCCATCAGCCATCAGCTGCTTCACTTAAATCTTTCTACTCTGCAGCCAAGGTAACCTCTCAGAAACAAACCTGGATCTCTCTAAAACCTTCAATGGCTCCCTACTTCCCTCAGGAGAAAATTTGAGCCCCTCAGCAGAGCCCCTAGAGGCCTGCTGTGATGAGACCCTGCAACTTCTCCAGGCTTACTACCCTGTGTCACCACCCTGTTCACCGGGTGTTCCAGCCACATAAAGCAGCTGACAGCACCCTGGTAAATTAGACTGTGGCCCTATCTTTTCTCCTGCTCCCTTTCCTCCCCTGCTTTCTCATTAATGTGGGCCTCCTCTTCTATGAAGCATTCCCTAATTACCCCTCCACACACTCAACAGGTCACCTGCTCCCTCATGCTCTGTGGTGGGCTGAGCAGACCTCCATCACAGCACCTAGAACACTGGAGACTGTCCTAGATTCTCTACCACGCTGCTTCTCCCACCAGGCCAGGAGCTCCTGGAGGGCAGGGGCATGTCTTTGCTGGTTTTGCTTCGCTAGAACCTAATGTGGTATCTTAGATAAGAATTCTCTAGAAGCAAAACCTGAGCTGGGGAATCACGTGCATGTGATTTATGGAGAGTGTGCTCTGAGCCCAAACCTGTGAGGGAATGAGGGAAGCAGGAGAGGCAGAGGAGGAGGTTAGGCAAGGAGGTCATTTCAGGGGGAGTCTGGCCTCAGCCTGATCCCGATGGGGAGTTCTGGGGCATCAGGTGCACCAGAGAGCTTGACAGAGTATGAAAGTGTGAGAGAAAGAAAGAAAAGAAGGTGCGCAGGAGAGACAGGACAGGAGCATGAGAGAAGAAGGGGATGTTGGCAGGGTTGGAGTGGAAGGGTAGGAAAGGGAGGGAGGGGAGAGAGAAACAGAGAGAGAGGGAGAGGGAAAGAGAGAGAGAGAGAGAACAACCTGAGTCTCAAGGTGTAGTCCCCAGGGTCCCTGGCTCTCCCAGGCTCTCTGGGCAGGATCAGGAGTCATGGCTGGGCCCCATGAGGGAGAGGGGCTGAGCAGGGTCTTCCTGGTGAGCCCCCTGTGAGGTGCCCCTGGTGAAGCTTTCCCGAGGCCCGCCTGTTCCTGAGGAGTCCTGAGGGGGACAGTCCGCGGGTAACCAACTCACCAGGCATTTCTGCACAGGCGTGCATTTGCTAATCCCACAGTTCCCTGAGGAGGGGGTGGCCCTCTTAGTATTTCCATGTCACCGCAGAGGAATCTGAGGCCTGGGAGGCCTGACAGGACTGGGAGGTGAGTCACTGAGGGAGAATTCACATCTCTGGATTCCCTTTCCTTTGGGAAGAGAGATGCATCTCGGGGTGGGGTTTCCACACCCAACCTGGCCTCCACAGCAGCATTTGTCCAAATACAAACACCAGGACCAGGAAGGGGGTGGAAAGTGGTCCCCTTTTCCTCCAGGTCTTCGGAGGCCTTGCTCATCTTCCGTTGGGTGCTGACTTCTCATTTCCACTTGCTTAGAATTGTCCAGATGGGAGAGAGGCATAGGGCATGGTGGGTGCTGGAGAGGGAGCAGCACCACGCTCTGGGTGACCTTCGTTCTAGTCAGAACTCTGCCACCAAACAGCATGTGACTTTGAGCCGGTGCTTAATGTCTGGGAGCCTCCAATTCCTACTTAATGAAAGGGATAATGTCTGCCTTGCCCACCACTTCACGAGCGTGTTGTGCGGGCCCATGCAGATAAGATGGCCGGGTCACAGCATCTAGCATCATCTCCTGGAAGCTACTTGGTGGCTGTCCGTAAAACCTGTATTAGTGTCCTATTGCTGCTATAACAAATGACCATAACCTCAGTGGCTTAGAACAACAAAAGTTTATTGTCTCAGAGTTCTGAAGGCCAGAAGTCTGCAATTGGTCTCACTGGGTCAAAATCAAGGTGCCGGCAAGTGCCTCGTTCCCTCTGGAGAATCCAGGAGAGAATCTGTTCCTTGCCTCCTCTAGCTTCTGGTGGCCGCAGGCCTTCCTTAGCTCGTGGCCACATCACTCTAAACTCCAAGACCAGCATCTTTTTTCCTTTTTTTCACATACCTCTCTGCGCCATCCTCACATGGCTTCTCCTCTTCCATTTTATTTGTGTAGACACCAGGATCAGGGAGGTGAAATGGTACCCCAAGGTCACAGCCAATGAGAGAGCTGGAGTTTGAACTCAGGTCGTGGAGACTCAAATCTGTGATCTCTGTTCCATCTCAGCCAGAGGCTGCCTGAGCCGGTCTTGCCCTCCTGAGGCCTCTTTGGGGGAGCCCTCTGGAGCCAGCACGTGGCCATCCCTGGCTTGTTTCCAGCAAGCGAATCTGGGACTTGAGGATCCGAAAGGACTGTGGTGTCCAAATAAAGGGTGTCCTCAGGATTAGAGTAGAGGTCAGGAGAGGACTCTGGCTGCAGCTGAGCAGCCCAACAGGGTGGCCTTGGTGGCCCATCAGTAGGTCAGGGGTGGGCTGTGAGCTCTACCCTCCAGCACTTAGCCAGCAGGGCAATTGAGGATCTTCAGGGCTGGGGTCAGCCCGGGGTCATTGCCGACAGAAAAACCAGCCGACTAGAGCTAGACCACCTACATATTTAAACAGATCTTTGAGAGTGAACGGGCCACGTCATCACTTGGGGATGGAGAAGCTGGACAGGCCTCAGGCTGGGGATTAGAACTTTCTTTGGTTTCAGGATTTTTCCTGAAGCCTGACAGAGCCTTCTCTGCTTTCTTGTTGTCCTGTTGGGGTAAACGGCAGTCGGCTCTGTTTAGTGTTTAGTTCTGGGGAAAAGTTGAAACTAGCCTGTGTGTGCGTGTGTGTGTGTGTGGGTGGTGGTGTGTTCTTGTGCACATGTGCACATACTCGTACATGTATTGAGGACAAAGGAATGGAGCTATGTAATTTTTTTAAAAAGCCAGATGGACCTGCAGGACTCAGCACTGCTTACTCCATCCCATGTTTCATACACGGAAAAAGGGAAGCCAGAACAAGAGATGCTGCAACATGGGAAACACGGCTGTGGCTGAAGTCGTATCTGGGTTAAAAACCCCAGGAGTGCTTCTCTTTAATTTTTTGGTACAGCAGGATCAAGGAATCAATTCACTCTGGTTATGCTTCCTACCATTGTTTCTGTGGGCCGTGTTTGATCTGTGTTTCACGTGCAGATCTGCTATCCACGCTCTGAAAGAAATAATATATTCTGCATTGCACGGGGTCAGACTCAACCATGAAAACCCTTTTTATTTTTTTTGGATGATTTCAAAGTGACACACACACACACACACACACACACACACACACACACACTATTTGTGTAGAGGATTAAAAAAGAATGAAAAGCTCAGTTCCAGAACATGACCAAGGTTCCAGAACCTGGACTGGGCTATAGGAGTGGCCAAGGCTGTGGCTCTCACTGGCTGAACTGGGCCAGCCGTGTCCCCTCTGAGCCATGTGTGTACCTGACCCCAGTGGGCAGAGGACATACGTGGGGCCCTTTGATGGTGTGCCTGGTGAGGTTATTATTAGTAACAATGATTTCTAGTGAAAGAGAGCAGTTTTTACAATGGAGAAGTCTTCTTCTTCCTTCAGGTCAAAAGCTGAATGGAAATGAAAATGACATGAACTAACGCAGGACCCTATAAACCTGAAATGCCAGAACACCTCACAGCTCTTCATGGAGCTGGGCTTTTCCTGGCATTTTAAGGGCTGGAGGAAAGTTGAAGTAACTGCAGGGGTAACACACATGTGAAAAATGTGAGGCCAGACAGGCAGGGCAAATAAATAACTGGTGCTGGCAATAAGAGACGTGCCTGGAGTTTTAGCGTGGGGTTGTAAAAGTTGACAGAAGCCGTTTGGACTGGAAAGGGCCGGGTGGGTATTGCTGCCAGGTTTTGCCAAGCGCCCGGCTGTTGACTACTACAAAACTGAATAGATAAAAAAGAAAACAACAGCCACAAAAGAAAAAAACATCGCAACACGAAACCACCCACGCAGCATCCACCCACCCCTTCCCCTCTCAGAGCCTGTTGTGCGCCTGTGATAACACTGTGCTCTGCGCCCTCTCCTTTTATTTAGATAAGGTGGCTGCCGCCGCTGCCGTTGGCCATGAGCCAGCTTTCTGTCTCCAAACTTGGGGCTTCAGCGCCACACAGGAGACGCGACTCTCTGATGCTGCCGCCCCAAGTGTCAGCAGCACCCCCAGAGTCCCCGCAGCTTTGTGTTCCCAGAATGATGATTTGTTTGACAACGGGCTTTCCTTCCAGACTGTTCTGCCAGCCTGGCACAGCGTGTGGGTCCTCAGAGACACGACAGGGCTGTGGAGAGCCAGAGCAGCCACCTCGGGCCACTGGGTAGGGCCACTGCCTAATTATGATGGCCACATAAAGGAAAACCAGACACAGTTGAAGGCCAAGGAGGGTCTTCGGTTTCATGGACTAACTGAAGCGTTTATACTCATCAGGCCTGAAAAAGTTAAGTGCTGGGGGAGCAGGACGAACAAGACTGGACTTATTCTATGGCACACAAAAGATTTTTAATAAGCTCCGAGAGAGGTGCCCCACCCCCACCACTCATGTCTTTCTCTCCCTGTCTCATTCCAAAGCTCCTGTGTTAGCCAAAGAGAAAGCTGCCCGGGAGGTCGGCGAGGAGGCTGTGGGAGAGCTGTTCTGCCATGCTGGTCTCCCTGCGGCTCCCACGGTGAGTGACGGGGTGGGGCAGGGGGTACCTTGGCAGCCCTGAGCAGGGGAGCAGGTCTGGTGCTCAGGAGAGGTGGAATGGGTGTCCAGTGGAGAACACCACACCATCTCTGCTCCCGTATTCTTTCAGGCTTTCTCTGACACTCCAGAATCTTAAATCAGTTTGATGCTTGGCCACCAGGCTCCCGGAAGCTGGTTGGGGAAGGCTGGAGGCACTGATTTTACCAGTGTCACTCAGAACCAGTGTAGAGGGTTGGGAAAATGAGAACTCCTCTTCAGGCCAGTCCACCCTCCTCACTCTCCCCAGCCTTTTCCACTTCACACTCATCTAGGGGTAGGCCTGGGGATAGCTGGTCCTCCAACGATGTCGGGCTACCATGTTGGGCTGTCAAGGAAAGCTCTGGTCTAGCCTGTCATACTGTGACCAGTTTGGTAGATTGTATTAAAGGCCGGGAGTGGTCAGCATGGAGTCAAGAGGTGTAAAGCGAACCTCATTGGATTTATCCAGGGCCGCCCAGGTGGAGACGCTGACCGGGACTCTTATTCTCCTTTCCATGACACACCTTGCAGTACTCTGACTTTGTTTCCCAGGAGCCTCAAAGAGGATGTTTCAGAGGTTGGCACAGGTTTTCTTGCCCCGGGAAAGGAATATGCCCATTGCCAATGGCTGTATTGGCGTCTAACTTACACGTCGATCTTTCGAGTTTGGGGACTGTGAATCACGCCTGGCCACCCCGGTCTGCTGCAGGTGCACTGCCCAAATCCTGTTTCTGAGTCAGCTTCCAAAGGTGGTGGTCTGCCCCTGTCTGAGAGCTTCACTCCCCTCTGTGACTTCAGCAATCCTTATTTGCTAGGCCACTCTCTTATTCTGGGACACTGCTCCCCCTGCTTTGGTTTTTGGCTGGTGCATGAGGCAGGTGGGGCTGTGGGTAGGGTGAGGGTGGGTGGTACACTCTCACAGAGGAGGAAAAGAAAAGGATAAAGGGGAAAGAGGAGGCTTAGCCCTCATTTCACATTGGCCCTAGTCAAGCAGCTGCCCCTTTCTGACTTGGGGTCTCTGCCCTTTGGAGAATTGTACCATGGAGGAAATGAGAAGAGGACAAGCCAAACACTGCCATCAAGCCCCTGAATGATAGCTTGTTTCTGGAATAATACCAAATTGATGCCTTAACCGAAAGGAAACACAACATACTATGAACCATGGCACCTTGCTTATTCAGAAGTTACTTGACTCAGCAACCTGAAGTATCTGGAACAATCCAGAAGAGCTAAAATATGTTAGGAATTCCCTGCTTTAAAGTCTTTTGACTGTTCACCATTGAAGTGTTCAGATCCTTTTTCATCAGAGCCTCATTACTCTCACTTCACAAACTATTCCAACAAACTAGATGACTCCGAAATTCCTTCCAACTCCTGCTTTCGTTTTTGTTTTTGTTTTGACTTCAATGACTTGGGTGAACATGGGCACCGTTAGCTGTGGTTGGGAATACAGAGGAGGAGAAACAAGGTGGAGAGAAAGCTTATGAATTCTGGTGTGGGCATAGACTGAGAGACCTCTGGGATACTGAAAGCAGCAGGAAGGGGTTATGGTCCATATCTGAGCATAAGAAGAGACGGGAACAAACCAGAAACAAGAGCTCAAGAACGATAATGGGGTGGGACCATCTAGTGAAGGAGCAAATTGACACAGAAGGCCACCTTGTCTTTCAGAATGACACAGTTGTCCGTGTTCCAAGTGAATGGCCCACCAAGACCACTTACTGTGTCAGTGCTGTCAGGGAAACAGGGAAATGCGTAATGCAGTTTAGACATGGTTTATTTAAAAATAAGTGCACTTTTGTCTTTAAGTTTTGGAGTTTAAAGGCGTGAGCTTTCCTTAGCCTGCACATTCATTACTTTAAAACAACCCATTCTTTTCTGATTCTGGTTAAGTGAGGGGTTAGTGTTTTCCCTACACATTATGTCTTAAAGATAAAAAATTTCTGCTGCTGCCCAAGAAAGTTCACTACATCTCACTTGACATAGGAGCCTGGTATTCTTTTAAATGCAAAATGCAAGAAGCATGCCCATCAGAGCATTTTTTAGTTTGAAAACAATTGATTTGCAGCTTTGTTCCCTGGCTTCCAGAGGGGGGTTATACAGTGACAAGTAGGGTGCTCCCATTCTCCCTCTGTTCCTGACAGTGGAGAAGCGGACCCTTTGGCCGGGCAGAGCCTATACCAGTGGCTTGATGGGTGTAACAGGAATCGCCCAAGAGCTCCCTGCTTGGTTATGGGTGACCCTGTACGCCTGGCGTTGAGCTTAGGCCTTCACTGGTGTGCATCTTTCTCCTCTTGGAGAGATGTAAGCCACTTTACGAATAAAACTTCCGAGTTTGGTGTGGTCAGCACCAAACCTCACCCTTTGCTGGAGTCTCTAAGCAGAGCTAGAGGATTGCTGATCAAGGACCTTTGGGCTCCCTAGACAGCACCCCAATTTCTGCCTCCACTTTGGCCACTCTCGTGGGCTCATTTCTGTCAGGGTCCCCCCTTGTCACTCTGGGTGATCGTCTGGGGGACACACATACACACACCTCCCCAAGAACCACTGCTTTAGAGGAGAGGAAGCTCATTTGTTGAATATCTAGTGCCCTGCCTGACAGTTAATAGGCACTCATGCATATTGTTGGAAGAAAGGAAAGAAGGCGAAAGAAGGATAACTACAGTGGTACAAAGCATTGGTTCTCAATCTTGACCACATGGTGGAATCACCTTGGAGGCTTTAAAAAGTACTGATGCCTCCATCCCAGCTCCAGTAATTCAGACTTTGGTCTGGAGGGTAGCTTGGGCCTGGGGTTTTCTGAAAGCTCTCTAATGTGTGGGATTCTAGTGCGTGGTCCCGGGTGTGGACCACGGATGTACAGGGTCTGGCGTCAGCCTCAACGAAAAGAGTGTCCATTCAAACTTGGAGCCACATCAGCTGTGTGCCTTTGAGCAGATTGTCAAAGTTGAGTCTCTCAGTTTCCTCATCTGTTGAGTGGGTGGTGGTAACACCCACCTCATGGTGTCCTCGAGGACCGAGTGAGACCCTGTCTGTGAAGCGTGGTGCACAGAGCAGGCATTCTGGAACGATGGGTAATAACTGGTGATCACTGGCACTCCTGCACCAGAACATTGAATGGAAAGATCTAAAATCACCTTCCCATCCTACGGGACTTGAGGCTGCCTGTTTTCTATCCTCTTTAGCCCTCTTAGCTCTGACTCCAGCACTTGCATGTGGCCGAGGCTCATTAAATATTTGCAGGTTGACAGAACAGCAAGGAGAACCCAGCAGAGTTCTGCAGACCCCAGTAGTTTGGTTTTCCCTTTAAAGCATTTGAAGGAAAGATGGAGTAGGAACTCTAGATGCGGGTTTTATGATGCCCTTACTGAGCGCTATGAAAACTGCAGAGCCGTGGTGACTCCTGTTGCCTCCTCCCCCAACCCTTGGGGGGCCATCTCGGGCACACACAATGACAGGGCACCCCAGCCAAGGGCTCTGACTTCCAGCCCCCACTCCTTTGATGAGAGACACCAGCAAGCAAGCGAGTGGCTCGCAGGGAAAGAGAACGCTCTTTCCTCAGCCCTGGGGACTTGTTCAGCTGTTCGGCATTTAGCAAAATCTGGCATGCATTCTGCACAGCTCTGCACCCTTTCCCTTCCAGCTCATACTAGCAGCATTTCTGAGCAAGCTTCAACTGCCATGGACTGCAACCTTCAGGATGGGGGAGTGGGACTCTGGCTCTGCCCACCCCGCCCTTCTTTTGGTGGCCTTTGCCCGCGTCCTGTTCTAGAGATGGGGACTGAAGTCTCCGGCTGAGGGAACCTGAGCTGGCAGGCGCGCCAAGGGGCTCTCTGGATCGGGGTGCCTGCCTGGGCTGAAATGTTCTGGTGATGGTAATGACTACTGTGCATCGTCTGTAATTATGCAGTCTCTAAGCCCCCGGGGCTGGGATGGTGTATTTGCCTGTGCTGTTTGGGGGTTGATCCTGCTGTCAGCGCTTAGCAAGAATTAACAGTGACGCTCTGTGCACCACAGTCATAACACTAAATCTGATCTGCATGTTTATGATTCATTAAAAAAAAAACCACTGTCGCTGAAACCCCTCCAAGCCTATCATTGAAAGAAATTATGCTCAGTTGAAAGAGTGATTTGACGTCACAGAAGACCTACGTGCCTTTTTATGAGCGGCTGGAATTAGAAGGCTGCGCTTCAGCAAGTGTAAACGGGAACCAGACTTGGAAACCTTTGCACAGCCAGCAACCTGTTTTCCAGGTGCAGGTTGCTCACTTTCTGGATTCTCTGAAGCAGGGTATTTTAAAGATCCCTGGTAGGCCACTGCCGGCACGCATATCATGCCCTTCTGGGCCACACCAAGTTCCTTTCAGGCAGCGTAGGTTCTGGGAAGGCTAGTTTTTTTTCCCCTTTTTCTTTTGTTTGATCCTTCCTCCCTTTCTCTCTCTCTCTCTCTCTCTCTCTCTCTCTCTCTCTCTCTCTCTCTCTCTCTCTCTCCTTCTTCTTCTTCTTCTTCTTCTTTTTTTTTTTTTGCATTTAAAAGGAGCCCAAACCTAAGTGGGAAAGACAACCTGCTTCAACGACAAACCACCCAGCATTCCCAAGTCAAGAGGAAATTAATTGTTGATGATGGGCTATTTGTGGTTTTCTGTGGCACCCATTTACTTTATTGCTTGGCAATTAGGAGTTTTCTAGTAATTCTTGTGCATGAAGTCAGAACCCATGAGGATAGCCTTTCCCTTTGAGACCCTGGCAGCTCTGTCCTGTGGGATAAGCAGGGGTCTGGGCAGCAGGACTCCTGGATTCAAGTCTTCCATTGTTCCACGGACACCTGGGCATTTTGCAGTTTCATATCTGTAAAGCTGGGTTATAAGAAATCCCACCTCACACTGTATCTTAGAGTCAAATTGGGATGAGGAAACAAAACAAGAGATGGGGGATTTGATCTCTTGGCAGGTATCAAAACTTAATAAATGAATAGTTTTTTGTTCCAGTAACTACTGCTGTGTAACAAATGACCCCAAACTTAGTGGCATAAAATAATAAGCATTTTGTTATGCTCACAGATCTGTTGGTAGGGCTCAGTTGGGCAATTCTTGTGCTTCTCGTGGCATCTACTGAGACTACCCAGTGATGAGGGCTCAGTCTAGATGCTTCTTCCATATGTTTGGTGCCTCACAGCATGGGCTGTCCTCCAGAGCCTCTGTACAGGTCTTCCCAGCAGGGCAGTTTTGGGGTGGTTGGACTTCTTACCTGGTTACTGGCTTCCCTCACAGTAACTGTCCCCAGAGTCCCAGATGGAAGCTACATGACCTTTTCCAACACAGCTCAGAAGCCACACAGGGTGACATTGACTGAAGCAATCACCAGCCCGCTCAGATTCAATGGGAAGGGACATAGACCCCAATTTTTGATGGGAGGAGTATGAGAGAATTTGAGTGCTATATTTAAAAACAGCTCCAGTTTCTAGTCTTGTACAACTCTTCATTTAGTGCCTTTCATATTGCAGTGTTGTCACCCCCAATATTTCTTTTGACTTTTGCAACAGACTTCTGATGGGGGTAACGTTATTGTACCCACTGTGCTGATGAGGAAACTGAGGCTCAGAGAGATAACCCGATTTGCCCAAGTTTGTATGGCAAATAAACAATGAGATGAACCTTTAACCCACTTTCCTGGATCACAGATATTGGAGATAAGATGTATGTCCTGCAGATGAGAAGTACAGAAAGTTGTTCTTTAGAGGCAATTATCTTCTGTGTCTTCCAAAACAATGTTTTAAAATACTGATGAATTGTTTAAAAGACCTGTCACTTACACTAACACACAAGACTAAACTGAACCTGTTCTTCCTGGAGAATCGCTTGGGATGCTACCTCTGGTCTTCCTATCTTACCTTTGACTCCTAAACCAGCGGGCCAGGGATAAAATGCTAATTCATTTAATACGAACGTGGAGAATTGTAGAAGTCTAAACTCAGCCAGACTGGCAGCTCACAGGGTAAATATTTGATCAGTGAGTAAAAATTCAAATTTGCACTATTTGCTGAAGGTGAAAAGTATATTAGGGAACGAATGTAATGGGGATTAAGTAGGCCTGTAGGAGGCCTACCTTCAGGGTTCCAACCCCCGAAGCCAACAGCTTCTTGCGGACCCAAGTTACAAGCAAGAGTGGGCTGGGCGCCTCCAACCACGACCACCCTCCTGGCGGAAGCATGGGACCACGGGGTGAGCCTGGCAAAGCGGGGAGACTAGTATAGAGGGGGTTAGCTGGTTCCGTTTATGTGCACACTTATGCCTGTGTGTGTCACCCACTCTCCTTCTTTCTCTCCCAGTTCATATTAGAGCAGTGCTCCAGGCATTCCTTTCCCACTACCACGTAAGCCAGAAGCTGCTCCTGGCTTCACTTGTTAGCCCCCAATACTACTCATTTTGTGCCATAATTTGTGCCACCCTGGCTGGGCATCAGTGGATGTGAAACAGGGAGGTTAGGACAGATGTCAGGAAGGGAAATCAGGGCTGAGATTTGCCCAGAATGTTTTGTTCCATCCCCACATGTTCTGTTCCTCTTCAGGACCCTTAAAATTAGTCCAGAGAGAGAAATTGTGCTGCTAAACAGCTTAGGCAAGTCAGGAAACTGCTGGGTATCCGGAGAATGTGCCAGTTATTCCAATAACTAGGCTCAAAAGTGGAGCTGGAGCTTCAGAATCTTTAGAGGCCAAGCTACATGGCTGAGTGACAGCTGGTTACTGGCAAGCCATGGAAGGAAGGGGGGCTGAGCTGGAGGCCGGTGGGGACCACGTTTGCCACAGCTGATGGGCCCAGCAGTGGATGTTTTACAGTCCTGATTGGTTTGTCCTATTTAACCGAGGTTGAGTTCATCTGAGGCTTGTCCTGGGCCAGCCAGTGCCCTGGCGGGCTGCACAATGGAGTCTAATGACCAGTTCTGCAGAACTAACGCTAAACCCCAAACAAGCTATAAGCATTAGGCCCCATGCAGTCGCAAGCTGTAATGGCTGCTGGTTATCAGGACGCAGTGCCTGAGTTTGGGGGGAGAATCATAATGGAGAAATAAGATTGGAATTCGTGTCCAGGGCCTGGGAGAATTGAGTCAATCAAAAACACTGGGCTAGGCTCGGTGGGACTAAGTTCCAAGACAAGCATCAGCCTCTGGAGGAACACAGGGGGCCACCAGGCACAGAGGAAAAGATTTATCTGTCCAGATGTGCCAGGAGCTTAGAAATTAAGAGAGGGGAGAGGACATGGCAGACATTTGAGGGAGGACTTGCTGCCCAGCTGCGAGCTGTGGAGTCCACAGACAGCTTCCAGCTGTCAGCCTCTTCAGGGTGGGCCTCAGCTGCTAAGAGCCCAAGGCCATGCTCTCCTGGGCGGCCTATATCTGGTGGCCGAGCTGGGGTGGGGGCCTGGTCATTTTGGCATCAGGCAAGACATGGTAGTGGGCACCCCTCACTCCAGAGTTTTCTCCTCCAGATTAGTCGAAACTGTCAGGCTTACATTTCAGCTTGACTCCCCCCTCTGCCCAGTCCTGCTTTCCCCTGCTTCCTTTCAGAGGGATTGATCCCTCCCAGACATCTCCGCCACCTCAACACCATCTCAGCATCTGCTTGCAGGGAACCCAGTCTGCCACAGAGGGTAACCTACAACTTTGGGTCATGGATTCCATCCCAGGGACCAGCAGGACTCCAGACACCATTTTATTATAGTCTCTGCAGATTTTGTCCATTTTCCTTTAAATTGTTCCAGAAGTTTCCGCACTGATTGTACTTTATTTCTGCTTATTTTAAGACATTATCCCAAATGTATAGACTTCTTCATTAGGGTAACCCCCTGCTCCCCGCCCAGGCCCTCAGCATGAGTTACTCTACTCCGTTTCATCCTGCCCTCTGCCCTTCCTCCCCAGACCCCTCCAACCCCAATCTAGCCCCTGCTCCTATAACGGACTCCTCTGCCCCCTCATGTCTGCTCTTCTCTCAAGCATATTCCTGATGATTGTGGCTCTTTGCCAGGGTCAGTCGTAAGGTGTCCCTCTGCACACAAAAATCCCATCTCCTGCCAGACACTGGGCTTTTATTGTTGGCGTGGGGACAAGCCAAATCACTTGGCAAGCCACAAGCTGGCCCTTAGTCACTGTCTCATCACTGTGGCTATCGCTGCTGCCTTAGTCTCCCCTCTCGGGCTCTCAGTCCTCACGGTGTTCACTGCCCTCTTCCCCTGCTACAGCTGGGGCCAACCCCAGATGTCACCTCCTGAGGGCCCCAGGGAGGCCCAGCTCATGGCTCAGATCCTTGACTCATCAGCCAGGAACTTCTCTGACCTGCTTGGCAGCCACGTCCCCTAATACCAGATGCCTAATTAGTAGCTCAGAATCTCTTCCTCCTCCCCATCCTCCTTTTGCCCCTCCTCTCCATTTCCTTGGGCCCCCGCCATCGCCCCGATGGGATGGTCATTGAAATTAGGGGCATATTTTCAGGCATTGCACGGCAAGGCTGTGGGAGATATTTCCAGACTGTGCCCCCAGTTACAGCCAGTTCAGTTCCATTCACCATCTATTTGTTGTAGGCTCTGCAGTGGGTCACTGCCACTGGCTTGTGCAGGGCCTGCCAGGGTGTGGTTGTCCAGCAGGAAGTGGCTCCTACTGTCAGCTGAGGAGTCAGGGGAGGGGAGGGCATTGCCAAGGAGTGACCTTGTTTAAGGCACCCAGCTGCACAGGAACCTGCTCTGGCAGACCTGGGTGAAGGGGCAGGCTGGCCCCAGCCAGCTCCAGACCTCTGGGGGACCCAACAGAATCGCTCCTCTCACCAAGGCCTGAGACAGGCTCCCGAATTCACCTCTCTGCGTCATTTATACAAACAATCAAAAAGCCAACCCAACCCAAATGAAATGCCCACATTTTATTGCTTGCAGTGTTTTAGTTCTAATTTGGCTCCATTTAGAAAAGAGGTTTTACTAAGTGGCATAAATTGAGCCTAACAAATTTTAAAACTAAAACAGCAACACCCTAAATGCCTAAAACTGTAATTGGAGAGAGATAAAAAGTGAGTTGTCAGGGAGGGTGGTGAGGTAGGCAGGAGAAGGGGGAGGGGGAGAAATTCAATTTCCGTCCTACTTGGCAGGAGGTTAATTTCCTGCTTCCCCTCCCACCAGGCCCAAACCCTGTCCCTTCTCCACTTTAGAGAATGCACCTAGAAGCTTCCAGAACCATACCAGTGCCCTGCAGGATGCCTTATACATATTCGGTGCTTAGGAAAGATTGGGCAAGTTAATTCTCTTTGCTGTGGCTGTGGACAGAAGGGGTAGAGTGGGTTCCTTTCAGGAGACCCATTTGCCCTTATAGGGGAGGTCTGCAAGTTCCTCCAGGGAGTGGAAGGGATGGGGAAGAGTGTGGGGAGTGGAGGACTAGAGTCTTACGAGAAGGAAGCTGTCCCAGCCTCCCTGTGGCCTCTCCCCTCCCACCTCCAGCACAGCCCACCTCACCTGAACTTCTGGATCCTACCTGGGAGGGAAACGTGAGGCCTCTGAACCCCTCTGCTTATTGCTTATTGCTCAGTCTCACTCATGGGAGACGGCAGTGGTTGGTCACTTGGCTTAGCGGCCCCCTTTCCCACTTCTGACGTGAAATATGGTAAGGGATGACGGGTAGGTGGGAAGAGCAGTCTTTACATGGAATGCATGGCCACATGTGTCCCTGTAGAGATGGCAGATCCTCTGCAGAGGCCACACAAGCAGCCCTGCAGGACAAGCATATCTCTTTGCTGGACCAGTACTCTGTTTTTCCTTTAGTGAACCAGCCCTCCTCCTGGGAAGGGTGCCATACACATAAATAAGCACTGGTGACCATGGGAAGTGTCCCCAAGTGTGGGGGGTGGGTGTGGGAGCCAGAGAGGTCATCTGGGGCCTGGCCAGCCTCCCTGGCTGTGCTCGCCCTTATTGATCATCCTCTCCTGGGAACTGGTCAGCACGTAGAGCCTTAGCCCCATGATTTAGCACGAGCTAAAATAACGCTTTAGCCTGGAGGCAGCAAGGTGGGGTGCAGAGGAAGGCCCACTTGGCAGCAGACGCCTCCTGCCCACGGCTGGGCACTACCCTTTGTGGTCAGCGTGACCTTGGCCAAACCCCCAGGTTTTCCAGTTTTACTTTCTTCAGCTATAAAAGGAGAAGTGATGGTAACCATGAAACTCTTTAAAGCAGAAATATGCCATATGAGATAAAAATGCTTTATTCTTTTTCTCAGCTGATATGAAAATTCCTTGGCTTAGGACACTCTTGATACTTAGAATAAGAACACTACTTAAATTAGTTCAAGTAAATAAGAGGTTTAGTAACAGGATACAAAGGTCTCTTATAGAACCGAACTACAGGAAAACTGTTGGTGACCATAGGGACAAGAGCTGAGCCCTGAAGAGCTAGAAAGGAGGCTGTAGTCTGTCTGTCTCTCAGGCTGTGGCCTGTGACTGCTTCTCCCTGCGTGTTTCTGGGTGACTACTGTGTTCTCTCTCTGCACTCTGGCTCTTCCTTGGTTCATTTGTCTGGTTGCACATGGTTCCGTATGGGTGCCCAAAATGGCAGCACCAATTCTGCAAAGTGGCCTCACAGCTCCAGGACCCACCATTCTCTGACTGATTTTATATCTGAGTTCAAAATCTCCAAAGAGAATCTAATTGGTTCAGTCCAGGTTATGGATTGGTTTTGCCTGAGATCAGGCATATTGCCCTAGCCAATTAGTAGTGGCCAGAAAGGTTGGGCCCTGGGGAATATATATGGCTCCCTAACCCATCCCTTAGGAAGGGACTATGGGTAGATATATGTGGGCATTTAACCATAGTCATCTCTAGAACATTCCTTGAGTACCATGTCATATTTTTTCCCCCTGAATATGCTGTGATGCCTAACTCAGAGCCCTGAATCAACAGAGCACTCAATACATAGATGCTGATTGAGGAAAAGTTACCTTCTGCTAAAGCTCTGCTATCTTTGTTTTCCCCCTTTGCCTGCCATTAGGTTTCTCATCTGGAGTGTATAGTTTCAAGGAAAGATGGTTAGGGGCAAAAGGCTAATCTCACCAATATATAGAGTTCCTAAAAATTAATAAGAAAAATATCAGCGATCCAATAGGAAAAATATACAAAAGATATGAACACACAGTTTACTGAAAAGGAGGTTCAAATGGCTTTTAAACATATGAACTGTTGCTCACTCTCACTCATAATAAGAAAATGCAAATAAAAATGCAAATAAAACTGCACTGAGATATTCTTTTTCACATAGCAGACTGACAGAAATCTGAAAAACTGGTAACATACTATGATGGTGAGGCTGTCTACGAACAAGTACTCTCATACATTGCTTGCGGGAGTAGAAATTAGTACAATTTTTATGCAGAGAAATTGGCAATATCTATCAAAATTTCAAATGCACATACCCTTTGATCAAGCAATTCCACTTCTGGGAATTTATCTTACTTGCATATATATTGTATGTTGTATTAGTTAGCTATTGCTGCATAACAAACCATCCCAAATTTTAGTGCCTTAAAACCACAAGTCTTTATTATTTCTCACTATTTGGTTGGGTGGGTGGTTCTGCTGATTTGAGTTAGACTCAGCTAACCCTGGCTAAATTCATTCATGTTTCTGTGGTCAGTTGGCAGATTGGTTAGGAGTGGGCTTGTCTAGGAAAGCCTCAGCTAGGTCACTTGGCCCTGTTCCATGCATACTCTCATCCTCCAGCAGGCTAGCCTGAACTTGTTCTCAGGCTGGTCTGGGCATGTTTCATAGCAATTGCAGGAAAACAAAAGATGAAATTGAAACCTTAAGTGCTTTTTAAAATTTCTGCTTACATCAAATCGGCTAAGCAAGTTACACGGTGAAGTCCAGATTTAAGGGTCAAGGAAATGCACTGTGCCTCTTGAGTGAGAAAGGAGCAAAGTCAAGGGTCAAAGGGCAGGCATACAGGAAAAGGTAAAGGCTTGGGGTCATCGATGCAATCAGTCCTCCACATGTGTGTAATGACATTTGTCCATGGTTATTTGCTGCAGCATTTCTTGTGGTAGAAACAACCAAAATGGCCATCAGTAGGGGGTGGGCTACATAAATTATGGCATCCACGTGCTGGAATAATCTGTAGCTGAACAAAGGATGAAGAATCCCTCTGTGTACGATTGGACAAACCCTGAAGGTACACTAAATGAAAAAGGCCAGGTGCAGGACAGTGTGTACAGTGTGTTACCTTTCATGTAAAAAGGGAGAGAAATAAGAATATATATATATATATATATATATATATATATATATATATATATATATATATATATTTGTATTTGCTTGTATTTGCATCAATTAACTCCAGAAAGAGAAACAAGAAATGAATAGCATGGGGGTGGGGAGCCCTGGGTACACATGGGAGTGGGGGCCGAGATGGGTAGAGAGTCTGCACTGTATAAATAAAAAGAACTCCCATGGTGATATGATAATACATATTGAAAAAATTAACATAAAATAATCACACATGTAATAATTATATAAAAAATGAGAGGAAAATAAACAAAGAAAGGGAAAGTCATGGGCCTGTTTGGCTTCCAGAAGCCCAGACAGAAGCCTTTGTAGATCTAAAAAAAAGAAGGGCCTGCAACTGTGGGCCTGAGTAATTATGCTTAATGTAAACCTTGATACCTAACCTGCTTTGCCCTTTGTGGATCCATTTTGGGAAACACCCACTTTCGAAAGGCAAAAGGGCTGGTGTTTCCCCTCCTGGGCGGTGCCGTCCCCAAGAAGTGACGGAACATTCCCCACCCTCGTTTATGGCCCGGGACTGACATTTCTGAAGGATACCAAGTGAATTTTCCAGACACATTTGTGGGTTGATTCGAGCTGGGATGCATTCCTTGGCTCTTCAAATGTCAGTATGCTGGCCTGAGGGAATCGGATCCCATTTCTCAGGAAGTGCCCAGAGCCACCTGGGAATGGGTGTTCAGGTGGTGCCTCCTCATCTTCAGGCTCTGGAAAGGAAAGAGCCCTTGCAAAACAGCAGACCCCCTCCTCAGCGTACGGTGGGGGTCAGCCAGACCCCTGCAGGGGCATTACTCAACGTGTCTCTGTAGCAGGCCCCAAACTACTTGAAAGGGTTGCTTAGGCCGTCTGATGCCCCTTTTGGGTTCCTAAAGCACCGAACTGCACTGAGTCACATTGCCTGTGCCTCCTCCGTCCCCTCTGCCCACCTGCAGTGCACAAGAAGGGAGGCAGGAGCTGCCAGGTTGGACAGCTCCTGGAGAGGTGAAATCACCTGTCTATGCCTGTGTCTGTTCTGCAGAATGAATAGTCTCCACACACACTGTCACGGCCACCACCATTGCCCACATGGGTGCTGAGCGCCTACCACGTGCCAAGCACTGTGGTTGGTATCCTGATTCTACAGAGAAGAAGCCAGGGACAGGAGTTTGTCGACTTGAAGAGGGCCAACTAAACAAGCACTTACAATAAAGTCTGACATTTGCTTAATAGCTAAGTCTCTCTCATGGCAAGGAACAAAACTCAATTCAAACTAATTTAAAGGAAAATGGAGTTAAAGTTCCACCATCATTTATAGGGAAACAGGTATCTCATAGAACTCAAGACAGCTATGTGTCTGGGCTCAGGATACTAGGAGCCCAGGAATCTCTTCTCTCCCTCTCCTCTCTGCTTGTTAGTATCTCTCTTCTCTCTCATGCAGGCTAGTTTTTTTCATGTGACAGAGAATATAATGACTGATGCTTTGGAACATTATATATCACAGCTTCAGCCACCCAGTCAGAGGTTCACTCACCTTTCTCCATTCCAGGTCCAAAAGTTCTGGGAAAGAGTCTCATTGGCTCTGCTTGGTCAGGTGTCTGGCTCTGGACCAATCAACTTCAGTGAAGGGGCAGGGTTACAAATTACTAATATGGTACTGCCCCTGCAAACCATGTGGATTGGGAGAGGGGCCACTTGTGGAAAAGGGGAAGATAACATCCAAAGTGCTCTCATTCCAGAGTGGTAGGGGGCATGTGACAGGGCAGCTGGCCTGGTCTGAAGGGAGAGAGAGAGAGAGAGAGAGAGAGAGATTTCCAGAGCTGGGAGCACTTAGACAGGGGCCAAAGGATGGCAAGCTCAGAGCTGGCTGCAGGCGAGAAGATGCCTGTTGGAAGCAGAGGGAAGAGCATGTGTGAAGACATGGAGACTTAATGGGGCTGAGGGGGTGGCTGGGCTGGAGCAGGAGAGGCTCTGCAAACATGCGTAAGACTGGATTTTAGACTGAGGGCAACAGGGAGTGCCTCTGAGGTTGGCTGTAGTGGGACCGCTCAGGTTGTTCTAGAGAAAGAACTGGAAGGGCCAACACAGGAAGGAAAGGTCCCTGTTAGGAGCGGTTTCAGTCCACACAGGACATGACTGTGTGAGAGAGAAGATTCCAGAGATATTGAGGGGCTAGAGCCAAGGGAATTTGGTGGATTGGATGTGGGAGTGAGGAGAGAATGGGGTCCAGGTTGCTTCCATGGGTTTCGGTTTGGGCAGCGGGAGAGATGGTGGTATTTTTCACTGAGAAGGGTTGCCCTGCGTCTTAGTTTGGATACCCCAGAAGCAAGATGCTGAGTCAAGGATGTACGTGAAAGTGATTTGTTAGGGCCTGCTTTCAGGGAAAACAAATAAGGGGAGCGGGGAACTGAGATGGGAGGGGAAAGGGGCCACTCAGGGTGTGCTACCATGCAAAGTCCCAAAGTGGGTACTTGAGCTCAGTCCCATAGAAGACCTCTAGGATACAGGGCAGGTCACACCCATAGAGTTGGCTCTGGTCTGGGAAAAGGGAGCCAGAATGTTTACTAGCTCTCCCTGCAATCATTGGTTAAGAGCTGAATTCGAACTACCAGGTACTTCTAACTTGCTGTGTCCTCCAGCCAAGGGACACTGGGCATACACAAAAATAATAAAGGGACATGAGGGAGATGGGTGGGAAATGGACAGCATCAGAAGAACAGGCTCATTATTTTGGTCTCTAATTGTATTTGTCCTAGTATTCATCCCAACAAGGGTACTCTTTGTTTCATCTCATCTTTTCTTTCCCCTGATTTCCACTTGGCATTTTTCTACGGTCCTGTGTTCTTGTTTGAAGTTGTTCCATCTCCTGTTCTCTCCTTGAGTATATTCCTCACGCTTATTTAGAATGCTTGGGCCTTCTGTTCCTGTCACATACATCCACTGCAGCTGGTTCTGACGTCTAGTTTGCCCTCTGGCTTTTGCCCTAGGCGTTCTCCTCAGGGGTCTCCTTGTTTGGCCCTATGAGGTCGTGTGCCATGGGAGAAGGCCGATGCCAGGCCCTGGGCAGTGGCAGTCCCAGGGAGTTGAAGGGGAGTTTAAGGAGAGTCCCTGGCCCCACAGAACCAGTGTTGGTCACTTCAGTTTGTGGCCATGTCACCAGGCAAATACTACAGGTGAGGGTTTTCCTTTTGACTCTCAGGCATCCGCAGCAGAGGAAGGAGAAGCCTTGCTGTTCATCGCTCTGGGGCCTGGAGGGAAAGGAGAAGGAGGGTGGCCAGAGTTACTGCTCTGCCCGGCTCTTCTTTTTATCAACTCCTCCCCCAGCGGGCTTGTGTTGCCTGACAGCACCCCTCGACCCCGGCTCTGGCAATGAGGGCTGCTGCCACTGATTTCTGCCATGAAAGGGCAGGAAATGACAGTCCCAAGGCCTCGGGCGGATGGGAGGATGCAAGAGCCACATTTCAAAAGCTTCCCTTTTACCTATTCTTTCATTTCTGCTTCCGGCCACCCACCATCCTTACAGACACCACTTCAAGGCCGCCTTCAGTCTCTCCTGGGTCTTCTCACGGGTTTTGGGTTGCCTTCTGGAATGTATGCTACCCTCTCATTTCTTGGGCATTTCCATGCTTGGGAGAGGGAACCGGTAGCCCAGATAATTCTGCGTCTTGTCTGGCTGGCCTTGGCCTCACACTTGCCCCAGAACCTGGTCTCTCCCGGGCCTCCTGCTCAGGTCTGAATGCAGCTGAATCCAACCCAGCCCCACCTTGGTTTCGGTGGCTTCACAGACCAGGCTTTGGTCTCCTGTTCCCTGTCTAGGCATCTGGTCCCTAACTGTCCCTGGTGAATGACTTCATCTCTCCTCTCATTGCGGACAGCTTGCAGCACCCATCCCCAATCCGTGGTTGGCACAGGACCTACACATCTGCTAGGGGCTGCTGTTACTGGACATGGACGCCTGAGGGGAGAGGAGAGAACAGGCTGCTAGACTCACTGTCCTGCAGCTTGGGGAAGAGAAGAGTGAGGGTGCCACAGCTGAGTGAAATTCAAATGTGGCCACCAACCATTCAGAACTGTCTCTGAGATCCGGGCTTCTGGAAACCCTCTGTGGTCTGGAGTTAAGGGGAGTCTGAGGGTCCCAGGGGAGTGGCCAAGGGTGGTCAGGGTGGCAGGTGGGAATACTCAGGGGGCCTGGGGCAGTGGCTACTTACTGTATGGTACAGAAGCATCTCAATATTTTAACAACCAGCACAGCTGTTGTAGTGGCGCATTTCGGCTGAATGTCAGCCCAGGTTGTAGGTGGCAGTGAGCAGCTGGGCTGTCACACTGACGTTAAGAGCAGATGGAGAGGTTATAAACTGCGACAAGAGAAATTTAGGCTAGTCATTGGAAAACCTGTGTCACTCCCTTTTACCAAGGAGGCTGGTAGAAGTTCTCTCTGAAACTTTGGGGGTTCCAAGAGGTAGGTCTTCGAAATGAACTCGATGCATCTTTGTTAGGCTTGCCTGGCATTAGGGAATTGGCATTAACGACTTCTGTGGACCCCCTTATTTTCATTCACAAGCAAAGATCCCAAAATTATATGCAGCAATGATTAATTAAAAACCTTTTTGAGCCTTTGCTGCATGCCAGCATGGCACTATGTAATAAGGTTACAAAGCTGAATAAGTCAGGGTCTCTGCTCCCCTGAAGTTCATAATAGGGTCATGGGAGGTGGGCGGGGAGATAGAAAACCTACCCAAAAGATGACCACAGAACCAGGCAGTAGGTGAGACGTGCTGGATGAATCAGAAGGGGAAATGATGCAGACGCTTGTATGGGGCATGAGGCTGGTGCGGCTGAGAGGCCTTCATTTCAGAACAGGATGGAACCAGTCTCTAAAAGCTTTTCCTTTGCCTCTAGAAATAGCGAGACGGTGCTACTTGGTTCTGATTTTCACCTCCAGATAGCAGGACACATTTTGTCCTTGAAAGCACTCAAATCGACTCGCCTCGCCAATGTGAAGTCACCGCTTGTTAGCTATGCACAACTGAGATCAGAATCTGTCTTCCTGCCAGCCAGCCAGCCAATGCTGAGGCCAAGTGTCTCACAAGCTGCTCTGAAGGGCCGCTCGGGCACCTTCCTTCTAAGATTTCTCCAGCCTGAGGAGGAGGCAGAGGGCAATGTGGACCTCAATTCCCCCTCCTACAGATGGTGCCTAGGAGGACTGGGGACAGCCCTCTGTGAAACTGCTACCTCCAGAGAGAGGGCTGCTCTCTGGGTGAATCTCAGAGACCACCCTGGTGGGTATGCAGGCCAGTTGTCCCCTCTCTGGGAACTGTGTCTGGGAAGTTGGGCTTTGGCTGCAGTCCAGAGCTGGAATGACTGCTCTGCTCCATCAAATCCTCAGGGATCTAGGATCCTCCAAGTTCAATGCTCTGCCCTCTGAAGAATGGGGCCTTTAGCCCCATGGTCCAAGAGGGCAGCCATGACACCCACACTTAAGGTAATAGTATAAAGGAAGTGAATAAAAAGAAAGGGTGAAAAGGCACAGACCAGCTGTCTTTTAAGGAAGATTTCTGGAAGCTGACATGTCATGCTTCCATTTATGTCCCATTGGCCAGAACTTCGTCACATGACCACACTTAGCTGAGAAAGGTAGTCTTTCTCCTGGGTGGCCAGGAAAGAGAGGATATAGGGGGACAGCTTGCGAAGACTATGAAAAATGGCTCAACAACATCCAAATAGTGGGGTCTTCAATGTAAATGCTCTGTAAAGATCTGTTAGGAAGAGAAAGGAGCCTTATTTTTAATTTTTAAAATAGAGCCTTGTTTTTAATTTTAGCTACTGATTTTTTTTTTTGCCTCCCTATGGCTGATTCCTTCAACTCTGTGAATACAAAGCATTTTTACAAATATTTCTCTTTCTCTCCGTGGACTTCTTTTCTTACATCTTTGATTTAAAAAAATCCTGTTACTTGCAGCATTTCTGACTGATACAGGTCCTTTTATCTTCATTCCTTCCATTGCCAAACTCCTTATGAGGGAGGTCTGTATCAGCTGGGCCCCACCTCTCAGATGCTCAGTCCCTCTTAATCCCTTGCCACTAACTTGCTCCTTCACCAGGTCATAGTCATTTTATTCTTGTAAAACCTAATGACTGTTGTTCATACTGTGTTTCCCTTAATATGAGACCTGGTATTATATTACATTATATCACATTATATTATATTATGTTGAAGACCGGGTCTTATATCACATTATATTATATTATGTTGAAGACCGGGTCTTATATTATAGTGAAATAAGACTGGGTCTTATATTACTTTTTGCTCCAAAAGACGCATTAGAGCTGATTGTCCGGCTAGGTGTTATTTTCGGGGAAACATGGTAGTTTACTTCCTGTATTCTGACTATGACTTCTATATTTTACATAGTGGGAGCCTCTTCTTTTTCTTGCCTGCTAATTCTAGACATTTTATTCCCCAAAGCTTTAATTTCAGTCCTTTTGTGATTCACTAACACCATTACCACCTCCACCATATTTACCATCATCACCATCAGTATTTCTACTACCATCCATTACTGCCACCATCATCACCATCATCATCGCCACACCATCATCTCCATCATTATCAACACTTCCACTGTCAATTTACAAACATAATCACTAGTCTCCTGACCCCCACAGTAGCTGTACAAGGTAAATAATATTATCATCCCCATTTTGCAGATAAGAACATTGAGGCTCTGAGAGGTTATGTATTTTGTCCAAGATAAAAAATTGAGTAGGTGTCAGAGGTGGGATTTGAATCTCTATCTGTTTGATGTCAAAGCCTGGGCTTTGAATATACCATACTTTCTCTTTCCTTAAGCTGTCACAGGAATCATTCCTCATCTCTCTTCCTCTGGGAATAGTAGATGCCAAGCCCTCATCACCACAGGCCTAGATTAATACAACAGCCTCCCAACAAACATCCTTGAATACAGGCATCTAGTCCCCATCCCACCTCCATTGGTTCCCTGCGTGCCTGTCTGTTCAGCATTAGACTACTAGTGCAACGATACTGAAGTCAGCCTTTTTCATATCCTTGCCCTGATCATACACTTACAATGGCTCCCCGATACCTCACGGGTCATGTTCTGGCTCTCAAAAGCCTTCCCTACCTGTGCCCATGCTCTCCATACTTCCAACTGCCCACTACTTGCCGGTGTTCTGGAGCCAGGTGTGGTGGACATTGTTAGTGTTCACCAATAGGATACAAGTAACTTTTGCTAACATTTCATTTGCCAAATCAAGTGGCCACGTCTAACTTCAAAGGAGGGCAAGAAAATATAATTCTATCATATGCCAAGAAAGCAGAGAGCTGGAAATACTTGGTGAACAGTACTATTGACATCTTGACTAATATGCCAGATGAACTGGCCCCTGTATGCCCTACTCCATCCTGCCTCTAGGACTTATTTCATGCTACTTCCTCACCTTTCAACCACAGATCCAGGCCCATCTTTTTCATAAAGCCTTTGTTAGTATTTCCAGCAGATATTCCTCCTGCTTCTAAACTCCGAGGACCTTTAAGGTGGTCAAAACTCAATTGGTGGGCCGGCCTGGTGCCTCAGGAGGTTGGAGCTCCATGCTCCTAACTCCGAAGGCTGCCGGTTCGATTCCCACATGGGCCAGTGGGCTCTCAACCACAAGGCTGCCAATTCAATTCCTCAGGTCCCGCAAGGGATGGTGGGCTGCGCCCCCTGTAACTAGCAACAGCAACTGGACCTGGAGCTGAGCTGCGCCCTCCACAACGAAGACCGAAAGGACAACAACTTGAAGCTGAACGGCACCCTCCACAACTAAGATTGAAAGGACAACAACTTGACTTGGAAAAAAGTCCTAGAAGTACACACTGTTCCCCAGTAAAGTCCTGTTCCCCTTCCCCAATAAAATCTTTAAAACAAAAATTCAATTGGTTATTCATTGGTTCATGTATAAATAATGAGACTATTTTTTGCTTTTAACAAACATACCCAAATGCATTTGCATATGCATATATTTATATATACACAAATCTACCTTATCTCCTTAAAACTATCAGCTGGATGACTGTTTGTTTATTCCAATGATGGGTTCACTGCTCAAAGATGTTTGTGGAAATGCCTTGGAGTCTGTGGCGCACCCATTTTCTTATCTGTCAAAGATAAATAATGGTGCCTATTTTATACAGATGTGTGAGACCTAAAAGGGTTAGTGCATATAAAGTGCTTAGAACAGCAGCTGGCACACAATAAGCACTCAATAAACTTCAGCTATTATTATTACTCCTCTAAAGATCTCTGCTGATAGCAGTCTTTACCTCCTGAAGGTGAATTTGATTTCTTGCCGATGGTTCAGAAGTCACCTGGATCTGTAGCAGGCGCTGTCAGTGCTCATGTGCCCTCCGCCCACCCCAGAGGCCCCTGCTGACAGGTTTTGTACCTGCAGATGGCTTCCTGCATGTCTCTGCCAGAAGGGGTGTTTGGCCTTGGAAGGGATGAAGGCCCTTCCCAGTGGCTGGCGGGTGGTATAATGGCACTACAAGTGCTGGGGAGTGAACACCCTGGGAGAGACTATCAGCCAGTGAGTCAGGCGAGATAATGGATCAGTATCTCTGTTTCATCACAACTCGGTGGGACAATTCTCAGCATGTTCTACACGGTCTCCAAGAGGGTCCCTACAGTGGAAATCTGCTTATGAATGCACTCTTTTCGTCTCTTTCCCATTTCTTATCTCATTTTCTCCACTCTCACAATTGTATTTCCTGGGATCATCTCCCAAATAGATTACCTGCACTCCAGGACTAATACTTTAGGGAGGGGGCAAATTATGAGACTCAGCTTAACGCAATTTAATGAAGTTTTTCATGTGGTCTGTTAACGATCCCTGGCACTGGTTCTAAAAGTGGAGTTTCTCGAGGTTTTGAGCGATGACTGTATCATCGAAATAAGTTTGTGCCCTCGTAAGGTGTCAGCAGTGAGGGAGACATCTCTGGGTGCACATGATCTGGAGTATCAGTTAGGGGACAGGTCAGCCTCCTAGCTCAAACCCTGCCCTGTTAGTGCCTTCTCCCAGGAGGGCTCTGCGCTGCTCAGTGAGGGCAGGACACTGTGCCTGCTTAGTGGTTGGTTCTGTGAGCTCTGGGGAGCCTGGGGCAGAGATGTTTGATTGACATTCTGTTCCCTGTGGTGGGCAGCAGACATCGGTTTCTCCAGGGTCAGTGACAACTTCTTCCCCATTTTCTGGAAACCTGCAGGATGACGAGCATCAGGAAATATTCAGGACAGTTAGACCACTGACAATGCTTTTCAACCAAGAAGAAAGATATTAACCAACTTGCGTATGGGTGCAGTGGTGTCAGAAAGAAACTTCCAATTAGGGACAGAATAGCCAAAAAGAAAAAAAAGGGGGGGGGGAGAGGGTGCTTTCTCAAACAGTGAGGAGGTGGGTGTAGATAGCTGTAAGCTCACCTGCATGTATAGCCGTAGGCTGCCCTTTCATCTCATCCACCCCTTCCCAACAGTTACGACATCCAGGATGGATGGACCTCTTCCTGCATTTTCCCCAAGATCATGATCTTTTAAGGTTTATTTAGGATTGCATGTGTTTTAGAAACACATAGGCCCAGAGAAGGGAACATTTGCAATTGTAGAAAAAATGAACTCATAGGAGGGTTTTCCAGATTTCTGAAACGAAAATGGTGATTGTAATATCTGCATTGCTTGTTGTGAGGATTAAATGAGGTAATGTATGCAAAAACACCTGGCACTGCTCCCGCTCATAGCAGGCAGTCAAAATGTGAGACTTATTATTCTAATAAATGTGGTTCTATATAATACGTTGGTTAACTTTCTCTGATGCTATTCTGAATTTTTATTTTTTTGTCTGCTAGGAGTCTAATTCTAACCTTGGGTACCTTGAAAGCCACCTTGAGTTAAGCAGGTCCAGTGGATTGCATCCATTTCTCTGGAGTCGGTTGCACGTGGCAGACAGAATTGTACTCTGCTCTCTCCCTGCTCTTGTAGAGGTTTATGGTCTTGCTGGCAACTCCTCCACACAGGCCTGGCATGAAGTAACAAGCCATGAGGGGAACCATCACACCCAGCGCACCCTATGGGGCTCCGAGGCCTGAGGCCTGCAAACAGGAATTAACAGAACTGAAATTTAGCCAGTTCCTAGTGTCAGGAAGGAAATCAGCTGAGAATTCGAATACTGCAAACTCGACACAGCAGCGGAGCCTCTGATCTGGCCAGTCAGTGAGAAAAGACTGCTGGACCCACCGCGTTTCCCCGAAAATAAGACCGGGTCTTATATTAAGTTTTGCTTCAAAAGATGCATTAGGGCTTATGTTCAGGGGATGTCATCCTGAAAAATCACACTAGAGCTTATTTTACAGTTAGGTCTTATTTTGGGGGAAACACGGTAGAACCAAATTCCTGAATGGTTATATTTTGGAGCTGGGAAATCCATCTGAGTCCTTTTTTCCCAGCTGCACGTGAACTTCGGGGAGCAAAAAATATGCTTCTGCAGGAGCCAGGAGAAAAGCCAAACTCTCCAAACCGCCAAGGCAGCTGTCTCAAACGTACATGTTATTAGGCTGATTGAAATAATCAGAAAACAGCTTCAGAATACTGGCTTGGAAAAAGGCAGGCAATTTCTGCTTGGTAGAGAGTGATGTCAGCCTCCTCAGCGGGGGGGAAATCGAATGTTGTCTTTCTCTTCTCTTTTCTTCTTTTTCCTTCTAAAAACTTCCCTGCATCATTTGGCGAAAAGGGCTGTTGGTGTATCTTGCCTGCTGTGCCATGTGGCCTTCTGGTGTCTTGGGTCACCAGGTGACAGGAGAAATGCATAATGACTGCCCCCTCCCCCCACCCCCATGTTGGCTTTGGCTTGTAGAAAACTGGCTTGTACCTGGAGCCTGTGTTTTTCTCCATCTCTCTCTCTCTCTAGGCCTCTCCCTTACTCAAGTTGTCATTAAGTAAGAAAAGGCCAAAAAGCCTGAAAATATGACCTCATGAGGCGGAAGCAACTGTCCCTATCAAAGGAGATAGACGGAAGTGAAGGCCTGGAGAAAAATGATTCCTGTCTCCCTGTGATAAAATCAAGTTAACACTGGCCGAATTAATGCCCACTTAGAGTGCAGAAGGGGCTGTGACCCGGTCAGGGCCAGGGCTAGGGGTGGGGGTGGGGGAGAAGCCACAATAGGGCCCTCCCCACACTGTGATGTCATAGCTCTTAGCATTCTTTAGACTCGTCTTCAACCAGCGCCCAGCGGACGGTCCCCCTTCAATGCGCTGTCTGGCCCCTATATGCAGGTGTTGACGCAGGTGTGTGAGCCAGGTAAGTGCTAGGTTTTCATCTAGTCCTTCAGTAGAAATCTGGAAGGGGGATGGGTAAGGGCTGGGCGGCTTTGGGGAGGATTGTGGGGGTGGTACTCTCTGCACAGGCTGCCCAGCTGGACTCTGGCACTGGAAGCTTCAGCCTTAGGCATAGGCGTTAGCTGTGCACACAACCCTGGGGGAGGCAGAGGACCGAGAGCGGAGGGGGATGGGAGAGGGACCCTTCTGTGTGGTATTTGCACACTGGTGGGGAGCGTGCTGCTTCCAGGTTTCCAGCAATAACGAAGCACATTTGCTACTGCAGGTTCATTAACGAGGCCTGCGGGAGTGAGGATTGGTTTGTCCACTGTGTTAACTGGATTGTAGGAAAAAAGAAAAATCAGAAAAGGGAAAGCAATGCTCAGGTTTGGGTTCAACTTTCACTACTCCTCTGGACTTGAAAGGACCCCCGCTGACAACTGCCTTGGCCATCGTTGCTGGGGGGCCAGGTTTGGAGAGGGGATGGAGGGGGCTGAAGGGAGGGTATCAGGGTCTTGTTAATTCTAAGGATCTCCTGCCCTCTATTTTGTTTCTTTTTAATTAATACTGACACAATTTCCCCCCCCTTTCTTCCGCCCCCCCCCCACTCCGGTTCAAGCCGTTGTTTCTCAGTCCAGTTGTATAGGACACAGCTCCCTGGCCCATGCTGGTGTTATGAGCCTTGCACCCCCCAGGCTGAGGCAGTCAGTCACTCACGGCAGCTCTCGCCAGCTGCCGGCCAATCACACTAGCTGCCGGCCGCTCATGCTAGCCACCGGCCACTTCTGGCAGCACATGGTAGCCCGCGGCAGCACACAGCAGCCCGTGGCAGCTCATGCCAACCTCTGGCTGCCCACGGCAGCCCAGCTCCAGGGAGAGCCGTTGTTCACAATCTTAGCTGTAGAGGGCGCAGCTCACTGGCCCATGTGGGAATCGAACTGGTGACCTCGGCGTTAGGAGCACAGCACTCCAACCACCTGAGCGGCCAGGCCGGCCCTGGGAACAATTTTTGGTGCCCTCGGGTCACAATTGGACATTTTTACCAAAGTGATGAACACAAGACATTCTTTTTCAGCAGGACAGGCAGTTTTCCAGAGTTCTCCTGGCCTAGGTATGGGGCCTGAGGTGTATGCCCTGCCTGCCCACTTAGAGGAGAGAATACTTAAGAATCCTTGACTATGGAAAAGTCACAAAACAAGGAGTTCCTGGATGTGCCATTGTCGTGCGGGGGACCCTGCTTGCTGCGCCATTTGTTGTGCAGGGCGGCCTGCGGTGTCTCAGCTCCTGCTCCCCACATAAGAATGCAGGATATGGCTAGGCCAAAAAGGAACACCCACGGAGCCATAGATAGGAGAGTCATACCACTATAGTCTCACTGGAGGCTGGATCCACACAACCTGCAACCTGCTGTCCGCTTCTCTGCCTGCCAACCAACCAACTGACCAACCAATGCAGCCACGGCAGTTCTATTAGTGGCTAATTGGCTAACTGGTTACAGCTGACGGCCAACTAGCCACAGCTGACAGCCATCTACTACCCGCGCCAGCACCTTTCCACGTGAGGCTGAGAGCCTGGAAACTGCTCTCTGGGACTCTGTCCCTACAGCCATCTTTCCTCCATTCCTGCTCTTGCTTCAGACTCTAACCTGCCTTAGTTTTGTCCCCTGCTCTGAGTGGCCATCCTGCTTTAGGTGTGGACAAAGAAGCCCCTGGGTCTGTGGGACATGTGGTGGCCCACAGAAGTCCTGGGACAGTTGTGGTTCCAGAGGCCCTAGTCCTGGAACTTGTTGTCCTCCCTTCCTGTCCTCCAAGGTGGTTTGAATTCGCAGCCAGCACTCCTGTTTGTTGGGCAAACAGACAGTGAAAACAGTCCAGCGCCAGGAGGACTTGGAGCCTGGCAGCCAGCCAGGGGACCTGGCAGCTGCCTCCCAGGGATGAGAGGAAAGACTATCCATTTGGGCATTATTTAGGGCCCACTGGCTTCTCCTGCTGTATCGACAGGAGGTGTCAAGGGCAAAGACAGAAGAAGAGTGGGAATTGGGGATCATTTTTTTCTGCCACTTGTCCGGAGATCAGGAGTCCCAGCAAGAGGTTACTCAGGAAAGCTGGATGATGTTATTGACCAAATTGGGGTTTGGGGATTATCTATGGATTTCATTTATCTGTGTTTTCCCTGGTCTCTCTTGTTGTAGGTAATTAAGAGCTGATTGCTGGTAATTAAGAGTTGTTGAGAGAGCCAGCAGGATCCAAAAAGAAGGCTGCACGTTTTGTCTTTTTTTGGACAGACTCCTGACGTCCTGCCCCTCCTCCTCAGCCTGCCCCCTCTCGTTTGTATGCCTCCCACAGGGATGTGGACCCTGGAGAGCAAGTCACAACTTGTCAGCTGGATTATGTATGTGTATACTATGTTCTGACCTCATTCTCTCCTATTATTCCTAAGCGTTGAGTAAAGTCTTGTGTAGTGAGTTGAAGTTCTAGTCTCTTGAGACTCAGGTGTGCTAAGATGTACCTTTTCTTTATTTCTCCCAAACTGCAGTTGTGGGGACAGAGCCAGGAGTGCAGTTTCCAGGCTCTCGGCCTCACGTGGGAAGGTGCTGGCTCAGGTAGTAAATGGCCAGCAACTGTGATTGGATGGCCATCAGCTGTGGCTAGTTGGCCGTCAGCTGTAACCAGTGAGCCATTGGCCACTAATGTAACTGCCGTGGCTACGCTAGCAGCAAATGGGGGGCGAGCAAGGGCAGAGTGTGGATTGCGGATCGTGTGGCTCCTGCTTCCTGTGTCTCCAACCCAGCCGCCAGCGAGACTATAGTGGTATGACTCCCCTACCTATGGCTCCGTGGGTGTTCCTTTTTGGCCTCACTGTGTCCTGCATTATTATGCGGGGAGTGGGACCAGAAACCCCGCAGGCTGCCCCGCATGACAGCAGTCTTAACGGGGCTCCTGATTCCCCGTTTTTACTGATGGTGGACGACTTGAACTTGTCAAGTCAAGGGAACAGTCACTTCGGGTTGAAATCATGGTCACTTTGAGGCCGATTATCTCTTCAGGATTGTCTCTTGCCCTTTCTTCCCTGGCGTGAGCTGTGGCCCTGGCTGGGGTAGGACAAGAGGGAGTCCTATGCCACCCTGGCATTGAGCAAGGGACATGTGTCCACATGCTGCCCTGTTTCCTGGCCCCACCCACTGGGCTCGCTTACCATGGACCAGATGTGCTTGTCCCTCCTGGACTGCAACATGGACCCTGATGTCCCTGGCAGCTGTGACCTTGGGTCCAGAGGTCACACTGGAAGTGACCAGTATGATGCTCCCCTACATGCCCTTGGTGGGCCCCTTCAGTCAGCCCTTCTGGGTGCTGCAGGGGCTTGGGTGCTCTAGGCTGCTCTCCACTGTGCTGGGGTGTGCAGGACCTGGGCCACCCTTTGGACCACTGCCAAGGCCACTCCTTTAGCCACAGCCCTTTATTATTTAGCCACATCCAGTTTACCTTTGCAGCTCCATGCTAAATGTGGGCCTTCTCTCAAGGGCATGCCAATTTCCCGTGCTAGCTGCCGTGGAGCAAGGCCCCAGACTCTCTCCTCTTCTCTCCCTGCCCTCTCTGGGGATTCTGTGCCTCTCTTATCCCTGTGCTGTAAGAGGTTCAGGCCCGTCTCAGGCCTCAGTTGGCATGGAGACCTTTCTACTGGATAGCCAACCTCTCAAACCAGTGGAACCTTTATTCCCTTTCCTGTAGCAGGAAAACTGCTCTCACTCCTCCCTGTTCTATGTATTATGGTGTAGAATCAATTTTCCAAGTCCAAAGCATCAAAAAGCCATGTTTTCAGAATTCCAAAACACCCTTTGTGTCTCAAGCATCTGGTTCTTACATTTGGACATCGTGGTTCTCGAGAGCAGTCCATCTACTATAGATTTACAGAAGTCTTTGTGGGATCTTGGAAGCTTTTTCATTCCCAGTAGACTAACATTTATTGCACACTTCTAACATGTCCTGCACTTTGCATGGGTTATCACGTTTAATCCTCACAACTGCCCTGTTATGATTTCCATTTTGCATATGAGGAAACTGAGACAGAGGGGTTAGAGAACTTGCTAGATCATTAGCTTTTGGTGCCCTGGCTTACTTACCTGTGGCCTGACCTCTACCTCCAGCTGTGGATGTGGTGGACAGTTTCATGAGGGCTTTGACTCAACTCACACTGACAGCATCTCACTCAAAGGGTGGACTGTGCATCTGTGCCTTTCATTTTCTGCCCAGGGCTTCTCTGCTGCTGCAGACACTGGGGGAGTCTGCTCATCAGGCAAGCACGTGCATCCCGGTAGGAAGCTTGCTTGCCCATATGTTTGGCAGTTGATGCTGGCTGTCAGCTGAGCCCTTAGCTGGGGCTGTTGGCCAAACACCTACACATGACCTCTCCATGTGGCTTGCGCTTCTTCACAGCATGGCACCTAGGTTCCAATGGTGAGTGTCCCAAAAGAAAGAGAAGTAGAGAGCCATGTAGAAGCTGTTTGCATTTTATGACTTCACATTGAAAGTCACATAGCATCACTTCCACCATGTTCTATTAGTTGGAACAGTCACTAACCCACCCAGGTTCCAGGGGAAAGGAAAAAGACAGCACCTCTTTATGGGACTGGCAAGATTCTAGAAGAGCACATGGGACAGGAAATGTTGCTGTGGCCATATTTGAAAAATGCAATCTATTATAACAGAAGTGTCTAAGGGAAGAGTGGAAAAGACATTGCTCAAACATGTTCAAATCTCAAATTCCAGGGAACCAGCCCAAGGAACACCCAAGGCTCCTTTGGGCCCAGACACAATATAGGGGCTGCCTACCTGCTTTGATCTGAGAGATGCTAGGAGTGTACTCACCCCAGGTATTAGAACACAGGAGACACCCTCTTCTGGGTTAGTCTTTGCCACAATCCAGGGAAGACTAAGCCATTAGAGCTGCTACTGCACTCTGAGGCTGATGCTGTCTCTTCTGGAAGGTGTACTCTCAGAGGTTCTGCAATGATAGCACACCATCCCTGCAAGTCCATATCTCATGGTGGAGACCCAGACAAACTGCTCCAATCCGGTGGGATGAGTGTTCTGACAAAGGTGAGCATGGGTTTCTGGAAGCACACGGGAAGGACACCTTCCCCATTTGCTGTGCAGGCTCAGATTGAGGCATTTCCTAGAGTGGTGACATTGAAGCTGGGTGGTGAGTGACAAGTAGGAGCTGGCCAGAACAGGAGGGAGAGATGGCATCTCTGTAGAAGGGATAGCGTGTGCAAAGGCAGAGAGGGGAAAAGAATGGTGAGGTGACGGGAGCATGTGTGGAGTTGTGAGGGGAAAGAAGGGTGGAGTGGGTGCTGGGACCACATCTACCATGCCTGCTAAGGAATTGGGATCAATGGAAGAATTGATTTCCTCTTTCCTCTGTCAAGGGAATCAGAAAATTCCTGGTTTGTTTGGGAAGGGGAGTACTTTGAAGGTGACTGGAGTGATATTCAGCAATGAGGTATGTAGCACTTTTTCTAGGATGAGTTTGCGACCTGAATTATCAGAGCTGTATGTGCTAGGTACAGAGGGGGAGGAAGAAAACAGGAAGAGGGGTGGAGGGGGAGGGAAGGTAGAAGAGGAGGTGGGGATGAGGAAGAGGGAAAGGAGGAGGAGAAGTAGGGGGAGGAGGGAAAAGAAAGGAAGAAGGAGAGGAAAAGAGACAAGTTCTAAGACAAAGGACTTTTTCATAACGTGATCTAGAGCCAGCTGGGACACTTTCAGCCACATCTGAGAAACTTTGGTTTGGGGACCTTTTCTTATCTGTTTATGCCCTATACTTATTCATTCATTGATTTCATTGATAGGCACTTACTGTTTGCACTCTACTTCCTTAGGTTTTCTTTGCGTGTTTTCTCATTTTTAACAAATAGGTACTATTTTATCCTCAGTCTATCCATCCACTCTTACTTAGCAAGTCTTGGTTTGAGAGCTTGCTCTGTGCTAGGAATAGGACATGGCAGTTTGTGCTCTCTGTATTAATTAGGATTAGGTTGAGCCAAAAGTAACTGAAAAACCCCAAATGGCAGCAGTGTGTCTACAATAGAATTCAATTTCTTTCTCATGTTTAGGAAGTCCAGATTTAGGCAGTCCTGGGCAGCTCTGTCATTGCAAAGGGTCTGACACCCAGGCTCCTTGAACTTGTTCTGCTAAGTACGGCTTCTACGGTGGTTTATTCTTCGGCAGTCCTTCCAACTAGGTGGAGTCTAAGTCCCCTCTCCTTGAATATAGGTCAGACTCTCTTCTAATGAATTGAATGAGGCAGAGGTAACAGTGTGACTTCTGAGGCTGGGTCACAAAAGGTGATATGGCCTCTCTCTCTCTCTCTCTCTCTCTCTCTCTCTCTCTCTCTCTCTCTCTCTCTCTCTCTCTCCCCCTCCCTCTCTTCCTCCCTCCCTCCATAGGTCTTTGGAGCCTTGAGCTACCAAGTAAGAAGTATGGCTACCCAGAAGCTGCCGTGTTGGGAGAGATTCCTGGAGTGTCGCAGGTATTGTGGTCCTCCCAACCCCATATATTTGAGTCTTCCCAGCCCAGGCACCTGACATGTAAGTAAGGAAGCCTTCAGGTGATTTCAGCCCTGGCCACCATCTGACTACAAACACATGAAAGAGTAAGAACTGCTGAGCTGAGCCCAGTCAAACCTCAAGACCATAAGGAACAAACCCCCCTCCCAAAAAAAGATGTTGTTTTAAGCCACCAAGTTTTGGGGTGATTTGTTACGCAGCAGTAAATAACTGATTTAGCTCTTTTCCCCAAAATCACTTCATGGCCCAAGATGGCTTCTGCAGCTTGAAGTTCATTGACTGAAGTGCCGACTGGTCTGGAAAATCCCAGGCATCTGACTGCTATACAGATGGCCATATATACTCGTCTATAACGAATGTCTGACTATTCTATTCCAGGGACCACATATTTCTGCTCCTGCCTGCCAAGCCTGCCATTTCACTTGGGGACAGCCCTCCTGAGGCCAGAGGGATCTTTGGAGCATGATGGGGCCCTCCCAGGTCCTGGGGACACCGACATACCTGCTACCTGGGTTGGCAGCTTCTCCCCATCTCTGCTCTAGCTTCTTGCTCAAAGTCCCCAGGTGACTTGGCACATGTGGTTGACACAGAGCCGCTCAATTTCCTGCCTTACCTCCCCTCTGGCCTCCTGGCTTGCAACCGACTCTTCCTGTTTGGGGGGCTGAGGGCACTGCGGCTTCACAATGGCTTTCTCTTACCCCTCCCTCTCCCCCAGGGACAAGGTTTGGGGGGCAGGGCAGGAGGAACAGTGGCCTTCATCCCTTCTGGTGCAGTGGGAATAGCACTAGACTTGAGATCTGGGCTGTCATCCAGGCTCGGCCACTAATTGGCCATGAGATGTGGCAAAATCCCTTTACCCTTGGTCCTGGTTTCCTCACCTACAAAGCCTTCACAGGTTGTGAGTTTGTGATTCTGTGGTATTTACTGACTGTCCTTGTTATCATGGGCTAGGCTGTTTGGAGGATCTGAAAGAAATTGTATCAGTTAGTGATCTTTCCATTGTAAATTCAAACTGAAACCAATGTTAACAAAAGGGGGAATTTATTGGTTTGTGTTACTAAATGACCCAGGAGTAACCTACTTCAGGTGTGGCTTGATCTAGGACATAAATATGACACCAGCACTCGTTATTTGTTTTGTTTCCTCTCAATAGGCTTCAGTGGCTGTACACAGTGGTTATTCCCTGCTCCCATCCAAATTTCTGGAACTTCTAGCACCCTGACCCCCCCACCCCCTGCCTGCTGCCTTAGTTGTAGCCATTGTACCACTAAGCCTTGTGTTCTCCCACAACAAAACCCTGCTCCAATATGAGACCGTGTCCCAGCATTCCCAGCAAAAGTCGTGATGTTCACTCTGATTGGACCAATTAGGTCATGTGTATCCCCTGATTAAACCAATCAGCCTGATCCCTGGAGCTGGGAGTGCAGCCAGTCCCAATTCCCCAAACTACCTGGAAATGGATACTGGCAGTGTGTGTGTGGGAGGGTGTGCCTATCCTCAAAGATCTTACTTAGAAAGCAGATTTCTACTCAGGACACACAGAGCTAGACCCTAACAATCCTTCCTATAGTGCACTGGAGTTCAGAAAAGGGGTAGCCCCATGTGAGTTCAGCATTCAGGGAGGGCTTCTTGGAAGAGTCGGGACCTGGATGCTGAGGAGAATTTGCACAGGGAGGAGCCTGAGGGGAGGGCAGACAAGGACCCGCTGATGTATGGTCCGCAACCCTGCAGCTTCTCCCAGCCCAGGAACTATGTTGACTGAAGTTTGAACAGGTTGTAATTGCAGAATCAAAAGAGAAACCCTATTCTGCTGTCATGGGTGAATTGTGTCTCCACACAAACTCATATATTGAAGCCTTAACCCCCAGTACTGTAGACCGTGGCTGTATTAGAAAATAGGGTGTTTAAAAAGGCAATTAATTAAAAATGAGGTCACATGGGTGAGCCCTAATTCAAACTGAATAGTATTCTTACAAGAAGAGATTAGGACCCAGACACACACAGAGGGACAACCATGCGAGGACACAGGGAGAAGTTGGCCATCTACAAGCCAAGGAGAGAGGCTTCACAAGAAACCAACCCTACTGACACCTTGATCTGGGACTTCCAGCCTCCAGAACTGTGAGATAATAACACTCTATTGTTTAAGCCGCCCAGTCTGTGGTTCTTTGTTATGGCAGCCCTAGCCGACTCCTACAACTGGTTTCAAAAACTACCAGGAACCCTACCTTTCCTTTCCCCTTCCTGGGGGACTGGCTTCCCCACCTGAAGCCTGGCTGTGATCTCAGCCCAACGCCATCCCAAGGCCTCTCTCCTACCCTCCTTTACCCCAAAGCTAATACCCTAACTGCAGGAGCTTCACCACAAAGCCCTCCTAGATGCTACCAGGTCATCTTCGTCCTGAACTTTCTTTTCGTCACTTGCTCTGAACTGTGTCTAAGAGTTAAACCTTCCCCCCTCCCCACAGTGTATCTTGCAGAAGATGAAGCCAGATTCAGCTGTTTTTGAAACAGCAGATGGAATTTTCCTCAATGTAAAAATAATGGTGCCCAATCCTTGTGGGAGGTGGACAGGCCTGGCACTGGCAACACCGGTCTTTCTTTCCCTCAGAAATAGCCCTACAATGGCCTCATTTTCTGAAACTTGCAACTCAGCGAGTACTTAGCCTTTAGCAAGAAGAATCTACTTTACTAAAGTTGAAAAGGGAGCGAGATCCACTTGTCAGTGTAGGCAGCCACTCAAGTAGTGGGAATTGAGCAGTTTCCCCAACGTTGGTCCACCAGCCTTCAGATGAAGGCATTGAGTCTCCAACAGACTCATCAAAGACAGACATGTACACATAGGATTAGGCTTCCTCTACACCTGGTGAGCACATCCTGGAACAAAGTAGGGTATGGGTCTAGGGAGGGTAGATGGTCTCAGCAAATAGTCGACTTGGAGCCCGGGCCCTTGTGGGAGAGTCAGCGGAGAAGCCCTGAGAAGCCAGGGACAGCTGGAGGGAACTGGGGACACACAAGGAAGGGCATGATGGGAAGGGAAGCATTTTTCTTATTGGCCATGGACAAAGTCATCTGAAAAACATTGGTGTAAGCAGGTCTTAATACACTTGACCCTTACATACAAGCCCTGACCCCCTTTCCTTTCCCTAAGATCTCACATTAAAAACCAACAGAGGAGGCCCAGGCAACCTTTTGACCCTATCCTGGAGGAAGCTGGAAGGATCCCTGAGCATTCATTTTTTAATGGAGTGATAAAAGCTATAGAAGTCAGACTGGGGAGGTGGGTTGGGGAGGTGGCGGGGGAGAGGAAAAGGGTGGTGAGGTTTTGTTGCGCTGGACAATTGTTAGTCGCTCTCTGTGCAATGGGAACCGGAAAGATAATCTTTCTGGAGCATTTAGTGCTCCAGTTAGAATCTTCCTTCTCTGACAAGCGTTTCCCTTCCATTGTTGTGTGGTCTTGCCCTCCTGCCCTGAACCTAAGTTTCTGGAAGAGATTCAGTATTGGTGGGGCATATGTGCCAAGGGTCCAAGAGTCTGAGGGGCCATCCTAGGTGTGGTTCCCTGGGTTTGGAATCTATTATGGGGCCAGGGGAGGCTGCAGGGCCGCTGAGAGGCATCTTTGAAGTTTGAGGTCTCCTACCCTTCCTAGAGGGATGCAGAGCCCATGGCTGAGCCCAGTAACCAGACAAGTCCTTATTCACTCCCATTCCCCTCCTCCCTCTCCCTCCTCCCTCCTCATCCCCCACCCCAGGCTGCACAGAGTGGGTTGGCAGTCCTGCCACTTCCTGATCCTGGTTTACTCAGCAGTCTGACAGAAGTCTGATGAGGGGAGAGTGGCTGTCTGCTGCAGGAGTAAGTCTCCCGGCAAATTAGCTGCAAGATTTGAAATCCATTTTTATTCTGTCTATTATTAATTATTGTTTCTGCTGTTCATTACCAACTTGTTTTCTTGATCAACTCCCAGAACAAAAGCTCTTCAAATCATTTTCCTCCCCATGGAAAAGCCTGCAGGGCAACCACTACTGGGCCCTAGCCCTAAATGCCCCCACTTGGGCCAAACAAGGTCTTTTCCCTGCTGTCTTCAGAAGTGGAGAAAGCCTGGGGCAGGCACTCCCACCCAACCCTCCTTAGGCCCCCTACTCTGGCTGCCAACCTGTCCAGAGCAGCCAAACTAGGAAACAGTTTTTTACTTCTAATTTTGTACTTCGAAAACAATTAAGACTTAACATACATATCACCAATCTTCAGTGTACGGGTGTACGGCTTTTTACGTGTCTATAGATCCATGGTCACCTGGATCAAGACACAGGACATTGCCAACACCTGCCCAGAAGCTCCTGCCCCCTCTCAGTTGATAGTCCCCCAAAGGTAACCATTATTCTTATTTCCAACAGTATAGACTTGTTTTGTCTGTTTTTGTAACTCCAATAAATAGAATCATAAAATACGTATTCTTGTGTGTCTGGCTCCTTTCACTCAACATTACCCGAGACATCCATCCGTGTTGTTGCATGGAGCGGTCATTTGTTCTTTTTCCAATGCTGTGTAGTGTCCCTTTATATGAATATATCATGGTCAGTTTATCTGTTCTCTTGGTGGGCATTTAGGTTGTTTCCAGTTTGAGACTGTTATGAATAAAACTGCTATGTATATTTGTGTGCATGGCTGTGGGTGAACATAAACACTCATTTCTCTTGGTTATACACCTTGAAATGAAATTTCTGGGTCATAGGATATGCAATAAAGCCATGCCTGATTTTTAAAAGAACAAGCTGAAAGGGCAATGCTTAGGCCAAAGGTCTACAAGGTAAATGATGGCATTTCAGGCATCATGTGGGGAGATATTTTGCTCATGTGTGTGGTGGATTGTTACAATTATGGCCTCCAATGAATCCTACCTCCCAATATCCATATCCATGGGTAGTTCTCTCTCACACTGACTTTGGGTTTAGCCACATGACTTGCTTTGGCCAATGGGGCATCAGCAAGCATGATATGATAAATGCTTGGGTATTGAGGCCTGCCTACTTTACCTTCTGCCCTCATCACACAAAGAAGCCTGTTCTAGCCTCCTTGAGAAGAAAAGACCACATGGAAAGAATGATCCAGATTTGGGGGATCAGGAGTGAGATTTCGGGGATTGCTTGTCACTTCAGGAGAACCTAGCTTACACAGAAATTGGTATCAGAAGTGGGGTTCAGCCATAACAAAAACCTAAACTATATGGTCCTGGCTTAGGTTTGGGTGGCAGATGGCAATTTGGGTGAAAGATAGTGGCCAGTGGTAAACATTTGATAAAACTGGGACTAAGACTTGCGGGTGTTAGTGCTGGCCTGGGGGGTACACAGCACTGCCGTCGCACCCTTTCCCATCCACGTATCTTCCTACTCTTACTGTCTTGTGCTCACAGATTCTATCACTTTCTTACCAGTATTGGTATGGGTCTTCTCTTTTATATAGGTTTCCTTTGACTTTCTTTCTCTCTCCCTTTTTTGTGGCCATTCTAACTCCAACCCCTCTAACTCCAGTTTGAAAGAGGGTAGAGAAGGGGAAAGATTTGGAGGTAGAGGCACAAGTTTAAATGCCAGAAAAGAACATTTAGAGATGATCCCTTTCATGACCCAACGGGGCTGATGAAGCATTGGGGCAGAGCTTTAAGGGTCTGGATTACAAAATCGGTGCGTGATTTCTACACTTAGTATTAGTTGATTCCTCCACAATGGTGCAATCTTCCTCTGAATTCCTATGGATGTTGGACTTGAGGGTCAGCTGACCCCCAAGTTCTCCTTCTAGCCCTACCACGACCAACCATGTCCTCTCAGGTGTTGCTTCATCTCTTTGAGCCCTCCTTTCTTGTTGCAACTTCTAAATGGGGGCAATAATACGGGCCCTGCCTTCTTCACAGAGCGGTTGCTAGAATAATGGAGTAATGCCTGTGAAAGCCGCAGGAGCCGTGCAGAGCATTGTATATGTGTAAGGCAATGCAGCGTCACGAGCTGCAGGAACTGCCATCAGCATGAATTGTTTCACTTTTTGGACAATGGGTTTTGAGTTTGTCAAGGTCATTTTGTTTTATGGCCTCTCTCCTTAGCAGTCCACATAAATTTGGTGTGTTCAGGAGCACAATGGGCTCTGGAAGCTTTCTCTCATTATCTCTAGCTGTATTTGCAAACCAATGGAACTATCTACCGTGGGCGTCATCTTTACGAGGCTCTTGCTGGAGAGTCAGTCTACTTACCTGCTGGAACCTAATCATGTCTGTATGATCCACCAGAGCTGCTTTTACATCAGATTCCGTCTTGAGGTAAACCTGGGCTGGGTTCTCAATCATGGCCTGTGGGCGGGTTCAGTGTGCTTCATGGTTGTGCATAAAATTCTGGTTGAGTGGGTGCAAGGGTGTGGGCACACCCTACTCATACACATGCATGTTTTGTTCTGGGAAGAGAGGCCATAGGTTTCATCAGCTCTGCCAAAGTAGACCCCCAAAGACTGAAACCCCCCTGAACTTTCAGGCTCAGGCCGTCACTATGAGATGGGGATCCTAAGACATCAGTAAGAAGCTTCTTACTATTAAGAACTGCTGTTCCAAGAAGGAAAGCTGCCCAAGGTATCTGGACCTACTTCAGCTAAACCCACAGACATGTGGCGCTGTCGGCAGGTGTGTCAAAGCTGTGTCCCTGTCAGAAGGGATGTTTCCCCTCCTGGTAGATCCAGGTGTGGCCACTTCATGCCAGGCTGGCAATGGATTTCAGGAAGAAGGTAGCTCGAGGGCCAGATGGAAGGTACTAGCACTCCCATGCTAGATTGAAAAATGGATGCATCCAGTAGACACTGTAAAGGAGGATGGTTTTATTTCCTTTTCTCTTTCTTTCAAAAACAATATTTCCCTCCCATTTTAAGGTATGAACATCAACCTCGCAGTAGAAGCAGAGGAGCCAAGCACTTAGGGTTAAACTGGAAATTTTGACACACTGGATCTTGAAGAACAAACAGCCCCCATGGAACTCTTCCAACCATGATTGCTCTTTAACTTTTATTTTTAAAAGTGATGCCAGCGATGGAAGGGGAGGTGTGGAATTATACAAATGATTTCTCAGTAATCGCTTTGCAGCGAATGGTCTATCAGGGGCAACCCACGCCTGAGCCTTCCTCAGGAGGGCTAGAGTTAGGGACTGAGTTCCTGCACTGCCAGGCTTGAGGCCCTGCTCGCAGTGTGCCCCGTGGGTGTGGACAGGGTAGAAGGGAGTGGCTGTGCTGTGGCGGGGGTTCTGGTGGAATAACGTGAGGGGATCGTGCCTCCAGGAGCTGCAGCTCGGTGACTGCTGTGGAGTAGAAAGAATTGTATCTGGAGATGAAACATGCTTCCCTGTTCACCCCTTGTTCCCCCAATTCGGGGAGATTTGGAAATGGGGGTGCATTTTTAGTTGTCACGATGATTAGGGTGCTGCTTGTATGTAGTGGGCAGAGGGCCAAAGACACTTAACATCCTACAATGGGGTGACTGTCCCATTCAATGGAGACTTGTCCAGGCCCAGATACCAGCAGTCCTCCCATTGGCAAAGCTAGCAGTTGCAAAATATGTTTCAGGTATCCTTTCTAAAGAACCCATTGGTTCATTAGAGACTAGGGATTATTTTTCAAGGTGATTCAAGCAATTGGGGCAGGGACTATTCAGAGTAAGAGAATTGGTGAACCCATCAAAAGCCTGCCTGTGCACTTGGTCGCCCCAGGAGGCTGGGGGAAGAGATGCCTGAGAACACACTGAGGGCCGGTGGAGGGAGGCAGGATGTCAGGGACGGTGGTGGTGCTGGGTAGGGAAGCCAGTTACCTCAATGGAGAGTGAGAAAGAAGACCCATGGGGGGTTCGCTGTGAGGTCGGGCCCCCAGAGTGAGACAGCTGGAAAGTCAGAGAAGCATGGGTGCCTCCGACAGGGGACTTAGGATGGGGAAACATCAAGGGTTACCCCAGAGAAAAAGGCAGAGGGAGTCCTTCCGGAGGCCAGGCAGGCCTTAGCTGGATAGAAAGGGTCCCTGCTGCTGACTTTGTTCTTCTCTGACCCTGCATCTCCAATGCTTAGGGGGTAGTTTCTGGCCTCTGCCTGTGCGGGTACCCGGAGGGGCCCCAGAACAGTGAGAAGAACTTGCTATAGCTGGAGACACCCTAGCGTAGCCTGGTCCACTGTAGGCTGTGGGAGACACCTCTGGGAGCTGAGTTGAGTTCCATGCTCCAGCAGGGTGTAGGAGGAACCAGGTGCCCCAAGGCTGCAACGTCAAGCCCAGCCAATTATTGTCCTCCACTGCCTGCCCATTCTGTGTCCCACAGCTCTGTGGCTGGGCGAGGCCAAGGGACTTTAAAAACAGGTATTGAAGTCAGCTCTTAGCCAGTGTTTTGTCTTCTGCTAATCAATGGTTTGCAAGGCAAAGGAGCAGATGACAGTGGCAGGCAACAGAATTCAAATGCTGAAGGGGGAGGGGAGCTGACTTTCCACAAGGCCTGGGGGAAGGGACTGGGGCCCAGCTGCTGACATTTTTACAAAACAAATAAGTGTGGGGCAGAGCTGGTGACCTCAGTGTGATGGAAAAAGATGGTCAGCAGAGTGTCTGCCAGAAATGACATGTTTCTCAGCCCACCTGTTAGGAAGCGGAAAGGGAGATGTTGACTAATATCATCACAGCAAGCAGTTATTGAGCGTGTACTGCATGCCTGGCGTGCTTCTGAGCACTTGATGTGGGTTATCACATTTCATCCTTGCCACCATCCCATCTGCAGGTCTCAGGTACAGTTCCCTGTTCAGACAGGAGGAAACTGAGGCGGAGGTGTTAATTTACTCATCCAAGGTTGTACAGCTAAGAAGTGGTGGAAAAGGGATTTGATCCTGGCAGCCTGGCCCCAGAGCCTAAGTAGTGAACACATAGGCCTGCTGCCAGAAGCCTCTACACAGGCCCTGTGAACTGGGACTTTTGAGCAGAGTGTGTGTGTGTGTGTGTGTGTGTGTGTGTGTGTGTGTGTGTGTTTTGGCCTGTATTCTGGTTAGCTATTGCTGCATAATGAATCACTCTAAAACTTAGTGACTTCAAAAGACAACTATCATTTTATTATTATCTCCTTCTGTTCTGGGAGTTGACTGCCCTCAGTTAGGCAGTTTGTTTTCTGTCTCATTCTCATTCATTCTCTCTCTCTCTCTCTCTCTCTCTCTCTCTCTCTCTCTCTCTCTCTTTCTGCCATTGCCCTCAGACAATGCCTGGGGCTGAAGTCAGGTAGAAGGCTTCCTTCCTCACTCACATGCCTGGCCATTGATGCTGGTTCTTAGCTGGGATCTCAGCTGGGGCTGTCAGCTGGAACATCTCCCTGAGGCTCTCTGTGGAGTCTGGGCTTCCCCACAGCATGGCGGCTGGTTTCTAAGAGTAAGTATCCTGAGAGAGAAGCCTTGGAAGTCACATAGTGACAGTTCTACCATTGTCTCAAATCCACCCAGATTCAAGGGGGGAGACCTCAGCTGTTGTAGGGAAGAACGATACCAGCTTGTAAGAAGGGCATGTGGCAAGGGAGATCTTGCTGTGGCCATCTTGGAAAATGCAATCTGCCACAGTGCTTTTTCTTTATTATTATTAATTATTATTATTTACCTTGAAAGGGCCTCTGTGAAGTTAGCCCAAATTCATTCTGGAGTCACTTCCATTCATGACAAGACGATAAATGACTAGGGACCCAGAGCCTTGCTTAATAACTTCTGTTCTGCCCCTATCATCATTCCCCTGCTAGGAGCCGGCACTGAACTAGAGTTGGGGATACAAATTCCTATGGAGAAGTCCCAACTCCCAGGACATCAGAATGTGACTGCGTTTGGAGAGAGGGCCTCTAAAGAGGCGAGCAAGTTAAAATGAGGCCATTAGAGTGGACTCTAATCCAATCTGACTGCAGTCCTTATAAGAGGAGGGAACTTGGACACACAGAGACACCAGGATCATGTGGGACACAGAGGAGAGGCCATGTGACGGAAGACACAGTGAGAAGGCGGCCATCTGCAAGCCAAGCAGAGAGGCCTCGGAAGAAACCAACCCTGCTCACACGTTGATCTTGCACTTCCAACCTCCAGAACTGTGAGATACAAAATTCTGTTCTTTAAAGCCAACCAGTCTTAAATATCCTGTTCTGTTATGGCAGCCCGAGCAGACTAACACATTTGTCCTGTATTCCCTTTAAGAAAGCCCTCTTCTAGTGAGGTCACCAAAGTGGGCAAAGGCTCCCAGAAGGCCTCTCTGAGATGTAATTACCTGGGAGGGATGGGAGCCCTGAGGTGGGGGCAGCCCTTTTCCCCCAGCCTGTCCTGACTGGCTGCTTTGATTGTATTAACTGAGGGTCATCTAGGAACTCTGGATTCACCCGGGAAGGGTCAGCTCAGGGTAGGCAGAAGGCTGGCACAGTGTCAGCCAGTTTGGGGGCGGGAGGAGGTGGCAGGCAGCAGAGCAGCCCCTGGCCTGGCCCCAGAGGGGGCTGTACACTGCGGATGCTCACCAGACCTTGCCCGACTGGAGACCTTGGTTCCTCATGCAGCTCCCTAAAGCCCCCACCCAGGTCCCTGGGGGTGTGGTTCAGTCCTGGCTCTGTCAACAAGCAGAAAAGCACCCCCCACTAAAACCACCTGAAGCCCAGCCCACTCCTGAGAGCAGGGCAGGCAGCCCTTCCTCCTCCTGGAGCTGTTTCTACCACACATGAATCCAGGGCCTGCCTGGCCCCGATGCATTTTTTATTTTGCTATATTCTTTCCATTGTCCTGACGTGAATAATTTAAACTGACACAGAAAGAAAGGGCGGTCCTTGCCACAGAGGGAGGCTGTCAACTCTCCCCCCACCATGCACACACACACCCGGCCCCTCCACCCCAGTTCGGTTTTGTCTCCTGAGCTTCTTTCTTCCCTGTTCTGTTTCCGTTGTCTGCCTCTTTCTTGAACCTTGTTCTTGAACCTCTCTCTAGTGCTCTCAACATGCACACGTGAGGTGTGCGTGCACGCTTGCATACCCCCCCTTCTTCTCCTCCTCCTCCCAGGTGGGCACAGTGTGTGACATTTGTGAGTCTGTCTCCAGGATACTGTTTCTCCCTCTTGGTGTGAATTGTCTGGAGACAATTCTTATCTGCATTTCTCTTTCTGTTTCTCATTTCCCTTCTTTCCTTTGATCGACTCTGCTGTTTGCATGTACGAGGAAAAGAGCTGCTTCATTTGTGAATTTCCAGAGGATATGAGGGCCAAGTTTGAGGTTTACAGAGACTTAGGGGCTTTTGTGTATCACTTGGGCCTTCTGTGACTGGTATGTGGAGCTGTGGCTGGCCATTGGCATTTTCTGGAGAACAGCCTTGGCCTCACTCAGCCTTGAACCAGGAAGCAGGCTTTATTTATCAGGAGAGGGCATAGCCAGGATTTCCTGAAGGTTCTGGCCTCTAGCCTGTAACTAGCCTAGTGCTGTCCAATAGAAATATAATGCAAGCCACAAATGCGAGCCACATATGTCATTTGAAATGTTCTAGTAGCCACATTAAAAAGGTAAAAAGAAACAGGTGCAATTCATTTTCATAATATCTTATTTAACTCAGTTTATCCAAAATAGCATTTCAACATATAATCAAGAAAAAATTGTTAATGAGATATTTTATATTCTTTTTTTTGGAACTAAGTCTTCAAAATCCGGTCTGTATTTTAGGCTTACAGCACATCTCAATTTGGACTGGTCACATTTCAAGTGCTCAATAGCTACACGTAGCTAATGCCTACCGTATTAAACAGCACAAGCCTGGCCTAACCAAGCCTGGGGTCCGGAATCTCAATTTAGGCTGCCTAAATGGCAGCGATGTTAATAAGTCGTCTGTATGTACGTATGATGGGAAGAACATGAAGCAATGTACGGGAAGTTCTCTGAGCCATTATTCTCCCATTACCATCATTAGCAGTAATCGTCATCAATGCGCTGGCATAGCCTGCATCCGGCCCTGTTGCTGCCTGCTTCCAGTTCAAGCAGTGTTCTGTGCTCAGACAGCGCACACCCAGATTCTGTTATCTGGGGGAGCTGAGGGTGCAGTTTCCAGGTGCTGTAAGCCTTCCCCACTGGGCCTCCCTTCCTAGGTGCATGTTCCTCCTCCTTGTGTTAGGTCTCAGGCACCCCTCCGGCCTTCCCCTTCTATATATAGTGCTCTGTGGTGACAGCTGGTCATCTGATGACTCATCAGTCACTGTGGGTGTCTCTAGATAGAACCCTGAACATTATTCATATGGTGTTTTTGGCAGCTTCTGAGCTCCTCCTAGTAAGTACTGGCTTTGGGGGGTTGTCTTAAAAACCACATGAAGATTGGGGAGTTTGATTAATCAGTAGGCCCCTAGCTAAAGACCTCTGGGTGCTTGGCAATTCCAGCAGGGCTTTAGGGAACTGGCTCTGGGTGGATGGGTGACCGCAGAGCCATCGGTTGCTAAAGTGATGGCTTGAATGGAGCTTTTGCTCTCCCCTTGGTCATTCCACCTAAGTGCCTGGCTGGCCCAAGATCGTCCCTGTCTGCTGCAGGGCCCCGCAGCTGTTAACTCCTCTCAGAAGTGGCAGGGCTCCCCATAGGAGAGCCTGAAGCCCCCATCTCATTTCAGTAGATGTCAAGGACTAAACACTGGCTTTGGAGCTAGCAGCAGCTGGGTTTAATCTAGACTGCTCTGCTCAGCAGCTACGCCACCCTGGGCAAGTCCCTTCTGATCGTTGCACTTCCGCTTCTCGTCTGTGCAATGCGCTCATTACCACCGTGGCTATCTTGTTCTGAGGACTAGATGAGGGGCCCTCTGTAATGTGTTTACCCACAATCACTGTTCTTATTGCCCAGCCCGAAGTCCCTATGACTTCCATTTCCCTTGAAGTGGAGCCTGAGACAAGAATTTGTGTGGAAGTGCTTTCCTGTGGAAGTGCTTCCAAGAGATATCTGTAAGGGTATGGGGGAAGAAGAACCCCGAAGGGGAAGAAGCCAATTTCAGACAAAGGGTACCCTCTGCAGAGGGTAGCTTCAGCTTGACTCCACGTGGGCAGGGGGGGCCTCCAAAGAGAGTCACAGGTGCAGGCTGTCAGAAGTTAGAGGAGGGGCACTTATAACCAATGAAAGGGACCCGAGGGGTCTGTCCTTCCGCTCCCATCTGTGCCTAGCTCCCCTGCATGGATGGGACTGGTGTCGGGAAGGGGAAGGCAGTTGGAGCCAGGAGGAGCCGTGCTGCCAAGGCTTTCCCTTCACAGCACGGGGGAGGATCGCTGGATGAGGAGGAAGTCTGAGCTACTTCTGGCCAAGCCCAACCTCTGGGAGCACCCAGACACGGGGCATGAGAGGTTGGGGGGAGGCTCAGACCCAGGATTCCAGCAACTGTAACTCTTTGTCCCCCACACAGACAAGGCTTCTGAGAATGGCTGCCAAAAAGGCTTTGAAATCCATGCCTGAGGTTTTATTTTTGTTCCCCTCAGCCTAACAGCCTTCTTCCATCCTTCCACCTCTTCATCCCAGACTCGCAGGGTCTCTTCTTCAGGTTAGCCCACCCACCAGGGCTCTTTGGGGTCTGTCTCAGCTTCGTGTGTCTCCCTAGACCAGGCCACTTTGCTCTCTTTCCTATCCCCTGACTTCCAGCTTCTGCCCCGAATTCTTCCAGTTCCTTTTCTTCACCTCTGGACTTGAGCAACTTGGCCTGAAGGCTTTCAGAGTTGTATCATTGTGCAGACCCCCAGCCCCCTTTTGCAACCCACCAAGGCTCTGTGTCCTATACCAGGAACAGGGGATTTGGGGTCTGGGTTCTGGATAGCATTTCCCCTAACTTTACATTCATCAGCAATGATGAGTTTATTTTCCACTGTGAGGAATTCCAAATGTGAGTGGTTTTACCACTGCTCTGCTCTTGGTGAAGCTGGGATTCTATTTATCACTGGGTCAGGACTTTGACTTCCTGGTTTTTTCATACCAGTAGAACCCTTTCCTCTCCCCTCTCCTCCCCTCCCACCCTCCTGTCTCTTCCCCCTCCTCTCTTCCCCTTCGTCCTCTTCTTCCTTCCCCTCTCCCTCCCTTTTCCCTTCTCCTTCCCATCCTCTTCCTCCCTCTCTCCCTCTTTTCTTCCCCCTTCCATTTTCTCCCCCTTTGGCTGTGCTTATGGTGGCAATGACCCAGGCAAGATGCGGGGATGGGCTGCTTTGTGAGAGAGCACTCAAGCATCTGCAGGTAAGCAGCAGGCAAAGGCACTCACAGCAGCTGACAAGTTGCTGAGGGCCGGTTCCTGACTTCAGTTTCTTACCCTGACAAGCACGGTCACTACCGTTGCAGTCATTATTATTATTTTTAACTTTAAAAAATTGCTTAACTTAGGGCGTGGTATATAGTTGATATTCGGTAACATTTGAAGGAAGATGCTTTTAAAAGGTCATTAAGATAAGAGCTCTTTGAAAATTTTACAAAAATTCTATTTAGCTATTTGAACATAAACAGCATTCTATTATCTTAGTAAAAATACTTTTTCTTTCATTTGCTCACTTATTTTTCCTCCAATTGCTCTCGCTCAATAAGTGATGTTTTTGTAGCATCACCCCCAGTTCTTGGCAGCCCTGCAGTTCAGTGGTGCCGAGCGTGGTAAAACTTTGTGGAAGCGCTGCGTGTATGCTCTTAGAATCTCACTAAGGGGTCCAGAGCTGGAGAGCCACCTGCCAGCCTTGACAGTGAACCATGCACCTGTCAAGTGCATGGTGTCTGGCTAATGTGACCACCCCTTGATAAGGGTGCCTCCTGGGGAATTGACTAGCCATGAATGAACCCCCCACGAACTGCTTCCTGGTAAGTTAAGGTGGGCCAGGCTGTCTGCCACTAAGCTCAGCTGAGGTCAGAGTTGTGGGCTATGGTGCCCACAACTCCTGGCAGTTAATCTCACACAAAAGAGGAACACTCTTCTGGGCACAAAGAGCCCCACTTTGCCTGCTTGTGGGTAATTTTGCCAATGTTTTCCATTAGTCACGCAGGGAAGGGGCAGGTGGGGGCAGGGTGGTCAGTGTGGATAGTCATTGCAAACTCATAGGCATTAGGAGGAAAATAAAAAAATGCATTGCTATCTAAGGCCCCTGTTGGCATCGGGGTGGTGTTTGGTGAAACCCCACATACAACACAAATATACGGATCATCTACAAATCCTATATTCTTAACCATTGAACTCCTTCTTTGAGAAGATCACTTGCTCAAGGAGGGCCACCCTGACCCCTGGGGCAGGCAAATTGGTGTCCCTCCAAATCTCCTTGGCTCTGGAACCGAAAGAGGGCTCCTTCTGCCAGCACTTGGGGCCCTTTGCCAAGACTCTCCCTGAGTGGCCAATATCCATAGAGAGGGCAGCCTGCACCAATGCCCCCAAATATGAATCTTAGAATTTGGTGGGTAGATGCCCCAGCTTCCTCCTTTGGGTGGGACATCCGAGGTGTGTTCCACACTGTCAATCAGAAGTATCCCATGGCACTGAGTGCCATTCACCCACAGTGGTAGCCTACTCATTAATGCACGCTCCGGATTCCTTCCCGGCTCTCTCTCAGGCCCTTATTGCCCTACAGGTGCTTCCAGGAATCACCTCTAAAACTGCTTATACTCAAAACCTTGCATCAGATATTGCTTCTAGAGAAGCAAGATACTTCCCATCTAAATTGTGTCTCCTTGTTCTTTCTTAAGTCCCCCCTCCCCCCCACCAATAGTGCTTATCTTGATCTATAACTATGCATTTGTTTGCATGTTTATTTATTTAGTGTCTGCCTTCTCCAGTAGAATGCAGGCTACATGAGGGCAGAGACAATGTTTATTTTGTTCACCCACTAAATCCCTACACATCACCTAACCCAGGGCGTGACACATGGTAGATGCACAAGATAAATTCTGTTGAGGGAACGCAAAATCCTTAATGAAGACAGGGCTTTCACCCTTAGTGGTGGCTTTAAAACATGACCTGAAAGTTTTCTGACACTCCTAATGAGAGGTGGGCTCTGTTTCTCCTCCCCTTGAATCTGGATGTCCGAATGACACCTTCAGTTAAGAGTATGGGTCATAAAAATCCAAGCAGCTTCTGCCTTCAGCCCTGAGTGGCTGTTACGTGAGAACTCTGATTACCCTTAGTCGGCCATGTTGTGAGGAAGCCCAATCCACATAAAGAGGCCACATGTAGGTGCTCAGATTGGTAGTCCCACCTGAGCCGGGACTTTGCATCATTTAAGCCCAAGTGGCAGACATGTGAGTGAAGGAGTCTCCAGATGATTCTAGCCCTCAAACCTTCACATCTTCTCAGCTGAGACCCCAGACATCATGGAGCAGAGACAAGGAAGGCATCTGCTGTGCCCTGTCCAAATTCCTATCCCATAAAAACTGCAAGCATAATAAAATGGTGGTTAAGCTGCTACATTTTGGAATAATTTGTAATGAAGAAATCACTGGGACACCCTATTGTAAGTTGATTAACTCTTCATTCCACCATCATTTATTAAGCTCCTACCATGTATCAGGTGGTGGTTCTACAGAAGGCCCCAAAGTAAACATCCCTACCTTCCAGGAACTTACAGTTTAGGAGCTGCTGTTGCAACTGTGTCTCATGAAAGACTACATGTTGCTTTTTAACAATAATGAGTAGATTTTTCAAAAACCACTTCCAGATGGCGTGGGGGGAGGGGCGCTTCCTGAACAAGTTGCCAAGGGAAGCTCCAGAGGTAGGTGGATTAGATAGCATAGACCCAGAGAGCTCTATTATTTGCTGGCTGTCAACCATGGCTGCCCTGCAAATCATCCATGGGCTAGCTGCGCCCTCACACCATGGAGAGGAGACCAAGAGGAGCTAGGAAGTGCCATCCCTGAGGTACCTCCCCACAGGCTCTGGAACAGAGATGGTGTCTGCTTCTTGGAGGAAGATACGTAGCTTTGGCTTATTGCAGGCTGGGGGTAGGGGAACTCAGGCAAAGTCGGGGCCACTGGCTGGCACTCCAGCCCACCTATCTCATTCCAGAGTGTAGGCGGTGCTCCTATATGTCCAGGGTGCTCCTATGTGTCCAGGCATGCCTACCTCCTGGAGTTTGGACTTGGGAAATGAGTGTGATTTTATGCTGCTTATGTTTCTGTTCCTTCTTCAAAAATAATAAAGCTAATTTTTAAAATGTCTGCTGGTCTCAGCTCTGCTGAAGCGAAACAGAGAGAAGGACCCTGCCCTTCCTGAGACCAGTCATAAAGGATGTCTTTCCTGGGGGCAGCCCAGGGATTCTAGGTGCCAATCGTAGGAGGAAGGGATTTCCGGGAGAGAAGTTTCGGAGTCCAGCCTCACCTGTCTGCCTGGAGTTTTCCTTCCCGGAAACTTGCTTGTAAAAGGAAGAAGGGCACTGTTGAGTACAATAAGGCCCATCACCCCCAGAGACTGGCAACGAAAGACAAATGAGCACCAAAAGGCTAAGAACATGGCTGGGCCTTGAAATTTCAGAGAAGTCACCTTCCCCTTGGGCTCCTTGCTCTGGTCACCCCTGAGACTGTCATGCTGGTCTCCCACTGCACCCCGAGCTGGCCTTTTATGCTCCCTAATAACATGCCTTCCCAGATGATTGAGCAGCTCAGCTAACTGAGTGTTGAGTCAGGGTTTTGCTATCCAGCTGTTCAATGACTAACTTAGTGGGCCATGTGCCAGGCTCGTCTCTAGCTGCTCATGCAGCTGTGAACAAAGGAGATGTGCCCCTGCCCTCATGGAGCTCACATTTTAATAAGTATTTTGGAGGCGGGGAAAGAGAAAATACACAAAGAAACACGAACTTGGAGCATTTGACTTATAATCTTCAGCTTGATGTCCTTCCTGCAATGATTTCCTGACTGGCTAACATCTCTTCTCCCCAAGTAGACGGCAACTGTTGAGCCTTACCCTGGTGGATGCCCTTAAGAATGTTCCAGTCCCAAGATGTCTAGGCCCAAGAGAACTAGATCCTTGTCCTCTGTCTAGATTGACTAACGTCCACTTCCTAGTTCCAACCATTTCTTTCCTGAGCCGATGACTGAACAGGTGATGCCATATCCAGGGAATCCCCTGCCCCCTACCCCTGTGCCACCTGCCCTCTATGAGATAATGTTGTCAGAGACCTTCCCCAGGTAGCCCACAAGAAACTGACACTGTAGTAGCGGGCATAGATTGCTCCATTACCTGGAGTTTCCTTATGTTTCTAAAAATAAATTAACTTTTTTTTGGGGGGATGGGATAACATTTCCCCAAGGTAAGGATTTAAGGGAGCATTGCAGTTAACGAGGCCCTCAGAAGCAGCACCAAACAAAAGAGCATGTTAAGACACGTATTCTTATTTGGATGGTGCGTTGCTTCCTCTGTCTCCTGGTTCATTCTGGGCGCTCCTCTCCTTCAGATTCCTGACTTCCTCTGGTAAGCCCCTCTGGATTAACCTGTCACACTTTGTCAGTCTCAACACTGGCAGCTCTCTGTGTCCAGGTCCAGGTGGCATTATATTATCTTCAACTTCTGAGTTGCACTGTTTATTTTCTATCGAAAATTAGGCCAGCAGCCGCACTGAGGTGGGGGTTGGGATTTATTTCTTTGATGCATTTTCCGTCTTCTACAGTCTAATTGACAATATTCTCAGGGCATACCCTCCAAAAGTTGCCAAGTCCTTAGCCAACCCATTTTGAACTCCAACCCAAACCATTTTGGACTCCTCAAGTAGCAGCTAAGCACTATTCCTCCCTCTTTCTCATCTCCTCCTCATCAATATCACCCCACTTCTTGGAAAGAACAAATTGCCGTCCTGTTTTTCTAGTGAAAGGGTGTGTGTGTGTGTGTGTGTTGGAAATGGGGTAGGAATGAAGACGGGGAAAGTGTTGAGGGTTTCCTATAGAACATGTTTTACCTGATATTCCCTTTTGTGATGCAAACTGTTTTCTAGGAATTGTCTTCCTGTCTGTGTCTTCTCTCTCCCGTGGCACGACCTGTGGCCTCTCCCTTCCTACAAGCTGTGGACCAGAAAGAGCATTGTGGGGAAGCACCCTGTCACAGCTCCACTGTGGGGACTCCAAGGCCCACTCAGCTCTCTGGACACAGAGCTCACTAAAGCCGGGGGCCTCCAAAGCCCCTCCCAATTCTTATGCTTTGGGTATTGTAGCTGCACTTTTAATTTGACTGCTCTGGACGGCTTTGTGGAGGCCTCCTTCCCACCCACTAGAACGGCTAAAATTAAAAAGACAGATGATGCCACATGGCAAAAGCATGGATGAACTGGAACTCTCATCCGTTGCTGGTGGGAGCGTCAAATGGCACAGCATAGAATGGAAGAGTTTCTGATGAAGTTAAACACATATCTACCTGTGATTCAGCAATTTCACTCTTGGGCATTTACCCAAGAGAAATGACAACCTCTCACCACACAAAGTTCTGTACATGAATGTTCATAGCCACTTTGTGCTCTATAGCCCCAAATCAGAAACAACCCAGATGTTTATCAACAGACCCATTGGTAGACAAACTGTGGTACCTCCATGCAATGGAATACTACTTAGCAGTACAAAGGAAGGTGTGCTGATATTGGAAACAACCTGGATGAATCTCACAGACATTATGTTGAACAAAAGAAACTGCACACAAGTGAGAAGCTGCCTACTTCTGTCAAGTGAGGACATGATGAGAGAAGTCTGCGACTTGGAAGAGGGCCCTCGCCCCACCATGCCTCAAGAACTGTGAATAACACATTTTTGCTGTTTATTAAAAAAAAGCCACACACATTATGTACTGTATGATTCTATTTATTTGAAGTTTAAAAACAAGCAAAATTAAGACAGTGGTTCTCAACCAGGGGTGAATCCCCACACTGTGCCCCATTGGGGGGACATTTGGCTATCTCTGGGGTCATTTTTGGTTGTCACACTGGGGGTGAGTGCTACTGGCATCTAGGAGGTTGAAACCAGAGATCTGCTAAACATCCTGCAGTGCACAGCTCAGCCCCACAATTATCTGGCCCCAAATATCAATTGTGTCAAGGTGGAGAAACCCTGGTCTATGGTGACGGAACTCAGAAAAGTAGTTACCTCTTGGGAAGTGCTGACTAGAAGGGGCACAAAGGAATTTTCTGGAATTCTCGGTTCTATATCTGGGCTGTTTACTAGCCACATGTAGCTATGTAAATTAGAATAAAACACAATGAAAAATTCGGTTCCTTAAGTCCCACTAGCCACATTTCAAGTACTCGATAGCCACATGTGACAGATAACAGAACATTTTTAACTTTATAGAAAGTTGTATTGGACAGCGATGCTCATTTCTTGAGCTGGGTGGTGTAAAAGGCGTAGGGACACTTAAAATATGCACATTTTACTGCATGTAAATTATACCTCCGTATATAAACTGGTGAGATGAAAAAAATCTTTCCTTCTGGGGAGGAGTGGGGACGCTGGTGAAGACACGGCCCCCCTTTTGTCCTTCAGACCGCCCCCCCACCTGGGGCCGGGCCTGCTTGTACATCCAGAAGCTGGGCTGGACTGTGAAGGGGGAGGGGCTGCTGAGATTCTTCAGAGGGGCCTCCCCAGCGACAGAAAGTGCCAAGGCCATTTACCCTCCAGGGAATTCAAGGGCTGCCCTGGCTCCCAGTGGATTTATGAGTGGGTCAAGTGGACCTGTGTAAAGAAAAGTCTCCATTTCCCCCCCTTTCGTTAGGTAGCCTCCCCCACCGAGTGCGCAGGCTCTCCCGGCAGAAATTGCTCCATTCTCCGTCACTGCCGCCGCCTCTCTCGCTCTTCTGCTGTGAGGGTTTTACAATAACAGCATTGTAACCACTTTGAGAAAACCAATAAAAAGGCGGTGACAAAAGAATAGCCAGCCGGCTGGAAATTGCACACAGCAGTGAGGGCCTGGGCCTTTCCCCCCACTACGTGTTTAATAGTGCTCCAGGGCTGCAGGCTGCAAAGACACACGTGTTTATTTGGGGGATGTGCTGTCGCTTAAATAATGAATCTTGCATAAGCATTCGGATGAATGCAGGGAGCCCTGACTCCCACTGCAGATCAAGCCTTCTCACCCCACGGGGGCCAGTAAAGAGAGTGCAAGGCCCTGGTCAGATCTGTGTGATGCAGAGTGAGAAGCATATTCATTCATTCATTCATTCATTCAGCAGCAAAACTGATTGACCACCTACTAAGTGATGAGCCCAGTGCTAGGCACTTTCCCAGTGCACATATTGCAGAAAATTCCAGAGGCAGCTTTGGGCTGAGGTCAGCATCAGTGCTGAGCCCTGTCCTATTTCCTCTCCGCTGGGTCATGGCCACCCTTTCCACTGACTCTTGGAGACCCTTATGCTCACCAAGTTTGGCTCTAGTCCAAACCCCAGCTCCCTCGTCCTTTGCTGCTCCAAAGAGAAACCCAAAGTCCTTTATATACCAGGGGTGCCAAAAAAATGCGTACAAGTGGACACTTTGGTCAACGTTGCTTAAGCAGTAGTTGCTGTAATCAGAAAAAAAAAAAGAAGTGTCTGGAGGCTGATGGTAACCACTTTGAGCACCTCTTGTAATTGCAGAAGTCAAACGTGACTTGTATTCATCTTTTGTCATCGATATATATTGAGTATTACAATTCTTTTTTTTAAATTTTATTTTATTAAATTTATTGGGGTGACAATTATTAGTAAAATTACATAGATTTCAGGTGTACAATTCTGTATTACATCATCTATAAATCCCAGTGTGTGTTCACCACCCAGAGTCAGTTCTCCTTCCATCATCATATATTTGATCCCCCTTACCCTCATCTCCCAACCCCCACCCCCATCCCCCTTACCCTCTGGTAACGAGTATTACAATTCTAATACAAGTTTCCTTTCTTAAAATGTGTATACATTTGTTGGCACCCTCTGTATTTACTAATGCTCAGCTTTAAAAATGTAAAGGCTCACAGAAAAGTTGTAGAAATACTACAAAGAATTCTGATATCCCCTTTACCCAGATTCTCCAAAAGCTACTATTTTACCACCAATTTCCATTATTCTCTCTCTCTCGATAGATAGATAGATAGATAGATAGATAGATAGATAGATAGATAGATATAGATGTTTCTGAACTATTTGAGAATAAGTTGCAGACATGATGACCCTTTACCTCTGATACTTTGATACAGATTTCCTAAGAAACAAGGATATTCTCTTACGCAACCACAATGCAATGATCAAAATCAGGAAATTAACATTGCTATAATACTATTATCTAATCTATAGACATTCACATTTCTTCAATTGTCCCACTACTGTCCTTTATAGCAAAAGAAAAAAATGTTTTTCTGTTCCAAGATCCAATTCAGAATCACATATTGCATTTCATTGTCATGTCTCTTTAGTCTCCTTTAATCTGGAACAGTTCCTCAGTCTTTAGTTGAGTTTCTTGACCTTGACATTTTTAAAGCATACAGGGGAGTTATTTTGCAAAATGTCCTTCAAGTTGGGTTTGTCTGATGTTTCCTCATGATTCTATTCAGGTTCCGCATGTCTGGCAAGAATATCATAGAAGCCAAGTTACGTCCTTCTCAGTGCTTCGTATCAGGAGCCACGTGATGTTGGTTTGTTAACGTCATCATTTGGTTAAGGGGTGTCTGCCAGTTTTCTCCAATGTAAAATGATGAGTCTTCCCTTTGTAATTAATAAGTATCATGTGGGCAAAACCCTTTATTATTTTGAGGGTTTTGGTCGCCAGAAGGAATGGCTGGCACAGTACAGGTGGAATGGCCCCTCGTCTGCATTTCCAACTCCTTCTAGATGATACTGACCAGAACTTTTCCAGGACTTCACAGTTTTATTAGTGAGGACAGGGCTTCTGGAACCTCTCACCGGAACTGCTTCTTCACACTCTCACCCCCTCTTCTTTCTAATCCAGAGATCAGAACATCAATCTGCAAAACAACAGGGGTTCCAGGTCCTCCAGGTGACACCCTTCCCACAGGAACTGAACTGTTACTAGTTAACCACCCTGAAATAATCCCCTTTAGGCATTCCCTTTAAATTCTATTTTCTCCTCTAATTCTCTGGCTCGCCAGCAGGCTGGTAGATCGGGTGTTAATATCACCATGTTACAGACGAGGAGCCTGAGACCCTGAGGGGTTAAACCACACTAGACAGACCTCATTTGGCTTTTTGGAATTTGTCTGTGATCCCCAGCCCAATCTAGAATCAGTATTTATTTGCCTTTCTTTGAAGCCATAAAATGATGTGCTGCAGCGCTGTAAACATCATTTAATTTCCAAAATGGCCGGCATTGTAACCTGAGTGTGTCTCATTGCTGACGATATGGGAAGGAGCACCTTGACATTTCTGGCTGTGATTTCAAGTATCCTCATGCAATAGTTATAGCTTTCATCCCTCAGAGCACATAGACGCTCAGAAAGAGGACAGTGAATACAAAGAAAGAGGCCAATTGAAGACAGCCAACTTAGAAAACGGCAGGACCCTCTTTGAATGAGAGCCAGGCCAACAGGTTTTTTTGGGAGGGGGACAAACTATATCTTGGATTACTAAATAAAAGATCTCAGTATCATACTATCTGTTATAAAGAAAGCCTCCTAACAGTTTAAATGAGTATTTTGGTAGCCATGGTCACATACATGTATATGTAATACAGGTTCTTGCGCGTGCGTGTATGTGCGTGCACATATGCCTCTGTGTATTCAGATGTGGAAAGATATTTACACACTTCGTGCTATGCAAAAATATATGAATCACAGGGGAATCTATTTAAAATATTGATATTCTCAGTTAAATCAACACGGCGCAATAATGTCATTGCACACATGAGCTCTATTTTGAAGCTGGAGAGGGGAAGCAGACTCTTTCTCCTCCTGACGTGCTGCCACAATACCAGAATCGGCAACTGGCTACAATATGCCGGAACGCCCAGAAAGTACACTTGAACTAATGCCTAAAACCTGACGGAGACATACTTCATAGTTAATCTGGTTACTCGGGGTTTATTTCACAGTCAGAAGTTCTTATGATGGAAGGGGCTCCTGCTGGCTTCTCCCAGACACATGACTGAATTAATGAATGAATGAATTCAACTTACCAGAGCAGATTTAAACTGCTTACTGAAACAAAATCTGGTCATTTTTCTTCCTTCCGTTTTCTTTTAAAAGATAAATACGAGCCTCATATGGATGCTGTAAGAGTCATTAATCCTTGATAACCGACTGTTTTATCTTTTGATTAAAAAAAGGCAGGCTGACTGACAGTGAGCTTACAACAGGCAGGCTCATTAACAAGCCGGGTTCAGATGTGGCCTCGCAAATAAACACCCCTCATTCCATTAACCAGAATGCATCTAAGAGCTAAGGCCGCTGTGCTCCGGGCTTAAAATGCAAGGGACAGGTAAAACCGCTTTGTCTTGCTGAACCAGCAGAAAGCGCTCAAGTTTTTTTCAAAATGAGCGCTTTCCGCGCTACTACCTGGTTGTCAAATTTTAATGGGTGCTTGTTAACAGAGACTCTGAAATATTGTGATGTATGTGACCATCGGCAGCTTTCCTGCCGCTGTGGGGGCTCATCTCAAGGTATTTTAGTAGGTGCCTTCATAAATCCGGGGGCAGGGCTGCTTAAGGTGGTCCTTGGCGGTCTCTGACACTCGCAGGCCTGGGGTGGAAGGGCCTAGCAGCTGGGAAATGCAGGGTCTCCGGAGTTCAGGAGCAGGGATGGAGGACTGCTGGACACCTTCACCCAGTGACGGTTCTGGCTGTGGGAATGAGGCTGTGGGAGAGGCAGTTTCCTTCATCTGCCTGAACCCAGGAGAGGTTAGGGTTTAGCTCTGCCTTCCCTCAGAGCTGCCTCCATTTAAAACACACCTCGTTTAAAACTGGTGGGGGTGGGGGGATGGCTCTTTCCCTCCCTTCCTCCCCTTGTTTTCCTCTCCCTCCTCCCCTTTTCTCCTTTCCATTTCCTTTTCTTCCCTTTTTCCCCTCCCCCCTTCTCCCTTCCGCTAGTCTCCACTCTTTCTCTTACCCTCCTGTCTTCCTCTTCTTCCATCTCTTTCCCTTCCTCCTCCCTCTTCCCCCTCTCCTCCCCCACCCCTTTTTCCTCCCTTCCCCCTCCCCCTTCTCAGCCCCTCTTTTCTCCCTCCTTCTCTCCTCTCCTCTCCTCTCCTCCCCTTCTCCTCTTCCCCTCCCCCTTCTTCCTTCCCCTCTTTCTCCCTTTCCTCCCTTTCTCCTCCTCTCCCCTCCTCCCCCTTCTTCCCCCTTCTTTCTCTTCCTCCCCTCCCTTTCTTCCCTAATGTTCAGTCCAAGTCTCAGAGTATCCAAATGTCTTCTGTTGCATGTTGCTAGTAAAATGCCACTTCTCAGTCAGACTCCAGCTTGCCTGGCGTTTCTCCCTCAGCCCCTCCCTCCACCACTACCCCCCCAACACTCAGGAAGCTAAGCCTGGTTGCCTGGTTGTCAAGGAAGGAGAGGAGGTGGCTTCTTGGTGCTTTAATCTGTGGCTGGGACATGCAGGGCTTCAGGAAAGAAGGGTCTAACTGCCAGGAAGAAGGTAGCCCAGACGCTGAAGGTGCAGCCGGCCCCCAGTCCCCACGCAGACCCAGGGGCCAGATACCAGGCCATTCTGAGCAGGGATCTTCACCTGGTTAGTGAGAATCACTGTTTTCAAAGAAGGCCTCAAAATCAAGGTTTTGGAGGGAGGCCAAGTTTGCCTGGACCTGGGAGAGAGAGAGAGAGAGAGAGAGAGAGAGAGAGAGAGAGAGAGAGAGAGAGAGGAGAGAGAGCATATGGTGGTGGTAGGGGGTATGTATATATGTGCATGTGGTGTGTGTTGTATGTGTGTGCGTGTGGGGTATGGTATGTGTATGTGTATGGTGGTGGTGGTGCTGTGGGTGGTATGTGGTGTATTTGCGTGTGTGTGTGTGTGTGTGTGTGTGTGTGTGTGTGTGTGTGTGTGCGCTGCGCTCTTGCATCCCTGGAGAGAAGAAATGAATGCTTTGGCGGGGGAGGAAGGCGACGCTCTGCCTAGAGCCGCCCAGAGCCTCCAGGCACCAGCGCACGTTCAGAGGAGGCAAGAGTGCTTTGCCAGTGGAAAGCTTATTTTGCCCAGCAGGACCAAAAATCCAATTAAAGAAAGAATGAGGGAAATGTGAAGTCTGGACTGAATGCTGGCACCTCCCTGGCCGACTTCCTTGGCTGGGATCTCTGCGGAGGGGAAGGCCCAATGACGGTTATGGGGATGGCCAACCAGAGAGGCTCCCACGCGCCATAGCCAAACATAGGGGCAGCTGCCAGTGGCCGGGGCCCTGCCTGTCCCCGCAGTCCAGTGCCATGGCCTCCTGCAAGGCCCCACCGCCGGTGGTCCTTGCTGTGGAGAGCCACACTGCCTGGCAGCAGTGGGAGTACCTCCCCAGCCCAGGCTCTCGGGCCATTTGAGCCACCCACCCGCCAGGGCCTATTGACATCGGTGAGAATCGCACAGGCAGATTAAAGGCAGCATATGGCCCCCCAACTGGAAGCCAGTGGAGCTGAACCAACACTGGCAAATTGTGTTCAAACCGCATTGAGAATCCTGGCAGCTGCACCTGGCATGGGGAGCAGCCGGCGACCTGCATACAAAGGGAGTTTTATACACAAGGGGCGGCAGCAGCAGTGGCGGCACTGCCACCCCCTCCCTTCTGCAGCCTGCTCTCTCCTCCCCCTCCATCGGGAGCTGGGCATTGGCCCTGGGAGGCAGGGAGCTATTTGTCCAGGTTTCTGAACATGGAGAAAGGAGGAGAGCTCCTATTTAGAGCTTCAAAGCCAGGATGGATTAATCAGGGTCCTCTACATGGCCCCCTCTGTACCAATATGTGCCCCCTCCCCAACTTAACAATGGCTAGATTCCCCTAGCTGTGAGGAGGCAGGGAGCCCACAGGGGACAGCAGGAGGACTGCAGCCTTCCCAGCTTGACCCTTAAGGAAAGGTGGCAGTTCATCCTTTTCAGCCTCTGTAGGAGAGCCCAAGTGAGGGAACCTCCAAGTGTCCCCCAGTGCCAGGGTGACATGCAGACTCCTCCACCATCAACCATCACTTGTCTTCCTCCCTCCAGCCCTAAGGAAAAAATGGGAGGCAGAGACGTTTTTTACCTCATGCAAGATTGGGCAACATTATGCAACTGACATATAGAAATAAGAAATTGAGTGTGATGGAGTTGGGAGTGCCGGGAGACCAATGAACTTGCAATAAACCAACTGAATTGGATGGGGGCAGCATTTGCAGAGTGAACATGCAAAATGAGCTTGGGTTCTAGCACCTGGGTAATCTGGGGTGTGCTGCCGGTCAGGTGAACATTCTGAGTGGTAAAATCGGGCAGACCCATGGTGATGTGAAATGGAGGAGGTGTGGAGGTTCTGGGGGGGATCTGCCTCATGGAATAGGAATGAGAGAACATCATCTCCTGGCCTCATATTCTTTCCCCAGTCTATGAGAATCTGAATTATTTTTTTCCCAAAGGATGCTCCATCCTGGAGGACAGCTGCAACCACATGAAGTCATTAAAAATGCTCTCTTGTCCCTACTTCCCTCTGGTTGGCATTTGGTATGTGTGTGTGGGAAGTCCGGGGAAGAGAAAAATCAAAATTCTTTCCACAGCGTGGCTCCCACACTATGGAGAGGCAGTGTATGGGGCAATGATTTGGCCTGCTTCCTGGAACCTGTGGTGATACCTTCTTCCTGTCAGGCCACCTCCCAGACTCTGCCACACTGAGTGGGAAGTAGAGTTACGAGGGATGGTTGGGACATCCTTAGACAATGTGAGGTGCAGACTTTGGGATGGCTCCTGGGCAGAGGTGCGGGAGGCTGTTGGGAATCAGGCCCAGGGGGCTCGGAGCACCACTGCCATAATGGCCCTTTGGATGAAGGGAGGGCTGGTAGATGTGCCACCCAGCCAAGGGTTTAAAAGCAACCTGGCCTGGATCTCAGAAGCTGTCTTCTCTTGTGGCTTGGGAGACAACAATTTTGAAAGACAAGCCATGGTTGTTAAGCATCTTCTGTGTGCCGTGGATAGTGACACGCAAGGGTTAGGGCATAAGATCCTGGGGATGCCCCTACAGGAGGGCTTAATGTAGTCATGGGTTTATTTATGAGGTCTGACAATTACGTTCGCGAACTTGTTGCAATGATGTTACTAACCTTTTTTGATATCAGAGGGATTATTCATTATGAATTTGTACCAACTGGACAAACAGTTAACCAAGTTTACTATTTGGAAGTGCTGAAAAGGCTGTGTGAAAAAGTTAGATGAGCTGAACTTTTCGCCAACAATTCATGGCTCTTGCATCACGACAATGCACCAGCTCACACGGCACCGTCTGTGAGGGAGTTTTTAGCCAGTAAACAAATAACTGTATTGGAACACCCTCCTTACTCACCTGATCTGGCCCCCAATGACTTCTTTCTTTACCTGAAGATAAAGGAAATATTGAAAGGAAGACATTTTGATGACATTCAGGACATCAAGGGTAATACGATGACAGCTCTGATGGCCATTCCAGAAAAAGAGTTCCAAAATTGCTTTGAAGGGTGGACTAGGCGCTGGTGTCGGTGCATAGCTTCCCAAGGGGAGGACTTCGAAGGTGACTGTAGTGATATTCAGCAATGAGGTATGTAGCACTTTTTCTAGGATGAGTTCGCAAACTTAATTGTCAGACCTTCGTATCTGAGGAAACTGACTGACTACGTGAGGTGACTACGTGAGGTTAAGTTGACCAAGACGACTCAGGAGTGGTGGGTGGGGCTAACCCCAGCTATGCACCTCCCCATGCAGACTTGTGCTGTGGGTGTGGCTGCTTTTCTTGTCATCCAGCTAGCTGTGGGGGCTGGCCCTCCACAGGCAACCAGGGCCCGGCACCCTGCTCACCCAGAAGAGAGGTGGGTCACCTATGAAAGGGAACAGTCAGCTGTGGCTGCTCTTTCCTGGGTCAGGGCAAAATGGAAAACTGTGGGAGGAGTCATTTTTTCCTGCTTTTCATGACCCATCCCTCCTCCTTCAAACCCTGGTTTTCAGCACATCTATCTTGATGGAGGTGGGGCCAGAAATCAAGATTTGGAAATAAAGATGGATGGGTTGGGAGAGGCTGGAACTTCCACAAGCCAGGCTGGGGAAGAGCTGGGAGCACCCTGTTTGCTCCCCTAGACTTTGCAGAACTCCCCAAGAGCTGAGGAAGTGGGCTCTATTCTGGGTCTACATCGGAAGACTTCATGCTAGAATGTTCTCTCTCTCTGGTCTTCATTTTTGGAAACCACACTCCTGCCTGGGGGCATCTGGTGCCTTCAATGACTAAAGTAGCTATTGGTTTGGCCAATCAGCTTTTGTTTCTGTTTTGAAAATTCATGTGCCAGTGTGGTCACATACGTATGGCATAGTTACAACAGTAATTCATGGACAAGCTGTGTAGCAGTAGTGACTCTCAATTTGCTCAATCTTCTGTATTCACCCCTTTATGTCGTCTCCTCCCACACTGACTCTGGCCTTCACAGTGTGACTTGCTTTGGCCAATGGGACACTGTCAGTTATGGTTAGTAGAGGTTTGAAAAGTGCCTGCATATTGGGACTTGTCCTCTCGATGGTTTTGAGACCCCTACAACTGCCAATATGTGAATATGCCTGGGTTACAACACAACAATATGTGAATATGCTGGGTTAGGCAGCTAGACGTATGTGGCCCAGTATGTACCACCAGACATGAGTGAGGCTGTCCTAGACCCATCAGTGCCAGGTGACCTGCTAGCTGACCACAGCTACATGAATAAGCCCAGATGAGTCCAGCAGAATTGCCCAGCCTAGCCCAGCCCAAGCTATAGAACCATAAGCTGATGAGCTGATAAATGGTTGTAAAATATATATTACATGAAATCTGCCATTTTAACCATTTTTAAGTGTACAGTTGAGTGGCATTAAGTACATTTATATTGTTGTGCGACCATAGCCACCATCCATCTGCAGAACTTTTCATCATTCGCGATGGTTCTTTACATAGCAAAGCTCACTGATTTACGAGCTGCGGGGGTTGCCCCCCACTCCCTGACTGTCTCACAGTGATAAGTCTGCCTCTGAGGGGAGCCAGGTGGGAGGCTCAGGCTGGGGCATGCGGTTCCGGAATGGGACACAGCCTGAGCTGAAAGAGGATACCCTCATGGTACCCCAGCTACAGCCACCCCCCATCCCATGCCAGCTCTTGCTTTCAACAGTCCCACTGTGGAGCCTGTTTGCTTCACAGGACTCAAGGATGCTGCTCTTGGCAGAGGTGTCAGATGATTAAACACAACACTGGCCTCCTGCCCTCAGGCACTCTCACCAGTGGTCCTGCAGGAGTGAGAAGGAGTCGTGAGGGAGGACAGAGACAGCATCTCAGCACACGGAGCAGAACACAGGCGGCTCTTCTGATGAGCTCAAGCGTGGGATGCACTTGGACCTGTTGTTTACAGACCCACTGCCCGGGGCCTGGCACCTGACCTCGTGTTCGCGGATGAGCTGTGACAGCTGCTGCAGCAGCCCTGCTGTCCTTGCCACTTCCTAGCTGTGTTACTTTGAGTGAGTCACTTAAGCTTTCTTAGCCTCGGTGTTTTCATCTGTTAAAATAAGATAATGGTAGTGCCATGTCTTAGAGCAAGGATTAGATGAGCCAGTGCTAGACACACTAACAGATACTTAATATACGTAGCAGGCCTGACTTCCCTCCCCTGACCCACCCGACCATCTCTCCTCATCCTTTGTGGGAAGGGGTCTTTAGAAAGAAAAGACAGGGACTTTGTTAGCAGCAGAAATTATACCTTGAGAGGCATCCTCAGTACTGGCTGGAGAAACGCTCATTTGTCTTTTGGATTTTCACTCTGAAGATCTATAGTTTTCTTCAGCCTTGATGTTCAGGTCAGGACCCTGGGGTGGGCTGAGAGTGTAGAAATAAATAGGGGAGGGCTCAAAGAGGAGGGAGGGAGGAAAGGCACTTTTGGATGCTGTGGAAGACTGCTATAATATTAACTTTCTTCATATTCTCAGGCAATAGAGCTTCTGATTTTTACTTTGACACCTAGTCATGTAGAATAAAGACGATATTTCACAGCCTCTCTTACTGCCAGGTATAGCTATATGACTAAATACTAACCGATATGATGTCATGCTCTGAAATATCTTCCAGGAACTTCCTTAACAGAAGCTGGGTCATGCACTGTGCCCTCCTTCTTCATCACTCCCAACATCCTACTGTTTGGAATGCAGATGTGATGGTTGGAACTCTACACACCATTTTGAACAATGAGGACAAGACCACCCCCAGGTGTGGCAGAGCAATGAGCTGGATAGAACCCGAGTCCCCGTTCCAGTTATTTTTAGTGTCTAACAAACTACTCCAGAGTTTGTGGCTTTAAACAGCCATTTTATTGTACTTATAGATTATATGGGTCAGGAATTTGGGCAGGGCTTGGCTGGGTAATTCTTTGCTCTTGGTGTTATTGACTGAGGTCACTCAGTGGTACTCAGTTGGCTGAAGGGCTGGTCTGGGAGATCCAAGACAGCTTCACTTGCATGTCTGGAGCTTGGAATGGATGACTAAAGATTAGGACTGCCAACCAGAGCACCTACACATGGCCTTTCACAGCATGGACGCCTCAGGGTAGATTGATCTTTTCCATGAGTCCCAAGCAAGAATATTCCAGTGAACAAGGAGGAAACTGCATGGCCTTTTATGATCCACCCTCAAGAGTCTCTCAGTATCACTTTTGCCAACTCTATTGGCCAAAACAGTCCCAAGCCTGCTCAGAGTCAATGGGAATTAGACTCCCCCTCTTGATGGGAGAAATGTCAAGTTCACATTGCACAAGAGCTTGAGGGATGAGAGATACTGTTGTGGCCAGTTCTGGAAAATACCACCTGCCACAGTCCCTGAGGGTTCAGGGAACAGAACTGCCATACCAGCCCCAACCACCTAGCTTGGAATTTGAGTGAGAAATACACTTTTGACTCGTTTCGGGCACTCTTATTTTTGGTCTTTCTTGCTCAGAGGATAACCCTGTGCTAACTCAGAGATCTGCTCTGTATGGACTCTGAGGTACCCGAGAAAAGTGAGGACTGTTTAGTCATCCCCTGGACTTAGTGTGAATTTGAGTTTCACTAAAATAAATCTCCTTTTCTAACAGTGGTGAGAAACCTGCCCTGCCCTTCAAGATCGTGAGGCCAAAATGAAAATAACTGTGTACATATTAGCTGTATGCCCACACAGCTGGTCCTCGAATAATATCCTTTCCTTGTAACGTTGATGAGATGCCGTGGGAACGTAACTCTTGTTTATATAAATTAGCTTATGGTAAAATTGGTTTCGTTATTTGTCATGTCACTTAAAGTCGCAGAACCTATTGATGACATTAAATGATGACATTAAGTACATGTGTCAGAAAACCCTAATGACATTCAGGGGCTGTAGACTAGAGAGGGGTCTCCTTCTAGTTTAAACCCAGGACACTGCTTATAGTTCTCAGGCTGTGGGAGCCTTATTCCAAGAGTCCTGTGATGGGCCTGGGGGTTTGGAGATAAGGACCCAGGGCCTGCCCATGGTGGCTGTAACCAAGAAAGCCCATGACTCTGGCAGGAGGTTGGAAAAGGTAGTTATCTTATTCTTTGCCTGAGGTTTCCAGTTCCAGGGATGGGGACCCCAGAAGGCTAATCCCCAGTACCTCCCAGGGTATCATGGAGTCAGAAGCACACTCAGTGCCACAGGTTGCTTCTGGTGGCCCACGGCTGAAGGTCAGGTGTCTAGGGCCTCCCAAGCAGGTGTGTGGTGGTGGTGGTGGTAGTGGGCAGGAATGTTCCAGAGTCTTTATCAACCAGGGGTTGAGATGAAAACAGCTACCAGGTCACCACAGATGAGGAATGTTTCCTTTGGACTGGACTCAACCCAGGATCCCAGAATCTATTGGCTGATGAGCTTCCCAGGGAGTCAGGAGAGAGTGAGAGGAGCAGTTCACCATGGCAGCTCACCTGGAAGGTTCTGGAACTGGACTGCTGAGTTCAGAGACTCATTTACTGCTCCTTAGCCATGTGATCTTGGTCAGGTGACTTCACTGTGCCCCAGGTCCTCATCTGTGAAATGGACCCTACCTCATCGAACTGTTGAGAGGACTGAATGAGATAGTAGCGCTTAGCCTGATGCCTCAGCCATGGCTGTTCTAGATGCAGGCAGAAGCAGAGGAAAGTCTGGGTCAGCTCCTTGAACCTGCCCAAAAACTGGGCCCCGTTTTTGTCATGATGCTGGCAGAAGAAGCTGAAGGCTAGACCCACTTTGCAAGCACCTTGCAAACCTCTGCTTGTATTGCCTCTGCCAACACCTCATTGCCCAAAGTGAGTCACATGTCCAAAGCAAAGTCAAGGGCTGGGGAAATATATGACACTTCTAGTGAGAAAAACTGCAAAATCACATGTCAAGGGGTGTGAGAGGATAATGCTAATGCAGGAGGGGAGAGGAATCAGGGAACAATGATCCATCTACCTCTTTATCTAACAGCCTATAAACCATCCATTAAAACTACATGAAATCTACCAGAACCAATCTCCTAGGTCCCTATGTCAGTGGTTCCAGAATGTGTGTGTGTGTATGTGTGTGTGTGTGTGTGTGTGTGTGTGTGTGTGTGTGTTGTGGAAGATGAGGGACTCACTGTCCCTCCCCATCCCCATGAACCCCTGCCCTAATCCAAGTACCTTGTAACTTGCTGCCTTGGGCTCAATAAATATTTGTTGACTGACTGATAAATACAGGCTGACATTCACAGGGACAAAGCAAATCCCATTGGGACTTGAACTGAATGTCAATGAGTCTGAGGATGACCTCCTTGCTCTGAGTAATGGCAAGACACCACCTCCAGGTTCTATCACAGGAATGGAGTTTCTGGTGCTCCTTGCATCCCACCCCTCCACGCCCCCCCGCACCCCCTGCTTCAAACTGGCCTATCAGTGTGGCTCTGGTCTGAGCCATACAGTTTCCCTTTGATTCCCCTAACCCAGGTAGGATGTCTGGGTTTGGCATGATGCTCCCTCCCACCATAACTTCCGGAGCTGTCTGTACTGCCCTGAGCCTCCCTGCGTTGGCAGTCAGTGGGTAGAAGTGTTTTCAGCGGCAGTTACCTATGTCAAGACGCCGGCTGCTGTGGGTGACGGCAGGATCGAAGGATGTGTGCAGAGCACGGTCCGTGCCGGCAGGAGTGGGGATAGGCACATGTGTCTGCCAGATGCTAGGGCTGTGAAACCAGGGGAGTGTGCAGGCAGGGTGGGGTGGTGGGAGGGACGGGGAGGCTCTGAGTGAGGGAAGCAGCTGCCTCTCCGCAGTCATTTAGGAACTGCAAGTTCTGGTCAAATACTGATGAAGAGCTGCCGAGAACGGAAAGGGGTCCTTATCTCTCTGTTTCCCAAGGAGGAGAGTCAAGAGGGGATCCAGCGGGAGACAAAATGGTCCATCTGAGCATCAAAGGAAAGCTGCAAGCCTTAAGTCCAATGGGTAGAGTTTTGCAGGTGAGGGATCCTGTTTGTTTTTATTCGTATTTTAAAATAATTACCTTGTTTCTCTGAAAATAAGACCTAGCAGGACAATCAGCTCTAATGCGTCTTTTGGAGCAAAAAGTAATTTAAGACCCAGTCTTATTTTACTATAATATAAGACCTGGTCTTATTTTCCTATAATATAAGACCCAGTCTTATTTTACTATAAGACTGGGTATAATATAATATAATGTAATATAACATAATATAATATCAGGTCTTATCTTAATTTTTGCTCCAAAAGACACATTAGAGCTGATTGTCCGGCTAGGTCTTATTTTCAGGGAAACACAGTAATATTTTCTCCCAGTGGTCAAAGTAAATCATGCCCTATTGCAGAAAATTTGGAACTTACAGAAAAAATGTAACAAAGACAATAAAAACTACCTATGATCTCTAGCTAGACATCACCACTGTTAACATTTTAACGCATCTCCTCCCAGCCTGTTATAAACGTGTACACAGCGTAGTGGTTAAAAGTTTGGGAGAAGAGTCTTGCTTTCTGGGTTAAAATCTGTGCTCTGCAATATTAGTTGTGTCATTTTAGATAAGTTATTTCATTTCTCTGGGCTTCAGCCTTCTCATTTTTAAAATGGGTATATGAATGAATAAGATTTACCATATAGGGATGGTGCAAGGATTGAATGAGATGATCCTGTAAGTGCTGGAGCATAATAAGTGCTTAATAAATGCTAGTTCTTATCAGCCTACTTACATATATCACAGTTTAGATTAAACACTTCAAATTTGTGAATGCTTCTTGTTTTCTCGCCTATTGTTTTACTGCGGGCATTTTCCTGTATCATTAAACACTCTTCGAGAGCATCATTTTGAATGGCTTCAGAATTTTGCACCCCATGGATTCGTCATAATTTGTTTAGCAATTTTCTTGTTGCTGGACACTGATGCTGTCCTCAAGTTTTTGTGAATGTAAATAACACTGCAACGAACATCTTTGTCAGGAGCTCCGTAAATTTGTTTGTAACACTTTTTCTTGTTAAGAAAGTATGATATACTTGTTATAGAGAAAAAAACTAAATACAGAAGGATATAAAGAAGATAATAAAAATTATCATAGCGAGAAAGAGACATTGAGAGGAGAGACTCTATCACCAGGAAGAAGGTGTCCTGGGCCAGTCTGCAGTCTGTCTTAGAGACTTCACCCAGCACCTGGCAGCCAGAGTTAAATAACAACCCACAACAATATGTGGGATGTGACAGAGCTTTAATTGCCAACGAAGCACTATGAGTTTCCTAACCAGCAGTGTTTGCTCCAAGTGACCAGCTGGGACATGGAGAGTCCTAGGGCTTTTAAAGAATGCTTTGTTCTGCTATGTGACAGGTTTTCTGGAGTCTTTACCAGCCAGGAAGCTTTCTTTCCTAAGAGCCTTTCAGACAAGGAGGGCTCTAAATATTCTCAATCAAGAAGCCCCTCTCCTTCATCCCATCCTCTGGCCCTAGTCAATTTGGGGGCTGCCTTAGAGGTTAAAGCCTGCTCTGGCCTCAGCCCGTCTCCCCAAATCTCCTCTGACAGCCCTCGATAGTCCATGCTGCTCAGATGACCCCCTCCCACCCCACTGAGGGAGGTTCTAGGACAGGCCTAAAAGGGATGTTCCCAACCTAGAGTGGGTTCAAAGAAGGAGATGGCTATGAAGAAAGCACTTTGGGCCTGTCAGGAACTTCTGAAGGGATGCGGCCCGTGCAGCTTGGAGGACTTGAGATACGTGGGCTGTGATGGCATCTGGCAGATTGTGTATAAAATTGGCCGCCAGCAATTCCTCCCATCCTCGTGTGTGTATGCCGCTCCTCCCACCAAAAAGAAGTAAGTGCATTTCCCCTCCCCTTGAATCTGGGCTTGCCTTGTGATTTGCTTGGGCCAATAGCATGCAGTAGAAGTGTTGCCATGTGACATCTGAGCTGAGCCTTAAAAGGTCTGGCAGCGTCTGTTTTTGCTCCCTTGAATAGAACTGCCAGGTGAGAAGTCCAGGCTATCCTGCTGGAGAGAGAGGCCGAGTGGAGGACAACAGAGGCAGCTCAGCCAACAGCTAGCCAACTGCCAAAGACGTGAATGAGGCCATCTGGGATGTCCCAGACCCAGCCAAACTCCCAGCTGAGTGCAGTTGCATGAGTGATTCCAGCTGATGCCACATGGAACGGAAAAACCACCCGCTGAGCAGAGCCGACCCATGAGTGGTGAGAAAAAGTCAATTGCTGTTTTAAGCCATTAAGTTTTGAGGTGCATCTTAGGCAGCAGTAGATAACTAAAACACTGCTGCTTCAAATATTTGAAGCGCTGTTGGTGGAACAGGAGTGGGATTTGCCCTTGCAGGCCCCAGGGAGAATAGCAAGGGAGCAGCACCTTTTGGTTCAGTATAGGTGGGGACTCTTGAGACATTCAGAGCCGTCTTATTAAGGGGACCACATGTGACCTTGGTGCATTTCCTGCAGGGCACAGAGGAAAAGATGAGGCTGCTAGTCTGTGTCTGGAAGGGGAACTAGGGGACTAAATGGCTGACTCCCCTGGAACTTCTGCGATTCTTTGCTCCCCTCCATATTCATTTCATCCAATTCCCACAAAAGGAACTCTGACACCCCACCACAAGCCCCTGCTGAAAGACAGAACCAGCCCTCCTTCCTGTTTCATCTCTGGGGGGGGCTTTTGTTGGCCTAGGCGTTTTTTCAAGTTCACATGCCACCTCGTTCAGCAAGGTTTTCATGTGCCCTTGGCTTCTTTGGAACATATGACCCTTACCATCTTCTACGGCGCCTAGATCGCAAACAACCTCTCTAAAGAAGGGGACCCTGTTTTATTGATTCTCTATCTGCCCAGTGCCTAGCCCAGGGCTGATGGCCCAGGCATGATCCAGGGCTTTGGACTGCCACATCGGGGTGGGATCTAGCTCAGAAGGGGACCAGCTGGGAACAAGGAAGTAAGGACAGGGAAACCCCAGGAGGGATCTCCTGAACCCAGCAGCCAGCTGGTTTGCCATGTCTGTTCTCCGTGTCTGTGGGCCCCATGAGTGTTCGGGAGGGCCTGTGTAAAGCTCCCTGCGGAGCTCGAAGAATCTTCCTCAGAGAAGCAGGATGTGTACACACACACACACACACACACACACACACACACACTCAGCACTCAAGCACGGAGACTGCCTCAGGGGAGACACTGTCTGCAGGAACCAGACTCCACAGCCTCCCCAGGGACTCGTCATCACGTCTCTCGTCAAAGTGTCACTTGTCAGACGCGGCTCTAGCTCAGCGAAAGTCACCCGCTCGCTCACACTGAAGGAAGGGCCTCTGAGAGGAGTGGGCTCCGCAGAGTTTCCAGTCAGACACCGCCTGTCTTGTCCTTGGCAATTTCTTGGCCTGGCCCCAGAAGCCCTAATGAGCCTCAGGCATGAAGACAGCCACCAAGGTGGTTATCAGAGGTGCCCATACAGGGCTTCGGGAAGCAGCCCGTCCTCCGCCATACGTGTGGCATCATTCAGTCTAATTCGCAGCAATTCCTGAAGAGTAGCAGGTTTAAGCAGGACTTGCCCTTCTCTTTTTGTACAAAGGAAAGGAAGAGGAAAGAAAAAGAATCTCATGTCACTTGGGAAGAGGCAGGAAGGGGATGGGAATGGGGGGAAGGTGGTCTGAGGGTAAGTAGCTGAGGAATGGCCTTTAGCTTCCAGGCCCTAAGGCCTTCTATGAGGGGTCTCTCTGAAGAAGAGGAGTCGTATAACCCTCTTGGTTCTGAACCTCTCATCTGAATCAAAGGGAGTCTTGTCTTTCCTGAGCAATTCTCTTCCCCTCTAGGGGACCCTGCAGTCCCCACACAGCCCAGAGCAGCCAAGCCTGTAGCACAGCCTTCAAACTGCTATCCCTAAACACCTCTGGGAGAAAGGCCCAGATCTAAGCTTTCAAATGCTTCTCAATTAGAAATGTAGTGAGTGTGCACTTCATGTAAGGCCTGAGTTGTAGAGTCACGACAAAGAGACAGCAAATGCAAGAACAAACACTGGGCCAGACCATTCATTGACACCCTTGGCTGTGATCTGGCATCTGGCGCCATATCTCCCTCCCAAGCCCTCAGCCCAACCAATCAAAGCCCCTAACACCTGCCCCTTCCTGTTGATTCCTCTGCTCCCAATCTGGCCCCCTGCACTTAGGAATTCCTGGCCATAAATGGGGAGCTGTGACTCACTCAGCCAAGGGGCTCCATGCAGTGGTGTGTTGGAGCTGGCTATGGTTCACAAGAGTGGAGTCAAGTGTGTACATCTCTTCGCACCTCTGCGTTCAGTGACGACAAGTTGATAGTTTGGAATTGGCTATGGTAGGAGGATTTACTCTATGGAAATTGGCAAATGCTAGAAAATAAGACACCCCCCGCCCCCAGAGTGAATTGTTAAGCACTCACCAACACACCACTGCTTAGACCCCACAGCGGGCAGCTGAGAGGGGCACTACCGATGACAGCACACTCTCCTTAAGGGGGCCTTCATCACGAACATGGGTAGGGACAGGCGCAGGCTCAAGCAGGTCTTCTGTGGGCTCCTCTTTCCTCCTCCTCCCCTTGCCACCCAAAAGCCTTCTCCACAGGTAGCCTGGCCTAGCTGTTTACCTACACTGTTCTCAGATATTCTGACTCTGGCTGCAAATATCATTTTTCAGGCACTTGAGCTGAGAGCACACAACACCTTGAAAACCAGGAAAAAAGGGGAGGGGGAGGGGCGGCCAGATGGCCCAGTTGGTTAGAGCGTGAGCTCTTAACAACAGGGTTGCCAGTCCAATTCCCACATGGCATGATGGGCTGCGCCCCCTGTAACTAAAGATTGAAAACGGCGACTGGACTTGGAGCTGAGCTGAGCCCTCCACAACTAGATTGAAGGACAACGACTTGACTTGGAGCTGATGGGCCATGGAAAAACACACTGTTCCCCAACATTCCCCAATAAGAATCTTAAAAACAAAAACAAAAAACAACAACCACTTTTACCTTGGGTGCCTTGGACAGGCAATCGTGGGACAGGAAGCTAGGCTGTGGCAGAAAGGGCTATCTAACATGGGAGCACCAGATTGTCAGGGGAATTAGATTGTCATAGTCGCTGGGGAAACTAAGGTTCCAGGAGAAACCAAGTCATTTGCCTGAGGTCACTTAGCTGGTGACCAAAGCCCCCAGCTGGAATCCCATTCTCTTTACTCCTAATCTACTACTTGCTGGGTCACACCGTGGAAGCAGCTTCCCTGGCTGGGGTAGACAGATCCTGGTGTGTGTGTGTGTGTGTGTGTGTGTGTGTGTGTGTGTCCATGTGCATGCAAATATGGGCATGAGTGTGTGCCCCAAAGCCACAGACATGGAAAAAGGAAGGCCTAGAGGACCCTCAAGATTACCCATCCTGTCCTCATCATCTGCTTGGCCAGTCTCCAGGACAACTTCACCCCAACCAAGTCCCCAAAGAGTCACCAGTGTAGGAGATGAGAGCATGAGTTTTGGTGTCAGGCACACTCAGGCCTGATTTTGGACTCCATCAATCCCTCGTCGTTCAACCCTGCGCAAGGCATTTGTTCTCTCAGAACCCTGATCCTCAGCTGTAAAGTGAAGATGATAACTGTGCCTACCTCATTGGACTATTGGCAGGATAATGAGCGGATGCACAGGGGCACTTCACACGGGGCTCAAGAAGGAGAAAGCAGTGGTGTGGGTTTTTATGCCCCGTGTCAGCTAGGTCCCCTGAGAAGCAAATGCCAAGATGGAACTAGACATGCAAGAGGTTTATTGGGGGAAATGCTTATGGGAGAAGAAGCAGGAGGGAGCAGGGGTAAGAGGACAGAGCTTTTAGACTAAGATGTGGATCTGATCCCTGAGAAAGGAGAAGGAGGACAGAAGATGGGGTAGGAGGAACCTCAGGCTGCAGCGTGGCTCTGAGAAAGTCTCGGCCAGCCCAATGGAGAGTTCCGGAATCAAGAATACCCAGAGATGAGGGCAGAGCTAGCCAGAAATGGCCGTGCTCAGCCACTGGCAGAGCATGGCCATGGTGTGAAAGCCGAGACAGAGCCTGAAGGCACCTCCAGCTGGAGGCTGTCAATGATTCGTATTTCCTTTGGAAGGTTCTGTCAAAGGGAGAGCTGAGCAGGGAAGCTCCATGGCTGCCACGGTCTCCTTTAAAGCTCCTCTCCTTGTGGAGTTCCCTTCTCATGCAATGCTGTCCAGTACCGTGCGGTTATTGCTGACAACTCTTGCTTCATTATTCCCCCACATCCATCCAGCAGCTCCCCAAGTCTGGGTACAGCAACCACAGGAAACTCTCCAGGAGTGGTCCCCTGCTCTCCATCCCCATCTCTCTGCACTCGTTATGCTCCTAGCTGTTTCCTCTCTTAAGCATTGCCCCACGCCTCCAAGTCTGTTCCCCACACCGCTGCTTCAGTTACTCCTCATGAGCTCTCAAGAAAACAGGCAAATGGAAAAGCTCAAAGCTGAACAGTCCATTCCTTGGTTGAGGATAGAGTGCTGGACCCACAAATCGAGATCTCTCCCTTCTGGCCTAGCTCTGGCCCCCAGCCTCCTTTCTCACAGCCCCCTTCTCTGACCCCTCACTCCAGCACTCTATTTCTTTCTGCTCTTGTCATTTCACGTCTGGGTTTGTGTGCGTGACATTGCTCTCCCTGAAACAATCCCTTGCCCTACCCACCTGTAAACCCATTCTGTCCTTTCAGTTCCACAGGAGATGCTACCTTCTTGTGAAGCCTTTGCCACCCCCCAGCTTCCCACCCCCACACTGGGTCCTCCACTGAAGTAGCTGTCACTTGCTTGTTCAGCTATAGCCTCCCCCACTAGATTGTGACTTTTTTGTCCCCCTCTCCCCAGGGCATTTCTTCAACAAATATTGACTGAGCACCCATTCTGTGCCTGGTACAGGTACAGGGGTGGGATGGTGAGTGAGTGAGTGAGCTCAGTTTCTACCCTCATGGGGCAACCAGTCGGCAGGGAAACCTGATAATTACACGGGTAATTGCAATAAATGGTGACATGCTCACTCCCAGGGAACACAGCACACAGCAGGGACACGCAACCTATTTGGGGATGGGAGTGGCGGGTAAGACTTCTTGGAAGAAAGCCTTTTCTTTCTTCCAGACTTTTTCAGTTGAGTCTTCCAAGAGGATCAGAGTTCACTGGATGGGGAGCAGATGGGTGGGTGGGGAGGACGACAGCATGTGTAGACCTGGGGCACGGACAGGGTGCAGATGCAGGAGCTGGATGGTCGGTCGTGGGCTAAGATGTGAATGGAAGAAGAGGCCCTGGAGACAAATCCATCAAGAAGTTCAGCTGCAGAGGACCAGAGAAAGATGGGCGGAGGGTGGGGATGGAGTCTTGAAGGGGATAAGAGAGGGGACATGTTAATTGCTGATGTGGAGGGTGAGGCCTGGGGACATGGGAGGGGGAGGGACTAATCTCTAGAATTGCACTGTATAATAAAGTAGCCACTAGCCACGTCCAACTACTTCAATTAAATCATTCAGTTCTTTGGTCATACTGGCCACATTTTAAGTGCTCAGTAGCCACATGTGTCTGGTGGCTAAGAAAGCAGATATAGAACAGTTCCATAATCGCAAAATGATCTATTGCATAGCACTGTCCTAGAGTTTGAGCTCCTGCAACCCAGAGTTTAAGAGCAGAATTAGCCGAGAGATGGGCAAAGGGATGCTCTAGGTGGACAGAGTGGTGTGGACAGACGTGTGGTGGCAAGATGCCGGGGTGGGGGGTCTAGTCTGTGACTCGCATGGTCTCTGTGAAGTAAGAGGGAAGGGAAGGCGTGGGGCTGAATTTGGAGCTGAGTGGAGAATGTGAGGACTATCTGTGTGTAGGGTGGGAGAGAGCTGACCAGGAGGATGTAATAGGATTAGCAGGTATGGTGGTGGTGGTGGTGCAGATCAAGCAAGCCTGGGTTGTTTCTCCCTGCTGAATTGGGCCTCTGGGGAGCAGGCCCAGAGAAGGGCCAGCTTGGATCCTTAGTGGGCTGATGTTTATCTAGGCAGCTGTGGCAATAGGATAGGGGAACTGAGGAACCTCAAAAAAATGGCTGGCTGAAGGGATGGAACCCAGAGCTGGGGGCCTCAGAAGGGGGGTGGCTCTGTGTATGGTGACAAGAAAGCCCGGGGTGCACCCAGGAAGTAGGGGGCTGAAGAGAAGTCACTGGAGTGGGAGAAGCAGCTATCTACTGTTGGGGGGCAAACCATCTCAAAATGTAGTGATTTACAACATCAACAGTTAGTTTGCGCATGAATCTGCTGCTTGGGCAGTGCTTAGCAAGGATGGCTTGTCTCTGCTCCACTCAGTGTCAGATGGGCAGCTTGAAGGGCAACAGCACTTGGCATTGACTAGGGTGGCTCAAAGGCTGAGGGTTGGGATCATTTGAAGGCTCACGCTTTCACCTGTCTGGGGATGGCACTGTCAGCTGGGATATTAGCAGGGGCTGTTGGCTGGAACACTTGGCCTCTTCATGTGGCCTGGGCTTCCTTACAACATGGTGGATGGGTTCCCAGGGTGACTGTCCCAAGAGAGAAAGAGTCAGATGGATGCTGTATCACCTTTTTTGACCTGAACTAGGAAGTCAGCAGCATCACTTTGGCCACATTCTGTTTATAGAGACAGTCACAAAGGCCCTGCCTAGTTTAAGAGGAGGGGAAACAGACTCCTCTTTTTGAAGGAGGCTGGTATCAAGGCTCTGGAAGTGCATGTGGGACCAGAAGTATTGCTGTGGCCATTTTTGGAAAATACAATGTGCCACAGAGCCCAAGGAATGGGAAGCCAAGGTCCTATCTGTTCCCAGGAGAGGAGATGAAGAAGTTGAGCCAAGTTCAAATTCCTTCAATTCATTCATGCAGCTAATATTTATTGAGCACCTACTGTATTCCAAATTCTGTTTTAGGTGCTAGGGATACAAGATAGAGAAAAATCCCAGTCTTTATGGCGATTTCATGGAAGTAGGGAAGACTGACCATAAACAAACAAGTGCTTATTATGTCAGGTGATGTTAAATGCTATGCATGAATGATGGTCAGCAACAGAATGCGCTGAAAAGAAGGATAAAAAGTGAAGCATCTTGAGCCTCTAAGGATCCCAGATTTTTGGATTTTCTCACTGGGGTGGATGGGGCAAGGTCTGTAAACTGCAGGGAGGAGATAAAGTGTTTTGCCATTCCTTCTAATGCTGTAGCCCAGCTGCCCAGCTTCTGGGGCTGGATAAACTTCTGCAGGGTGTAAGAAAAAGGGCCCCTAGGCGCTGAAGCTTTGCTTACCAGCTAGTTAGTAGCAGTGCAGGAACCGGGTCCACAAAACAGGGGGCACATTTGATCCCTTATCCCCAAGGACTCTTACCCCTGTCCAGTTTCCCAGCTAAACACACCAGGAGCTTCTTGGAGAACGGCACCCCAGGGTGTGTGTCTATGCGGGGGTTCTAGTAATACAGAAAGCTGAAGGGGCCCTGGAGGAGCGGGTTGGAGCAGGTGAGGGCCCAGGGAGGAAAGAACGTGGGGATTTAATTGGACTCAGCGAACCCTTCCCGGACCAGCCGGCGCAAACCTTCAGAGGCAGCCGCCAGTGCCTGGATCTCCTTAGGACCTGGAGCGCTCGGCAGAAGCGTGGTCGTGGAAGGAGGATGGGGGGAAATCCAGGGTCTTGTTCCCCCTACACCCCTACGCCTCCCTGACAAACTGCCCTAGCTGAAAAGCCACGGGGACCAGGCTGCTGGGCGTGGTGAGAGGACAAGGGGGATGGAGGGTCTGGGAAAGGCGGGAGGGTGCCCGGGGAGGCGGGGGCCGCTCCGGGCGGGGCCGAAGCAGCGTGGGAGACGCGGTGTGTGTGTGTGTGTGTGTGTGGAGATTGGGGCCCCCGCAGCATCTCCAACCACAAAGGGCGGGGGAGCTCGGCCCGGCGGTGGTAGCGAGCAGTATTGATCAAGGGGCGGGTGCAGCGAGCGCGCCGAGAGCGGCTCCATCCATTAGGGCCGCTGTTCGCCTCCAATTAGAAAAAAAAATCATTACTCAGCAGCCAGCAGCGGCCTGCGCGCCGCCCGGGACCGCCTGCGAGCTAGCGAGAGAGCTAGGGAACCGCGGGCCTCCCCCACCCCGCGCTCCCCACCCCCCGCCCCCGGCGCCCCGCCTCCCCCGGCCCTAATGACAACTATTAGAACTGCCTCCCCGCACCCACCGCCCGGCGAGCACAAAAGCGCGAGATTCATTTGGTAATCGGGGTAATTACAGCGGGGCGCGGGGGCGCACGCGGCGATGGCGGGCGTGCAGGCGGAATGCTAAGGGGCCCGGCGCACCGCCCTCCCCGCCGGGCCCCTCGCCCAAGCGGCGCCCCGGGCCACGTCTGTCCCCCACCCCCCATGCCCTACCCCCAACTCCAGCCGCGGGAAGGAGGCTACCCCGGGGTTCCCGGGCGCGGGACGGAAAGCCACCGCATCCCCCCTCCCCGCCGGGCCCCCGGCCCCCGCCCGCCGGCCGTCAGCCTCGCCAGCGCGGCCTGCGGCGCTCCGGACAAGATTTGCCACGTCCGGGAGCCGGAGAACCCCTCCGAGGTCCGGACGCATAATGAATACCGTGTGGAATGTATTTACTCTGCTGCCCCTAGTTAATTTCCACACCCGTGCCGCGCCGGGCGCCCTCCCCCGCGCGCCCCGGCCTGTCGTTCCTATTTACAGGCGCGAGGCGCCGTCCCTCGAGAGGGAATTTTTTTTTTTTTGAGAGCTTTAGGATGGATGCAACGTGTCATTAAACCTGAAAGGGGCTGTTACTTATCAGTAATGGTGTTTTCCACAGGCCTTTCTCCTCACCTGAGCGGGCACAGGTACCACCTGGATGGTGGATGGGGGGCGAGGGTGCCCCAAAGCCCCAGGGGGTTGTGGTTTGTAAGCTCTATGTGGGCCCAGCAGCAGGCAGCTGAGATGTCGCTGGAGCCCCCACCCCCAAAACGGCGGGAACATGGACACCGAGGCCCCTTCACCACCTGGAGGCAGCCTGCTTTTGCCTGGCAGCCCGCAGAGGATTCTTCCTCCAGAGCGTCCTAGAACAGGAATGTGTTAGGGGACTCCTCAGGAAGGTTCCCCCTCCTTAGCTGGCGAGAAATGCAGACTCTCGGTTGTGCCATTCTGGCAGCAGAAAGGCCCTCTGTGACTCGGCACTGGAGCAACAGCCCTTATCTGGGGCGATTTCCCATCTGCCTCTCTGCGAAGCAGGGTTGTCTTCCTGCACAGGACTTATCTTGTTGGGAAGCAGAGCTGTGCGCTGGAGGCAGGCCCAGCAAATGGAATGCTCTCTCGGCCTTGTGTGTTCTTAATGACCCATAACAGAGTCCTCAGAGGTGAAAAACAAAACCCTTCAGCCCCTTAACCCTTCCGTGTCCGTCCTGGCTAGCGAGAATTCTTAATCTGGCTGCGGCGTCCTACAGATTCCTCTCTCGATTTCATCCAGGGGCTGCCGGGTTCACCGCGGGCCCCACCATGCCCAAACTTGAGTCTGGCCTCCCACCCCTGAGGGAAGGGTTATCCCCGGGCAGCCCTTTAAGGGCTTGGAGTAGGGCACTGCAAAGCCCTGAAAGTGTGGGCAAAAATTTGAGTGTATATGCATTTTTTATAAGGGGGGGAGTTTCTTAAAGGGATCTGAGATAGCCCTAAAGGTTAAGAATTGCCTACCAGCCATTTCACCCTGCTCAGATTTTATCTCTGAGCCCAACTCCATTATCAGGAAGAATCAGGCTACCCCAAAGCGGTTGTTGTGATTAAAACAATGAGATAATGCCTTAATATTTGTAAACTGTACAGGGTTCTACAAAGATAAATTATTAATGATGCCAAAGATGGCTTTGTGTGTGTGTGCATGTGCGCAGGTGCATGTACGCGTATTTGTGAGTTGGTGATGCAGGGGAAGTATGTGTGTGTGGGGGGGCTTATTGGGATTTTACTCAGCATTCTTGGGGAACTTCTGTTCTGAATCTCCTCATCTCTCAATCTCAGGGCCAGATGGGATTGAACTGGAATGTTGCCCCTCCCCTTTGAAAATCAGAAGCCTGCATGGGTGGTGGGTGAGGGCTGGGGGGCATGGGCAGCAGGGTTTTCCTGCTCAAGCCCCTCTGGTTCTCCAGAGACTCATGGCCTCCCTTGGACCATACTAGTCATTTGCACAGAGCCGGTGCTCAATATGCCTTTGTGGAATAATCAAATCAATGACTGTGTACTGAGTGGTCTTGTACCTTCCTTCTGTGCTTGCGAATAGAAGAGAACTCTGGACCCTTTCCAACTTGAATGTGTTTATCTCTAGAGGTGGAGGCCCTTCAGTCTCGAGGAGCTCAAAGAATCCAGGATGAGTTCAGCATCCCCAAAGAGATGGGGACTGATGAGGTGATAGTTAATTCTCTTCATCCATACACTAAGAAACTGCCCCCAGCTGCTGCACCCTTCCTTCAGGATCTGATGCAGTGTTCCTGCCAAGGCCACACTCCCCCCAGACTGTTCCCCAGTGACAGCATGGCAGGGGCACCAGAGCTGGGCCAGCCTGCCTGGAATGGGACTTCTCTGACAGGCATTCTTTGCTCTGGGGACCCCATCGGCCTGCCCTTGACTTTCTCAGAGCCGCGGCTGAGGCTTTTCCTACTCTGTCTTCCTTCCTTCCCTCTCATTTCTCAGGGGTCCTGCATCACCTTCTGAAGGCTTTCCCCACCTTCTCCTGCTTCCTCCCCATTGGATCCTTCGTGGGCATTTCCCCAACACATCTCTTGCACTTCTAATTCCATCTTGGTGTCTGCTTCTGGGAGGACCCTAACAGCTATAGGGAACAACAGACTCCTGTTGCTCTCCATCATTTTAGGTAACACCCTTGTGTGTGCAGGGTCATGTAGAGTCAAACGAGGGTAGAGCTAGAAGCTCTCAGCCACTCCTTTGCCTCCTGTTTCAGAAGGTTCTAGGCATCAGACACTCTCCTGTGTCCCTCTAGGGCAAGGTGGCCAGCTGCCATACTCCGGCGGTCATGCTGATTGTAACTTGTATTTATTCTTCCAGTTGCTCCTGGGTTTGGTCGGGCCCATCTCTGTCCGTGGCCCCAGCTGCTCAAAAGCCTGCCTGTACCTACCAACTCGTTTGGCTGCTCTTGTAAAGTCAGTCCCAAGGCCAGACTGCACTCTGAGACCCACAACTCTTTCCGAATGGCCAATCTCAGCATGAATCTGAGAGCGGAATGCCAACCCTGCAAATCTGTACGCTGAATCAAACGCTCCCCAGACTGGCTTCTGCCTGGGGCCAGGGTGAGCCGGGAGACTGGGAAGTCCTGCTCTGTTAGAGACACAGACTGGAATTAGATTGAAAGAAGGGGAATCAAGGAGAAAAAGCATCATTGGAAAACAAAGGAACTACTGGCGTCGTCTCCGCCTGCTCTAGGAAAGGCAGTCACCAGCCCATAGACAGATGAAGTAGAGGGCTGTTTTTTTAAAAGCAGGGGCAGAGGTCATTAGCTTAGAGAATGTGTCATATTTGACATAAGGAGGGTGGTAATTTGAGGCTGGAAAGCAAAGCGTAGTCCCACTCTGTCCTGAGAGATGCAATCTGTAGATACTCTCTTCGCAGGGGAGAAAGGACAGACCCTCAACTAGGAGGGGAGTGGCTGGGAGGGATGACGTTCTGCCAGCTTTTCCAACATCACATCTGTCCATCCCCCGACCTTTCTAAAGAGGATAAATCTGTGAGCTCTCAATTCTCCCTGTCACTGGCTGCTCTGAGGGCTCACTGGACTGAGGCCAGAACCCAATGACCTGGCCTGGAGAGCTTCAGAGACAGCCAGTGCCACCTCTGTAGGCTAATTGTTTTATTCCAGAGCCAAACTTTACTTGGTGGCACCAGGCTGAAGCCCCATGGCCAAGGGTTTTGGGGACAGTGCCTTTGGTCAGAAGGGGATCAGGGGTAGCCACAAACCCTCCTCAGTTCCTGGGAAACCAGCCAGAAGCACACATCCCCTCCGAGGGGCTAGTGAGCTTATCTGCTGTCAGGGGGCCACTGGGCACTGTGGTTCTTCCCAGTTCTGGGCTGAGGAGAGTCAGAGTTTGGGGGGAAGCTCCAAGAGGACATGTTCATTCCGCGGTCTGCATCCACTCCTGCCTGCTCCCAAATATTGATTACAGATAGAAGGAGGCAAGGGGGCAGCAAGCTGAGCCGGCTGGGAGAGCTGCATCTGACTGGCATGCTAGCTCCGATCCCATTGTTGCTCAGTGCCCTCAGAATCAGAGGCCTGCTCAGCGGTCTGCTGCAGGCTCCACCACCCCAGACTCCTCCGTTTCGCTGCACCCAACTTCTTCCAGTTCTCCTGGCTTTTCCGGGCCTTCCCTTCGGCCGGCTGTGTCCTCAGCTTCAAACCCTCCTATCTAATTCCTATCCATCCTTTCGCTTTCAGCTTATGCTCCAGGAAGTACGGGCAACCCCCACAGTAAACAAAGGCAAACGTTTTCTTTATCTGGAGCCTTTGCTATGCTAATGTGCATTGTGAATCTTAGGGGGGTGGGGTGGGCACCAATCTTTTCCAGTGTTTGCCCACAAAAGGCCTCCGCCTACCCCCATATCTATTAACCCTCTTCCAGACCTGGGTGACCAGGAGTTTGGGAAATGTTCCTATGAGAGAAGTGAGGCCGGGTAGGAGCCAGGGTTTTTCTCCTAGGTCTTGCTTTTCAGGCAGTGCCCCAGAAACCCCTCTTTTCCCTTAGGATGGGTCAGGGGAATAGAATCCACATCCTGTTGCCTGACTTCTGCCCTACTGGAACCCATGAATGGACTTACCCCTGGAGGGAAAAAACCAGAGTAATCATCCCAATCCCTTTCTTGTCACAGTGGCAGGGTCAGATCCAAGTTTTGGGGCCTTCTTTAAGAAAACCAGTGCAGAGGTACGAATTATTACTTCTAGGTCCCCACCAGGGCCTTGGAAGGGGCCTGTGCAAGTGAAGCATCCTTCATGTGAAGCTTGATTAGAGTCGAGGTAAAATCCACATCTGTGCAGAGGCTTAGTTATGAGCGTATATGTAGCTAAGACATGTCCATACGTTGAGTGCGGGTCAAGTGCATGGTCTTGGATGGCTCTTCTTTGATGCTTTGGTATAGCTCTGTCAGACCATGGCCCACCTGCCTCTTGGCCTGTAGCCAGCCTTCGGTTTGTTCTGCTGGGCCAGGCCTCATGCAGGTGAGTGGTCCCTGGTGCGTCCTCTGGGGCCTGCAGGCTGGTGAGAGCAGCAGCATATTGGTTGGGCAGATCTGTTTGCTCCCCAGATCTGTTTTCTGTGGATCCCATGAGGTTGATCCTCTTGGGCCAGATTACTTGGGCAGCCTTAGCCACAGGCTTCTGATTGAGTTGGGCCAATGAGTCACACACCGACAGGCAATGTGGCTGGCAGGAGTTGTCAAGAAGTGGGGGTATGGATTTCCTTGGCTGGGCTGCACTTTGGTGGGGGCTGCATTCCTGTGCCCACAGCAGCCCTCACCTACAGCTCTGCTCCTTCCTTTTCTGCCAACAGCCCTTGCCCCTGGCTCCTTCAGTCCAGGGCCTGATAGTACCTCCCCATTGTTGCTAGTACCAGGGCACTTACCTATCCCTTGTGGTTTGTGTAATCTGCCCACACGTCTGTAAATAGTCCCTTTGCTAAACTCTTCCCACTTAACCCTCTTGTTGAATGGGCCATCCGTTCCTACTGGGGCCCTGACTCAGACAGCAAGAGTGCTGCTGTGGGAAGTCCCAAAGTCACAGACAAGATACCTTGAGAAACCAATCACAGACAAGATACCTTGAGTACCCCATTGGTCAATTTGAATATGCATCACTTGCTTGGGGTGGGTTTTCCACAGCAGCCTTGAGCCTGACTGTGGACCCTCTGACTTACCCCTGTCATGGCATTTAGCACTGAACTGGCTTATCTATATGGGCTCCCCATTCCCGAGTGTCCAGATAAGCTTGTGGGAGAAACATGCTATGTCCTCCTCGACTTTATTTGAGGCGGGAGGACATTGTAATTTGGGGGGAATGTGATAGAACTGCCGAAAGTACATGAAAATTGGCTACATAAATTATGAAACTTAAATGCTCGTTCCCTCAGTGTGCTGGTAAATGCTTAAGGACTGGCTACCCTATCCCCCTTCCCAAAACCCTGATTTGTAGCATCTGTTGATTTGCACGATGTAAATACTCCTACCACAGCCAGTCTTAAGCGACTCATGCGATGGTTCTGACTGTGGAGTTGGGAAGAGATGTGCAATAGCACACCATTAAATAGCATTCCCACCACATAGATATGACAGATGAACTAACCTCAGAAACACAGATTTTAGTAACCTGTAAAAGCCATTAGGAAAGTGTGAGTTATGGGTATTTATTACCTTTGTTTTTGATATGGTTTATTCATTTTAAGTTTTATTTTAATTTAATTTGTATTAATGGCTGTGTTTAACAATTGGCTTACAAAACTCCTGAAAAGTTAATGATCAGCTCTCACAGACTGGTACGGCTCCAGCACACCATGGAAGGGTTCTATTTGCTCTGTGGCATTGGAAAGAAAAATTAGTTTTCATCAAGATAGAAAACAAAAACAAAGAAAAGCTACGAGTATTTCAATTGCGCCACCTTGTGGCACGACCTAACACTACCACACCCCCATTATCTGAACGCCCCCATTTTGGTCAGGTTGTATTTATATCTGGGGGTGACCAAGTGTCTTGGTTTGTGTGGGACAAGTCCTGGTTTATGCCTACTATCCTGGTTTCACTATTAATTGCACTCCCTTTATGTTCTCAAAAGTGTCCTGGCTTGAACAATAAATGATTTGGTAACCTTGCTAGACTGTAACTTCCTTGAGGGTAAGGACTGTCTTATTTGCCACCGCATCCCTCTGGCCAAGTAGGCAGTCAACTGAGATCTGTTGAATGAACAGTGAAAGTCAGGGCTACAGGAAAAGTTTCCCTGCCTCTTTGGTTACATTGGTAACGACTGGGATTTGGAAATCTTTTCATTGTGTAGAGATTTTTATTGTAATGTGGTTGGCCCTGTAATCTCTGACCCTGCTGTCCTCCACGCAGAAAAAGCCAGGCGGATAGACGTCAGAGCCTCATCTCCTGGGGGCGTGCGGCAGCCAGAGGGTGTTGGTCTGGCCATCTGGTGCAGGAACAGTCGAGCCGTGTGGGAGCCCAGCTGGCACGGGAATCCTTGGCTGTCCCCGGCAAACAGCATGGGGAGGAGAGCTGTGGGATCAATAGTAATTTCCTTCAGAGGAACGGTGATGTAGCGCAGTTGGCAGTGGCACTGGGCTTTCCCTGGCACGGAGGTCTCTAAATGCACTTGGCCCTCTTAGCTAGGAAATGGACTTGCAGCAGAACGCTGGACAGGGAAGGGAACAAGGACAGGACTTTCTTGGCTTGAGCCCAAGAGAGGTTGCCAGGTTGGCTGTGGAAGCAAGCTTTCTCTGTGCCTGCCTGTCATCGGCATAAGCCACGTAGACACTTTGAGGCACTGACAGAGTGGAAATCGTGGAAGCTGGAACAGTCCCATGGGCCTGCCGGCACCTCCCATGCAACATTTATCTACTCAGCACTAAGGGAGAGACTTCTGTGTGCCAGGAGCAGTGCTCAGGTGGTAAATATGATCTCAACTTCTCGCTGTGTTGAGCTGGAGGGTGAGGAGTTATCTGACATTTCTGAAGGCGGCCGATCAGTACTGAAATTGTGGAGCATCTGAGGTGCTTAGGTAGTGGCTAGGGGTTTGGCAAGGATGGGTCAGCTGTCAATGGAAGGATGAGCAGGAGTTTTGTTGGACAGTGTCATGGATGTGGTGCTGTACCACCCAGAACCCCCTTCAGGAGTGGGGAGATGGCTGCCTGTTCAGAATTGCCCTGAGCTGATGGGTGCTGAGCTACCTTACCTAAGGTAATGCCCCGCCCCCCTGGGGACCAACTTGTATTCGATGAGTAGTCTATGGGAGGGGGACACAGGGCTCACCCTCTTGCCTCAATTTGGGACATCTCTGAAGGGCCATCCCGGCTCTAGAACTTTCCATGGGGTCAGCTAAGGCCTTTGTTGCAACTGCACAGTAGTTCAACTTCTCCTTTGCCCTATCCTGCTGCCCTCATGAGTGTTGTTCCTGAGAGTACCCTGCAGGCAACCTCCTATATGCTGGTCTCCATCTCAGGACCCATTTTCCAGGCAACCTGACACAAGCCAGCGAGGGAGGAGGGACAGTCCTTCTCAGGGAGAGAAACAGCATGCAAACGGGCATGGAGGATGGGCAAACAGGCATGACCTGGGGTGACGCTGAAGAGTCTAGATTTCCTTCTGCATGGGGAATGGTACCTGAGATGGGCTGGTGGCAGAGAGGGGACAGTAAAGTATCAGGAAGTTTAGAGGATTGAGGGCGTGGTTACGATGGGCATAAGGAATATTGGGAAGAGTCCTGCTGGCACAGAAGTTATCAGGAAAGTTGGCAGTCCAAATAGTCTGAAGCAAAAAAAGATAATCCTGGGAAGCAGATTCTCAATCCCTAACTTTTTGTGGTCTGTGAGGATTCATGGCATAAAGAGCTTGCATCCCTATGATTCTGACCGAGGTGTGGCCTGTGAGCATCATTTGTAGCTGCCTGGGCAGACTTCTGGCAGTTCTTAATATAATTTATACGTTCCTGCAATGGGCCACATGTCCTCCTTGCGCTCTCCTGCCTCTTACTTTCTTAGGTTGCTCCTGTGCCCGGTGTGAGCTGGAACAGTGAGGAGGAGCAGGCCTTGAAACCAGGTGGGCTTCAGATGCCTCCCACTCCATGGGTGCAGCAGAACCAGGGCCTAACTCCTTAACCCTTCAGAGCCTGTTTCCTTATCTGCCAAATGGAGATAATGAGACAATGCATAGAAACACTTAACACAGGCGCCGGCACACAGTAAGTACTCAGCAGATACCTTCATTTTCAGCCCTGACATTTTGGCTTCTTTTGCTCTAATTTGCACTCGTTTATCAGAAAGGCTTGATGTGTATCCATTTGGTGTATGTGTATGAGGAGGTGGCAGGGATGGGGTGTTGGTGGTAGTTCCGGGGTAGAATCCACAAACAGACCACTGAATGGAGCCCTATAGAGAGGTTCAGCCCTCACCGAAAGCTGTCCCATCTGTGGGCCAACCTACCAGAGGAAGAAAGCTTGCCTTTATCGCCTCCATTTTCCAGAGGGGGACACTGAAGTCCAGAGGGAAACTTACTTGGCCAGGTTACCAGGGACAGCTGGAGGCCCTGAGCCCTGGCCTTCCAGGGCCACGGCCCTGTGTCTAGCAGATCATATGACATGACGTGCAGTTTTATATAATTCCTGGAGGCTCACCCTTGCCACTTCTGCAGCTGGTTCTCCCGGTCTCCCCAAAAGGTGCGAAAGAAGGCTGTGGCTTTGGGGCGTGGAGCCCAGAGCTGCCAGGAACTGCTCCTGTTTGTTCCCAAGCTCACCCGAAGGGCACATCCCTCCTCCCCACTGATGTCAGCCGATGACGTCTGGGCCACATTCAGGCCATGCTGTCATTTGTCCCATGCTCATTCAGCTGATTAAAAGTCATCAATTGTTTTTTAAGCCACCAGCAGGCGAGCCACCAGGCACCATTTGTTATTGCTCGGCCATGCTGTGAGATGCTGTTTAAACTCACTGAGCAAAGCTTGCGGAAACTGGAGGCCAAAGCGTTTTCTGGAGAAAAGAAAATAGGAGAGAAATGAGTGGGCCCACATCTCTGCCAGAAGGAACAATCAGGCTGGACAGCTGAGGGGCTCGTTCCCCTTTTAGCAACTCCCACGCGGTCCTTTACAGGGGCCTTTCTCTTGGGGCCAGAGCCACAGGGAGCTCCCTTCATCTTTCTCCCTGGCGAAATAATCACCGCTGTGGCTAACAAATGATGCATTTGGGACTTTTTACCTAGTCTCCCCGCCTCTGAGTTATTCCCTGCTTTTTGGCCAGGTTAATGTTACCGAAACACAACTCACCCTTGTTCAAACACCTTCAGTGGCTCCCCATTGCTTATGGAATGAAGAATAAAATTATTGCCTGGCGTTTGAGTTCTCCACAGAGTGGCCCAGGTCTCCCCTTGGACCTTCCCAACCACTGTGCTTCAGCCAAGTCACAGCTTTCGGCCTCCCCCAGACATGACCCTTGCTTGGCTGCCTTTGTTCATGCTGCTTCTATGTGAAATGATGCACCACTGACCCACCCCCTCACTTGGTATATTGATACCTGAGGATGTTTCCGGGACTGGTTGGGAACCCATCTCTGTCCTGGTGTCTTTACTAAGGCCACAAGTCCATGTCCTCTTTTCCCTCTTTTAGCCACATGTGCAGCAGATGCTGTGGCTGCCTCACCCACATTCCCTTGTGCTTACCATTTCTGTGCACACAGATTTGAGCACCTGTGTCCCTGAACCTGTGGGCTGTGTCTGGTCATCGGGCAGGCAGGCAGGAAGTGCCTGGTGCCTGGGGATTAATGCTCCCTGGGAGTAGCCCTTAACCAATGACTGCTAGGAGCTGGTGGATAAACACCACAGCTCCCTTGGCCGTGGTGGGACACTGCAGTGAGTGTTCTATGCCAGCTCTCAGCGGTCTCCAGCTGGACTGAGCCTCAGTGGCCCACAGCGGTAACCAGCTCATTGGCTGCCTTCCCTTCCCTGCCTCCTCCCAGATAAACCACTTGCACGTAGGTCCTTGTCTCAACATTGGCTTCTGGGGGACCCAAACTCGGACAACATGTCACTTTATTTGTTCCGGTCCTTTGTCCTTGTTTGGTCTGGCTTGGTCCTGTTGAACTCACCTTGGATCCCCTGCAGGTCCCAACATGGTGCCTAGCCCACAGCAGGTACCCTGTAGGAGGTAACCGGTAAATGTTGAGTGGCTCAAATCTGCATTAGAAAAGAATGAAGTTGGCTCGAATTTGTATTAGAAAAGAGTGGAGTTGGCTCGAATTTGTATTAGAAAAGAATGAAGTAAGCAAACTCTGAATGAAGTAAGCAAACCCTGTTTTGGTGTGGATTGTTGTCTCTGCTTACACAAGCCAGGGGCATTCCCAACTCAGTGCTTTGGCTCTGCCACCCCCCTGACTGCCCCTGCCCTTCTATGGAAATCTTGTACTTCAGTCAAGATCCCCAAACCCTCCCCCACACCCCCTCTAGTCAGCCTACCCTGAAAACTCCCTCCTCTGAATTGCTATTGAATTTTAATAGCGCCACTCAGCTTTGCCTCGGCCCGTTCTTTGTCACACGTGTTAATTTTCTCTCTCTGCTGGGCTCTCCCATTCTCAAGGGTAAAGGCCCGTAGTCCCAAGGGCTTCCTGTTAGTCACTTCTTCTATACCCAGGAGGAATCAGAAGGTCTGACTCCATATGAATCAGGGAAGTTCAGTGTCATCGGCAGAAACATCTGTTTTTCTAGCCCTAGCTCAGAGTTTTCCTGACTAAGAAACTTACAAGGAAACGTAGGGCCAAGGCCAAGTTTGGTGTTGATGGGGGCAGGGAAGGGGGGAAAGGGTGGCCATAACCTGCCTTAGCCTCATGAGCGTTATAGCCCTATTCTTGGACTTCAGTGAGATGTTGTGAGTCTCACAGGGGGGCCTCTCACCCGCTGAAGGCAGCTCCCCTTCAGTCATCCTGCCAGAGCTGGGCTGGATCAGGTAACTAGAAAGTCAACAAACATAGGGGAGAAAGCCTTACATGGACAGTGATTCCAGAATGCTCCCCTGTGTGCCTCCCTCCTCATTTCCACGCTTCCTTATCAGAAGGGGTAAATGTGTCTTTTTTAGGCCAGAAGGACACTGGTGAAAGGGTCATAGTCAAGCTCTCCAGGCCTGGAGTTCCTCAAGCACCTGGAAAGAGCATTCTCTTCCTTAGAGACAGAGTATTCATTTCCACCTTGCTCCAAACGAAAACCAGGCGGCTGGCCTCGAGCTACACAGTGGAAAAACAAACTGCACAGGAGTTCCTCTCACATCTAGGCCGACTTTTCCAGACCACAAATTGGGATATGCTGACGGACAAGTATGGGTGGATTTATGACAATAGGACAGGACATCTGAAACAGGAAGTGTGGCCCTCAAGCAAACAGGGACTGGTGGTGTGTCCTCACTGTGGGTGCTAGGCCAGATGGGTAAGGACCACGGGGAGTGTCGCTCAGACTCCAGGCATGTGTTTCTCTGCAGTAGCCTGGACTCCAAGAGCCGTGCAGGACAGGAGAGGCCTTGCTTCCTTAGTGTGCAGTTGCTGTTACCCTGGAAACGGCCCTTCTGGCCTACAGGGCCTAATAACATTCCTCAAAGTTTTCAGGAGTTGTGAGTTTTGGAATGATTACATAAAAGTGGCTCTGTGGGGGCAGGGCCCTACACGGGTAATACCCTGCCTCTGGAGTAGGGCCTCGAATAAAAACCTAGCAAAACAAAGGAGAAAATGTAGCCTGTGGTTTAGAAAGACTTTGGGGTTGCAGAATCACAGCTGCCGGATGGGAAATTTCTATGCATCTTTCTGCGTCTTAGATAATAATTCCTTGAGGTTCCTTAGCAGTGTGGGAACTGGGGTACACATTTGGATATTGTAGAGTGCCCTTGGCCCTATATAGGGGTTCTCCTCATTCTCCAAACATTTGCTCTCTGGGTTACTACAGCTATGTGGTTGGGTAGCAAAGCATTTATCACATTAGAGAAATATTTAGTAATGAACTGACCACATGAAATTTGTCCCTACCCAGGCATCTCTCCCTGCTTATTGGCTGTGTCCCTCCTGCCCTGGAATCTCCAGGACGCAGACCACAGCCCAATATAGTGTAGTGCAATGGCAAAGTGAAGTCAAGAGCTGCTGGATTTCCTGAAGTCAACGAGAATAATGCTGGGGAATTGCTCCAACCACACAAGGAGCGGCTAATTGGGGTCTGGCCTAGTGAGCCGGTTCTGAACCAGAGAGACATTCACAAGCAGGAGGCATAATGGGAGTTTCCAAAAGAGGACCCTTTGAAGAACAAAGTGTCAAGAGAGACCATGGCTACAATTCATGAAGACCTTGAAACTTTTTTGCCAAAATGACCCTCTTTATGATGGCGTATGATAGTCAAGGGTGAATTGCAGGCCCCTTTGCCCCTAGGTGTTTTGGTGGGGGAGGGAGGGGAGAAAAGCTCTGGAACTCCCAACCAAACCTATTAGCACTTTGTTACTGAGAATTAGTTCACAATTGCACTTAGATTCTCCATTTAGTTAAATTAAAGATAAAATAACTTGTTGTTATGATTCCTGTGTCATTTTTGAGATCAAGTCCCAGTTAAAGTTTTTCCCCACTATTTTGACAGAGGGAGAATGGAGGGGTGTAGGCTTCCTGTGCCCCAACCCAGGATGGGGGCAGTATTTAGGGTCCAAAGCTCAGAACAGGCCATGGAAGCCTGATCGACTGCCTGCTCAACTGTCTTGACATCACCAAAGGGATATCAGAAAGGCTCCTCGAGCATCACCCGATATCCCCCTCCCTAGCACCTCTTTTCTCCTCTGCAATCCCCCCCCCCCAATTCCCCAGCCATCTCAGTAACCAGCTACTCCTGTCTCCCATTTTGCAGGCCCAAACCCATGGATTCTTCTTTGCCTCTTTATTTCCTACTCCACATCTGCTTGGTTAGTAAACCCTGCTGGCCTTACCATCAAATCACTCCCAGACTGTTTTCATGGGTGGCTGCCACCAGGCTGGGCCAAGCCGTGATTCTGTCTCTGCTGACTCCTCACTGGCCTCTCCACTTTATCCTTGCCCCTTTCAGTTGAGAGTTTCAATAAAAAAGCCAGTGTACCCCTGGCAGATCACCTCACTCTTCTCAAAGCCCTCCAAAGTTTTCCAGCTCACTTAGCATGAAAACAGTGCTGATGACAACTATTGTCCCTTGGCAGTGTCCTGTAAGGCCTACACGACCTGGGCCATCACCTGTCTGATCTCATCCTCTATTCCCTCTTCCTTGATCCCTCTGCTCCAGCCACACTGTCCAGAAGACAGCAGGCCTGCTCTGGCCTCTCTCTGTCCCAGACCCTTTGCATTTCCTCTTCCCTCTGCCAGGAATGCTCCCCCCGCCCCCACGTTAATTCTGGTTGATCCTTTCCCCCCTTCAGGTCTTTACACAGATGTGAGCTTCTCCGTGAGGATCTCCTTGGCTGCCCTCCACCCATCCATGCACACCTTACCCCCCTCCCTGTGTCTTGTACCCCTTGGCACTTATTACCATCTGATCCACTGTATAGTTTACTTGATTACCTTGTTTCTGGCCTTTTTCTCTCACCCAGGGGTTTCCAGAAAGGCAGCCTCCATGAGGGCATGGGTTTAAAAAAACAACAACAATCTGTTTTGTTCCTTGCTGTATTTACAGCATCTAGTTAAGTCCCTGGCCCACAGTAGGCTGTCAATATTTGTTGAATATGTGAATATGTGGGGCTTGGGACAAACGCTGGAATCACGCTTCGGTAATAAAGTGGGGTTAGAGTGGGAGAAAACTGTTTTCTCCCCACTCCTCAGTCCCATACCCCGTCACCCCCAATCCTTACTCTGTCTCTGACCAAGGCCTTGCCTCACCACCCTGAGAGCCCCTGGGATCCTGTAAGTAGTGGTGTCAGGAAGGCCACCCCCTTCCCCGTTGGAGGGTCCTGAGCAGAGCTTCTGCAGGCTCAATGCCCGGCATCTGAGAGACCCTCTCACCCAGGGGTTTCAGGAAATAACTGGGAGGGGAGGGCAGCATTTGGCTAGTACTCACCTGAGGAGTGGAGTGGTGACTTCGTCGCATTTTGCTATTGCCGCTAAAGCTATTTTGTTGATGCACACTGGCAGGTAAGGCTAGACATAGGTGGACCCCTTTATACCCACCACAAACCCTGGGCCGATGCTCTGGGCCTCGAAGGTGTTTTAGCTATGTTTTTGTTGAGCAGCAGGTATCTACAGTGGTCAATACCAGTGAAAGTGAGTCTTACTTCAGAGAGTTCTTAGAACTCGCTTCTCATCTCCCATAACCCACCCCCTACCTTCCCCTGCAGGTTTCTTCTTTTGGAGCCATCTTGCCCCTCCCACAACTGGGGGTGGGGGTGGAAGAGGAAAGCTGCTTCCCCAAGGCTGGTCTGAAGTCCTGGCTCTGCTTTCCAATCATCCGGGGAGCTTAAAAGGAAATCCCCATGTCTGGGCCCCACCTCAGTCAAATTGGAATCTCTGAGGAAGAGACCCAGGCAGCTCAGGCTTTAAGAAAGCCTCCAGGTGGGAGCATTTGAGATCTTGCTCCCAGGCATATGTCGTCAGTTTGGCTCAAATAAAGTCTTATAAAAATTCTCTACAAAAAAAAAAAAGAAAGCCCCCCTCCCGCCCCCATGATCCTACAATGCCACCAGGTCCCTGGAACCGGTGGAACCGGTTGACAGATTTGCCCTGGACCCTGACCTACTGACCTTTGCCATCAGGCCCCCTCCCCTTGGCCAGTTCACATCTTGCCTGCTTTCAAGGCCCATCTCTAGCACTGCCATTTGCAAAAAGCCTTCTGGACACAGGGTCTGATCTCACCAAGCTCTCTCTCTTACAGCAAGCGTGCTGGGTTTTGGAAGCGGGTGTTTGGTAATTAATTACCCCTTCCTGGGCCTGATCTGACCCTGGTGTCATTTATCCTCCCTGGTGTTTACTGCTTTGACTGGAACCCGGGTTATATACTCTCTCCTTTCACTTAACCCTGGTTCTGTTGGGTACAGAATCAATGTGACAAAGAATTTCGAACTGCAAATGCCCCTGCTTTGGAATGAAGGGGGTGGAGAGATGAGGAAGACATTCCTGGTCCTCCCAGGTCTGCTGGGGGAGGAGAGAGCCACCCATAGATCATTTGAATGCTAGGCAGGCCACGATAAGGGTTCTCTGGAGGCACTAAACTACTGGAGGGGAGCTGGCCAGAAAAGAAATCCTTCATTTGGGGATTTTCACTGGTCCCCAGGTTTGGGACTGGAGGTCCAATTGCATTTGGGAAGCAGAGGGGCTCCCCTGATGGGTTTCCAGGCTCCTAGCACAGGGTAAGCTCACATTAAACATGTGTTGATTGGTTGAAGACAGCCCGAGACACAGCCAGCCAGCTGTGGCGCTTCTGGGAACAAGCACACAACTAGGGACTGTGAAGAGTGCCTAAGTGCGACCTCTTTTCTTCCACGGAGGAGGGGACCAGAGCCAGAGGGAGGAAGTGAGCTCTGGAAGGCCACCCAGTGAGCTCCTGATAGAGCCAGGCCCCAAATCCAGCCCAGCTGCCCCCTTTCTTTCCAGGGCCTCCGGCTGCTTCCTGGAAGGCGGGATTATTAAACTGATAGACTCCAGAAGGTCCTTGAACTTGGATGGGATAAAAATTACATCTTTATTTTCACTACCTCTAACTGAAATCTAGCATTTCCTTTAATAGACATAGGAAAGAAACCACAGTGATATTGGCAGTAGCTATAACTTCGTCACCAACAGAAATCACAGGTATTTCCATATCACCAAACATCCTTTACACTCATCATTATTTTGAAATTCCAGCAGTTATTTTGTCATTGTTTAATGCACTAAATAAGCACATACATGACTCAAAATATTTTGATGCCTATTTCAATAGAATTGGCTTGCTTTGCAATTCCTTGGGATTTTATTGTGTGTATTTAAAGCATTATTCTGAGAAAGTGTTCATAGGCTCACCAGCCTATGGATACCAAAGGGGTGCATGGCACAAAAAAAGATGAAACCCCTTCTTAAGGACTGCTCTCCATGAAATACACAGATGCCTTCTGCTGCAGACTTGGTTTGATGGGATGGTTAGCGCGCAGCTTTGGTGACCACAAGGCAGGGTTCCCTTCTCAGCTGTTGCTCAAGCTCTCTGAACCTCAGGTTCCTTGTCCATGAAATCGAGATGGTAATTGTCCCCACCTTTCAGGGCTGCTGTGAGATGAGAGCACGCATACAGTGTTGGTGCAGGGCTTGGCCCAGGGAAAGCATTCACTACATACTAGTGGTAGTGCTCAAACCGGAGTGTGCTCAATCTCAGGGTCTTGGGTTGGCTAGAACCATTTCTTTATCTTGGCCGATTCAAGAAGCAGAAAAAAAATCTTTGCTAATTTGTTGAACTTTTTCAAACCTCAGTTCCTAGTTATCAAAAACTATCACCTGAAGAAGGACATATGGCCTAAAATAATTTTTTTTAAACTTGAAGATTAACTTATATATCATGTAGTGTAGCAATCTTAAGTGTATAACTCAATACATTTTTACATATGTATGGATTCGTGTAATCACCACCCAGATCAAGATACAGAACAATTCCAGCATTCCAGAAGGTTCTCTCTTGCCCCTTCTCAATCAATACTAGCCTACCTTTGTAACCACTATCCTGAGTTCTATCACTGTTGATTAATTTTGCCTGTTCTGGAACTGCATGTAAGTTAAATCAGAATATGGGCACTTTTTCATGCCTGTGTGTTTTTTGTTGTTGTTGTTGTTTTTTTTTTTTTTTCACTTTGAATGTCTATGAGGTCCATCTATGTTGTTGCATATATCACTAGCTTTTTCCTTTTCATGGCTTGATAGTATCCCATTGTATGAATACACCACAACTTATTTATCCATTCTCCTGTTGCTTTCCTCTGTCTGCTTCCTCCTCAGACAGTCCTGCCTGCAGCAAATCCCTCAAGGTGACCATCTAGGGGCTCATCAACCTGGATCAATTTGGGTTGTTTCCATTTTTTAGCTCTTATGAATACAGTTGCCACACATGTGTGTATACATGTCTTTATGTGGGCATATGCACTCACTTCTCCTGGGGACTCCTAGGAGTGGAATTCCTGGGATGGAATATTTGCATCTATTTCGTTTTAGTTCCAATTACCTTTAAAAAGATGTATTCTGTAAAGAATGAGGCTTAGATAGTGCAGTAGGTAGGACAACTGCTCCATGAACAAGGATTTCCCCATGCTTGCTTTCCCAAAGCCTCACCTGATGATTTTCCAGATACAAGGCGTCAGGAATTCCAGTACCTAAGTGTCATGCGGGACGGCCTGCAGGGTCTCTGGTCCCGCTCCCCACATAAGAACGCAGGATATGGTGAGGCCAAAAAGGAACACCCACGGAGCCATAGGTAGGGGAGTCATACCTCTATGGTCTCACTGGAGGCTGGGTTCACTGGACGTGCGACCTGCTGTCCGTTTTTCTGCCAACCGACTGACGACTCTCCTCCACTCTCCTCGACTCTTCTCCGTTCTCCTCGGCTCTCCTCGGCAATCCTTGGCTCTCCTCCGCAGCCGCAGCAGTTATATTAGCGGCCAACTGGCTAACCGGCCACAGCCGATGGCCAACCAACCTCAGCTGACGGCCATCTACTACCAGAGCCAGCACCCTTCCACGTGAGGCCGAGAGCCTGGAAACTACTCTCTGGGGCTCTGTCCCCACATTAAGTTTTTGAAAAGTTGATGTTATTATTATTAATAACCAGAATTTGTTTGCCAAGCATGCTCCCTATTTAAGGCCAAGAAAGGGGCTGCAGTGCAGAAGTGGAAAAGGGTGAATTAGAAGATAGACAATGCCAGAAAGAACTTAGGAAGGGAGTTAAGAAGCCAGGGATGGATTACTGCCACTCTGAGGGGGAGGAGGAGACAGCCTAGCTTTCCTCTGTCTGCTTCCTCCTCAGACAGTCCTGCCCGCAGCAAATCCCTCAAGGTGACCACCTAGGGCTCATCAACCTGGCCTCTGTCTCCTCCAATGCATTTTTAATTAAGCAGGTGGCATGTCACAGCTCAGTCGCCTTTTACTACCGGGCTCCTGCCTCTCACTCTTAACAAATAGCTTCTTCACAGGAGGGAGGTTTTCTGTAAACCCCAACTCCAGGGCCTCTAATTAAGTAACAGCTTTATACCTAGCACCTTCTTAATCAGGGTGAACCCCAGGAGGTTGACGCCAGGCAGGCTTTTTCTAAAACTGTGGATCTCAAAGTGTGGTCCCTGAACCAGCAACATCAGCACCACCTGGAAACTTGTTAGACAAGCCAATTTCTGGGCCCCCACCCCAGAACTCAGAATCAGAAGCTCAGAGGATGGGGCCCAGGAATGGGTGTTTTAACAAGCCTTCCGGGGTATTCTAATGCCTACTAAAGTTTGAGGGCCACTCATCCACCCAGGTTTACAACCAAGGCCTCACAATGGAATCACCTAGGGATTTAAAAATACTGCTGCCTGGTCTACCCTCAGGGAAGCTGATGTCATTGGTCTGGGTATATGCATTTTAAAGGCTCCGCTAGGTGATTCCAGTTTGCTGCCCAGAGGGCAAACTTTGCATCTAGGCGAAAAGCTCCTTTGTTCTATTATCTCCCTCTGCTTCCTGGGGCCCTGGTTTAATGCCTCAAGGATTCAGAGGCCTGTAGCTTGCTGAGGCCAGCTCCAACAAGCACTCAGAGCAGATGGTGTGCATCTCCTCCTGATTCTGCATTCAGTGATGTCCCGTTGGTGGCTTGAAATCACCTATAGTGGGAGTATTTACACCACCGAATTGGGCAAATGCTACAAATCATGGCTATCAGGCCTGGAGAACTTCTGTTAATCATTAGCAGCTCACCACTGGGCAGGCACCCTGCTTGTGGCACCCAGCCCTGGCTCCAGATGGGGAAGGTCAAGCTTCAGGCTGAGCAACACTCATTCATCAGGCCCACGGGCCCAAAACAAATGATAGCAGTCAGTGAGGAGCAAGCTAGAGCTCCATTAGCTCTTAAGATCAAAATACTTCAGGACAAAATGAACATTCAGGGCCCAATGTTCAAAAGCAAGAAAAATTGCCACAAAAGGTACTAAAATATAACACTTTTCCCTTTCTTCTTCCGTCTCTTTCAACCAGTCACGTTTTGTATTTGCTACTTAATGTCATGTTCCCTTGGGTACAGAGATACTCCTGGGGACAAGTGTGCCTGGGGGTCCCACTTCATGATTCTGCCCGCTTAGCCCACTAGCTGTCAGGTTTCTCTTTTCTGCAGCCAGACCTACATACCAGGTCCTGGCTGCCGGCAGGGAAGTCAGTCTCCCCTTGCCACAGGACTGCCCTAAAGGATTGCTGCCTTGCTGCTGGGATGTACTCGGTACCCTGACGGGGGTGGGTAAAGGGCTAGCCCCAGCCTAGCTGGCCTGCTGGATGTCCTGTGGTACTACCAGCCTGGGGTGGGCATGGCCTCCACCATGCCCCACCCTGTTATCCTGGGGGTGCCCATTTTACCCCAACCTTCCCACCAGGGATGGAGAACAGAAGTGATTGCTGGGTGGGTGGGCAAGAGGTGGGACTGTGTGTGAGCTGAGGCACCAAGCCCCAACTCATGCTCTATTGTTCTGTTAGACTTCACTTACAAAACTGAAATCCAAAGGTAAAATTATTCAGAATTTCAAGATGGTCACCACAGAGCATTAAATCCTGAGCAACAGGACCTTCTGAGCCTGGGGCCCTGTGTGACTGCACTGGTCACACACCCATGGAGCTGGCCCTACATGGTGATATGACTAATGCTCAAAAGGCTTAGTTTTGCAACACTTGTTCCTAGAGGGCTTGCCCATTTCTCTGCAGTATTTAGCCTCCAATTCAGAGTGCCAACCCTGCCAGCTGGACACCCATCATGGGCGGCAGGGGTCCATGAGAATAGATTCAACTCATGCCTGGAAAAACTAGGACACAGTGTAGCCATTATTGATTTTCCTATAGAGAGTAAACTTTTCATTAAAACAATCACATAAATTATTTAACTAAACCCCACATAGCAATCTCTGGTAGTGTATAATAACCAGGACAAGATCAGGCAAGGCCTTGAAAAAGAACTACAGAGTTTGTGGCACATGACTTGAAGGGGTTGGGGGGTCATGACTTCATCAATCTGTTTTTCTCTCTAGAGCTTTGGGATCACACATGGTCCTATCCCTTCCATCTCTGAAACTGTTCTCATGGCAGCTTGGGCATTGGGAGCCGCTATATTTGAAATGAGACCATCTTCAACTCCATCCTAATTATCCACTCATACCTTTGTCACCTCTATTTTAAAAGAGCAACAGCTGCCCTCTGCCCCTAAGTGCTTTGTCAGCTGCCGGCTGTCCCCCCTCCCTTTTTTCTGCTTTGGTCAGAAGGGGGTGGGGCTAGGGTGAGGGTAAGGGACAATTGGCAAAATGCTACCCTTTTGCAAGATATTGCATAAACCCCTCAGGAAGTCTCCTTCCAGGGAGCAGGACTTCCCTGGGAACTAAATTCCTAACTTCTTTTAGTAACTCTTTCCCTATTGTTGTGCTGGCCTGGATGGAAAGGTAATTTTTGCATTGAATAGCTAATTATTATAGTTAAGTAGCCAACACTCTTAACAGCTTAAAACCTGCTTGGGCCTTTTGGATTTTTAAAGGGATTTTACCACCTCTAAACATTTTAAATTATAGTACATTTGAATGAAACAGGATGGTTAAAAAGAACACAAAACAATAGGTGATACAGTAGTTTCCTTGCGTATGTGCTCCCGTTTTCTTGAGATCCCGGTGTGAAAAGAAAAGCCATTACTTCTGCCAAGGGGGAGGATGGAGGCCTGACTGTTGACGGCAGAGAGGCTACCACCATCTCTGCCTTTTGTCTCTAGCTGTCTTGGGTGGAGGGCTACTGCTCATGGGGTTAATTGCCCAGTCGTAACTCTGGTCGTTAAAATTCAAGAGGTGTGCGCTGTAAGACACTTGAGGTAGATGAACTGTCCTGTAACTTTTTATATATGGTGCCCCCCCCCATTTGTGTTCCCACACTACTGTTGGCCTAAGGCAATTAGAACTTAGTGAGACCAGGCTATCTTTCCTCTGCCGATCTGGGAGGCCTGAGCAAGTTCCCATCTGGTCTTGTGTTAACTCTTGCTTCCAGCCACAAAGGGTTTGAGTTTTCAATTAAAAAATAAAGCCACTTCTCTTTTCCCTAAATCCACAGGTCCAATTTAAAATAAGATCTAATTGTTTTATCATTTTTTTCTTCCTCAGTACCTTTCACGCTCCTTTTTGAAGTGGACTCCTTTTGAAGTTTATCTTCTTTGGTTCAATAATTCACAGTGACTGAACTTGAGGATTTTTTCCCAATGCAATATAAAACAAAAGTCCCCCCCCCCAAAAAAAAAGCCCAGAATGCCCTTACTGGTCAGCAAATGGCCTCCTTACTGGGTCTATCACTTGGAATCCTCTACTTTCCTCGTGTTGCCATCTTGTGAAAATTTGAGAGCAAAATGAAGACTAAAGAAACAATCTGCCAGGGCCACACACGCACAGCGTTGGAGATGGTCCCCCATCTGTGGGGAAGCTCTAATTTCACTGGCTGTGCTCCTTCCCTCATTCAGCGCTATAGTCCACACAGATCAGATTCTTAGCATTGAGAAATAAGCCAGCAGAGCCCACAGGTAAGGTAAGAAGGACACCAATAATGGGAACGTTGGACAGGAGCAGGGAGCTTGCTTTCATTGGAGCAAACATAGCCTGTTGAGTCCTTCCCTCACTTCCATTCCCCTCTCCCCACTGCCTCTGCCATATAATGGGATAGGATCTGTTAGCAGACGTGTGCAGATGCAGTTTGTATTGACTTGTGAGAGCCAATGGTACACATTTCTACCCAACTCTGAGTTTAGTGATGTCACATTTGTAGCTTAATAGCAGCCACCAAGAGAGTATTTACACCATGGAAATTGGTAAACCAATCAGGGCTTTTTTATTCTTGAGGATTTGGTGGCATTAAAAAACAAAATTCAACTGAGTAAATTTGAAGATATAATTGGCTATATTAAGTGATTTATGAATTGGGCAGCACCCCATCTAGCAGCCAGCAGGGTGCTCTGAAGGGTTGGTACAAAATGAAAGCTTTTTATAGGAAGAAGGGTGGGTCAAGGGAGCTGTTAATGAAAGAAAATAAAGGATCATTTTTGGGCTGGCACATCTTTTTCTGGGGGAAGAGAACTGAAAGGGTTTTTTTCTTTTGAAAATCATGCAGATTGCCTTTTCTTTCTATGGGGCATGGAGAGGGCCCATGTGACAGATTAACTTTACTGGTGCTTGACCAGAAAATTCTAGACTGGTTGATTAAGATTATGTTTCTGGGAAAGGCTGAAACTACAGTTAGATCAGGTATTAAGTCTAGGTTTGGTATCATGGGCTTTTAGCGTGAGTGACGCCATTTTGGAACTGTGGTTTTCTCTTTAACTGTGGTTTACCAGTTACCACTGTCTGTGGCACTCGGCATCCATTGCCACCTCTGTCTGTGTACCTTCCTGTAGAGCAGAAGCTAGAAAGCTGAAAAAACAACTTTCTCACACTCTCTTGCAACCTGGGTTCTGGATATGAAATAAGTTCTACCAATTGGATGTGCGTACTCTGACTGCTCAAGATTTGGAGGATGGAAGTGAGGTGATGGTTATATTCCTGTGCCTTTGGCTGGTTTCCTGTATGCAAGCAAGGTTGCGCACATGTGGAGTTTTCTGTGGCAGCATTCTGCTACCCAGTTTCTAGATCGACCTCCTTAGGATGAAGTTCTAACTATGTTCTTGAATTCAGTAATCCTAGATTCTCACTTTTATGATTGTGGCTGAGGGAGTAGCTCCCCAGAAGATCAGTCCTGCTGTGTCCTGTAGTCATTCTTGGAGGGCCTGCATAAATGTCTTCTCCACAGCCCTTCCAATGATGTTGTTAGCATCCAACTCCCCATATTAAATCCCTTCCTGTTGACATACCCAAGATGGGTGTGTTCCCTGCAGTGAACGCTGCCCCTCCCCTGCCCCTTGATTCTGCTCTTACCTTGACCTCCTCCCCCACCCCTACCCTATTAGAATGTTCTGCCTTCAATTTCTCACATACCCCAAGACTCACTTGCAGAAATCGTACCTCTACTTTACAACCCCTTCTAAATGACAGCTTCTTTCGGGAACACAAATAAATCATCTCTCTTCATAGGTTATAAATTTCTTGAAGGCAAAGACTGGTGATATGACCCTTTCTCACAGCATAACACAGCAGAGGTATTTAATAAATACCTGAAGGTATAAGCCAGCAAACTAATTAATGGGTGTATGAATGATACCAGAGCATTATTTATCTCTGACCTCAAATTCCTGCCTCACTCTGTTCTGATCCTCCTCCCCAGTGGAAAAAATACAAGCCCTGGGCCCAAACCCCAACTCTGTACTTAACTCCTTTTAGCTTGGAAAAATTACTCTGTAAGTGGATTCCTCATCTATAAAATAGGGTCAGTGTTCATAATATCTACTTTTCAGAGTTTTTGGGAGGATTAAAACTAGACAAATTGAGGTTCTTGCCCTAGCCATTTTTCACTCAGCCAGCCCAGGGTCAGGAACTGGAATTCACTACCTGCAGAGTCAGGTGGCCTTCTGTGTGAGTCCTGCCTGGTTCCCACTTGCTTTGAGTCCTAATGCAAGTTAATACACCTATTTGATTCTCCATTTCTTTGTCCATAAAAGGAGTGAGAGAGCATCCCTTCCTCACTCGGGGGGTGCGGGACTCTGTGTGTCTTGTGTGTATCTGATACTTCGTGTGCTTGCACTGTCACTATTGTGTAGCGCCTCTGACACTTGGTACCTGATCAATGAATGTGAATTTCCTTTACACTGGCAAACTTCTATCCTGGGGACATGGGGAGACTAGTTATTTAGAGATGTTGTTTTAGCACCCCAAGAATCATCTGTTGTTTCGTGTTGTTTTTCCTTTCCCCTCTTTCTATCCCTCCGGGCTGTCAGTGCTGATGGGGGCTGGCAGAGCTGTAGGCTAATGTTTCACAAGAATTTTCTTCCTGAATCAACTCTGGAAAAGAGAATGGGCAGGTGATCGAAAGACATGAGAAAGTTCCAGAAAGGGAGATGACAGAGAGCCAGGCCAAGTACACTTCTTTCCCTCTTCATGTTAACCCTTGGGTCAACATGACTGCCCCTCTGAAGGGATTGGTAAAATTCGGGGAGCAGGCTTCTGGAATCTATAGGAGACGTGCTGCTCTCAGAGCATTATTTCATTCTTTCCCTACTTCGAGGGAGAGAATTTCCCCTGCTGTTGTATTGCTAGTAACCTAGCATGGGTTCAGGATCCTGTTTTTGTGAATGAGGGACTTACCTCGTGCGCCAGCCAGGTTAGTGACGTCACCACCTGCATCTCTTCACATTCTTCACTATGTTTCAGTTGCAATTGATGATATTATATGTCAATTATATCTCAATAAACAACGACGACAACAACAACAACAACAACAACAAAGAAATTGATGGGAAAAACCTACCGGAACTTATTAGGCCCCCCTGAGTAAAATGTCAAGCAGCATGAGGTTCCAGGGGGTGATTCAGGGCTGCAATGTTATCGCCACCCCAGTTCTTGACTTTGCTCCCTTGGGCAAGCTCCCTCTCCAGCTCTCTGTGGTTGCCCCTACTGGCTTCCAGCCTACCCCTCGAGGCTTTCAGATGGTGGTACCTCCAGACTTTTACCCAGGTAGCATTCAATCCTGTAGAAGAGAAAAAGCTCTTTCTCCAAACCTGGGGCAAACATTTCTTTCAATCTCACTGGCTCTGGGATGAAGCTGGACATTAGAAACATTCACCGGAGTAAGACTTTCAGGGCCTACCCCTGGGTCTGGGGCTGTGGTAAGTCAAATTTCTAAAAATGGCCCCCCCAAGATCCCATGCCTCTTAATCCTCAGAAGCTGTAAACTTGATGAGATTTCACTCTTATGATCGTGTTACCTTATATATAGCACAATTAATTTTCAAAAAAGGAGATGATTAGGGAGAGGTGACTAACCTAACCAAAGAGCCCTTTTTTAAAAGCAGAGAACTTTTTCTGGATGATGGGAGAAGAGAAAGGCGAAGGAAAACTCAGAGAGATTCAAAGCATGAGAAGAACTTGATGGACTCGGGCTATCTTGAAGATGGAGGGGGCTGTGAAAAATATGAGGAGGTGCTAGCTTCTGCCAACAACCTGAAGGAGCTTGGAGTGGATTCTTTTCCAGAGTTTCCAGAAAGAATGCAGCCCTGCCAACACCTTGATTTCAGCCTCGTGAGCTTCTAAGCAGAGAATCCAGCCGAGCCACTCTGTGCTGGGATTTCTGACCCATGGAAATTGTGAGCTAATAAATGGGTGGTGTTTTAACCAGCTACGTTTGTAGTAATTTGTTACACAGCAAAAACCAACACAAAACAAAAACTTAATACAAAGGGTAAGGCCGACTCCTGCCAACCACACAGTTGAGAATAGGGAAAGACTGGTCTCTTACTAGGGTTGCCAAGATAAATAAAAAATGCAAGACACTAAGTTAAATTTGAATTTTGGATAAATCACTAATGTTTTTTAATATAAGTATGTTCCCAGTGTGAATTTCAGATAAACAATAAACTTTTTTTAGTATAAGTATATCCTGTGCAATACTTGGGATATACTTATAATAAAAAAAATCCATTAAACAATTAAAAAATTAACTGAACAATTAAACAATTGAACTTCAGATTTCACAGTCTAAATCAGATGTAGGCACTCTGGTCAACAGTTGACCTCCCAGATGACAGCCAGCATCAACTGCCAGCCTCATGTATGTGCCATCTTGGGTGTTCAGCCCAGTTGAGCCTTCAGAGGACTCCAGCCTCAGCCTGACTGCAACTGCGTGAGCCACTCCAAGCAAGAGCCACCTGAGCTCATTCAATCCACAGAATGTGAGAGGCAATCATAAATTGTTGTTTTACGTCACCACACCGTGGGGTGGTTTGTTACATAATAATAGATCATTGAAACAGGGGAGTAGTCTCTTAATGGATATACCAATTATTTTCAGGGAGATAAGCCTTGGATTGCCCATATGTAAAATGGGACTGATAGGCCAGCTCCCCAGAGTGCTGTTGTGAGGATCACATGGGAATATACCCTCCCGCCTGGCCAAATACTTAAGAAATGTTAGCTATTGTTATTATCAGTAATGACATCCAGCAGTAATTTTCATATATAACGTCTATCTAACTACTGGCAGAAGGAACTGTAATTTAATTGTCCTGGATCCGAAGCCATGGTTTGTGGGAAGAGTTCCCCAGCTTGTACCACTGCTTGGCCTATAACTTGGGCACTAATCACCTGGGAAATCGTGAAGCACATTTGACACAAGTTGAGCTTGGAGGAGTCATTAGGAAGTCACACCATCAGAGATTAATGACTTTTTTTTTTTTTTTATTAAAGATTTTATTGGGGAAGGGGAAGAGGACTTTACTGGGGTACAGTGTGTACTTCCAGGACTTTTTTTTTTTTCCAAGTCAAGTTGTTGTCCTTTCAATCTTAGTTGTGGAGGGCGCAGCTCAGCTCCAGGTCCAGTTGCCATTGCTAGTTGCAGGGGGTGCAGCCCACCATCCCTTGCGGGAGTCGAACCGGCAACCTTGTGGTTGAGAGACGCGCTCCAACCAACTGAGCCATCCGGGAGGCAGCTCAGCTCAAGGTGCTGTGTTCAGTCTTAGTTGCAGGGGGCAGAGCCCACCATCCCTTGCGGGACTCGAGGAACTGAACCGGCAACCTTGTGGTTGAGAGCCCACTGGCCCATGTGGGAATCGAACCGGCAGCTTTCGGAGTTAGGAGCACGGAGCTCCAACTGCCTGAGCCACCGGGCCGGCCCGATTAATGACTTTTTAAAAAATAATTTAAGTGAGTATTTAGTTATAGTTGTCTTAAATTAGAAAAAAATTCTCCCAGTAGAGATTATTGCAGCCCTGCTTGATGGCTCGAACCACGGTGGCACCCAGATTACTCCGTTATTGCAGTTACCTGGCTCCCCAGCAAATCTCTGAGCAGGGGTGGGAGGTCTAGTCAGACCAGGTTCTGATCAGCTCAGTTTCACAGGAGGATTCCAGTCCTACCCCCAGTACCATTCAGTGTTAAACCTACATTTCTACCCCTCACTGGCAACCTGAGAAGTTATGCCCCAGGAGCCGGAGAGAAACAATGTGTATGGAGCTGCTTTGAAGTCTGTGCAGCCTCTTTTCCTCCAAGCGGGTGTTCTTTACTTGCAATCACTGACACCTTTGAGAATCTAATGAAAGATTTGGACCCACTCCTTGAAAAAAATGCACACATGCACACGCTTTTGTCTATGGTGCCAAGGAATCCTGGACTTCCTGAATCCTGATGCATGGCTTCTAGGCTGTGGATCTTTGCTTTAGGTGCTTTAAAGTCTGTCACATGGGAAGCCACCCCGGTGTGACAGCCCTTTTTGGTCCCCACAGAATGATTTTCTTGGAATGGCATCTAGAGGTTCTCCATCAGCTTATTTCAAAGGAAGTTATGAGAAAGTCCATATAGTTGTGCAGAGGTGTACAATGTTCATCTTCATTGCCGAATTGTAGTACCTGCGTGGGTAAGAAAGTTCTGTGTTCTGTCGCTGTGTGTCACATGAGAATGTTGTTCATATTTTTGATAATCCAGGTGAAAACTTGCCTCCTTGATCTCCCTGTCAGGAGTAGTTGTACTTCTCCTGACTGTCAGGTTTGTTTTTATGTTACCAGCTCTGTAAATCACAGTGCAACCTGTCTTCTTTTTTCACATGGGTTACTGGGGAACTCAGTCTCAAACTTGTGTTCTGCTTCCTGCGAGCCTTCTGGGTTTCGTGGCAGGTGTTTTATATAGTCACCTCATTCTTGGCTCCATCTTACTTCCCTATCCTTGTTTTCCTTTTATCTCATTTGTTCTTGTTTACTTGTAATTTATTTTATGCTGCTCTATTATATGCAGCTCTGCAAACCTTAAATCCATCTTTGGAACAAGGCAGATATAAATCAATAAAAGTTTATGGTGGTTAATGGAGGCTCTGGACAACTTTTTTTGTGTGAAAACGATTGTCCCTGAATATATAGGCCCATTTCATGGGGTGTGGAGGGCAATTGAGGAAGGAGGTGAGAGAAGGATTGAGGGGTCTTGAAGCAGAGAAGTGGGCATGACTAGGAAATCTACCCTTACTGGAATAGAAAGAAATACAGGGCATTGAATTTGGATATTTTTTCCTATCTTCCGATTAAAATCAATAATGACAACCCTTTCTCATCCTCATGGGAGAAAATCTGTATTTAAAAAATAAGGTCATTTAAAAAAGTTATTTTATTATGAAGAATTTTAAATTTAGACTGAACAATATCTAAAGTTGATTCAACAACAATATCAACAGCTCCCATGTACCCCTCACCGAGCCCCAATAACGATTAACCCATGGCCAATCTTGTCCTATTCATATGGTTTTCCTGTATGATTATGATTTTAACTTTTAATCAAAGTATAATATATGTACATAAAAATGCACATATTGTAAGTAGATGCTGAGCACATTTTCACACATTGGACACACTTGCGTAACCAGCATGAAGGACAAAAAGAAACTGAATATGACCAGGCCTCCCAGAAACCTCACTCTGCTCCCTCCAACTCCTCCCAGGGTGACTTCTCTCCTGACTTCTAATGTCATAGATGAGTTTTGCCTGGTTTTGACCTTTACATAAATGAAAATGGACAATATGGACTCTTGAGTCTGCCTTCTGGTGCTTAATCATATATCTGTGAGACTCATCCAGGCTGTGCATCTATCAGTAGTTAATTCCTTTTTATTGTTGAGTGGCATTCCCTTGGGTGTATGTGCCATGGTTTGTCCATTCCCTTTGTATGTTGTATTTGGGCAATGCCAGTTTAAGGCCATTATGAATAGCTGCTATGAATATTCTAGTACATGTCTTTTTGAGTGAACACATGTGGGTGTACCCATCCTTTGTTATCCTGAAGCCAATCCCGTGTATCATATCATCTCACCCACCATTATTTTATTATGTATTTCTGAAAGAGGACGTCACCACAGTAACATTTAGGTGATCGACAGTTCAGGTGATAAATACCCCAAAATTAATAATAAACATGAATAATTCCTTAATACAATCAAATATCTCATCAAGGTTTAACTTTCCAATTGTAAGATATCTTTTAAGGCTTTGGAGCAAATAAAGTATGAGGGCAAGCCCCAAAATACCTACCAGAGATGGACTTTTGTTGATTCCAGCTCTGCTTGCAGTTAAGCTTTCTATCAGGTAAGGAGCATGACTTGGGGTGCACAGCAGCTGAGAGAGGCTGGAGTGGTGGTCCTCCCCCTTCATCGCTGTTTTCACTCTCTTCACCTGGACAAAGCAACCCTCTGTGACAATTGTATCAGCCAACACCACCATGATTCTCAATGATTCTTTTAAACATGAGGAGATAGGCACCGCTCTCCCTGCCCTGCTGCCTGAGAATCACTGGCTAGTAGACTGCCATAAAAATAGCTCGGAGAAAACACTTCATTCAGTAAGTAGCATTAATTCTTCAAACATCGATTTTTACTATCTATCTATCTATCTATGATCTATCTACATCTGTCTATCTATCTATCTATCTGTCTGCCTGTCTGTCTGTCTGTCTGTCTATCATCTATCTGTCTATCTATTTTTGAAGGCTTGGTGATGTCACACTTCCTTATGATTTTTACTTTAAAAAAATTAAATTTATTGGTGTAACATTGGTCAATAACTTTATATAATTTTCAGGTGTACAAGATTATAATTTGACTTGTATATACTCCATTCTGTGTTTACCACCTGAAGTCTAGTTTCCTTCCTTGGTGAGATCTCACCTTATTATGATTTTTATTTTTTAAAAAACGTTTAATTATGGATTTTTTCAAACATACTCAAAAGTAGAGAGAAGAGTATAATGAACCCCTATGTATTCATTACCCAGCTTCAATAATCTCCTCAAACTTTTATGAAGAAATGAGTTTGTGTTTCAAGATTGCTGATTTATCATTTGTCTTCCCTCTTCAAACTCCACTGAAATGATAGACAGGTAAAGATAAGAAAATAAATGTGTGTGTGGGGGTTTCATGGAGCAGGAGTGAGTGTGACTCACAGAGGAACAAATTGATACTTGTTAAAACTGGGTGATGGGTTCACGGGCGATTCATTATAATATTTTAAAAAAATCTTTAGTTGTGGTAAAATACACATAACATAAAATTCACCATCTGAACAATTTTTAAGTGTACAGTTACAGCAGCATTAGGTACATTCACGTTATTGTGCAACCAATCTCCAGAACTCTTTTTGCAAAACTTGAAAACTTTTCATCTGGCAACTCTATACCCATTAAACACCAACTCCCCATTCCCCTTTCCCCCCAGGCCCTGGCACCACTACCTTTCCACTCTCTGTCTCTGTGGTTTTGATTAGATACCTCATATAAGTGGAATCATGCCGTATTTTTCTTTTTTTGTGGCTAGCTTAGTTCGCTTAGCATAATGTTCATTATAATATTTTATCTACTTTTGTATATATTTGAACTTTTTCATACTAAAATGTTACGTAAAACCAAAGCCTAGATGAGAAGCTAGGAAAGTTGTCATCAGTGGGCCAGAAATTTTGGGAAGATATAAGGTAAAGGAGATAGGATTCTCACAGCAGTGCTGAAGATCTCATGATTTTACATAAGTGAAAGAGAGCTTTTGCTTTCAAAGATGAGTCTTCTGGAAAACTCTGGAAGAATCTCCAATCAGAAGCTGCAAGTGTTGGAGAAGGGAAGATGGGCTGGGGGGCTGTTGGTTAGTCTGTGAGTAAAGGGCTCTGCCTCTGACCCCAGCTCTCAGTGAGCTGGCTCTTGATATTTGCCTCCAAGTTAAAGCCATGAGAACACCTCTCCAATGTGGAGGTTCTCACCTAGGATATCCCTACAAACAGTGGCTGGAGAAAAAGGCATAGCCCCAGGCAGTGACCACTGGGGGAAAGGACTCCTCACACTTGGAGAACAAGCTAGTAAATATCAACAGGATAGGTGGTTTGATCCAACCCTTTCTCACCGAAATAGTCATGAGAGTTCGAGCTTCCATAACCAGAACTGGCGTTCACTGTCATGAGAGTGGGCATTTTGCACTGGAGTTTAGAAAGTGCACACCAGCCTCCACTGTAGATAAGCCTGGACCTTTATCTCTAACAGGAACAGAGAGTACAGAATTATCAAGCATATTTGAGAAAAACCAACATTATGAAAGAGGCACCAACCTAAACCAGCAAGAGAACTAATCCCCACAGAATTCTCCCAGGATATAGAAAGATATTTAAATTAAGTAAAAGTGCTATTCAGAAATAAAAAGCTGACTGTTGTCAAAAGAATGTGTCAGAGTTCTTGGAATGAATAAAGTACAATTGTTAATGTAATAAGCTCATTGGATGGAGTAGCCAACTGGCCATGGCTGAAGATTGAATTGATGACTGCGCTGAAAGATTCTCTCAAAAAGTGCAAAAAGAAAAGCAGATTTTTTTTCAAACCATAAGAGAAAAATTAAGAGACATGGATCAGAAGCTGAAATTAAAATATCGATCTAATAAGAATTTTCAGAAGCAAAGAACAGAAAGCTTACAGGAGAGGAAATTATCAAAGTAATACGACAATAAACAGGTTCCTTGAGCTGGAGAAAAACTTCAGTCTTCAGATTTAAAGAGCAGACCAAGTGCCAAACAGGAAGAATTATAAAAGGCTCATCCCCAAAGGCATCACAAATTTGAACTCCAAGGATAGTTTAAGAAAAAAAATACACATCTTCCAGAAAGATAAAAATAATGACGTGACGTTAAACACCTAAGCTAAAAAACTTGAAGACAGTGGAGCAATGTCTTCAAAATTCTGAGGGAAGATTATTTTGAGATTTGCATTCTGTATCTGTATCAGTCAGGGCCCAACCAGGAAAAGAGAACCCAGCAGCTTTATCCTTTTGGAGCCAGGAGCATGAAGGTTCTCCCTTGCTCCTGCCTTTCCACCTCCTACCAGTGCCTCCTATCGGGGGAACATACCAGAAAGGCAGCTGGGAAATGTTGTTTGTAGTCTCTCAGCCCTACTGGTATAGAGCTGAGTTTAAAAGGGCAGGTATATTGCTGAGACAACAAGTCAGTATTTAAATGTGAAGGCAAATTAAAGATGTTTTTGGATATGAAAGGATTAGGGACAATCTAACACTTTCTAAAAGAATTCTTTGAGGTGTTCTCCATCAGAGCAATAAAGTAAGTGGATTGAAGAAAGAGGAAGACGGAGAACTGTCAGTCTCAGCAAAGACAGAGACAAATGTCCTGTGTGTATGGCATCTCCTGTGAGGGAACCAGTGTCATGACACACAGAGGAGGCAGAACATCCCAATTCAACTGCCTGTTTGCTCCTTGTGGAGAAGCTTGGCAGGCAGGGGAGGGAGAGCAGGACAGTGAATGTGTGGGAAGGTGGCATTTGAATGTGGATTTATCAGCAGCTGAGATGGGGTGAAGGTACAGGGTCTTCCCTGGGAAAGCTTTCAGTCCTGACCCCAGCACTCTTCTACACCCCCTTTTAGCAAAGAAGGGTAGGCCCAGCTGTGTTTGAGGGACACTTCTGCTTGCAGCAGCCCCACTTGGGCCTTCTATGCCCTCATTCTGGCCTCTGGCTCTTTGGTACCCCCTTTCCAGCCATACCCCGTGCCCTGTCCATGCTCTCCCATCATCACAACTTGGGCTGACCAGATCTAGATTCTTCACCATTTAATTTGTGCTTTCATAGGAGGTGATGGATTAACCAAAGGAATGAAGCACCAACTTTAAGCTTTCAGGCAATTTATGGCCAGTGGAAAGGAGGGAGAACTATTTAAGTACTTCTCAATTCATTTCAGAGAGGCCACAGTTTTTATATAAGTATTTCCAGGAAGGAGAGTCATGCAAAGACAAGAGAAAATTAGACGTTGGGGGATAGCTGGCTGGGGAATGGTAGGGATGGTAGAGGTCCTCTGGATATCACCTGATGAAAAGTACCTTAAAAAGAATCTGTAAAAAAATATGTTAAGAAACTTAAAATGTATCTTAAAAAGCTCAGGTAATAAAGACAAAATTTCCCCAAATGTGCCAGGTACTGGTAATTGCCTACCCATGACCGTTCTTCTCTTCCCCCTTACTACCTATTTCAGTTTGCTCAGGCTGCCATAACAAAGTACCACAGATCACCTGGCTTAAACAACATTTATTTGTTTATTTTTTATTTTTTTAAATTAAAGTTTATTGGGGTGACAATTGTTAGTAAAGTTACATAGATTTCAGGTGTACAATTCTGTATTACATCATCTATAAATCCCATTGTGTGTTCACCACCCAGAGTCAGTTCTCCTTCCATCACCATATATTTGATCCCCCTTACTCTCATCTCCCAGCCCCCACCCCCCTTACCCTCTGGTAACCACTAAGCTATTGTCTGTGTCTGTGAGTTTTTGTTATGCAACATTTATTTTCTCATAGTTCTGGAGGCTGTAAGTCCAAGATCAATGCGTCTACACTTTGGTAGGGTTAGATTCTCCTGAGGCCTCTCTCCTTGGCTTGTAGATGGCTGTCATCTCTCCATGTCCTCACAAGGGCTTTCTTCAGGGTGTTGTTTGTGTTCTCTTCTTATAAAGGCACCAGTCGTATTAGATTAGGGCCCACTCTAATGACTCCATTCTAGCTTAATTACTTCTTTAAAGGCCCTATCTCCCATAGATATAAAGAACAAGCGAATGGTTGCCAAAGGGGAGGGGGGGGATGGGAATTTACAAAAATAGAGAACCTATCTCGAAATCTGGTCAATTTTGAGATACTGGGAGTTAGGACTTCAACATGTGAATTGTAGGGAGACACAATTAAGGCCCTAACACTCCAATTTTATGCATGATGGCAATGTACCCAACTGAAAACTTGTATTTCCCACCATCTTTTGCAGCTACTGATCAACAAGACGAAAGCTGAAGTTCTTGGGTAGGATTTCTGGAAAGCTCCTTAGAATAGAAGCCGTTCAGCTCAGGAACCCCCTTCTGCCCTTCCTCTTTATTCTACCTGGAATTCTGACTTGATGGTTGGAGTTCCGGTGGCCATCTTAAGAGAGATGGTCATCTCCTAAGAATGGAGGTAAAGAGGGCTGGGTCCTTGGTGGCCTCATGCAGCAGCCATAACAGGCCTGAATGGCCTGCCTCTAGACTGATATTACAGGAGAGAAAAACAAATCCCTCTCTTGTTTAAGTCATCAGTTTTCAGGCTTGAACATAATATCTAATTGTCAGGGCAATAAGTACTTTGATTTTCCAGTCCTAGAAACACGTTCCCTGCAGCCTGACAGGGCAATTTGTAGGGTGGGGCCTGGCTGGAGGGAGACTGGGCTGGGGAAACCGTGTCTCCGACACTGATGGAAAAGAGGCAGAGAGAGACGCTTCGCACTGATGATTCTGTAGCTGAGAAATTGGCAGGCGGCGTTAGCCCCTCTGAGGATCTAGAAACAGACGGTGTTTGAAGTGGGGTGGGGATGCCATTCTGCGTCTTCTAAGAAGCACCTGAGGATAAAAGCTCTGGAAGCTGAGGTGTCTGTAAAAGTGACAAGCTGAGAATCACTAAATGGCTGTGAAGGCTCCTTGGGTCCTTTATGTTCCCTCTGCGTGGAGCAGAAGGCCTCTCCGCTTAGGCAGACATTGTCCTACTCTCGAGGGGTCAGTGTGAGTGGCGTTTGTCTGGTGGGGTGTCACCAGTGAGGAGGGAGGGCTGTCGAGGCACAGAGCATGTGGGCAAGGCTTTCAGCGTCATCATCTCCCTGGGCACGCACTCAACATACCAAATGAACCTGAAGCCGGGATTCGTACATGACAGCAGGGAGATAAGCAGGGAAGAAAAGGCACACGAGGGGGATGATGAATATTCTGTTTGTGACATTTTTCCTGTATTCAGTCAAATAGAAGAAAGTGTTCAAATAACGAGCAGTCACTTTGGTGGCTAGTGTGGCAGTTCCTTGGTAACGCAGCACTTAATTCGCTCCCTTATGAGGAGGGGCAGTCTTTTGTGGGGTGCTGGGGGCAGATGAGGGGGCCTAGGAGTGGGAACAGGATAGACACTCTGGGAGAATGTTCCAAGTCTAAGTCTGCCCCTCACTTTTGCCGGACGGGCTCCCTGTTCTTCCTTCCATGTAAGGAATAGGAAAGAAGCTGTTCTGTGGTGTGTGGGCAGAGCAAAATGGGGGGTGGTGGTGTATAAATCCTAAGGATGCATACAGGGGTGCCCAATGCTGCCCTCTTCCTGTTCGCCCCCTCCCCTCATGCCAGGGCTTGTTCCCACTTTGCTACTAAGGCACGGAGGTGAGAAGGCACAAATACTGGCTACACGTTGTATTGGGATGTCTGTCTCAGGTTGGATGACGGAGTTCATTTGTATTGAGAGTAGGTACAAGAAGAAAGGAAAGGAAGTCAACACTGGATGCAGCAACCAGCAGATTAGCATTGTGGGCTACTGGGGCTCGTCCCACCAAGGATCTCTAAGAGACCACGCAGAGCATGCTTATGGGGTGAAGAAGCTGGGCTTTTAGCCACAAACTCTTGTCCATTGTTGGCTGAGGGCCACTCCCAGGAATGCCAACTCCACAGCCCTTCAAGCATACCCGACATGCAGCCCAAGTGTGACCCTGTGAGCAGGAAAAGCCCTCTTGCAGAGCTGCAGGTGTCTCCAGCAAGACACTTGAGGTATGGGATCAGTTGGTGCCAAGGGTGTGGGGTTGGGAGTGCTGTGCTTGGGCAGTACATTGCCTGGGTGTGCGAACAGGTCTGGGCCAAGTAAATGCTGTCACATTCACCTGTTTGCTCCCACATCCATCCCTGCCTTTTCTACCCTGCTCCTTCTCACAAGGAACTGCATTTCCCTGCTCCCATATTTGCCCACTTACTGGTAGGTTTCGCCAATGGGAGACACTGATGGAAGTCCCAGGGCAGAAAGACAGAAGAAGCCAGGGATATTTCTTCCTCAGTCTCTGCTTTGGATGGCATCTTTGCAGTAGCTGGGTCTCCTCCACAGCTTCAGTTTCCTCTGATAGACTGTGGTTGCACCTTTTCCCAGGTGATCCCAGCTTCTGGGTTATACTTCCACAATCTCCTCCTTGTGTCCTTCTAGCTGGAAATGTGGATGCATGGCTGGGCTTGCCCTTTCACAGCTCTGTCATTGCCATGAGAAGCACTTTCTCCCAGTATCTGCCGCCCCTCCACCTAGGACTGAGAGTCAGACTTGCTGCCGTGAGCTGCTGTGAGCGGCCAAACGATGACTAGTGACCAACTGCCTCAGTGGAGGGGGTGGGGGTCGCAGCTCAAGGCTCATAATACCAGCATGGGCAAGGGAGCTGCGTCCTACACAACTAGACTGAGAAACAATGGCTTGAACCGGAGTGGGTAAAGGGAGGTGGAAAAAGGGGAAACAGAAAAACAGACAAACAAACAAAGTCAGACTTGACTCCAATCAGCAACGAGGAGCTGTTCCCAGGTACACTAACGACCAGAAGCAGAGCTGCCCAGTCAAGCCCAACTGAGATGAGCTGACCTAGAGATGTAAAAGCAAGGATAAATGAGTGTTGTTTTAAGCTACAAAGTTTGAGGTGGCTTGTTATGCAGCAAAAGCTGACTGATACATGACCCATGCCCAACTTCCTTTATAACAAACACTACAGTACCTTCAGGGAAAGCTGAAGCATAAGAGAATCATCCAGGGTAGTGAGAGTTCAGGAAAAGGGAATAGAAGATAATATTTTGTTGAGGACCTACTATGTACCAAGCACTGTACAAGATGCTTTGTGTGTTACCTTATTAAATTCTCGTGAAAACCTTGTGAGATACATACTGCTTTCACCATTCTACAGATGAGGAAGGTGAGGTTGAGCAGCACTCATTCTCATCACCTTGAAGGTCAGTCATAAACTCTTTTTCTCTGTTTGCCACTCAGATGCCCAGTTGTCCTTTGGTCCAGGTCTGTGGTCACACCCTTTCTCTGTTGCCAGGCCCCAAGAACTAGGGAGCACTCTCCATCCCTCACCCTCCCTGGGTGAAGCATACCCACCAGACTGGCTCCGTTAAAGTCTCTCCTGGAGGGCTGCCAGATTGAAACTACTTCCCAGGGATTCAGACATTTCTGGGAAACTTCGAGTGAATTTATTTCTCTGGATATACTCATTGTCTCTCTCTTTCAGGACATTTCCTACGAGGATCAGATTAGATCCACTGAGCGCTAATCATATCCAGTGATGTCTGCATAACAGCAAGACTGTAGCTTTGTTTGATGCTTCAAATTTATTGATAACTTACATTAATTCATTTGGCAAATAATTACTGCTCACCCACTTTGAGGCAGGCACCATGTGAGGAGCTGGGAGTGAAGAGATGCATATGTCACAGTCTAACTGAAATTTGAATTTTAATAATAAATTTTATTTTCCTTTTGGCATGGCTGCCTAAAATATCCTTATGGTTTTTAGTTCCCTCTAAATACCTAAAACAGAGTGGCGTGTTGGGGCCACCCATGTCTTTTTTGGGAATGATGAGGGAAAGGAAGAGGCTGATGCAGATGGAAGGTGTTGAAAGGCATACTCTCTCTCTCGACTCTCATTCATGGTCCTCTGAGTAATCAATAAGGGTTGGATGACTTTCCTGAAAGTTCTGCTTAACATGTGAGAATAGTTTGTTGTTTGTTTTCTCTGTTGTCTTTCAAATATATGATGAGGAAAGTTCTGTGATGGGCAAGTCTATCCTTATTCCAGTTAAGCATCCAAGGCCAACATTGAGTTCTGTAATTCAGAGGTGGGGCATCTAGAGGAACCTTCTGACTATGAAAACAATATGCCACTGTCACTGTGGAGTAACACCCCTGAAGTAGCATTCTGCAAACTGTGTTCCACCAAAAGCCTGACTCCAAAGCATATAGGGACTTGGAAGAGTACAGGTGCCTCAGCCACACCGCAGATATACTGAATCTGAACCTAGGGCCTAGAGTCAGAAAAGGTGTATTTTTAATATGTCCCCAATTTCTGCCCCCCGCCCCCCTCCACCTTTGAGATAAACTCTCATGCTTCATTGGTTTGTATCTTACCCTAACATTTTCTACTTAGTGTTTCAATTCCTGGAAGAAATAAATCTAGAATTTTCTCTTTAAAAATCTAAAAACACAGCCTATGAAAGGGGAAGGATACTGTTGTAGTTGTCTATTGCTGCCGAACAAACCACCCTAAAGCTTAGTGGCAGTAAACAGCAGCTTATTATTATCACTCATGATTCCGTGGATGGACAGGGCTCAGCTGGGTGGTTTATGCTTGCGGTCGCTCTCAAGGTTCAGTTAGACGGCAACCGGAGCTGAAGTTATCCAAAGGCTCAATTGGGCTGGACCTTCAAGTTGGCTTCTTCATTTACATGTCTGGTGTCCCAGTGTCTTGCACATGGCCTCTCTCTTCAACAGAGTAGCCTGAACTTCTTTCATGGTGGCTCAGGGCTCCAAGAGGCAGGAAGTGGAAACCTCCAGTTCTCTTAAAGGTGAAGTGTGCAACCAACAAAGCTCACTTTGGAATTCTACTGCTCAGAGTACTCACAGGCCAGACTAGATTCAAGAGGTGGGGGAATAAACTCCACCTTTCAGTGGGGGAGTGGCACGCACAGGGCTGGTTCCACTATTTGTGAGACCCAGTGCAAAATGAAAATGCAGGGCCCCGTGTTTAAAAACCAGGAAAAAAGCACCTGTTAAAGGTACTAAAGTATAAAGCTTTCCCCTTTCTCCTATGGCCTCTCTCTTCACCTGTCATGGTGTTTTCCTATTTGCTATTTAATGTGGTTCTAAGTAAAGAAAAATTAAAAATTTAAATTATTAACATGATATATATATATTATGCAATGTCAGTTTTAAATGCAAATATAAGAGTATTTAACTCTTAAGCAGAATTGCCAAAATTACCCAATTCGTGTTTCATAGCTTGTACATGCATATACATTTTATTCTTAGCCCAACAGTGGTACACATTGTGCAAAACTAACTCGACTGTTTTATTTGACTTCTTGATATGCACATATTCTGCCAACATTCTACCTTTAGTTTACCAACGAGTAAGGAAGGACTGAAAGGAAAAGGAACTGTGAGTTGCCCTATTTTTCCTTTTTCTTCTATATCACCCTCTTCAGTGTGAGTGGTTGGCTAATATAGGGAAGTAACACAAGAAAGAATATGATAGGGTTCTTTGGTTGTTTGTGTTTCTTCAAACACCATTGCTTTCTTCCTGCATTTGGATTAGGTACTGCTTCAACTGTAAAGCATATCCTCTTAGGGCTGTCAGCTCCCCACTTACTCAGTCGTAGACATCACACACTTACCTTGTACTTGCTTTGAGTCTCGCTAACTCTCATGTGTTGTCAGTTCACCAGAATTCTGTGCTCCTGGGGCATCGTGAACACCAGTGCCAATGGGACAAAAAGATACGGTGTACATACACTTTGTATGTATGTCTTCTACTCATGCTCATGCTCCATTATACCATCAGACTTTACTAACGAAACACAAGTTCAAACATAAAATTGTTAAGAATTTCAAGGTGATGACAGCATAGCATTAAACCAAGCATGAGGCCACTCTGATTACAAGGCCTTGTGTGACTGCTTAGACTGCATGCCCATGGAGTTGGCCCTGGGCATATATACACACACAGTGATATGCTGGTAAATGTTTAAAAGCTGGATGTCTGGGAAAAAACCCTGATTGGTAGCATTTACTACCATGGCTTGTTTTAAGCTATGAACATGATGTCACTGAATGCAGAGTTGGGAAGGGATATGCACAGTCAGCTCTAGAGAGCTGGCTCCAGAACATGGGGGGGGGGGGGTTGAGGGGTGGGGTGGGGATCTTCAGAACAGGGTGGAAAGAATTGATGGTGGCCATCTTTGGAGATAAGCTAGCACATATACAATGACGGGAGAGAGAGAGAGAGAGAGAGAGAGAGAGAGAGAGAGAGAGAGAGAGAGAGAGACAGAGGTGCGTGCGTGTGTGTGTGTGTGTGTGTGTGTGTGTGTGTGTGTAGAATGAAAAAAGACTGAAAGGATATGTACTAAAATGTTAACAGTGATTATTTCTTGGTCATAGGATTAGAGGTGATAATAATAAAATAATTATTTTTGCTTATCTGTAGTATCCACATTTTCTAAAATAGATGCACATTACCTTTGTAATAAAAAAACGATAAAAAGAATCCACAAAATGTTTCAAAAAAAAGTTAGTACAATCTTTAAAGCATAGGTTTTGGTAGTGCAAGCCTGTAATGGTTGCTACATGCCATGAATAATTTACAAATTAAATTGATTTTAAAGCACAGCTAAAATAAATTTGATAAGATGGGGCACAGTTATGTTCTTTCTTATCATTCACATTTGTACATTTTATAGTCAATGAAGAGTGACAGCCACTATTTAGAATTCCAGCAAAGAGCAGCCATAACTGTTTGTCACCTGCTCAGCATCTAAACAATGGCCTGACTGGTCAGCTGCCTGGCCTGGGCAGGAGCGATGGGAACTAGAGTCCACACTAAATAACCAAGTTTATGACTGCTGAGGCAGAGAGGAGGAGAGGATGGTCTCTTTGGAGAACTGATGAGAACAGGAAGGAGAGTTGAAATATGTCAGTGAGACATAAGGGGAGGGGAGAATGAAGGGGGGTGTCAGCGTGTATCAAAATCTCGCACCGAGGCCATGAAATAGAGTTTCATAAAGAGGAGGAGACAGGGAAACATTTCAGGCCAGGAGCCAGGGAAGAAGAAACAAAGCAAGGAGGGTTGGAGGGAAGGGACTCAAATGACAAATCCCAGAGAGATCGCTGTGTAACAGAGTCTGTAATGGGTCTGCACGCTGCATCCATATGAATGTTGGGTGATCACAGAACTGGTCAAAGAGATTCCTAATTATCTTGCAGGTGGGTGGATGGAGACCTGCAACATTCTGTTAAATAAGCTGTGGTCAACAAAGAACCTCAGTGGATGCCCTCTAGGTTACTCTCTCCAAACGAAAGTTCCCAGAGGAAGCGCCTCAGTGGTGAAGGGAGTTCACTTCTGGCTTGTTGGAAGGGAGGAGAATTAAGAGTTTGTCTCATCTACTTTGCGTTTGGTGAAACACTAGGGACTCTGCCCAGCTTCTAAAACTCTAATGTGTACACTGGAGAAATGTGTTAAATGTGTTAATTGGTTAAGGTGCTGGTTAAAATGCAGATTCAAAGTCAGTGGGGCTGAGGTGGGGAGGGAGAATTTGCATTTCTAAAAGTTTCCGCAGGTGATGTTGACACTAGTGGTGTCTGGACCACAGTTAGCAGCTGGGTCACAATGTCTAGATAGGACAGTCTCCTCCCTCATGCTCTAATGAACGGTGCATCAGTGGATCGGTGGAGCATCCTGCCCAGTGCTGTTGGCTTTTGCAGTGGGCCCTGCCATAGGTTGGGAGGAAGTAGTCAGGGCAATTTCCCCACATCCCCTCTTCCTGTTTGGGTATTCGGTTTCTCTCCCCTGCCTGCTCTTGGCTTTGCCTCCCTCCATCTTTCCTTCTTTGCACGCCTTCCTCTTTGCAACAGCCTCGTCATTATTGCAGGTGATTTATTTTTAGAGTCAAGGCCACAGAGTTGCAGATTCTGCAAGGCCTAAAACAAATCGACAAATGGAAAGTGTTTGTCTTTGAAGCGGTGTGAAAGAGGGGCCTGCTAGCCAGGACTGTCAGGAAGCTCTTATCTCGGCTTGTTTCCCAAGCCAGCTTGTTTTCCGAGTTGCCCACATGGGCTGCCTTCATCCCCCCTCCCAGATCAGAAAGGAGGTTGAAACACAAGAAGCAACTAAAATCTCATAGTCTTTCTCCTGCAAGATCTTGCCAAATCCCGCTTTTAGCTGACCACCACGACAGAGATGGCAGGTTCCAGAAAAGGGACAAAAAGAAACAAGACAAAGTTGGGCCATGGCTGAGCCCCAAATCCTGAGTCAAGGGATCAAGGTCAAGAAGTAATGTTCATAAAAATAAGTAACTACGAGGTAGCGGGGTTGGAGATGGAAATGGTGGAAGTTGTGAGAATTGTCTTTCATTTCCATGAAGCTCCTAAGTAGGGACTCCGTGAAGGACATGGAAGAAATGACCCTGCTGGGTGAGAGCAATTGTCTAAGAACCTCTCCAAGTCCAGCTCTTGGGAACTGCAAGGCGAAGGAGACAGAACAGCGGCTGAGCCGACTCTTATTCATCCTCCTGGAGGCCCCACCAATAAAGTTAGTGCTGATTCATTCCTTGGGTTTCTGGGGTTCCAGGCCTTGGGGGGTCTTCATGGTTTTGCGGTCTCCCTAGCTTTAATTCTCATTAATATTTGTTGAATGAATTAATGAAGCAAAACAAAAGGGTCAAAAACCATGGCGTCCCTTAGATTGGGAAGCTATTGATGATCTCCACTCTGTCATCCAGCCCTTCCTGAATCTGCTTGGTCAACTTTCCTTTGGATTCTGTGAGGCACCCAGCATCCTTTTGGTCATCTTAATCCAATGTTTTCTGCCTCATTTAAACTGGTTTGCCACATGCAACCAAAAGAACTTTTACTAAGACAATAGTATAACATTAACGACTATGGCAATGCCAACACTGTTCCCACCAAACCAGTTCCTCGTCTTCCTGAGTCCACAGCTGGACTACATTTCCTAGCCTTCCTTGAAGTTAGGTTGGGGACATATGATTGAGTTCTAGGCTATGGAAAGTAGGTGGAAGTTATGTGAGTGAATTATAAAAATCTCCCACTCAGGATCCTCCATTTTCTCTTCTTGTTCTACTTTGACCTTGGAAGGCACATATTTTCACAAGCTGGAGAAAGCCTGGATCTTTGAATCACCCTGTGGAAGGTTGCCCCTGAAATGCCTGATTAGAATGTGACACGAGTGAGAAATAAATCATTTACACATTCTGTTGAACGATGGAGATTTGGGAGATGTTTGCTACGGCTCCTTCCCTGTCTTGAGTAACTGAAGGACCTTGTATCTCAGGTATGGCTGTTGACTGGAAAGGCAGTGGGGAAGATTCCTTGGGCAATGGAGTAGCCTCCAAACTGGAAACCTCTTGGAGGCATTGTCTGCAATGCTGAGGGAAAATGAGAGGCCTCCACTCTTTACCCTACACTTCTAGAATTTCTGAAGGGGTCTTTTAAAATAAAAACAAACAAGAATTCTGCACAGACCCTCCAGTTGTGCCAGTTACAGGGAATTCGCCCTGAACAGAGCTTCCCTGGAAGGGGGCAGTGGCAATGGCACCAACCCCCCCCCCCCACTTAATCAAATGGTGATTTTGAATAGGAGCGGATTTGCAGTTTTGTCTTTCACTGACCTAGACAAATGGTTATGATGCCAAAATCTTACATTATTCATGAGTCTATATGATGTTGAGGAAAGGGCTGGCTTGGCAGTTCCAGGTCTGTGCCATACTGGCAGGTCACGCTGCCTTTCCTAGTCTGTGTCCTGCTTTGTAAAGTGAAGGGGGGATGTGCAGAACAGATAATTTCCCCCCCCCCAGGTGTCTTCCAGGGCTAATAGCTTAGAATTCAACACCTGCGTGCCTAAAGGAAAGAGAATAGGTGCATCTTGAAAATGAAATGAAAACAGCAAGATGAACCTGATGATGGTGATGTGGCCTGTGCTCTCTGATTGAAACCTCCAGGTTGTCCTTCTCCCCCAGCCTGAGGCCGAGAAACAGGCATCCAGATGCAGCTGGAAGATATCCAATGAAGCTTACCTTCCAGGGTCCTGGGAGGCAGCACGGCAGAAGGGAAGGGTGGCCATAGGAGAGCGAAGAAGGCTGGAGCCAAACATTGAGCTGTCGTATCTGTGACCCAGACTGACCATGGCTGTGGAAGGCCAAACTGGGAGGCCTGGCACAGGGCCAGAGCTGTCACCGTCTGGGCATCTGAGCCCAGGCAGTCCCTGAGGTCAGCTGTCTCCCCAGAGTGGAGAGCAGCCAATTTGCACTGTCTCAGCTGCCAGTTGCCACCAAGTCACAGCAAAGAATACAAGGTACCAAAGTACTAACGGTGGCCCGTGTGGCCCACACGTGCTCCTCCAACTGAAGCTGAGGCCAAGAGGGGCCCTGGCACACAGGACTTGCCATCAGCAAACGTTGGCAGAGGGAGTTTAACCTTTCTTTTTGACCCTGCACCCCTTTGGCATCTGGTAAAGCCTATGGACCTGTTCTCAGAATAATGTACTTAAATGCATGAAATAGAATTACAGAGGAAACCAATTCTATTGAAATGCAGTTATCCAACTATTTAAAAACAATTTTGTGATGGGGTAATATATGTGCTTTTTTATTAATGCATTCAACAACAAGATTTAGTGGCAGATCTAATAACTGCTATCATTTTATCCTAGTGAGGAGTGTAAGCGATCTTTAGAGATATCTGCAGCGACTGATGTGCTGCGAAGATAGCTGTGGTTTCCACTGGTGACAGTCACAGGGACGGCTGATGCTACTATGGTTTGTTGCCTACATTCAAAATGGAAGGAAGTGCTTGATTTCAGTTAGTGAGGTTTGTAAAACTGAAGATGTAATTTTTTCCCCCCATCCAAGTTCATGGGTGTTTGAATGGTAGGCAACGACCCCTCAGCCTGGTAGGGAGTGGCTTCTATGGGACAGGAGTGCGACAGGGTGTGGCTGGGGACACAGATCAGCCGTGGAGCAGTTTTTTCCTCATCAGTCAGCAGGATAGATAGGACTAGATAGGGATTGGCTAATCCGAGCAAAGTGCTGTCTCTCCGCCCCCTGCCCAGTGGTAAGCATGGCTAATTGATGGTGGCTGGCTCCCCACAGAGTTCAGAGACAGCAGATCGCTTCTCAGTCCAGCGCTTCAGGCAGCCATCACTAAACGATCGTAGCTGGCACCAAAATGAAACCGATTTGCCATTCTAGGGCTGGAAGCTCTCTAAGGCCCATTTCAGCCCTGACGCGATATGATTACCCATGATTAAAATATGGCCCCTGCCCTCAAGGAACTTCTGAACTGGTGAGCATCTTAAAGGTCGGTGCTGAGTGAGGGGGGACACCTCTACAGTTCCTCACCAGGCATTCAGTCATTTCACAGTCAGGGCATTGATTTTACTTTTCGACTTGTAATTTCCACCTCCTGGATTCCATTATCACTCGCTCAATATCCGACGACTCGCCATTTCTCTGGCCACCGCTCTGCGACTCATGCATTGCTGAACATAAGCAGAAGACATTGCCTAAAACGCATTACTACCTGGAAGTAATGACTGGGTTTTACACAGCCAAGACCTTGATAGTTCTGTATATAAGCAATCATTCCACCTTCCTCCTTCCCAGTCATGTGGACTCCCCAGAAGGAACTCAGAGTTAACCCCCTGTGCTCAAGCCCCCAACCCAGGTCACCCCAGCCTCTCTCGTCCAAGCTCCTTCCCTTATGTGTGAAACACCCCGCAGCAGGAAGCTGCTGCTCCTGCCTTATGTTTCAGCTCTGCTGCCATTAACAAATTCTTTGGAAAACACCCAAATCTGTCCATCCATAGCTGCTAGAAGCATTTCTTTATTAACACAATGAGGAGATATGATGTAGTGGTAACAGTTTTAGGCCAGCGGTTCTCCAAATGTGGCCCCCCTGCCCGGCAGCATCAGCCTCACTGGGAAGCTTGTTAGAAAAGCGAATTATCTTCAAGACACTGATTTCATTTCTTTTGGATGATTGCGGTGATTATTTCATAATGTATACGGATATCAAAACATCAAGTCGAACACGTGAAATATACACACTTTTTAATTTGTCAATTATACCTCAATAAAGATGGATAAAGAAAGAAAAGCTAATTCTGGGCCCTAAGATAGACCCACTTAATGAGAAACTCTGGGGGTGTGGCAGCACCTGGGACCTCCGGGACATTCAGATGCACTAAAAATAGAGAACCACTGATTTTGGCTAAAACTTAGAACCCTTGGATTGAGACCCACCTTGACCACACCTGGACCTAAATGTTGACCTTTTTGGCATTCAGTTGCCTCCTCTGCAAAATGGGAGCAATAATGCTTGCCTTCCTCGCTTCACAAGAGGAACAACTCAAACAGTGAATGTGAGGACTATTTGCAAAGCCAAGGCCAAGCCACCTATTATTATTATTAGCCATTCCGTTGCAGGATGTTTGTGGGTAGTGGGGGAGAGTTAGGAATGAGGCGGCGGACTTCAATTTAAGCCAAGGGACTTGAACTCCAACTCTGTTGGAAGAACAGGGGGATCATAGTCTTCCACAGCGGGGAGACTCCAGGGTTGTCTGGCTAAGGCCATATCTCTCCCCAGGGCTTGCCTGGCTGAGGCCCTGTCACCACCTTCCATTGCTGGATTCCTAGGGACTTGACACCCCCCCCCCCTCAAAGTCACAAGCATCTGAATCCCCCTCAGGCCTTTCTCCAGTGACTCTTGTTTAAAAAGTTTCTAATTCCAGGTCAATTAAAATTCCTGGGTCTGAGCCATCCTGGGGGGAGGGAGATGACAAGGTGGCAGTCCTGCCAATGGAGACCCAGTGACCAAACAAGCAGGGCTGTTTTCATCTGCAGTCACCCTGTCAGGGTGTAAAAAAAGAAGTCAGCAGCGAGGATGGGGTTGGGGCAGGTAAACCGGCAGATGGGATGAGCTTACACTCCAGTTTAGCGGGCCAGGTGGTCTGTCAATCTCAGATCCAATGAAACAGAAGGCAGGAGAGGGAAAAGCTGGCAGAGAAGCCCCTTGAACCCAATGGGACATCCTCCCCATGGAACCAGGCTGAGACCTATTTGTAGCCCTTTCTTTGGGCAGGACCAGAAAGAATACGCATCTTATCTTTTCATTTCACTTGCCACAGGAGATCTGAGGCTTCAGCCAGATCCAAGAGCTTTCCTTAGATACAATTAGATATACTTAGGGTACCATTTAATCTTCTCAACAACTTTATAAAGTGGGTACTGATGTTAGCCCCTCATTTTGCAGATGAGGAAATTGAGGCACAGAGAATTAAGTAACTTGCCCATGTGACAGAGCTGGGATTCAAATCCAACCATCTTGCTCCATAGCCTGAGCTCTGAACTGTGATGCTAAATAGGACCCCCTTCCTAGAAGGACCTTGGGGACAGGAGAAAAACAATGGCATCTAACCCATCCGACAGATTTTGCGATTTCTTAGGAACTGGGACATTTTTCTCTGAAGAATCTCGTCTGAAAACCATGTTCTGCCCCTAAGGAAGGACTTTTTAAGTTTGGATATGATGGAAAGAATCAGAAAATACAAAACAGATGTTAACTGCTCAGATAATCAATATAATAAAAAATGCTTAACACAAAGACAAAAAACTTACACCACATGTCAATCAAGTTATAAAAAGAAACCAAATTGAGGCCCAAAATATGGTTGATATAGTTATTTTATGAAAGAGCTCATCTGAATTGATAAGAAAATATTAATAAATGAAAAAGTACACAGATAACTAAAAAGGGGAAAACAATAGATACATTTAGCTTATATATTATGTGAACATAATATCAAATATAAAACAATTTTACGTGCAGTTACCAAAAAAATAAAAATGCTGTAATGATAGCCAGTGCTTGAGGGGTCAGAGTGGGAAAACCACACACATATGTAGCTTGTGGTTTAAAAAGAAGGTACAGCAATAATAACTTCTGTCCTCTTTGTCCTGGTGATCTTAATCCGGGGAATTTATCCAAAAGAACGAAAAAAGGAGATAAGTTAGTTGATGTGATGTGCCCCTCCTCTCTTGTCTGTGGGCTGCCAACAGAAGCTGCTGTTCCTGACCATTGTGCTGTGCCTGCACTCCCTTGAAGCCATCTAGTGGCTCTGATGTCTAGACCAGGGAAGGAAGGCCCTGAGAATTCTGGAATCCCCTCTCTTATTTACTTCAGTCCAGTCTTGTGTATTGGTTTAATCCCAAAAGTAAATACGGCTGACAATGACTGACATCTTAAAAAAAATATATGGGCCAATAAGCACACGAAAAGACGTCATTAGCCATCAGGGAAATGCAAATCAAAACCACAATGAGATACCACTTCACACCCTAGGATGGCTATAATTTTTTTAAAAAAGAAAATACCAAGTGTTGGTGAAGATGTGGAGAAATTGGAACCCTTCTACATTGCTTGTGGGAATGTAAATTGTACAGCGGCTGGGGAAAAGAGTTGGGCAGTTCCTTGAAAAGTTAAACTGAGTTTCCATATGACTAGCAATTCCATTCTTAGGTATATGTACAAGGGAATTGAAAACAAATGCCCACACAAAAAACTTGTACATGAATGTTCACAGCAGCACTATTCACAATAGCCAAAAAGTGGAACCAACCCAAACGTCCGTCAACTGATGAATGAATAAACAAATGCGGTGTAGTCACATAATGGAATAGTATTCCGTCATAAAAAGGAATGAAGCGCTGACACATCCTATGCCATGGATGAACTTTGAAAACATTATGTGGAATAAAAGAAGCCGCATACAAAAGGGCACATATTATGTGATTCTATTGATATGAAATGTCTAGAATAAGCTCATCTACAGAGACAGAAAGTAGATTAGTGGTTGCCAGAACCTTGGAGGAGGGGAGAATAGGAAGTGGCTGCTTAATGGGTACAGGATTTCTGTTTGGGTGATAAAATGTTCTAGAATTAGACAGTGGTGATGGCTGCACAACATTGTAAATAGACTTGATGCCACTGAATTGTACACCATAAAATGCTTCAAATGATGTTAGGTGAATTTTGCATTGATAAAAAAAAAAATATGGCCAACTACCCCTACTGTGGACCAGGTACTGTGCGAGAAAGGCTACCTTATTACTTCTAACTTTTAGACCCTGACTTTGGGGATTGAGGCAGGTATTAATATTCTCATTTTGCACACCCTGAGGCATTCAGCAACCTGTCCCCTGCCCAAGGTCACATGGTGGTAAATTTGGGTATGGGGTCCAGGTCTTTACTCCCAAGATGTGGGGACCTTCTGAGAGGGTTCCAGCCTACTTTGGCATTAGAAATTCTCGTGTGTCCCCATTCTGAATCCAGCACAGAAGCCCAATCCCATTCAAGTGGCATGTGTGTGCACGTGTGCGTGCGTGCATGCATTGAGGTGACTATTTCTACTCCAACCTCCCCCCATCTACCCCCGATTACCGACACGCTGACCTCATCATAGACCAGCTGGAAGGCCTTGAAGATTCCGGTGTTAGGTGCTAGGTGAGGGGCAGCCAGTGCAGAGAACCCAGTAAGACTCTAGATTCACGTAGAATTGTGTTCAATTTCTGCAGCAGGTGTTCCCAGTACCCAAATTCTCTTGGTACTCACCAGTCCAGAACATTCTCTGAGGGCATGACACCCTGACCTGTGAGTTTCATGGCAATGCCCCTGGGAACATCTCCCAGACAATAATGAGTGGCAGCTAGAGGAAAAATACCCCAGCTTCCCCCCTTTCCAGGTGGGATAACACTGAGGTGTCTTTTACAGGGTCTCTCAGAGAAGCTCAGTGGGTTGACCCCTGGTGTCTTACTCTGCTGACTGGCTCAATAACACCACTCTTACTGTATGCTTCCCTTCCCCACCTTCCTCAGTCCCAAATCAATCACTTGGTCCCGAATCCTTGTCTTAGGTGCAGCTTCTGGAAGAGCCCAGCCTAGGACACCTTCTTCCCTTGGTCACTCTTGCTGTATGTATGACCTTGGGCAAGTCCTTCAACCTCCTAGAGCCTTTCAGGGGTGAACAGGCTGACCCATGGGAAGAGCTCAATTACGTCTAGATTATTAATCTGAGCAGGTAAGATGTAGGGGGAGGATTAGTTATTTTATATTCTACTCCTATACCGCCGAATGATTAATTCAATACAAGCCAGAATGCAAAAGCATGGGGGAATTTTCCAACTCAAATCTGGCCACATAAGGGCAGGAGCCTGCTGTAATCTCGGAAATTTAGCTGGAAACTATGTCTGCCTTCCACCCCTGTCCCAGCCCCCAGGGCAACTGCTGGTTAGTCTGGCCTCGGTGAGGGAGTATGAGTGTCTGTGAGTATCATCAGTGCCTGGAGGGACAGAGACTCTAATTTGGGATCCCAAGTGCTCCTGTGGCCAAAACCATCCAAATGAGGGTGACTTTGGTCTGGTCCTCCCTGGGCTCCCACCGGGTTGCCCAGAATGCTCCAGAACAAAGATGACAGGTCTGGAGGCTGTAGCTGGACCTCCAGTGTGGCACATGACCTCCCTTGGTTGAGTTTGCATCAAGCTGGCCTTGTGGTTGGAGCACCTCTTCACCGCATCTCTTTCTTCATCTCCAGGCTCACGGCTGGCCTGGCTGTGGGCTTGTTCACTTTCAGTCCTGTGTGCTTGTTCCTCGTACACACAGCTAATTGACCTCCTTTTCAGTGTGTGTGTGTGTGTGTGTGTGTGTGTGTGTGTGTGGTGTGGCTTCTCTGTAAATGAGAAGAAAGAAGCAAATAAAATACCTCAAGAGGGTGGGTTCCTGTTCCGTGCGCTTAAGCTGCCAGTCTAGCCCTGGCTGTGAGGAATCTGGGCAAAGTCCTGGCCCACAGAGAAGCAGGGACATTTGGAGGGTGAGGGTGGACGGTGTCTGAGTCTGTGACCTTGGGCTCTAGGTCTTTGGGTGACTCTCCTGGGTGTCTGGCTGGTTTTGGCGAGCTCTGTAGCTGTGAGGCTGCTTGGGCCCGCCGCCTCCCGCCTCTCTGCCACATTCTTTTTCTCAGACAAACAGATTCCTTTGCTCACTGGAACAGTCGAGCAGGAGGAGCAGCTGTGAAAACAAACACACGGCAGCTGACTGGAGGGCTGAGGCCTGTTTTCTGGGGCCTGCTTGGGCCCAGCACTCCCCAGCCACAGTGGGTGCCCTGGCTTGAACCCAGGAAGGAGAGGGTGGGCCTGTCCCTTTGCTGCCTGGGAATGGGCCAGCCCTGTTCCCTGGGTTTTCCTCACAAAGGCAGTCCTCAGGCAGCTCCTGGCAGGCCTGGTTCGCTCTCCAAGCCCCCTGACTGGCTGTGAGAGTCTCCAGCCAAACCTGGAGAGAAAATATTTAGAGAACGGCCTCTCCCTGAAGCACAGTCAGCTCTTGGGGCATTGGGAGTGGTCCTGGGCCTGCCTCCTGAGACACCCTGGGGTGCCTTGAGTGGGCAAAGCAGGCCATGGTAGCATTGTGGACGCTCCTTCCATCTCTGGGCTATTAGAACAACTTATTACTCGTATATCGTTGATTATACTCCACAGTGAGTGATGAACCATATATATGCATATCAGAACTGGAAAAGACTACTCAGAGGTAAGGAAAAAGAACCAGACAGCGGCGGTGGCCCACAGCCCGCCAGAATGTTCTCTCTGCTCCCTTTCTTGGTGCGGAACACCCAGGCCTGGGTATACACTGTGTGGGGTTGTCAGCTACATGGTCAAGGCTCCAGCCAATTGCTCTCAGCTCTGTAATCAGCACACAGCTTCCCTCCCTGGGCAGCCCTCCCAGAGCCTGGCTTGTGGTAAGCGGGAGACTTGCCCGGCGCGGAGCCCAAGCACACCAGCCACAGTTGCTCAGCCAGGACCCCCTTGGCATTGCCTGGGCCTCCCAATATGGACAAAGCTTTCCAGCATTAGGTTTGGGACTGTTTATACATTTAACTGACCAGTGTATTAGTGTGCTCGCGCTGTCATAACAAGGACCACAGACTGGCTTAAACAACAGAATGTACTGCCTCACAGTTCTGGAGGCGGGAAGTTTAAGATCAAGGTTTCAACAGGGTTGGCTTCTTCTGAGGCCTCTTTCCTTGGCTTGTAGATGGCCGTCGCCTCTCGGTGTCCTCACATCATCTTCCCTATGCACGTGTCTCTATCTTAATCTCTTTTTACAAGGACACTGGTGAGATTGGATTAGGGCCCATCTCCTTTTACCGGAATCATCTCAAATACCATCACATTCTGTGAAGTCCTTGGGATGGATAGGGCTTCATTGTATGATTTTTGAGGGGGACACAGTTCAACCCATAACAACCAAACTCCCCCTGACCTATCTAAAAAGGAGAGGGGCAATCTTTTCTAGTAAATTCTGCTTTGTTTTCTCAGCTCTCTGGGTCACATCGTGAGGCCCAGAGCCACAAACACAGCCTACAGAGAAGCCAGAAGGCCTCACAGGCCACCTGATCTACAGATACACACCCCTCACTTGACAGGGGTGGGGTCATGCCCAGAGAGAGGACAGATCTGTTTAGTGTCATCCAGCCCAGCCCAGATGGGAGGGAACTTGTGTCTCCCAATGGGCAGGCTATTGCCCCCTCCTGCACCATGCCACCTCTCCCCACTGAGTCTGTTCTTCCCACTCTGGCCTGCAGGTCTGTCTCCCACCCGGATTCCAGCCTCTCCTGCAGTTTCTCCAGTCCAGCACTCCTGGGTTATGGCCCAGAAGATGCTACTCCCACAGCTTTCCTCTGAGGAGAAGTGGGAGTAGCAGAGGCCAATCTTCCTGGAGAGGCAACTTCCACTTCTGCTGGCAGCTGTGGTGGAAGGGGTGGAGTCCCCCCAAGGTCTAGCCCCTCTTTTTCAGAATGGGCCCAGGGAGAGCTATTGACTGCTTTCCCATCTCCTCATCTCCCCATTTCCCAGGAACTGGAGGTGATGAGGGTTGGGTTCTCTGAGAAACAGACTCTGAGATGAAGTTTAGTATGTGGAATGTTTATGGAGGGCCCTTGGGATCCACACTTGAGAAAGGGAGAGGAAGGAAATGGGAGTGGGCAGAGGGAGGAGCCAAGCTGGGATCCAGACCAACAGCCTTGGCTGAACCCATAGGGAGCTCTGGAACTAAAAGGCCCATGAGAATGGTCTCCAGGTCACATCCCTGAAGCCATCAGTCATTGGGTGTGGGCTGCCCCAGGAAGGTGCTCTCAGCAGCTAAGGCAGATTGTGAAGGGGTTGGAGCTGAGGGCTGAATGGCATGAGGAAGATCCTTGAAGAGGGACCTGGGGGTGTGTGTCACAGTGCCCACCATAGGGTGATGTCATCACCCTAAGCTTGTGAGTGCTTTGAAAGCAGGATCTTGACCACCTGTCTCCCCAGTCCCCCACAGGTACCTGGCACCTAGTAGGTGCTCACTAATTACATGTGAGGTTGTGGCATCATGTGAGATCCCAGTCACAGGCCTCCCCAGGAAGTATGTTCCATTTTCAAGTTGCCAAGAGAATGGCCCTTTAGCAGATTCTTGGGGCTAGCAAAAGAGAGGGGCCTTTATTTCCCATGAAGCAGGGATAATTTGGGAAGTATTTTCCTGTGAATTTCCAGCAGATCTCAGCATTTCCAGAGCACTAGGGAACAGCAGCTACTGCTCACCAAGGAAGCCATTGCTCAGCTGTGGTCAAATTAGACTGTGTTTCAACTCACAGTGGGGAGATCAGGGAGGAAACCAGGTGGAAGTTGGGCATTGTCCGGGGAGAAAAGGATTTCCTACACTCCTTTAGTTCCTACTTTATGTTGAGAGGGAAGTCCCAACCAGACAGGTAAAGGAATAGGGAGAAGCTGTTCTTTCTGCTTTGTGAGGATGGTGGGAAGATGGGGCTGGAGCTGGGGGAAGCAATCTGAAGGAATTCTGATCTCCAATTCTGGGAGCTGGCCGGAGGGAGGGATATTTGAGAGGTTAGGGGCATGTCTGGGGCAGTAGCATGTCTGTCCCTGGTTGTGTTGGGAGCTCTGCGAGGACAGTTTGAAGGTATACCCCACACTCATCTGGTAGATTCCATATTAAAGAAAACTTGGAGCATGGCACCCTGTGGTGAGCAGTTTCCCTTGGTTCCTGGGGGCCAGCAAGGGACCTGGCAGCTCTCTCAATGGAAAGTAGCTGTGTTCTGGCCAGTGAGCCTAGGCCACGGTCCAGATAGGGAATGTCACAGAGTCTTCAAGATTCCATGGGGGCAAATAAGAGCTGAGGTGAGACAGAGCTAGCCAGGGCGATGGGACTCTGACTGCACCAGAGAGTCAGACCAGGAGTTCTCCAGACTCAGACTTCAGTTAGGGAGGAAAGGCTGTCCGCACCTCAGCAGCCACCATTCTGGGGGCAGCCAAGGCGAGTCACACCACTGCAAAGACCAGGAAGCTTCCAGAGGGATGTCCTAGGATCTGATTCCTCTCCCTGTATGAGGTCCCATAAGTCCTTCATCTTTTATAAGCTATTTAAATTGTGGTTTCAGCACCAGCAGCCTCAGCATTACCTAGGAGCTTGGTAGAAACGCTGAGTCTCAGGCCCCACCCCAGACCTGCTGAGTCAGCACCTGCACTTTCACAATCTCCCCAGGGGATTTGTGTACACAGTAAAATGTGAAAAGTGCTGGCACAAGTTCTATTCTCCTCTCCCATTCGCCCAAACACCATCCTGGTGAAGAGAGAGGCAGAGGAGTGGCAATATGACAGAACCTGGGCATTTTGCCTAAAGTGACCATTTACATGATTGCATTGCACTCAATCTACTCCTTACAACAAAAATCTCATCACCCCACCCCATCCTGCTATGCTGAGAAAGAAGGGATCAGCTACAGACAAAGAAAAGAACTGGCATCTTTCTCTGCTCATCTGACTGTCGTGTGAGATGATTTGTGAGTCTGCTATGTGCAAATGAAAGTGGTGGCTCAGGGGGAAGCCACTCAGCCAGTTACTGACAGAGGTGGCATTAGAACCCCCACGCTTTGACCTTGACTTTTTCCCACCGTTACTCAGTGTGCCTGTTCACAAACTGGCACCTGCCCATGGTAAGCTAAGGACAGATAGCAAATTGACAGAGTATATTTATGTCTGTTAACTCTAACATAAAAGTTTGGGCTTGTATTTTATAGCTTGTATTTCTTTTTCATTTCATTTTTCTAGCAAATCATTTTTATTGTACTTGACAAAAGTATCTAGCCATGACAGATTGAAATTAATTAACAAACAAACACACACAAACAAGACCGCTTCTATGTTCATAGATAGTCTGAGAAACCCTGCTTGATGCTGTGCCATTTCAAATCAGGAGGAGAGATTCTGGAAAATAGGGAAACGTCATAAGTTTGCCCCACCCTGGTATAAGCACTCAAGCCTGAGGGACCAGGCTACCTTACAAAGTGTGGGTCATCCTTGCTTTATGTCCCCCAACTTTCCCAGAGGCCTTGCTACCGTAGGGAAGGGGGGGGCAGGTATCAGTGGGGGCCTCAGGCTAAGTCATTCCATCTCCCAGCACCCCAGTTTCCTCACCTGCAACTGGGTCAACTGCAAGTGGGTCAGTGGCACAGTCCTTCCTTGACATGGCTGCCGCCTGCCCTGAAGAAGCAGCAGATCTTCGCCAGACTCCTGATCTGTAGGACGACACTCTCTTGGGTGTGAACGTCTGGGCACCAGAAGCGCCCTTCTTCTCTCCCCGCCGAACCTGGCGCGTTCTCGTCTGGCAGAGGAACAAGCGTTTTCTTTTTATGAGCCTGCAAACCTCCAGTCTCCCAGCCTCCCAGCTGGCCAGGTGCCAGGGGCCGGGCCTGACACACAGGCCGACATCACCACCCAGACCCACGGCCTTGGCTGCTCCTGATTCTGGAGTGTCTGAGTCACCACGTCTTGGCCGGCTCCATGAAAGACTTTGAAAAAATAAAGGAACAGGCTTTCCTAGGGGCCTGCTGATAGCAATCTATCACCACGTCCACACTTGGGTCTCCTTTTCCTGCAAGCCCCAAATGCCTCTGATCCAGCAAAGCGGGCTGTGGGTGTCAAATTATGAACTGCTAAACAGGGGAGGGAGGTCCAGCAAATGTGGGGTGTGTATCCTTCCCCTGTCCATCCCCACAACGCTGTTTGCTTCTGTGCATGATAAAGGAGGGAGGGAGAAGCAGGCTTTTCTGTCCTTGGCAGCCGCCGGCACATTTGTCCAGAATCATCAGACCACCCAGCATCCTGAGACGTGCTTAGGACCCAGGCGCACCATCCACCTGCGGGAACCGGGCGTCTGGAGGCGGCTGGAAGATTAGCCCTGCGGCTGGCCCCTGTTTAATGAGTGTGGCACCTGGTGTGCAGCTAAACCCCTGCTTGTTTAGACAGCCTCACTGGCTGCGCCATGCCACGCGTCACCTGCACCAGGCCAGGAGGGGCAGGCCCCTGAGGAAGGCTGTTCCTTTATTCTCCCAGAACTGAGCCCTGGCCTGCCCTGGCTTGGGTCAAAAGGATCTTGGCAAAGGCCTGCTGGGGCCTGGAAAGCCTTATTTCCTGAACGACTGAGGCAGGCCAAGGGGGCCACAAGCAGTGGGGGACACTTGGGGATACAGGTGACCAGGCAGGGGGAGATGCAGTCAGTCCCTTCCTTCCTTAACAGGCCTCTTGGAGCTGAGTGCCAGCCATGTTGTTCCGGCCTCCCTGGGCTTTCATGTTTGATTGCTTTTCAGCATGCATGCAAAGGAAAGTGGCAAGAGTCATTTGGCAGACACGGGCTGGGCCCCTTGTCAGCAGAACGGTGGAGGACCAAGTGGCTTTTCCAAGGCTCTGACTTCTGAATCAGGTCTGAAAGCTTTGGCCCTTGTCCCCTCCGAGCAGGCATCCTAGGCCAGGGGCATAGATCTGCAACCTTGGCCCTGCTTGCCTCCCGCTGCCTCTTTCCCCAATGTTTATACTCCACGAGACAGCCAGAGTGAGCTTTTTCATTCTTATCTTAGAAACTTTGATTTTGAAATAGTTTCAGACTTGAAAAGTTGCAAAAATTGTGCCAGAGTTCCTGTATCACCGTCACCCAGATTCCCTGAATATTAATATTTTACCAATTTGTGGGTGTACATTCTCTCTCTCTGTCTCTCTCTCCACACACACACACACACACACACACACACACGCACACGCACACATGCGCATGCACACATGCACGATTTTCCCCCGACTCTTTTGATATCAAGTTGTACACATGATGTGTCTTTGCCCCTAAATATTTCAGGGTGTGTTCCTTAAAAAAACAAAAACAAAATAAAGACTATCTCTTAAAATAACCATAGTACAGTTTATCAAAATCAGGAAATGAACACTGCTACAATACTATTACTTGATGGACAGATCTTATTCAAATCTCATCAGAGTCCCACTAATGTCATTCATAACAAAAGAAAAAAATATTTTTTCCTGGCCCAGGATCCAATCTAGAATTGCACATTGTGTTCAGTCAGTGTCTCTTTAATCTCCTTTAATCTGGCATGGTTCCTTAGTCTGTCTTTGTCTTTTATGACATGAACGCTTCTGTAGAGTACAGGCTGGTTATTTTGTAGACTGTTCCTTAAGTTTGGCTTTGTCTGATGTTTCCTGCAACTAGATTCAGGTTCTGCATGTTTGGCAGGAACCCCACCGAGGTGATATGTGTCCTTCTCAGTGAATCATGTTGGGAGGCACGTGATGTCTTTTTGACCTATTACTAGCAATGTTCACTTTGATTAGTTAGTTAAAGTGGTGTTTGCTAGGTTTCACCATTATGTTACTATTTTCCCCTTGTAATTAGTAGGTATCTTAAGGGCAGAACAATCTTTTAAAAACTAGAAATCCGATTAGGTCACCTCCCTTCCCTAACTCCACTTGAAATCTCAACTCCTTATCTTGATGTCCCAGTGCTGTGTGACCTGGCCCCTGTTGAACTCTGTGCTGTCATCTCCTATCACTTTTCTGGGAACTCCAGGCATGCTGACCTTCCTGCTTTTAACAGGACACACCAAGTTCATTCCTGTCTCAGGGCCTTTGTACTAGCTGCTGTTTCCTTTGCCTGGAATGCTCTCCTGTTCAGTAGCCACACGTCTGCTTCTTTGTGTTTTTCAGATCTGTTTACCGGTCCCCGAGGGAGACCTTCTCTGCCCACTCACCTAAAGGAGCTCCCCAGTTGCTCCATCACAGCACCCTGTTTTGGTTCTTAGCAAAGGACTTACTGCCATCTATGATTTGCTCATTTATTTGCTTGTTGTCTGTCATCTCTAGAAAGCAGGAACCCATGTACCTGGCTCAGGTCTGTGCCCATGTACCTAGCACAGGTCCTGGCTTGCAGCTGTGGGATGAATATTGATCAAGAATTTGCTGAATGAATGCATGATGAATGATTGCTCAGTAACGCGTTGTAAGCTGGAGTCTTAACCCAGAAGTCTTGGAGCTCTGCCAGGTTGTCTATGCTGGCCGTAGTGCAACTCTGCTGGGCTTCTGCAAGTAGGGCAGATGGCAGCAGAGTAGATTAGGGCTCTTGCATGGGGCCTTTAAGGGGGAGCTAGAGGAAACAAGAAGGCACGAGGAAGTGCGGTAGAGAGGTGGAGTGATCTTTGAGCTCTGCAGTACAGATCCTTCCTACCCTTCTTTCTTCCCTCCCTCCCTCCCTCCCTCCCTCCCTCCCTCCCTCCCTCCCTCCCTCCCTTCCTCCTTCCCTCCCTCCTTGCCTCCCTCCCTTCTTCCCTTCCCCTTCCTTCCTTCCTTCCTTCCTTCCTTCCTTCCTTCCTTCCTTCCTTCCTTCTTCCCCTTATAGTGTTGGGGGTGGAAGGTCAGGGATGGGGAATCCGATACAAATACATTTACATCCAAAGCACAAAGGCAATCCAGAGGGAATGCCTGCAGACGTTGGCAGCTGCAGAGCAGCAGGAATTGCCATGCTAGCTGGGCAGCTGGAACGAAGGCAGGCAGGCTCTTTCTGAGTTGAAGAGAGGCTGCCAGGTTACCAGTTTCCGGGAAACATGCAGAGAAGTCAGGTAGTTGTCTTCAGATGTCGTCTCACTTGCGCCCTGGCTAGAGGGTTCTCCCATCTGTCCCTAGCTCCTGTTGCATGGCTGGTAAACATGAACACAGGGAGGGCATGGCACCCGTCAGGGAGAGTTTGTATCTGACCAAAGGACTGCAAGGAGAGGGTGATGCTTAACAATAGGGGTGATTTCGGGGGAGAGATGTAAGGATGGGGCTTACCCAGCAAATGTCCTCCTAGTCGTGCTGTCTGCAGGGGATCCTTGCACGGGACTATGCTGCCAAAGATTAACCAGGACAAAGTCCCCCCCCCCCAAGTCGCCAACAGGGAAGCCATGATGACCCAAGGTGTTGTCTCTCTCACACTCCCCTATTTTTCTGTCTCTCAGGGAGTATATTCATCTGTTTGGGCTGCCATAAAACACCACAGACTGGGTGGTGTAAATAACAGACATTTATTTTCTCGTGGTTCTGGAGAGTAGAAGTCCCAGATCAAGGTGTCAGCAGGGTTGGTTTCTCCTGAGGCTTCTCTCCTTGGCTTGTAGATGGCGAACTTCTCCCTGTGTCCTCACACGGCCTTTCCTCTGTGTGCATGCAGAAAAGAGGAAGCTCTCTGGTGCCTCTTCCTATAAGGGCACTCATCCTATTGGATTAGGGCCCATCCACATGACCTCATTTAATCTTAATTACCTCCTTAAAGGCCCTATCTCCAAATAGAGTTAGATGAGGGTTAGGGTTTCAACATTTGAATCTGGGTGGGGAATGTAATTCAGCCCATAGCAGGGACAGACCTTTGACTCTTAGCAGAGAGCCATGGAGAGTCTCCCATTGGGTAGGTCTCTCAGGAGCTGTCTCATCTCTCTCTTAATGCTACTGGGGCCCCAGAATTCATTCTGAGGAATCCTCACAGAAATGCCAGGGACCTCCACTTAGGTCATGCTGCTGACCTTAACGCAATGAAACCCAGACTCTCTCAGGTGGGCCCTAGAAGGAGAAACTTCAGATGGCAAGATGGAGAGTGAAGAGTGTTGCATGTGGACCCCATGGCTGGGTTCTGGCCTGAGGTTCATCTTTTCTCATGTCTATGGGTGTGAGTGCATGTGTGTGTGTGTGTGTGTGTGTGTGTATGTGTGCTTGAGTGTGCACACTCTCTCTGATTAGAACTGCCAGGCAGGGAGGCGCTGCTGGCTCCCTTTGCTCCGACTTCCCCCACTTTGGACACTTGACACCACCAACCTGTGCCTTCTTTGGACCTCCAGCTCAGGTGTGACCCAGGACCCCTGCTTTTCTGTCAGGAACTCACTGAAATGAGATTGGAACTTTCCGGAAGCCTCTGTGGTAGCAGGGGACTCACACACAATGGCATTCAGGCTTGTGGGGCAGAGCGGGTAGTTGTAATTATCTCTTGCTATATAACAAAGCATCCCAAAACTTACTAGCTTAAAATAATGATATTAATTTTGCTCACCAATACATAGTTTGTGCAAGGCTCAGCCAGGGTACCTCATCTCTGCTCCACTCGGTGACAGCTGAAGTGGCTTGAAGCTGGGGCTTGGACCCTCTAAAGGCTTGCTCACTCATATGTCTGGTGTTAATGCTGGCTGCAGGCTGAGACATCAGAATGCCTAGTTGTGGCCTCTCCAGGTGGCTCTTGGCTTCCTCACAACATGGCAGCTAGATTCCAAGGATGAGCACACCGAGAGAGAGAGAGAGAGAGAGAGAGAGAGAGAGAGAGAGAGAGAGAGAGAGAGAGAGAGAGACAGGTGGAAGCCATTACACCTTTTATGACCCAGCCTTGGAAGTCATATAGTATCACTTCCACCAGATTCTATTTGTTAGAAGCCCATCACTAAGGCTGGTCCACATTCAAGGGGAAGGGATTGGACTCCACCTCTTGATGGCAGGAAGGTCAAAGAATTTGCAGCTATGCTTGAAAACCACCACAGTGGCTCACGGCTTCCTTCCCATTCACTCAGGACTTGGGATCTTGCCCTTCCCAATGACTGGTCTCTCTCTTCACAGAGTCACTGTCATACCTCCTACCTCCCAGCAGTGCCTTTCATGGAAGCTAGACCAGGACAGAGAGAGAGTCATGCTTTCTCTAATCAAGGCCAGACCAAGACTTAACCACACTCTGCATGGTGGACTAATTTGGAGACCCTTCACACAGGGAAAAGAATGGATTTCCTATCAGAACAGCATTTGGCTATAAGTCACAGAAATGTAAAACAACGCAGAGATGTTTTTCCCTCTCAGTTGCAGTCTACACCTGACATGGAAGTTCTGCTCTATGAGGTCCTTGGGAACCCACACTCCTCCTATCTCACTATCTCACTGCTCTGCCATACATGGCTTCCCATCCCCAGGTCACCTCACGGTCCAGGATGACTGCTGCAGCTGCATTCTGACTAGCAGAGAGGAGGAAAGTATCAAGAAGCAGCAGCAGCAAAGGGTTCTCAGAACTGTCACATGGTATTTCTGATTATATCTCATTGGCCAGAACTTATCCACATGTCCCTCCTAGGTATGAGAGGCTGGGAAATGGAGTCTTTATTTGGGGTGGCCATGTGCCCAGCTACAATTGTTGATTCTCTTAGCATGGAAAACTGGGAGAAAAGATACTGTGGGTTAAGAAGCAGACTCTGCCAAACATTAATTAAAACATTTTATGCACGGACAGTTTTATTCACTAATTTACCTCCTCTGGCTGTAGAAAAATTAATGGTCTAAAAAAATGGCAAAATGTCTTACACTTTTTGTGGTTCTTTAACTCATATCAGTTTTCCTTGGCAATTTCTCAAGTCAGAAACTTTGGTGGGGAAGCTTATTGAAGGGTTTACAAATTACATATATAATAAAATGAATCATTGTTTGTAGTAAGTAGGAAAGTTACACCATGCTTTATTTGGTTTCAGAATTTCAGCTGATCGCAACTATATGTGTGTATTACAAAAATACCCAAAGAGAGGGGTCAGTGCCAGCCAGGGGTGTTTTTTAAATTTCCATATAAGGCTGCTGTTTACTTTGGTAGGAGCTTGTGGAAACTTGTGTTAACTTGCGTGGGTATTTCTATTTATTCTAGTGGTATTTTAGACCCTCCAACAGACTGGTGCCCTGGACTGCTGCCCAGCTGGCCTACCCAGCTAGCTTGGTGTCTGCGGACACTACCTAGGAGACACTTTAAAATTTAAAGAAGACCTGGGCACTGCCCGAAAGGTATGGCCTTGGCCTTATGGTCTTCAATAGGCAAACTGTGCCTCTGTACTACACCTACCCTAATATTCACCTAAGGGACTAGATTAATTTCCTGGGGCTGCTGTAACAACATACCACAAACTGAGCGGCTTAAACAATAGAAGTGTACTGTCTCACAGTTCTAGAGGCCAGAAGTCTGAGATCAAGGTGTCAGTTGGGCCGTGCTCCCTCTGAAGGTGCTAGAGAAGGATCTGTTTCACATCTGTCTCCTAACTTCTGGTATTTCCTTGGCTTCTGGCAGCATAATTCCAATCTTCACATGGCATTTTCCCTGTATGCGTGTCTATGTCCAAATTTTCCCTTTTTTAGGGATGCCAGTCATATTGGATCGAGGTCCACATTACTCCAGTATGACTTTTTCTTAATTGATTACATTTACAAGAACACTATTTCCAAATGCAGTCACATTTCGAGGTACTGGGGGTTAAGACTACAACATATGAATCTGGGGGGGGGGTCACTATTCAACTCATAACAAAGATATCCACATATAGAATGATTTTCTTATTTGTGTGTGTGTGTGTGTGTGTGTGTGTGTGTGTGTGTGTGTGTTGTCTTTGCATACTCTGGCCTAAAGCTTCCTGATATTTTGGGGGGTAGAGAGTGGTTTTCACCAGTGAGAGCAACATGGGTTATGGGAAAGTGGTTGACAGGTAGGCCTTCAGTTCTTTTCCAACAAAGACAGGGCAGCTGGAGTCTAGTGAGAGTCTGAAATGGGACAACTACGTGCAATAGCTAGAGCAGGGGCCATTTATAGGAACATGTATCTATCTGGATGTAGTTTTAGTTCTAGTTGGTTATAACATGGCAGGACGTTTGCAGCTATATCCAATGCTTTCACTTCTAATAACAAAAAGCCCACTCCAGGGGCAGCCGGTTAGCTCAGTTGGTTAGAGCGTGGTGCTCGTAACAACAAGGTTGCCGGTTCCATCCTGACATGGGCCACTGTGAGCTGTGTTCTCCACAACTAGATTGACTTGGAGCTGGTGGGTCCTGGAAAAACACACTTAAAATAAATAAAAGTTAAACAGTAAAAGTTTTTCCACCATAAAAAAAAGCCCACTCCCAATGATAAGAACAATCAGGAGATTATCATCTCCTGTGACCCAGAAGTCCAGAGGCAGGACGATTCCTGGCTTGGTTAATTTAGTGCTCATTGGTCATCAAAGACCCAAGTCTCTCCCACCGTTTTGCTCTGCCATCCTCAGAATGTTGGTGTTGGTCCTCTGTCTTGCCTCTTTGTGTTCACAAGAGGCTTCACTGGCTCCAGATGTTCCATTCCAACACAAGTCCAAAGGCTTGACAAGAGAATGCTCCTTCCTTGAGGCCTTTTAGAAGAACCTCAACAGACTTCCTCTCATTTCATTGGTTAGAATTGTGTCATTGGGACAGGAAATGGAGTTGCCATGACTGGCTTCGACTTATCAAGTGTCACTCTCTAGAGTTAAAAAGGGCTATTGCCTTCAACACATATCAACTGCCTTTTGTCTGGATAAACTTGGGGTTATGTTGGCAGGGAAAAAGGAGGTAGGCCTTCTGAGAAGGCAACTCACAAAATCTACCACATTTAAGTGAAGGCCCTGATTCAAGTGAAGGGACAGGAGGAGGCTTTCTCTGACAGAAGTGGGGGTGGGATGGAGTGGTGGAGATGGGGAGAGGGAGGGAATGACACGTAGACTCGTCAGTCGATATCTTCTTAGAATAACAGTTCTCATCAGGCACTGAGTCTGACTTTAAGCTGACAAATGATTTTCCTTCACAATAAAAGTACAAACAGAATCCTAATTAATGAATTTGCCAATAGCTGTTGCCTATTTTATGGGCCTTAGCCCAGATTCAGTCTGTGGACAGGATGAGTGAATGTGTGTATGTGGATGTGGCCATAAATCACCCAGGTCCCAGGACAAGGGCAGTCTGGTTGGGATCTTCCTAAGCAGCCCGTCCTGAGAGAGCTGAGAGTGCCACGACAGCCATGACAGCCATGAAAGTCACAGCTGCCATGTCAGCCACAGGAGCTAGGACAGCCATGGCACCCATGGGAGACCTGTGACAACATAGACTGGCCCCAGCTCGCTACTGCTGCTTCTTGTGGCTGAGGGGACTAACATTTTCCTCAAGAGGTCATTGGCTCAATATCCTGCTGCCTGTGGATGGATATTTCTCTTTTTACTATTTCCACCTAAGGAGAGGCCATGATGATTTCAGTAATCTATGTGCTTTTGAGGAAACACCTAGAAGTGGTCATCCTGGTTGGGTTGGGGATGTGTCTGTGTCATTCATTTATTCAATGACCATGTGTCTGATTACGTGCCGGGCACTGTCCGGGGAGCAGGAGGGACAATGATGTATGAGGCAGTCTTGATCTTGTTCTCAGGGGCTTGACAATCTCACCTGGGTGCTGCTCTGAGGGACCACGGGGGAGGAAGAAGTTTCTGCCAGCCTTTTGTTTTGCACGAAAGGCAGCAGAAGGGGGAGGTAACTCTCAGGACATGAAAATGGCGGTCAATACCATCTGCTGACAAGAGGGTAGGACAACAGATGTCAGATACCACAGTGAGCATGAGATTGACATCCTGAAAGATTTGCTAAAGGTAGAGGTAGTATGCATTCCTTGTATTTTGAAAAAACTCTCCAGGTAATTCTGATGTAATCACCCTTCCCTCTTCACTCAGCCCCACGTCCCACACTGCCTCAGTAATAATCACAAATTACAAGAAAATAAGTACTGACCTCTCACATACTTAAAGGCAGTTGAGCGTCTCCCCTTCCTACAGCCTTCTCAACCCCATTTCCTTCCATCTGCCTGCACAGGTCTGTTTTCCAACTATTGTTAATGATTAATAATTTGTTTAGCATTAACTGAGCTTTCCAATGTTTTTGATTCATATTTTCCCAGCCATTTGCTACAATTCTTCACAACCAACTCTTTTCCTTCACACGGCATCAATAAATTAATTTCCTTTATTTTTGTCCTTGATGTGACTGAGAAAACCTTGTGTTCCATTTGCAATATCTGGCCCTTCAGTATTTCTCTTGTTTTCTCAGGAGTGAGGTAAACTGCAGGCTGGCACCCAGTGAGATGGCCCCTCGATGAACACCCTCCTGCAGATGAACTTACTCAGACGATGACCTTCTCATCTTCAGGAAGAGGCACTGTTGAATAGATTTCCCAACTCTTGTCTACACCGTGCCATTTAAATGCTTTATTTCCTTCAGAATCTTAGAACGACTATCCCTCAGTCCTGTCTGCTTACAATAGTAGGGTTTCCACGTTCTTTACTAACTTTGTCTTTCATGAAGTTATTACTCAGGGAATTAAACATGGCCACCATTACTATGGCACTTGCAAGAGTTCTCTCTGTCTGCCTTCATTTCCTCTTGCTACAGTGGCCTTTTGGGGCTGGAAGTTACTGAGTCTCACCAGTACCCTGCACACACCATGGCCCTATGTCTTCTGGTCCCTCAGGTAAAGTGGGTCTCAGTGACCACCACTTATAGCTGTTAGTTACTACTTTGGGATTCTGTTTCCTCATCTTTAAAGTGGTTCTTGTGAGGATGGAACTTATAATACTTGCAAGTACCTAGGGGTGTGCCTGGCATGTAACAGGGACTGAAAACATACCATTTCCATGCATGGTTACCCACTTTCAATAGACAGATCCTGTATCATCGCCTTGCGTGAGGGCTTTCTTTGGCCACCTCTGCCTGTATGCACAGCACATGGAAATGCCAAAGAACAAGGAATCCCCAGAACAGCTTGCAAGTAAAGACTGATAGGAGTTGGTGTGTGAGGACCCTACTCCCTGCCTTCAGATGGGAGATATCTGAGGCTTGATACTGCCCCCCCCATCCCAGAGGTCCCCAGTAGGATTGAGCTCCAATTGCCCTCAGTGTTAATCTGCTTGAAAACTCACCCTTTTCTGATTGGTTCCTTCTCTTCCTTGTCTCACTTCCCCACTCACCTCACAGTGTTTCTGGAGATCGTCTCCTCAAAAACCACTAGCACACAAATCCTTCTTAGAGTCTGCTTCTGGGGAAACCCAAACTAGGGCATTTTCTTCAGCTGTTCTCCCCAATTCTGATACTCATCTCCAAATTGCTTTTTGGACAACCTGTGCTCACATCAAGCTAAACACATATAACATTACGGTTACTCTCCTCTCCACCAAACTCCTGTCTTCCCTGTAACTCTTAGTAGTCGCACCATTTTCCTCAATCATTCAAAGCAGAAATGTGGACATTATTCCACCATATCCAGTCATTATCATCAACAAATATTTCTTGAGCTCCTTTAGTGGGAGAGCTGGTCTGTGCTGACCCCCTAGCCATGACTGTCTTTGTTAAGTGGCATTCCTTTCTCTCATCCCTCATGCCCTCCTCACCTCATACCAGTCTACTGACCTCCCTGCTGACATCTTCCAGAAGAAACATCTAATGATCATTAGTCCCTGTCTTTGCTCAAAACCCATCCCTGGCTCCCCACTAACTGCTGGATAAAGTTGGAGCTCCACAGCTGGGTGGGGCAGAGCCCTATATCTCCCTGTCTCAATATTAACACCCTGACTTAGCTCAACTGTCCTGTTTCTGCTCTACCCTTCACTGCTCCCTAGAGTCATTGCAGCTTCCCATGGCCATGTCTTTGCTCATATTAAATTCTACCCATATGTTAGTGTTCATATTAAATCCTATTTCATTCATTGCAGCCCGTCCCTATTGGGAAGGAAGTTCTCCTTTGATTCCTGTAGTATGGTTGGAAACACTCAGCCATGTTTATTTATTCAATAAAGCACTATGTTCCAGGCACCTTGCTTGTTATCAGTGGAGATATATTGGTGAACAAAAGAAGCAACATTCATGCCCTCATGAAGCTCATAGGACAGTGGGGGACGAAGCAGAAATAATCACAGAGATGTAAAATAAATCATGTTAAGGACTATGATGAATAGACAAGGTGTTATCAGGAAGCCAAAAAAGGTGGACGCTAATTTAGATAGTGGTGTTGGATATGCAGATAAGAACCTCCAAACATGCAGAAAATAGTCCAGGTAGAATGAGTATCTTATGAGGAGACTATAAATGTTTGAGGCACTAAAAAAGCCAGTGTGGTTAGAATTTGGTGAACAAAAGGTCAATATAAAGGGAGCTGGAGCTGGAATGGTTGTCAATGTCAATGGCCAGATTACTCAGGATCTGATAGACTGTACCAGTCAGTTTTCTGCTGCAATGCTGCTGCTTAACAAACAGCCCTGAAATCTCTGTGGCTTGCAACATCAAGCATTTATTTCCCACTCATCGGTCTTTTGATTGCCTGGAGTTCAGCGAGGCTCAGCTGTGGCTCTATGGGCCAAGACCAGGCTCCTGGCTTTGGGTTGGGCTCAGGCCAGTTCCATGTTTCTCTGGGACCAAGACTGAGGAAAAACAGTTACTTGGGGCGGGCTCTTCTCATGGCCGAGGGTAAGTCAGGAAACAATTGGAAACAATGCATCTTAAAGTCAAAGTTTGGAACCGGCACACTGTCACTTCTGTCCACTAGTCAAAACCAGTTATAAGGCCTAAGTCAACAGAGAAGGAAACATTCTGTACTGGATCTGGTCCGCTAGGAGGCATACAGTCAGATGGCAAAGGGTGTGAGTGTGTGATTCTATCTCAGGTAAAGGGAAAATTGGGCACAATATCCAGTGTACCACACTGATCTTGTTAACAATTGTGCTTTTTATTCAAACACCACCTGGGCCCCTTTGTATGTTTCTTTCTTTCTTCCCTCCCGCATTCCCACCCTTTCTTACTTTTTTCTTTCTATTTAACTAACACAAGAGTACATTTCCACTGTAAATCATTCAAGCTACCTAGATAAAGCCTAAGTTGTTTTTGTTATTTCCAGTAGCCCCCAATCCAAGTCCCTTTCCCAGACGTGACCACTGTTATCTTCTTGGATGCTTCTCTAAGACTTAAAAAAATGTATTTCCATACACGTATATGTACACAGAAACCTAGAATTTTTATGAATGTTTTAATCTGAATGATATCATATTGAATGTATTGTTTTGTAGCTGCCTTGAGTTTTATTTCTTTAACAAATACTTTCTTGAGCTCCATGGCAACACCTGGGAAGTTTGTGCTGTAACATTTTCAGTGCTAAGGGTCTCCAAAGGTGACTTTGGCCTTGGTTAGAAGGCGCTAGTGTGGTCCCAGTAACAAGTCCCATATAGTCACAATATTTCCAGTCCTGCATGCTTTTCTAGAACCTTGACATGTCCCCATCAAGAGATAGTCTATGTCCCCTCCACTTGAACCTGGGTGGCTCTTTGTGACTGCTTTGACTAAAAGAGAAGTGGCACTATGTGACTCTTGAGGCTGTGCCATGTAAGGTGATTCAGCTCCCACCTGGCTCTCTTTTGGAATGCTCGCTCACCCTTGGGACCTGGGTGCCATGCTGTGAGGAAGCCCAGGCTACGTGTACAGGCTCATGTGCAGGGAAACCAACGCCCCTGGTCCTCAGCTTTGGCTGAGCTCCAAGCTAACTACCAGCTCCAACTTGCCAGCCATGTGAGCTGGCCATGTGGGAGGTGACTCCTGCAGTCCCCTGGTGAATTGTCCCAGATGATGCCAGGTGGTATAGAGACCTGCTCAAAATGCAGAGTCATGAGCAAAATGAATGGTTGTTATGTTTTAAGCCTCTAAGTTTAGAGGTGGCTAATTATATAGCAAAAGCTTCCTGGAACCCCTACTTATTGGAACCGGGTTCCAGGTGGAAGAGGAGGCTGTGGCAAGGCTGAGTCCCCACATTATAAATTCAGGAGCCCCTGGGTATTTCCCCAGGAGGGATTCATGCCTCTGCAGCCTAAGGCTAGGCTGAGCCTGAGGGTGGGGCTGCAGTGACCCCAGCTGTGAACATTGGGGGGGGGCCTCAGTGCAGCAAGCCTTGCTTAGTAGGGTACAGGGGATATGAGAGGTAGTCCCTGGAGAACATGATGGGTTTGGTTGTAAATACAGAGTGTGAGGCGGTTCAGGGAGGGGCTGAAGTTGGTGGAAACAGCATCGAATGAAGAGTGTGGGGCTCAAACTTATATTAAAAAATTATGCATTATTTATCTGAAATTTGGCTTTGTCTGGGTGGCCTGTATTTTATTTGCTAAGTCAGGCACCCTTGCCCAGTGGCCACACTTATAAAATTGGGGGCTTAGACAGCATGGTCTTCAAGGCAAGGAAGCCTGGAGACAAAGTTGGCTGTGGATCAACGCCCTACCTGTGTGTGATCCCAGCTCTGCCACAGGTCATGGCGTGGTCTTGGGCAAGCTCCAAGCCTCATCTGTAGAATGGGAATAATATTGTCCCTTCTCTCATCGGGTTGTTGTGAATATTTAATGAGGCCATGTGTACAAAGCGCTTACATGTGTCAGGCACACAGCAAGTGTAAAATCAAAGTGAGATTTCATTATTACTCTCTCCAGCACCATAGTGCTATGGTCCATAGGCAACCGTTATTACTATTAATTTTTTTAAATTAAAGTTTATTGGGGTGACAATTGTTAGTAAAGTTACATAGATTTCAGGTGTACAATTCTGTATTACATCATCTATAAATCCCATTGTGTGTTCACCACCCAGAGTTAGTTCTCCTTCCATCACCATGTATTTGATCCCCCTTACCCTCATTTCCCACCCCCCACCCCCCTTACCCTCTGGCAACCACTAAACTATTGTTCGTGTCTATGAGTTTCTGTTTCTCATTTGTTTGTCTTGTTCTTCTGTTGTTTTTGGTTTATATACCACATATCAGTGAAATCACATGGTTCTCTGCTTTTTCTGTCTGACTTATTTAGCTTAGCATTATACTCTCAATGTCCATCCATGTTGTCACAAATGGTCCTATTTCATCTTTTCTTACCGCCGAATAGTATTCCATTGTGTATATATACCACAACTTCTTTATGCATTCAGCTATCGAAGGACATTTTGGTTGTTTCCATGTCTTGGCCACCGTAAACAAAGCTGCAATGAACGTTGGAGCACACATGTCTTTATGGATAAATGTTTTCAGATTTTTTGGGTAGATACCCAGGAGAGGGATTGCTGGGTCATACGGTAATTCTATTTTTAATTTTGTGAGGAACCTCCACATTATCTTCCATAGCGGCTGCACCAGTCTGCATTCCCATAGGCAACCATTATTAAGCAACAGACATCTTTGCGCCTTTGTGGGTAAGGCTGTGTGTGTGTGTGTGTGTGTGTGTGTGTGTGTGTGTGTGTACACACATGTGCATGCATGTATGCTCATGTGTATAGCCTGTAAAGGTAAGGAAACAACTGGCCTTGTTCTCCAGGTGTGGGCACCCGGTGTCCAGCCAGCACTTGTGGCTGAGTCCCACTACCCACTGAGCTCAACTCCCACAGCTAATAACATTGCAAAATGAGGGTTGTAGACGCATTCTCCCTTGCTCGGCATCTTTGTGGGCAGGTTTTTAATTTTAAGCAGGAGAAAACCCATCAGGTATTTGAGGCTCCTGGGGGGCAGCTAATGCTTCCTGTCAAATGCTCACCCTGGGGTGCTTTGCTACCCTGACACCTCCCGAACTCAGAGTCAGCGGCAAATTGCAGGACAAAATTCTTATGCTGCAAGTTTATTGCATATTCATAGAATTTAGGCCATTAGGCGACATTAGCTTTTTTTTTTTTTTAAACTTTTTATTGAAGTCTAACCTACATTCAGAGAAGTGCACATATCCGAAGTGTACAGCTGGATGCATTCTTACAAGCTAAAAGCACCCATGTAAGAGTCCTCGGGTCGATCATCAGTCTTCCCCCCAACCCCCCCTCCTGGTGGAAGCCCTCTCCCAGTCACTGCTTCCCCTAAGGGAGGTATCTTACCTTTGCACAGAGAGCAGCTCTGGCAATTTTGATCACACAGTATGTCTTCTTTCGGGTCTGGCTTCTTTTGCTCAACATTGTAACGGTGAGATGTATCCACTTTGTTGCATGTAGCTGCAGTTTGCTCATTCTCATTGTGATGTTCACATTCCATTGTGTGATGATTCCACCATTTGTTGTCTTTGGCCTGAATTACTGGACTCTGAGCTCCTTGATATAGACTTTTTGTACACACCTATACTTGCGTATGTAGTTTTGTAGAGCCATTCATCCCGCTGTATGGGCTTTTGGGGTGGGTTAGCTTTGCTGCGGACAATCCAGTGCATGCCTCTTGGTGGATACATGTGACATCTTTTGTGGGTATACACTGAGGAAGGAAACGAAAGGTGTATGTTAGTTCAGTGTTAGTCGATAAGGTCAAACTGTTTTCTGTAACATCAGCTTTTTATTCCTAAGGCTGAACATATCAAAGAAAGGAAAAGCAATCTAATTGAAAAATGTCTGGATACCATTCTAATAAATTGCTGTGGAAGAAATGAGGAAAGTGGCAATGAGAAAGGGAAATTTCAATTTTAACCTGTGTGGTGAGAAACTTTGGAAGTGATTTTTAAAAAACGATCTCTTCCATCTGCTCTGCGAGCTCCTTCTTGCCAGAAGCTTCTTCTAGCTCTTCCTTGTGGAAACAGGTGCCTAAAGCACAGACTTTACTGTGTATACCGGTCCCCTGCAGATCTTGGTCAAATGCAGATTCTGATCCAGGAGGTCCAGGTACAGCTCCTGGGCGATTTGCATGCTGCTGGTGCAAGGATTACACTTTGAGTAGCGAGAGCCACCCATTCCCATTCCGTGTGGCATTGTCTCATATTGTTCGTAGTTAGACTGTCTTTCCCCCTACTTGTTCCAACCGCTTCACAAGCACTAATGATGCTTCCACTGGCAGGCATTGGGGTTAGAGAAATGGGGGAAGACCTTCCGGCAGCAGCACAGTGTGAAGAAAACGCGGTGAAAACACTGGGCTCTGGAATCTAAAAGAATGATACAGTGCCCTGGGTGAGCTTCACTGGTGGTGCAACCTTGGGCAGGATACCTAAGCATCCTGAGCTTGTTTCCTCTGCGGGGCTGTTGTGGGGAATACCTGCTGGGTGCTTGGCACACGCTGGGCTCCTGATAAATGGTGGTTATCATTATTCCTGATGCGATCTCAAATAAATTTTTTTGGTAGGCGAAACCAAAAATACATACAATCATGCAAGTATACGTGCGTACAAAAAGTTATAGTCTATGTCAAGGAGCTCAGAGTCCAGTAATTCAGGCCAAAGACAAATTCTTCCAATAAATATAATTGCCACAAGAGGGGTGTGTGTGTATGTGTGTGTGTGTGTGTGTGTGTGTGTGTGTGTGTGTGTGTATGTGTGTATGTGTAGATGTGTGTGAAATATTGTGGGGAGATAGAAGAGTGGGCAACAGACTCTCTCTGGAAGAAATCAGAGAAGGCCTTACAGAGGAAGGAAAAATGGGTTTTAAAGGGTGAGCAGGAGACTGTCAAGTAGATAAGAATGAGGAAAGGTTGGGGAAAGGGATGGTCATTCCATTTGGGGGAATGGAGTGTGCAAAGGCAAACAGGCAGGAGAGTGGCCTGATTGTTCAACTGCCGAGCCCAGAGGGGCTAGAAGGTTAGTCATGTGGCAGGGAGAGGCTGGCTGCTGGTGTGGGAGAGCAGGCAGGGGCCCTAACTCAGAGGGCCTTGACTGCTACACCAGATCTGCACCCCAGCAAAATTATAAAAAAGGTTATGTGCCCCTGGCCATCCTTTCTAGGCCTTTATTTTTCCTTTAAGCAAACCCCACGTCTATTTCTAGCTTTGCTGTGTCTAATGCGCTGATGCTCTTCTTCACCCCTGACAAAACATGCTGTTAGGAAACTATCTGAGATGTACCTCCATGACTCCACCTGGGGTCCCTGCCTTCTGGTCAGGAACCATGAGATTGGACTTAGAATTGGGTGGGGGCTCAGAGTGTATGTGTGGCCGGTTGCTTACAGCACTTCTTGAAGGTCAAAAGATGGGCTCAGGCAGACCCTACAATGTTATCACCATTTGATGCCCAGCCACCCCAGCAGGACGAGTTGTCCATTGAGACACCCTAGGCCTGAACCCATAATGTGACTCTCAGCTGTTCTGTGGGGACCAGTGAGACACCCTTCTGGTGCGCCTGAGCCCAGGCAGAACAGCGTTCCTTCTGCCCGCTGGTCACCTCATCTGCCAAGAAGTGTGCTGGCACAAGCAAGAAAGCCAAGGAGACTGTTGGGTTTGGCTCCTGCAGGCGGGCCTTGGGCCAGCGCATTGTGTCCAGCCAGCCCTTGCTGGAGGATAAACTGTGACACTCAAGGTCCGGTGGCTGCTCGGGAAGGAGGATCATGACGGCCTCTGGATTCCAAGCCAGGTCTCAGCCGGCTCTCCCTGCCTGTCCTTGGTGCTTCTCAGGACAGAGGACACTTGGCGGGGGAGGGGTGGCTGGAGACCCTCTACTTGGGGCTTTACGCATTCTTGAGTTTGGAGTAGTAACACCCTTTTCCTAAATAAAATCATATTTATGCGAAACCCCAGTCCTCAAATTGGCTAATGGTGGACCAGCTCTGAAAGAAGCAAGGTGGAGGCCCACACTCCACCTTGGTCTCCACCAGCCCCCTGCCCACCCTTGCGCCCCCCAACACAGTTTTTAAAACCACGACCTTGGCCGGACCCCTCACTCCTCAGTTGAGGACACATGCCCAGAAAGAGGTTGGGAAGTTTAGAGAGAGGCTGAGGTGGCACAAACCTGGGTCAGCTATCTCTTGGGGCCAGCCTCTTGGATAGCAAAGCTCCTTGGCCCAGTGCTCTGTGGGGAATGGAGGCAGATTCAGGTTCCTTGAGCCCCAGAAGGTCCCAGGTTCTGAAGGAGGAAGCATTAGAACCAGAGACCAGCTGGCCACTGGCTGCACGGCGGGGGCACTGCTAGGCAGGACAGCCATGGCCAAGAGGATGCTGGGCTGTGGTCCTTAGGAGGCCTGTTTCTTTCTGGAGCTCATGCCGGCTGTGTGACTCTCCGGTGGGTGCAGAGACCCAGCCACCTCCTGGGTGCTCCTGACTGAAAGAAGAGCTTCCTCTTCTTTCCAGTGTCCCCTCCTTCTGCAGCCCTGTGCTTTGCCTCCCTCTTCCCCAGCCATTAGACGGGAAGTTGCTATATTAATGTCCCTTCTCCATTCTGAGCAGGCCAGTGGTATTACTGCCAGCTTTTTCCCCTTCCTAATGATTTGTCCTGGCAGCAGAAATATTACAGCGATGATTTCATGTAGAATTTCATTTGCTGTTTTTTTTTTTAATCTCTTGAAGAAGGGGCTGAGTGATTAATGGGTCTTGGAGAGATCAAAGCTCTATGTGGCAAAGAGCGAATAATAATCATAGCTAACATTGATTGGGGACTTTGCATATGCCAGGCACTGTCTCACCATTGCAACAACTCTTCGTGGTAGGCACCGTTATTCCCGTTGCTGAGACACAGAGGAGCCACACCATGGCCATTGGTCATACAATCTAAGTGATGGCACCAGGATTGGAAGCCATGGTGGCGTGGCTCCAGTGTTATCTGTCACCTAGCTATGCTGTCTTGTGACACTGTGAGGGGAGCCCTGGATTGAGAGTCTAGGAAACTGGACAAAATTAGCTCTCAGGCCCCTGCTCACCCTTCTAGCTGTAATCATTCAGAGGTCAGGCCAAACCCTGATCCTCAGGGAGCCTGAAGGGTTTTGTTTCCTCAGGCCTTCTGGGTGAGGAACAAGCATGGTGCCTCAGCCCAGCCCATGGGTTCATCACTCATTCACTGTCTGAGCAGGTCATTTTGTGCCTCAGTTTCCCCATCTCCTTTCACAAGAGATAATAACGGCTATCATTTGTGCTGGAAGCTTCACACAAAATATGTCTACTCCTCATGGTGACTCTGAAAGTTACGTATTATTAGTAACACTTTTATAGATGAGGAGACTGAGGCTTGGAATCCACTACCTTGGCTCAAGGCCACACAGTCAGTGGTTGAGCAAGTTCCAACCCAGACTGGTTTAGCTGCCAAAGCGCAGGCTCTTTTCCACCACTGCTAGCTCACTTCCTTGAAAAGAAAATATCTATTGCGTGCCAGGCACTTCTTGGGAGTGATCGCTTTTCTCGAAACACTCCCGAGAGGTCATGCTTATGGCTCCCATTTTACAGATGATGAAATAGGTTCAGAGAGGTTTTGTAGATTGCCCAAGGTCACACAGTTCAGTGGCATTAGGTCTGGTTTTCAAACCTGGGTCTCTCTGCCTCCAAGCCCTCCCTTTTTCCATGATGTCAAATGTGTGGAATGGTGGGTAACTAAACGTGATAGTTTCCTACAGGAGGTCACTTGGTTGTTTGTTGTCTTCTGAGGATCAGAAAAAGGAGTATTTGAAAGCCATAGTTGGGAGAAAGTAGGCAAGACACTTGGAAAAACCTCTTGATTTTAACAGTTGTAAGACTCCAGAGCAAGAAGCCAGCTGGGGCTGTGGAATTTGGTTCATCTGTCCATCGAAGATCTATCCTTCTAGCTCTGATCTTTGAAGAGAGATCAAGAGCCCTGGGCTGTTCTGCTGTCCTGTCTGCTAGGTAAGTCTGTGTCACCTGTCCTGCGTGTGACTTCAGGGAAGGAATGTGCCTCTGAGTGCAAGCGGGAAGTACACAGGGAAATCTCAGGCTCCATCCACGGGGGAAAGTTCTTCTCACTGTACCTTCTCCCTCATGGGGCAGAAGGTAGGTTCTATGGACCATTTTAGGGGTTGGGATGTCTGGACACTTTCAGCTCAGGGAGAGACCTGAGAGAACCTGGAGTGGGGAGAGGGGTTGACAATTTGCTGAGACCTCCCCGGGGTAAATCTGAGACCTCCTCCCGATCCTTCTGGGTCTAGGATTTACAGTGGAGGGAGCCCCCACTTCATCTCTCTGTCCCACACCCCTGTCTACATGGAAGAGGAGAAATAGAGCGTGGTGGGGAAGGGTGAGGAGCAGAAGACAGTTCGTTCAGGAATCTCACTGGGCTTTTGCGGCTGCTGATTGCACTTCAATGATCAGATTTTCCCCCTGTCACCAGCCTTGGATGATTGATCTGAAAGATGCTCAGGACATTTTGGGGATTCGATCTAGGGAATCTGCCTAAGAACCTCTGCCTCATTCTGATTCTGGTCCCAACCTCCATGGCACTTTGGACCTTGCAGCATGAACTTTTAAAATTTGGTTCTCCCCTTTCTTAAACTCTCTCAACACCACTGGCTCCTGATCCCCTTTGAGAATCTTCTGCAGCCCTCGAAGCTTTATCTGCTACTTCTCCAACACTTGACGGTGAGGCCTCTGTGGTGGCAGCTGGTGTAATTCAGTTCAGCAAATATTTACTGGGCCTAACCCATGCGAGGCACCACGGAAGACCCGGGAGGCAAAAGTGGCTTGTAGCCAACAGCCCGTGTCTAAAGCCTGACTCTCCTGTTACTGGTCGAGCCACTCTGGCCCATGGAACTTCTTTCTGCTCATTCACCCTCACCTACAAGGAGGGCACCCTGTGTGTCTCTTTCATGTATGCTAGCTCAGTTAGCCCGTGTAAGAACTCGTTAAGGTCAAGTTAATACCCATTTTACGGATGACAAAACTAAGGCCTTGAGAATTTCCCATTTACCCTAGTTCACTCAGCTAGTATGGCAGAGTTGAGATTTGCACTCAAATGGGTTTCAGTTCAACATCTACATTTTTACAATGCTCTGTTGCCTCACTTGGGCTGGTCAATTTCCCAGAGCCTCAGTTTCCTCAGATGTGAAATGGAGACAATTTTGTAATCAATGTTAAATTAAGGTTGTAAAAAATCAGATGGGGGTTTTGGAAAATGCTACCCAGTGTTGCCTTTTTATTATGATTATGAAGTGGAGTCTGTAGGCATCCCGGGAAGATGCTCTGCTCTGTGGAATGATAACTGATTCTGTGACTTTATTGAAACCTCAGGAAAACCCTTGCTGAGTAGGCACTTGCAATCTTTGCAATGAGCAGTGCTGGCCAGCCCCTTCTCCCTACCGGAATCCTATTTGGGAGCTTGGGATCCCATAACTGGACATTATTTTTGTGCTTCAATTCCTTAGAACTCCATGTGGGTATTCTGGGGAGGAGGAGGGTCGGATATATCCCAGAATGTTCAAGGAGGCCATTGAAGACGATCCGATAAAAATCCAACCCTATCATCATACACACGTGGCAGCTGAGGCTCAGAGAGGGTCAGGGACTTGTCCAAGGTCACACAGCTGGTTAGCAGCAGAGCTGGGGTGACCAGCAGCTATTAGAACTCTCCCTGTGGGACTGGAATTCGTTGATGAAGTTTAATTCTCAGCTTCTCTTGCACAAAGGATCTGGGAAAGGTGCAGGCATGGTGGGGAGAAAAGTCAGGGGGGCTTGGGGAGGGGCAGGAAACGCCTTCTGAAAACCATTGAATACTGGAGCTGATATAATCCGGGGATCCCCAAACTGGCCAGGAGCCCCAGGACGCCCACCTGTAGTGAGCCGGGAGTCTGGCACTGAAATCAGTTTGTAAATGAGCTCCCTGCGTTCCTCATGAGCTCATTGTGGCACAGCCCCTTCCTTTGCCGAGGCTCAGGTCGCTGTTCCCAGCAGTGGGGTCTGTCCCAGCCCCTTCTGCCGCCTCCATGTCTCCAGTTGACCAGAATCCTCTTTGCCCACAGCCACCGTGGACCTCATAACAAACACACGGGGGCCAGGCCTGGAAGATCTATTAGAGCCACTCCTGCCGCTGCCCGCAGAGCGGGAGGAGAGGCAGCCAAATGCTGTGCTAATTATTCTAGCTTCCAGCAGGGTCTCTGAGGTCCCAGCCATGGTAAATCTTAACTTTCATGCTATGGTGCACCGGGATGCAATTTACTTCAAAGAGAGCATAAATCCCCACCGCGGAGTGTATCAGAGGAGTGTTACATAAAAGTGGCCCATGTGCTTCCCACCCTTGCTGCCTTCGCTCTCTCCTCTCTTCTCCCTCCCTCACTCCTTGTAAGTTTGAAAAAGCCAGCCTGCGGTTGGCTACACATCTCACACGCAAAAACATTTACACACACACACACACACACACACACACACACACACACACACACACGTCTGCTCCCAGCCTTATAAATCACCAGGCTTGGTGACTTGGCAGTGGGAACACAGGCGAGCTCTATTTTTACCAGCACAGTCCACAGACAGCCCTGGGGCCCCGCCTTTCCTTACAGTGACACCTACTGGTGCCAGCTTGGGCCAAAGGCAGCCGTTCCTCTTTGGACCCATTTCTCAGGCTTTGGAGATGGTTACTGACCCAGGCCTTGCCCTTCTCTCCGTTCCTCCTTTCTCAGCCCCCTCCAATCTCTGGGGAATTCCTTCCAGCAACAAATATCCTCCAGGAAGCCCCGCCCCACCACCATCGCCCCCAACCAGGCTGGCCAGAGGGGCAGACGGGCATTGCTGACATAATAATTATCTTCCACAGAAGCTAGCGCAGCTCATTAGGATGTCAGAGGATCATGGGAATTGGGGAGGGGGACTGCCTACCGGGTCAACCCCCCAGACCCCAAAGCAAGGCTCTGTCCTTCTAATGTAACCTCCTAGGGGGTTGTCCAGTTGTGTTTTAAGCAATTACTTCCCTGTGAAAGACATCTGTTATCTTCACTGACACACACGAGACTGGCGGCTGACGTGGTTTCTGCGAGGGGCTTGTGAATCCTGACATTGTCATCACAGTCCTGGCTGGGGACAAAGGGGGTAGGGTGAGACAGAGGCGAGTCTGTCTCCGGTCCCCTGGCCCCCGCCCTGGCCTCCTCCCAGCGACCTCTCCGGAGGCAGCCGTGCCAGGTCTAATGCTCCTAATGTCATCTTTGCAGATCCATTTGTGATTCCTTGATGCTGTAATTACTGTGGCTTCGCTCCTTTCCCAGCCGCTGCCATTAGCCAGGCAGACTGCAGGCTGCGGTGACGTGGCCCTGGCAGCCTGAGGGGCCTCTGTGGATTGCTGGGGGTGGGCAGGATCCTTCTGGCAGGCCCAGAGACCCAGGGCAGCTGATGGAGCTGGCTAAACACTGGCGATTAGTGGCTTTTCCCTGTCACCTCTGGCAGTCAGTCAGCTGTGGAAAATGCCCCTAGGCAGAGGGCAGGGTGACACATAGTTTCAACTCAGCCACTGACACACTGGTGACCCTGGGCAAGTCACAGCTTCTCTGAGCCTTGGTTCCCTCAGCCATGAAAAGGATGGGGGTGGACTCCATGGGCCAGAAGCTCCCTTCCAGCCAGGTTTGGGATTCCTCTTCTGTTACCTATTTCAACACCTGGACGGGTCTGTACAAAAGTTGAGTGATTTTTTTTTTAGAGGCCCAGGCAGGCTACCAGGTGTATCCTTGGGACTAGAGTGGAAAACAAACATCCCAGCACCCTGCCTTGCCAAGAACTCTGGCCATAATCGCAGATACTCTCTATTGCTTTCTGTTTTCACACTTCCCTTCTCAGGACAGAATCCCTGGGATGGAGTCTCAAACTAACCCAGCCTGCATTCAGGCTTTGAGGGTGGGAAGAGAGAAAGAAGTGAAATGGCTTTGTACCTCCAACTTGAACAGGGCCCCTCCCATCTAGATCACTCAACCCCTGGCCCGCTGAGAAACGTCCTTCCTCCAGGAGGGCCTCTTGCCTCTCTCCCAACACTGTGCAATGGCAGCCACATTTTCTGTACTCAGAATGTGGCTGTCATGTGGCTCATTTTTTCCCATTTACTTTGGGGAAAAAAAACAGCAAGGGGAAGGGTCTGAGGGAAATTTATAGACTCTCAGAAATGAGAGAAAAAAATTAGACACTGAAAAAAGACAAACCAAAAATTTGCACCTCATCCTCCACTCCCCCATTCTCTCCTGCATCCCAAGCATTGTCCTAATGCCACCGATCCTGATGGAAGAATGTTTGTGGGGACAGAGCCCCAGAAAGTAGTTTACAGGCTCTCGGCCTCACGTGGAAGGGTGCTGGCTCGGGTGGTGATTGGCCGTAGGCTGTGGCCGGTTAGCCGATTGGCCGCTGCTATAACTGCAGCGACTACGGAGGACTGCCGAGGAGCCGAGCAGAGCCGAGCAGAGCCGAAGAGAGCGGAAGAGGAGAGCCGAGAGAGAGGAACAGAGGAGAGAGTGGAGAAGAGTCGTCGGTCGGTCGGTTGGCGGAAAAGCGGACAGCAGGTCGGCGTCCGGTGGGCCCAGCCTCCAGTGAGACCATAGAGGTATGACTCCCCTACCTATGGCTCCGTGGGTGTTCCTTTTCGGCCTCACCATATCCTGCGTTCTTGTGTGGGGAGCGGGAGCAGAGACCCTGCAGGCCGCCCCGCCTGAAAGATGGCGCGGTGAGAAGGCCTCCGCGCATGACAAATGGCGCAGCGAGCAGGGTCTCCCGCACGACAATGTTGTCCTAGTGTTCAAGTGACATTGAACACCTGGCTGAAGGTGAAAGTGGGCGCTGTACAGAGAAGTCAGCTTCGTGGTCGTTTGGAAACATGGCAGCCAATTCTTTGGCACTTTTCGAATTGAGAGGTGGGTTCTATGGCCCCACCCCCTGGATTCTGGGTGGGCTTATGACAACTTCAACCAAACGAACACTCCAAGAGTAATGCTATGTGACTTGCAAGACTAGGTCATAAAGGCCACGGAACTTTTGCCTCCTTTACTGGAACACTCACAGTTGGAGCTCCAAGCTGCTACGGGAGCAGTGTGACTACTGGCTGCCACGCTGTGAGGAAGCCCAGTCCACATGAGGATGTGACACGTGGGTGGGCCGATCAGCAGTCCCAGCTGAACCCAGCCTTCGAGTCATTTTAGCCCAAACAGCAGACATGTGAGTAAAGGAGCCTCCAGATGATTCTAGCCCCCAGCCATTGAATCACCCCTCAGCTATTCAAGTCTTCCCAGCTGAGGCCCCACATATCGTGGAGCAGAGTCAAGCCACCCCAGCTGTGCCATCTGAATTTTGGACCCACTGAATCCAGGAGCATACTGAAATGGCTGTTTATACCACTAAGGTTGGGTGGTTTGTTAAACAGCAAAGAGATAATAGGAACAGCCCCTCGGCCCAGGGTCCTGCCTGACATCCAGCCTAATGCATGAAGACATGGACACCTGTTTTCCATAAAGGAAGCAGGAAGTTTTCTAGAAGGCTGAGAATGGCACTGAGCCAAAGGCTCTGCTGTGTGGGCTGCACACTTAGTCCCTGGCTGCAGAACTCTGCCCAGTTCCAGGGGGAGGCTGAATTCTGGGCAGGCGTGTCATTGTTACCTCCAGGTAAGACTCAGTGTTTGGGTGAGACCTGGGAGTCTGGATTCTTGGAGCTGTTCAAGTCTCATTTCATTTCCCACGTGGCCTAGAAACCTTGTAGCTGACATTGGGAGAAGAAATGAAAGATGTCCCAACCCTGTTATTCTCCGCCAGTTTGTAACGTAGGCCTAAGGGGGATGGCTTTCATGGGGAGGGAGGATTGAGAGAGAGCACAAGAGCAAGAATAAGTTCACATCTTTTTGTGGTTTACCTGTCAAAGGACAGAGGACAAATTCCCACCCAGGCCCCAAGAATGTCATCTGGTGTTGTAATGTATGAGGCCTTAGCTGCCACTTTATAGTTTCACAGACGGGTGGGGGTGGGTCACATTTGCCTGCCTGTAACCAGAATCAGCCTGCTGGTCTGTGACTCCTGCAATTTACAAGGAAATCAGACCCACTTTTTCCATTCTTTGGAATAATTCAGAAGACTGGCTGTGCATTCAATACTTAAGTGCATCCTAGGCTATCCCATGATGCATTTAAATGTTTGCTGGAATTTATAATCAGGGAATGAGATAATCACGACTTTATTTTATGTCTCAAATTCAATCAATGACAAATTCCTAATTGCTACCTGGAATTCGATGATACTGTGTTACAATGCTGTTTTTGATCCCTAAAGTGTTCAGGAGCCTAGATTGATAAACTGCTTGCCACAGAGTGAAAGAACGCAACCCTGACATGACAATACAAATCTTCTTAAGCTTGCTTTGACTTGCTGTCCAATGTAACTTAGCAATTCTCATCTTTGAAGGGACACATTTTGACTAAGTGGTAAGCTTGACTGTGAGCAAGACCCAATAAGTCACTAAATTTTGATTAGTTGGGATAAAGATTTAGAATGAGGCTTCAGAGAGAAGGAGAGGCACAATTCAACTTCTGGAAAGAAGGTACTGCAAGGCCTGGGGGAGGAGGAGAAGCCTCAGTAAATAGGTTTCTGTCTTGGTGGCCCAATGGAAGTAGGGGTGGGGGCGGGGTTTGGGCCTGTAATTAACTGATGTCCTTCTGGTGCCCATCCTCCTCCCTCATGTCCTAGGCAGTGGCCACCTGTCTTCCAGCTGTCTGGGACTGTCTGCTGGAGCAAGTGACATCACAGTGACGAGAAACCACCTCCCCTTTGTCTGGAGCAGCTATGATGTCATTCCCTCTGGCAGAGAAGCAGGATGTTGGCAGCTGGGATTCCTCCGGGTCCTCCTGAAGTGATAATTGCCTTAGATTTTGTTATAAAGTGCAGCTGCTAATTATCTTGTTAAATCACAGCCATATACTTTTGGATTTTTTTCCCTTTGCAATCTATTTAAACAGTCTGGGAGATTAAATAAAACCACATACCCTAAACAAAAACAAAAATACAACCCAGACGCACACACAAAAAACACTGCTTCTTTCAAACACTATAAAAATAATTTTTTAAAAATGAAAAGGGTACAGATATGGCATAATTAGATTGCTCCCATTAAAAAGTCATCATTTCAAGATCCTCATATAAATATCTGCATCCCGTTGCATATTTTAAGCAATTGCATAATAAGCCCCCAAGTGAAAAACAGAGCAAAACTCATTTCCTGACCACAAAAGGAGAAAGGAATCACTATGTGCTCAGAGTTCCAAGGAGAACTGGATTACATTCCTCCCACACAGACTGGAGGGAGATGGAGTTCATTGCTCCAGGGGAGAGAATTATGACAACACTTAGCTGCCGTGACATGCGCTACTCTGCGCCTCTCCATGCCATTGGCCATTAGAAGCGTGCAGCTTCCACTGAGGTCAGAGGGAGGAGGAAGAGGACTTGGCCCCCTCCTTTTAGAAAACCTGCCTTGAGTTCCAGCATCAACAGGTGAACAAACGTCAGGCACGGCCCGAGTGTCCCTGGCATTGTTCCTGATGGGCCATTTTCAAGCTTCTGATTTTTGTGGGCCTGCTGGAAGTTTGCCAAGCAGGGGCAGAGGAGGGAACAGGGCATGGGCATGGCCTGCGAGCAGAGGTGCCCAGGAAGGCTGGGTGGTGGTACAGCTCAGACCTGGGTCTGCATCCTTGCCTAGTACTCCTAGCTGAGGCTCAGTTGCCTCGTCTGTGAAGGGAGAATCATGCTACTTCCTACCTCACAGGACAGTTGTGAGGGTTAAGTGGGCTCATGTTGGAAAAGCCCCTATGCAAGGTTGGCACTTAACCAGCGTCGTGGATATGGTACAAGGGGGCCCACCAATTATGGAGGGCACCCTTCAGGTGGGTCTTGTTTGCCAGAGAGGCCAAAGTCCAGGCTGTGTTGGAATTCTTCCCATGGCGGCCCTGGGCTGTGACCACTTTTGGCCAGCACACCCCCTCCCTTTCCCCTGCTCTGCTACTCTCACCAGGACTCCACACTGTTCAGCCAATCCCTCTTGCCCACTTCCTTTGGGGGCAGGCCCACTGCCCAGTCCTGCACCTGATCTGCTGGCCTGGCCTGGAAGTAAGTGTCAGGTCAGAGGCAGGCCAGGTCCCTCCTGTAGGGAGGAACAACCACGCTAGCTGGAATTCCCTTATAACTTCTCTCTCAGGGGCTGGAGGCTCCTCCCCGAACAAAGGGCTCTGAGACAGCTGGCAGGGATCTCTGTGGGCCCAGCCAGTTACCCTGCCAGCCGTGGGCCAGACTCCCTGCAGACCAGCCCAGCCTGCCCTGGCCTGTAGGTGGGGATGGGTTGGAGGGGGGTGGAGGAGGCTGCTGAGGTCAGTCTCTTTTGGGGTCAAACTATACCCCCTCCACCACAAAATTGCACTTAGAGGCACACCCCCTAGTCCAGAATGCATCCATTTGTGTATAGAGGGCATGTGGGGGAAGGGCAGAAAATGGTTTACAGATTGGCTTGTCTATCCACAGAGTCTCTCTGTAGAGAAAGATAAGACCCCAGTACAACTGGCTGCCACAGAAAGGTGACCCGGTGGCTGGGATAAGGATGGAAGGGGACTTCATTGTTCATTCATTTGCGCCTTTTGAATTTTGAGCCATGTGAATTTATTAGTTGTGTAAAAATAACTAAATAGAAATAAATACATACAAAGTCGTACATAAATACATATACAGAGACATAGATATATACATACATATATAGTAGTAGATATCTGTTATTTGTGCCTACACAGCACCCTGATTTCTTTTTGAGGTAACAACTACCCCCATTCTCAGTTCATGTAGTTTGAATTTAACACTTCCCACCCCACTCCCCCATGCACTCTGAGGGTAGGTGTATGATTCAGGCTTACCAATCAGAGCTCAGGATACCCCTGGCTGTGATGATTGGTTCAAGCTTGGGTTTATGACACAATAGAGACCAATGAAATCCCTTCTTGCAACTTTTGTTAACTGCTATAAGAAAAGAGACACTCGCTGATGTCTGGTATTGCCGACTGGAAAGACTACAGTGCTGTATCAGTCTGGTCCAGCCAGCAACTGTCTTTGCTGAGAGTGAGGGGAGATCCTGCTTTGGAATGAAGTAAACACTGAGGAAAACAAAAAAAAAAGGTGGGGGTGGGGAAGAGACACACACTCACGCATACACGCACACAGACAGAGAAACAGGCTGTTTTTTAATACTTGAAACCCTGGATCCAGCCACACCTGACACGGGCTATATTCCACGAATTGGCCAGTTATATGAGCAGATAACCCCCACTTTGGTTGCTTTTTTTTTTTTTCCCTTTCCGTCTGTTTTTGAGTTGGGTTTCTGTCCTTTAAAACTGAAGAAGTCATGACTGCTTACATATTTACATGAAGTTGAGTTAGGATGAAAGAAAATATCTGGAACAGCTCAGAGCAGAAAGAGTGGCAAAGAAAGCCTCCTAAGTTCTCTGTAAGTCCCAGCTTGTTCCTCGAGGATATGAGAATTGTATACATTTAAACCTTGGATCTTCTCGTTCCTTTGCTTAGCAGTCGCCACCAGCCCCTCTGAGCTACTGCCCAGCTATCTGGTCTGGTCAGAGCAGGGTCCTCGTCCACTTGACCAAGCTCATTTGCCAGCTTTCTTTCTCCCTTCATCATTTTGGCCACCATCTTGGTTATCTTGAATTTGGGCCATTGAGAACATACCACTTCCTTGCAATAGGAAAAAGAGGCAGCTAGAAAAGCCTGGACGAGAAATGAGAAGACTTGGGCCCAAGCTTCCCTTTGTCATGTGACCTTGGGTAAGTCCTTCCATGCCTTCATTTTGACCTTCATTTTTCTCCTCTTAAAAAGAGGCTCTATCATACCTTCTCTGAACTTCTTGAGTGTAATAATCTTCTTTGTCTTCTTTCCCCTCTCTTTCTCTCCTTTCCTTCCTCTCCTTCTTACTGTCTTTCTGTTCTTTGGCCTTCAGATGCAGACAGTGTAGTTAATCATACATTTCAGATCATGTCACACTGCCATGCTCATTGATCCAGGCGTAGGCCCCTCTCATTTTATTTATTTTCTTATTTTTCCTTTACATCCCAAACTCCCACTCCAGCCTTCTTTCCCCATCCTACCCCCAGGTCCAGCACCTACCCTAATATATATCCTTTGAAAGATATATGGTGTTTTTTGTGCTTTATAAGATAGATGGTATACATGTGCTTTTAATTTATGAGAATAGTAATTTAATATAAAGCCATAGATCGTGCTCCTTTTTCACTCAACACTATGTCTTAAAGATCTGTCCATGTGCTGTATGTAAATCTGGTCAATTGATTCCGACTGCTACAAGCAATTTCATCATATGTATCTACCACCATCATATGTATCTGTGTCATACGCATCTACCACCATCTTACTTCTCCTTTCCCTTTGTGATGGATGTCCAGGTGGTCCTCCATTCTCTGGCACTGCAAATGCAGCTATGATGGACAGCCTCAGTCATGCTCTGTCACGAGCCTGTAGAAGAGTTTTTCTGGGGTGAAGACCTGGGTCATAGGGTTTGCACAGGTTTCATTTCTCTAAGTACCACCAGATAATCTTCCAGAATGACAGTATTACTCTGTAGTGTCACCAGCAGTGCATGGGAGTTCCCATTTCCCCACATCTTCTACAGCATTTGGTTTTATTCAACTTTGTAAATTTTGCCTATGTCTTAGATGTGAAGTGATGCTGTTTTAATTTGCATTTCTCTAGTAACTTATGGAGGTTGATTTATCTCTTCATCTTCTTCTTAGTCATTAGAGATTTCCTTTCTATGAATTGCTTACCCATATCATCTGACCTTTTTCCCTGTTTTATTTTTAAAATAATCCCTAAGAGTTTGTTACTTATTTTGGTAACAGTGAGCACAAATACCTAATGAAGACCACACGTGAAGGCAATTTATGACAGTCTGTAACTTAAATATGATTTGTTTTCCTTAAAAGTCTGGTTCACTTTTTTCTTTATAAAATAAAAAATCAAGAGTGGTTTTTGAAGCAAATGAACCCTCTGCCCCCTCAAAAAGAGAGTGTACTTTCAGTTCCTTGTCTAGTTTTGTCAGAGACAGGTCGGGAGGAAAAAGAGATTGAAGGATGAAAAGACAGGTTAAAAGAATAGAAAGAGAAAAACTCCAAAATAATCTAAAAGAAGAGTTCGGAAAGGGAGAGAAATGATGATCAGGGGAGAAGCCAGACAGAGACAGAGAGAAGGAAGAGGAGAAAAGAAGAAGGGGAGAAGAAGAGGAGTAGGAGGAGTGGAAGATGAGGAGAGAAAGAAACATAGAAAATGAGAAAATGAAATAGAGGCACAAAGACAGCTGGAGACAGAATAAAATGGAATGCTTTTTAAGCCTGTTCTGAACCCCTGTGCCCCACTGACTTATCTCACCATCTCCTCAACCTCTGACTCCTTCTAGGTCTCTCCAATGTCCTCTGGTTTGAGGAACCCAGACAAACCCATTTGTCACAAAGTAGCTGATGAGGGCTGGTTCTGACGTTATTGACACAATGTTCAGAGCTCCAACACCACTGTTTCCAATTCTGTCTGTCTCCTGCCTAGTGCTTTACTACTTCTGGTCTGGGCATCATTCTCCAGCTGGTGCTGGGAAGGAACTTGTTCCCTCACTGGACTGTGGACTTCCTGCGGGCAGAGCCCACTACTTGGCTTGGTGTCCTTCCTCTCCTTGGGGCTTGCACCTCAGTACACAGCCCATAAACATTTGTTGAGTGGATGAACCGAGGGGTCCTGCTGCATCCACCTTCTGAGCACACATCACACCGCGATGACCCACCCACAGCCAACCTCTGAACTTCTCAGGAGTGTTTCTCATGAAATGCCTTGTCAGAGTGCCAGCCTTTCAACTAAGCACGAAGGGCCCAATCGTCTCCCCACAGCCAGCCTGCGGAATGCTGATGGAAAGGCAAATGCTGTGGTCCGTGTTTAATATGGATGCATTTCAAACCTCGCAAATGAGCCGAGCAGAGGAGAGTGCCGTCCCTGTGAGCAAGCGTGGCATGCGTTTGGAAGGCAATCCGCATTCCAGCGGAGCGTTTGTTCTGGAGTTATGTCACAGGCACCTCTGCCAAGGGAAATAAGCCACTTTTATTCTTTTGATAAGAAGTGCACTGGATGCCTGTCAGGAGGGTCTCGAGGCTTTCTGGAACCTTGGCCAAAGATGGAAGCCCTGGAAAAGGGCAGGATGCTTCCCTGGTGTTTGTTGAATGGCACAGGAGAGCATGTGTTTTTCCCAAACTATGGGATTACCCTTCACAAGTGCACATTCTAGAAACTGTGGGAGTGAGTGGGGGCAGGGGACTCCATAAAGCTCACAGTGGCAGCCCCTGCTGCTTCCTAAATCAAGTTCCTTTCTTACATGAGTCCAACAATATATTGCAAATATCAAGTTGGCCTCGTTAATGAGCATTAGATGATAGCTGAGACACTTAACAGTAGGTAACACCACTTTAGGCGAGTCCTAATATGATGCCCTTTCCTGCTACTTTTAGAACTGAATGAACAAGAAATGCAAGAGGGCATTTGGGGTTTGCTTCTCATTGCCCCATAGAGTGAAGCCAGGGTGGTAAGACAGCGATAGCTCAGCGAGACTGTTTGTAGCAATGGGGACAGTATTTTTTTTCTTCTCTTTTTAATTAAACTGCACTAGGCTCCACTAACTCATTCTGGACTCAGGAGAGTTTAATAGTCTAATTCTTCTCCCTGTTGCGCCCCACCTCTGGATCTTTTTTCTAACAAGGAGCTAGAAGGACACCTAACCACAGGGAGAAGCTTTTTGTCTTAGGAGGGGCTAGAGGAAGGGCAGGGTCTCATAGGGAGTACTAACTCTATTCATTCGCCAGTTGCTAAGTGCTGATGAAGGCCTGGCCTTGGCCCCAGTGCCATAGGGCAGGGGTCGGAATCATCTAGGATGTGCTTTCTGCCCTCCAACATCTGGTAGTCTAAGAGGGAGGCCTTTGTTTCAGAGGGCCACAGTGGAAAGAAGGCAAGGAAAGACACCATATTATCTGCTTGGGAACACCTAGAAGAGTGGTTGAGGAAATTGACTGGAGGGCAGAGAGATAAGGAAAGCTTCCTGCAGGAGATGTGCAGGGAGGGTTTGCCTTGAAGAGTAGCTATGGGTAGGGGGAGGAGTGGATCTATCTGACAAGGGAGCACTGCAGTCGGGAGGAATCTAATGCATTTTCAAAATACGCCTCATCCTCAATGTCAACATCACCTGGTGGGGGGTGCGGGGGTAGGGGGTAGGCTTGACAACCGTGAGTACTGGGCCAGTCTAACCCTACTGTGGTAGATCATTTGCGAAGATGCCTGCAACAAATCCTCTCATCCCCTAGGCCCTTTTGCAAAGTAACTTTGCCTCTTCTTCCATCAAGATGTGGAGTTTATTTCTCTTCCTCTGGTGACTTGATTTGACCAATAGAATGTTGAGGAAGCGATGCTGGGTGACTTCTGAGACTAGGCCTTTAGAGACATGGCAGCTTAAAATGTCGCTCTCTCTTGGACCCCTGGGACCACCATGATATATAGAAGCCCACTCTACCAGTCTAGCCAACTGGAGGGTGAGAGGCCATGTGGAAGCCAACTGAGACACTACAGGCAACAGCCAACACCAGGTTCTACACATGTGAATGAGGTCATTTTGGACCCTTCAGTTCCAGTGGCTCTATCATGTGGCAGCAGCAGCATGAATGAACCCAGGCAAGACCAGCAGATGAACCATGAGAAATAATAAATCATTGTTGTAAGCCACTAAGTTCTGGGTGGTTTGTTGCATAACAAATTCTAATAGCAATACTTACTGAATGAGAATTTTTAGGAGTGCCTGGCATCCATCCATTCTCTCTTTGTCCTGAAATAATATGCTAATTTCCTTGGGAGAAATGACCCTCCTTCACTCTAAGTGGTCTCAGTGGGACTGACAATCATTGTGTCCTCAGGCCACTGTCCTCTTAGCCAGTCACCCAGAGCATTCTCTTCTAGAGTCATAGTAATTGGTTCAGGGATGCGCAGATGGGATAAACTGGGCCAATTGGCAGCTTCCCTGAGATTTGTTATGTGAATGTTGTAGGAGACTCTTGCTTCCTGTGGGATCTCAAGCTGTAAAAATCACAAAATCCTCAGGCTGATAAGTCCAACTTCCCACTCCACAAAAAAAAAAACAGAACAGAAAGACAGAGAGAGAATGACAGAACCCTGACAACATCATTTGAGCCTTTGGAAACAGTCAGACTAGAATTCAAGAAACCCCAGATCTCTCAGTTATGTAGCAAAAGGGAATTTGCATTGACTTTCTGTCTCTCACCTGATAAATATATTAGCCACACCCTGTATCCTGCAGTAGCTATCAGTGCTTGCATAACCCACATTGTTCTCCTTTCTCAGCTTTGCCCATGACATTCATGGTAGATTGCATTTTTGCTCTTAAGTCTTTACTCCATTTGGGTAATAGGATTACACAACCATACCAATGTGACTGTACAGGCCCTCCTGTTATAGTAGGCAGAGAGTAGTATCCTCTGCCCTTAATCATGCTCAGCTATGCGACTTGTTTTGGCCAATGGAAAGTCAGCAGAAATGATGTGAATAGAGGCTTTAAATATGTTTGTGTGGTTTGTGTTGGCCTCTTGCTCTCCTGCTAGTTGTTGTGAGAAGAACATTGTGCTGGTAGCTGCTGGTCTTGGAAGGCAGTGTTATGTGAAGCAGCCCTGAAACTAACCTACTGCCTGGAGCCAAGCTCAGCTGAAGAAAAATAAATGATTGTTATTGTAAGCCATGGAGACTTGGGGGTTGTTTGTTATGTAGCAGTATTGGCAGAAACCTGACTGATACAAGGCATGAGCCAGGGGAGCTAACAATATTAGGCAGATTCTCTGCTTCCCCCCTTTTCTCAGATCTCTATTTTCCCATAGCATTTGGTACAGGTGTCTTTTCTGGCACTAATTATGGTGCATGGGGTTAGTTGTGCCTCTGTCCAGCTCTCTAGGTAGCCCACAAGATCCTCAAGGGCCTGGCACAGTGTCTGGCATTCAGTGGATGCTTAATTCAGGTTTGATCAATGACTGATTGACTAGCTGAATGTATGTCTCAGTTGGTCCTTTTGCTTGTTGATGTAGCTGGGGGTGGGGTCCGCCTCCCTAGCAACATTTTCATTTATCTTCTTATCTATAAATTAGCTCAACCTCACAGGACTGTAATAATAATAATAATAATAATAATAATAATAATAATAATAAAAAATAATCATCATAATAGCAAACATGTATAGCTTTTACTATGTGCCATGCACTTTACATATATTAACTCCTTTAACCCTGGTGACCACTCTATTAATATTATTTCTAGTTTATCAAGGAGGTAATTGAGGTACAGAGAGTAAATCCCACCTCTGCCACTTACTGCTGTGTAACTTTGACCAAGTTACACAGCAGTAAGTGGCAGAGGTGGGATTTGGACCTAGGCAGTCTGGCTTCAGTCTTTGCTCTCAAACACCATATGTAAAAGTACCTCATATAGCAGTAATAGATTTATCAGAAACAAGACCCACATGCTGGCCACTAAAGGCTATTTTCAAATATCCCAATGTAATATCACAAAGGTTTAATCAACTCATATCTGCGTGATGAAAAACATGGGTTTGAAAAATGGTGCCTGTGATGTATCCGGCTGTCGTAATGATGGAGCTGAAGCTCCTGCACAGCCGATCTGATTGTCTCTAGAAATCATCACTCATTAAGGCATTGGGAGAAAAATGAATTGACCCCAGAGGCCACGTGGAAAGGCGAAGCTCCCGGGTGAGCTGCTCTAGGACAGAGCAGAACTAGGCTCCAGGCAGCCAGGGAAGCCAAAGAGAATTATATTTAACATGACACATAAACACCATCTAAAAGGTGGGTGGTGTGGAAAAATATAAATTTGATCATTGTCTGGTGAGTCAGAAATCCAGTGGCTTGAGTATCCACGTCCACACACTTTTAACTCCATAGCATTTCAGATGATGAAATAGAGTTCTTCTTTAAAGAATGCTGCAAGAATGGAGAAATGTTAATGGTGATATATTGGCGATGGCGACAACCAGAGAACAGAAGGCAATAACATCATAGCGGGGAGACACGGCTGTTCGTTTCTGTGAACATGGCCACACGATGAGTTCTGGACTCTCAGAACACAGCCACAAACATATAACAAGTTTCTGTGTTGTGGATGGCTGTCTGCCCATCCAATGATAAAGCTCTGGCTACAGGTACTTGTCATTTCCCTTCTTTTGTGGGCTCCGGAGTTTCCCAGAAGCAGAATATTTACACGTGGATCAGGCAGGAGGCAAGCTTGGCCCTCCTCATTTTAATAGATGCAGAAGTGTTGACGCCGAGAGAAACCAAACTCTCCCCAAGGTCACACGGTCACAGCATGAGCTGGAAAATGGGGCATTTGGTCTATGGCCCAAATTTCCAGAGGCAGCAGGTCCTCACTGCTCAGCTAAGCCTAGAGCAAAGCTTTTTGAAAGTGCAGGCTCTGCTCCAGCTTGCCAGGTCATTACCTTGGGGGCAGTACTTTGGGGTTGTTGGTGTTTTACAAAGGAGACGTCTTGGTCTCAATCTCCTAAGGGTTGCCATACATGCAGGTCATAAAGAGTTTCCTCCTCAGTCCCAGGCTGGACAGGGAATCTGGCCACCTGGCCCCTCTTGGCATCTAAACAGAGCCTCCAGACCCCCAGCACGAGAGCAGGAGTCTGACTTGGGAGCACACGTTGTACGATGCAGTCCGTCCGTCAGAAAACATTAACTGAGAATATGACATGAATTAGTTACCATAGTACACAATGTCAGTGTTCCCCGGATCTCCTTCCACACATTTTTACCTTTTTTTTTTTTTTTTTGTATGTCCTCACTCCTACAGTGTGCTTTTCCCCAGCCAGCACTGAGGGCTCTTTTTTGGAGCATAGACCTCAGGCTACCAGAGCCACCCTGCCTGCCCAGAGAGCCCGAGGAGCCCTGGGATATGCATCCCCCCCTTGCTCCCCCAGCCCCGAGACCTGTGTTAAGCAATGGCTGGCAATGGGGGAGTGTGAAAGACAAGGCACCCTCTGTAGGGGCCCTGCTGGAAGTCGCATCTTACTCAACACCACCCACCTCTTTCTTCTCTTCCTTCCCCACTCCCTCTCTGACCTTCCCTGGGAGTTGATCCTTAATCAGTCCCTTGCACATAAATCCTCATATCAGGATGTGCTTCTGGGGCTCTTGGTCTAAAACAGTCTCCATTCTGGACAAGAAAGATGGAGCAAGGTCCTGCCCTCATGAAGGCCTTGTGGCGGGACATATTTTCAGTCCAGACCATGAAGCCAAAGTGAGCGTGATGGCAAGGTGATCTGTCGAGATGGGGGAAGAACAGCTTAGTATGTTCATTTAAACTTGTGCTGTTCGTGCCCTTTAATATTTTCTATTTTTGTGCATGTTTCACCATGAAGATAATTTTAGGACAATGATATAAATGAAACAAATAATTTTAACTCTGTTATGGAGTGAGTGCTCAATATGTTTTTATTAATAGGGAATTGAGATGAAAAAAATTTCAATACAAGAGGTGGCTGACCTGGTGGTAGAGATTAGTGTGTCCCCAGTGGAACGGAAGACCCCACGCTGCCATTTTCCAGCACGGGAATATATTGAAGACTGTAATTAAGGCACCCTCAAGGTCTTTTCCATTCAAAACAAGCCCCGCCTCTCTAGCTTTTCCTACCAGCTTTATCTTTCTGCCCCTTCATCATTTCTGTTGCTTTTCTTTGGGCTTTCTCCAAGTTCCACAGTCCTGGCATTAATTGTAAGGCCCAATATTCCTATAATTGCAGGGTAAGTATTTTTGTGCAGATCACAAGCCTGACCTCCTTTGTTATTTAGTTTGAGCTGGATTCTCCATGGACAGAGGGAGAGGCATGAAATGAGTAAATATTTAATTCAGGAGAAGCCTGCGGCTTCAAAATGTTTTCCCATTCGCTCGGCACTGGCCCGCATAAGCTCTGGGTTGTGCCCTGTGATGAAGGTCTGGCTGCCCCAGGAATTCCGAGCTCCTCTCAGCAGCACCTTGAAGACGGCTCTAAGTGCATGGGCCAATAGGAGCCCAGGAAATGACTGCACAGCAAATTGAAATCAATGAACAGAAATAAATGCCCCGACATTTGCAGGTACTCTTCACAGACACATCAGCGACGCTGCCATCAGCAGCTCCTGAAAATTAAACTCTCGATGCTGCCCGTGGGAGGTCCTGGGCCAGGGAGGAGACACCTGGGATGGGGCAGGTGCTGAGGTTAAGGATTGATGTGGGAAAGGAGGACAGGGGAGGACAGGTGGCAGAGAGGAGGATCATCAAACAGGTGAGGGTGTTCAGAGCCTGGAGGCAGGAGCCAGGTAGCGGTAAGGGAATTCGTGGGCATCAGAGAGGTAAGGAGTGAGCCAGTAAGAGACGATATTCAGAGGCAGCTGGTGTCTGGGAAAACATATTCTGCCCCTGATCTGCGATGCTGCAGGCAGTCACCTTCGCCAGGATATGCTCAATGTATGAGTTTTCTGGCCACCATGTCCTCTTTGTGACCAGTGGCTCCAATCTGAGAGTGAGCTGGCTGAGGCTCCAGTGTACTCTGTCATCGTAGGGCAGAGAAGCGGCTTTCTGAAACCACCTGGCCCTTAGTTGTAACACACCTGTACCAATCGACACCTTAGCATTGAGACTCCAAAAAATAGAAATTAATGAGACTGAGAAATGACATATAACCAAAGGTATGAATACGGTTGCAATTTAAAGACTGCATTAACATTCCATTACACAGTAAGGTTCTAGATGTCAGAGAACTTGTTTTAAATGAGTTCTGTTAGTTACTAGTTAGTGGATGAAGCTCCAAAATTTTGTTAAATGATAGCAATGATATTAAAGATATTTGAGCAATTAACAGTATACAAAGTGATTTAAAGAACTGTAGATGAAGTCCTTATTCACTAGGATTATCTCCAAGAAAAAACTTTTGTTCTGTATAGGTTTACACTTCCACAAATTCCAAGAAGTGAGTATTTTTCCATCCATCCATCCATCCATCCATCCATCCATCCATCCATCCATGCATGTAACATGGACCAGGAACTGTGCAAGTCACAGGAGATGCATAGAAGAGTAAGGCATTCTTGTACTCAAGGAGTTCAGGGTGTAGTGGAACAACTTTGAATTATGCCTTCAATTCAAACCCAGATAAATTTTTGTTGTATACAAGAATTACATGCTTAAACCTAACCCAGTGCTGAGTGCACCAATGGATGAAAGAAGACCTTAGGGGAAAAACAATTCCAGGCAAGAAGAGCCACCTGTGTTGCCTGATTTTCTTCCTCTCAGTTTCTGCCCTTTCCCCAGGAATGTTTTTATACTGATTTTCATGGCTGTGCCTAGACCCCAGAAGTTCACTATTCCTCTTTTTTCCTAGGCCTATGTGGACACAGATCTTTCTCTTTACCCCTCGGCAAAGTGGGCAGGCAACCACAAAAGCTAAGAAAAAAAAAAAAGAAATCCTAAAACATAAATATTTTTAAAAATGGCGTAAAACTATTTGCTTATGGATTAAGAATTCCCTACCTCAAGAATTCTAGTAGGATACTCTGAGCTCTTAGCACAAAGCATCTCTTTATTCTAAGATCATGTCATTCTAGGTACTTTCTGGGGTGGTCACTCCCTAGCTTTCTTCCCTTCCAGCTCCTGGTCTTTTTGTCATTATAGTCTCTTGACTTGGTCACATGTATCAGTCAGCTCTTGCTGTGTAAGAAGCAACCACACAATCAATGGCATAATCATAAGCGTTTATTTTTCTGACATTCGAGAGTTGGCTGGTGTGCTTCTGTTCATCTAGACTGAATAAGCTGGGCTGGGCTCTAGCTGCAAATTGTGTCCAGATTTACTCTACGTGTTTCTCATGCTCCTTGGACCAGTGGGAGATCCAGCAACACAGCACATTCTTCCAATGGCAATGGCAGAGGCACACGCAGGAAGCAGACACAAATGAGGTCTCTTAAGGTCTAGGCTCAGAACCAGTTATTTCCAGCTACATCCCATTGACAAAAGAAAGTTGTATGGCCAAGCCCAAAGTCAAGTTAGGGGAAGTAGAATGGACTGCAACATCACATGACAAAGGGTATGGATGCAGGGAAAGGGGAAGAATTGGGTCCAGTAATTTAATTTACCACAAGGGGAAATAGAAAATTTCAAAAGTGAATATATAGTATATAGATTTTTGTAATGTCACAACTCCAAGTGTAGGTGATTAGTATGTCCTATTTTATTTTATTTTTCATCTTTATTGTGGTATAATTGATAAATAAGATTGTAAGATATTTAAAGTGTACAATGTAATGATTTGCTATATGTATGCATTGTGAAAAGACCCCCCCCGCCCATTGAGTTAATTAAGTAGTATGTCCAATTCTAAAAAGCAACCACTGAGGTGTAAGTAACTAAGTGACTTGGCCAAAGTCCGGCAACCTATCTGCATGGTTGTCTTTTCTTGGCACAGTACCACGGTCCAGGAATAAGTCCCCTGTCCACTGAGCCTCCTTCGTAAACAGATCCAGACCCCACTTTCCCATTTTAAATGGCTTCACCCTCCAGGGCATTTCCTGTTTTCAACTTGGGAGTGGGCTGGCTTTTCATCTTATTTGCATAGTTGAACTGCTTAACATCTGTTGAACCCTATGAGAGCTTGGCCCTGCAGGGCTTGGTTGCTTTGCTCTGTTCTCTCTTATAGAATTTTGTGTAGCTCCCCCAAGAAGAAAGTCTTGCAAAGCTCCAACATTATTATCCATAATGTATAAAGCCCTCAAACATATATTGATTGACATTAATACAACATGTAATAAAATGGAGGGTCATTCTCTCACATGGGTGGCAATGTTCTGGGCATAAATTACCTTTATAACTATCAGGCAAATGCTTGTTAACATTGTGGTGGCCTTTCATCAGCCTCCAAGCTATGTAGCTTGGAGGGTTCATTTCTATTTGAGGCCTTTTTGTTTTATCTACAAGTATTTGTATAAACGTTGCCTTTTAAGTTTACTTTTACTTGTTTATTAGTGAGGGAAAAACACAGCTTTTAGCATTGGCTTTGGGTTGTCAATGAAAGATTGTGTTGTTATATCAGAGAAGTAGTACACCTGTGTTTCAAAAGACCAGTTTTCATTTTTGTTATACTATACATGGATATAATTTAAACAGTAAAATAGTTTTACAGGCTTTTTATGAACAAACAGAAATCACAGGCAATTCTTTTTCCCTGCCCCATCATCTTCTTCGGCTATCTCTTTGGGTATTTATCTCTGTAACTCTAGCACACTTGTATTGCTACTTCATGAGTTTTTAGTTTTAGGTATTATCTTTTAATTCCTCTTGACTTCCTATGATGGAAAATGAATTTTTAGTTCTCTTTTACCACCATTACCTGTACTCAGTCTTCATTCTCTCTCTCTCAAAATTATAGTTTAGATCAATATTAAGCATTCACATTATTATGACTATGTAAATATTCATAGCTGAGACATGTAACATACTATTATATTTTCTCACTTTCTGACTGTGGTAGACTATTTGCAAAGATAGCTGCAGTAATTCCTCCCTGAACGCACATCCCTTTGCAATGTGATCGTGCTGCTTCTCTACCTTTTGGCTGGTTTCTCTACTTCTTTAATCTTAGCTCAGGTTTAGATATTAAATTTCTTGTTTCTTAGATCCCATGTCTTTCTCTGTCTTGGTTTACTCCCTTGTTTTGGTGGAGCACATCCTCTACTAGCTTCTTGAGAAAGGGTACATAGAATATAAATTTTTAAGGCTCTTCATGGTTGCAAATGTCTTTATACCTTCTCAGATTTACTTTATATATTTATTCTGAGTATAGGATGCTGAGTTGGAAATCATTTACTCTTACCATTTTGAAGGCATTTCTCCATCATCTTTTAGCCTCAGTTGCTGTTGAGAACTCCAATACGATTCTGTCTCTTCAACTTTTTAATGCAATCCATGCTTTTTCTCGTTGGAAGATTTTCGGGCCTTCTCTTTGTTCTGAGTTCTAAAATTTCACAATGGTGTGCCTGCATGTAGATCCATTTCTATTGGGTTAGATACTTAGGAACCACTTTCAATCTGGAAATTTATATTTCTCGGTTCTAAGAAATTTTCTTGAATTTCTTTTTCTTTCAAGATATTATCTCCTTTATTTTCTCTCCTCTTTTTCTGGAAAGGCTATTATTCAGATGTTGGACCTCCTAGACTGATCCTTTAATTTTCTTATTGCTTCTCTCTTAATTTCCATTCTGTCTTTTTTGCTCTACTTTTTGGAAACTTTCCTTTTTTTATCCTCCAACAGTCCTATTGACTTTTTAATTCTTCTATAGTATTTTTAATTCTCAAGAGTTTTTCTGTTTTATTTTTGGCTTTTCCAAATATTCCCTTTTAATGTCATCTTGTTCTTGCTTAAGGGATGCAAATTATTTGGTAGAGTGCAGACTTTGAAGCCAGATTACTTGGGTTTAGATCCAACCTACTAATTGCATAAACTTAAGTGAACTCTTTAATCTCTTTGGGCCTCAGTTTCATCATCTTTAAAATGGGGGGTAATAATTATATCTACTTTATAGGGCTATTGCAAAGATTAAACGAGTTAATTCATGTAAAGTTCTTAGAATAGTATCTGTATATAACAAACCCTCAATAAATTTTAGCTATTATCCCCATATTACTTCTCTGACAACATTAGCAATAGTTTTTTGTTTCCTGGTTTCTTTTCCCTGCATAGTGCTTGTTTCTGCCAAGGCTTTACTGATAGCCATCTCTCTTTCAAGTCAGAGACTTCCAGCAGGTGTCTGCTGACTCTTGGCTATCAGTTCATGTTTAAGAGTGGGTCTCAGTATTTTCAGACCTTACTTCTTGGGCTGGCCATAATTCTCAGAGTAGGATACTCCAGTTTCCTACGCGGCAGGTGGATAAGTCTGCCTGCCATCATTCTGAAAGCTACTGAGGAAGAGAAAAGGTCTCCCTGATATTCAGAATGTTGACTTCACTTAACCCCTTTTCCAGATGGTTCGCATTCCTTCAGCTCTAATCTACCTGGTCACCTCCTGTCCAGAAAGCTTCATTTGTATGCTCTTTAGGGACTATATATCCCATGGGGATGTCAGTGGCCTGTCTGTAGAAAATAAAGCAGGGAACCTAGAGTGGTTTTCTAAACAGACTTGCAATCATTTTTTCCATCTTCAGCCCCACCTTTACCTCTATTTCTAGAGAAATCTGGTGTCACCTATTTCTGGGGATTTGGGCAGTTCTGTGGTACACGTGGGGGTTCTAGGCTCTCCCCAACCCCACTGCCTGCTTAGTATTTACTTTCTGAAGTTTGCTAAGTTAGACACTGCCCATTCAGCTGCTTTCTAAAATTTATCTACCATTTTCTCTGCTTTTGTGGGTTTGTGTCTTAAAAATTCATTTTCTGTTGTTTAGTGATGCTTCAAGAGGACGTGGAGGTAAATGTGTGTGTTCAGTCCACCATCTTTAAATAGAAGTCCCATTGAACTTATATTTTAGATGCAAAGGTATATTTTGAAATTCTACTTTGAATACCTTTAGTCAGTTTGCCCCTTTGCCTAGCTGTCTTACCTCCATTAGATAGTAAATCTTTTTCATTCACTAATTTAGTTATTGCCATCCAGAGATAGTGCGTTGTTAATGGTCCTGAAAGTACTCATGTAGAAGTTAATGGAAGACGGAAGAAAGAAAGGAAGGAAGGAAGGAAAGGAGGGAGAGAAGGAGGGAGGGAGGAAGGAAGAGAGGAAAAAAGGAAGGAAGAAAGGAAGACTAGAAGATCCTGAAGTGGGAAAAATTATGCCAGATATATAAGACAAATGGTGACCATTTGATGAATTAGTTGAGCCTCAAGCGGTGCACTGATGCCTTACTTTTCATAACTCTGAGTGGCCAGCACATTAAGAGAGTCAGCTATCCCACCAAATCCCACTTTTACCTCCTTGATTTCTGATGGTTTGCTGGGAAGCAAATTTCTCCAAAGCCTAGCTTCCTATGGCTATATTAATGTGAAATGTAATAATACATAACTGTAAACTAGTTTATGTGATTCCCAAATGAATGAGTAGGGGGAAGGTAATTTATTATCAATTTACATCAAATTTCAGTTAATGTAAAAAATGCAAAGCTTATTTTAATATACTTATTTCTGGGAAAGGCTTTCCATTAAATAGAGTGTCAAGTGGGGGTAACAATTTGCCTGGGGAAGAGTCTTTATGGTTTTGCTGTCTGGGCTCCCTGGGAGAAACCACAGGCTTTTGGAAGCCTTTTTGGCCAGGCCCCAGGTTCAATGCACAGTGTAAAGTTGAGTTTTTCAACTTCCCGGCTGGCTGGTTAAAACATCATGATGGATGATGATAGTAGGGCCAGTAGTCTCTTCTTGGATGACATGAGGACCAAGGCAAGGACTAACGGAGTCAGGCTTGGTGGGAAGCAGAATGTGTAGCCTTGATCTAAAGTAGGAGTCAGCAAACTATGGCGCAAGGGTCAAATCCTGCTCACCAGTTGTTTTTATAAATTACGTCTAATAGGAATGTGGCCACACCCATCCCTTTACTTATTGTCTATGGCTGCTTTCATGCTACAATGGGAGAATTGAGTAGTTGTGACAGAGGCCATATGGCCTGCAAAGCCAAAAATACTATCTGGCGCTTTACAGGAGAAAGTTTGCAGACCGCTGGTCTACGTGATGGCTCTGCACCAATTTGAATGTAGTTCAGATGCAAGTGACAGAGTGTTCCCGTAATCTATTGATATATAATAAAACACCTCAAAACTCAGTGGCTCAAAATAATAATCATCATTTGTTTATCTCATGAATCTGCAATTTGAGCAGAGCTTGGTGGGGGAAGGCTCGTATTTGTTCCATGTAGTATCAGCTGGAACTGCTCAGCTTGGAACTGGACGATCCACTTTCAAGATGGCTCACTCAAATGGCTGGCAAGTTAAAGTTGGCTGCCAACTGGAGCTCAGCCAGGCTGGAGACCAGGGCTCCCATTTCCTCTCTATGTGGGACTCTCTACAGGGTGCTCAGATTTCCTCATGGCCTCAAATCTATGTTCTAAGGACAAGTGTCCCAAGAGACAGGAATGAGAAGATAGCCCATTTCTTAAGGCCTGGGCCGAGAAACTGGCACAGACTTCCACCATATTCTATTGGTCAAGCAGTCACAGAGCCCAGATTCAAGAGGAGACATAGACCTTGCCTCTCGATGGAGGTGATGTCAAAAAATCAGGTGGGTGGGCATACATGTTTTAAAACTGCCATATAGAATAACTAACAGTGGCTTAAGCAACACAAACATTAATTTGAACTCCCATGCCAAGAATCCTGGAGCTAGATGTTTAGAAGGTTGGTCAAGCTGTCCAATAATTCTATTAAGGGCTACTCTTCTTCAACCTTCCGCTCTGCAATTTTTAGCATGTTTCTCTCAATTCTTAAATCTGTCACCTCATAGTCACAAGATGGCAATTATAGCACCAACCTTTATGTTCCCACATAATAGTGTCCCAAGCAGGAGAGAAAAGAGTGAGTCCAAAAGAAAACTTCCTGCAATGCTTTCCTTTGTATCAGGAAGTGCCCAGCAGACTTCTAATTAGGACTCCTTATTTTGAATTGGGATCATTTCTTCCTCAATCACTGGCAATAAGGATTGGATCCTTATGAGTGGATTAAAGCAATTGTCCTCTGAGGCTGGGGGAAAGACCCACCTTTCCTGCTCTGTTGCTTCCTGCCAGCAAAACCAAGCTTCTGTTAGCAAAGAATAAGGAAGAAGAGGTTGTTGAGTAGTCAACGAATATCGTCCACAATTTTGGGTATTGTTCGAGTTCACCTCTTTGTTAGTGGAGGTCTTGGAGCAGTGGGGCATCAGGGCTGAGGCCAGGGCTCTGGGAAATGTGGTGGAGCTGAAGTCTGGATGCAGGGGTCTTTGTTGACGTGGTGGACCTTCAGCTCTGGGACCAACCTTCAGCTAGAGACTGTCCAGGTGAAAACCACTTAGTTTGCAAGTTTACGTTCTCATGGTGAAGCCCCTTCATTAACACAGCTCTCCTGAGGGTTTTGAAATCCACTATCTTAGCTGGTTGAAGCATCGCATGAGGCTCTGAAAGCTGAGAAGTTTAGGACAGTGTTTCCTAAATCCTGGTCCATAGGCAGGTGCCAGAATCTCCTGGAGATGCTTGTTAAAAACACGGATTCCCAGACGTCACCCTCAGAGATTCTAACTCAAGAGGCCTGGTATGAAGCAGCTAAGGGCAGAGACAGCGTAGCCTTGGACTTCTTTAACAAGTGTCCCCAAGTAATTCTGAGGCCCAATTAGGTTTGGGAACCACTGGTTTATGATTCTCAGTGCAATCAAAGCCATCTGAAGATGATGAGAAACAGCTGGGGTGGAGTTTGTAGTTAGCTCAGTAAATCCCTGCAAAGGAACTGCTTGCTAATTCCGGTGATGTTTAACCCCCAGCTGGCAGCAGGGGTGGGGAGTCCTCTTAGGCCCTGACACGTCCTTGGGATCACGGTTGTCTGCCTGCCAAGAAGTGGGGACCCTCTGCAAGTTTTCCTGGAACCTCTCAAAGGGATAATTGTGAGGTTACTCTCTCTCCACAGTGCTCACGGGGACCTCAGCAGCCTACCAGCTTGAGGTCTCTCTGGGGACCTTGGTGTGTTGGTCTTGCACTGCTGTAGTAACAAGTTACCACAAGTGTAGTGGCTGCAAACAACACAAATTTATTCTCTTACAGTTTTGAAGCTTAGATGTCTGACATGGGTCTCGCTAAAGTCAAGGTGTTGGCAGGGCTAGGTTTCCTTCGGGAGGCTTAGGGAAGAATTCATTTCCTTGCTTTTTTCACCTTCTAGAGGCCACCCACATTCCTTGGCTCATGGCCCCTTTTCTCCAACTTCAAAGCCAGCAATGGCAGGCTGCTGACCTCCTCACCTGCCTCCTTCTTGTACTTGCAAGAACCCTTGTGATTATATTGAGCCCACCAGATAATCCAGCTTGATCTCCCTATCTCAAGGTTCTTAATCCCATCTGCGAAGTCCCTTTTGCCATATAAGGCAACATATTCACAGGTCTGGCAATTAGGACACGGACATCTTTGGGGGCTGTTATTCTGCCTACCACACTTGGCAATACAGCACTGCTTAGAGTCGTAAAAGAAATGACTGGAACTTTTATAGTTCAAGAGCCATTCCCTTAGCGGAATTGGCTTTTCTCCCTTGGGATAAAGGAGTTTTCCTGGAACATTCTGCTGAGAGCTCCATTGCTTCGTGAGTCAGATCAGTTCTAAGGAGGATTCCAATTCAAGACAATTCCTCTTTCCTGTGGTTGGGCAAAGGTGGGTTTATGACCACAGGACATGGTGTGAGAGCAGGGAATTCCCTGATAAAAGGTCATTTATTATACGCATTTTTCTTTCTCAAACTTGGAGATAGCTCTTTAAGCATAGGACATTCGTTGTCATAGGACATTCATTGTTGTTGCTTTTTGAAAAATATTTTTTTATTGGGGAATATTGGGGGACAGTGTGTTTCTCCAGGGCCCATCAGCTCCAAGTTGTTGCCCTTCAATCTAGTTGTGGAGGGTGCAGCTCAGCTCCAAGTCCAGTTGCCGTTTTCAATCTTTAGTTGTCTTTAGTTGCAGGGGGCACAGCCCACCATCCCATCTGGGAATTGAACTGGCAACCTGGTTGTTGAGAGCTCATGCTCTAACCAACTGAGCCATCTGGCCGTCCCACTGGCAGCTCAGCAGCAGCTTGTTGTCTTCAATCTAGTTGTGGAGGGCGCAGCTGTGGGGACAGAGCCCCAGAGAGCAGTTTCCAGGCTCTCGGCCTCACATGGAAAGGTGCTGGCTCGGGTAGTAGTTGGCCGTTAGCTATAGCCGGTTAGCCAATTGGCCACTGATATAACTGCCGCGGCTGTGGTGGAGAGAGAGAGTCGAGGAGAGTAGAGGAGAGTCGTCGGTCGGTTGGCAGAAAAGCGGACAGCAGGTTGCACGTCGTATGACTCCAGCCTCCAGTGAGACCATAGTGGTATGACTCCCCTACCTATGGCTCCGTGGGTGTTCCTTTTCGGCCTCACCATATCCTGCGTTCTTATGTGGGGAGCGGGACCAGAGACCCCACAGGCTGTCCTGTGTGACAGCAGCTCACTGGCCCATGTGGGAATCGAACCGGTAACCCTATTGTTCAGAGCTTGCGCTCTAACCAACTGAGCCATCGGGCTGCCCTGTTGTTACTTTTGAGTAATCAAAAGGATTTAGAACATTGCCCTCATGGTCTCGAATTTTCTTCTATTTAGAGTTTTTCCGTGTGACAGCAAGCATACTGCAAATCTTCCTCTTTTCAATTTTGTTATTGCTATTTCTTCTGTTAGCATTGTTTACCACCTCTCTCTTCCTTGCAACATCTCAAGGGGACTCAGAAGACCCCCAAAAACCTAATGCTGGGGAAGGGGGTAGTCTTGATGTAGTGGAAAGTGAAAGTCTTTTAGGCAGAGACAGTGCTGTCGTCTGTCCTTGCTATTTTGAGATTTCTAGTTACTATGTCCCATCTATAGTTACCCAGACTTCTGTAGTGTATTATCAAGTTTGTTAACTCATCTGTACCATGTGGTTAATAATTCTATAGCAGGCACAGCTGGCACCTTGGCCGTATCCCCCACAACCCTGTCCTTCAATGTACACAGGCCTGTCTTCCAACTGCTGGCACCTGTAGCTCTTGGCTTTCTTTGGCCCTGGAGCCCCCTCTGCTTGTATGCAGCCCTCAACTAATGACCCATGAGAGTAGGTAATCCTTGCCCCTTGGACAGAGTAATTGAGGTACATGTTCTTCAATGTTTCCCTAAGCTCCCCAGCAAAACTGAGTCCCAGTTGCCCATGGTAATAGCTTGCTCAATAACAAACCCTTTAGTGGCTGCTTTCCCTTTCTTGTCTCACTTCTTCGCTCCCCTATTGGTGCCTTCTAGAATCCCCTCCCAAATGAATGACTTGTGCTCACATCCTTATCTCACGGTGTCCGTTTAGGAGACCCCAAATGGAAAAAAAATGCTACTGAGTAAAGCAAACTGAATAGAAGATTAAACAAAAGGAGCAAGTAAAGTTTGCATAACAAGCCCTAGCAATAATGAGTGCTCAATAACTGTTGGGTCAGTTGAGTGCCGTGGTTAAGAGCTCAGGCTTGTGGCAGGTGCCCTGCACTGCCATTTCACGATGCTGAAGACTCTAGGCCAGTTTTGTAATCTCTGTGGGCTTCTCTTGCCTCATCTGTCAGGTGGAGATAATCAGAGTGTCCCAAGAGTTGGGTAAGGGTTAACTCTTAGCACATTATAGGAGTCAGTAAATATTAGCTATTTTTGTTGGATTCCTTTCCCACCTGTGGGCCAAGTTGTTATCCAGTCTTTTTTTTTTTTCTTTACCTATAAAAAAGGCCTAAAAAAGAAAATCTCAATTCTGAAATCCTGTCAGGAAACACAGGGAGACGAGAATAGCAAATACATTTTAGTTTATTAAAAATCGGGACATTCTAAAATTTTCAAAGAAGAAAGAATGTCAGTGGTCAGCTTTGTCTCCGATAACCTCGAGTATTTCCAGAAAAAGCCCCTTGAATCCTATAAGTGGCAGAAACATCAGGCTGGGTGGGAAATGGTCTTTTAGAACCAGGCTAGAGTCTAATGGGCAGATGATCATTGGGGAAAACGGCAATCAGGAAAATCAGACTGTGTGTTCTTGACAACACTTTCACTTGTTTCCTTATTTCCTGGCCCCTTCTGTTAGCTACAGGGGCTGAGAGACAGTAGTGAGGACAGACTCAGCTGCTGATGTCTCCCGTGGGAAATGGATAGCACATGCAGGCTGACAGCTTCTCACTTAACTAGAACCCCACGACCCAGTTGAAGCTGCAACGTGACAGATTACAGAAGACGGAAAAGGAGGAACCAGGATGGCCAGCGGACCCAAATCAAAACCAGATTGGGATGGTTTCTGCCCCACACTATGCAATCTTGGCACTTGACTTTGTCTACTTGGTCTACAGTGAAGGAACACTTTTCAAGGTGACTTTGCTTTTGACTCAATGTGGTCACTAAAATGAGTAATACAGGCCCTACAGGAAATCCAGCCCTAGAGAGCTCCTTTTGATATTTATGCTATAAAAATTCTCTCACCCATTTCTTTGTCCATTGAAGGATCATTTACTGAGCATCTATTATGTGGTCTAGAAGCTGACAAGGTTGGTATCCAGTTGGGCCAAGTATTCAGCCTCTTTTACCTCGATTACCTCTTTTACCTACCCTTAGACAAGGATTTGAGTATTTTTTGGAGGGTAGGGGTAGGTGATCCCAGGAAACATTGGTAAGGGAGTGGGCAAGTGAGACCAGGAAGGGAAGGCAGGCAGGCAATGAAGAGCATTTTATCAAGTCCATTACCACTGTATGCAACTGGAATTTCACACCACTGGGGAACTTTCCAAGCCAATGTTGAACTCAAGCCTCAGTTTTCCCATTCAGGGAGGGGCGAGAGAATCCTAGGCCCTTCAGTTGAGAGAATCTCAACTCCCTTTAGACATCGTTTGGGGGCTGTTGGGAAGGGCATTAACTCCTAGCCTGCCATAGGAGTAGCAAAGTGAGCTCCAGAAGCCAGAGAAAACACTCAGGCAACGATGCAGATGGTGCCTGTTGGAACTGGAAAGATCTGCACTGAAGTGGTTGGGGCCAGGGGGCACGGGTGGGTACCAGCAGCAGCTGCTAGACTGAGTCTCAGGCAGTGTTAGGTGCAGGGAATGCAAAGGGAGAAGGCACGAACCCTGCCCTCAAAGAGCTTAGAGTTTTCAGAGGACGATAGTGCCGTTGATGGTTAAAATGCCATATGACAATTGTCTTGGCGGGAGCAAGCCCAAGATGCTATGGGGAAAGGGTGTCATGGGTAAGAGTACAGAAGAGGGGCGTGGGCATGTTTCCTAGAAGAGGAGAGGTTGACTTGAGTCTTGTTGGATGAGGTGGAGGTGTATGGAAGGGAAAGAACTCTTCAGGTAGGGGGACGTATATGTGCAAATGTATTAAGGTACAAGAGGGCATTTTGACAAATGTCTTTTATGTCTTGTTTTTCATGGCATACTTTTTTTTTTTTACTAAGAGAAGCCTTTCTTCAGCTCTACAACACTGTCTGCCGTACCCATTATTGGATGTCTAATGCACTCAACAAATTCTATTATTTTATGCTGGATGTATGGGGCTATCCGTTAATATCTGACAGTTATTACCCAGAAACTAAATGAACCTTGGAGTGAATATTTTCTTTTCCTTAAAAAAAATAAAATAAGGAGAAAAGGTGAAATGTCAGAAAAAAGAAAAAATATTTTAAGCCATGAATCTTCACAGATGGGTGGCATGCTTTTAAAAAAACATGAAAAGATGTGAATTTGAGATGGGGCTAGGATGCATTCCCAAGACCAGTGTGGATGTCTCCCAGACGCCTGCAAATGGCTTATCAAAGGCTCCAGCTGCGGGCCGGACTCATTTGTCAAAGGACTGACATCTGATGACGTCATGGTGCCAGAGGCTCTCCTGGGCCTGGCTTAGAAAAGGTGTACTGGGAAAGCAGGGTGGGGTGGCGCCTCAGCCAACCCACAGGATTCATTTTTATCAGGATTCATTTTTATCAGGATTCATTTTCATTGTCACCTACTACTTTTCTATGTGTTGGGTAGCTTGATGGAATTGCTGTAGTTGATGGTGGCTGGGGGGTGGTAGGAGGAGAGGATAGGTTCTTAATCCCCTTAAACACCAGATTTAAAAATATGCTTAAAAATAGCACGTTGAAATTCTAAACCGGCCTTCAACAAAATAGTGAAGCAGGTAAGGTCCATTTTTCCCCTTTTTCAGCATTTCTTTGCTGGCTAAGGAGGTTCTACTGAACTGGGAGCTGGTGTGAAAAGGTTGACTAGATATTTTTTCTATGGGACTAGGGAATTGCTGTTACCCCAACACAGATGGATTTGCATTTTAAAAGAGAACTGTGGGTGGGAGCAATACTTAACACAAAGGAATATTTCCTCAATAATGGAGGGAATTTAGGCACAGTGGGAGCTGGATTTGCTGGCTCCTTTCAAATCACACCAGATAGATGACTATCTTGTTTGCCAATTGTGCAGGGGAGTTGGTGATGTCTGTTTCTTGAACTGGGTGCTAGTTATGTGGGTGTTTGCTTGGTGAAAATTCATCAAACGTAAAAACTAACCACGTGGAAAAAGTTTACTTTAAAAAATTAGCTTTGGAGTCTGGGAAAAGAAGACTTGGCTCTGGGAGTGTCTACTCTTTCCCTTGCACTGTATCAAATGCTTATATGTTATTGTCTAATTTAATCCTCACACCAACCCCCTGAGCTGGATCCAATAATGATGTCCTTTCTGTAGATATACACACCACGCCACAGAGAGATTTGATCACTTGTCAAAGACCACACAGCCAGTTAGCAGCAGAGCAGGGATTCAAACCCAGGTCTTCCAGCTGGAAAGTCTGTGCTCTTTCAAATGGGTAATGCACAGGGGTAGAGACCACCCTCCCACCCCCAACACATTAGATGGCTGTAGGAAAATCTTAGTTTGGTCAGGGGTCTGAGCTGCTTCTCTGTCTGAGAAGAGACGATTGTCAGGAGGGGAAGGCCTGGACAAGATGGTAGCTGCGACTGGGGGGCCAAGATGGTGAGGTTCATTCTAAGGCGTTCCAGAGTGGTGCCAGTGCTCAGAACTCGAGGAAGAACTGATTGTGTGTGGGACCCAGAGTAGCTGTGTGCTCAGGGAATAGTGAGCTGGCTCAGGGCATGATGCAGGGTGGGCACAATTGGGACATGCCAAAGGTCCAGTGTTGAGATGACTCAGTTTGGCGGTTTTGACCTGAAATGAAATGAGTCCCAGGAACCTTGAATCTTCAAGAACCAAAGAGGTAGAGGAATGTTTCTGGCCTTCCTGAACCTACAGCTGGGAAGCAAGGTAAGTGGACAAGGAAAGTGTATACTTTACAAAGAAGGTCACAACTGTAGCTGTCATTCCCACAGGGTCTTCTGCCATGTGACCTGCCACTCATCCATCAAGTCCGTGTCTCCAAACCTTTGAATCTGGTGAGATCCTGTGATTCATCTGATCCATAGAAAATGCTGGAAGTGTATCTATACCTCTTCCTGGTGTTGCTCTTAATTGGCCTGGTGGCTTCTTCTTGAGACCCTTGCTCTTGGGACACTCCTCTTAGAATTTAGCCACCATGCTGTGGGAAGCCCAAGCCACATGGAGGTACTTCAGTTGATAGCCCCAGCTAAGATGCCAATAGCCAGCATCACCCACTAGCCATGTGTGTACCATCTTGGATGTCCAACCCAGTGCAGCATGCAGATGACCGCAGCTGAAACCACTTGAGAGACCCCAAGTGAAAACCATTTAGCTGAGTCCAATCAGCTCACAGAACCCAAGAGACAATAATAACTGTTGTTTTAAGCCACTAAGTCTTAGGGTTGTTTGTTACACAAAAACAGAACACAAAAAGAAAAAGACAAGAGTCTCAAAGGATTGAAGCGCTGGAGTGCTGACAGTGTCATCTTGGTATGGTGTAAGAAGGAGAAAATTAAAGGAGCCCTCAAGTGGAATCAGGCTTACTTACATTCATAAGAATGACAGCAAGGACACACACTAGCCCCGGAATCTTCAGCAACTTACCACAACTCTGGGCCTCAGTTTCCTCATCTGTAAAATGGAAACAGTTCATTCCACAAACACAGAATATTGTATCTGGATCCCAATTGGGGTAGACAATGCGCAGATCAATATGACCTAGCCCTTGAGATCTCGTGTTCATTCTAAGTTGAAATCAGGCACCATGAGAATATTTGCATATAAACACATGTCAGTACATATTAATTACATGCAAATCCCTTAGAACAGTACCTAGCACATTTAAGTGCTCCATTTACTCCTATGTCTGCTGTCATTATTATGCTGTGCCTGCAATTCTTGGAATAGCACTTGTATCCTGATCGCAACTTTAAAAAGCTAACTGGGTACAACTACCTTGGAAAAACTGTTTGGCAATAAAATTAAACACATGTCTATCTATGACCCAGCACTTCTACTCCTGGGTGTACACCCAACAGCATGGATCCTCATATCTACCCAAAGGCATATAAGAGAATGTTCACAACCACATTACGCAGAACAGCCCTAAGCTGGAGACAATTCAAATGTCCCTCAATAGTCAAATGGATAAATAAGTTGTAGTATGTTCATTCAATGGAATACCACTCAGTAATTAAAAAGGATGCACCCGTTTCATGTAACAGCCTGGATGAACCTGGCAGACAATGAGTGAAAGAAGCCATATACAAAAGAGCACATGCTGCGTGATTCCTTCATAAAAACAGGCAAAAGTAATCTGTGGTGATGGAGGTCAGAATAGTTGGGGGATGTTCACTGAGAGGGGGCATGAGGGCACCTTCTGGGCTACTGGAAATGTTCTAGATCTTGACCTGGGTGGTGATTATGCAAGCATATACATATGTAAAAATTAATCAAGCTGTGCACTTCAGATGTGTGTTCTTTACTGTATATGAGTTATATCTCAATAAAAACAAAAAGGGGGAAAAGCTCGCTGTGGGTGGGCTGCTCCTAGGCGATGAGTCTTTGGAAAACAATATCTTTTCTTCCCTTAGGAGGTGGTAGTCCCCGTAAGCCAAGTGACTCTAGAGGCCATTGGGGAAAGTCCCCCTGGAGCTGTCCTGAGCTGCTTGTGGTCCCCTAAGTCTGTGTTAGGGACAGTGTGGGGTTCTCTGGCAGACCCCCAAGTTCCCAAGACCTGAGCCTGCTCTTCCACAGGCAGAGCCTCAGCTTCCAAGTCTGAGAAGCCCCATCTGAAAGGGCGGCCATGAAGTTAACATGACGCATCAATGATTTCAAGAGCCCACAACAGCTCAGGGAAGATGAGTGGAAATTGAGCATGGGGCCACAGGGCCAGTTTGCTATGGAATCTAATTCCTGACAGTTGGGGACTGGACCACAGGAAGGGGCCTACTCCTGGGTCTGGGGGGGCCTTGTATTAGGTGGTGGCAGCAGGGCAGGTTTCCCAGAGTAGGAATGCTGGCTGGAGAAAGGCTTCCCTGAAGTCTCCCATTACCCTCACCCCCCATATCCGCTGTTTTCTGTCATTCCCTGCACACTCAGGCTTGGAGAGGGGACTTCTCGGGGCCAACTACACATGATCTTACCCTCCCCCAGCGAGGGACCAAAGCACACTACAGTACAGACCATCCAAGCCCGCTATGGCCCCGGCCAGCTAGCCTCGGCCAGCAGAATGCTGCGGATTCAGTATAATTAATTTAGAAACGAGGGGTGGATTTTATCACCATCTACTATGCGGGAGCAGGTTTCGCTGCTGCCTGCGGGCTTCCCTAAGAGAGCACTCTGGCATCGGACCCCGGGGGCATGCCCTCCCCCCAGTGCGCCACTGCTCAAGGGCCGCACGGGCCGCCGAGATCCCCTGCAGCGCGGCGAAGTCCCTAGGGAGCCCCCTCTCCATCTCTGCCCTCCCGCCTGCACGTTTCGTCCCTGGCACTTCTCCGGGGACGCGGGGGTGGCGCAGTGGCGGCCCGGGGGCAGCCGGAGGCTTTGGCACGGCCGCAGGGTAATTGGAGCGCGCCAGGGACAGCATGGGGGAAGGGGAGGGGATGTCCCTCGGGGCGCCGGTCCCCGCCACATCACGGGACCCAGAGGGCCTTCCAAGGGTGCGCGCAGCCACGGAAGCCCCCTCCCCTGCTGTGCGCCTGGGCCCTGCCGAACCCTCCCCGCGGCTCCGCCCGCTCATTAGCGGAGGCCCGGCCAGCCCGTTCTCCTCCGGCCGCCAATTACCCGCCCCGCTGGCTCTGAGCGCGCCGCCGGGCCAGACAAAGGCGCGGGCGGCGGGTGGGCGGGGGAGGGGAAGGAAGAGAAGGAGGGAGGGAGCCCCGGGCGCCCGCGCCTGCAGAGCCGCTGCGGCGGCGGCGGCGGCGGCGGTGAGATAAGGGCGGCTGGGACGCGCCACGCTCCAAATGGAAATGAATCCTGCGAGCAGGGGAGGCCAGCGTGGCGGCGCGCCGGGACTGGGCGCCGAGGTCGGACGCCGCTCGCCCCCTTCGGACCCACGTTTTTAACGCGACGATATCAAGCTCCCGGCTAGGGGCATAGGATCCCTGGTTGCACCCTCGGGCATCAGCCACTTGCCCCACACCGTTGTGCATTTGCAAAGTGCTGGAGCTAGGGTGCCACATGCCTCGTGCCTCCCTCTGCCCAGCTCTCTAAACCTGCTTTACGGTTGTGCTTAGCACGGTGCAGCTAACCAAGGCCTTCCATGCTCTCCCACTCAACAGCGCCCCCAGGCCCAGAGGGTCCCAAGCCTTTCCCAGGCAAAACCGAGTTGGGAACCTGGATCAGAGGCCTGTTAGAGTCAGCGCCCGCGCCTTTGTAGCCGCGCTTCCTGCCATATCCTTTGATGATCAGGCAATTTTTTTTTTTTAATATTTGGAAACATGAGGCACCGGGAGATGAAATGATTTATTCACAACTCCACAGATTAGTGGCAGCGTCTAGGGCATAGTTCGTGGTCTTCCAATATTTTAAATATCCTGACTTTTTCAGGAAAATAAAAAGCCATCAAAATATTGCGTTCTGATATTTTCAGATTCTAAAGCCCACTCGGAGCCCATCCCACCATAGTCTCTTTCTATGAGAGAGAAGACAGAGGGTCTGGGGACCTCCTAACCAGCCATAAAGATTTTGAGGAGGTTTAGTTTCTTTAGTTGGCATTCTGAAAACCATAGGTAAATTTGTTTTCATTATCCAAATCTATGATTATTATGCCAAAGATGAGTTTTTAACTTTTAGAATCGCTTGCCCAGGACAACCCAGGTTTTGGGGACTGATTGTGTGAGGTACCCACCCTGCTCTAGGTCACCTCTCCATGGCAGGGGCTGGGAGCCTTCCGGGGTGCTGCCTGGGAGGGGGGTTCCTGTTACTCTTCTCTGACATCTGTCACCCTGGCTCTGAGGGGCTTTAAAAGGCCACTTCCTCTTCAAACCAGCGCACAGCCAGTGCAGGGACAGACAGCGCAGGGGTCAGGGAGACTTGGGCCTTGAGGCACGCCTGTGTGATAAGATGTAAGCTGCCTCAAATGAAGACAAATGCCCCTCAATAAAGCGCCATTCCCAAGGGCCCCCCTTGCTGTCTGCTGTCAGCTGTCGGCTTAGGGCTCCTCAGGTCAAGGTCTTCCTCCCAGCTGCACCTCTCCCCCTCTAGCCACTTAGCTTTTCAAAGAGAATAGACAGTAGGGGCCTTGGCCTCCTCCTTCTGCTCACAAACGCTGGCCTCTGAGACCACGCACTGGGCCAGAGACAGACAGAGATCAAGCCTGGGAGGCTCAGTGCAAATCATTATCCTCCCTTCGGGGTGGAGGTGGGCAGAGACATCTCTGTGTGCCAGCCCTACAGGCCGCCGGCCTGTGTCTGCAGTGGTGGTGGCAGAGAGTATTTGCTCAGGAAGGGACCCTCTTTCATATGGGCTCCTTCCTGGGGGCCTGGGAGAACCTGCCTTACAGAGTAGTCACCTGTCCCTGCAGTTTCTCATCAGGAGGCCCTGTCCTGGGTGGCACTCAGCTGGCCTGTTCCAGCAATGCCTTACCAGTTGTTAAAATACCAAAATCCCTCTGTACTCCTTGGTAAACAGCCCTAACTCCCCACGTGCTCTGCTCTCAGGACCCCTACCCCCCACCAAATCCAGCAATGAAAAGGTTAATAGCACGTGTGCAGAAGGGGGCTTTAGGATCCTGCCCCAGCCTGTTTCCCTTCTGATTGGTCAATGGGGATGACAGGCTGCCCCCAGACCGCTTTTACCAAAAGTATTAGGTGGCCAGTTGGTGACCTATTGGTGAACTTGAGAGACTTCACCCTCAAATATTCCCTTTGTGAAGGCTCCAAATAACTCTCCCATGATTTCACTCTTTTGTATCCAGCTTTGGCCTCCCCTGTGGTCCCATTTTCAAATGTTCTTGACATCTTTGTCTTTGCAAATCTTGTGCCCTGGGCTTGGGGCAGCAAGGGAGGAGTGGGAGCCAAGATGCCTGGGATGGCAAAACTACCTGCTATCACCTACCTGCCCAGCTGGAAGGCATAGATGCTGTTGCCTGTCTGGGAAGGACTTTGGGGGACCCTGGGCCTGAAAATAGAGTCTCACAGCCGGGCAGAATGGGCCCACCTGCTCCTCAGCACCCTGGCCTAGGTGCTTTGGGACATCTGGAACAATGGCCACACCCCTTTCCATGATTTGGTCACGGCCAGCTGTGGATTACTGTGTTGAGAGTGGAAGCTGGCACCTGTCACCTTCCTACATACACATTCTCCAGGAAGAAAGCAGAGAGACCCTCAGCTCATCACTGCTTAAGGTTTTCTGAACTGGACAATACAAAGCTGGCCCTACCTGTCTTTGGAGAATTTCCTTTTTGGAGCCAGGCAGAGCCCCAAGGTCAGTTCAGGCCTAGAATGCAGTCTTTTTAGAAGCCAGCTCAGAATGCCCCCCATCCCCCTAGGGTTCTTAGTGGAGATGGACCATCTGATGGGTTAGGGGACTCAGCTCCTAGAGGCTGCCCCGGATCCTTCCTAGGTTTGAACTCTAGAACCCCCCACTTCCTAGCTGTATGCCCTTGGGCCAGTTGCTGAATTTCTCAATTTCCTCATCTGTACCATGTTTCCCTGAAAATAAGACCTAGCTGGACAATCAGCTCTGATACATCTTTTGGAGTAAAAATTAATATAAGACCCAGTATTATTTTACTATAAGACCAGGTATAATATAATATAATGTAATGTAATATGATATAATATATTACCGGGTCTTATATTAATTTTTGCCCCAAAAGATGCATTAGAGCTGACTGTCCAGCTAGGTCTTATTTTCAGGGAAACATGGTATAATGAGAATAATAAAAGCACCAACTTCATAAGGTTGTGTGAGGACAATGCCTATACAGAGGGTGCCAGAAAAAATATATACACGTTTTATGAAAGGAAAAAACTATTGAAATTGTAATACTCAATATATGATGATAACAAAAGATGAATACAAGTCACGCTTGACGTCTGCAATTACAAGAGGAGGTCAGAGTGGTTACCATCAGCATCCAGACACTTCTGATTACGTCGAACGTTGTAAGCAACGTTGACCAAAGTGTACACTTGTGTACATTTTTTGGCACCCCCGGTATGTTTGACAAGGTAATTGCTCATTTAGTATCCTCCCTCCCCCTCTCCCTCCCTCCCTTCTTTCCTCCCTCCCTCCTTCTCTTCCTTCTTTCCTTCCTTCCTTCCTTTTCTAAATTGTCACTGCTCTTATAAACTCAATACAAATAATTTGGCTGTGGGAGAAATCATACGTAGTTTGAGTTAAATTAGGCAGAAGAAGAGAGAGACAATGGATGGCTACTGCAGAACGCATACTAGGTCTTTCAACTGAAGGCACCTAATATAAGGAACTTGTTATTTAGGTGATAAAAGATCTGAGAAGCCTCACAGGGCTTCTCAGAAGCCATGGCTTCTAAGAAGCCATCCAGAGACTCATAGTAGCAGGAAGCTGCTACTACCCTTTGGGCTGGAAAGCTAAAGGGAGGAAATGTTGTTATTGAAACCCAGAAACCAGGTCCATGTGACATGTGGGGCCATGAAGGGAAGGGCCCTAGAGCCACAAAAGAGTCACAGCTGCTGCTGGGGAGGCCACAGGAAGCAGAGAGAGAGGGGAAGAAATACCCTAGGCTCTCCCCTCTACTTACCCTCTAATCTTCTGCCAGGGCCTCTCGTTGGCCAAACCTCCTGGGAAGCCTGAGGGCAAGACAGCTCTGGAATCGTGATGCCTTGCAATACAGGGCAGGTCAGAAGTGTGGGCATGGAGCAAACTGGCATTTGACCACTGAAATGACGAGGCCTTTCACAGCCCTGCTGCCATGGTAAAACCAGGTGACAGAGGCCTTTTTGAACCTCATCAAGCTGAGTTCAGCCCCAGCAACAGTTACAGGTTTCTTGTGCTTATCCTGGACTCCCCAAGAATGGCCTCCAACCTGGAGGAGTGCTAGATTTCCATCTCCACTACCCGACGAATGCCACCTTTGTTACCAAGGTGGCTGCAACTGTGGACCAGGTCATGTGCAGTGTCTTCATTAATTGCCCCTCAAGCTTCGAGCTTCTGCTCCTTGGGAACCTAGGGAAAGTAAGTGGGAAAGGGGGAGGGGGTAGAAAGACTTAAGACTACTTTCTGAGGACCTACCTTGAAACATTCCAGGTGAGAGGAGCTGAATTCTAAACATCCCTCCCCTCCCCCCACCCAGGGTCCTGCATGGTTCTTTTATACATGTCTCAAGAAAATAAATAGAATTATACTTCTGTGGCGCTTGTAGGAAAATTCTAGATGGACAACAGGCCTGCCTCAGATGAAGGCTTACTTATTGGAAACATCACTTATTCCAAATTCCTTGGGAAGATGGGTTAATTTGGAAATTGGGTTAATTGGTTTGAAGCCAAAAGCAAAACCAAACAGTGGCTCTTTCCATGTCTTAAACACTTGTCTTTTCTTTATTAAACATCTTGTTTTGGTGTCGTAGGTTTCCTGGTTTATTGCTTTGGCTTGAGGGGAAGGTCCCAGAGTTCCTGGAGGAATGTTCTGAGCGACTTGTGGCATTTTAATATTGATGGTTGTTGTCTTTGGAATGTGCAGGATGTCTGGCTCAAGCCACCTTCTCCTTCTGCACCAAGGTGAGAGCATGCAGGGTCTACTGAACAATTGTTAGTGGGTTGATCAATTCTCTTTTGTCCCTGATAGTCATTGATGTTTTTACCTAACCCAGACCTCAAGCAGGATAGGCATTAATTGACAGAAGGGACAAGAGACATTTGAGACAAAGAACAAGTGATCAAATTTCAGGACCACGCTGGTATATCCCAGGCCCCAAACCTCAGGACATTAGCTCCTGGAACCCCGAGAGGAAGAGGAAGGACAGCAAGTTTTCCTCAAGTGTTCATTTGTGGGTTGAAGAAACCTCCAGGAGAGAGAAGTTCACCAAGCAAATGACTACATAAACAACTTTCCAGGGGGCCTATTTAAAATGCTCAGGGGAATAAATTGTTTTAAAGCATTTAAAAAAAACACCATTTACATACAATTAATATGTTGATTGCACAGCAATCTTATTAATTCATTATAGCAAGGATTTCCACATAGCAAAACAGCCTTTCAACACTTAGCTTAGTTTGTGATATAGCATGAATCTGGAAATTATATATATAATCACTATATCTATGTGTAGTCACTATATATAATCACACACATGCACACACATACATACATGTCTAAATATGTAAAATTTAGAGTCTTTAGTAATTTGAATCTCATTTGTCAGCATCCACACTCTGCCTTACATAAATATATCCTCTGCCACACAGGGTGGAACGATTTTCTTTTACATCCTTATAACTCCAGAGTCCTGGTTTGTTATCACGGTAGAGGGCCATGACTGAGTGAAACATTTAATAATCAAGATGTACTGTATGAAAAATGTAGATGTTATGGTTTCACAGAAACCCTACTTTTACTGAGCAGGAGAGAGGAATATACCAGAGGGTAGGAGAAGGGTGGCGGTTACTGGGGAGCTAGAGTGATAAGTGGATGCTAGATGACAGATGTCTGGGAAACTTCCATTGGGCATCACAAGGAAATGTGGCCTTGGCCTGGAGGCTGCTAGAGAATGATGTGATGTTTTGGGGCTTCATTGCTGCATAACACACCGCCCCAGCACTTGTTAGCTTGAAACAAAAAATGATTTTTTATTTTTCAGAATTCTGCACGTTAGGGCTCAGCCGGGTGGATCTTCCGCTGGTCTTGCTTGGGGTTGCTAATGTGGCTGAAGTCAGATGGTGAATGGTACTGGAATGTCTGCTCGGGCTTCATTCACATGGCTGGCTCTTTGACGGGGGATGGCCAGAGGACTGGAGCCTCGCTCCTTCCACCTGGTCTTTCTACGTGGCTGACTTGGGCTTCTTTGCATGGTGTCTGGATCCCAAGAGTGAATGTTCCAAGAGAACAACGTACACATGCTGATTCAGCCTCTGCCTTCATCACTCTTGCTAAGGCCCCACTGGCCAAAGCAAGTCATATGGCCAGGCACGGAGCAGAGTGGGTGGAGACTAGACCTGGGGGTGAATACTCAGAGGTGCAGTTCACTGAGAGCCCCACATCCTAGTCTTTCACAAGGGGACTGCTATTTCTGTCCTCTTAGAGGTTCTGATTCTGTATGTCCTATCTTCTCATCTCTCCCTCCCTTCTACTCCCTCCATCTCCCCGTCAGAGGCAGCACAGTGGTCAGTGGTGATGGTGGTGGTGTGGCCACCCTCCCTCCCCAGCATCTTGGACAAATTGTCCTTACTTCTGAACTTATCCTCCCTCCCCTGGAAGATGAAGGGTTAGACTGAGCAGGCAGGATGTATATTTTTTACGATTCCAAGTCAGATGTTTTAATATTTCACTGAGCCACTGCAGAAAGCCCTTCATTATGGGATGGAAATGCTTGGAAAATGGCCTTCTAATTAATGTGAAATGAGAGAGTGCCCCTCAGAGCAAGGGAGACTTGGCAGCTGTGAGGGTGATGTCAGCATGCCAACACTTCCTGGGTGGGGTGATTGGATGGGGCCCCATCCCAGGATATATTTGCCTCATGGAGCCCATTCAGCATAAATCCTGCCACAGGGCCAGGCTGGAGACAGCAAATTGAGAACCTTCCACGGCTCGCTGAGTTACCGCTTCCCAGAAATTGTTGAAGCCATTGATCTCAATCTTTTTCAATCATTAAATGATTTTGGCATTCAGGCACTCGGCATGTCTGTGCTTGGTGACCTGCAGGAAATGGGAGCAGGTTCAACAACGGAGCCTGGGCACGGCTTTTGCTGGGCACAGGCACAGTCACATGGTACATTACAGTGACCTTTACACCAGTGTGCAAGACTGTTTTAAAATAGACACAAAATGGCTCAGTCGGCTAGCCCTCCCTCTCTCTGAGTGTCTCAGCAGAGCAGTGCCTTTAGGAGAGACCTTAAAAGCAGCTCGAATCCTGCCACAAGAGCCTCCTGGGAGACAATCACTGGGCTATGTAGCTCTGTCATCTTGGGTGTTCCCCTCACTGAATGAAGCAATTGGCAGAGGGAATTAAGAACCTTGTTTCAAGTTTGGAACATTGGGTGGGAATAATAACAACAATATTCTTTAATATTTATTGAGCACTTACTGTGTGCCAGCACTATGCCATTTTTTTTTTTGCATTTGAACCTGACAACAAACCTATGAAGGAGGTACCACTATTATTCCCCCTTTATATACCAAAGATGATAAGTAACACTTCCCATAGCTAGCTATTTTAAAAAGATTTGCTGCCCTTCTGGTCCCATGGCTTAGTTCTGTGCATCTTATGATGTTCAATTTAATCAATATTGATTGAGTGCCTGAATAATGCCAGCACTGGAGGAAGACAGGGCCTAAAGGACAGAGAAAGAATAGAGTCTCTTTGCTCGAGGGCTTTACCATCCAGGTAGGGAAGGAGAGCCAAGCCATTTGCAGCACGGTTCCAAATAGTGACCCACACCAAAGGCAGCTTTTCCTGCATGTGGTTCTCTTGGAGGTGGTGGAGTCTAGTGGAAGATCGTGACTGCTGGTGTCCTCTCAGACCTGGGTTCAGATCTTAAATCTGCTGTGTAGTTTGGGGCAAGTTAACTAGCCCTCTGAGACTCAGTTTCCTCTTCTGTAAAATGGGCATGACAATACTTACTTGGAAGTACCATGAAGAGTAGAAAGTCTGGCATAAAGTAGGCTCTCAGCAATTTTCTCAGCAAGTATGTCCTTAGGGGAAGAGCATGAGTGATGGCGGGTGTAAGTTAGGAAATGATTTGGGGAAGAACAGAGAGAGAACAAGGGCAAGTGGAATGTGTCCATCACGGTTGATTTTGTGCCCAGTTTTATATATACACATTCACGCACACACACACTCTCACACACATTCACACAGACACACAGACACACAGATACACAGATACACACACACACACACACACATACACACACACACACACACACGTATGCCCACTGTACAGGAGAGCTGGCAGAGCAGTTCGAAGCTGGGGAGGGAGGCCCAGTGAGAAGGGCCAGAGAAACTGGGTAGTCAACTCAGTGCTTGCTGGGGACCTTCTGCTCCTTGCCTCAGGGTTCTGGACTTGGGTATACTTGCCCCAAGCCACTGGCTTTCTGCTTAACTGAGGGTAAAAGAATAATTTAACCACCAGTAAGGCCTGGGTATCCACCCATCAAAAGGTTCCTTCCCTTGTGCTGGATCAGGGCTGTGCTGTGATCAAGGTTCTGGGGTCAAAACCCTTTAGGTGGTGAATTGGAGGAAGGTTGGAAGGCTGGGTGGCAGGGAAACCCTCAAGGGGTTTGGGTCAGTGGTGATTATAGCTTAACTTTCCACAGTATTTCAATATTTTAACACTTGGTTTGATTTTACCAGTATACCTGAACGTCAATTCTGACCTTAAAAGTTGCTTTTGATTCTAGCAGCATTGCCTAAATGCCTACTGTATGCAAAGCACGTGTGGGGGTGCAGGAGGGTGGTGATGTAGAGAGAGCTATCATTGTAACTGCTTTGTAGTTGGGGAAGCAAATTCTAGCTTCTATTAGTGGAGTAAAACTCAACACTCAGGCCCACCTGCCTAGATAATCCAAGTTGCTGGTCCTGTGTGCTCCACCTTGTTGTACAGCCAGGAGTCTCTTTCATGCTGGAGGACTGGTAACCTGCCCCTGAAGCTGGTTGCCCCTGAGATGCTTCTGGGAGCAGTGGGGCCCCAGAGAGCCCCAGGACATCACTATATATAATGCCCAGGGCACTGGAACATGTTGCTGCGAGGTGGGAGCTGCGTGTCCAGCATTGGTGAGTGGTCTGCGATCAGCAGTACAGACTCTTCCCCAGACCACAGGGAAAAATGTGAGTGATGGGTTCCTCTTAGGGCTTCTTTGGGCCACCACTGGTCAGAGATTCTGAAGTTGCAGGTCTTCACATTTTCTCCCAGACCCACTTGATCAGGGGCATGTGAGCCAGACTGGGACTGACCCGCCTGGAACAGGGGTATGGCTGGTCTAGCTGCTCCAAAGGGACCCAAATTAAACCAGTTGGAGCAAAAAATAGAATTTACTGGTGCAGGAAATGGAAGTATCCAGCAAATAGCTTCAGACATGGGAGATCAAACCATAATTTTAGGGCTCTGTCACTCCATTTCTTAGCCAGCTTCAAGCCACATGGTGGCAAGATGGCTGTTACCCTAGTGGAAACAGAGTCCTTATCTCTGGGAGAAAAGTCCCAAGGAGGGCTCTGATTGGCCAAGCCAGTGTCAAGTGACCAATGACTGTGTCCGGGTATTGGTGTGCACTGATTGGCCAGTCAGGACTAGGTCATAGAATCTTGGGATGAGGGTTGGGCTGGAGGGAGTAGTGGATGGTTCAGACCCTTCAATGGAACTGGTTGCCCACAGGAAAGAAAGGTTCTGTCTCTAGAAGATGAGGGGGCTGGGCAGACAAAAGCCACAGTTACCTGCTACTGGTTACCCACTGAGCTTCTTTTTTTTATTATTGTTTTTTTATTAGTTGCAGGTGCACAAGACAAAGTAATACTTAGACGTTTATCATTTATATCCCTCACACCCATTGAGCTTTTTAAACTATTGGTGAAACAGTGTTACTAAGGCAGCTCCAGAAGCCTCTTCTGAAAGCAAACTTGCTTTTCAGATTGCCCTGTGGAGGTGCCTGGAGTGGCAGCCAAGAGGGGCCTGCTCCCCCCCACCCCCAACCCCCGCTGCCCCCACTGTGCCCAGCTGCATCCATTTAGCTGGGCCTTTTGGACCAGGAACAAGGGCTCTCCTTTCACTGTCTGTGGCATTCAGGACGGCCTCGTGCTCAGCCAAAGGGCTGCGCCTTGTCCAGATGTCCGGAGGGGCTGGTTTCATGTGTCTGACAAGGCCGCCTTTCTGGGCAGGAGGATCTGAAGGAGGGAGATGTCTGCAGCCTGGGCATGGGGTGATAAATGCCCCCTCTGGAATGCAGAGATGAATTCTTAAAAAGAAAAAAAAAAGGCTTTCATCATTATTGCAAAGACCCCAAACAAGGGCGTTTTCTCATTCCAAACTGTAGGATGGGGTCAGAGGAGCGGTGCTGGGGAAACAGAGAGGGGGGTGGCTGGGTCTGGTGACACAGACACTTGACTGTGAAACCTCTGGGGACAGCCCACCAGAGCAACAACCTCTTTTCCTCTTGAGCAGCCCCTAGGCCACAGGTTCCAGCTTGAGCTCTGCCTTGAGCCTGTGGCCTGAGTGTAGTTGCTGTCTGTTAACCATCCTGGGAGAATGGGGTTGTGTTTGCCTCGCCCCCCACTCAACCCCCCACCCAGAGCTGCCCTGGCACAAATGGCTTTGTACAGCCAGGGACAAAACAGCCGTTCATTCCCCATTCATGCCTGGGGACAAAAAGCTGAGTGTGGCCCGGTTTGCCCTGGTTTAGGAAAGATGGGGCTGGTGGAGACTGAGAAGGCTGGGAGCTCAGGGGCAAGGCAGGGATGGGTAGAGGACACAAATTGGCTGTGACCATGTGAAGGGACTCTGTGACTCAGATCCACGCTGGAAGGAGGGCAGTCCCTTTGGTGCCTCTTGACCTGCTGGCACAAGAAGAGGTCACTCATGGTGGGAACTGATGGCTACATCTGGGACAGTTTCCCTGTTTGGCCTGCTCCCCTGGAGAGAGCCCTCTGGCCTTTTACACATCTCCCTAAGTTTTCTTCACTGAAATATTATTTGTGGAGTCAGTCAGTGCACAGTGGTAGTTAAGCATGGGCTTGGCGATCAGACAGACCTGATTTCAAAATCTATGTCACGGTCCCAGTTGTGTGACCTTTGGCTCATCACTTGACTTCTCTAAGTCTCAGTTTCTTCATCTGTAAAATGGAAATACCAAAGCACCTATACGATTGTTGGGAGGATCAAATGACCCAATCCACGTAGAGTGTGGAGCATAGAGTCCAGTACATAGACAATGCTCAATAAGCATTGGTAATTAATAAATAATATCAGCTATGATCACAGTGTTAGATATTTGGGTGTGTGTGTGAGAATTTAGAAAGTCCCACTTTATGAATGAGTTGTTTCCCAAAGTTAACTTGTAAGTCTGTTATTTGGACCTAAAAACATAGCTCCCGTAGACACACTGCTGAGTCTTGAGGTTCTCAGTTAACCCACAAAAGCTGATTCAACTGTCAATGTACCAGAAAGAGCTGAGTAGTGGCTTTCTAATATGGCAGAAAATTCTTTAATACTCTTCCCATTGAGAAATGGGGTCTTATCTCCCCTCCTTGAGTCCCATGGGCTTGTGACTGCTTCAATCAATAGAGTATGGCAGAGGTGACGTATCATAGCTTCAGAGACTGGGTCATAAAAAGCCACTGAGCTTCTGCCTTGTTTGCTGGAACACTCATTCTTGGAAGCCTGAACCGCCATGTAAGATGCCTGGCTACCCTGAGGCCACCAGGCTGGAGAGAGATAGGGATGAGAGATACCAGTGGAGCCTAACCATTCAAGTCTTCCCAGCTGAGGCCCCAGACATCATGCAGCAGAGATAAGCTATCCCTGCTGTGCCTCGTCTGAATTCCTGATGTTTAACACCTGTGAACTTAAATACAATGGCTGTTGGTCTTTTGCCACTAGATATATATATTCTTCCCCCCTTCTTCCGCCTGCCCTCCCTCACTCCGGTTCAAGCCGTTGTTTCTCAGTCCAGTTGTGTAGGACACAGCTCCCTGGCCCATGCTTGTATTATGAGTCTTGCCCCACCCTCCCCCGAGGCAGTCGGTCACCGGTCGTTGGTTGGCTGCTCACGGCAGCTCATGGCAGCTCTCGGCTACCGGCTGCTCACGATGGCTTCTGGCCACTCATGTTGGCCACCGGCCGCTCAGGACGGCACACAGTATCACACGGCAGCACACAGCAGCCCATGGCAGCTCATGGCAGCCCAGCTACAGGGAGAGCTGTTGTTCACAATCTTAGCTATAGAGGGCGCAGCCCACTGGCTCATGTGGGAATTGAACTGGTGACTTTGGCATTAGGAGCACAGTGCTCCAACCACCTGAGCCACCCAGCTGGCCCGTCACCAGATATTGGGGGTAGTTTGTTACACAGCCATAGCTGTTCAAAGCGCCGTGCCTTTGTAATGAAGACTATGGCCACTCCTAACTGGCTAACAGTTGTTGAGAGCTTATTGTGTGCCTGGCACTGAGCTTAGTACATTCTGTGGATTAAATCATGTGTCCCTCTACTGTAAACTAGTGGAAAGTAATCTTAGTCGTTAAATACAAATACCACAAACAGTAAATTTAAATGGAGAAAGTTTCTTATTGCTCTGTACTGGAGCTAGAAGAACAACAGATATTAATTAGCTGGGTCTGAGGAGGCATATGGAGACTTCGAAGTGATCATGGATGACACTTCCAGACAATTTCAAGGGTTGTTAGAGATTGATGACATTGCCTCTTTATTTTATCTAATTTCACTTCAAAGCTAATAGCCTTGTTTTCCTCCATTCAGTTGTATCTGTCGCAGAATTTCACTTTGCCATCACATGGTTTTTCAGCTCAGATATGGAATGAAAAAAAAAAAGGAAAAGAGATTTCCCCCGCCTCCTCATGCTTACTAGACAAGATTTGAGAGAGAGGAAGGTGGGAGGATAGAGGTAAAAATGAGACAGAAGAACCCTGAGATTAATTAACTGAGCAAAATTGAAGAAAGAGAGGTTGCAACAGACATGAACTCTCCTTGGGTTGGTGACGGAAATGGTGGGAGAGCTATGTCTAGATGGAGGGAATTGTCCCCTTGTAGTGGATTGAATCATTAGCGCCAATTCTTCAGCCCTTCCTGAATCTACATCCTTGCCGTGGTTTCACGGGTGGAGTATATTTTCCCCACCCTTGACTTTGGGCTTGGCCATGTGACTTGCTTGGCCAATGTGGTGGGGTGGAAGAAACAGTGTTCTGGTCTGAGCCCAGTCTCCAAGAGGCCTCATGAGTTTCTGCTTATCCTTTTTTGCCATGAGAAGAACATGCACCAGCTCATACCAGTCCTAGGAGGAGGATGAGAGACTTTTGGAGCCAAGTCCTCAGTCAACCCACAAACTTGTGAGTAAGAAATAAATGTTCATTACTGGATGTTGGTATGATTTTAAGATTGTTACACAGCAGTAGTTGACCAATATACCAATAATTTAGCTTATTTACTATCTGATGCAAATGTGACTGACTGGAAATCATTGAGTAGATGGGGAAGTAATTACCCAGTTGATGACTTTGTGTCAACTTAACTAGACTGTAGTCTGTGTTCCAGAATTCCCTTCCCTGTATGTTTCTGGGTTAGAGTTGGCCACAAGAGAAATTTGTGGGAGATGTAGAAGGTAGAAGTAAAGGAGCAGCTATTTCTATGTTCTGACAGTTTGAGTAGGGTGGGTGCTCGCACATGTCACCCATCTGCTGGCTCACTTTGTTGGTGGGGGTGGCAGCTAGGCCTGCAATACCTCCAGCACCCGCCAGACCTCCTCCATCAATTTCTCTGAGTGCTGGGGCTGGTGTGTATGCAGCTTTGTGCTAGAGGGCATGCACCTGGCCTTCAGGTCACCCTATGTCTTTGAGGTTGGAGGTGTTGAGAGATAGAAGAGGGTCCCAGTTTGTCCTCTCAGGTTCAGTTTGTCCTTGGTCTCCCCCATTTCACCTCCATCTTTCCTTCCTGACCTCTGGCCATGCTAACTTCAGAGCCATCACCAGGCACAGAAGCAGTAGCTTTGCATCGACTGCTTAACCAGCTCCCTCCACTGCATCAGCGCTGATTTTGATAATGACTCCCCCTTCTCTGGCTCACTCAGAGTGGTTCTGCTTCCCTGATCAAGTCCAGCTGATACAACCAGTTAGGCAACTCTACACAGAATACATTTGCAAGCCTGGTGTCCCTAACCACAAAGGCGCCACATCCCTGAATTTAAGGAACTTAAAGTCTTATTGAGGGGAAAAGGTAGAGCTTCATATGTCAGTCAGAGACCTATGCGTGGTGTTAGACACCGCAGTGCTATGCTGAACAGTCCCCAGTTGGAAACGCTGGCCTACACCCTATGGGCCACTCAGAAAAGGACAAGGCAGGTGAATGAAGATTACCACTTGGAGCTGGGAGGAATTTGAAATGGATTTTGCCTCTAGCAGACTCAGGAGAATTGGTATCTCTAGACTTCAGGCAGGATTGTTCCAAAGACAAGAAAAGGCCAGGGATAGGAAAGCAGGAAGGAGAAAGAATTGCTGTCACCCCTCCCCCATTACCTGTAACCTACATGTAAAACTTATTTTTTCCTTCCTATCCTCCTGTGGACCAAGAATCTCCACCTTCAGCCTCTCCTAGGGCCAGGTTGTGAACCAGGCAGTCAACAAACACCGCGGGTCTTGGCCTTCCCTCTTAGAGGGGTGTCACTTCTATTTTTATAGCGTCAGTGTTCACGCTGCCTGACTCTCAAATAGATGCACGTTCAACTACAGCTAATTTGGAATTTGTTTCTCTAAAAGCATTTAGAATTGTTTTTGCCTAATGCATCAGATTGAAATCCCGGGGCTAATTAATACTAAGGCGTGAGAAAGAAATGAGAAAAATCAGTTAAAGTGCCTGGTGGAAATGAACTGGAATAACCTTCTCTTCAGCATGGCACGCGGTGCAGTCCAGATGCACTGACAGGATTGTAGCTGGTGCTCTGCCTGTTCCAGACGTCGCCTCCTGTCCAGCTGTGGAAGGAGCTGAAAGAAACGAGGTGGTGTGTATGCACACTCACTTGTAGTAGGTATAGGTTGTTGTATGTGAGTGCAGTGTTTGCTATGTGGATTGTGTCATGTTTGTGTGTTATGTAGGTCACGTGTGTTGTCTGTATCATATGCGTGTTGTGTTCATGTGTTGTGTGTTATATGCATCCCATATTTGCATTGTGTGTGTTGTGTATTATATGTGTCTGTTGTGGTGTGTGTGTGTGTGTGTGTGTGTGTGTGTGTGTGTAGAAGAGATTTTTTTTCAGTATCAGTTCCCGGAAGCCCAAGGGGCTTGAAATGGGCTTTCAAATGTAAGATTCATTGTTTTTGGCTTAGCAGTTGGCATCTTTGGCTTGAAATCAATGCGGTGTTCCCATCCACTTCAGCCTGAAATGGAAAGGGGTGGGGGTGAGGGCTGGAGGGGGAGTACGAAGATTGAACATTTAAAGGTTCTCCAAAGAAAGTCTCTTCCAGCTGGACTTATCTGCGTTGGGAGGTGAAAGTTTGGCTCCCCAAAGAGAGGAGGTGAAAAATGGTTTAGAAGTGACAGCACAGGACTGGGTGGTGAAGGAAAAGAAGGACGCCCTAGTCCTGGCATCAAAATCCCAGGCTTGGTCCCACCACTCACCAAGGGTGATGGCTTTCTTTCTTGGTTCACATGGGGGGGTTTGCATGTCCTGGCCTGCAGCCTGGGGTACTGTGAAAGTCCCATGTGTGGGGCAGTAAGATGAGCTGTAGGCAGGAGGAGCCGGGAGATGGACACGTAGACCCAGCTTTAGCATTGACTAGTAGAGGGACCTTGGCTATATTCCTCGTTGTCTCTAGGCCTCGGTCTCTGTCTTAGCTTGGGTTCCCTCAGAGGAGATGCGGAAACAAAGATTCAAGTGCAAATAGTTAATTTAGGAGGCAATCACAGGAAACACCGGCAGGGAAGTGGGGAAGTAAGACTGGGAAGAGAAGGAAATAAATAAAAGGGGGATTGTCAGACTAGTCACTGCTATGGGAGCTGGAGCTCAGTCCTGCTGGGATTCTCTGGGAGATGGTATAGAACGTAACACAGTGACGTCCAGACTAAGGGGAGAAGGAGCTGGGGTATTTATCTACCAAGTCCTATTAGTCATTGGTTGAGGGCTGCTCCTAAGGTGGTGTAGGCATTCATCCCTGACACTTCCGGCTTGCTGCAAGTATGGGCAGAGCAGGTGCCAGAGGCCAGAGGAAGCTTGCAGGCAGAGATGAGGTCCTGGCAGTGGCAACACAGGCTGGACCAGAACAGGAAAGCCTAAGAGCACAAGGGTGGGGCATTGACTGCTGCTACACTTTCTGCAAAATGTAGAGCTTGAACCATAGTATCTTTAAAGTTCCTTTTCGTTGTAACACTCAGTGATCTATGAAAGAACACATTTTATTGCTTCCTCCCTTATTGATTGAGTAAATATGTGAGCATCTACTATGTGCCAGGTTTTGACGCTGGGGATATGTAGGAGGGCAGGCAGACAGGTGGGGGGACCAGCAGAATACCAGCAGACATTAGAAGCCAGAGGTGGGTCTTGGCATATAGGACTCTGGTTGGAGGAGCCAGGGTAGAGGTAGCGACTCTTGAAGGAGGAGCAGGGATTTGTTGGGGACAAAGGGGCGAAGGGCACTTTAGACAGTAGGAACTGTATTGCAGCTCAGGCACATGGCAAAATTAGAGAGCTAAAAATAGTTTGGGGTGGCTGGAATACTGAAAGCAAGCCAGGAAATGTCAGGGGACAAGGCTTGACACATACACAGAGTGTATGTATGTGGGGTCTTGGGGCCACTGTCAAAGCTGTTAGACCCTGGAGGTACTTGGGAACTCTCAAAAATGTTTGCACTGGGGAGTGACAGGGCCAGATTTGCTTGTCAGAAAGATCACTCCCACTGAATCACAATGGGAGTAAGTGAGGTGGAAGGTGGGAGCGCTCAGTAGGTAAGTGTCTTAGTTAGCTCAGGCTGCCATAACACAATACCACAGACAGAGACTGAGTGGCTTAAACAGCAGACATTTATTTTCTCACAGTTCTGGAAGGTGGAAATCCCAGATCAAGGTGCTGGCAAGGTTGATTTCTCTTGAGGCCTGTCTTCCTGGTTTATAGACATCCACCTTCTCACCTTGTCACTGTGGTGAGGGGCGGGGAGAGAGAGAGAGAGGGAGGGAGGGAGGGAGGGAGAGAGGGAGAGAGAGAGAGAGAGACAGAGGGAGAGAGAGAGAGACAGAAAGAGAGAATGTGTGGGTGCTCAAGTGAGTGCTCTGGTTTCTCTTCCTCTTCTTATAAGGACACCAGTCCTGTCGGACCAGAGCCCCACCCTCCTGACCTCATTAAACCCCAATGACTCCCTTAAAGGTCCCATCTCCAAATACAGTCACATTGGGGGTTAGGGCTTCAGCATATGAATTAGGAGGGGAGGCATATTTCTGTCAGAGAGTAAGTTATTGTTCCTGAGAGAGAGATGATGTGGGCCTCAGAATGGGAAGGAAGGAGCAGTTACAGCAGAGGAGCAGGAGTTGGGAGCTCTGCAGTAGTGGTGGGTAGGTCCTCGTGCACACCGACAGCTTCCCATCTTGGGTACCCAAACCTCCCTGGAGCTCTGTCTAAAGCCTTCCTCTGGTACCATGGGAGCTGCTCAGCCCAGGCACTGAGCCCAGAATTTCCAGGAATTTAACACACCCTGAGCAATTCTCAACCAATGGCAGCCATTGGAAAAAAGTCGAGCTTCTCCAATATTTGGCTGGGAAATTCTGAGGCATGTTCTGCATGCTTTCTCAGCAGGCTCCCAGCACCCTTTACTGGGTTTCCCGTCTTCCCTGTCTCACCTCCCCACCCTCTCACCTGGAATCGCCCAAGTTCTTGTCTCAGGGTCTGCTTTGATAGGAACAAAACTATTATAACTTGTCACACAGCAATAAAAGTCCTGGAGTACTGGAGAATTGCAGAAGAATGAGGTTTTGGAGGGAAGGTGGTGAGTTCAGGCAGGGACATGTTCAGACTGATGGTAGGTCAGTGGAGCCCTCCAGTCAGCAGGTGTGGCACGTGGACAGAACTTGGAGCGAGATCTGGGCTGGCCGCTTCCCTGCTCCGTGATGACAAAGGACAGGAACCTGCTTTCCTAAGAACCACTCTCACAGGGCAACTGTGTGCACAGCTGACTTTACTGAGATGAGCCATGTCAACAACTCAGCTTGTGAGAACCAAGCTCTCCCTTCATCACCCAATTGTGGATTCCAATCCAGCTGCCTCCCCTCACCCCTTCAACCTTCCCCTCTCCTCTCTTCTTTTCCAACTTCCTGTTTATTCCTTAGGCAGTATTCTATTTATCATGTAATGGTTTCCCTCTAACAAATATCATTAGTGCCTCTGCTGCCCCATCAAGGCTTTTTCCTACATCAAGACTAGTTCCTTCCCCCAAACCTCCATTACCAGTTGCTAAAATAATTATCTCACCTTGACACACCTACACTGAAGAGGGACACTGAGGAAAAGCAACCCAGAAGGAGAGTTGCAAGGGGCTACTTGGCAGATACAAAGTGCTGTCATATACACCATCTCACTTGATCTTTTCCTCTACCTGGTGAGGCAGGGGAGAGAGGAAAAGGGATAACGGATTGTTTCAGATGGGGCTACCCAGGAGAAGAACCTGAAATGAGGATTTGGGTGTGAGTGATTTATTAACGTCAGGTTCCCAGGGAGACCAGGATTGGCAGGACAGGGACGGATGGGAAGAAGCTGGCAAGGTGAGATCAGCTAAGCCTTAGTCCAGCCTGATCTCACAGGAGGCTGTGCAGTGTTATCCTCTGAATTTATACCAACTCAAGGCAAGGGAGTGGGTTTTTATGCTCTCATACCAGTCAGTCTTAGACTAAGTGTCTCTCTGAGGAGCAGAACCTCCCAGGCACAACCAGCCACACTGAGAACTGCTGCTATAGGACTTGGGTGTCCTCAGTTTCCAGTCTAACGGAAGGGGCAAAGAGAGAACACACAATAGGCAGCTATGCATCTTCTTAAATGCCTTAATTTGGGAGTAATAAACATCATTTTCTTTCTCATTCAATAGCTGAAAGAACTAGTCACATGGCCACTCCAGAATACGAGGGTAATTGAGAAATGTCGTTTCTGGCTGCACAACTGTGTATCAGTGACAACTCTATACCATGCAAGAGGCGTGGAGACACAAATTTTGGTGGAACATCTAGCTGTCTCTGTAGTACCTCCCAAGTTAGGATTGTTTTGAATTGATTGACACTCATGATCCAAAAGACTCAAGTAGACACTGTTAAAGCTCAAGGACAGATCAATCTATTTTGTCCCAGGGACCTCCATGGCACAGTTATTTTTAAGGGATGTGGCCTGACTATGAGCCATGAGACCCAGCCCAATCTTATAGGGTCCTACAATTCCATTCCAAGTTTTGAAGAAATATTTTTCTTCACTTCAAAGGGAAGTCCTACCAGGAGTCCACCTGGTAGGACTCAGCCACCAAACCAATGGCGAGACCAAATGGATCAGTTAGAACTCAAAGGTGTATCAGTGTTGGTTCCCATCCCCGCCCACCCAGATCTCCAGGGCTGCTGGGCTTCCCACCTTCCTGCTGCCGTGTTCAGTGACAGTGATACCTTTCCCACAGTGTGGGAAACATGCTTTCACTCACCCTCTACCTCAAATTTTTCTCAAGACCCTCCCAGAACCTGGCTGACCTGTGGGGGACTAAACACCTCCGTCTAGATCTACCACATTCCCAACCCACTGTTGGTAAGACACAACATTTGAATTTTCTCATGGAGGTAATGGATCCCCACTGAGCCTCCATATTCACCTCCCGTCCCAGCCCGGATCCTTGTTGCCCAATGGCATCCATTGCTCTGCTGGATGGTCACTATGCAGAGCACAGCTTGGAGATGAACACTTTTCATGGAAAGGTTGCCAACTTCCTGTGTTTCGGAGGGATTAACCACCCAGGAATGAAAGAAAGGCATTTTTAGTTCCCATGTGGGAAAAATATTAAAAACACATAAAAATAGCAATGCCGGGAGAACATTAAGGGCCACTTCTAACATGAATCCAGAATGTGAAAGGGTTCAATTCAAGTTTAGAATTTATGGCACATAATGTCAGCAAATGGCAAGACAGTCCTTCATTATTTCATTGAACACACAGTTATTCAACATCTACTATGTACGCTGAGTCATAGGGCTCCCTGGAAAGCTACAACTGATAGGTTTATAGGGCCACAGAAACAAAGTGAAAGGGAAATTATTAACAATGACAATTTGGCTTGCTTTCAGGTTACCAACGGATCATTCCAGAAGGTTAGTTGCAACTTTGTAGTTTGGTCACTGCAAATGAATCCAGTTGGAGCTTTACTCCTGGCATGAGAAAACCTGGCTTTCGATCTCAGCTCTGTCACTCACTGATTGAGTGAACTTGGGCAGGTCATCGTTTGCTTTCCCTTAGACTCCTCATCTTGGGGATTTCTATCGTCCCTTCCAGCTTTGACATCCTTTGGATCCAGGTATATTCCAACTAGAACCTTCCAAATGACCTCACCTTTCCTATTTACATCATCCCAGCTAAGAACATGCTAAAACTATGATTAACTTTTTTATTTATTGGGTATGGAGGTTTAGTTAAGACAATTGAAGTTAAGGTGACTGCTTTCTGAATGACCAGAGGCATATAAAAAGGGAACTTTTATTAATGTTAAGAAAAAGAAATAGTTGGTGAATAGTTAGATAAAGGAACTCGTAAGTGAGGGAGCACCCTTTTAGCCACTGTGGATGATGCCAAGGGGGGATACTTATGTAGGTAAAGGAAAAGACCTCAAAGGTGGATAAAATAATAATTCAAGAACCTATTTTGTGCTGGATACTCTGTAAACATTATCTCTAATTTTAACCTCATCCCTGCAAAGTATGTATCATTATCCCCATTTTAAAGATTGCAGGCACTGAGACTCCGAACTATATTCCCCAAAACACCCAGCCGGAAAGTAATGGAGCCATGGCTTGCTGATTCCAGAGCCCATGTGTATATGTTTTCTCATATTCTGCACTGCCTTTCTCATTAATCACTTAGTAGTATCACTAAAGCATAAAAGGAAGAGGATTTTTAGGTGAAGATCAACAGAAGAGGTACTAAGACAGATTACTGATTATGAAGGAGCAATTCCAGCCAGCAGCCCAGATATGATTCCAGGAATTTTACCCCAATATATAGTGAAACTTAGGGCAGTGGTGAGGCTTTATGATTGCAATATTAAAAACTACGTGCAAAAAAATGTAAACCAGTATATTTATCTGTCAGAGATACTTAAGGAAAGAATATCAATATCACAGCTAGGAATCTTAGCAAATGGCGGATTTCATAGTATTTGCTTATATAAATAAATTTCAGCTTCTAGTTCTGACAATACTATGATCAAGATAACCTGAAAACCCATTTCCCACAGTTATCTAGAAAGAAACAAATATTTATTTGAATGAATAGATGTGCACATGGGAAATTGACAAGGGCTGTGAATGAAAAGTGTACTGAAAACTAAGGCAGCAAGCTTATGTGACTGCCTTAGGGTGGGAGTGAATGGGAAGAGAAATTGTCTCAGTACTATAGGGCCTTGGACAATTCAATGCCCACTTGGGGTGGGGGACAGGGAACTGATATCTTGGGTCCTATGAGGCAAGGGTGGGATCTGAGATACATTCATGGAGTTGAAACCTCCAGTGTGAAGGTAGAGAAGAAGAAAATGTGCCCACTGCCAGAGGGGCTTGTCTATCTTGATCTAGGCTCTGAGTGGAAAAGAGTGTCTCCTGAGAAAATTTGACCTATATCTTATGAGGGTTGGGAATTAAATACATATATATATATATATATATATATATATATTTTTTTTTTTTTTTTTTTTTTTTTTTTGCTTGTGTGGTCTAGGAAGCCCCAAGCTAAGAAATTGTTATAAAATGATAGTGAAACCCCTATAGAGCTTGGCAGAAACACAAACAAAACTTCACAGGACTCCCCATCAATCAAACCTCACAGAGTTCTCACATATAAGGTCATGCTTAAGATGAGTTCACAATTCAAAAATACAAAACAGCTGAAGAAACAATCCTCCATGAGCAAGAGACAGCAGGATTAGACGCCCAAGAACTTTGGATAACATAACAATCTATTAAACTATAATAGTTAATTTTATGTGTCAACTTGGCTAGACTAAGGGATGCCCGGATAGCAGGTAAAACATTATTTCTAGTGTGTCTGTTGAGGGTATTTCCGGAAGAGATTAACATTTGAATCAGTAGACTGAGTAAAGAAGATCACCCTCACCAATGTGGTTGGGCATCATCCAATCCATTGAGGGCCTGAATAGAACAAAAAGGTGGAGGAAGGGAAAATTTCTGTTTAAACTGGGACATCTATCTTCTATTGCTCTCAGACATCCTCCCTCCTGGTTCTTGGGCTTTTTGACTTTGACTGGGATTTACACCGTTAACTGAATTACACCATTGGCTTTCCTGGTTCTCTCGCTTGCAGATGGAAAATCATGGGACGTCTTGGTTCCATAATCATGCAAATGAATTCCTATAATAAATCTCCTCTTATATATCCTATGGTTCTGTTTCTCTGGAGAACCCTAATACAGAGACCACAAAATTAGCATGCTTAAAATGATTAAAAACAGAAAAAATACAAACCTAAGGAAAAAATCCCAGACATTATGAAAAAGAACATCCATATTTGAAAAAATAACTAACTAGAACTTCTAGAAATTAAAAATATATAGTCATTGAAATAAAAATCAATATCTGAGTTAAATAAGAATTATTGAACCAGAAAGTGATGTCAGAGAATTACCCAGGATGCAGTACAGAGAAATAAAAATAAGAAAGGGAGGCGAAAAGAGATGGATAATAGAATGAAAAAAGTCCCATATACAACTAATAGTTTTAGAAGAAAGAACAGAGAGAATGTGCGAGCAGCAGTATTCAATGACATAATAGCTAAGAATTTTTCAAAACTGATGAGAGATGGGTTCAAAATGCACAATAAATCTTCAGCAGAATAAATAAAAGTAAAACTAAGCCACATTATGGTAAAATTTCAAAGAGAAAGAGAGCATCTTAAAAGCAATCAGAGAGGAGAGACAGATTACCTACTAACAAAGAATATTCAGACTGGCAGCAGGTTTCTCATCAGTAACAACAACAACAACAAAAAACCCCAGAAGACAATGGAATGATATCTTCAAAATGCTGAATGAAAACAATTTATCTAGAAGTCTATACTCTGTTAAATTATTAATCAGGAATGAAGGTGAAAGAAAGACATTTTCATATAAATAAAAACTGTCTACCACTAACATTGTCACTGAAAAGACTCCTAAAGGATGAACTCCAGAAAAAAGGAAAATGCTCCTAGAAGGTGAGCGTATAATGTAAGAAGCAATGTTAAGTACATAAGTCGGTGAGCACAGATTTATGAAATAATAGCAATGCTGTCTAATTTGAAGCACCACCCAAAAATAGGACAACCTTAACATAAAAGATGGAGGAAAGGGATTGGAATTAAAGTACTTTAAGGTCTTTGTATTGTTCAGGATGAGAGCAGAGCTATTGATTAACTTAAAACTTTGTTATGTATGTATGTTAAAAATTTAAGGGTAACATTAACAGTGTAGAAACAGAGTATATAATTTCCAAACCAATAGAGGGGAAAAAAGAGAATAAAGAAAACTTAAGTAATATAATAAAAGAAACAGGATAAAAAGGGAGCATAATAAATAGCATAAAATAAGATGGCATACACAAATACACCAAATCATGCATCAAAATAAATGGATAAAATATTCTAGTTATGAGATATATAGAAAGTGAGAATGATTTTATAACTTAGTAAGTACATTGCTGTATAAAAAGGTAAGAAACCCCGTTCTATCAGAATGAAATTCTAGTGATACCAACATAGTGGTGGGGTAGGTAGGTAGAAACTAAGAAGGATGTAAGAGAATGCTATATATTAGTTCTCTTTCTCCAGGGGAAATGTATCCATTGCAGTTTTATATGTTACACTCACATAAAATCATTCTAAAACATAGTAACTTAAAAAAACCCACAATCATCTTATAGTCTCTCATGATTTCTGTGGGTCAAGAATTCTGAAAGGGCTCCACTGAGTGGTTCTGGCGTGGAATCTCTCATGTGGCTATAGGAAGATTGTGGTTTAAGGTGGAACAGCAGGAGACTGGAGCAACTGGGGGCTGGTTGGGCATCTTTCTCTCTTCAGGTGATCTCAGGACCTTTCCGTGAGGTTTCTCCACATGAGCAATTTGGGCTTATAGCATGGCGGCCTTGGAGTAGTTGGTCTATTTCAATGGTGGTTCAGGGTTCTAGCACAAGTGATCCCATAAGCAAAGGAGGAGTGGCATCACCTTTTTTGACCTATCTTTGAAAGTCATAATGTGTCACTTCCACTGCATTCAAGTTACACTCGAATCACAAGTCCACCCAGATTCAGGAGGGGACAGGGACTGCCCCCCACCCCCAATGACTTCCTCTTGATGGGAGGGGTGTCAAGGTCGCATTATAGAATAGTATGTGGGGTAGGGGACATTATTGGGGCCATCTTTGGAAAATACAATCTGCCACAGCATAAGTGTTGGTGAGTTTAATAAATTGATTGAAGAAATGAGTATAAATAAGCTAGAAGCAATTACCAGAAAAATAAACTTAGGATGTATAGTTTATAAACTAGTAGAGAAACATTTAAGCTTTTCCATAGAAGTCAAGAATAAAAGAAAACAAGAACAAAAAGAAATTATGGTTAAGAGAAAAGGAAATAAGACAGTAAAATAAAGTTCAAAAGGTAATTACAATAAATATAAGTGAGCCAAACTCACAGACCAGGACCCAGCCTGCTATTGTCTACTTTCAGCTATTTTGTGTTTTTAAAGCTAAAGAATACAGAAGAGCTGAAAGTAAATGAATAGAAAAAAGATGTACCAGGAAAAATAAATCAAATAAAGCTGGCGTAACAATTTTACTATTAGACAAACTAGAATTCAAGGCAACAGACACCAAATTTCAAAAGGGGATGGAAAAGAAATAATAGTTCCAGAGAATATAACAATGATGACCACACATTTATTCATGTAGCAAAATGTATTAAATGCCTACAATATTCTAGGCATTGTTCTAGGTTTGAAGGATACAACAGAGACCAAAACAGACAGAAATACTTATCTTCATTAGCATTTACATTCCATGCAACATAACCTCAAGCATTTAAAGCCACAGTGGGCAGAACTGGAAAATAAAATAGGTAAACTCCAGTGTAGCTGGAGATTTTAAAATTTCTCTTTCTGAAAATGGATGAATAAAGAAGACAAAAAGTAAATAAAGCTATTGAAGATTTGAACCACACAATTAATGAACTTTAGCTAATTGATCTGAATAGAATTTGACACTCAACAAACAGATTACACATTCTTTTTGAAAGTACATGGCATGTTTACAAAAAGAGATAATGTAACATAGCAAATGGGCAACCTAAATAAATTCCAAAGCTACATCATACAGGGGTCCCACCCTTTTGCTTTCAGTCCAGAGACTTCTCTGTGAGAACTTTTGGAAGGCAAAGCAGGCAAAGGTTAAATGACTTCTTGACTCTATTCTCTGTAATTGCCTACCTCCCCTAAATAAACCAAAACCAAAACAGCAATACCCATGGCCTGTAGCAATAAACTGGACTGTCCCTGTTTTTCCAAATGGGAATATCTTCTGTTGGCAGGGTCTCTTTCCGGTTCTCCTCAGTTCTTTGGATGCCCTTGTCTGAGTTTCTTCTCAGGAGAAACAAAATGGTGCCCAGCCAGGAAAGGGAGGCTTTGCTCCCATGGCCCCTGAGCAGGACTTCTGCCCCTACTGAACTCTCAGTGTGGCTGATGGTGTGGCACCGGTGGTCGGTGGTCGTGGTAGCAGTGAGGGTTTTCCTGCGCCCTGAGCTGGACCCTCCCACTTGACAACAAGGTCATTGGATTTGTGAATCGCCCCAGTCAGAGGCATCTCTCAACTGCCAGGCCTTAGGAGGAAATTCTGCCATCAGTTACTAAAGGCATCACCAGAACTTCACCAAAAGAAATTTGAAGCTGCCAAGCTAGTGTATCTCAACTTTTATTAGAAGGGAGGGAAGCCCTCCTGGATTCGGCCCCTTCCTCAAAGTGTTGACATCAAAGTTTATCTTTGTCCTCAAGTATTTTTCCACCTAGGGCAAAATTTTAGACCTAAAATGTATTCCCCCCATTTTTCTTCCTTTCTTTTTTCTTTTCCCAAACTGCTTTATTGAGGTATGCTTGATGCAAAAAGCTGTAGATATTTAATGGATACAGCTTGATGTATTTGGAGGTAAGTATACACCTGTAAAGCCATTGCCATTATCAATGCCATAAACATATCCATCACTTCAAAAAGTTTTCTTTCACCAGCATTGTTTTTTCCCCTATTGTGGTAAGAACACTTAACATAAGATCTACTCCCTTAGCATGTTTTTAAGTATACAACACAGTATTGCTAATCAGAGTCCCTGTGTTGCACTACTTTTCTTTAATTACAAAAATTCTCTCCATTTATACTCCCAGGACTTACCTGGAACACATATTTTCAGGACGAGGTCTGAGCAGTTCTTTCTGTTTCACTCAAATTTTTATTTTGAAAAATTTCACAAATACATGCTCATTTTAAAAACTTCAAATAGTACTCACCCTTATTATTTAAAAAAGAAATTTAAACTAAAGCTGAGGCTGACAAACAGAACTTCAGAAATCTACAGGATAATCTCTATTTATTCCTGGATAGTGGTCTTTCACACATAATTCTCAACTCTCACCCTCATATTTAAAAAATAAATGAGTCTTTTGATTGGCATTTGGAGTATTGGAATCTGAACCTCGGCTTTATTTTTAAAGCCTGTTCCCATTTGTATTCACAGGCAAGCTTTGCTCTCTGGCTCCATCCTGCCTTTTGACATTTAGGTGTTACCTGAGGTAATAAGTGGCCCAGATTTTAGTCTATGAAGTGGAGATGGGATACCTCCAACCTACTTCCTGGGTTACCACTCAAGGGTTTTCGCATGTACAGCTCTGTATTTAATAGTATGTAGTAGTTAATTTGGTTTCATGTTTAAAAACGCCTGTAAAAATGGTTTGTTTCTACAGAAGCTTCTTGCGAGTGTTCCTGTGGGAATGGACTTTGGCTAATGCGTCCATTCCCACAGCTGTTGCAGACTTACTGTGACCAAGGTATCTGCATTTGTGGTCCCCAACCTCCATCCCAGACCTTCCTGGTGGATGTAGGCAGAATTTTCAGGGCCATTTCTGCGTAATTCTCTCCCCGTCCAATTTTTGTCTTGAAAACATTTCAAACCTTCAGAAAAATAGAATTGTAGTACAATGAGCACCCATATACCCTACATCTTAGTTCACTAATCATTATTTTGCCATATTTGCTGTTCTGTCTGTATCTCCCCCCCCCTCTCTCCTTCTCTCCCTCTCTTTCCCCCTAATCATTTGAAAGTAATTTGGAGGCATCGTGACAATTCACCTCTAAATATTTCAGCCTATATTTCCTATGAACAAGGACATTTCTCCTGTATATATAACCACAAGGCCATTTTCACATCCAAGGAACTTATACTGATACAAAAAAATATTATCTAATATATAGTCTATATTTAAATTTTGTCAGTAGTTCCTTTGCTGTACTTTGTATCATGTTTTTTTTCCTGATCCGGAATCCAATCTAGGATCAATATTGCATTTAGTTGTCATGTCTCTTTAGCCTCCTTTAATCTATTTCTCCAAGGAGTCTGGTTCCTTCTGATGGGAAATAGTATTTAGAAACCAAGGGCTAGGTGCGTTCATTCTGAGCAACTCCTTTTAAGCTAGGATATGAATTGGCTGTTGAGGTGACAATGGCAACTACACTTAATCAGAATTGGCTCATGGCTTTCTGCCCCATCTTCTACCACGTCAGGAGGGCATGCTAGAAGTCTCCAGTGCCAGGTGTGGTAGTTGAATTTGGAGTCAGACAGACATGTATCTGACTTTGCACTCCCCCCACCCAATATGACCTCTAGAAACTTATGTGAAGTCTCTAAACCTGTTTTCTCATCATTAGAATGAAAAATCATTGTACTGATTTTACTGTGTCAAGGTAAAGATTAAAGAAGGTAATATGGCAACGTTCTCTGTATGTTCATTTATTCACATAGATTTACTGAGCATGCATTCCACTGTGCTACATGCTGAAGATACAATAGTGAACAAAACTAGGACATGATCCGGTTCTTAGAAAGTTCACGTTTCGTGGGGGAGACCCACATCATGGCTGCCCAGTTCAGGTTATAATTCTCTAGATGGCAAGGCAGACTCTGTAGCTTATTTGTTTTGGTGTCCTCAAGGCCTAGTACAGTACTTGGGCACACAGGAGGAGTTTAACACATGCTGGTTGGACTCTTTTGGAACTGACTTTAGGACCAGCCAACTCCAGAGATTTCTTGGAAACTCTTACTTTATTTGGACCTTTAATGGCATCCTGAAACGAAGTCCTTGGCAGGGGAAATCTGTAATGGATCTCTTTTGACGAGTAGCAGAGCTTACATAGATTGAACAGCTAGCCACCAGAGATTTTCAAAGAAACCACAAGTAAAGTCCCACGTTCTATTAATCAACTGACAAATACTTTCTGAGGGCCTACTATGTCTAAGGCATTGTTGAATTAAAAATGTAGAAAAATGTAAGACTCAGTTCCAATCCTCAAAAATTTAGTCTAACCAGGGAAACAAGAAAAGTAAGCACGTACAGTGTCCAGTGGAAAAGACAACGCTCTACAGAAGGGGTCAGGTTGGGGACAAGATGATCATCAACTTTCCAATAGAGCAAATTATACCTTGGCGATAGTGATAGGTCTTAGATAGGTGGGGAAAGAGAAGAATTGGGAGTATAGGACATGGGGGCCGCCTGAGCAAAGGTGTCCAGCTGGAACTCTAGGCTAGTTGGATTGGAATAAACAAACACTGGGTTTTGCTTCTTGCCCTGTTTGGAAAAGGGTACCCAGTCACTAGGATGAACCACGGGCAGCAAACTCTAGACTGCTAAGTTTTAGACTATCATTAAAATCTCTAGTTAGAAGGATGGAGAAATACGCCCTTGATGGCAGTTTACAAGGGGACCATCAAAGGTGAAGAAGGCATGTGTAAGCTCAAGCAGCTCAGATGAAGCCACACAACATGGTGGTGAAGACTAAGAACTCCATGGTTTTATCTGTGTAACCTTAGGCAGGTTACTTAACCTCTCTGAGACTCAGCCTCCTCCCTTGGTAAGTGTGGATAATGACAATATCTACCTGAGAGGCCATTGGGGGTTTTAAGTAGCATAATACATGGAACAGCACATGGCTTACAGAATACTGAATAAATATTGGGCAGAATTATTCTCCCCAAAAGTTTCCTAAAGGTCCCAGTGCATCTCATTAGAGATGCTTAAGCTGAGGGACCTTCCACAGCATTTCACCCACACTCCTCATTTCCCTAGGAGGCCACTGAGCTCAGCATCATCCACTGAGCCAGTCAGGGCTAGACCCCTGGCTGCATCCACCTTGCTCTTCAGACAGCAAGGAGAACAGACAAAGCGAGGCAGGAGAAGCAGCAACTTGCTCTTGAACGGGCTGGCAGCCCCCCCTCCCCTCCCAGCCTCACCCTGGGCTGGGAGCGCGTGCTGGGAAGAGGATTAAATCAATGCCAATTCACATCTCTCCAGAAGCTGGCTCCCTGATCCGAACTAATAAGCAAATCATTAGTGAATTAGGGCTGGGGAAGGCTCGACGCAGGGCTCCTTAACTCCAGCTGTAAGACAAGCGGAAAAGCCCTAACCCCCTTCCTTAGTGACCTCAAAATGCTCACACCAAGGAGATTTTTTGTGTTAAAGCAGCAAGCTCTTCCCCAGCCCCAACCTGGCCAAGCCCTAGAATCCTTGGGGACCACCAAGGGCAGCCAGCACCTTTCTTTACTCTGAATGCTGGTTACCAGACCCTGTGCTACGAAACCTCTCTCGCCAGGCCGAAAACCCTGTGTTCTGTGCTGTATCTGGGTCTAGAGGCCTTCAGAGCTGGTCATGCCACGATGTGTCCCCCCTTCTTCCCCCTCCTTGGACACAAACTTGGCCCCTTCGTTATTTCCTCGTGAAAGCCCATTATCTCTCATTTACATCTAAACTAGCTTTTCATACTATTTTAAAGGCGGTTCCTCCCCTTCTGTAATCTCCCTGCGAATGAATTAAAAGTTGATTCTTGAAACGCACAAATCTTGGGGGCAGTTTCTTTTTCCTTCTTATTTAAATCATATGCTGTTTTGGACTAACCCTTTTATTTCCTCCCAATTATGATTTCTGGTGTGTTTTCCAGAGCTTTACAACATGGCATCTGATTATACACAAAGCTTCAGAATAAAGCCCTGTTTTTCCCTTCATTAACGGCACAAAGGATGGCTGTGTGATCCACACAGCACTTTGTGATTTAATGCAGCTTTACAGTCTAAATCGCACCCAGCTTGGCCAAAGCAGATTTGGGAGTGAATCAACGCATTTTCTTGCTGCCAGGAGCTCCCTTGCAGATTCCAGCAAATTCTTTCACCACACGGAATTAGCATTTGATTAAGCTCTGCAGACACGTTCAAACTTTTACCACTGAGCGCGGGCAGGGCTGCAGTAATCCCCGAGAGGGGGAAGCACCGAGAGCAGCGGCTGCTACTTCCCATCTCGCCCACCCCCATCCCTAAGGGGTACACTCTGCAAAAAATTGTGGGAGTGGAAGGTGATAGGTGGCATATGAGAGAGGAGGTGCCAGAAAATGTGAGAGCTCCAGAGAGAGCAGGCTGGGGGGCTGAGGGGAAGGAACATCAGATGCGAACTTGGGTTAGAACCACCCTTTCTGTCCCCAACTGGTGCTAGACAGGCTCTCTAGGCCAACGGGCTCACTACGAAGGCACTTTGATTTTATGATTCTCTGACGCAGGGTAATGTGACCGTCAACCAGAACCCGTCCGGGCCCCAGGCCTGAGGGACGGGGGAGGGTCTCTCTCGGTGTTCTTGCCAGGCCCTGCGGTCCGGTTGGCGGGCTTTGGTGACCCTCCCAGCCACCTTCACCCAGACAGACTTGTGATTCACTTCTAGGAGAGCGCGAGTTATGCCTCCCAACAGCCTGGGTTTAAAATCTCGTCCGTTTCCATTATGCAAATACAAGCAGCGGAAGTTTATCAAACTTGGGCTTTGTACCTAGAAAGCGGGTGTGCCAGCATGGGGGGCTATAAAGGCTTTATTGCCACAACTTTGGGGTGATTGCTTCCCTCACAAATGCCAGGAGCACGATTGAATTATGCAGGTCTTCCCAAACAGGTGGCAATAAAAACTTTACAGCTTCCCACACCATCACATATTTTGTTTATGCCTCTTAGGTGTCTTATTTTGTTAGAGTTTTTTTTTTTTGCCCTTTCTGTTACTATGGAAACGGGAGTAGGTGGAGATGGTTCCGGGATACCTGGTAAGGCAAATACAAGGTAAGTCAATTATTTTCGGGGGTGCTCCAATTTTATACTCTGAGGAAATTACTGAGGTTGTGTGATGAGGAGAACCAATTAGCTCTGAAACATCACAGCCATTCCAGAATCCCACAGCATCCTTATAGGGAAGGAAAGGAACATGTGGATTTCCTCTATTTCGTCCATTTTACAGATGGTGAAACAGAGGTTTTTAAAAAGCCTCTTTTCAGCAGTCAGATAGCAGGTCTGTCACATAGGAAGAAAAGAAAAAGAGCAAAACGAGTGTATCTTCTGGTTGCCTGTTTGTCTATGGTCCTCCTAGAGCTTCAAGACCAAAATTAGGGACTTATTTTTGGTGATCTGAGGTCAGGCTGCAGTGACATCTGCTGGCAAAAGCATAACTGGCGAAAGCAGGTTTTTCTGTTGCTGGCGGCTGCCAAGCCAGGAGATGATGGTCCGTCTGTATTGGGGACTTATGGATGGTGTAGTTGGGAAAGATGGTTGCATGGCCCTTCCTGAGTGTGATACTGAAGACAGGCCCAGCCAGTAGGGAGTGAGAGTAAGGGCGTGAAGGGTCCAGACTCCAATGGTTCCAGATGCCCTTTCAACTCCAGGAGGTAAAATTCGTCGGTGAGTGAGAGGAAATATCTGAGGTAGATCTGGTTCCTGTTGCCATCAAGAAGCGGTTCTCTGATTTGGTCATCCTGTTCTGCTCTCTCCTTTGGCGTTGGGACTCCTATTCCATATATAGAAGAGGGGGCGAGGAAGGCAGGTAAGAGAGTTAGGAAGAATCTGAGTGACTCCCACTGAAGCCATCAGCAACCACAGAAAGGAGGGGCCCTGCAGAGATTTTCCTTAGGGTGACCCTATGTAGACAATGGAGTCCCCTCATGGGAATGAGGAAGTATGTCTAAGAAGTTATTGGAGATAAGGAGGAAGACCTGGGCTTCACAAATTTTGTGAACTTGAATAAGTCCCATATGCCCTGAGCCTTGGTTTCCTCATTTAAGGAAGGCCAAGTGTAATATCTATACGAGTTCCTTCCCTCAGGGATGTGTCAAGAGTAAGAGTGTGATAAGCATCAATGTTTGTAGAATTTTACACTCAGCTAAGGGCAGTCATGTGCTCCTGTTCTGTCAAACCCATTTCCCAGAGATCTACTTTTCAAGGATGTCTGATCCCCTGGGAGGTTCTGCCCGACCATCTCAGAGTCCTCTGTGGCAGTCCTACTCAAAGAATGGTCCGAAGACCACTGCTGATTCGGGAAGAATTCGTTACCTGTTAGTGACAAGAGAATTACACAAACTGAGAATAAGCATTTAGAAACTTAGCAATACGACAGAGTAATTTTACACAGATTGAATCCAAATACTAAAACTTTGAGCTGTTTTCATTTCATTTTTCCCCCCCATAATTTATTTTTACTATAGTTCACCAAAGATTTGTCTATGACAGATTGGGAAAACAAAACAATAAAAAACAACTGGTCCCTCACCACAGATAGTTTGAGAAGCACTGCTCTGTGCGGTCCCATGGCCACCCTCCTATAGCATCCTTCTGCTAGAAGATCGTAGGGGGATGCACGTAGCGGCTTTCTCAGTAAATTACATTATGAATTATGGACAGAGATCCCTGCTCCTTGCAGGCGGCCGTGCTGGCGATGGCTTGTGTAGGAACCTCCAACCGGCTGTTAGTTCTGACTCTCAGGCCTCCCTGCTCTCTCAGCCTTGCCAGGCCACGCCTGCCTCCCCGGGGGGGGGGCCCCCTGGGATCTCCCCATCAATCTTCCTATGCTTTGAAAGTGCGAAAAATGAGCCCTTTCTCAGCCCCCCTTTTCTTTTAGTCCTAAGTGAACCTGAGCACATCGCAGAAGCTATCGAACAGGCAAATGAGATTTCATGATCTAGTTCATTAGGCTGTGAATCCCTGGGCCCTGCCATCCGCAGAGACGCTGCTGCTGCTCGGCTCGTATTTCCTTGGGGACACACTCTCTGTACTATACCCATTAGTGCTGTCCGAGCCCCTCAGGTGCCTTGCCCTGCAGTGCCTTACTTACACCCCTGCTGCAGCCCTCCTGTTTCTCTGGGCTGAAAAACTGGCCTGGGGATAATTTGGCTGTGGGGGTGGGGTGGAAGGTCTTGTGACTTTGGGCAAATTATCTCTCTTAGCCTCACTCTTCTCATCTGCACCAAGCATATAATATCAACGTAATGCAAGTTAAGTTGTTAGGAGTACTTTCCTGAGACCATATAAGGGTTCTGAAAATATTATTGATATCTGATTATCACTGTTTTCTAATTTTTGACTTTGTGGTCTTGGGAAATTCAACCTAGAGCTTCCATTTTCTTGTCTGTAATACACAGATTACAAGAATCGCCTTCATATGAATGTCGTGAAGATTAAATGAAATGATGCTTGGGGTCAGGAGAACACCCACGTGAGAGTTCCCAGCATTTTCCCTTCTCCCACTCAAGAGGTTGATCACTTCAGTCTTTTTCTGTCCTGTCTTTCCTGATTTGCCCTACCTTGGGAGGGGTACAATCCTTTGTGCACCCTTTTCCCACCATAACCCAGTGACTCACTTAATGGGCTGAGGAGAGGGCTTTTTGGTCAGGCAAGAGGGGTATGTTCTTGTAAAGCAGGATGGAAAGGAAGTGTGTGCCTGTGGGTGACTGTACATGTGTGGGCCTGCCACTCCCCGCAGCGAGTGACCTGAGCTGAAAAGGCCAAGAACACTGTACTTTCCTTGGGGGCATTGTCAGGTATTTTAGCAAATGCAGGCCATACCAGGAGACACCAGCTACCAATTTCTACCTAAGAACACACATCTGACCCGCTATGTGATTCAGCTTTTGATTTTTTTGTTTTTTAAAAGTTGACCTCACCTCCAAGATTGCCTAGAGCCAGTTTATTTTTCAAGTACGTGGGCAGTCACTTTTACTTTATATTACTAATTTTATAAATTATATATTTTTTCTCTCCCCCCCTTTTTTTCTGGCAGAACATTCTCCTAAGCTAGACTGCCTGGGTGATTCCAACATTTTAAAATAATGAAACAAATATGATCCTGAGGAAGAGCAGCAATAAATCAAGGCATTATATTAATTATTGTCACGATTGGAGTTCTCTAGAGCTGAAAGGCAATATAGATGACACATATTTTAACACCTATTTAATGTCAAACTTAGTGTTTTTAAATCTGCTCTGCATTTTATTTGACTCGTTCTTCTACAAAGTTGTTCATGGCACTGATGATTCCAGAAAACCTAATTGAGAACTACTAAGCTTACAGCGGGTTACCAGCTGGTATGTACTCCACGGTGTGCTAGAGGCTGGAGGCTAGTGGCTACTGCTTAGGCCCCACCCCCATGTTCCAGCATGCATTGAAGCTGTTGCCTTCCTTTTGAAAGCTTGGATGCTTTTGGCCACATTCTGGGTATTCCAGGTACTAGGGCTGCCAAACAAATGATGTGCAAACTTAGTGGCCTAAAGCAACCATGTATTATGCTCACAGATTCGGTGGGTCAGGAATTTGGACAGAGCACAGTGGAAATGACTTGTCTCTGCTTCATGATGCCTGGAGTCTCAGCTGGAAGACTCAAAGGCTGGGGGATGGAATCATCTGGAAGCGTATGCACTCATGTCTGGTGGTTGATGCTGGCTGTTGGCTGAGGCCTTAGCTGGCTGTGGTCTCTCTGTATGGTCTGGGCTTCCTCACAGTATGGTGACTGGATTCCAGAGACAAGTGACCTGAGAGAAAACCAGGGGTGGAAGCTGTATCCTTTTTATGACCTAGCTTTGGAAGTCACATAGCATCACTTTTGCTGGACACTGTTGGTGAGAGCAGTCCTGGGACACAGACTCCACCTCTGATGGCAAGTGCAAGATATTGGAAGAACAATGGGACCATAATATGGGCATTTTTTGAAAACACAATCAGCCACACTAGGGCTGTCCTTGGTGAGGTCTTGAAACTTCTATTGGACAGACCTGGTCTAGAGTAGATTTGCTATATATGAAAGATGTAAGGAATATAATCTCAGATGTACATAAGTTTTAGGTACTAGAGTTGTCCCTGAAAAGCTGAGTGTAAATAGAATTTTGCAGAATTAAATGATACTTAAACACACTGGGAGGGCTATTTAAAAGGAAATCAAGCCAATTAAAAAAATTAATTGGAAAGAATTTGAAACTTAACATAAATGTTGCAAGAATGATCACAGTACAAAGAATAGATATATACTGATTTTTATCCACTTTCCCTGATTTTTAACATTTTACTTTTTACCACATTTGCTTTATCGTTTGTGCACCCTCTCTCTGTACCTATCTCTCTATCTACACACATACACATATATAATTTTTTTCTATACTGTTTGAGGGTAGGTTTCCTACATAATGGCCCATTACTCTGAAATACATCAGTATTTCTTAAGAATGAAAATATTGTCTTATATAACCACAGCACAGTTACCAACAGTATGGTGACCAACTTCAGTAAATTTATTAATACAATATTTTTATCTAATCTAGCATTCATATTCCCATTTTGTCAGTTGCCCCAATAATGTATCTAATTACATTTCTTCTTCCGGTATAGGATCTCGTCTAAGATCAGGGATTGCATTTAGTTGACATTTCTCTTTCTATGTGGAACATTTCCAGGCTAATTATTTTAAAGTGAAGATTTATTTATAAGTGAGTCTCCTCTTCCTTCCACCTTCATCTTATTTATTTTGTAAATTTGGATTTTCAATTTATTGGGTTTTCTTAAAGGCAGAATGCTGCTGTTATAGAAAAGTGAATAAGAGACAAGAGGCTCCACTAAAGCTCTAAGATGCCCTTTCCAGTTTGTAGTAAGGCCTCAGATTTCAGTTTTGAGATGGAACCTCATGAATCTAGTGCTTCCTGATCTGGGGGACTGTCCCCTGAGCAAATCACCTGTTGAAGAGATTGGGCAACAGTAATGTGTGTTTCACCAGCCACTGAGGCCAGGGGGCCAATGGAGCCTCTCTTCTTTTCTTGCCTTCTTGGGGATTTTTGTGTGCATACCAGTGAGTCCACCAGAAAGGCAGGTAGTGGCTGGCCAGAAAGCTGACTTTCCCACTCCTTGATTTAAGACCCAGCTCTCCCACAAGTTCGCACAACCTCTCCTGACTGTCTAGATTGCAAAACCAGGCCAGATTTCCCTAAACTCCCAGGAGACCCACACAAGTCCTCTCGTTTGCTCAATTACAGAGATAGACAGATCACAATGGAAGGGAACACTAAATTAACTGTGACAGCCATTAATATAACCTGCTCGGTGGCAGCGGCTGCGTTGGGGAATCGCAGATCGGATGGCTATAACATATTGGTGATGGGGCCGCCCCCATTGACTCCTGGCGGGCCTTGAACTTGCTGGAAAAGACCAGGCCTGCACACAGGGCCCCGTAGCCATGGCAACGGGCTCTCGCTCAGCAAAACACATAAAGATGATTCATTTTGTTTTCCTTTCCTTTCTTTCCACCCAAATTTTCATGCGGGTTGGAATCTATTTTTAATTTTTTTCCTTGGAGGAGAGGCTATTTTTAATTTTGTTACCTCCCTCCTTGCGGCCTGCCAGGCCTGGATTTTAATGACTGAGGGAGGTGGGCCGCTCACCAGTCCTGAAGTCTTGGAACTTTTCTGGGTTTTTCCAGTTGGGGGAGGGGGTCGGAAGGTGCAGTCTGGGGTGGAAATGGTGCAGGGGTGGCCTTGGTATTAAAGCTGGGAATTCATGTCTTGGAATTGTCCTTAACCTCTTCCCTGCACTGGTCTCTCCAAGCTCTCTGCTGGAGGAAGAAGTGACCCTATCATATTGTTTCCAGTTCCCAAGAGTTTGCCTTCAGAAAATCAAACTCTTCTGGTCTGACAGAGTGCTTTCATATCCATTTTTTTTGTTTTGTTTGTTTGACCATTGAGGTAGTTAGGTATCACAGAAACCCCACATGCCTATCCATATCAGGGGGTTCTCCTTCCTGGCACAGTGCCAGGCGTCATTTCTCAGCCCTCAGGCATCTAGGTGGGTGTGGGAGTGGTTCTGCCCAATAGAGCCAGGGCAGAAGTGACACGAGCACTTTCACCTCCAGGCCTGGTCCCTAAGACATCCCTCATCACCCTCCCCCCATTCTGTTGTTGCTCACTGGCTACCAATGAGAAGATCCTGGGGGAGGACTGGAGGCCCTCAGGGGACAGTGGAGCCACTCCCCCTGAGGTTCCATACCTGTCAAGCTGTAAACTTGGATGGGAAAAATATTGCATCTTTATTTTCACTAACTTTCTAATGAGATTTAGCATTTCCTTCAATTATGAACATAGGCAACAAACCATGGTGGTATTAACAGTTCCTGGGACCTTGTCTCCAATTGAAATCACAGACATTCCGTATCATATTACCACTGTTATTCATATCTCAAAATATCATTTTCACTGCTCACTTCTTTGAAATTGCAGCAGTTATTAGACCTGCCACTCTCTCTTATTAATTGCAGCATTAATAAAGAAGCATATATATTACAATATCATAACTGTGTTTTTTATTTTGATAACTACATTTCAATGTAATTGGTTTTCTTCATAATTTTACTTTATTTTATCCATTTGCAACCTTCTTCTGAGAAGCAGCCCATAGACTTCACCAGACTGCCAAAGGAGTCTATGGCACAAATGGACAGAAATCCTGGCACCGTGGCCCCGAATCACCACATACAGCTCTGATGTGAATGAGTGACAAACCTTTAATCAGGCAATGCCAGGAACATTTAGAAAGTGTTTGTTAAAGCAGCTAATATTCCTTACTTTGACTAATACACCAGGATAGGAACAGCAATCACTCTATTCTGTAGATGGAGAAATGAAGCTCACACAATGAAGGTCTGACAATTAGGTTTGCGAACTTGCTGCAACAATGTTGCTAACCTGTTTTGATCTCAGAGGGATTATTCATTGTGACTTTGTATCAACTGGACAAACAGTTAACCAAGTTTACTCTTTGGAAGTGCTGAAAAGGCTGCGTGAAAAAGTTAGACGACTTGAAGTCTTTGCCAACAATTCATGGTTCTTGCATCACGACAATGCACCAGCTCACGTGGCAGTGTCTCTGAGGGAGTTTTTAGCCAGTAAACACGTAACTGGATTGGAACACCCTCCCTACTCACCTGATCTGCCCCCCAGTGACTTCTTTCTTTACCCAAAGATAAAGGAAATATTGAAAGGAAAACATTTGGATGACATTCAGGACATCAAGGGTAATACGACGGCAGCTCTGATGGCCATTCCAGAAAAAGAGTTCCAAAATTGCTTTGAAGGGTGAACTAGGCTCTGGTGTTAGTGCATAGCTTCCCAATGGGAGTACTTCGAAGGTGACCATAGTTATATTCAGCAGTGAGGTATGAGCACTTTTTCTAGGATGAGTTCATGAACTTAATTGTCCTACCTCCTATGGCAGGTGGCTTGCCCAGTGTCACATGTTTGTAAAAATGACACTGAAATTCAAATCTTGTCCTCCTGACTGTAGCCCAGGGCTCTTTCAGATGCCCCACATGGTTCTATCTCTTCTGTAGCTCAGCCTCGGAATGCTTCTGTGTAGAGGTGGTGTGGTAAGAAACCTTCTTCCTCAGTCTGCACATTTGTTGGCGTTTCTCGTCTATTAGAATAGCTTGCTGAACAAAGCTCTAGAACTTTCTGTGGTGTTAGGAATGATCTATGTCTGCACTATCCAATACGGCAGCCACTAGCCACCAGTGCCTACTGAGCACTTGAAATTGCCTACCGGGACCAAAAAAAAAAAAAAAAGAATTTTAAGTTTTATTTCATTTAAATTAATTTAAATAGCTACATATTCATGACTACTATACTGGACAGTGTAGCTCTAGAGCAGTGTTTCTCAACCTTTAGCAGGCATCAGAATCCCGTGCAGGGCTGGTTAAAACAGAGTGCTGGGCTTCACCCCCAAAGTGTCTGATTCAGCAGGTTTGGGGTCGGCCCTCGATTCTGCCTGGCTAAATAGGTCCTAGCTGATGCTAATGCTGCTGACCCATTCTCAACCTCAACGCTGCTGCCCTTGGGGGTCTGATACATTTTTGTTGGGGATGCTGTCCTGTGCACTGTAGGTTGCTTAGCAGCATCTTGGCTTTTATTTGATGTCAGTAGCGTCCCAACAATGCCTGCCCCCAACTGTCACAACCACAAATGTCTCCAGACATGACTAATGGCCCCTGGGTAGCAAAATCCCATACCCCCCTTAGTTCAGAAGCACTGATCTAGACATACACAAAGACCACCCCCTTTTATTTTGGAACAAGACTTTATTGGGGAACAGTGTATACTTCTGGGACTTTTCCAAGTCAAGTTGTTGTCCTTTCAGTCTTAGTTGTGGAGGGCACAGCTCAGCTCCAGGTCCAGTTGCCATTGCTAGTTGCAGTGGGCACAGCTCACCGTCCCTTGCGGGAGTCGAACCGGCAACCTTGTGGTTGAGAGGACGCGCTCCAACCAACTGAGCCATCTGGGAGCTCAGCAGCAGCTCAGCTCAAGGTACCCTGTTCAATCTTAGTTGCAGGGGGCGCTGCCCACCATCCCTTGCAGGACTCAAGGAATTGAACTGGCAACCTTGTGGTTGAGAGCCCACTGGCCCATGTGGGAATCGAACTGGCAGCCTTCGGAGTTAGGAGCATGGAGCTCCAACTGCCTGAGCCACCGGGCCAGCCCCCAAAGACCCCTTTTTTGACATCAGAGTTTGAACATATTAGATTAAAAAAACTATCTTGAACTTAAAGCTGAACTTATTTTCTTCTAACATCTGCTCTAAAAGTACCAAAAACTTACTATGTTTCAACGACACACCAGACTAGGTTGGAACTTTTTAAAAAAAATTTTATTGGGGAATATTGGGGAACAGTGTGTTTTTCCAGGGCCCATCAGCTCCTAGACACTGTCCTTCAATCTAGTTGCGGAGGGCTCAGCTCAGCTCTAAGTCTAGTTGCCAGTTGCCGTTTTCAATCTTTAGTTGCAGGGCCGCCGCCCACCATTCCATGTGGGAATTGAACTGGCAACCTTGTTGTTGAGAGCTCGTGCTCTGACAAACTGAGCCATCCAGCCACCCCTCTGGAATCTCAGCGGCAGCTCATTGTCTTCAATTTGGTTGTAGAGGGCGCAGCTCACTGGCCCATGTGGGAATCGAACTGGCAACCCCGTTGTTCAGAGCTTGCACTCTAACCAACTGAGCCCTCCGGCTGCCCCAGTTGGAACTTTTTTCCATCAAAAATAATCAGTTGTGTCTATGGCTGGGTATTTATGGGGTACTAAATGCTTATGCCGCCCTTTTGTGCTGGCCGCTGTCCCTCCCTGCCCCTATGTTCCCTCTTCCTTTCCCCTCCCCTCCTTCATTTTCTCCGTCAGTTTCCCCCATTCCTTTCCTTGTCTCCCTTTCTGTATTCCAGGCTCTTCCCTACTTCCATTCTGGGCTTCCAGTCCCCATCTTTCTCTCTCCATTTCTCTCTCCTCTTTCCTCCACACTCAGGCTTCTTGATCTCCCTCCCTATTTCCTCATCGTCCCCCCCCCCCCCCCAGCACAGCCTCTTGCTTTCCCAGTCCTCTGTGCTGTTTATTCTCCATCACAGTTGTTTCTGCCGGCTCTGGCTGTGTTTCCCACTTTCCTCTTTTTATCTCCAGTCTGTGTTTGTCTTGGGCTGGCCAAGTTTGGCCTCTGGCCCCAGACAGTCTCGGCTCTGGCTCTGACTCTGCACCCACTCCCTGCCCCTCCAAGCCCCAGCTCCCTCTTAGAGAAGCAGCCCCTGAGTACACCTAAACATGACACAGATTTGGAAGGTTTGAGATGTATAGACAAGAAAAGTGAATGGGATAAGCTTTCTCAGCTTGATGCCGGAATCATGTTATGCCGCTGATTAGGATTTAGTTAGTGCTTCTTTTAAATTAAGCATTTAGAAATTGTCATCATCATGGTTACGGAGAATAAGGAACAATCTATGTCAATGGGACAACCACACGTGGCTTGGCATTTGTCCTGTGGAGAAGTCAAACATGTCAGAGGCTGACATTCTCATATGGAGGTGACATTAAACAAACAAGGTGGTGGGGAACTCTTTAAATCACCTGCAATATTGCAAGCAGTCAATCAATAGCTCTGACAAGCCAGGGCCACACATTTGCCTGTGACCATTGGGTTTTGCTTCTCACAGAAACACGCTTGACAGGAACCATGCTGCTAATTTGGGGCACTAAGTCTGTCTTTTTACTCTGACTTTTCCCCACCGTTAGTCCATTTTAAAAAAATGACCTTTGAAAAGACTCAGGCTGAAGACTGTTTCTACCGACCGCTAAGTAGGTGAGATTACTTGGAAATATCAGATTGTTGACTAATATGTTCTGTTTTCAGCTGCCTGTTTGGGCTGGTGTCAGAGGCACTATCTCATACATGGAGTGTCCCACTCTATTTAAATCCTTATTTATGAACATAAAGACGGGGGTTAGAGGAACACAAGTGAGGCTGACTCCCAAAGGAAAACCACAAGGCTATTGTAAATTCCTTGAACAAGACGCAAGGTCGACCATGCTTCATTCCACAGCAAGAGATGGCACTTCAAATCCAAGTGCTCCTGGGAGAGGAGGTAGGACTTGGGTTTCAGTTCATGCTAAGTTGTAAATCACTAATATTAGAAAGTCATTCTCAGCCAGGTTTTGATTGAGGAAGGAAGACCAGTGTATGAGGGCTCTGGCTGACCAAGGGTGGGGAGCGATGGGGAGGAGAGAGAGCCTCACCTCATAGACAGTGGGAGAGGGGCTTGCACAAAGCCAGGGTCCTCTGTGGTGTGAGTACAGGCCCAGGAAAACCACAGGAGCCACTCCCCGATGTGTACCCAGGTGTGGTGAGTAGCACTCTGCTTTCGTCACTGAAACTGAGAACATAAACCTCAGATGCAGCAGTGGGGAGGGGTGTTGACGAGGAAGTGAAACAACCCAAGAGGGGGCCAAGGAGGGGTGCTAGGTAGCAGAGGGACCAGCAGGGAGAGTGATGGGGGCATAAACACTTTAGTGAGAACAATGGTGAGACAAAAGTTTTGTGGGCCAGGTGGTAGCCTCTCAAAGGTTAGAAGGGCCCTCAGAGGTCTTTCTATTGTTGAATATTCTCTACAACAAACCTGCCAAGGAGTCCTGTTGCCTCTACTTGAATAGGTCCAGCAAAAAGGAACTCATGACTTCTGAAACGGGTTCCATTCCCAGATAGCTTTAACGGTGGAATCGACTTTTATAATTTCTCTCAACAGGTCTTAGGACTCTTAAGTGTTATGAAGAGGAAATCCAACCCCTCTTTCATATGACAGCATTTCACATATTTGGTAACCATGCTCATGTTCTCCATGAGTCTCCTCTTTTGCAGCATAAATGACATCAGTGTCGTCAACTGGTCCTTACATCCTTGGCCTCGTGACCCTTCATGGTTCCCGCTGTCCTCCTATAGATGCATTCTAGTTTGTCAATGTCCCTCATCAAGTATTAGTCAGAACCACACATGGTTCTTGTTTCAGTTACTTAGTGCTGCATAACAACCAACCACAAAAATCCCAGCAGCGTGCAACAATAAGCGTTTATTTAGCTCATGAGTCTGGATTGGCTGGGGCCTAGCTCATCTAGGTTTGCCTTGGCTGGGCAATCTCGATGATCTTGCCTGGGCTTGCTTATATTTCTGGGATCAGCTGATCTAGGTTGGGCTTGGTTGGGGTTGTTCAGTCTGTATCATATGTCTCTCATCCCCAAGTAGGACCAGTGGTCTAACTTGAGAATGTTCATCTCTCTTGCAGATGAATACACGTAAGAGAGCAAGCCCAGCTGTATAAGTGTTTTGGTCATGACAAGCCTGCTAACAAAACAAGTTACATGGCCAAATCTAAAGCCAAAGTAGGTGGGGAACTCTGGCTCTTTTGTGGGAGGAAGTTTAAAGTGACATGGCAAAGGGCATGGACACCGGGAGGGCTGAAGAATCGGGGCCATTAATACGGCCTATTGTTGATTTGATCTGATCAGATCAAAGCAAAGCTAGATTATTCTGTCCCTCTCTTCTTCTGGATACCACGTTTCTATCAGTTTAACCTAAGATTTAATAAGCTTTTCACGTAACCATACTGATGGACTGAATTTACTGTCAAGTAGAAACTGAAAGTTTTTTTTACAAGTATTTTAAAAACACTTGCCAAGCTCTGGACCTGTGCCATTGACCTTTTAGACCTAAATGCAGGACATTATACTTATTCCTATTAAATTTTTATCTTGATGGAATCAGGGCCCCAAAATATTTAAATAGAATGGAATCCATACTCTTTCCTCTTTCAAGTCTCATTATCTGCAAATTTCCTCATGATGTCACCAGTGTTCTTATTGGTGTTAATGATAGCAATGTTGAATAGACTTGCTGAAGATAAATAGAGCACACTATATCTCACTGCCAGAGAGTGTCTTCTGGGTTGCCAGCAGTCCATTATTCTGCATTCCTTGGGTCTGGTATTTTAAATATTATAAATTCATCTAATTTAATCACCACCCAGTCTCCATTTCTCTATCTTGTCCCAGGGAGGTGAAGAGACTCTGTGGAAAGCCTATTATGATTACATAAAGGACAGGTGGGAGTTGGACAGGAGATGGGACAGTGCCATTCCATCTGAGAAGGCAGAATGAACAAGATCCCCAAATGAGGGTGAGTGGATATATATGTAGGTACAGAGTCCTTGGATAGGCACAGAAGGCTCATTAGAAGGGCCATGGGAGAGGAAACCAAAAAGGGAAGTTGGTTTCCCCTTGGGCTTTATGTCATGAGAGATTTTGGAAGCCAGGATGAAGATTTTGGAATTGTTCCTATGGATATGGGTTTTCAAAAACTTTTGCAGCGTACAATGAATCCTTAGAAGAGTTGCCTTGCCTTGGGGAACTATAGCAAATACTGCTTGTACCCCAGCATTCGTTCCCCTCTTCTTCCTCAGTTATAGTACCCATGATTTTTGGCAGGACATATGGCTCCCCAGAATAAAGACTATATTTTTCAGCTTCCCTTACATCTAGGTGTGGTCATGTGGCCATGTTTTAGCCACCAAGGCTTAAGTAGACGCAGTGTGTGTAACTTCTAGGGAACAATCTTCAAGGGATGAGGTGCAAACTTATTCCTCCCTTCCAGCTGGCTAGATGCAGGTCTTTGATTCTGAAGTGACATTGGAAGACATTCATGGCCGACTAATAAAATAGAAATAACCTGAGTCCCTGACCACATGGAGTGCCACACCGTCATGCAATGACTATTATGGACTTCTTTTATGTTAGCAAGAAATCAAATTCTATCTATATATTCTGTCAGATTTCTCTTATAGTCAACCCAATCCTAAGCAATACAGAGGACAGGAGACCGAGTGAGAGCTCCTCATTGATCTGTTTTATACATTAGGAGTTTGCCAAGGAGAAAGGACCGTAGTGTTATGTAATGGAGATCCACAGATGGTTTCTGAAGTGGGGAGGAGCACATAGCAACTGTGCTTAACACCACCACCAATGAAAAGGACGAATCTGGCTGTGATGTGCAAAGGAGAGCCAATGATGGTATGAGACCAGTTGGCTCCTCATTGTCCCTGAGCACGCTGGGCAGGCAGCCATGATGTGAGTGGTTGGGAACTGCAGATGTCCCCCTTCCATCAACAAACCGGTTGCAACAAACTATGAGCATGTGGAGCTCTGCCACACCATTCCTTTCTCCCTGTTCCACACCTGAGTCACCTCTCTGCTCTGGCCATGTGGTCTCCAGGGACTTGCTGAGTGGGTCATTATCCCAAGTTACAAGATACTAGATTCTTCCTGGAGTACAAGGATACTGTTTGCAGGAACATTCTTTTTGAAACAATGGCCGAACATGCCCAACATGTTAGTAATCAGAATGACTTTATTTTCATTGCTTATAATCTCAATTACCATTAGAAAATACATGTTTACCAACAGTGAACAGCAAATGGATCCTCTCTCAAGTCTAATGGTGGGTGGGGGATTAGGAAATGAGGGGATTTTATTATAAATTTCACAATCACCAAGTTAGGGGTACAACATTTTTTGTTTTTATGAAGTTGAACTGAAATTGGCCTGGCGCTCCATTGTACCAAATTGCAGAAAACTTGACCTAGGCCTCTATATGAATGGAGTCACTTAGAGATTTTTTAAAAGCTCAGTCATTTCAGGGTTCTGCTCTCAACTTCCAATGCTTCTAAACTCTGGTGGGCCGTCCATTGTCCTAGCGTGGGAGTGAGGCCTCTGGTATGAGGTTGTTTCTGTGCTGCCCTGGTCCTGTCCTATTCAGGGTGAAGGCTCCATCTATATTTGGTTATTAGCACCCCCTCCACTGCTTGTGCATGGAAAATGCCTGTATCCGTTCTGCACACAGCTCGCAGGGTACATGCAATGATATCCAGCAGCTTCCTTATCTGGCCATGGAGCCTCTCCACACTTTCCTGGCCCCTCTCAGCCACTCTGGGACAAGCTGAGCTGTGAGCCTTCTCATTTCAAGCCCCAAGACATGCTGCCAATACACTCACTCTACCCCTTGGGCTCTGTCTTGGCTCGACCTTGAGCTTCTCTGAAAGGCTTCTCTGCTCAGGGATTCACCCAAACTCATCTGTCCGTCCCCCTGGCATTCCTCTTGTCCTGGTCCCAGGGATCAGCCGGGCTTAGTTGGGGATGAGATGGGGGAGGGGGCGGCTTCTGATGGCAGACTTACCAGCATCTAAGCTCAAATCTCTTCCCCTCTAATTCTCTCCTCTGGCCAGCTGGTCTAACCTTGATCTACTTGGAGGCTGGAGCACGTCTTCATTCCTGCTCTGTTGTTTGCAGCTCCAGTGTCTGTTCCAGGCCCCTTAGGTCCTTATTCACTTGGCATGCAGAAACCTTTGCTCTCAAGAGCTCTATGCTTGTCACTGAAAGCCCTTCCTTTCAAACTTTGGCCTCTGTTCTGATTTCTCTAGAAATCTGTGCTGAAACTCAAATGGCTTCTTTATTTTTGTCTGTATTCTCAACACACACACACACACACACACACACACACACACACACACACACACACCATGAATGGCACTGACATCATGCACCAAAGGCTTGTAGAGGCAAGAGGAAAAGTGTAGGAAACAAAATTCTGTTATTATTTCAACATATTATACCACTACAATGGGTTTCTTTTCTAATTATCACCCAATGACCAAACCTCAAAAGAAAGTGGATTGTGGGTGCTATTTCTAGGTAGTCTCTGTATGCTTATTGTACCTCTTTCTCTGTGGACATCTGAAAGAATATGCTAGAAGACTCCGCTGCTGCCTTTCCTGTTTCTAATGTGTATATCATCCATGATTGCTAGCATAAACTAGAGCATATCGCAGAGCCAGAACTCTGGTGCCACACTGGACTAGTTCTGTATAACAGACTGCATTCTTATTCCTACTTCTCATGTAACACTTGAAGAATTCAAAACATTTAGGGTGAGGGTAGACTTTGGTTAATTTGAATTTCTGTTTAAATGAGGTCCTGCCTGCTTCTCCTTCCTCTCCAAACATATGTGGTTAGTTGCAAAAATGGCCACAAATTCTTCCCCTCCCATCAAGAGGTAGAGACACATTCTCCACTCCTTGATTTTGACCTTGGCTATATGATTTACTTTGGCCATTGGGATCCTAACAAATGTGACACAGTAGAGGCTTACAAAGTGCACTGTGGCTGGCCCTCTCGTACTCTCTGGCTTGCCCTCTCATGCTCTCTGGGCAGGCCACCATCACCACGTGAATGAGCCCTGGGCCATCTTGTTGGATCATAGAAGTCCTGTGGCCTAGTCATGTCTGTGACCTTAGCTGACCTAGCAGCTGACAGAGATGGTCAGTAAACCTGCCTGAGGTCCAAAGAACTGCTCAGCCCAGCCCAGCCCAAATTGCCAGTCCATTGACTCTTGAGCTAAATAAATGTTTATTGTTTTAAGCTATAGTGTTATGGGTACTCTGTTACTCAGAAAAATCTAACTGCTACAGGATAATAAACATAATTGAATATTTGGTGAACTGGCGTTTTGTAATTCTTGAAGTTATATACTGAACATCAATTATTTCCATGCAGGACTATAGATTTAAAAGACAGAGGATAAATTTATACTGAGTCCAGAATGTACTTTATTTCTTTTTTTAAAGTAAATCTACATATTATTATGTTTAAAATGAAAATGCTAGAATAGTGTGCTAAGTATAATTTCATTAGATTAATTTTATACTGTATGCATACTTGTATATACATGGAAAATTCTAGAAGAATACTGAAGAAACTGTGAATTGAGGCTATCTCTGGGCCTGGGAACAGAGGTGGAATAGGGGTAGGAAAATCTTTTATTTGTATTTTATGTTAAGTTTGAAATTTTTACCATGATCACCTGTTAATTTTATAATGAAAAAATTACTAAAGTTAAAAAAAGTAAATTCCATCACCACATGGTTCAATAGTACCAGCCTAGTTTGAAGAACTGTGCTGTATGTGTCATTTGTACTTTTTTTTTCTTAAAAGCTCAGTGTCCAAAATATAACCCATTACTTCAGGATTTTCGTCAACGTAGACACCAGTGAATTGAGTTTTTAATCTGGTAAGCATTTGCTGCACATCAAAAATACTGGCTTTAAAGAAATGCTTATTTATTTAGTTTTGTATTAATTTGCCACCTACTTCCAAGAACTATTTGAAACTCCTAAGGTAATGCATTAATTAAATGCTGCTAAGGCGGACTTTCTGGCCAAATGAAAGAACTTCTATTACCATAGCGCTACATTTGCAAATTAGAAAAATCAAACACCACAAAAATCTGACTTCACTGAGGGCTCCTAGCTCAGACCAACTGAACAGGGGTTGAAGCAAGACCAGGGTCGGGGTGTTTGAAGTGGGAGATGGGGATCTTTAATCAGAATGAAAAAGACCCTGGCCCTGGACAGTTGGCATTTAGCTGCTATTCAGATTCGTGGCGAGGCTACCAGGGCTTGAGAAGCCAAACCAGGGGCTGCAGAGTTGTGCCTTTGCTTTTGAGTCCCAGGATCCATCAAACCAATGCAGTAAAGGACCTAAGGGAAATTCTGTGACTCAGCTCTGATGGCCATCTCTGGTTCACTAGAGGTCTGGCTAATCACATGATCATATGGCATCTAAAGATCATGTCATCAGCTTGCCTTAACATACTTGCTGCAAAGAGGCACTGGGAAACTGACCCTCAGCTCAGGCCGCGGAAAAATTCCAAGATCAGGGTTCATAGTGAATTTCTCACATACAATGCATAATGTGGTGAGTATCTTGGCTTAAAGCATGGTCACTGTGGGCTGGAGGTGTTGAAGCAACGCTACTCATAAGGACAGAGAAGAATTACATTGTAGTGAGTGTTTGACCTGGGTTAAAGGGAAATGGAAGGAGTGAGGATGAGGGAGAAATGCCTTGTATAATTAATTCAAGCAAGTAGTAGTTGAAAGAGGCATTAGGAACAGTCCTATTGCCTTAGAAAGCCATACACCTGTGTACAGAGCATGAGCACAAACAAAACACATTTGAGATGTTGACAGAAGATGTCATAGGTGGTCTTAGTCAAAGCTTTTAGTTTGGGCGGAACATAAGCCTACTTACGTTGCTTCAATTAAAGAGGTCTGTATTAAAAAGACTCAATTAAAGAGACCTTTATTTAAAAGACATTTTATGGGACAAGGACTAGTGGTTTGGGGGCTGGCATTGCAAAGAAACTGATGGGGTCTAAGGCTGCAGACCTCTTGTTCTCCTTCTTGGGGCCACATGTTCTTATTTCTTCTTTTCCCTACTTATCTATCCCACTCTCCTCTGTGACATTGCAGATGGATTTTTCTGTTTACTCATCAGAATGGATGTAGCTGAAAATGGCTGCTCCATCCCAGTTCTGTGGAACATCTCAAGCTAAGCAATCATATTAAAGGACTGCAGTTTCTGTATCTGTTGGGTTAAGTTTTAGGTGATTCTGACATAGCTATGTGTTTCCTTCAGCCCAGAGACCCATGCCTGGTTGGAACAGACGCCGGCAGTGCCCTGCCCATAGCCATTATCATTTCCGTGCATGCTGGATACATTTCCAAATGCCAGTTCCTACAGTTCTTTGTCTGGGGGCTTCTCTGACCTGGATGCCACGCGTCAGTGTGGCTGGCTAGAAGTGCTAGGTATGTGCGCCCTGTGACTGAGGAGAGTTAGTGTGAAAGCACCCTGATTCCTTTGGTGGGATAACTCCAAAGCTTGTCTTCTACACTAGTCTCTAGTGAGACAAGCTCATTACCTGCAGTGGTTGACAAGGCTTGGCTGCTTCTCTGTCTCATTTCTCCATTCCACTTCCGGTTAATCTCAGAATCACCTCCTAAATAAACTATTTGCCTATGAATTCTGTCCCACAGTCTGCTTCTGGGGCAACCCAAAGTAAAATATTAGTCCAATTACTGTGTTTCCCCGACAATAAGACCTAGCTGGACCATCAGCTCTAAAGCGTCTTTGGCAGCAAAAATTAATATAAGACCCGGTCTTATATTATATATCATATTATATTATATTATATTATATTATATTATATTATATTATATACTGGGTATTATATCATATTACATTATATTGTGTTATATACCGGGTATTATATTATACCCGGTCTTATATTATATTATATAAGACCCGGTATTATATTACATTGTATTATTTTATATTATATTATTATATTATATTATATTATATTATATTATATTATATTATATTATATTATATTATATTATATTATATTATATTATATTATATTATATTATATTATATTATATTATATTATATTATATTATATTATATAAGACTGGGCCTTATAGTAAAATAAGACCGGGTCTTATATTAATTTTTGCTCCAAAAGATGCATTAGAGATGATGGTCTGGCTAGGTCTTATTTTCCGGGAAACATGGTAGCTGTGACTAAAGTCACTTGAGCAGAAGGGTCATCCTCAGAAGCAGGAAGCAGAACTGTGAGTGGGGCAGACATAGGAATGTTGACCTTGATAAGAAGAGAAACCATTAGAAAGGGAGGTGGAACACCAGGGCATGATGAAAAGATTTACACCCACATGGAAATCCAGTCCTGAGGGTGGGGCTGTGTTGGAAAACATGTGGGTGGAGATCAAAGGTAAGGGCAACAGAAGCCCTATTGTTGTAGGAGCATATTACAGGGTGCCAGATCAGGGGGAGGAAACTGATGATGGGTTCCTGATTGAGACCACACAACTGGCCTGGAGGCAAGACACTTATCGGTGGGGGGCACCACCAGCTGGACAGCTGCTAAGGGTCCCCCATCAGCTGAAAGCAGATCATCTGAACAAACTCTTCGCTTGCTTTGCTGACAGTTTCACTTCCTGTAAGATTGAGCAGTGACAAGAAGGATTGCTACTCTTGAGTTCATTCAAACCAAGAAATAGGAACCATTTGGTGAGGGAGCGGGTTGGGACCTGGAGAGAAGGTGAGTTTGTCCTCTCAGACTGAGGGTCACGAGGAGCAGGTTGCTCAGGCTTCAAAACGCTTAAGTTCTCAGGCTTAAGAGCCATATACATCAAGGGCTGATACAGGCACCCCTCCCCCGCTCCAAGATTCTGATTAGTCTGTTGGAAGTCGGTTCTTGTGGCAAGGGGGCCCCAGAGGGCACTTTGAAGAATAGTGCTTTAGGAAAAAAAAATCAGAGATAGGAACTCTCATGGCTTGAGATATTATAGAGACCATCCAGAAGCTTGGAAGAACGCAAAAATGAAATTGCAATTCAACTACTAGGAAGGAGCCCAAGGAGGAAGAAACGGTGAACCTGACGAAGAGCTGCTGCTATGCACGGAGCCCTGATAACCACCATCTTTAAAAATCATGCAGAAGAGCCGACATATTGCCAACGATGAACAAAAAAAAAAAACAGTTGCAAAGAATAGTACAAGTGGTGTCAGGAAGGCTAATGAGTGAACTGAGGCTTAAACAATGCCAGGGCATCCGCTTGCTTTTTAAGTTAAATTCTGAGTAGGAGGAAGAATGAGAAAGGCGTCACTCACTGCTTGAGGGTCTGATGAGCTGACGGTCACACATGACAGAAGAAGTGGCTTGCACCCATTTTGTTTTGGCCTGGGAATGACAATAACCGTTATTAGACACCTCTGTGCAGATATCACCTCATTTAATCCTTGCAACAACACTGCAAGGTAGACATTCCTTGTACTAGGCAGCTTTCTTCTATTTGCAAGTGGGATAAGTCCAGCTTAGACAAAAGGAGAATTTATTGGCCCCTCTACCTGGGAACTAGAGCAATGGGGCTAGTCACAGGCATGAGTGGATCTAGAGCTGCACATGACATGGGCCAAATTCGTTCTCATTCTTTCTCTCTCCTTTCTTGGTGTGGACTTCCATTTCCTCTAGCAGACAGATTTTCTGCATGTGGTGGGGAACATGGCCACAGCCAGTATCTGCTTTATATATTTCTAGCTTCATGGCTGTCAGGCAATGAGCCTTCCCTGCTAGTTTCAGTTGGAACAATCCTGGAGAAGGCTTCTGATTGGTCTACTTGGGTCAGTCCTATTCTTGAGTGGGCAGATGAATGGGTACTCTGATTGGCTAGGCCTGTGTCACAGGCCTCATGGCTGCATAAGAGGTGGGCGGGGTCTGCTACCAGAAGAAAAGGGTCAGGTTTGGAGAGTCCTGATTAACCCCAAACACTAACTACCACATTCCCATTCCCATTTTACAGATGTAGAAACTGAGGCTGAGAGATAAATGAAGTGGCCCAGATGATACTCATGGTATGCTGTGGAACCACGATTCAACCCCAACACTGGCTTCTGCCAAACAAAGATGTCTCTTATCGATGTGTGCAGGATTAGGGAAAAGGAGAGAAGCCAGAACTGGTTTTCTGGAAGGTGTTATAGAAGAAGATACTGATGGCCTAGAATCCCTTCCTGAGGCTGGTCCACCCATCCACTAGTTGCTGTGAATGTTGGCTTCTGACAACCCATACCTGCACCTTCTCCTGACAATTGCTGTCACCTGGATGGGGACCACTCACTAGAAATGCCTGCAAAGTCCCCACACCCTGTGGAGGCCAGTAGCCAATGACTGACTCATATGGAGGCAGAAAACCCACTCTTTGGCATCCAGGTGGGTAAGTCTGAGGTCCCCTCACACTCCCCTCACACTCCCCGTAGCATCAAGCAGAGGGAAGACTTCAGCTCAACCCACAGCTCTGTTCAGCATCTTCTCCTCCCTCTCCTGCTTCTCTTATTCCTCTAGTTTCCACCTGAGAGGTCTTCCTTATTTACTTGCATAAACCCCTGTCTCAGCTTCTGCTTCAAGAGAACTGACCCAAGACAGGTATTAAGAGTCAAAGTTCATTTGGATTGCAAACTGGCTGTCAATCCACGGGTGCCAGGGTGGGGAGCAGGAACCATGGTATAGTGACGACTGTCTTCAAGATATCAGGAAAGCAAGGGTGCTGAGGAGAGGCAGTGTGGGAAAGAAGATATGGAGGGGTGCTGGAGGCATTTACTTAAATTCTGGCAAAACATACATAACATAAAATTGGCCTTTAAAAAAATTTTTTTTTAATTGGGGAAGAGAGTTCCTCCAGGGCCCATCAGCTCCAAGTCATTGCCCTTCAGTCTAGTTGTGGAGGGTGCAGCTCAGCTCCAAGTCTAGTTGCCAGTTGCCATTTTCAATCTAGTTGCAGGGGGCGCAGCCCACCATCCCATGCAGGAATTGAATCAGCAACATTGTTGTTGAGAGCTCGCGCTCTAACCAACTGAGCCATCCGGTTGCCCCAAATTGACCATTTTTAAATGTATGAAGGTCTGACAATTAAGTTTGTGAACTTGTTGCAACGAAGTTACTAACCTTTTTTGATATCAGAGGGATTATTCATTACGAATCTATACGTGTACGAACTGGACAGTTAACCAAGTTTACTATTTGGAAGTGCTGAAAAGGCTGTGTGAAAAAGTTAGACAACCTGAACTTTTTGCCAACAATTCATGGCTCTTGCATCATGACAATGCACCAGCTCACACAGCACTGTCTGTGAAGGACTTTTTAGCCAGTAAACAAATAACTGTATTGGAGCACCCTCCTTACTCACCTGATCTGACCCCCAATGACTTCTTTCTTTACCTGAAGATAAAGCAAATATTGAAAGGAAGACATTTGGATGACATTCAGGATATCAAGGGTAATACGACGACAGCTCTGATGGCCATTCCAGAAAAAGAGTTCCAAAATTGCTCTGGAGGGTGGACTAGGCGCTGGCATCGGTGCACAGCTTCCCAAGGGGAGTACTTCGAAGGTGACTGTAGTGATATTCAGCAATGAGTTATGTAGCACTTTTTCTAGAATGAGTTCGCGAACTTAATTGTCAGACCTCATACAGTGCAGTGGCATTAAGTACATTCACTTGTGCAACCATCACCACCATCCATCTCCAGAACCTTTTCGTTTTCCCAAAATGAAATTCTGATTCCATTAAACAACAAGTCCCCATTCTCCCTGATTCCCCCAGTCCCTGGCAACAACCATTCAACTTTCCGTCTCTATGAATTTGACTACTGCAGGGACCTCATATAAGTGGAATCATCCAGTATTTCTCTTTTTGTGTCTGGCTTATTTCACGTCACATAATGTCCAACAAGTTTCATACACATGTTGTCGCCATGTGTCGGTACTTCATTCCTTTTAAAGGCTGAATAATATTGTGTTGTGTGAATAGACCACATTTTGTTTATCCATTCATCCATCAATGAACATTAAGGTTGTTTCCACCTTTTGAATATTGTGAATAATGCCGCTATGAACATAGGTGTACAAATACGTGTCTGAGTCCCTGCTTTCAATTCTTTTGGATAAATACCCAGAAGTGGAACTTGGTGGATCCTATGGTAATTTTATGTTTAATTTTTGGAGGAACCTTCATACTGTTTTCCACAGCAGCTGCACCATTTTACATTCCCGCCAGCAGCACACAAGGGTTCCAATTTATCCACATCTTTGCAACACTTGTTATTTTTTTCTTTCTTTCTTTCTTTTCTTTTCTTTTTTTATAATAGCCATCCTAATGGGTGTGAAGTGGAGGCAATTTTGGAGGCAAAAGCCTGAGAAGCTTCCCCATGTCTCTCTGCAATGGCTGCTGGGATGGGGGCCAGGCACGGCAATGCCACTAAGAGCAACCTGAGGGTGCCCAGGTCGAGGGCCCTGGGCCCATCTTTGCCTTCTCTATAGCCATCAACACTGCAGGGGTGAGATGCTTCACTATTTCAGTCGTTTAGATTTTCCTTGCTCTTTTTCTAAATCCCTTTGCCCATGGGTGCAGACAGAACCCTGCTGGGCTGGGGCGGAGGACGATTTTAGTGACAGATTGCTCAATCCTCAGACGCAGCTCTGCACTCTGGCATGGAGCCAGGCCACAGCTTGTCAGTTCTCTCTTCCCCCAAGGCTGATTCTCTCCAGGAAGCACCTGGACAACTGGAGGGCGAGTTCTCCAACCCCTGAGGCTGCTCAGGCAGGGGGAACCCCAGTGTAGACACAGCCAAGCTCGGTGTGATTTTCCTCCACCTGTTGTTCTTGGTGTTAGTTTAGGTTCCCCTAAAAGCAGACCCGAGGGAAGGATTTCAGTGCTGGTAGTTTATTTGGGAGGTGAGCCCAAGAAGCACAGTGAGAGGAAGTGAGACAAGGAAGAAAAGCCAAGGAAAGGCGCTTCAGTGAGCAGGTTTCCACTATGGGCACTGGGGTTCAGTCTTACAGAGGCCCTTCTCACAGACTGTCTGGAATGTGGCTCCAAACTGTCCCATTGAGAGGTGAGGAAGTTGGGTATTTCTCCACCAATTCCTGGCCCTCATCCTTTGAGGGCTGTTCTGGAAGGTGCTAACTTCCTGGCACTTCCAGTTTGCCTAGACCTGCTGCAGGCAGAGGGAGAGAAAAAGCAGCTGGTATGTGACCCCCAGGGTAAGGCTGAAGGGATACAGGTGAGGCGCTGACAGTATCTGTGACATTTTCCTTGACATTAAAGGGTGTTGAGGAAAGTGTTGATGTCAACCTGGAGGGAGGTGGTAAGGTCGGGATGGAGGGTACAGTTGTAAGCTTGGACCTGGTGAACAATTTCAGACTCTTATTTAGTTTTGAGTAATATTTACTGAGTCTCTGATTCCAGCCAGGCACGGAGCTTGGAATTTTCCTCTGCAATATCATATTTGACCCTCGTGACAACCTTGTGAAAGAAGTTATTGTTAGCTGCAATTTTGCATACGAGGAAAAGATTCAGAGAGGTTAAGAAGCTTTCAGAGGGTCACACAGTCCCAGTTCTGCCTGTCTTAGTGAGTCTGGCATTATACTACTATCCCAACAAATGCACCCTTACTGGCTCTGAGGATGGCTCAGATATGGGAGGGCTGCAAATTTCTGCTGGCCAACAGATCCAGGCCCCCCAAATCGAGATGCCTCTATGTAGACAGGCAGTGCTGGGTGTGGTCAAAAGGACACTGCCCTGGGAGCAGTAAGCTGGTATAGCTACTATGGAAAACAGTATGGAAGCTCCTCAAAAAATTAAGAATAGAACTACTATATTAACCAGTAATCCCACTTCTGGGTATATATCCGAAGGAGATGAAATCACTATCTCAAAGAGATACCTGCACCCCCATGTTCACTGCAGCATTATTTACAGTATCTAAGACATGGAAGCCACCTAAATGTCTGTTGACAGATGAATGGATACAGAAAATGTGGTACATATATATGTCTCTCTCTCTATATACATATATATATATATCTGTAGATATATACATATATGTATATATCACACACACAATGGAATATTATTCAGCCATGAGAAAGAAGGAAATCCTGCCATTTGCAGCAATATGGATGGATCTTGAGGGCATAATGCTAAGTAAAATAAGTTAGAAAAAAATAAATACTGCATGGTATCACTTATATGTAGAATCTAAAAAAAAAGTTAGATTCATAGAAACAGAGTAGAAAAGTGTTGCCAGTGGGTAGGATTGGAGAAATAGGGAGAGATTGGTAAAGGGTACAAACTTTTAGGTATAAGATGATAAGGTCTGAAGACCTGAGGATCGTATGCAAAGCATGGGGACTGTGGTTGATAACACTGTTGTATGGTTGAGGTTTGCTGGGGAGTGGGCATGAAACTCAAATGTTCTCAAATAAATAAATAAATAAATAAATAAATAAATACACAAACAAATAAATAAACGGAAAGGAGAGATATGTGAGGTGATGGATGTGTTAATTAACTAGATGGGAGGATCCTTTCACAATATATATGTGTATCGGGTCACCATGATATACACTAAATATCTCACAATTTTGTTTGTCAATTATACTCAATAAAGTTGAAATGAAAAAAAAGGCCACTGCTTGTGGGTGGGGGTGGTGGCTTGCCATGACCCACTCATTCTCTGAACACCCTTGGGCAAGTTATTCAGCCTCTCTGATCTCTAACTCTCTCACCCCTCAAATGAAGAGCCTGGACCAGGCCATCTCATGCCTAAGGTCCCTTCCAGCTCTATGAGTCTATGGTTCTACGTGATATCAAGTTTAAAGTATATGTAACTCAAATGTCACATGAAGCTCAATGGTGCAGAACTATGACACAGGGCAGGGCTGGCTGGGCCTCAGACAGCTCCCCTCAGTGGGAGATTTACCTTGGTGGCCTGTCTATGGCCTGGTGTGGCTCTCAGCTTTGTAGGCTCAGAAACTCAGTCTCACCTTGGTCAGTGTGAGTCAGCTCTGGAACCAAGTTAACACAAGGCTGCTAGAAGGAGCTGGAAGGTTAATGCATTCATTTACAATCAGAAATTGGTTGACTGGATGCTGTCATTACCTGGGTCCTGGCCTTTGTCACAGGACTGCCTTATTGTCTGACACTTGTGGGGTGGCATGGACTGTAGGCAAGGGTAAGGGCTTGTGCGTTTCCTGGGACTAGACTCAGATAGCCCCTGCATAACCCCTGCATAAGGCTGCACCTATCAGTGGTGAGACTATTTGAGCCAGCCTAGCGGAGAGTGGTATCTTACTACTGATTTATCCCCCACTTTTTTGTTGAGATATAACTATAAGCAGTAGAAAGCTGTCCTGAGGGGCGGCCTGCGGGGCCTGTGGTCCTGCTTCCCACATAAGAATGCAGGACATGGTGAGGCCAAAAAGGAACACCCACAGAGCCATAGGTAGGGGAGTCACACCACTATACTCTCTCTGGCGGCCGGGCGGGACACACACAGTAGTAGCCACATGATGGGCAGTCCGCCATTCACACTCTGCCTGCCAACCAACCAACCAACCAATCAATGCAGCCCTGCAGTTACATCAGTAGCCAATTGGCTAACCGGTCACAGCTGACGGCCAACCAATCACAGTGGACGGTCATTCACTACCCGAGCCTGCACCTCTCCACCCAAGGCCGAGAGCCTGGAAACTGCTCTCTGGGACTCTGTCCTCACAAAAGCACAAATCTTAAGTGTCAGCTGATGAATATTTACATATGTCTGCACCCATGTAATCACCACCCAAATCAAGATATTGAACATTCTCATCATTCTAGAAACTTCCCTCGAATCCTTCCTGGCCAATAACCTCCCTTCTCCAGTTAACCACTATTCTGACATCTGTCACTATAGATTAGTTTTGCCTGTTTTTGAATTTCATGTGAATAGACTCATATACTATATACTCTTTTATATCTTCTTTTGCTCAATATCTCTGAGATTTATCCATACTGTTGCAAATACTTTGATCTTTTTCATTGCTCTATTATTGTCCATTGCATGAAGTACACCAGAATTAGTTTTTCCATTCTTGAATGATGGACATTTGGGTTTCCAGCTTGGGGCTATTATGACTAAAGCTTCAATGAACATTCTTGTGTATGTTTCTTGTTGGAATAGGAACTCATTTCTCACTACTCCTTACTTTAATGTGAAAATAAAGGTTATCAGGTAAGAATGCCCCTCTCTTTCTCACTGCCTACAGGGTGAACTTCTGCCTCCCATTCTTTCCTCCTCACTTGAAGGCTAGTGAAGAGATAACCCTCTTCCACCAAGTCCCCCCACCCCCGCCCTCCCCTCAGGATGTACTTCACCAACTATCCTCTCACCTGTTCCTCCAATGCATTCTCTCTAGGATGGCTTTTCCATTAACTTACCTCCATCTAAAATTACAAAAAAAAAAAAAGCAAAATAAGACAATAACAAACAAAACAACCTCCCTTGACCCTACACCCCACTCTAGCTATGATCCTGGATCTCTTGCCCCTCTGAGTCAAGAATATCGAAAGTGTAGCCTACACCTGTGAACTCTACTTCCTTCTCTTTTACTTACTTCTCATCTCACTGACACCTGGCTTCAGACACTAGCACACATCTGAAATTGCTCGGTCCACGGTCATTGTTGACTCCTGTTGCCAAAGCCAAGCTTCACTCTTCTGTCCTTCTAGCATGTATTTTTGATCTCTGTGCTGGGTCAGTGCTCAGAGTCTGGTCCTAGTTCAAGGATGAATGAAAATGGTGACTGGGGCCTGGTTCAAGGTTGCTTGTAGTTTGGTTTATCTCTAAAGCAACGACTAAACTGTACAAAGAATCGAAACAAGATGTTGATACCGGTGGCAGTTGGCTCCCTATTATTTTCTTGGTGTCTCCTGAGGCACGTCCACACTTTGTGGGCCTAGCACATCATGGGGGACTGAGAGAATCTTCCGGACAATGAATTATAAATTGTGGGCTCACTGCCTTCTGTATCCACGACCATGCCAACACCCTGAAATAGCTTAAACTACCCACAAGGCAATTCTGATCCCCAAAGAGTCAGATTGCCCCAACTCTGGACTCTAGGTCCTGCAGTTCTTGTGTGACAGCACCAAGCCATCTCCCTTTGTGGGTACTGTACTGTGGGCTCCAGGAGGTTTTATGATATCTACCGAAGGGCTTTCTTGTGAGTAGGACTATACATGGCCTTTTTCAGCCACCCTGCTCCATTTGGCCCTGTTTTCTGAGCTTGGGTTTCCCTGAAGCAGACCAGGAGACAAGGTTTTGGGCGTAGGTAGTTAATAGGGAGGTGAGGTCAGGAAGCACAGGGGAGGGAGTACAGAGAATAAGATGGGGAGGGAAGCAAAGCCAGTAAAGTGGGTCACTATAGTGGGCAACTGGAGCTCAGTTCCCTCGGAAAACCAATGTATGATTCAGCTCAGAACTGTGAAGGCTGGGGCAGTTTTCCAATGGCTCCTGCTTTTCCCTCATTCCCCGATAGACTAAGGGATGCTTCTGGGGGGTTAACTCCTTACCTTCCAAGTTGTGCCTGCACTTGGCTGAGCAATCTCTTATGGGGCCAGAGAAAGCCCCAAGACAGAAAGAGACACAAGCACTCAAGGCATAAGGAGGAACAGCCTCCAACGGCAGGTGGGCTCAGAGGAGGGCTGAAGGGGTAAGGGGAGTGGCATTGACAGCATCGGCTGCACCTGTCTCTCTTCCTCCTTGAAAGTCTCTTCCTACAGCCTCTGTGAACCATTCTCTCCTGGTTTCCTGCTTGTCTCTCTGGCTGTTTTTCCCCAGCACACTCTTCAGACTCCTGTCATCCCTCTAATTTCATGCCTAAAATGCCAAACTGGTGCTCACCTGGAGCCCTTCTAGGCCTCTCACTCTGCACTTCCTGAGAAGCCTCACCTACACCCAGGTCTTTGGTCCCCACTGGTTAGAACTCTTAGTTGCAATTCAAACCCTCACATCTAATTTCTCCACTTAATACCTCTACTTTTAGATACTTTTCAGGATTATCAGCAGAACATGTCCAAGACTAAACTAATCAACTGTCACCCCATGCCCAGCAAACCTGTTCCTCCTCTGTATTTCTTGTCTCCAAGGATGGCACCACCATCCCTTCAAGCACCCAAGCCTGAAACTTGAAACCTATCTGTGAAAGACAGTGTTGGTTGGCTGACCAAACTCCCATTCCTGATAATGAACCATACCATGGGGCCACGGGCCACAGTTCTGGCGGATGTGAACTGTAAGCTGATCTGGAACTCTTCAGATTGCTCACCTCTGAATGTGACCAGTTTGCCAATAACCTTCTCAGAGTATGTCTTTCAGAACTGAGCCGAATGTTCCAGAAGTGGTCTTGAGAAGAGTAGGACAAAGTGGGACCATCCCTTCCCTTTTTATACACATCTGTGATGATAGCCTAGGGCAGGATTCTTTTTTATTTTTCCAGCCACCATATTTCACTGTTTACTTATACTGAGCTCACTGCCCATAACAGTTTCTTTTTTATCTAGGATGTTGCTAAGCTACATTTCTCACATCCTATACCTGGGCTTCTGCTTTCTAGATCGAGTAGTGGACTTATATTTTTTCCCTACTAAATGTCACCATTTGCACTGCTCTTGATCCAATCCTAATTTATACTGAAACTGAACTTGATTTTTAATTTTCTTAATTGAAAATTTAAATTAATCTACTATAATTTCTGCGAACCTCCTCAAAACTTTTATGGAAGGAGATGAGGGGACATCTAAATAAACAAGTGACTACCATTTGGATAGACTCTACTGTAACAGTCTATTGAAACATGATTGGATCCAAGTAGATTATCTAATCTTTTGGCTACCCTGCTTGCTTGGGGGCAACCTGGAATTTGTTAGGTGTGTGTCCTCCATTGGTCCATCTGCTCCACACATAACTTTGTTGAAGAGGGCTGGAGGGGACTGGGAAAGTGTATCACCTACTTTGGATTTTATGAGATTTAACTCGTGCCCTTCCTTCACCACCACCACCACCTGGCTGTAGCAGGGCTGACAGGCCAGGGCAAGAGAGGGTCAGATGGGGGCCGGGGAAGGCTTGTGTGTATCAGTCTCTGCCCTTACACCAAATCCCAATCATTTCTTTTTGGAAAAACCTACTCTAACGCTCTCAGTACTTATTCTCCCCTCCACTAGTTCAGGAAATGGAGAGCAAGGGCTGGTTCTCGAGCAGAGACGCGAGGTGCTTCTGCTAGGCCAGCGAGAGGATGGTGCGACCCTGACCCTGTGGGCTCCACCGACGCTACCTGCCAGGCGAGACCTCTTGCTTAGAAGCAGCGATGCCGGTCACACTTTTTATGACCGTGTACTTTCTCTTTCTTCCCGCATTAAAATTTTATTCACCACATGTCAGGCTGCTTATTAAGAAACTCCCAGGTGCTTTTACCTCCGCTCCACGCCCGCCGTCAGCTCCAGCCGCCACTGTTTTCTCATCTACCCTTTATACGTGCTAAAACGCCTCAGCTGGGTCTCGAAAAACACAACAGGCAGAGGTAAAGGTTCCAGCATGCAACACACCCAGCTTGCCTGGGAGTGTGGGTGGCACCCCGTCTCTTCTCATTCCACCCCTCCCGCCAAACGAATTGATCGATCCCCTTAACTCGTGTTTACTTCTAGCTTCCTCGACCTCCCCCCACTAACTCACTCCATATGTTATTTTCTCTGTCCTCCACCCCAGAGGGTAAACCTCAGGGTTAACCCTCCACTCTCCCTTTCCAAATCGGGTACTGAACTCCCCTCCCCCCATCCTTGACCGAGAGCAGGAACTCTTAACCTTTTCTGTGCCACGGATCCCTTATGTCTTACTTCTGAAACTTTAACGTGAATAGGGAATGACCCCAGGATCTCATTAAAATACAGATTCTGGTTCATTAGGTCTGGGTGGGGCCCGAGATTTGCATTTCTAACAAGCTCCAGGGTTATGCTGCTGGTCAATAGACCACATTTTGAGTAGCAAGGTCTCAGGGGCCTTCCACCTTGTAGTGGGGCTAGGGTCTGCACTCAAACCCTCCTCTCTCCTCACCCTCTCGCCTCATCCCTCCTTCCCAAGCGCCAGGGAAAATCTGTGGCCACATTTGATGCATAAACAGAATCCGGCAGGCGCAGAGCATCACAGGTGCGCGTCCGCGCCCGGCCCCAGCCCCGCCGCAATTCATCAGCTCCCAACAAATGCTTCTTTATAATCGGGAAATAGAAGCCCTCTCTGCCGAGCCGGGAGCGCTGCCTGCGCTCCTCCCACCTTTCCGGGCCGCTGCGCAAGGGGCGGACTTCAGGCGGGGCGGCTTCATAAACCAGGAAAAAAAAAAGAGACGAAACAATTAAACCTAGCGAGCCAGGATTGCTCTAAGGAACAGGCTTTCAAAGGCAGCGGGGTCTGGCTTTTTTCCAGGCTGTGGGATCAGCCAAAGGGCGAGGGCCTCCTTCCCTCCGAGTGACAGGTGCGCCCGGGGCAGGCACTGGGCTCCGGGCTTGCCCTTTGCCCATCGCCCCTGCGTGAGTGAAGAATGAGTTGCTGTTGGTAGGGTAACGACCCCATGTGATAGGAAAACACAGAGAAAAGCCATATTCTTTTTAGTCCAGCTGTGGAACTGTGCCCACTCCCAGATTCTTCAGCGCATAGATTTAGAATCACACCTTCCAGAGATGATCTGGAAGCTGCCATTTCCAAACATGTTCCTCCCTCCCTCCCTCCCTTCCTTCCTCTCTCCCACTTCGAGCCTCTTACCTTCTACCTAAATAGTTATTTTGCTCATTGAATCCAGAGCTGAACACTGGACGGGTATTTATAAAACCAAAATAAGTAAATGCCATTCATTAGGTCCCAATTTCCAACCTAATACAGACACTAACCACAGCATTGAATTGGTAATTTTTTAAAGAGAGAGAGCAAAAAAATGTCTTAGAACAATTTTTAGAATTGTCTTAGAGCAGTGTTCTCAAAGTGTGGTTGGTCCCAGAAGCATCAACATGGCCTGGGACCTTGGTAGAACCGCAGATTCTCTGATCCCTTCCCAGACCTGCCAAATGAGACACTCTGGGAGTGGGGCCTGGCCTGCTCTGTCTTAACAAGCCCTCCAGGCTGAAGTTTGAGACGCACTCCTATAGAGAAAGAAATGCAGAGGCCATAACCAACGTATATGTAACGTACAGGGCAGAGAGCTGGAGAACAAAGGGGAATTAACATGCTCTGTCTCCTGGGATGGGAGGATGGCAGAACAATGGTCTAGAAGATGCCATTAGGTTCTGGCTGCATATGCAGACTAGCTCAGGTCACTGAAAGGGAGCAGAAGCTGCAGTGAGGCCATTGCTCCATGGGAGTGTTTCCTAGTGCTCTGTTTTGTAACCCACCCTCCCACACTACCGTTGCCCCGAAAATAAGACCCGGTGTTATAGTAAGTTTTGCTCCAAAAGTCGCATGACGGCTTATGTTCAGGGAATGTCATCCTGAAAAATCATGCTAGGGCTTATTTTCCGGTTAGGTCTTATTTTCAGGGAAACATGGTAACTGCCAGGAAACAGGATTGCCTACTTTGTGCTAATAAGCTGCCTCGGTTCTTCTAACATGCCGAACATGATAAGAGCATGGAGGGATGAAATATCTGGAGTAGTTAAGTAATCAAGGCAGGAATAATTAGGTAGACTAAACCTCAACAGAAATAATCCATCTTTTGGAAAGAAATGACAATTTGAAAAATTTAGAAATCTTCATCAAGCTATTATGCTGCTGAAATATATAAGCACTTTGCATTATGTTTTCTTTCCCTGCAACACGCAACACATACGAGAGTAATTACGGGATTTCACTCTGTCCTGAGCACTTTATCTCAATGATGGTGGCGCTGGACACTGGAGACTAATATAAATAACTCATCAATTATCTTTCCTAAATAAATTGTCTACGGGTTCAAAGAGAATATTGTTTTGTATCCAGGTATTGAAAGCAGTTTTGCTAAATGTTACCAGCCTTTGCGATGTGTTTATTATTGTATGTATAGGGGAAGCAAAACGGGCCCCATTTCAGAAGTTTCCACGGACCATGAGGGTTCCTTTTCTTCTCTGCCCTTCTTCCTGCCTCATCGCTTGATATTTGTGATTAACTTGCTCTGTGAAATATGGGAGCTCTTACCCTGGAATGCAGGAGAAGATTTTAGCAGATTATATCCTCCTGTGAAAAATGGCCTTTGTCATCAGTGACTCAGAGAGGACACTGTAGTGCGCAGATATATGGATTAGCAAGGGGCCCCGTGGTGCGATATAAGAAAGAGAATGCTGGGCTGCACTCGGGAGACCAGCAGCATGCCCTTGAACAAAGAGTGTCAGCAACATGAGCCTCGGTTTCCTCATCTGTACAGCGTGTGGGGTCAGTTCAAAGTCTTCTCAGCGCCTTTCACTCTTGATTCTACAAGGATGAATTTCAGGCATTCAGATTATCTTTAAATTGGTCCCCAAAGAAAAGTCGCAGGAACGCGGTCTTGAGCTTCTTCTACTGGGAGGGCAGGTGTGGGTATGTCAGGAGCAGGCATTTCTGTGTCTTCTGTGGTGCACCCCCACACACCTTTTAGAAGTTTCACTGTGTATTTTCTTGGCTCAGGCCTCGCTCTTTCTGCCATGAGTTTGAAATCGCTGCACGAAGATCCACCTGGCTTTAGGAAGCTGCCGTGCAGCGTAGCACATTTAGTCCCAGTCATCGCTTGGAGCAACTGGAGCACAGAGTTTAAATGACTTCCCCTAAACTGTAGGAATGTGGAGCGGAACAGCCAAGGGGACTGTGGACCTGGATTCTTCACTTTCAGAGGCCACCTGCTGACTCCAATCCCTCCTCCCCTCCCCCACAGCTCTGCGGGTCATCCTGAGGTCAGAGACTCTCCTTCCCCAGGTGCCTCATGGTGGCTGGGCTCTCCCTGGTGACAGGGGCAGAGGCATCTTGCTAAATCCCACACCAGCCATCCACAAGTCTGGTAATTTTCACAAGAGACCTAGTGGTCTCAGCCCACTTTTCAGCAAGATTTAATAGCACAAGACTGTTCCGAGGCCTCAAGCTACCGGGAAGAGAAGTGTTTGCAAATCTGCGGTTTGGAGAAAGCTGCGCTCAAAACAACAATTCAGATCTTAATTTACAGCCTGCGGATTTGCAGGGAAGAGGATTTCTGGTAAGATGGCAATTAATGGGGCTTTATTCCAAAGCCTAGTTCATTTCCTGCCTTTTAACTCCTTTGCTGCTGTCTCTTGGAAACACTGCCTTGGCTGAGAAAATGAAGTCATTCACTCACTTACTCACTCACTTACTCATTCATTCATTCAACAAACATCTACAAAACAAAGACCAATGTACAGGTGTTGTACTAGGTTCTGAGAATGATGGATGAATAAGACTTTGGTTCCTTGAGGACCCTTTTGGGCCTTGAGGAATGGTGAGCCTAGCAGGTAGAGACAGGCATTATAAACATAGGTACATGCTATATAGCATGGCAGGAGCTACAAAAGAGAGAGAGGAGTATCGGTTGCAAATTGTTGTTCAAGGACCAAATCCCAGCCCCAAGACTGACTTTCCTTGGCCTTCAGAGCATTAAAAAAAATGTATCCGACATTTGGACACTGAACAATTTCGTAAAATAAGTCATGATTTTTGGCTTCCTTTGAATCATTTGAAGATCAATTTGAGGCGTACATCTGGAGACAATAATAGCGCACCAACGCTGAGTAATGCCTGCCCCTTTTCATGGGACTTGCACTGTCCAGCTGGACACAGTATCCAGGATCCCCACGACGTGCATGCATGCCTTTTCTCACCCCATCTTCCCTGGCAGCTATAAGCATTTGAGTTTGCCACTCTTGGAATCTAGGACAGTGGAGGGACAGAAACGGGAGGAGTCACTTCACTGGGAGGGGTGGGGGGTGGGACAGTGTCTATGTGTTGCTGTCAGGGCGAGTGACTCAGATATATCCACAAGCTCCTTCCTGAGCTGGCCTCATTTTTTCTGGCTGTGTTTCTAGTAGCTGCTTCTAGGCATCCCAAGTGTCATGCAGGGTCTTGGGCTCCACTCCCCGCACCAGAACGCAGGATATGGGGAGGCCAAAAAGGGACACCAATGGAGCCATAGATAGAGGAGTCATACCACTATAGTCTCGCTGGCGGCTGGGTTGGAGACACAGGAAGCAGGAGCCACAATCTACCATCTGCTTCTCTGCCAATCAACCAACAAACCCCCAGCGTAGCCATGGTAGTTATATTAGTGGCTAATGGCTAACCGGTAACAGTTGATGGCCACCCAGCCACAGCGGATGGCCATCTGATTACAGCTGATGGCCATCTAATAACCGAGCCAGCACCTTTCCATGTGAGGCCGAGAGTCTGGAAACTGCTCTCTGGGACTCTGTCCCCACACCAAGCTTCTGCCTTTCCCATTCCTGGCACTTTTGGGAATGGGCGAGCTGTTTCGTGCCTCTGCAGCTGTACTATCTACTGTGGTAGCCGATAGCCACATGTGCATATTTAAATTTAAGTTAAAATGAATCAAAATGAAATAAAATTAAACATTTCATTTCTCAGTTGCACTAGCCACATTTCTAGTGCTTATTAGTGACTGATTACCATTTTGGTGAAGATACAGAACATTTTCATCATCGCAGAAAGTTCTAACAGACAGCGCTGTTCTCGGATTTTGCTTCAATTGACAGTCTTTTTAGGATGAAATCCAACACCTTGCCTGCAAGCAGCCACCCTTTTTTAAAGAAACCATGTAAGTGTTTTCTCTTCTTGGAAGCCTTCCCAGACAGCTCCTTCTAGGTGGACTTGTCCAAAACCACATCTCTGTTCCCAATATTTCCCCCTTACATACCCACCACAGCACAAAGAACACCTACTTTTCACATCTACAAACTTCCTATGGGTGGGGACTGTGTCACTCATGGCTTATTTTTACCCAGAACTTAGCCCAGAGGTAGTTCCATTGACTAGTAAATGTTTGGGGAATGAATGACAGCATGGCCTCCCAGGGAGTGGGAAGGGCATAGTACTATGGCTGGGACCTGGACTGGGAATGCCAGAGCTAGGAGAGATTGGGAATGACATGGGATATTTCACTGACGATCAGTCTAGTGGTCAAGAGCTTGGGGGCAGGGTTGCTGGGGCTCACACTCTGCTGCCCCCAAAGGAACACCTAATGTCCCAGACCTGTCAGCAAGGCAAGGATGCCGGAGAACTCTTTTTACAAGCTCAGCCTCAGGTAGAACGCACATTCACAGCAATTTCCAGCTCGAGCGAGCTGTTACTGCAAACCTCTAAGAAGTCAGTGTCTCGCAACATTGAGCAATGAGCAGCCAGCCTTGTGGGGATGAACTCGGAGTCCTTATTTATCAACTTGTCTTTTTTTTTTCTTCCCTTCTCTGTTTCCTAGTCTGTCTCATGGGCTCATTCCTGCCAACCCGTTGACCCTCGCTCCCTACCAAACACAGGCAATTTATACCACCACCGTTTACACCTCAAGGTATCTGGGCTTTACAGGCCAAAGAATTATGACAAATAGCATGGAACAGAAATATCTATTAAAATGGGAATTCATAACTTAAAATGATGAGAAATGGTAGGCTGTGCCTCTGTACCTCTGCTTCATGTGGGCAGGGATTATTTTCTTCATGGGAAGGAGTTCCAGTGTTGGGTCCTAGAACCTGTGTCAGTGAAGGTGATGGTGATGGTGGCTGTGGAAGGAAGGTAGAGAGCTTGAAAGGAGTGTGTGTGTGTGTGTGTGTGGTCTTTGTGCTTGGACATTCTTTGGGGCTTTTCATCTTGAAACTAATTTTCGCAAATTTGGCTAGGGATAAAAAGTTTTAGGCATTTCTGTTAAAATGCAATGTATGTTGTCTTTCATTGGGTTCCCAGAATATAGAATTTGAGATGGAGATATATATGCAGAAGGTTTTTTTTAAAAAATTAAAACAGCCTTATTGAACTATGATTTTAATACTGTAAAATTCACTGTTTTAGGCATACAGTTCAAAGATTTTTAGTAAATTTACCAAGTTGTGCAACCATCAGTACAATCCGACTTTAAAACATTTCCATCACCCCAAGAAGATCCCTTGTGCCCATTAGCAGTCACTGCCCAATTCCGCCTCCAACCCCAGACAACCATTAATCTACTTTCTGTCTCTATAGATTTGCCTTTTCTGGATGTTTCATGTAAATGGAATTATACGGTATGTGGTCTTTGTGTCTGGCTTCCTTCACTAGGCGTAATGTTTTTAAACATCATCCATGTTGTAACATGTATCAGTGCTTTGTACCTTTTTATGGCTGAATAATATTGCATTGTATAGATATACTACATTTTATTTATGTATTCATATGTTGATGGACATTTGGGTTATATCTACTTTTTGGCTATCATGAATAATGCTGCTGTGAACATTTGTGTATAAATCTTTGTGTGGACATTTATTTTCATTTCTCTTGGGTATATACCTAGGAGTGGAATTGCTGGTCATGTGGTAAATTTATATTTAACTTTTTAAGCAGCTACCATAATGTTTTCAGAAGTAACTGTGCTACTTTGCATTCCCACCAGCAGTGTGTGAGAATCCCAGTTACTCCACATCCTCACCAACACTTGCTACTCTCTGCCTTGACTCTTGTTATCCTAGTGAGTGTGAAGTGACATCTCATTATGGGTTGATTTTCATTTCCTTACTGACCAATGATATTGAGCATCTTTTCATATGCTTGTTAGCTATTTGTATATCTTCTATGATGAAATGGCTATTCAAATTTGTTTGTCCATTTAAAAAGATTGAGTTGTTTGTCTTCTGATTGAATCATAAGAGGTTTTTTAAAAATAAATTTTTTGGATGCAAGACCTTTATCAGATATCTGATGTGCAAATATTTTCTCCCATTCTGTGGCTTCTCTTTTTCATTTTCTTAATGGCGTCTTTTGAAGTCCAAAAGTTTGAAAAATTGATGTTGTCCAATTTATTAGTTTTTTATTTTATAAATTGTGCTTTTGGTGCCATATCTAAGACCAATCCAGTTCCACAAAGATTTTATCTTATGTTTTCTTCTAAAAGTTTTATAGTTTTAGCTCTTACATTTAGATCTATGATCTATTTTGAGTTAATTTTTGTGTATGGTGAAGATAAGGGTCTAAAGTTATCTTTTTGCATGTGTGTATCTAGTAGTCTCAGAATCATTTATTGAGAAAACTATCCTTTTCCATTGAATAGTCTTGGCACCTTGGTTGAAAATTGACCATAAATCTAAGGGCTGTTTTTTTGGTCCCTCAGTTCTGTTCCATTGGTCTATATGTCTATCTTTAAGCCAGTAACACACTCTTGATTACTGTAATTTTGCAGTATGTTTTAAATCAGGAAGTATAAGTCCTCCAATTTTATTCTTTTCCTCAAAATTACTTTGGCTATTCTGGTTCCTTTCCATCTTGATATAAACATGAGGCTCAGTTTGTCAGTTTCTGCATGCAGAAGGCTTATTGGGAGTGTCTCGGGAAATGTACTTGCAAGGGGGTGATGGAGGCAGAATGGGGAATCTGACCCATAAAGCAGTTGCAACTGCAGCTATGGGGGCACTGAAACTGGGTTGGCTTTTTAGAATTGTCCCAAATTGATGTGAGGTGGCCAGGCCTTTGTACCCTTGTATCAGCCAGGAATGGCTAAGGATCGTCTCCTGGGAGGGGAGCATAAACTTGGACAGGGCAGTTTCTTGTGACTGAGGGAAATGCCCAGGGAAAAACAGCTGTGAGTGGTCAGCAGTTGATATTCCCAGGCACAGGGGGATGGGCGCATTGGCCCTCACATGGGACTCTGTGGTCCCATGTCCTCAGTGTCCACAAAGTCTACCCTGGTGCTCTCTGATCCACTTGCTTCTTAGGTAAGTTTGCCCCATTTGGGAAGACCTTCTCCAGGATTCTGAATGGTCTTATTTCCCAGGGAACTTATAAAAGAAGGGTTAGTTGATCTGATATTCACTATCTCCCCACCCATGTCCATTTGAGACTCCCTTTACACTCAACTAGCATCTCTGCTAGCACCATGTGGGAAGCCTTCCTTGTGGGGTGAGCCAGACTTTCATTGCACATGGGCCTGGGCCTCTGGTTCCATGCTCTTCTCAGCCTATGACTGCTGTATTTGTTGAATACTTTAAAACTGGATGTGGGATCACCAAGATGAGATTGTAGGAAAGGGGATTTAAGGGCTGGGTGGATGAACCTTTAATCAACCCCAAGATTCTAGGACATGAGGGTATTGGTCCTTTTGCATGCATGGGCCCTCAACAGCCAGCACTAGCCCTGCTGACATGCTGGACCTTGCTGATCTCTCCTGCCAGCTTCTGTTCTCACTGGTGAGAGAGACTTGAGACAGGAGATTCTGAGGCATGGGGAGCTACAGCCAGCTATTTCCAATAGGAACTCACAAGGAGCCCACATAGAGTCTGAAACAATCTCCACCAGACCCTGAAAGTCAGTTCTTCTGTAGTCAGTCAAGATGAAATTAAATTAATAATCATAACCCAAACTTTACTTTTATGTTTAATTTTAAAATTAATCACCTGGGCTTTAATGGGTTGTATAGTACAGGTAAAGTTGTGTCCTAGGCCTTAAGTGAAAAAAAAAAAAGAACTCAATGACATACTCTCCACTCTTGAGGGTTATAATTTAGGATAGGGGTTGGCAAGCTATGGTCCACAAGACAAATCTGGCTAATACTGTGTTTCCCTGAAAATGAGAACTAGCCGGACCATCAGCTCTAATGTGTCTTTTGGAGCAAAAATTAGTATAAGACCCGGTATTATATTATATTATATTATATTATATTATATTATATTATATTATATTATATTACATTACATTACATTACATTACATTATACCGGGTCTTATAGTAAAGTAAGACTGAGTCTTACATTAATTTTTGCTCCAAAAGACGCATTAGAGCTGATGTCTGGCTAGGTCTTATTTTTGGGGAAACACGGTAGTAGCGACAGAGACCATATGGTCCGAGGAGCTGAAAATATTTACAATCTGGTTCTGTACAGAAAAAGTTCACCAACTTCTGGTATAGGAGGCTAGGTGTGCAACTAGTCAGACACTAGTTGCTGTAACAAACCCCAATCTCAGTGGCTTAGCACTTACAAAAGTAAAGGATTTCTTCTTGCTCATGTCACAGTTGAATGCAAGTGGGGGCTCTGCTCCAGGCAGTCATTCAGGGGCCCATCGTAGTAGATGCTACTAAGTCTTTTCTCAGTTCCCCTTTATTAGTTTGGCACTCCCATCCCACAGCTGTTGTAAATGTTGGCTGCTAATTGCTCACAGTCACACCATTATCCACCTATTTGCCCTGAGCTGACAGGCAGCCACTCTACCCAGAAATAACTGAGAGGACAGGCAGCCCCAGCAGTAGCCCATAGCCAATGACTGACTGACACAGGGGTACAGATGCCCAGCTCTGTGGCCTCAAGTGGACACAACTCCATGGAGCTGTTCAAGCTCCAGAACTCCCTGGGGGATCAGAGGCTAAACTTTATTTCAAAGTACCTGTTTGCTTAGATTCTCCCTTGCCTGATCTTCCTCACTTGTTTGCAGGTTTCACCTAGGATCTTCCTATCACTAAATTCCTTGCTTAGGAACTCCCGTCTCGAGCTGTTTTAGGAAAACTAACCTAGCTCCTAACATGTTGTAGCTCTGGCTTCTTCAAAATGTGCTTTCACAGTCAACTTTGACATCTTTCAGCTAGCTGGTATACTGGGGGGAGGGGGGACAGTGAAGAAGAGAGGGAGAGAGAGAGAGAGAGAGAGAGAGAGAGAGAGAGAGAGAGAGAGAGCACCTCATTCTTAACCATGTCATCCTTTTTGCTCACATTTGGTTGGTGAAAGTATCTCTCATCAAGATGAAAGGGGGCTTTAAAATTATTTTAACTCTGTGCCCTGGAAGAGGAAGTAGTTTTGGTGAATATCTGGCCCATCTCTGCCCCCAAGGTATATATCTGAAACAATTCCAGAGTGAAATCTCAGATCAAGAGGACTGGGAGAACAGGTCGCAAGGCAGAACATGATTACTTTCTCAATGAGTGGAATAGCCATTGGGGTTCCCACTTCCTTGTGGTATTCCTTTCCATGTCAGCCTTCCTAGCTCTTCTTTCAGGGCAGTTGTCATCACATAATCATCTCCCCAGCACCTAGCTTAGGGCTGCTCAGCAAGAGGTATAGGACATGAAAAAGCCAGATGCTGCTTGTTTGGGTTTTGTGAACCTTTGAGTGATTTTAGGAAAGTCTGTAGCATGAACCAAGATAGGCTGTTTGCATTAAAAGACCACTGGAAGTGGCTTTGGTGTGCCCTAAAGTTCGGTGGGGCAGGGTCTTGGGAATCACTTGGGGCAGGGCAAGCTGACAGTGTTAACCAGGTTGATGGAGACTCAGATATGGCAGCTGCCTGCATCTGCATGCTGGGAGGGGGAAGGGCTCAACAAAGAAGCAATGGCTTCTGTCCACTCCTCCGTCCAGGAGAAAGCTGCCTCTCCAGCCCTCACCTTGAAGCCAGACAGCTCAGTTTCTCCGTGTTTGTCCCTGGCACCTTTCGTCGAGCTGCTGTCCCAGCATTGGAACTCAGAGCGAGTGAGTCCATCAGCAAGTAAGTCCATGCACAGGCCCTTTAGAGGACTGCTTGGGATTGCAGCTGCCCTTTGTGTCACTCAGCCACAATCTCCACTGGTTTTCACAACCAGAAATTATGGGACTTTTCTCCCCGGCACTGGGACCCTGGGCTGGGAGCCTGGTGTGGGGGTGGGACCCCTCACTACTCCAGTGGGACTCTGCAGCTGAGATATCCTTATGTATTTTTAATGGTCACACGTGGGTGTGGGACCAGCTTGTTCCGCATCTCCTCCCCTCCTAGCAGTCGCAAGGTGGCTTCTTCTGTATGTCCTTAGTTGTAGGGCTTCAGTTCAGCTAGACTTCAGGCAATTCTCAATGATGGTTGTTCTTTAGTTTAATTGTAATTTTGATGTGGCCATGAGAGGAGGCAAGCACACCATTTACCTACTCTACCATCTTGACCAGAAATAGGGATTTGGTTTCCAAGTAGAGCTGATTTACAAACATTGGCTCCTTGAGTAAGCAGAACCTCGAGGGAACAAGTCTACTCTTCTATGGCCCACACGTTCTCCGCCTGATGGGCCACAGCTATATCTCCAAGATCTCTAAATAAATAACTCTTTCAGCTCCCACCAACACAGCTGCCCTGTCTGTGAGCAATTGCAAATGTTCAGATAGAATTAGTTTGTCTCCTTTCTGGATTCCACTGCTAAGACTGTCTTGGTGGCCTTTCTTCCCAAAGCTGCACTCCACATTCTTAGTCTGTTTTGGTCTCTGCCAGCTCATTAGTTTCTGAGTCTGGATGTTTCTTGGCTTGATAATCAGTGGCCCCCTTGGCTGAGGCCCTGCCTGGCTCTCAGTAGCAGCTGCAGTCTTTGTGGAGATCACAGGGAACCCCCACAGAAGTCATATTTACAAGTATCTCCTAGAATGACAACAATAAGACCACGCAGAAGTGAACGGGAACATATTGATTAAAAACATTACCAGAGGGTAAGGGGAGAGGGAGTGGGAGATGAGGGTAAATGGGGTCAAATATATGGTGATGGAAGGAGAACTGACTCTGGGTGGTGAATACAGAATGTGATCTATAGATGATGTAATACAGCATTATACACCTGAAATCTATGTAACTTTACTAACAATTGTCACCTCAATAAACTTTAATTAAAAAACAAAAACAAAAACAAAACATTGCCCGGTCACCAATGGCGGCTTGCCATTAATGAATCATATTAAGACAAGATTCAAAGGAGACTCAGGTTTGCATTGAAAGCTAGCAAAGTGGTTGAGTCGGTTCTTAATGCAAACGAGGCACTTTAGGGTTAAATCTGGCATTATCTTCTTCAAGATCTTTTATACTTAATTTTACTAAAACCTCTGTGAATGTTTTCTTATTTGTTGGAGACAACTTGCCATACCATTCCTGATGTCAGGTACCATGATTTGCATGTTGGAGACCGGCTCACATTTGCCTAACTATTGGCAAAATCTTTTGAATACCATTTTTGAAATTCCTGTTGGAAGAGTTCCTACTGCCCTTGAGGTGTCTCTTCTGCACATTCTTAGAAACAGAACAATAAACAAGGACCCTTGGAAAAAAAAGGGCAGCTTTCCCTGATTGCCAAGTGAAATACAACTTTGTTATTGTAGTGTCTTGCTCTGCCTTTGGAAACATTGGGATTACATGTTCTTTTCTCCAGTGTATTAAAAAAAAGTAAGATGTTGGCTTCAAATTAATCCGCAGAACTTTAAACTATAATGAAGTTCCTTTCTAGAATGCCACACTCGAAAATAACACAGTAAGTTGCCAGAACCTGGAGCAGGGGCAACCAGAGAGTCATGGTTTTTGCACAAGGGGCTTTAGATGGCCATGCTTTCCAATTTCTCAAACCTGGATTCTTCCACTGGCCTCCATCTGGCCTGCCAGAGGTGACTCACTCTTCAGGATGCCTGTGGGACCATCCTCAGCACCTCACAGTGAATGCACTCTTGGAGCTTCTGAGGAAGGTTCAGATTCGATGCTGTTGTTTGGCCTCATCCACATGCTGGCTTTATTGATGGACCATTGGTAAAGACTAGGCTAAGCTCAGCTTGCTGTACTTTTGAGCAGACACATCTGTCCGAAGCAGGTTTTGAGGGGAGAGTGAGGGAGAAAGAAGGTTCTATAAAGTTGCATGGTCATGGGCAGTAATATACCCACTCTACGTGCCCAAGCTCAGAGTGGGTCATACACAACTTGTTTTGGGGGGCAATTTGACCTATGATTATCCCATTGAATGCTCTAGAGATTCCTGCTTGCTCTAAAGAAAACTGCTGAGAAACCACCATCCATGGGCCCAACTTTCTCACCCCCCTGCCAAAAAAGAAAAGACTGGGTCAGTGAACCTCTGTCTTTTGTTCATTGAGGCAGTAGGCTGTGGAACTCTGGGGCCTGGGATGTACGCATGGTGGATATCAGTTGCAATCCTCCTCTGGCCTTCTTTAGCTCTCTGTGAATCTCCTGTCAGCCTTCTTTTCCCCATCGATGCCTGTGCCCATCACTCCCCAACAATGAAATGGATAGGTAACTGGCCAGGGGCCACTGAATCTTCAGGAAAGCTGGGAAAGGAGGGGAAGCTGTGCATCACACACTTTCAGTTCCAGCCTCCCTCCTCCTGCCCAGTGGCAGGGTGGCAAGGTTCTTAATGATAATTTTTAAAAAGTGTCAGGCCTCTGCTCATTTGCAAATCATTGTGTCTAATTTGCATACCAGATCCAGGAGGCCCCAACTCTGCATATGGAAACTGGAACACATTGTAAATAAGATAAATGGATTAGGTCAGCTGACTGCAACTGTAGCCACAGCCGACCCACGGGCCCAGTGTGCACGAACTACAGAGGAGGTTTGTCAATCAGGCAATTTATTTTGATCCTGGAAGTGGAGAAGCAGGATGTGTGCGCACGCACGCTCACAGACTTGCCAACAATCCCTGCTGGGAAATAGGCCATCAGACAGTCCCCGCACGGTACTGGCGTGGCCTCTAAGACCCCAGTGGAGGCGAGAGGAAACTCGGAGAGACCACCTGCCCTCAAGGACCACCGTCAGAAGGAAGGTTTGTGCCCCCAGACTGTGGGTGGTCAATTGAAAGCTGGTCTCCTTGAACTTGCTGACTTAGTAAGAGAACAGTTGCTGGAAGGAGGGGCCTGGGGGTCTTTCAGGCCTTCTTACCTGTGCTTGTCCTCACAGGTCCTGCCATCCTGGGGCAGTGGTCTAGGCCAGCGAGGCCTAGGCAGCGGTATCTGGGGACATTGCTGTCTTGGCTCCTTCTCAGCTGGAGAAACAATTACCCTGGCAGCTGGCCACTCGCTCCTGCCTACCTCTCAGCCCCTTCCTCAGCCTGACACATGAGTCTCTGAGGCTGACCCACACCCTTTTTGGACACGGGCCATCCATCATGGTGATGCCATCCAGGGCAGTAGCAGGTGGCTCGTGCTTTTTATCACAACAACTCAGGAAGCAAGGCTCGGGTGATGGCTGCTGCAGTGGGATTAATATGATGTGAAGTGCGCACCTTTGGCAATTAGTTAATGGCTTGGCTGTGTGGGGTAGGCTTCTTTGGCCTTCTGTCTTGGGAGTAATGACCTAAGATGACAGATGGAAACTTACGATTGCTCAGTAAAAGAAAACAGGTTCGGGTAGGGGGAGGAGTGGGAAAAGTGACCCAACTCCTTCGGGGTTGGGGTGGCAGTGAGGAGAGGAAAAATCGCATTGGCTCAGTGAAGAGGGAAGGAGTTTGATCACGGAGGCATCGCAGAGCTTGCTTTATGAACTGGGGTTTTACAAGGAGCTGTAGATGGGTGTGTATGTGTGTGTGTTTGTGTGTGTGTGTGTGTGTGTATTTGGATATGTATGTATATGCGTATGTGATTGTAAGTGTGTATATTTATACGTGTGTGTAGGTGCATGTAAGTGTGTATATTTATACGTGTGTGTAGGTGCATGTGTGTGAGGGTGCATATGTATCTTCATGTGTTCATGTCTGCACAGGAGTGCGTGTGTGGTGTGCTTGTACGTATGGTATATCTGCGGTATGTGTTTCTGTGACATGTGGGCACGTTTGGTGTGTCCATGGTATGTGTGGGTGTATGTGTATCCAGACTGGGTGTGGACATGCAGAGGCCAGGCAGGCTGTGGCTCAGGGTCCAGCCCCTTGGGCCCCTCTCTGCTGGCCACACTCCTGGCCAGTGCCCCTTTCTGGTCACAGCAGGTCATCCATGGGCAGTCTACCTCTCCCAGGCTCCTGAGGCTCAGCCCACTGCTCTGTCTCCATGGTGGGGAACCTTCCTTCCCCTGCCCAGGTTTTGCTGCAGGATGAGCCACAGTCTCTCCTTTTCTTCCTCTCTCTGCTAGAAGGAAAACCTGCAGAACCTCCTGGTGTCAGGATTTCAAGGAGAATCACCCTGGGGGCTGGTTAACTACCTTGTGGAAAAAGGTGGGGGTATTCATGATGGGGCTAAGACTGGAGGAGTGGCCCAGAAATAACAGAAAAGGCCACTTCAGAAAGGGCCCAAGTTCCTCAAGATTCTAACAGCTACCGGGAGCCTTTGAGGCCGGGATTGCATGGGGATGTCTTTGAGGGAGGGGCTTAATATGGGGCCTTTCCTGTGTTGAGAGGGAGGCTGGGAGTAGCCTGGAGCACACCATCTTGTTCCCAGCAAAGGCACTGGAATGACCTCTCTTGGCTACACAGATTAGGGGAGCAGGCAATAATGGGGTCTCCTATGACTTGCTAGCACTGCTCCTCCTGAGAGGGCTCGTGTGCACAACTGGCCTGGGCCAGCAGCATAGGCAGGATGGGAGCATTTGGAGGCCTCCTGGCTGGAAAGGGGCTGCGTGGGGGAGGAAAAATACTTTTCCCTTTATACTTTTAGGTTCTTGGCTGACACCGTCCCTGAAATAAAGACAGATAAGAGCAGAGAAACAAAAGTTTAATAACCTGTATACCTCCTGCTTATATGGTAGACACCCAGGAAAACCAAGCAGCTCCCCTAAATGACCCAAGCCATCACCTTAAATATCATCTCCCGCTAAAAACAAAAGAAGATGTTGGAGGTGGGGAGGCAGTTATGGGAGGTTAGCAGGAAAGCACAGTGAACAAGGGTAAGGTTGTTATGCATATTTAGGTCCTTGCCTTCTCCATGGGTAAGAATTTCTAGAGATTTAAAGTCATCCTCCTCCTGGTACAGAGAGGGAGACACCCACTTATAAGTGTAAGAAAAAAAAAGGGTAACTTTTACTCAGTTTTCAGAGCTTCACCTGTGTCTGCTATTTGTTAAAAATAATCAATGCAAAATAATCCTTATGCCAAAGAGGCATATTTTGGGGTGACAAATTCTGCTCCCCTTCAGGGCCAATCGTAAAAAGTTGCATCCTTAGATTCACAATAATGGAAACCAGAGGAGTCCATCCTCAGTTTCTGACGGTAATGATGGTGGTGGGGAATCCTCCAAGCTGGTCACCCAACTCCTGAAGCACGTGGCCTGAATCTCCCCCTAACCTCCAGCCAGGCTGAAAGTTTAAGTCTAACACCGGAGAGCCATACTCTAGATGCCCTGAATTCTGCTTGGCAGGGCTAATCAGGCTCCATCTTCTTCCACCCAGGAATCATGAGAAGACTGATCCCCTTTTGGACAGACTAGGCATCCACTTTTTTAGTGGCAAATTTTAGGAATCCCCAAGTGGAAGATAATTTCTCCCAAGCCCAATGTCAGTCAGAGCTCTTGCTTGAGGGAAACCCAATTCAAATGAACTAATGCAAAACAGGTAATTTTTGTTTATATAACTGGAATAGTTTGGAGTTCAGGTATGGCTAGATCCAGAGGCACACATCATATTGTCAGCTCTTTTTCTCTTTCATTAATTTTGACTCTGCTTCTCCCTGCTTTGTGTTCATTGTCTGCTGCTGCCAACAGCTCTCTCCACGCGGCACAAGAAGTTGCTGCACAAGAAGTTGCTGCCTTCACAACCTCCCAGTTTAGCCACCTCATGGAAACAGAACGTCTCTTTCCCATGCTGTGATGTGCTGGTAAATGTTTTAACAGTTGGCTCTCTAAATAAAAAATCTCTGATTTGTAGCATTTGCCAATTTCTCCATGGCACAAATATTCCCACTGTGGTCAATTTCAACTTACCTAAGAGTTGCACATCTTTGACTCTCACAGCCTGCGAGAAGGGAGGCTTTCCTGGTGTCTGCACACCCATTCCAGGAAATCAGTCTGATTGCCCCTGCTTGGCACTCAGCTCCAGCCCTGGACTGAGCCCTGTATCCAGGGCAATGCACTGTGCTGATTGGTCAGGACTTGGTCTCTTGGTGCTCTATGGCTAGGTTTGCAGTGGGGGTACAGGATCATGGGACAAGAGCCAGACTAGAACTGCATGGAATGGATGTGGGGACCCCCAGAAAAAGGAACTCAAGCACTCCATGGGGCATCTAATATATATTACTGTAGCAGCTGCTTTGAGAAGATGGAAGAGAGGGTCTGCTGCCTTAAAAGAGGAAGCCGAGGAGAGGGACGGATCAGACAAGAAGCTTGGCAAGAACAAGAAGGGAAAGAGGAAAGCAGCTCTCAGATGGGTCTCAGCCCATCAGGGGAATAAGGAGGGGGCATGGTTGACCCATTTTGGCAGGGACCCAGCAGCATTCTGTGTTCATTTCCCCTGAAACAAAGATGTCAGAGGAAGCTGCAGACTGGCAGGGCTGCCTGTGGAGAGGCAATGTCGCGTGACCAGAGTTGTGACCTCCTGGCCTGAGCACAGGATGTCACAGGGCCCCAAGGAGTGGATGACTCATCTTCCCCTAGGAAATGAGCTGGGCATCCAGGTGCAGCTAATCAGAACGTGTGTGTTCATGCACGTGTGTGTGGGGTGTGTGTGTGTGTGTGTGTGTGTGTGTGTGTGTTTGTGTGTGTTGTCAACCATGGGAGACTAGGCAGGCAGGACAGGGAGTCTTAACAAGGATCAGGCAGAAGACGAGGTCTGGAGGGAGCAAGGACAGGGCACATGGAGGCAAGGCGAGGGCAGCCCATCTGGCAGGGTCTGTGGCCCTGGTGCTGTCAGGTGAGGGAGTTGCAGATGGCTGCCCTTGATAGTTCTGAGCTGCCCATGGTCCTGCTTGCCATGGAGCTGTCCTAGGGTGTCCTGCACCTGGTTAAATGCTAATCACACAAGAAGGGAAGCTGCTGTCCTGAAATCTCAGGTTATAAAGCAGTGGATCTCAAAGTGCGGTCCTCAATTCAGCAGCATCCACATTACATAGGAACTTGTTAGAAATGTAAATTCTCAGGCCCCACCCCAGACCTCAGGATCAAACACTCTGGGGGTGGACACGGTAATTTGTGTTTAACAAGCCCTCCAGGGGATTCGCAGGCAGGCTCCAGTGTGAGAACCAGTGTTGTACAGGAACAGCAGGTGCCCAGATGTGTCTCAAAAGTAAACATCAGGGTATAGGTGTGTGCTGTTTCTCCTCACTTTGCTCTCCAAGATTCATTTTCGATTATTTTCCACCATGTTGTGTGTCTCAGAGACCCAGCTCTGAGGACTGACACGCTAAGCTCCTTGCCAGCTGGCTTTCTCTTGGGCTCCACTAATTTCAGGCAACAGATTAGAGGCGGGAGGACAGAAAGGTCAGGGTATTTCACCTTTGCCCGCTTCCTGCTCATCTCCCTGCTATGAGGAAGGCTATGTCCCCTCATTGTCGCAGCTCCTGCTGGAAGCCCCTCTTCAAGGTTCTACATCTCCCTGGGCTCCCACATAGCACTATCCCTTCCCCTGCTCCTAAGAGTGCTAACGGCTTCCAGCTGTTCCTCGTTTCTGGGTGCCTCAACATCCCCTCATGGTTCCTGTCACCTGTCACCACCTCTGCATGTGTCCCCTACATCAAAGTCTGTTTATCTACCTCTCCTGGGGTGCAGGCTGCCTCTTGGCAGCACCTGACAGCAGGTGAGGCATAAACAGGTGCCACATGCTGGTGCAGGTGCTGACGCTGTCACCAGCTGGCCTTCTGGAGATGACAATTCATTTCTTTGGTGCCCATAGGAGAAGAGGAAGAACTGTAATAGGCACAACACTCACTGCATGTAGGGAACGTTCTCGGTGCCAGTCTACGTATAATTTAATTTAACCCTTTCCCGAGCCCACCTCTGTAGGTACTATAACTTCTAGTTTAACAACAATGAAATGAAGGCTCGAAGACCAACAACTGGTAGAGGCAGAGCTAGGATTTGAGTTCATGTCTGTCTGGTTTCTAAGTCTATGTGTTTCCCACAGCACAGGCTGCCTCCCCATAGATTACAACAAATGTGGAATCTTCTAATGGAAAGATGATGCTTTCAAGATAGATACACACCAAAAACACTAGGGATGTTCTGAAATGCCACAAGGAAGATGCTTCTTTTGAATGTTGGCCATGTGGCTTTTGCTGGCATCAGCAGGTTAAGGGAAGACAGCACCTACATCCACTGAGGTTTTCTAGGGCCAGCCACTTTATCTACATTGTCTAGTGTACTTATCAAGGGAATCCAATGAAGTGGAGATTATGACCTATTTCACAGATGATAAAATTGAGACTCAGAAAGATTGTCATTTGTTTGATAGCAACCTTCTCCCCCAGCCCCTATCCCTTTTCCCTGCTTTGTTTTTCTTCATGACGCTCATCAGCATCTGATATAATATCTCTTACTTGTTTATCATCTGTCTCTGCCAATTGAAATGTAACTCCAGGATCAGGGATTTTTGTCTTTTTTTTTCCCACAGCGGTGGGCTTCTAGCCCACATCCCTGGGGCTAAGAGGATGCCTGGCACATAGTAGGCACTCAATAGTTATTGGATGTGCCAATGAAGGTATGTTATAGAGCCAGTAAATTGCAAATCTGGGATCGGAATCCAGGACTTCGAAGTCCAGTTTTCTATATTATTACCACACTGCTCCCCCCAAAATTAATACCTATACATGTACCATTACTGAGCACTGACTGTGTGTCTGGCTGTGTTCGTGTGTTTGCAGGCACACCCATGATAAGTATTCTTCATGTTCTTCTGTAACTTAAATTTTTTATGTAAAACATTTCAGGGTTTGATTTTTTTCTCCTAATTGGTGAGAATGTAGTTAGGCCTGCTGTGCTTGTTGGGTGGTGTTTTCACTTCTGTGCCCGCATAAGGTGCCTAGAGTCATCAAGCCATCTGAATGAATGACTTCATTCATTATATGTCACCTTTTTTCTCCTAAAGAATTCACCATTTCTCTTCAAAGTGATGCCATGCCAGTGAAACAATATATCCAGTAAAGTGGACAGAGGCACAATGGTGGTGACAAATGCCCCTCCAAACCCCAGTCTATGCCCACAGGTCTCAGATCTCATGGGTTTTTTTTTGTTTTTGTTTTGGATACAAACACATTTATTCACTAATACAATTCCTCCACTTGTTATTTAAGGCTAAGCCTCATGGGGTTTCTTGCTACCCCTTGTGCAGTGGTAGCGGCTGCTGCCCTGACCTACTGCTGGAGGGAGACCTCAGTGATGCCCAGGTCATTTTTCTTAAATGCTCACAAGGGCAGGGGCCATGTCTATGTAGCAATGCTTGACATATAGTGGATGCTCAATACACGCACATTGAAAAATGAATTAATGATGTAATTGAATCAACATCATTCATTATCATTATCTCTATTTTACAGATGAGGCAACTGAGGCTCAGTGCAGTGAACCAGAGGATTGATACCTCCAGCATGGAATCTCTACACATTTTGAATATTTCAGTTTAGGATTTGAACAAAGAATCCCAGCAGCTGCCTTCTGTCACAGTGTGGTGTCAGAGCCTCCTTCAAATGTAAATAGCCAGGAATATTTGCTATAAGGGTCTCTAAACTGGAGAAAAAAAATAGTTTGGCAACTCATTTCTAGAAATCTGTGCTCCTATCCCTCCCACTCCAGCCAAATGCAGATCCGGGAGTGAGAACTTGCCACCTTCAGTTTGATGACTGGGACACGCTGTAGGATGAACCGCCTGCCACGTGGCAGTTCCAGTCACCAAAGGTGCAGCTTGTCTCCTGGGCTCAGGTGTGGGAGACCATCTGGACAGAATCCCGGCAAGCCGGAAATTCTCGGGCTGAAAGCTGAGTAGAGGGATAAATTCTTGTCTCTGTCACAAAAGTATGTGTCTCTATCACAACCCCGGTCATTTGAGGAGGAAAGAAACTTAAAACCACTAAACCTTTCTACTGAGGGTGTTAAGGAGACTCAATAAATTAAAGTCAGAACCCACAAGTTGAGTGAATTAGGATATAATTCCTCACATTCCATTATAGAGGGCCTAACCTCAGAATCCCTTTAAATGACAAAGCCCCCTCCTCCCTTCAGGGCATTAAAATATAATTGCCCATTCATTCATTCATTCATTCATTCATTCAACATTTACTGAGCTCTTATCATATGACAGACACTGAGCTAGGTTCAGGGGATTCAGAAATGAGATAAAATATAATTTACATTATTAAAAAATATCTGTGATGGTTAATTATAGGTGTCAACTTGAATGGCTTTGAGATGTCCACATATGTCGTCAAAGATTATTCTGGGTGTTTCCTTGAGGGTGTTTCTGGATGACATTAACTTTAAAATAGATAAACTTTGGCTAAAGCACATTGTTCTCCCTAACTTAGGTGGGCCTCACCCAAACAGTTGAAGGCCTGAATAGAACAAAAAGATTGGCTTCCTAGAGCAAGAGGGAACTCTATAGCAGATGGCCTTGGACTTCATCTGCAACATTGGCTCATCCTGCCTGATGGCCTTGAAACTGGAACTTTGGCTCTTCCTGAGTCTCCAGCCTGCTGGCTCACCTTGTAGATTCGACTTGCCAGCCTCCATAATCACAGGAGCCACTTCCTTATAATCTTCCTTACAATACATCTACACAAAGAGAGCGATCTCCTTTTGGTTCTGTGTCCTGGAGAACCCTAATACTAGAATATCCCACTATTATTTCTGTCTATCCCTTAAGTTGCTCTGGAAATTATTTCAAGTAGCCAACATTAACATAAACAATACACCAAGATTCAATAAAATGGATTAGGAAAAAGAGTGAGGTGGGCACCTGTGGGATTGCCCTCCTCACATCCGTTTATGAGAACTGCAGTCCCTCAAACTCAAGCAAATACCTACTGCAGGGCAGCTATTTTGTACAAGATGACCCTACCCCTACCATAGCCTATTGGCCCAAGGTTAGACACCTGTCCTGATTGGGCCAATCAGAGCTGTTCTTTGGGAGTTTTTAAACTAAACTAGGAGGAAGCATCAGGTCAGCTGACAGAGGCTTCAAGAGGTAAAGCTCAGGAGCTGCTCGTGACCATGTTTCCACCTATGGGGAAAGCCAAGATGTGGTGAGAGAGGACCAATGAAGAGGAAGTGAGAGAGAAGCCAAGATGGCAGGTGGGGGGATCGAGTGGCCCCTCACTCCAGCTGTTCCTGAGCCTGACCATATTCCTCCTTCATGGGACACTTCAGTATCTTTGTTACAAATCTCCGTTATTTTTGTTTAACATAGTTCAAGTTGGTTTCTACCACCTTCAGCCAAATCATTTTTCAGATCGAAGGGAAACAGAAATGAAAGTAAAGAATGAAGCTAGGGTTAAGGGCAGTGGATGAACCCGAGGCTGTGTGGCCCCAGAGACATGACAGAACTGGGCCACACGGTTAGCCCCGAGTTTTCCAGAGGCCAGCTCAAAGAGGGAGTCATGATTTATAAGATTCAGTGTTTACACAAATCAAAAGAAACCAACTGGTCAGAAGCAACACTCAACGTCGTATAACACTGAGGCCAGAGAGATTTCTCAGAGGGGCTTTTTCAAGAGGGCACTAGGCAATTTGACAGTGGTTCTCAAAGTGTGGTGTGGACCATCATCATCATCATTACCTGGGAATTTGTTAGAAATACACATTCTTGCCTTTGTACTTTGGGGGTGGGACGCAGCAATCTGTGTTTAAACAAGCCCTCCAGGTTATTCTGAAGCATACTACTGTTTGAAAAACGAGACAGTATGATGAGAAGCAATGTGACCACGACATTCCATCCCAATAGGCAGCACAGCCATCAGCTCGATAGGACTCTTTCTTCTAACAGTGCTCAATAACCGCAGTGGATGTCTGCCGGTTGTGTCTGCCCTACACCCCTCTTTGCAGAACTCCTCCTCTGCCATCCTCTGTGGTTTTGGGGAGATGGTCAGTCGTGAAGTTCCACCTGTGCTTGGTACAGGATGGTCCTATGACCCAGGCTTGGCCAATGATAGGACCCTCTTCTCTGTTCCAAAGTGATTGAACTAAGGGGAACATATGAACCAAGTAGGGCCAGTCAGGAGTCCTTCATGAGACGTGAAAAATAAAAATAAGTGCTTGTGGAGAGTGAGAGAAGGTTTTTCTTTTTTTCTGATAGCAAGTTGAAAGGTAGGGGAGAGAGAGAAAGAGAAGATGAGGAGGAGGAAGGAAGGGAAGGAGGGGAAGGAGAAGGAGAAGGAAAAGAAGAAAGGGGATTGATTTGATAATCTTTATGCTCCTGACCCTGGAATACATGCCTTTAACTACTACACCCTACTACGCCTCTCACTGCAGAAAAGCCCTAAGACTTTCACAACTGGACTCAGGCCAGAAAGAAATTATTTTGAATCTGTGGCTGGTACCCTCTGGCTGGCTGTGGGAGAGGAGCAATATGAGTGTGGGCTTCTGGGTACATCTTTGCAGTAGCTGGGATGAGGTCACAATAGAGGGGCGGAGACTTCTTTTTCAAGGAGGAACCCCCAACTCTTGACTTGGAATCTAGCCAAAGGTATATTTTGCCATAAGTTGCTCTCAAAAGCGATGCCAAGAAGTTCCGTGGTTCCAAGTTAAACAGCCTAGAGCTTGTTACAGAAATTGCAGAGCGGAAATGGACATCTGCTTTACAAATTGTCCCGCCTAAAATTATTGCAGCCTGACCCTATCGCAGATAGGGTGAGTAGAAGGGTCCTTCACTTTCATCAATTCTCAAAGAGTCTGTCACCCAAAAAAGGTTAAGATGCACCACTCCATGGTAGGCAACTCTGAAATTGCTTTTTCCCCCCTTTACTGATAAGGACCCAAATAACTTTTTGAGTAAAACTTTGGCCTGTGGCCTATGGTGCTGCCTTATAAACCCTCCCCAGCACCACCCCCTCCATGGCAGAGAGAGGGACCTTCATATCAGGCTGTGTCCTCACCAGGCTCTTCAGCTTCCCCAAATGTCAAAACCTGGTGTGGCTAATTGTTACAGCATGTGGCTCCACTTAAATATGGTAACACTTAACTCCTGAACTCTGGATATTTGACTAGGAGTCTAACCTTGAATGCACTGTGGCTTAATGCCTGCCAAAGCCTGGAAGAAAAAATATGGAAGATTTCCTGAAGGAGATGCAGTCCATATATACCATACTTTTAGATTTATCTTTGTATTAAGCCAGAGCTAAGAAGTGAAATGGTAAAGAGTTGTCAAGAGCAGATGTCCTGAGGTCAAGTTCTGGGCACACCAATTTCTAGCTGGGTTACCTTGGGCAAGTACCTTATACTTTCTGTGCTCAGTATTCTTAGTTGTAAAACAGGTTTAATGATATACCCACTTCTTTATGGTAGATTACCATATTGGTCCTGATTCTTCAGCCTTTCCTGTATCTATGCCTTTTGCCTTGTAACTTATCAGTACCCTCCTACTGTGGCAGAGTGGTCTGCCCATCTCTTGATTCTGGGCTCAGCCACATGACATGTCTTGACAAACAGGATGTTGGCAGATGTGACAAAAGCAAACACTAACTGTATTGTGCATTGAGGCATATCCCAATGCCACTGCCACTGCCATTAGGATGTGCTTGCTGGACAATTGGACATGTGGAGTGGAGCTGAGTTGCCCTAGCTAAGGCCAGCTTAGATCAGCTCACCTCTGCTGCCCCCAGATACACTAGCAAGTGCAAACAAGATCAGCAAAGCTGCCCAGCCCAGCCTAGATCAGCTGAATCCTGTAGATACTTGAGAAATAAATGTTGATTGTTGTATGTTACTAAGGGTTTGTGATGATCTGCTATGCAGCAAAAACAGACTGACACGAGTATAGTCATAGCATTGTTGTGAAGGTTAAATGAGTTCATACATGTGAAATACTCAGAACAGTGAGTGGGACATATGGTTAGGAAGTCCTGGGTGTGGCATGAACCTATGCCTTGCATATCTGTGTTTTTATCCCCCAGGATACTGATGCCTCACTGTTCTACCTGCCATGTTTTTGCCAGCCCCCACGGTGGGGGTTGTGAGTAGCTGAGATGGAACAGACTTCATACCACCTCCCCCAGTGTCAGAATTTGAATGCTTTCCAACTCCTCCTCTAGATTCGTTCGTGGCTCCTGATTCTCCTGGCTTCAATCTCTTTGGCTCAGATGTTAGAATTGGAGCTCCATGAGAGCAAAGACTCCGAGTGTCTGTCTTGCTCACTGTTGTATCCCTAGTGTCCGAGGCAGTTAGTGACACAGGCAGGTTCTCGCCATGTCTGATTTGTTGACTAATCACAAATTTATCAGGTCCAGTTTGATAAGTCCACTTTGGTCTTACTGCTTTTCTCTTCCTATGAACTGCTAGTTCTTTCTACCATTTCCCAAGCATGCTTGAAGCCAGTGGGACGGTGAAGTCCAGAACCATGGGTGACTAATTAAAGTCTGGGAAATGGAGCAACCACATCAGCTACCCCCTGTCTTCAGGAGCTGCACACAGGGCAGCCATACTTATAAGTCTGATTTGAAAGCCGTCTAATGGTACAATCTGAAGAATATGGGAGAGATACACTATTCTGAAATAGCCACCCATCGATGATTCCTAAAATTCTTCCCAGGACTTCTGATTATGTTAAGCCATGCTGTTTTCCTGCCATTAGCTTAAAAATGCAAATACTCTTGTGATGCGTGCCATTTGGATTACTTTAGCTCTTCAGTATGAATGTATTTCTAGAGGTATTCCTTCTTACAAAATTATGTAATTTATTCAGAAAGCATTTTCAAGCGCCTACTACTTTGCTGGGTATAAAAGATGCAAAGATATGCTGCCCTCAAGGAGCTCTAGGCCAGTGAGAGAAACGTTCCATGTTTATAGCTTTACATGAGGTAGGATATGATATGCACCTTGAAAGAAATTGCGGTAACAATGGCTGTTCGCAAAAGTGGCCATAGATTCTGCCCTTCCTTGAATCTATGTCCTTGCAAAGTGTATTCATGTATCAGGAGGTGAAGCTTTTCTCCACACCTTGAATCTGAGCTGTCCTTGTGTCTTGCTTTGGTCACTGGGGGACATTAGCAAATGTGCCACAAGCAGAGACGTGAATAATGTTTGTACATTGAAGCTTGCCCTCTCGCTACACCTGGACTCCAGCTGCCGTGTCACAACCTTGGGCTAGTCTGCTGGGGGCTGAGAAACACATGGTCTCGTCACTGCCATTGCCAACAGCCAGCTAACCTCCAGACATGTAAGTGAGGCCATTCAGGACTATTTAGCCTCTAGATGACCCTCTAACTGACCACAAATGCCTATGTGAGCCTAGCCAAGATCAGTGGAGCCCAGGGCAACTCAGCCCAGAAGAACTGACCAGCAGAATCATTACTGTTTTGATTCAATATGTTTTGGAGTGTAAGTTAATTATACAGCAATAGAGAACTGAAATAATAATGGTAATAATAAATTACTAATAACTTCCATTTACTGGTTGCTTATGAAATACTGAGCATGGTATACACATTCAATTAATATGCATTCATGTCATAATTACAACCGCTCTATGATGAAAGTAAGAATTTACTTCTATAAATAAGGAAACAGAGATACAGAGTAGTTAAGCCACTTACCCAAGGCCACACAGCTAGTTAGTTCCCACTAACTCAGACTAAGACCCAAGTTTCTGAGATTCCAAACTAATGCTTGTAACATGGCACCAGGCCACTTACTGCAGGGGTACAGATAAAAGCCCTTTCTTCTTGAGGGCTGAGGTCACAGAGAGCAGAGAAGGTGGGGATGTCCCCTTTGCCTACCTCATAATTTTACCTAGGGCAGGCCCTCATTGCCAAGAGTAAGCCCCGTCCAGAGGAAAGGCAGGGCCACCTGTCCTGTCTTCTTTCTCCTAGTGACAAATGTCCTCATTTCCCTCCTTGCTGCGCATAATCAGCTCCTTTCTGGAATTTCACCTGAGCATTCTGCGTTCCCTGGCTATTTCTCCTGGCCTGGTTTGGCCCAACCTCTTTCAGCTGCCAATCCTCTGTGACAAGCTCCCCACCCCAACCCCCAACAGCCGTTAGGGTGATTTGTCAATAATAAATTCTGAAGCAAATTGAAATATTTTGCGACAGCATAAAAACAAATGGGAGAAAACGGTTCCCATCCCGAAATGCTGATTGAATCAAATATTGCAATATCGATTGTATGATACATTTTCATATTTAATTCAATGAAAACCATGGGGTTCGAATGCTTTCCATTACCCTACAGAATTTTTCAGTTTGCTGGAGAATTTATTATTGGTGTGCCACCCAAATCGGATTACTATTGAATCAAAACCCTGCCATGTTATTCAATCAAAGACCGTGATTCTAACCCCACGAGTCGATCATTACCACTTTTCCTGAAGTGTATTTCCTTTTCCCTGTTTTACACAGAACGGCCAGTCCTCTTGCCTGTCTGTACATTTCCCATGCCCCCCGCCCCTCCACAATTAAAATCAACCACATACAAAAACCTAGCAGAAGCAACAACTGGCTTTTCAATATCAATGTAGGCTTTTCTGGGAATTTATGCTCTCATCTCCCTGTTTTTGTGTCCCCTCCAGGCCTCTGGAGTGGGCATGTGTCCGCCATCTGCAAGAGGTAACATATCAAAGAGGCAATTCGTCACCTCTGGTAGAAATGGGACTTGAGGACTCACAGCAAATGTTGTCCGTGCTCCCCACACCCCCTCGAAATCCTTCCACTTTTGTTCCAGTGGCTTTCATTCCCAGCAGCCAGCACCCTTTTGATCTGTGCTGGAGGAGGGCTGGGGGAGTTGAGAATTGATATCCCCCTGGGGACCTCCTCAAACCAATAACCCAGCCAGGCACGTCTGAGGACGATCTCCCTCCCCTGTCCCCATGAATGCCTTGTGAGGTTGAGCCCAAGTTCCTCTGTGGGACTTGACATTGCACCCTTGCCTGCTTCCTTCCTTTCTTGGTACCACTTCCTCACTTCCAGTTAGGAGTTGAATTGTATCCCCTCCCCAATTCAGATGTTGAAGTCTTAACCCCCAGGACCTCAGAATGTGACCTTATTTGGGGATATGGTAATCAGGATGTGTCCTAAGCCAATATGACTGGACACAGACATTCATTCAGGGAGAACGCTATGGGGACATGAAGGCAGAGATAGGGGTGATGCTTGTGCCAAGAAATGCCAAAGAGTGCCAGCAAAGCACCAAAAGCTAGGGAAGAGGGATGGAACAGATTTTCTCTCTCACCCTCAGAAGAAACCAACCTTGCCCACACTTGATCTCAGACTTTTAGCCTCTAGAACAGTGGGACAATACATTTCTGTTGTTTAAGCCACTTAGTGTGTGGTACTTTGTTACAGGAGCCCTAGCAAACGAGTTCATTCCCTTACTCCTTTTTCCTGGCAGAATTTCTTAATAAAATCACTCCCACATGAATCTTTGTCTCAGGGTCTGTCATGGGCAACTCACGAAAGCAGGCCTACAACAGGTCCTCGGAGCCCAGTGTTCTGATTTGTAGATGTGTGCTTATATGCTGCTTGAGATGGAATTTCCAAAATTGGATTAGAAAACCTCCACTTAAACAACACTCCCCCACGCAAGCCAGCATCTCTGATGGAGGACAGCATTTAGCCAGGACAAACCCGGCAACGCTGGGCTCCCTGGCTTTCTCCTCTCACACATCTTTCTTCTGTGCCCCTCACAGCTGTGGCCCTGGCTGCTTCACCAAAGTTGAATTGAGTGTCCCTGAAAAATATAGCGTAGCATCCTTTCCCTGCCGCGAGACACTAAACCAATAAATTATAAATCAGCCGGCAGCCCCGTGACATGCGGATGTAATGAGAAATGCAAAATAAGAAAAGACACGGGGAGGAGAACATGCAACTCTCTCCCTCAGCTCAGCTTCAGAGCACCAGGTCTGCTCCCTTTGGGGCTCAGAGAAAAACCATTGTTTCTTTTCCCTGTGTATCCCTGTTGTTACATGGGCACCACACACACACACACACACACACACACACACACACACACACACAGTGCCTCTATTAACGATCTACCAGAGGTTGCTATTGGGAACCTGGGAACAAAACCCAGGAAAATAGAATTATTTGGTTCCTGGGGCTTATGAAACTCCTGGACCAAAGAGCCAAATCACTCCCCTTGGCTAATTTCCTCTGGCGAGGGGTCAGCCCAGCTCTGCTCCCTTTGGCCCCATGGCTGGCAGCCAGGTGGCTGCTCACCTCGACCAGCACTGTCTGCCGGGGCATCACCAGTGATACTTCAGGGCACTTTCTGGAATGGCTGGTGGAAAGGGGCGTCTGGTGCATCTGCCTCTCTTAGGTGGCAGGACTCAGCCATTCTCCTTTCTCTCTTCTGTTTGTTTGTTCATTCATTGCCTTGCATCCATTTATTCAGCTATTCAGTGGCTGATAGAGGGGCTCTAGGAATGAATATTTTCTAGGCCCCTGGGGAGCAAAATGATGCTACTCGAAATTCAGGAACAGTCTGCTCTCCTTTCCCACCACCCTCTACCTTGTGGCCAGTTTCCCATTTGCTTTCATTCTCCCTCTGCCCCCAGAAGGGTGGTTGTCAAGCCCCAAACAGAAGAGGCCTCTGTGTAACACCACCCGTCCTTGTCACCTCCCGCCCTTACAAGGAGGTATACTTCCTCTTCCTTGCAGTCCAAATGCTTGTAATTTACTGGTATATTCATCCATCCGCAATACTATAATCCCCAACGCCCTGAAAAAGAACTTATGGCATAAACTCATTTGATGGCAAAACCTGGCCTGAACTGATGTGAGGCTATTTAAGGCCTTATTTAATCACTGTGACTGAATATTCATACATTTTGCTACCGAAATGTTAGTGTGTTTGATTGTCAGTTGTGGGGTTTCCTGTAGAGTATGGTAAGTGCACTGTATGACCTTCCTAAAATCTAAAAAATTCAGAATTCTGAAACCTATCCATCCCTGTAATTTGGACAAGGTATTGTGGACCCATACTATCTCCTATCTATGGAGTGAATGCCAAGTGCCTGGGGCAGGGCCAACTCTGCATCACATTGGATATTAACAACAAACAACTGTGTGTGTGTGTGTGTGTGTGTGTGTGTGTGTGTGCATGTGCGTGCACGCGTGCGTGTGTAGCGTTATTATTCCCATTTTATAGATGAAGAAACTGAGGCCCAAAGAGTTGTGTAACTTGTCCTTGGTCCCCAGCTAGTAAGTGGTGGAGCCAGGAATTGAACTCACATGTATTTGACCCCAAAGCCTTCAGCCATTCTAACCTTTAACCACTGTGTTAGTTGTCATGCCCCTCGGTGGCTGCCTGACCCGCAGTCCATCAAATTCTCTCAATAACAAAGGACTTCAAAACTCCTGATGCTTACCCCAGGCTCTGGCATTCACTTGGACTCAAGAGAGACTGTTCAAGTGGAGGACTGGTGGGGAGTGGTGTTCTAATCTACGTGAACTGGGGGCAGGCAGACAGGAAAGTGGGGGAAACCTAATAGAGAAAGAGCAAGATGCCTTCTCTTCACCCCAGGGTGGGGTCAGGGAGGAGCTTATTCCATTAGAACCCTGTTCTGTCTTGCTGTCACTGGGCTATCTATGTGTGAGGAAAGATGAGCATATTTGTGCTTCTGCCCATTTTCCAGACAAGTCCCCTCCCCTGCCCCAGCCACTTGTACTGCCTTTCTCTGTTTTATGAAAGAATTCTGTTCCTGAAAAACCTCTAGTAGGGTTACTTCTCATTGGCCCACAGCAAAGGAGAAAAAAAACTGCGTATATTCCTGAGTCCCTAAACTATACCACATTAGAGTAAAACAACACAAAAATCCTATTAAAATGGACAAAAGAATCTCAATAGTTACCATTAGTTATAACACACATATATATATATATATACAACATATATATAACACATATGTTATAGCACAGCCTAATGAGGAATTTTTCTCATCAGTAATTACTTCACAATGTGGCTTTTCAGTTGATTTCCTTCATAAGTAGTACACACTGTACAATTAACACCATATTCCAGGAACAAAACACACATATAACACTCAATACTTAGTTAATTCCAAATTTAATGGGGAAAAAAACCTAGTAAAGATGGAAGAAATCAATGAAAAGGGTGCACTTGACATGATACTCACTGAGCAAGTTACCATCATAGGGGTCAGGAGAGTTGAGATGATCACTCTTCAAAGCAGCAGGCTGTCAGGTGATTTTTCAGCACCTCTCACAAGATTAGGCAGCACACACTTCCCCATCTCCTGATGCTGGGCTTAGCCATGTGACCTCCTTTGTCCAATGGAATGTAAGCAGGAGTCACAGGGTGCCAGTCTTGTGTTTCTGCTCAGACCCTTTGCACTTCTGCTATCTATATGTCCCAAGTAGCTACTGGTCCAAGGAGAACAATAAGGTATGTGAAGCCACACCAATCCACTCAGAAGCCTGAAGTAGAGCTGCCCCAGATGACCAATAGACCCCTGAGCAAGAAAGATAAAGGTTTGTTTAGTGATTCATCTGCACAATAAAGTTTGAGAAGTATTGCTCAGAGGCTTACATCAAGTTCTCTTCCATGAAGACTTTTTTTAATGACCTTCTCTTATGGGTAGAATCGTGTCTCCCCCGAAAAGATATGTTGAAGTCCTAACCCCAGTATCTCAGAATGTGACCTTATTTGGAAATAGCGTTGTGACTGATGTAATTAGTCAAGATGAGGTCATACTGAAGTAGGGTGAGCCCCTAATCCAGTATGATTGGTGTCCCTGTAAGAGAAGAGACACAGAGACACACAGGGAGAAGATGGCCATGTGATGATAAAGGCAGAGATTGAAGTGATGGGTCTACAAGTCAAGAAACACTTGAGGTCACCAGAAGCTGGAAGAGGCAAGGAAAGATCTTCTCCTTTAGACTTCAGAGAGAACATGGTCCTGCCAACACCTTGGTTTTGGACTTCTAGCATCCAGAACTGTCAGACAGTCAGTTTTTGTTGTTCTAAGCCATCCAGTTTGTGGTACTTTGTTACAGCAGCCCTAGGAAAACAGTATATTCCCCAAACTGTTGGGGAGCTTTATTTGGGTTCCCTCCAAAGAAGGCATTGAAATAAGGGCAATGGGTACAGGTTGTGGGAAGCACCAATGAGGATAGGGAGACAGCCAATAAAGGGTGCATTAATGAGCAAGTTACAGCTGTGGGTAGCTGGGCACCATCGTATTGGGATCCTCTGTGTAGAACATGTAGAACGTACCTCAGAATTGTTCCACTGGAGGACAAGTTGACATTTATCCATGGACTCTTCCCGCATTGGCTGTAGGTTGCCCCCAAAGCTGTTAATTTCCTCCCAGTTTAGGGTTGAGCCTGCTCCCCTGGTCAGGGCTGGCTTCATGGTTATATGACCAGTGCGGAAGGGGGCCTCACCCTTTGGGTTTTAATGCCTTGCAGTCACGGTCTTGCAATTCTTAATAATTTTATCTTTGAAATTGTGTTTTGTAAGTGAAGTTTGGTGGGACAATGGAACATGTGCTCATTGAAGCCCTGCCTCTTGCACCTCCCCACCTCCCCAGAATGTGTTTTTCACTGCCTACTCCATCACCTTACTGCTGCTGATCTCTGCCTCAGGTGGGCATGCACCAAGTTGTGGGGCAGGGCTCCAATAGGGTCTGCCCGAGTTCTGTGAGTAATCTCCTGCCAGAAGGAGTGCAACATTAAATAACAGATAAATATCACCATGACAGGGAGAGAGAGAGAGAGAGAGAGTGAGCGCTCACAGGAGATAAGAAAAAGCTTGTGTCCTGCTTTATGAAAAAGGGGGCTTCACATTTTCAGTTTGCACTGCACCCCTAAAATTATGTAGCTGACCCTGACCCTGACTCTGGAGGAAGCCTTGAGAAAGAAGAGTTGAGAGAGGCAGACAGTTGAGGTGGGAAGCTGTTAGGGTGGGAACTATACCCCATGTCTGCAGGGTGTCCAGAGGGGATATAGGGTGGGACATCAACGGGGGCTCCTGCAAAAGTCTCCCCCTTCTTGAAGCACCGCGCACACCTTTATGTTGTCTTCTTGTGGTTTTATGGGTGTTGCTCTCCACCAACCTGATTCTGGGTTCTACCAGCACATCTGAGCAGGACTTGCAATTCCCTGTGAGCTCTTAGGATACCTGACCCACACCCGTCAGCCTCGTTACCTGCTTCTGGAAGAATGAATGAAATCTGCAAAGTCTATAAGAGAGATTGCTCTGAAGCCTTGGGAGGAACTCCCAAATGCAGAAAAGCCAACAGATGTCATTTCTTCTTTCAGCTGGGAGCAGAGGTTAGGACTTCCCAATGCACTGGCCAGCGTATGTCTGTGGGCTAGGCTGCCACAATAACGCTGGGCATCGGGGCAGCAGGACCAGTCAATTGTCACTTAGGGAAGGGAGGCTGCACAGTGTCTAGGGAAAAGGGAGCTGCTCAGTGCAGTCTCTAGCTGGGGCTCCAAAGTTAGCAGAGGACACCAAATGCAGGGGGATGGGTGTGGGGACAAGAGGAAGAAGAGAGGGCTGGGAGAGGGACAAGAGAGACTGACCAAAGGGAAATGAGGGTGGGAAAGGTGTGAAGAGAGATGGGAGTGAGATGACGGAGGAGGGGTAGGCCTCAGCCTGACCAGAGCAGTGGGAGGCCATTTGTCTCTCCTGTTGGTAAAGCACAGTGGCTAACACTTGTGCTCGAGAGTCATACCTGCCTGGGCTCAAACCCCAGCCCTGCCACTTCCTAAATGCAAATGCTGAGATGAAGAGGATGCTAGGAACGTCTACCTCATGCGGGTGTCGTGAGGGTGAAATGTGCTTGGCTCTCCACCTGATACCTAGCAGGTACTCCCCACAGACCGCGCTCATGCCAGTGCCCCTTGGCAGAAGGCGAGGCAAGACGCCACCAGACAGGGAGTGTGGAGTCTCGTGTCCTTGACCACACTCTTCCCACACTGTCCACATCTCTCATCTTTGGCCTCTTCTCAGTAAGGGCAGAGGTACCAGGTAGGTGGCTGAGGTTTCACGGTAGATGAGGCACCAGGTATACATGACCAGCATGAGACCAAGCAGGGTGAAGAGAGTGAAGGCCTGGCTGGCCAGAGGCCACAGTCGTAAGTACTGGTTTCATCCTAGCTGTCCCTGTACCTCAGTACCGCCACCAGCCACATAGGCAGGGAGAAGAAGTAGCATAAACTTCAGAGTCACACAGCCTGGGCACAAATCCCAGCTCCACTGTTTAGTAGCTGTGTGCTTTGGGCAAGTTACTTAAACTCTCTGTGTTCCAGCTTCCTCATCTGTGCAGTGAAGGTAAGAATGATACTAACCTCATGGAAATGGTGTAGGGCTCCAATAAGATAACATAGATAAAGTGTTTAGAACAGTGCCCAGATTATAGTAAATTCCATATTAAAGTGTGAGGTATTATTACCACATGGCACGAGAGATAGTGCCAACGAGGACTTTCAGCTGAGACCTTCCTGGAAGGTGGCCTAGGAAAGAATTCTGTTTCCCGGCTTTTGCCTGGGGCTCTGGGATTTAAATGTCCCACACCGGCACTGCCCTTGTAGCTCTGTAGTCCAGGGGTCAGAGCCCAGAGGCAGAGGGCAGAAGGAGAAGGCATAGGGAAGTCTTCTCAGCATGAGTAGGCATTGGTCTGCCCCAAAAGTACTAGGGGAGGCAGCCACTGCTAAGTGACGCCAAGTGGGGATCACAAACTTTGCAAATTCTTTGAATTATGGCTGGAGGGAGGGTACATGGAGGCCAGATCTGGAATTTTTGTTTTGAAAAAGTTTTCCTTCCTTTTTTAAAGGAGGGTGCAGCTCAAAGTGGCCCATGTGGGGATCAAACCTGCAACCTTGGTGTTAGTAGCAACGTGCTCTAACCAGCTGAGCTAGCCAGCTGCTCTGGAATGTTTTTGTCTACCATGTGATGGGGTAGGACTTTATTCTCAAGGCGATGGGGTGATAACAAAGAAATGAAATATAAGGCCCAATCATTCATTCATTCATCAAGTATTCACTGAGCAACAACCACGTGCCATGAACAGTTCTAGGTCCTGCAGACGGAGTGGTGAGCAAGACAGGGGTGTCTCAGCCTGCAAGGAGCTCACGGGTAGTCTACTTGGGGAGCCAAGGGCTTGGTGAACCTTCAAGTGATAACAAGCTCCAGCCCTGTTGGGGCACAGACTCTCATTCTGAAATCCCCTTCCCAGAACTGAGCCTGTGGACTGTGGTTTCTTTGTGTTTTTTCACCAAGTTGTCAGATGCAAGCCCTGGCCATTCCGGAAACTCCTGAAAGAGGTGCCCAACTTCACACTGGGCTGCACCTCCAATCATTCAAAACAGCTGGCCTGGCACTTTCCCTTGGTTGCTAAAACCCCCTAATGGTCCTGGTACTCAACTAAGCACCTAATATATTTGCATTAACTAGTCACCGAAGGCAGGCGGAAGTTGAGCTCTAAAAAGCCATCATGTGGGGAAAAGATCGGTCTCAGGGTTGGGTTCTCCAGGAAGCAGCTGCTGAGATTCAGTTAGCGATTGTGAGAGCTGATTTCATCCTTCAGTGACTTCTGGGAAAAGCTATATGTATTCGGGCACAAAATAATAATACAGAAGTAACACCTGTGAAAGGAGGCGGGCGGAAGCAGGACTGGACAGGGGGAGCCAGCAGGCAGCAATGCTGATCTGAAAAGTCTCTGCCCACCCAGCGGGAGCCCCAAGCAGAGGGTGCCCATCAGAGCAGCCCCACGTTGGGCAGAAATGGCCAGCCCTGAGAGCCAGCGCCTGCTCAGCCTTTGGCCGGGGGCCACCGAGACGGGCTTGACCTCAGCTCAAAAGCGGAGGCTTACCCTGAGGAAGCCAACAGCTGGAGACCGTCAGCTAACCCCACTAGGGGCAGCTGGGCAGAGTCCTTTCCTGAAGGCACTCTGAGTGAGTGACAAGACCCAAAAGGAGAATTGGGAGCAAACCCAGGAATCGTGTGCATAATTAAGGCAAGGTCTCTTTGCCTTCAAGGCTTTCACCACCCAGCAGAACTTGTAAGAATTCATAATATCTCTAGAAGGAAAATCTAGGCTAGACACCCCCAGTACGAGTTTAGAAGAGGCTGAACTGATGTGTGGGATGCAGCCCAGCTTGCCTGCTACTCCGGGGGTTTCCCCACCCAGACCAATGAAAACGATCCTTCTACCGGCAACGGAGACAACCTTTTCTATTTTCCTGTCTCCTAATTTGGTGGAGAAGATGCAAATGGATATAGATTCCATCAAAATGCTCTCACCAATGATAGATATCCCCTATTTTGTTTCGCTCCCATTTGGGTTGTTAGCGTGGCAGCAATTAAACTTGACAAAATAGTGATTAAAAAACAATGAGAGGCAAATGTACCAGCACACCAGCGCGCATCTAGACCATTCCGAAAATGATCTCTTAAGTGTTTGAAATCTGCTTTATTTTCCTACTGCAGGAATGAGTTTTCAAAAAACAGCACTTAGGAAGGGCAATTTGCCACCAGCATTCCACGGCCCCAACAAACAGTATTTCTTTCTAATGGACTCTCCCCCTCCAAATTTTAGCTGCAGTTCCCAAATCAGATTCATTATAAAAAAGAACGAACGAATGCCACAAAAGGCCCAGAAATCGAGACTTTTGCTGCCTCTTTCAATAATGCAAAAGACAGATGAAACTTCTCAGTAGTAACTTTGCTTCCTGCGTTTCCAGGGCACCAGCTGCTGGGCTGCAATGGTCTGGGAGGTCTCGGCCACCATGGAGCTGGGAGGACGAGCTGTGCTCAACCTCCAGAGTCAGCTGTTACTGCCTTGTGAAAAGGGTCTTTACAACATCTGGCAGCTCTGATAGGACTGAAGTGTGTGACTCACAGGGAACCTTTTAGAGAGAAATTAACAGCACAGGGCATTTTCAGCATTGGGGTGGGGGAGGTTGTTTGTTTTGTGCAATCCTGTTGCATATCTGGCTTTACTGAAGCCTCCGTCGTGTCTTTCTTGCTCACTTTTTGATGTGCAAGCAGCTTTCTGGGTCTAATTATAGATGTAGTCCCTGCATCCTTGATCAATAGTTCTGAATGTCCTCCTGCTTTAAGAGCTGTTTAGTTCTTGCTGATGGGCTGGCATTTCAACCTCCAGCTCTGAGCAGGAGTTTTCAGACTCTTCAAGCCCATCAGCAAAGCCCTGGCTTCTCCCAGAGCACCCTTTGAACTTTGCAGAGCTCGGATCAACCCCCACCTCAGGAGGTCCCGTCTGTGGGGAGGCCTAAGGAGGCTGCGGGACATCCTGATAATGGCAAGAAGACCTACAACGGGAGACGAGGGTTCAAAGGCGACAGCCAGAACCTGGAACAGCATCAAAGAACATCCCCCCCTGAGGTGGCTCCTCAAACAGGGCACAGGAGATCTGCTGGCAGCGGGGAATCAGCCTTGGGAGCAAGGCAGCAATTCATGTGCTCATTCTCAATTATCTCTGGTAGAGCCATCATCGTGCTGGCTTTGGAGACTCAGAAAGGCCCTCTGTTTGCCGGCTTCTGTTGAATAATGAGAAATGCACAGCACAGGGTTGGCGGGGAAACGAAGAGGCAGAGTACAGTTTGACCTGCAGGGCACAGGAAACCATGGAGCAGAGAGGCGCTTAATAAGAGGGTTTTCCTGCATGGGAATGAGTGACTGCCCATGTGGCTTGGTGCCTCTTCCGAGCACGCCCTGATGGGCTTTCTGGATCAGTTCTATGTCCTCTGCCAGGCTGGTGGGCCCTGTGGGAAAGGTAAACTGGGCATGCTGTTGAGTATCCAGTGGAGGAAGGCAGGGGACTGGGGATGCGTGTAAAAAAGGCTCCAAGCAAGGTGTTGTCTCAGACTTTTGGTGCCCCAGAATTTAGGGGTTTGGGGAGCCCTGCAGCTCCTCAAATACTTGGACAGTTTTCCAGTTCCTTCCAGGGCAGGCCTGGGCGCAGGGAAGGAGGAGAGGGGAGGTACACGGAAGGATCACTTCAAAAGCATCCAGCAGGGGTAAGGCTCCCCAGGCGCAATCCCAGTCCTGCCTGTTCCTATGGAAACAGGCGCCAAGAGAGGAGCCTGCCGCTGGGAGCAGAGTCCAGGGAGGCTGTCAGGCACAGCTGCAGGCTGCCCACTGGGACCTGGAAATGCCCTTTCCCAAAACCATCCCTGCTGGCTCTGAGTCAGAGGGCCTCCTGGCATCCTCTGAACTTGGAGCCAGGATGGAAGAGGAGAGGGAGGAGAAAGAGGGGAGCGAATAAAAATATTTACACTTAACAAACACTTTGATGTTTGAAGACTATGTGTACAAATGAGGGCTGGGAACATCTTTGGTGAGGGCTTGGCGTTTCCAAGCAAATCTCTCTCTCTACACACACACACACACACACACACACACACACACGTGCTCTCTTCTTCTCTTGATGGGTTTACGTTATCACCACAGCAGAATGCAGGCTGGCCTTGGGAAGGGTGGGGGTGGTGGTGGACAAGCACCCAAGGATCATAACCCTGTGCCTTGGTGGGCCTCTGCTGCAGGCCGAGGTGGCCTGGGGTGGCTGGTCTAAAAGTGCAGAAGGTAGCTGAAGCTGCCTGGCAAAATGAGGCATGCCAGGAAGGCTTTCTGTTGCAGCAGCTGTGCTGGGTCTGGGGAGGCCTGTATGATAGTCCTGGCATCTGCGAAGGAAAAGCCATCAGGCCTGGTGTTCTGCTCCAGGGAGTATAAAATTCTCTTCGGGGAAAGCAGGTAGTAAGGACTCGGGTTGGGGGTGACTTTTATTTTCAAGGATCCTGAAAATTGGAAAGGGGGTGTGGTGACATAGACCCCTAGTGTCCACTTAGGCAGAGGCAGTAGGGTGAGGAGCCAGACAGCTGTAATTCCTATCTGTTCACATTGCATATGTCTGACATTTTCCATAATAAAAAGCTGAAAAACAAAATCAATTAATATGTGTGATTAACATCCATGGTGCCCTACCCATATGCCCTCATATGGCTTCTTATGGCAACCACCCACACCTCTCTGTCAGAGGGTGTTCTCTAGCATGGGAATGTGCTCAACAACTGTGCGGGGAAGGTTAGGCGTGACAGGGAATTAAGACTCCCCAAAGCAGCTCTCCACCATGGGTGCATGGAGTTAGTAGATAAACACTCTGGCTTCCTCACCCTCAGTGTGATAACTCCAAGGGCATCACACACCATCGCTCAGCAGAGCTCAGTGGGACTGAGTCCCAGTTGCTCATTAGCATGCCCTGTGTTGGCTTTCTCCTCTTCCCTCTCTGACTCCCCATTTCCCCACTGGTGTTGCTTGAGACCTCCTCCCAAATAAAGTGGTTACATATAAATCCTAGTGTCAGGTTCTCTTTGAGGTTAAGCAAATCTGAGATATGTCACCATCACCATGAAACCATCCCCTCTTCCCTTACAAGTGATGCCTTCCTCCTCTGAGCCTCTGGAACATGCTGTCTGGACTCTGGAAGACTCAGGACAGATTTCTTCTTTAAAATGTTTGGAAGTATGACAGGATGATGCCTGATAAATAAACTAACAAAGCAGAAATGTAAGACCTGGAGGTCAGAGCTGAACTAAAAATCAATGTATTATTAATTCTGGATGGACCCCGCCTCAGAGCCCCTTCTGTGCACACCATCTCCACTAAGAGAGGGAAGTCACTGTGCTATCAGTTGCCTTGTGGCTAGCCTTGCTAATTGGCCAAAGGTAGATATCTGCCTCAAGAAGCTTCATTTTTCAGCAGCCTGGGGGGGGGGGTCATAAGTGGGGAGCATGCAAGATCCTGGTTAGAAAGAAGAAACTAGGCAGGGGTGAGAAATGGGAGGGATCCCAAAACTGACAGGATGGCACTAGTGGTGGCAGGTGCCCTGGGAGACCAGTGCCTAGCTCCTACATAGACCCTGGGGATGGCAGAGCCTCTGCCGGGAGTGTTGTTTGGAGCCTGGAGCCCAGACCCTAAACTCCATGGCTCCGGGAGCCTCGCTGAAAGTCTTGGAGCCCATGGTGGGACCTGATAGAGTGAACAGTGTGAGCAGGAAGGTTTGACAATGAGCAGCTCAGTGGCCGTCACCATGGCCCTTCCCCCCGATTTCTAGTCTGCAGAAGTTCTAGGGATGGATAAGGCTCTAGAAAAGGAAAGGAGTCTCCCAGAAATGACTGACGCTGGCAAGTGGGGCTCCAGAGCTGCACAATAAAATAACATAAAATGTCTTGCTTGCTTTTGAGAGTTGTGAAGCAGACATTTGTATGAATTTATCCCTTGGTATCACTGGTGGGATTGACTTCTAAGAATACGTTGGATAAGGCCATACAGCTCATGCTGTTTTCTCTTAGGACTTGTGCCTTGGGAGCCCCACTTTCCTGTGAAGCTTCCATGCTGGAGAGACCATGTGGAAAGACCACACAGAAATAGAGAAAGATACCCATGGAGCCCTAGTTGTTCCAGCTCTAGCTGTCTGAGCCTACGCCAGCATCAACCACTAGAAATGTATATGAGCAGTCCTTCAGATAACCCTGCCCCCTGCCTTCAAGCCAATCCAGATGACACTTAGTGGAGTGAAGAAGAGCTGTCTCCACTGAGCCCTGCCCAATTGCAGATTTATAAGTTAAATCACCACCATTGCTTGAAGCCACTAGGTTTTGGGGTAGTTGATAACATAGCTATAAGTAACAAGAATACCACTCCCATCCCTTAAATTATGTGGTTGTTGGGTTCTCAAAGCCCTTTCCAACTGCAGTAGAAACAATGCTTGGTGTTCACCAAACTATTTATTTACCAGTTGGGTAGGTAGGAAGACCACATCTTCCAAAAAACTTTGCAGTTAGGTGGGGGCCGATGACTAGGTTCTGGGCAGTAACATGTGGACAGACTGAAACCTGGTGTCTCTAAAGCTTTCCAATAGTCCCATATGTTCTCTCTGCTCCCTCCTCTGCCCACTGGATGGAAAGGATCCAATGGACAACTCCAAGGTTCTAGAAGATGGAAGAACCAAAAGATGGAAGGAACCTGGGTTCCTGAATCACCTCATGGAGCACCTATAGATTTTTAGCCACCGATATTTGAGGGTTTTTTGTTACAGCATATAACTTTCTCTGGCTAATACATACTTACATTATCTTGTTTTCACCTCAGAAGAACTATTTGAGGGAGAGCAGAGTGGACACTGTTGACCTTCCACTTTATATTTTATGCCTATATTCATAATGATTAATGTTCCTGTCTTGGCTTCTTCACTAGACTATGAAGTCTCTGGGGACAAATTTCATGCCTCAGTAACTGTCGTGTCCTCTGAAGACTCAACACAGTTCCCTGCACATCGTACGTGCCCCATCATCATTTGTTGGGTGAACACAATAGTACTGTCTGACATTTATTAAGCCAGTACTATGAATTTTATGTCCTAAAGTATTTAATCCACACAAAAGCACCATGAGGTAGTCATTATTATTACCTGCAATTTAAGAAATTGAAGATTAGGAAAGCTAAGTGACGTTCCCAAGGCCACACAACCAGAAAGTGGCAGATTGGAGATAGGAACCACAGCTGTTTGGCTCCTCACCCTACTGCCTCTGCCTAAGCGTACAATAGGGGTCTATTTCACCACATCCCCTCTCCAATTTTCAGGATCCTTGAAGATAAAAGTCACCCCCAACCCAAGTCCTTACCTAGGAATCTTCAGTAGTAAAGTGTGAAAGTAATACCAGGAAAGAAAGAAGGTAAGGAAGGGTATATTATTAAGCCAATTATTGCAGCAGTGGCAGGAGTTTAATCCCATACAGAAACAGAGAAATTGTATAAAACAGGTGCCTCCAAAAAATCCTACCCAAAGGATGAAGGAGCTGGAGTGTTTATCCCTCAACTTCCCTCAGGCATTGGTTGAGGGCTGCTCCTGGGGCAGTGTTAATTCCTGAATGTATTAGTTTCCTATTGCTGCTGTAACAAATTCTGCTACTGTAACAAATTACCACGAATTCTGTGGCTTAAAGCAAAGCAAATTTATTATCTCCTGGAGGTCAAAATTCCCAAATGGGTCCGCAGAACTGTGTTCCTCTTGAATGCTCTAGAGGAGACTGTGTTCCTTATCTTTTCCAGCTTCTAGTGGCGGCTACATTCCTTGCCTTGTGGTCCCACATCACTCTGATCTGTGCCACAGTTGTCACATCTTCACCTCTGCTTCCATCATCACATCACATTCTGACTGACCCTCCCTCTTATAAGGACCCAACCAGATAACGCTGGATAGTCCTACCCATCTCAAGGTCCTTAACTATCATATCTGCCAAGACCCTTTCATCATAAGGCACCATAATCACAGGCTCCAGAGATTAGGACATGGACATCTTTGAGGGCCATTCATTATTCAGTCCACCACATTGGGCCTTTCTGGCTGCTCCACATAGGCAGAGCTGCCTTCTGGGGTGGAAGGGAGGCTCTCAGGTACAGACATGCAGATACACTAAAAGGTTGGAGGGATATGGGCAAGGCAATGACACTGAGAAACGTATCTGTTGTTAGCAGTAGCAGAAAAGCAAATGTGCAGGCAAAGTCACTGGGCTGGCAGAGGTAGAGCAGGTGGCCGCGGTAGTCTCAGAACTCCTGAGTTGGAAAGTGTTGAAGACAAATCCAGTTGCCAGAACCATCAAAAGAGCCAAACTGACACATAAGCACCTTGGGTCCTCACAACAAATATTTTGTGGTAGGGAGGGCACGTACAATTTTTTCCCATTGTATAGCTGAAAAAAAACTGAGGTCCAGTGACTTGCTGCAGGTAGCACAGCAGAGGATCAAGGATCTGCTGACTAACTCGGGGCTGCTCTTGCTGCCGCAACATGGTTTGGAACAATCTGGAATTAACCAGGCCTGTGGCCACACCTAAGAAGATGCTGGCCCCTCAGTCACATCATCTTCTACCTTTGAGCCTTTGAGTGCCTGGTTGAGCTGCCGTAATTGAAAGAGACCCAGCAGGACTATTGATGAACGTGACTGCCTTACCAGAAGTTTAAAAATGTAGCTACTATCTTGAGCATTGTTTACAATCTATCTCTGGTAATTTGCTTCCTACATGCATACATGCAAGATCAATTGCCAAATCCTGTTGATGATACCCACCCCCCCACTTCTCTCTTCCCCATCTGTCGCTTCTTCTTCCCCACTATTCCAGTTCAGATCTCTATCACTTCCCGCCTGGACCACAGCCAAAGGCCCCTCATGTGTCCCTGTCTCCTGAGTCCCCCTGCCCCAACTCATCTGACTCTCTGCCTCCCAGTAACTCCAGCTTACTTCAGTGGAGCAGATGTTGTTGGTGCTCCATCCGTATCCTCCAGACTTTCCAGTTTGCTGTGTTCCTGCAGACTTCTGATTGCCAATGTCTGTATCTCTGTTCCTGAGGATTTTTTTCCAGAACCACAAGTTGGAAGAGCCAAGGAACTAGTACCCCCAGAAAATAGCCGTCAAGCCAGGATGCAAGGGGAATAAATGAATAAATGCCCTCGCTTCCTGTCCCTAAGTTAAGATAAGTCTGAACTATAGGTCCCACACCATCTCCCAGAGGTCCCCATGGGATTAAACGTCAGTTTCCCACAGTCGGGACTTGCTTGATAACACCCTTTTATTTCCACCTTCGCTTTCCTGTCCCACTTCTCTAGTTCCCTGCTGGTGTTTCCTATAACCGCCTTCCAAATAACAACTTGTTCTCGAATCCTTCTCTCAGGGCCTGCTACTGGGGAACCCAAGCTAGATAATTGGGTTACTCATCTACACAACTTTCCAGAAAATGTCTCTCCATGCCCTCCTTAGCCTGCTGGCCAAGGCTCTCCAAGGCTGGTCCCAGCCCACCTTTCCACTCAAATTCCATTTCTCCGTGTTACCCGTGACACACAAGTCATAGAGACTGCCCACATATTTCCTGCTTTTACATCTCTCTGCGTTTGGTAAGCTGTTTCATTTACCTAGAGTCTTGCCCTCAGTTTCTTACCATGTTTCATCCAACCTATAAAAATCAGTTTAGAAGTAGAGATGAAGCAAGAAGGGAAGAATGTTGATAATTGTTGAAATCAGGCACAGGTACATGGGAAGTTGGGGGATACACACTCCAGCTCCTTCATCCTTTAGGTAGGGGTTTTTTGAAGGCACCTGTTTTATACGATTTCTCAGCTTCTGTATGAGATTAAGCTCCTGTCACTGCTGCAATAGTTGGCTTAATAATACACCCTTTATTACCTTCTTTCTTTCCTGGTATTACTTTCGCACTGCACTACCAAAGATTCCTGGGGTCCCTTCCCAAATAAGTCTCTTGCACTGAATCCTTGTGTCAGGATCCCAGTTCAAGACAGCTCACAGAGAGGGTCTCCTATGGACCAGGCCCTGTGTTAGCTGCATTTAATCCTACCAACCCTGGGAAATAGACTGTGTTCCTATTTTCAGATGAGGAAGTTAAGCCCAGAATCTGGGCTGAGTCCCACCGCTGGAAAGTGGCTCAGCACAGATTTACAACCAGGTGTGCTTGAATCTGAAGCCGTCTCTCATGTGTGGGAAAGCTGACAAGAGAGCTCATAAAATTCCTGACCCCACTGGGGTTCCTGTCTTCTGTGATGACCAGCTTGTGTTTTGATGGTGACTTTAGGCCCGCTGTCTCCTTAGACTTATTATCTCACTGAACTGTCACACCCTTGTATTAGTTTGCCAGGGCTACTTTAACAAAGTACCACAAACTGGGTGGCGTAACCAATAGGAATTTATTGTTCTGGAGGCTGGAAGTCTGAAATTAAGGTGTCAGCAGGGTTGGTTCTTTCTGAGGGCGGTGAGGGACGATCTGTCCAAGCCTCTCTCCTTGGCTCGTAGGTGGCCTTTGTGGGGACAGTGCCAGGAGTACAGTTTCCAGGCTCTCAGCCTCACATAGAAAGGTGCTGGCTCAGGTAGTAGATGGCCATCAATTGTGATTGGATGGCCATCAGCCATGGCTAGTTGGCCGTCAGCTGTGACCAGTGAGCCATTGGCCACTGATATAACTGCCGTGGCTACGCTAGCAGCAAATGGGGGTGGGGCTAGCAAGAAGATGGTGGCTGAGCAAGAAGAGGGGATTGCGGATTGCAGAGAAGCAGATTGCAGTTAGCAAGTGAGGTTGGTTGGCAGAGAGAAGTGGACGGCAGGTTGCAGATAGTGTGGCTCCTGCCTCCTGTGTCTCCAACCCAGCCACCAGTGAGACTATGGTGGTATGACTGCCCTACCTATGGCTCTGTGGGTGTTCCCTTTTGGCCTCACCATGTCCTGCGTTCTTATGTGGGGAGCGGGAGCTGAGACCCCGCATGATACCCTGCATGACACCTTCTTCTCCCTGTGTCTCTTCACATTGCCTTCCCTCTGCGTGTCTGTCTCTGTGTCAAAATGCCCCCTTTTATAAAGACACCAGTCATACTGGATTAGGGTCCACCCTAATGACCTCATCTTAACTTGGTCATCTGCAGCAGCAATTTTTCCAAATAAGGTCACATTCTGAGGTACTGGGGGTTAGGACTTCAACATATAAATTTTAGGGGGACAAAATGTAGCCCATAACAGTACTTGTGGGATAGTCATTCATAACAGATTTTTGAAGTCACAGGCATTTTCTGGATCTTGATTTTCTTTTCTTGGTTCTCTAGAATGCATAATCTTTGGGAGGTCAAAATGTCAAGGTCAACCATGTAAGAAGTAGGGAGGTGCTTATGTGTGTCCAGCGAGATCATAAAGCTGATGGCTTCCTGCTCAAGGGGGAGGAGGCCAAGTTGCCAACCTCGGTCTGTGCCGTTCCGGGGCCTGAAGGAGTAGGCTAGTCAGTTGAGACCTGCCTGAGGGCAGAAAGCAGGCTTTCTTGTTCCCTATTATGTTCCAAGGCCTGACGCTATGCCTGGCCCTCAGCAGGGCCCCAGTGAGTATCTGCTGTTTGCTTGAATCGACACCGGACCTCTGGCCACTTTGCAGAACCTCAAAAACCTTGGGTGTATAGGCAGGATACAAGGTTGGAGCCATAGGGGATTGAGTATGAGGGGAGAAGTACGCTGAGATGGGGCTGGGACCTGGAGAAGCTGAAGGACCTAATCCACATGAGTCCATGTTGACTGAGGGCCAGTCCCATCAACACTGGGTTGGGGTATGTTCGTGGAGTTGGTGGGGCAGTTTAGCAGCAGGGAGCTGTTTGCTTGTGTTGATCTGTCTGGGGAAATGAGCATCAGGGTGGGGACAGGGAGCCATCCAGGTGGAAGGAAAATGGGAAAATGGGGGCTAGAGGTAGACAGCCTCAGTTGGTCTTTCATTAGTTTCCTAGACTGCCGTAACAAAGCACTATAAACTGGGCAGTTTAAAACAACAGAAATCGGGATCAAATATATGGTGATGGAAGGAGAACTGACTCTGGGTGGTGAACACACAATGGGATTTATAGATGATGTAGTACAGAATTGTACACCTGAATTCTATGTAATTTTACTAACAATTGTCACCCCAATAAATTAAAATAAATAAATAAATAAATAAATAAATAAATAAATAAATAAATAAATAAAAACAGAAATCGATTCTCTCACAGTTCTGGAGGCTGAAAGTCTGAAATCCAGGTGTTGGCAGTGTCAATTCCTTCTGGAGGCTCTGAGGTAGAATCTCTTTGATGCCTCTCTTCCAGCTTCTGGTGACTGTTGACAGTCCTTGGTGTTCTTTGCCTTATAGACCCATCATTCCAATCTTTGCCTCTGTGTTCATGTCACATCTGTGTGTCTCCTCCCCTTCTCTTCTAAGAACACTTGTCGTTGGATTTAGGGCCCATTCTAATCCAGGATGATCTCACCTCAAGATTCTTAACCTGATTAAGTCTGCAAAGACATTTTTACCAAATAAGGTCACATTCACAGGTTCTGAGTAAACATATCTTTTTGGGGGTGCAGCATTCAATCCACTATAGTCTTTGATGTTGGCCCCTTTGAACTTGGACTGAGGCTTATGGAGACATTGGTTGTAGGTTGATGGGAGAGAAGCTGGTGTCCTGAAGGTTTTGATTCTGCCAAGTGAGGCACAAATGGGCTGCTCTGGTGCCCAATCAGAAGGGGGTCCGGAGTGAGGAGGAGGAGACCATGCTCCCTCTCCCTTCATAGAGCCCAGTGTGGGGTGTGGGATGGTGGGGAGCAAGGAGGCTCTACCTTCTGGAGAGCTGAGCCCCCAGGTTAGGATGTTAAACTGCACATTTTGTCTGGGATGTCAAAGACAATAGCTAAGAAATTCCAACATGACACCAAAATGCAGATTTTTCAAAGGAAATATCAAAGAACCAGTAAAGAACTTTAAACCTAGAGGAGGATATAATGGGGTTTTCTGTGAGCAGGTTTTTTTCTTTTTGGAGAGAACTGCTGTCTTGCTGGGAGTCCCCGCCCCCTAACAAGGAAAGGTTAAGGTGTGTGGAGGGGAGGGGGAGGGTGCTAACAGAGAGCCTAGAAAGACGTAAATGCTACATTTGCAGAGCCCCATGATATTTGACCCTAGAAGTGATTTGGGCACTGTGGACTGGGATCTGACACTGAGGTGGGAGATGTTTGCTTGAGGAGGGAGGGCGGGAGGGAGAACAGAGGGAGGGAGGAGGGAGGGAGAGAAGAGAGAGAGAACAAGGGAGATGCTTCTGAATAGAAAATAACTGCCATCAACTTGGATGGCACATCAGTGGGGCATAAATCGCAGGCACCAGGTACCCAACCAGGGTGGGAATGTCGACCTCGTCTGGGTTATCTCTAAAAGGGACTTAGATAGGAGGTCTGTAGCATGTGTCCTTGGTTCCCCGACAGAACCAGTTAGCACTTATCCCTTATACATCTAGAACTTTCTACCCAAGGATACTCTCTCAACTTAGAAATGTGCTTGAGTCCTGGCTGGGCAGTCCCAAAGTGCCAGGGAGCTAATGCCCCGTGGGATCAGCCCCTAGCCAATACCAAGTGGGGGTTGATGTGTCACTCCAGTTTCCTTTCCTTGGGCGGGACACTGATGTGTGTTCTACACAGTCTCTCAGGTCCGCAGAGAGATGAACCCAGTTGCCCCAGCAGTAATCCGCTCAAAGCACAACCTGGATTTGCTGTCTTCCTCCCCTGCCACACTGACTTCTCTTCCTGGCGCTTCCTGGGGTCCCTCCCTAATCGATGACTTGTGCTGGAATTGTTGTTCCTGGATCTGCTGAGGGAAACCAAACTAAGACAAGCGCTTCTGTCAGAGGGTGAGGGGGCCACTAGCAAATGTCTGTGTGGAATTGGGTCCCATTGCGAGCAGCAGGAGTGTCCACCTGAAGAGAGGTACCAGGTCCCATCATGGGGGTGCTGTTGGAGCCTGCGGAGGGCCTATAAAGTCTCCCATGCAAGAACAAGTAGCTTTGAGCACTGGATAGGCCCAGGATGTCATCTTACAACAGCACCATTACATAAGAACCTGTTGTACCCCTTTTTCCTCCCCCCCTCCACCCTATAACACTGGAGGAGGGAAAAGCTGAAGTTAGCTAGGAAGAGAGAAGAAGCCATCCCCTCTTAAGCTCCACAAACTGGTAGTTGCTTACAGCCGTGCTGTGGCTGGGAAAGGAGCACGGATGCACCACCAAGAGATGCCAGCAATTTTGGTTAAGGAATGAGTCTGTCATTCCAGGAACCAAATGGAGACTCATTGTGTGTGTGTGTGTGTGTGTGTGTGTGTGTGTGTGTGTGTGTGTGGTGACTACAGTAACCTTGTGGAAGAGGAATCAGAGAAGTCATGGGGCTGGGAACAGGGGGATGTCTTCCCCTGCTGAAATCACTCTAAAGGGACCATGAAAGCGTATTAGTTTTCTGTGGCTGCTGTAACGAATTACCACAAACTGGGTGTCTTGCAACAGCAAAAATGTATTGTCTCACAATTCTGGAGGCCAGAAGTCTGAAATCAACGTGTCGGCAAGTTTGGTTCCTTCTGGAGATTCTGAGGGAGAATCTGTTCCAGGCCACTCTCCCAGCTTCTGGAGGGTGTCAGCCCTCTTTGGCTCCTTGGCTTGTAGATGCATCACTCCAATCTCTGCCTCTGTCTTCATACAGAGTTCCTCTGTATGTTTCTGTGTCCAAATTTCCCTCTTCTTGCAAGGACACCAGTCATTGGATTAGGGCCCAGCCTAATCTAATATTACTTCATTTTAACTTGATTACATCTGCAAAGACCTTATTTCCAAATAAAGTCACATTCACAGGTACCAGGGATTAGAACTTCAATATATCTTTTTGGGGGACACAGTTCAACCCACAGCAGAGAAAAAAATTGAACTCTGTTTTGATACCAACTCCTGAGAGAGGTTGTTCGATGTGCTGGCCACCTTTGGGAGTGTCCTGAGGCTGTACCCTTGGCCCAGATGGCAGTGACGGACTGAGGCATTGGCTGCTGAGGCTGGGGTGAGGCCTCACCCTCGATGTGGGCCATGGTCATCACGGTGGGAGGAAAGTCATTGCAGAGCCCAAAAAGGAGGAACAAAAGAGGCCTGCCATGGGCTCATGGTACACACTCTGGGATGTCCATGTGGTCTCAGGGGATAGTTGGTGGCTTCACACTCCTGGGCTGGCGAGGACAAGAGAAATATGGGTTACACATGACTCTGTCTGGAGAAAATGATGACCAAATGCCTAGATAGCTTAGAGGACTGTAGCCCGGATGGCTGGATGCTGCCCGTTGTGTCTGGTAGACAAGCCTGGCTGCTTGGCCCTCAGCAGGCTACAGGGCTATGTGTTTGGCAAGGTCTCTCGCAGTATACTTGACAACATCGTGCAGCTGCCTCTGAGATGGAGAGTAGTCCAGTCTCTCAGCAGTCCTCTCACGAGGACTTGTTCCCACCCTGGTGGCTCTCCCCTTGGACCCACTCTACATTTCTAGGTTAGCAGAGAGCTTGCTAGGGGCTGGGCTGTGGCTGAGACAGCTCTGCTGTCAGGAGAGGCAGCTTCCAACTCTCCCCTGAGCTGGATGCATGACCTCAGTATCCGGCTCTATTTGTCTAGGACTCTGCTTTTCATCAGGAAGACCAAACCCACGACCTCCTAACCTGCGCTCCGTGGCCCCTGGGACTTTAGAGGTCCTTGAACCTCCTAAAGTTCTATTCAAACATTTACAAGTAGCTGCAAATGAACATTTTCTGGGAGAAGCAACCCATAGCTGTCATTAGATTCTTAATGGAGCTTAGGGTCACCCAAGGGCTGTGATGGGATCAGACGTTCTGTATGTCTGGTCTAGCCCAACAGTTCAGGGCTCCAGGACCCCAAGACTTGGGGAAGAATCTGTGGTAGGTCCAGATGGATCCATTTATGTCCAGCTCTAGAGTTCACTTCATGAACAGTGTGTTGTGAGTTGAATTGTATTCCCTCAACAGTTGTGTTGAAGTCCTAACTTCGGTACCTGTAAATGGGACTTTATTTGGAAATAGAATCTTTGCAGTTGTATTCAAGTTAAGATGAGGTCATACTGGATTAGGGTGGCCCCTAAATTCAATGACTGGCGTCCTTATAAAGAGAAGGAGATGCGGACAGACACAGAAAGAAGAAGGCCATGTGAAGATGAATGCAGAGGTTGGAGTGATGCAGTTACAAGCCAAACAACGCCAAGGAGGGCTGGCAACTACCAGAAGCTGGAAGAGGCAAGGAAGGATTTTTCCCTGGAGCCCGCAGAGAGAGATCATGGCCCTACTGACACCGTCATTTCAGATTTTTAGCCTCTAGAACCACGAGAGAATACATTTCTATTGTTTTAAGACATCCAATTTGTGGTAATTTGTTACAGCAGCCATAGGAATCTATGTGTTTCCACATCTTTGCTTTCCCTTTCTAAGAATATACTGCATTTGGTTTACTTGGCTTTATGACTTGCCTCCCAATTTAGAAATTACAGTTCCAAGAGAGAACCCTTTATCAACTATTCTAGAGGTGCTTATACTGTGTGTGCCCCTTCCCTGCTTCTACCCTCCTCCTCTGGGACAGAATATAGCTGCCCTGGGCTGTACTTACCCAGAGGGTCAAAGGAGTTCCCTATAAGGCCCAAGGGGGGGCGGGCGAGTTTTAGGCCTCAAGGCCCTATACTATCTAGACACCTCCTGCTTCAGCCACATCGTAATGTACTTTCTCCCCTGTTAAGCCCCAGGCACCCTGACCTCAGGCACACTGGATTATGCAGGCTCCTTCCTGCTTGGGGGCCTTTGTTTATGCTGTAAGCTTTGCCCAGGATGCCTCTAAAACAACTTTGAATTATGGAAACGTCAAGCATATACAAAAAGTAGAAGAGAATAGTATAATGAATCTCTTTGCACCCAACACCTAGGTGTAACAATTACCAACTCATGGTTAATCTGTTTTATCAATACCCTGAGTCATGCCCCTCTCCCCTCATCATATTATTTTGAAGCAAAATGTGGTAGTATATCATTTTACCTGTAAATATTTTGGTATCGATGGCTAAAAGATAGGGACCGAAAAACAACAACTGAACACCAGTATGACGTCTAAAACCTTTATCAGTTTCTTATAGTATTAAATAGCCAGTAAGTGTTGGGATTTGCAACTGCTTCCTAAGCGTTCATAATTTTTTAGTGGTTGATTTCAGTTGGGATCCAAAGGAGGGCCACACAGAGCAAATAGTAACCTCTAAGTTCACGCTTTCTCTCTTTCCTCTTAAAATGTATTTGTTGAAGGAAACCAGGTTGTTTGTCTTGCAGAGTTTCTCAGTCGGTTTTTTTCTGATGAAATCCTTGTGATGGCATACCGTGTTCCTCTGTCACCTATAGTCCCTGCAAATTGGGTAGTTAGAGCTAGAGAATTGATCAGATCCAGGTGCCTTAGGGTGGGGGGAGGGAGGGCACGTGATAGGTGATGTGATGAACTTGATCAGGAGGGCCGTGGTCTCTGCAAGGCTCTCCTCCTTTCGTGATGGCTCTCCTTTGGCGTTGATGATCATTGCTGACATCCATGATATCAGGTGTCCCAACGTGTGCCCAGAATGCTCTTAACACCTCCTACATCCAGTTAACTCCTACACAGCCCTCAGATCATAACACGGAAATCACTTCCTCGAGGAATAGTTTCCTCACCCCCAGACTGGGTCACATTACCTTCTTAGGGCTCATAACACCGTCTACATTTCCCAGCACCACTCGTATATGTATTTAGGAATCTTTGCTAAATGCAGAGTTGCCCCACTCAGTGGTAAACCCCTTGAGGGCAGAGGCTGTATCTGCTTTCTTCCTTGCTGTATTTCTGGTGCTTGGCACCAAGGAGCTGCTCAGGAAGTGTTTGTTGAACGAATGAATGAAAGGACTCATTTGTTTGGCTCCCTGGAAGAGCCTGGAGGCGGGTGGGAAAAGGGGTAGCTGCATGGCACCCTGGAGAAGATCTGAGTCTCCAAGACACGGCTGTCTGCTGGGCTCCTTCGACCTTGCTGCTGAATTTCAGAATGTGACTTGCTTCTTCATGCATTGGGTGGCATTAAAAAAAAAATAACTCCTCTCTTTCTTCCTCCCCAGTCCTGGGAGACACAGAATATCCCAGCTTTAATCACTGCCAAAATGCAGAATTTTTCTTTCCTGGATTAGAAAATGTCTCCCTCCCAGAGAGTCCTCATGCGCCTACCTGGGAGCTCTTTCCCTTGGCCTTTGATCTCCTTGGGGCAGTCCACCAGCCACTACCTCCTGATGAATTAAACAAAAGGAGGGAAAACCAGGGTTATGCAAGAAGAAAGCAAAATGGTCCAAATCATGCGGGGAGGCGCCTGCCAGGCTGCTGGGAAGATGCCAGGAGGAGATTTCAGGCATGCCCCTTGCATCCTCTTCCTGGGGACCAATTCAGGGGAGAGGGTGCGGGAAGGTCACATGTCCCTGGAGTCCCAGGAGCCTCTTTGGAGGATGTGGCTGCAGGTGGAAGAGAAGGACCTCCTTTCATCTTGGAGAAAAGAAGAAGGGGAGAATCGGGCCTCACCTGGGGGTAATTGCATTTAGCCCAGGGCAGGCTAAATGGAGCAGCCCAGAATAAACCCTCTCTGGCACTGACTTCAAGGTTGGCACTGAAGCCCTACCCCAAACCAAAGGACTCAGAGAGCTCCTGGCTGTCTGTGCTGGCAATGAATGCCTGGAGTCCTGCATGCCAGGCACAGGGGTTCTGCCGTCCTTCGGAAGCTCAGCCAACCGTGTGAGGAGAACTGGGATCATTCAGGCCTCTGGATCAATGTCTGGCCTCAGCCAGGTTTGGTTTTCTGTATGGTCAGCCCAGAGCAACTTCACACCTTGTAGAGGGCATCGTTTGGGGACCCTAGTGGAAGGAGCCTGCCATAGTTTTCTTACTGGCTTGGCTTTTGTGGGCGCCTTCTGGGGGAACGTGGATGGTTTATTCTCCACGTTTTGGTTGTCTATCTGTTTGGTTTAATACCAGTAATGGTATAATTTGAAGTTAATGAGACCTTGTATTAAAACCCAGCATTTCAGAGCCATCTCTCACTCCCAAGTGTGGTCTCTGAGGGTGACACCTTGGGAGGCATTTGCCTTGTTACCAGGTGGCTACTGTCACTTAGAAAACCTTTGGCAACACATCTCATGGACGAGTCTTTGGGGCCTGTGCCATGTGCTTTCATGTGGCTTCAGTGGTAGCAGATCTTGGCCCTGTGGGCCATGGTTCGGTGAGCAGGTGAGAGGGTGGCCCCGATGTGGAATCCAGGTTGATCTGGCTTGTGGCACTGTTCTCAGAACCCAGCAACATGCTCAGGAGATGTTTGTGGAATAAAGGAATGATCAAACTCTTTCCAGGATCAAAAATGAGATGTGATGAATCATTACAGCTGGATGAGCTTGACTTTCTTGCTTGGCTTGTCAACGGCCCTGGAAGGTGTTTTCAGAAAACAACGTAGTGACATGTCACCCCTCTGGCACGTACCCAGAGTTCATAGAGCTGATACACACTGCCAAAGGGAGTGCCACATTTCAGAGGGAGCTGACTTTCCAGTTTCCTTGATTGTTGGGACCGTCATTCTGTGACTCTGGGCACCTGGCCACGGCTTACTCTGCTCTGAATCTCCAACTCCTAGCACAGTGCATTGCACATGGCGAGAGTCCTAGTTTGTGTTTTCTCAGAGCAGACCCTGAGACAAAGATGTGGGTGCAAGTTGTTTATTTTGCAGGAGATACCAGGGAGCATGCAAGCTGATAAAGGCTGTGCTGAGGAGTAGGTGGGTGACTGGGGCTCAGGCGTACGGGGCACCTTTTGGAAGACTGAAGAATGCTCCATAGAGTTGCCCTCCACGGAGGGGCAAGGAACCTGGGGCCTTCATGTACCAACTGCTGCCCCACCCCTTGCTGATTGAGGGACATCCCTTGGCTCTTACCTCCCCTCACTTCCAGGATGCCTGCGGTGAGGGCTGAGCACGCTTTTGCCACTAGAGAAAGCCTGAAGGCAAAGCGATGAATGCCTGAGCTAGAAAGCCCTTGCAGTGTCTGGAGCTATCCACCAAGCTGTGGGTGACCTGGGAGTGGGCTACGGGGATAAGAGCAGGTCAGTGTGTTTGACGATAAGTGACCAAATGTTTGTGGAAAGAACATTTGTGGAGTGATTGAATGAGTCTGAACTCCACATCCTTATAACATGGGGATAATGATTTTGGCAAATACCATAGTCAACAGGAACAAGCCCCCTCAATTCTAATTTTACACACACACACACACACACACACACACGCACACACACACACACTCCAACCTTACAATATTGAGCATTAAACACATTAAAGGATTTATAATTAGCTCTGTTCAGCTCATGATGTTAGCTCCCATGTTCTTGGCAACTTCCTAGCACAGTGCTTTGCATGTGTGTGTATTGGAAAGACTGTAGGGTTTACAGTCAAACAGGTCTGAGTTTGAATCTTACTCCCACCTCTTTGTGACGTCCAGCAATTTATTTAGTCTCTTTATGCCTCCTTTTCTGGGAAGTGAAGCAATAATGTCATCTCCCAGAGGTGTTGTGAGGATCAAAAGAGAGAACGTTGGTAAAAGCAGTCAGCTATGTATAAAGCACTGTAGAATATGAATTATTATTTTCCTTTATGTTCTTACAACATTCAGATCATTCATTTATTTACTAAATATTTATCAAATGCCTACTATGAGCTGAACACTGTCATAAGCGCTGCGGAAACAACTGTGGGCAAAATAGTCAAAAAATCCTTGACTTCGTGGAGCTTAATTACTAGAAGAGGGCAGACTATAGATAATAAACAAAATATTATAAATAAGTGCAAAATATTATAAATAAGTGCAATATGTAGTATGATAAATGCTATGAAAAAAATAAAGCCAAGAAAGGAAATGAATAATGCAGAGAGGCTGTGTAGAGTGGTGTATTTGGATGGAGCAGTTCAATGAGGCCTTCCTAAGAAAATGACTTTTGAGCTCAGCCAGAGGAGGTGAGGGAGTGAGCCATGCTGGCATCTGGGAGAACATTCCAGGCAGAGGGAGCAGCAGCACGTGTCACAGTGCTTCTGTTCACAGTATTTCCATTTCTGAGTCTTTCCAGCCATTTCTCCCCTCAGCAGCCTGGCTTCTGGCAGTAGGGTGGGACCCTGGGTGAAACTGTGAAGGCTAGGTTTGTCTGTGGGATACCTTTTCCTTCATTATTCCTCCCTTGAACCACTCTGCCTATCTTTTGCCATAACTCCTTCCCCCCAGTTTAGTGCCCTCATGTTCTCTTTCTCCCTCTTCCTCATACAATTTACTTTCCAATACATTCACTTATACTAAAGTGTAAAGGGCTGATAAGAAACCAATGCATTAATGTATATCAGGAAAAAAAAGAAGACATACTGACAGTCTAAAAGGGGACAAGGCCCTCGTTTGGCTTGAGCCATGAAAATCAATCTACTTGCAGAATTTAAGTACGGAATGAGCTGTATATCTCCCTATACCCATGAAACTACCCACCCACAGGCTGTGCCCTTTCTGCCGCCTGGCAGGAGGGGTGGGATTTGTCTTCCTGCCAGGCTGACGTAGACTTGATGTCAATGCTGGTTCTTGTCTGCTGGGGTTGGAGACATCTTCGCTGAACTTCCTGCCTGAGTCCTCACTGAAGGAAGGAATCGCTGGAGTGAGACAAAAAGCCAGACTCCTGTTCTGTTCTTCAGTTATTTGGGTTTTTCCACATATCCTGTGGACTGCTGCCCCCTTTCTCCTGTGTGAGCTTGTGACTGGGGTGCTCTCCCTATTTCAGAGGCCGAGCATGGTTATCTCCAGGCAGCCTGAGGCCAGCCTCCTTGCGGTTCCCCATGGCCCAGCACAATCCTGCTTTCCTGCTGAGGAGTGATTGGCCATGACAGCTGCCTTGGCTCAGGCAAGACAGCTTTTTTTTTTCGAATGGAAAAAAGGAAAAATTAAAAGAAAAAAAGGTGAAAACTCTGCCTTGAGTCTGAAATTACCCGCAAAGTCACCTTTTTCAGTGCTCACAGACACACAATGCGCTCTGCCTCCGCTCTCTGCAAACCATATGCTATGGCTGCTGCTGGCCGCGTCCTGGGAGATGGCTTTTTTCCCCTTCAGCAAGCCTCCAGAAATGTCATAGAAATTTATATGCTTATTCACAGAGCCGATAAAGCAGAAAACCGGCGTTTCAGCTATTTTTGTTTTGCTTTGCAGATGGAGAGTAAGAGGCATAAATCTCTCTCTCATTGGACTCTGTGCCCCCCCCCCCCCACTTTCTGTTTTGCATTAGATGCTGCTCAGTTCATGCGGGTGATTCTCTGGAGTTTGGGACCCACCCCTCCCATGCCGTCACCCATGCTGAGGAGCTGACTGAAGAAAGGATCGAAACCCAAGCAATGCTTATTGTCCCCTGAGGTACAGGACACCACGGGCCCCATCACCTTGGGTGTTCAATGGGGATTACACTCACACAACTGATGGCAGGATGTGGCCTCTGTGACATCTGCCTCTCTGCAGTTGTGTGAGGGACACTTTGTGACCAGTTCTAGTCTACCTACAGATCCTTGGCAACGGGGCTCCAAAATCAGTGGAGTTTTGATGACTATAACTCTGTGACTTAGACTTAAGGATCCCTCTGTTTGCTTGTTGCCTGCAAACCAGCTCTGGACACCACAGGAACATTGCTGTGAGCAAACAGGGAGGGGACGACAGTGAGAACTTCTGCCACCTTCACTAACCGCTGAAATGCCCTTTGGTGAGGACAGATCCTTCCTCCTCACTGGTGACACTCACATAAATCCTTGTAGTTTCTCATGGGGTGAGCTTCCAGGGCCAGTAAACTCCTACCACGCCAGGCATCCAGGAAGTGGCTTTAGGGCACACTATCCCCATTTGAAGAAGAGCAAGGAAAGGGTCAAAAGTGAGTCATTCCACCCCAAGCCCTGTTCTTGTAACAAGCACGCTAGCCTATTGGCTCAAATCCAACATTTGACCACTTCTCCCTGTCTCCGCACCCACTTCCTTGGTCTGAGCCACTGTCACCTGGATTATTATTGGCCCCCCTGCTGCTCCCCATGACCTCTACAGTCTGTGTCCCATACAGTAGAAAGAGGGATCCTTGAACCTAAGTCAGAGAGGTCGCTCCTCTGCTCAGAGTCCTCCTGTGATACCATGTCTCTCTCAGAGCAAAAGCCAGACTGCTTACAATACCCTCCAAGGCCCTCTGGGATCTGACTCCCTATGACTGCCTGGCCTCACTTCCTCCTTCTCTCCCCGTAACTTCTACTGCCCCAGCCACACTGACCTCCTTATGTGTCTCTAACAAACCAGCTGTGTTCCTGCCTCAGGACCTTTGCACTGGCTGTTTCCTCTGCCTGAAATGATTTTACCTCAGATACCTGCATGGCTTGCTCTCCCTCCCTCGAGGTTTCTGCTCTAATGCTACCCCGTCAGAGGAGCCATCCTTAACCACTTGACTTAAAATCTGAGGCTCACCCTACCCTTAGCCCTTTCTCATATGCTCTATTTTAATTTTCTCCATGGCACTTATCGCCCCTTGACATATATTTATTAGTTTGTTTACTGTCTATTTCTCCATTGGAATGTAGGCTCTGGGAGAGCAGGAACTGCACCTGGTTTGTTCACTCTGCAGTCACAGTGTTTACAATGGGGCCTTGTACCTAGTAGGTACTCAATAAATATTGAATGAATGGACAGGTACCAGTCCTAACTCTTGAGGCAAGAAATACAACAGCACCTTAATTCATTTAGACCAGGAATCAGCAAACTTTTTCTGCAAAGGACCAGATAGTAAATTTTAGGCTTTGCGGGCCATACAGCCTCTGTCACAACTACTCAATTCTGCGGTTGTAGCACAAAAGCATAGTTAATATCGAAACAGATGGACATAAAAAAACTTTATTTATAAAAACAAATGGCAGGCCAGATTTGACTCACAAGCCATAGTTTGCCAACCCTTGGTTTAGTGACAAAAAGTCCTCTAAAGTTGAAATTGTGCTTTCTGCTTTCTGGTCCAAGCATTTGAAACACAGAGAAGTTGAGTGGTGGGTCTGAGGTCACACAGCACACTGGAGGTAAAGGCGGATAGGGAACCTAGGCTTCCTGATTTTTCACTCAGGGCTCAGTTTATTCAAGTTGCCTTCCCATAGGCCACTTGGAGAAGGCCCGTGGGGACTCTAACTTAGAGTTCAGCTGAGGGGCTTCCAATAGCATCACAGGAAGCGCATATTAAGTGTTAATTGTATTAGGTGCTAATGGTACATGGTGTTAGGTGTTGCTGTCACTGGCCCTAAATTGCTATTAAGAGATGGAGGAGGAAAGGAGAGGGTGAAGGATTGGGACAGAGTTTAGGGGCCAAGACATCAGGGTTGTTGCAGGATTAAAAATACGGGGCAATAAAATTAAGGAGGGCCCTTGCAGTCAGCCCCTGTAGAAGAGAGGTGAAGGAAACAAGAGAAGGCAGAAGGAGAAGTTGATCTGTGATCCAGGCCCAAGGACAGCCTCAGTCGACACCATGGTAGCTCTGGAGCTGGGGGATAGCCCCACGGAGGGGTCCTTAGTTGTGCCCAGATGGCTAGCCCTCCCTATCCCACTTTGATCAGTCATCGATGGAGGCTACCTTGGGAAGGAGTATGACCTTAGGTGAGATGCCCACCCCCAAAAGGCTGACAGCCAAAGGCTATTTGTTGACACCACTCCCGGCATCTGGGGCAGCAAGTCCTTTCTTCTTGAAAAGGGCTCTGGTCAGTACATCCTGGCAACCACAGGGGTTAACAGAGAGAAAAAGTGGAGGGCTAATGGGAAATTGGAGGGAGCAAGAAAAATTACCCACACAAGCCAAAGCCAGAACCTAGGTAATCCAGGGCCTGTGTATTTGGAATGGCATTGCTCTACCCTCACTTCTTCACCTGTTATTAGGTTTGTCAGTGAATGATCCAAAATACAAAAGAACAGTGGCTTCAACACAATAGAAGTATATATCAGTAAATGAAGCTGGAGTTACACTGCCCAAGGCTGTCAAATAGTTTCACAAAGTTGTCAGGGACCCAGGCTTCTTCCACCTTATTGCTTCACCCTCTTCAGCACATGAGTGCATTTCATAGTTCAGGGTGGCTGCACAGGCTCCAACCATTACCTCTGCAGTCCAACAACCAACAGGAAGGAGGGAGAAATGAAGAAACTCATGGCCCTTCCATTTAAGGACACTCCCTGGAAGTCACACAAGGCACTTTCATCTCATTGACCAGCAAATTTAGTCACATGGCCATGTCTAGCTGCAAGGGAGTCTTGGAAATGAAGTTTTTATTCTAGATGTCCTGTTTTCAACCAAAAAATCAGGAAAAAGTAGAGAACAGATATTAGGGAACGGGTAGCAGTGTCTGTTTCAACCTGACAAACCATCTTTAAAGTTCAACGCTTGGGGAAACCTTCTGACTCCCTATCCATAACACCCTGCCACAGGTACAGCAGATGCCCCTTATTGTTTAATTCATCAGCACATTTTCTGGGATTTATCTGTTTCTATATCGGGTTTCTTCACCGAATGGCGAAGTCTGTGATGGTAGGGACCTTGGAATATGCATCTTCTACCCTCATCATGAAGCACTGAGCCAGCTGGTATGCAGTAAGTGCTCAATAAATGCTTGTTGAGCAAACTCCTGAAGAAACCTAATATGAACCTTAGGAATATGTTGCATTTCACAATTCTGTTCATTCCACAATAACTGTACTTTTAAAGATGCTGACTAATAACTTTCATCAAACTTGATACACCACTAAGGAGTCCTAAGGAACACTTACAGTCTGAAAAAAATAATGACAGGTGATAGGCAGTTATTGATGAGTGAACACTTTCTCATTTTTCTCAAAGCTCAGTTAACTGTAGAATGTCGTTGGAGTGTAATTGTGCTCTGTGTTGTGAACAGAACCACAAATTTAAGCTGGAGGCTTTTCTCACTTGCATCAAAGAGGCCTTGGCGAAATCTTTGAACCAGGCCACTAGTGCCTGTGGGAGGCAAGGGACTGAGCCAACCTAACTGCAAACATGCCCCCCAGAAGCCCTGGGGCACAGGCCTCTCAGTCAATAAGGGTTGGAGTCACTCTGCTGCCTCTCAAGGGAAAAGAGGGATTGGCTTGTGAACTCAGGGGGTGAGGGCCATGGGTGGAGGTTGTTCTTTAGAGACTATATTCTTCATATCGCGGACACTGTTGATGTCTCACCCAGATCCCCTTTACCGGGGAGGTGCCCCTTTACCTGGGAGGTCCATAGGCTGGGGTCGGCATGGGCTATCATCAGCTCATAGCTGCCTCCTTCTAAGGGGACTTCCCTAGGTCAGTGGGCTCCACTTTACCAAGACTTATCTGGGAGGTTACACTGTACCTGGGGCCAGAAGAGATACATAGCCAATGACCTCTGCTAAGGGTACAAAAGCTTGGACTTTTTGCTTTAAGGAGAGGGGACAACTCTGTGGTGACTTTCCTGCTCCAGAGCTCCCTGTAGGATCAGGCTGAGGTATGGTGCCCAACCTGTCCCAGTTTTCTCGGAACTGTCCACTTTAGCACTGGAAAACTGTGTCCTGAGCAAACCAGGACAGTTGGTTGGGCTCGCCTTTTGCTGAGCCCCCATCTGTTTTTCTGTTTGCCTCTGCCATCCTGCTTCCCTCCCTCCCCTGCAAAGTCCTCTGGAGAGCCCGCTCTGAATAAATCATGTGCACAAACATCCAGTCCCAACCTCTGCTTCTAGGAAATGGGCCTTTTCTGGTGTTCCCTCCTCTCTGAGTGTGAGCCAGTTCTCACCAGGGCTCTTGGCTGTGGACGAGGGGCTCCTGTCATTACTCACAGAGTTCATAGCTAAACTTAGCTTTTAGGTTTTCTGGTGACTCAATGCAGGTGAAAGTCATCATGCTGCTGATCTTTTCAGGGGCTACTTGTGGTTGCCTCCATGTTCAAACGTGTGGGTCACCCTGACATTCTTCACCCTTGGCAGGCACTGCACTTTTGGCTCATCTCCCTGCTATTGCTCTTTGATCTGAAACCAACGCTGTTTATTTCAGGCCACCGTTGGTTTCTAGAGGATCAGACCCTTTTCTTTCTGAGAGGCGGCACAGTGCGGAGTAAAGAGCAAGCTGGCTTCTAGCCCTGATCTGGGGCAAATCCTTGAACCTCTCCATGCCAAGTTTCATGATCCCAGTAAAATGGCTCATTGGGTTATTGGAGAGATCATAAAGCACTTAGCATAGTGACTGGCCCAGACACGGCACGTAATAGAGGCACTTCCTCTGGGCCTCTGGTCTCAGGTTTCTTCCCATGAGAAGAGGTGGTTGGTTTGGATGTTCTGTAAGGTGACATCACTTCCATGCATCTATATTCCATTCCCTATGGGCTTCAATAGTAGACTGTTGCCTTATCTTCTTTGCTTGCTCAGCCTTGTGGCTTGCCCCTACTTGTTGGAGCTTTCTGGACTTTTGCTGTAGGTGAGGTCCTTCTCGCCTCTCTCCTGGGCTATTGCAGAATTCCTAACTGGTCCTTTGTTCCCAGTCTTTTCTTCTGTACATCTTCCCCAAATATTGCTCTGCTTGTATACTCCCCACTTCAAGAACTTTTAATGGCTCCTGATTAGAAACAAATCAAAGCCCAGATGTACTAATTTGCTGCTTAAGGCTCTCCATCAAGGAGCCATCCCTAGGTGTGGCCCCCTTGCACAGATCATGCCATGACCTCACCTATCACCTCCTCTCACCAGGGCCCTTCCTGATGAGAGGACTACTAGGACATTAAGAAGTATGCTCAGTTCTGCAAAGGTTGATCTGCCCCAAACGCAGAAAATGTCTCGTGCTCAGCTGCTGGGGAGAAGCACCCTTCTGCCCCCTTTCACATCATCCACCTACTCATTTTTAGGATACTCAGCCCAGAGAGAGAGAGAGAGAGGTCCAGGGCTTGGGATTCATCCTATCAATCTCAGGACAAATGCCCAAGTGATTTGGGTCTGAAATCAGAGAATGAAATGGAATGGAAACTTGCAAAGTCCTTAGAAGCTTTTTTTTTAGGTCCAATTCTGTGTTGTTGCAGAGGGGGGATGAAGGGAGGGGAAGGATGTCCCTGAGGAGCAAAGGGAGGAATGGAGGGCTAAAAGGAGGCAGATGAGCTGGCACAGCCGTCACCTCAGGGAGCAGGCAGCGCTGCAATGAATAGAGACGGGCTGGCTCCGCATTTCAGGAGAACAGCCAGGTTAAACGCAGGGTTAACAGTGACTGAGTCACCGTTTCACCCTCCCCTAGGAAAGGAAGACTCGGTCTGCCACCTCAGCCATGGGGAAAAAGCCATTTTGATGGTTGGATCTGTGCCACACAGTACATCAGCAGCTGGCCTGGGAGCCACGCTGCGGCTGTGTGTGGCTGTCAGTCCTCCCGGGGTGGGGATGTGATAATAGAGGGCTGTCTGCAGGCTCGTCAGCCACTCCCCTCTCTGCCCACAGCCAAGCTTCAGAATCTGTTGGGGTTGCAGAAGGGGCTAAGGGGCCTGACTCCTCCCCTGGGCCTTCCTCTCCAGTCTGGGGTGCTGGACACCTGGAGAACAACAGCTGGATAGGAGACATGGCTCTGTTTTATTCATCATTGGGAAAATTGATCCTGGCCTGAGATGACTTTTCCTGGTGCCCTGTGTCCTCCCATGTTACAGGTCATGGGCAGCCTTTCCCATTGCATCTTGATACAGTCACTTGTGGGCAGAACTGCTATGTTGCACAACTTCAGGGAAAGCAAATCTCATAAAATACAATGTGACTGGTGTCCCCATGTGCAACATGGCAGCTCTGTCCATTGGTGAACTGTTCCTTTGGGTATGTTTTATGCACAGAAAAGGCATCACTTTTAGCTTTAAGGAGTCAGTGTAACTTGTACACAATTATGAAACAAGAGAAGTTTCCAGCTTTTCTCCCTCCTGACTTGTCCCTACTATGGTAAAATGTTACACCTCAGTGTCAGTGTAGATTCCACCCATTGCCTAGAATAGAAATATAATAGCCCAAAGGAGAATGTACGAGGATCACAGAAAGAAGACAGTCTGCCTTCTGAAATAAATGAATATTAAAAAGTGTATATTTCTAAAAGTATAAATATATATATTTATTATTCAATTAACAGAGGAATAAATGTATACATCAAATTCAGAGTACTTAAAAGTGCATGTGCTTTCTAGTCTCAACTGCTCTTAGTAATGATCTTCATTATTAAGATCCCTGCCCCTCTCAGCCCACATAACCCAGGGAAGTCTCTTTGTTAGATTTTCATCTTCTAGGCTTCCCAGAGAGACACTGAGAAGGACTGTGAGGCCTTGTCCCATCTCAGAGGGCTTTGATCGATTAGTGATGTCTGCCAGAGGCTTGGCAGGGAGGTTGGGGGCACATGTGCTGTGTAATTGCCATCCCCTTCTCAAGAGGCTATGTGTGCCTGGTTTCCTCACTTGCTTCAGTCCGTGCTCAAAAGCCCTCTAGACCCAAGCATTTGTGGGTGATGTCTAAGGAAGTTTGTTCTCTCAAATACTGTGCAGATTGACTTTTTCTTTTAGTTTCCCAGCAGTCCCTTCTCTAACCTGGGTATTTGGTTTCTTAATGTTATCAGTCCACTGCTCTATAGCAGGAAGGGACAGTTTAATTTCCTTTGGGGGTGGGATAAGTCCTTTCCTGATGGAATCTGAGCTAAAAGTAGACATCCTGTTGAAGAGATGCAGAGGTGCAATGGTACTTCTTGTGAAATACCATTAACAGAGGTCCCACTCTAACCCCCCACTACTGCAGCAACTTAGAGTCTATTCCAGGTCGATAATTTCATGTCCGATATTGAGTATGTTATAACAGTGGTGATCAATAGATTAATTTGAGCTGAGAAATTAATGGCCAGCAATGGCCTTTATGTGATAGCCTGGACAGAGAGCATTATGTTGAATGTGCCTTGACTTTCACTTTTGGAAACAAAATTAATGTAGATTTTACTCAAATGTAAGATAATGATGAAAAGTGCACAAATCATAAGTGGACACATGATGGATTTTCACAAACTGAGCACACCAATGTAACTGCACCTGGATCAAGAAATAGACTTTGAGAGTGATCAAGATGGCAGAATAGGAGTTTTCTACCATCTTTCCCAAAAAGAACACAGATTTTGACAATCACCCACGAATGAGACTGCCTTTGTGGAAGTTGAGGAATCCAGCAAAATTTCAGCACACTGTTGGAGCAAAAAATTCTGAGATTGGACACATTGAGGAGGGTAAGAGGAACAGTTTCATTTTACTTGAATAACCACTCTACCAAGGTGGCACAACTCAGTGCCAAGAGAGAGCTTCTTGGCCTGTGATTTCTTCCACAGGGAAAATTAGAGCATGTGAACAGCCAGTTTCCCTGGCTGTGTGGGATGCTGCCAAAGAAACCTGCTTTTGCTTGCCTCATCCAGAATACTGAGGTTAGCTCATGACTAAGAGTCAGGGAAGAGCTGGAACAGCAGCCAGAGATCAGAAGGTATCAAAGGAATGTTGATTTTCTAACCACTTCACAGGCTCCATCAGGGAGCCAATCCATGAGCCACTTGGGCCGTCTCACCTGCTGATCTCCTCAAGAGGCCCACAGGTACCCCCAATACTCCATTGGCTCACCCACACACCTTCCCCATGACCAACTCCCTGTGCATGTCCCTGAGGGCAGCAAGTATGAGTTTTCACAGATAGTTATGGAAGATGAACAGAAAGCCAGTCCAACTCTGTGAGACTGGGAGAAAACACAAATTTGCACCACCCTGGGGAAAGCAAATGGGAGCCTGTTAACACTTGGCCTGGCTTTGTAGGATTTAGAGAGGGCATATGATCATGAGAATTCCTCTACCCAAGAGAGAATAAGAAGTGTAGAGCAGGTGTATCCACAGAGGTCAAAGAAAGCCTCAGAATCCCTAGTAGGTCTGAAAGAAGGTATTTATTTCCTGAAGCCAGTCAGTAAAGACTGAAGGAGATGGCTGCTTCTTTCAATGTGAAGACAGCAATGCAAGACTTCAAGGAACATGAAAAAAAAGATCAAAGAAACATGACACCAGTAACAGATCCAAAGAAATGAAGATCTGAAATTTGCCTGGTGAAGAATTAGAAATAGCTGTTTTAAGGAGATACAAGAAAACACAGAAAGACAATTCAACAAAATCAGGAAAACAATACATGAACAAAATGAGAAGTTTAACAAAGATATAGCATGAAAAAGAGCCAAGAAGAAATTCTAAGCTGAAGAAAACAATGAATGAAATAGAAAAATGCAATAAAAAGCATCAACAGATGACTTGATAAAGCAGAAGAAAGAATCTATAAACTTGAAAATAGGTCATTTGAAATTATCCAGTTAGAAGAGAACAAAGGAAAAAAGAGTGAAAAAATATATTCATGCAAGTGGGAGCCAAAAGAAATCTGGAGTAGCTATACTTATATCAGACAAAATAGACTTTAAAACAATGACTGTAATAAGAGACATAGATGGGCATTACATAACGAGAAAGTGGTCAATCCAACATAAACATTTGCAAACATTTATGCAACCAACATAGGAGCACCTAAATATATAAAGCAAATATTAACAGACCTAAAGGAAGAAATAAACAGCCGTACAATAATAGTAAGGAACTTTAATACCCCACTTACATCAATGGGTGGATCATCCAGACATGAAGTCAATAAGGAAATACCAGCCTTAAATGACACGTTAGACCAGATGGACTTAACAGATATTTACAGAACATTCCATCCAAAAGCAACAGAAAATACATTCTTGACAAGTGTACATGGAACATTTTCCAAGATAGATCATATGTTAGGCCACAAAAAATTCTTAAATTTAAAAGAATTGAAGTCATGCCAAGCATGTTTTACAACCACAGTGAAACTTGAAATTAATTACATGAAGAAAACTGAAAAATTCACACATATGTGGAAATTAAACAACATGCTACTGAACAACTAATGGCTCAAAGAAGAAATAAAAAAAGAAATAAAAAATACCTTAAGACAAATGAAACTGGAAATGCAACATATCTAAACTTATGGGGTACAGCAAAAGCAGTTCTAAGAGCACATTTCATAGAGATAAATGCCTGCCTCAAGAAACAAGAAAAAAAAAAGAAATAAGAAAAATCACAAATAAACAATCTAACTTTACAACTCAAGGAACTAGACAAAGATGAACAAACAAAACTCAAAGGTAATAGAAGGAAGGAAATGACAAGGATTAGAGTAGAAATAAATGAAACAGACTTAAAATATAATAGAAAAAATCAAAATCAATGAAACTAAGAGCTGGCTCTTTGAAAACATAAACAAAACTGACAGACCTTTAGCTAAAAAGAAAAGAAAGAGTGAAGACTCAAATAAAATAAAAAATGAAAGAGAAGATGTTACAACTCATACCATAGAAATACAAAAGATTATAAGTGATTATTATAAACAACTACACACTAATAAATTGCACAACCTAGAAGAAATGTATACATTCCTAGAAACATAAACCTAGCAAGACTGAATCATGATGAAATAGAAAATCTGAACAGACTGATTATAATTGGTAAGGAGATTGAATCAGTAATCAAAAGTCTCCTATCAAACAAAAGTCCAGGAACAGGTGGCTTCACTGGTGAATTCTAGCAAACATTCAAAGAAGAATAAATACCAATCCTTTTTAAGATCTTCCGCCAAAAAAATAGAAGAGGAGGGAATTCTTGCAAACTCATTTTACAAGGGCAGCATTACCCTGATACCAAAATCACACAGGAAAAAAAAATTACAGGCTAATATCCCTGATTAACATAGATGCAAAAATCCTTAAGAAATTACTAGCAAACAGAATTCAACAACACTTTAAAAGGAATCATACACCATGATCAAGTGTGATTTATTCCAGGGATGTGATGATGGTTCAACATCCACAAATCAGTCAACGTGATACACCACATTAACAAAATCAAGGATAAAAATCATATGATCATCACAATAGATGCAAAAAGAAAAAAAAGCATTTGGCAAAATTCAACATCTGTTTATGATAAAAACTCTCAACAAAGCAGGTATAGAGGGAATGTACCTCAGTATAATAAAGGCCATTTATGACCAACCTACAGCTAACATCATACTCAATGATGTAAAGCTGAAAGCTTTTCCTCTAAGATCAAGAATAAGACAAGGATACACACTCACACCACTTTTATTCAACATATTATTTAAAGTTGTAGCCAGAGAAATTAGGTAAGAAAAAGAAATAAAAGGCATCCAAATTGGAAAGGAAGAAGTAAAACTCTCCCTATTTTCAGATGACATGGTATTATATATAGAAAACCCTAAAGAGTCCATCAAAAACTGTTAGAACAAATAAACAAATTCAGTAAAGTTGCAGTATACAAAATCAATACACAAAACTCCATTGAATTTCTATACACTAATAATAAACTATCAGAAAGAAAAATTAAGAAATAATCCCATTTAGAATTACATCAAAAATAATTTTAAAAACCTAGAAATAAATTTAACCAAGGAGGTGAAAGACCTTGAAAACTACAAGAAATTGAAGAAGACACAAATAAATGGAAAAATACAAGGTGTAATAAAAAAAATACGGTGATTGCTGCTGCCGAGTACTATACAAGGGAAAGGTAGGGATCTTCAATACGAAAAGTAGCGTGTGGAACCTTAGTAACAGTGCGTGACAAGTTTCAACTTGTTTGATGCATGCAGTCAGTTGGGTGTGAGCTACGGTTGAGAGAGGTGTGTTTTAAAGTGTGCTGTAAATCACCTTCCATCACAACACTCCGTGTCATACATCGCTTCTGGTATACGGCAATTTCTGTCAAGTAAAAACATTATAGTGTGTCCTCATCCACCTTATTCAGTGGATCTGGCACCCTGCGACTTCTGGCTCTTCCCCAAAGTCAAAATGACCATGAAAGGTAAACATTTTGAATGGATTCAGGACATCCAGGCAGCCACAACAGCACAACTAAACACACTCATGAAAGAGGACTTCCAGAACTGCTTCAGAAAGTGGCAAGAATGATGGGATAAGTGTGTTCAAAGCAAAGGGGAGTATTTTGAGGGAGATTAATGGCAATGTGTCTTTTACTGTAATACATTTTTTTAAAAATTTAAACATTCACCATATTTTTTGATCACACCTCGTATACCATGATCATGGATTAGAATTAATATTGTTAATATGTCCATTCTATCCAAAGTGATGTACAGATTCAATGCAATCCCTATCAAAATTCTATTGGAATTTTTCACAGAAATAGAAAAAGCAATTTTAAAATTCACATGAAACCACAAAAGACCCTGAATAGTCAATGCAGTCTTGAGAAAAAGAACAAAGCTGGGTCATAAAAATGGCAGCGTGAGGTGAGCCTCTTGAAATCTCCCTTGGAATTTACAACAAATTGAACAACTATAACTCCACAAAGGACTCCCTGTGCAGCAGACAGGCAAGACTAAGAGGCACACTGCTGAATTCACCTAAAGGTGGGCAAATTGCCTGAGTGGGGGAGGAGGGAAGGGACAAGTGTGGAGACGGGGCCAAATGAGCACAGGATGCAGACCTAGCTCAGTGCTCCGAGCTCGCTGCATCCTGGAACTACTGCAGCTGTGGGAGAGGGAGGAACTCGGACTGCTAGAGCTCTGTTTATGGCCAACAGGGCTGAGGGGACAGCATATAACATGGCTGAACCCAACGTTTACGGCAGAGACCTCGGAGCAAAGACTGAGGGAAGAAGGCTGAAAACGGTGGTTTAAGCCCTTACTGCCGCAAAGAACAGAAGACTTAGACACTGAGACTAGCAGCCCCCTCCCTCCCCTACCAGAGCTTGCCCCACCCCCACCTGCCTAGTGCTAGAAGCGGAACAGTAGCAGTGTCAGATCAAAAGAACAGAATATTTGCAGTTCTGAGAACTGTGGTCTGCAGACACAGACTCGCAGCCAAACTAATTCTGGCAAAGGGGAGGGAGCTGTGGAAGCAGGACCGGCTGTGGTGGTGGTCGTCACCATTGCTCTGGGCCACCTCTCACAACCCACCCCGCCCCTGTTCCCACCTATCTGGACAAATCCTTGCAGGAATAAACAGAGCCCCCAAAAACACACGGGTTCTGAATATGGTGCAGGAAGAGCTTTGGAACTTCAGAAGCTTTCCACATGCCTCCACAGAGGTGGCACCGTATGACCCAGGTGAACTATTCACAGAGAAGCCCGCCTTCCAGGGAATCCCCCCATTGTGTGAGAAGCCAGGATAGTGCAGAGAAAATATAACACTACAGTGTGAGAGAGAATAAAAGGCTGCAATTGGAGAGAAAATAGAACATTCTACCAACACCTATTGGAAAACAAAAGACAGACCTCTTTCTATCAACCTGCTGCAGAACCCACTCCTGTAGATGTCTAGGAAGAGACTAATAAATCGTTAACTGCCATGACTAACCAAGGTAACAAGACAACTCAGGAAGAAAATGAAAAGTCTCCAGAAAATGAACTTAAAGACATGGAAATATGTGACTTAAATGACAGAGAATTCAAGATTGTAGTTCTTAAAAAAACTCAATGAGATGCAAGAAAACACAGACAGACAGTTTAATGAACTCAGAAACACAATCAAAGAACAAAATCAACATTACCAAAGAGACTGAAATTTTAAAAAAGAACCAAATAGAATTTCTGGAGATTAAGAATTCAATAGAAGAAATTAAGAATGAAATAACCAGCTTAGATATTAGAGTTGACCAGATGGAGGAAAGAATCAGTGACATTGAAGATAGAAATGTGGAAATGACACGGATGGAAGAAGAAAGAGACTTGAGACTTAAAAGAAATGAAAGAACTCTACAAGAACTTTCTGACTCAATCAGAATGAGCAATATAAGAATAATGGTCATACCAGAAGGAGAAGAAAGAGAGAGAGACAGGAACAGAGAGTATATTGAAACAAACAGTCGACGAGAACTTCCCCAACTTGTGGAAAGAAGTGCATCCTCGAATCCAAGAAGCACATAGAACACCTAATTACCTCAATCCCAACAGGCCTTCTCCAAGGCACATTGTATTGAAGCTGTCTAAAATCAACGACAAAGAAAGAATCCTCAAGGCAGCCTGGGAAAAGAAGACGGTAACCTACAAAGCAAAGCCCATTAGATTATCATCAGATTTTTCAGCAGAGACTCTACAAGCCAGGAGGGAGTGGAATCAAATATTCAAACTATGGAAAGAGAGAAATTATGATCCAGGAATAATATATCCAGCAAAGATATCCTTTAGATATGAAGGAGGAATAAAGACCTTTCCAGACATACAGAAGCTGAGGGAAGTTTCTGACACATGACCTGCACTACCAGAAATACTGAAAGAGGCTATTCGACCAGCATTAATAGGGATAATTTGTGGCAACCAAAACATAAAAGGGTGGAGAGTAAAGGCCTGAATTGGAATATGGGAGTGGAGAAAGTAAACACGCTGAAGAAAATGGAATACTCTAAATATGAAACTTTCTTTTACGTAAACTTAATAGTAACCACTCAAAAAAACAACAACAAACAAACAAACAAAAAAACCCCAGAACTGAAATATGTATTGTAATGAAAGAAGAAACAGAAGGAAAAATCATGAAAAACCACTACACAGAAACAATAGACAACAATAAAAAGGCAAAGAAACAATGGAGACACAGCCTTACCTGAAAACTAAAGATAGAATGACAGGAAATCCTCACATATCAATAATCACCCTAAATGTAAATGGACTGAACTCACCAATAAAAAGGCACAGAGTAGCAGATTGGATCAAAAAACTAAACCCAATCATATGCTGTCTCCAAGAGACACATCTCAGCTACAAGGACAAACATAGACTCAAAGTGAAAGGGTGGAACTAGACACTCCAAGCAAATGGTACTCAGAGAAAATCAGGTGTAGCCATACTGATATCAGATGAAACAGACTTCAGGATAAAAAAAGGTAACGAGAAACAAAGATGGATATTTCATAATGATAAAGGGGACTACACAACAAGAAGACATAACAGTCATCAATATTTATGCCCCCAATCAGGGAGTGCCAAAATATATCAAACAACTACCAACAGAATTAAAGGGAGTAATTGACCAAAACACAATTATAGTAGGAGACCTACATACATCATTGACAGCTATGGATAGATCATCCAGACAGAACATAAACACAAAAAAATAGCAGGCCTAAATGACACATTAGATGAAATGGACATAATTAACATTTATAGAGCACTTTATCCTAGATTTTCAGACTACACATTTTTTTCTAGTGTACATGGAACATTCTCAAGGATAGACCATATAGTGGGACATAAAACTAGTCTCAGCAAATTTAAGAAGATTGAAATCATACCAAGCATAGTCTCTGATCACAAGGCTTTGAAATTGGATATCAACTGCAAAAAGAAAGCAGGAAAACCCATAATTAAACAACCTACTTTTAAAGAACAACCAGGTCAAAGAAGAAATTAGAGGAGAGATCAAAAGATACATAGAAACAAATGAAAATGAAAATACATCTTATCAAAATTTTTGGGATGCAGCAAAAGAAGTTTTAAGAGGGAAATTTATATTGTTGCAGGCCTATCTCAAGAAACAAGAAATATTCCAGATAAATAACCTCATGTTACACCTTAAAGAACTAGAAAAAGAAGAACAAATGAAACCCAAGGTCAGCAGAAGAAAGGAAATAATAAAAATCAGAACAGAACTAAATGAAAGAGAGAACAAAAAAGCAATAGAAAAAATTAATGTGACAAAGAGCTGGTTCTTTGAAAAGATTAATAAAATTGACACACCCTTGGCTGGACTCACTAAGATAAAAGAGAAAAGACACTAATAAACAAAATCAGAAATGCAAGAGGGGAAGTTATCACGGATGCCACAGAAATACAAAGGATCATCCAAGAATACTATGAAGGACTATATGCCACCAAATTCAGTAGCTTAGAAGAAAAGGACAAGTTCTTAGAAACATATAGCCTTTCTAGGCTGAACCATGAAGAACTGGAAAATCTAAACAGACCGATCACCAGTAAGGAAATTGAATCAGTCATCCAAAACCTTCCCAAAAGCAAAAGTCCGGGACCAGATGGCTTCACTAGTGAATTCTACCAAACCTTCAAAGAGGATCTAATACCTGTCCTACTCAAACTCTTCCACAAATTTGAAGAAGAAGCCATACTCCCTAACTGATTTTATGAGGCCAACATTACCCTGATACCAAAACCTGGGAAGGATAACACAAAAAAAGAGAACTACAGACCAATATCTCTGATGAATACAGATGCAAAAATCCTAAACAAAATTCTAGCAAATCAAATGCAACAATGCATTAAAAAGATTATACATCACGACCAAGTGGGGTTCATTCCAGGGGCACAAGGATGGTTCAACATCTGCAAATCCATCAATGTGATACATCACATAAACAAAATAAAGGACAAAAATCATATGATTATATCAATTGATGCAGAAATCGTGTTTGACAAGATACAACATCCATTTATTATTAAAACACTTAATAAAATAGGTATAGAAGGAAAATACCTTAACATAATACAGGCCATATATGACAAGCCCTCTGCTAATCTCATAATTAACGGTGAAAAAATGAAGCCCTTTGCTCTACGTTCAGGAACATGACAGGGCTGTCCCCTATCACCTCTGCTTTTCAACATAGTCTTGGAAGTCCTCACAGAGCAATCAGGCAAGAGAAAGAAATAAAAGGCATCCAAATTGGGAATGAAGAAGTTAAATTGTCACTCTTTGCAGATGACATGATCCTATATATAGAAAACCCTAAAGACTCCACCAAAAAGCTATTAGAAACAATCAACGAATATAGTAAAGTTGCTGGCTACAAAATCAATGTACAAAAGTCCATTGCATTCCTATATACTAACAATGAAATTTCAGAAAAAGAAATAAAAAAAACAATTTCTTTTGCAATTGCAACAAAAAGAATAAAGTACCTAGGAATAAACTTAACCAAGGATGTGAAAGACCTATATGCTGAAAACTATAAGAAATTTTAAAAAGAAATTGAAGAAGACACAAAGAAAAGGAAAGACATTCCATGCTCATGGATTGGAAAAATCAACATAGTTAAAATGGCCATATTACCCAAAGCAATATACAGATTCAATGCAATCCCCATCAAAATCCCAATGGCATTTTTTAAAGAAATAGAACAAAAAACCATCAGATTTGTATGGAACCACAAAAGACCCCGAATAGCCAAAGCAATCCTAAGAAAAAAGAACAATGCTGGAGGTATCACAGTAATCAAAACAGCATGGTATTGTCAGAAAAACGGACACACAGACCAACGGAATAGAATTGAGAACCCAGAAATAAATCCACATAAGTATGGACAGATAAAGAAGCCAAAAACATACAATGGATAAAAGACAGCCTCTTCAATAAATGGTACTGGCAGAATTGGAAAGCCACGTGCAAAAGAATGAAATTGGACTGCTATCTGTCACCATGTGCCAAAATTAATTCAAAATGGATCAAAGACCTAAGCATAAGACCTGAAACAATAAATTACATAGAAGAAAACATAGGTACTAAACTTATGGACCTTGGTTTCAAAGAGCATTTTATGAATTTGACTCCAAAGGCAATGGAAGTAAAAGCTAAAATAAATGAATGGGACTATATCAAACTTAAAAGCTTCTGCACAGCAAAAGAAACCATCAACAAAATAAAGAGGCAACCAACTGAATGGGAGAAGGTTTTTGCAAACAGCACTTCCGATAAGGGGCTAATATCCAAAATATACAAGGAACTCATACAACTCAACAACAAAAAAGCGAACAACCCAGTTGAAAAACGGGCAGAGGACCTGAAGAGACATTTCTCCAAAAAGGACGTACAAATGGCAAATAGACATATGAAAAAATGCTCAACATCACTAATCATCAGAGAAATGCAAATAAAAACCACAATGAGATATCACCTCACCCCAGTCAGAATGGCTATCATCAACAAGACAAATAGTAACAAGTGTTGGAGAGGCTGTGGAGAAAAAGGAACCCTCATGCACCGTTGGTGGGAATGCAGATTGGTGCAGCCGTTATGGAATGCAGTGTGGAGGTTCCTCACAAAATTACGACTAGAATTGCCATATGACCCAGCAATCCCTCTCCTGGGTATCTTCCCAAAAAAATCTGAAAACATTTATCCATAAAGACATATGTGCTCCAATGTTCATTGTAGCTTTATTTACGGTGGCCAAGACATGGAAACAACCAAAATGTCCTTCGATAGATGACTGGATAAAGAAGTTTGGTATGTATACGCAATGGAATACTATTCGGCAGTAAGAAAAGATGAAATAGGACCATTTGTGACAACGTGGATGGATCTTGAGATTATAATGCTAAATGAAATAAGTCAGACAGAAAAAGTAGAGAACCATATGATTTCACTGATATGTGGTATATAAAACTGAAAACAACAGAAGAACAAGACAAACAAATGAAGGAACAAAAACTCATAGACATAGACAATAGTTTAGGGGTTACCAGAGGGTAAGTGGGGAGGGAGGCTCTAGAAGAGGGTAAATGGGGTCTAGTATATGGTGATGGAAAGAGAACTGACTCTGGGTGGTGAACACACAATGTGAGATATAGATAATGTATTACAGAATTGTACACCTGAAATCTATGTAACTTTACTAACAATTGTCACCCCAATAAACTTTAATTAAAAAATAAAGAAATAAATAAATTTTAGAGATAATGTAAAAAAAAAAAAGGTCTAAAGCTGGAGGCATCACACTTCTAGATTTCAAACTATATTACAAAGCTATAGTAATCAAAACAGCATGGTACTGGCATAAAAACAGACATATGAATCAGTGGAACAGAATAGAGAGCCCAGAAATAAAACCACACGTATATGGTCAAGTAATTTTTGAAAAGGACATCAAGAACACACCATGGGGAAAGGATAGTCTCTCCAATAAATGGTATTGATAAAGTTGGATATCTACATGCAAAAAAATCAAACTAGTCCCCATCTTCCACCACTCACAAAAATTAAATCAAAATGGATTAATGGATTAAATGTAAAACTTCAAATTGTAAAACTCCTAGAAGAAAACATAGAGAAAAAGTTTGATATTGGTCTTTCCAATGAATTTTTGGATAAGACACCAAAAAGCACAGACAATAAAAGAAAATTAAAGACGGAGGACTACATAAATCTAAAAAGTTTCTGCACAGCAAAGGAAATAATCAAAATGAAAAGGCAACCTACAGAATGGGAGAAAACATTTGCAAACCATATATCTCATAAGGGATTAATATCCAAAATATAAGGAACTTGTACAATTCAATAGCAAACAAAGCAAAACAAAATAAAACAACTCCAAATAACCTGATTTAAAAATGAGCAAAGCATCCGAATAGGTATTTTTTCCAAAGAAGACATACAAATGGTCAACAGGTACATGAAAAGGTGCTCCACATCACTAATCATCAGGGAAATGTAAATCAAAACCACAGTGAGCTATCACCTCACATTTGCTAGGATGGCTTTTAGCAAAAAGACAAGAAATAAGTGTTGGCGAAGATATGAAGAAAAGAGAACCTTTGTACATGGCTGGTGGGAATGTAAATTTGTGCAGCCACTATGGAAAACAGTATGGACTTTCCTCAAAAAATTAACCATAGAACTACCATATGATCTAGCAATCCCACTTCTGAGTTATACATAAGAAGGAAACAAAAGTACTGTCTTGAAGAGATATCTGTATTCCCATGTTCACTGCAGCATTATTCACAATAGCCAAGATAAGGGAACAATTCAAGTGTCCATGGATGGAAGAATGGATAAAGCAGATATGGTGTATACATATAATGGATATTACCCAACCATGAGAAAGAAGGAAATCCTGCCATTTGCAAAAACATGGATGAAACTAGAGGACATTATGCTAAGTGAAATAAGCCAAAGACAAATAATGCATGATCTCATTTATATGTAGAATCTAAAAGAAATTTGAACTCATAGAAGCAAAGAATTGAATGGTGGTTACCAGGGGCTCAGGGGTGGAGGAAATAGAGAAAGTTGGTCACAGGGTACGAGCCGTCAGTTATAAGATAAATAAGTTCTGGGGATCTAATGTACAGCATGGTGACTTTAGTTAGTGATACTGTGTTGTATAGTTACAATTTGCTAAGAGAGTAGATCTTAAGCATTCTCACCACAAAAAAAGGTAACTATGTGAAGTAATGGGTGTGTTAACCTGATTGTAGTAATCATTTTACAAAATATATCATCATGTTGCACACTTTAAATATATACAATTTTATTTGTCAATTATACCTCAATAAAGCTGGAGAAAATAAAATAAAACAGCCGATAACCAGTACCCCAGACACCCCTCATACCCCTTGTAGTCCCTTCTTGCCTCAGGAGTAAGCACGCTGCTGACTCCTAACACCAGAGGTTATTTTCCCTGTCCGAAAACTTCCTATATAAGTAGAACCAGAGTATCGGCTCTTTTTTGTCTGCATTCCTTTGCCCAGCACGATGTGGACGGGCTTCATTCATGTTGTGTGTTGTAGTTTGGTCATTCTCATTGCAGAATAGTCTTCCGTTGCATGAACACACCACGATTTACTTATCCATTCTGCTGTTCATGGGCATCGGGGTCATTTTCCAAGTGGGGCTGGGACAAGTTGTTCTGGGATGAATGCTCTTTGTGTACGTCTTTTGGTGGCCACATGGACACATGGCATTGAGTGTGTACTTAAGAGTGGAATTGCTGGGTCATAGGATATGTTGATATTCAGTTTTAGGTGAACTTTTAAAACATTATTCAAAATTAGGAAACATTATGGGAAGTAATATGAAATACCCATGAACCTGCCATCAGAGATTAGGCAACTGTTAATGTTTTTCCATATTTCCTATGTTTTTCTCTTTCACACATTTAAAATATACAAACTTCCAAATATAGTGAAAACCCCATTTTGCCCTCCTTCTCTGCTACTCACTTCCCTCCCCTCAGGGGATGGCAGGTCATCTTCTGTACCTTTTAGATTTGTACTACGTATGTAGGGGTCTATAAACCATGTACACCACTGTTTTGAATGTTTTTAAATTTTACAAAGGTGGTTGCATCCTGTATATATTCTTTTGTAACTTACTTTTATTCACTCAACATTATTTGTTTGCAATAGCAAAGCAGTAGAAATCTCCTAAATGTCCTTCAATTGAAGGTTTATTCCAGTAACTGAAGTAAATTGACATGTATCAACATGTATAAATATAGAAAACATGAGTACCTTGATGTGGGCTTTTTTTAGTTTGACAGGCTAAGTGTGAGAGGTGTGTGTGAGAAAGATTGTATATGTGTGTGTATGATTATATGTATAAGTGTATAAATATGTATGTGTGGGTGTATATGGTTTTGTGTGCATGTGAATGTGTGAGCCCTCGCTCCTGAGTTCAATATGTCCTAGGCTGCCCTCGTGAGGTCCAGTTATTCTGGGAGCTTCAAATGTCAAGTGTCTGAGAGACTGTGGTGGCAAAGCACAGGTGCTCGTTCAAACTGGCTAGATTCAAAGGGGGATTTTTCATGAAGACCAGAAAGTGGTCTTCGGGGAGGGGCACAGGGTAGCCGCAAGCCCAAAGCCCCCGGGTAGCAGGAGTTTGTGGACCCCCACCCTGTGCTCTGCCATTGCCATGGCCCAGCAGTACTCCACATCTGTGCTGCTTTCTGGTTGGATACTTGTGACTTGGTCTCCTGGCTGTCTGTCTCAGTCAAGGCTCTGTGGTTGCAAAAGGCAAAGCAAACTTATTTGTCAGGCCATCACCGGCAGTGTCAAGCTACAGGGGCCAAAGTGCAGCTGGTCTACTTGGAAGCGGGGCTGGAATGCACACCACTGCAGTGACATTCGTGGTCTCAGAGGCTACATGGGCCTGCATAGCCAGGTTCT